>NC_081418.1:139835599-141150751 GCF_949786415.1 Peromyscus eremicus | reverse complement strand
TCTGAAGGGAAAAGCATCCTGGAAGTTGGGAGCCAAGGAATTCAACCATGTCACACCACACAACAAACCTCATAAGGGATTTATTGGGAACTGTTCCTTGAGACAGAGCCTATCAGCACCCGCCTGGACTAAGAGGTGAGTCTTTATCCTCATACCCGAACACCCCAACCCCTAGGCTTTGGGCCCAGGGGCACAACCTTGCACCCCTACACCCTCACCCATTGCAGTTTCAGGCCAGTTGGCAGGCAGACCTCCTGCACACAGGACAGACCACCACCATCCCCCATCAGGCCCTGTAACCCAAGTCCTACCTCCCCCAAATCCCACCCACCCTCCGAGACTGCAACTGTTCCTTGAGACAGAGCCTGCCCAGCACCCAACTGGACTAAGAGGCCAGTTGGCAGGCAGACATCTGGCAGACAGGACAGACTACCACCATCTCCCACATGGTAAGACTGCAGCTACTCCCTGAGACAGAGCCCACTAACGCCAGTTGGACTAAAAGCTGCTCCCTAAGGCAAAAAGTACATCAGCATTGACTAGACCAAGAGCTCCCACTGGATCAAGAGTATCAATCAAACCAAGAGAGGCTCCCTCAGACACAGACACTGCTTGTACCAAGTGGAGAAAGAGATGGGTAGAAGCCAGTGCAAAAATACAGTCAACACCATAAAAACCAACATGGCTCTATCAGAACCTACATCAGCAAGACCTGAACATACCAACACAGAAGAAACAGAAGATATCTACCATAAAAATGACTTTAAGAACATATTAGAGATTTTAAAAGAGGAAATGAAAAATTCCCTTAAAGAAATCGAGGAAAAGTCAAACAAAAAATGGGAAGAAATCAGTAAATCCCTTGAAAGCCAAGAGTAAGCAATTAAACAAGTGAGGGAAACAGTTCAAGATTTCAAAACTGAAATGGAGTCAATAAAGAAGACACAAATTGAGGTAATGCTGGAAGTGGAAAATCTGAGTAAACGAACAGGAACTAATGAAAGAGATGGAAGAGCAGATCTCTGGAGTTGAAGATACGGTAGAAGAAATATATTCATTAGTCAAAGAAAACACTAAAACCAACAAAGTCATGACTCAAAATGTCCAGGAAATTTGGGACATCATGAAAAGACCAAACCTAAGAATAATAGGGATAGAAGGAGAAGAATACCACCTCAAAGGCACAGAAAATATATTGAATAAAATCATAGAAGAAAACTTTCCCAACCTAAAGAAGGAAATGCCTATAAAAATACAAGAAGGTTACAGAACACCAAGTAAACTGGATCCAAAAAAAAGTTCCCTCACCACATAATAATCAAACCACTGAACATACAGAATAAAGAAAAAATATTAAGAGCTGCAAAGGAAAAAGGCCAAGTACATATAAAGGCAGACCCATAAGAATAACACCTGACTTCTCAATGGAGACTCTAAAAGCCAGAAGGTCCTGGACAGATGTTATACAGATACTGAGGGACGGTGGATACCAACCCAGACTATTATACCCAGCAAAACTCTCAATCAACATTGACAAAGTAAACAAAATATTCCATAATAAAACCACATTTAAACAATATCTCTCCACAAATCCAGCCCTACAGAAAGCACTCGAAGGAAAAATCCAACCTAAGGAAGTTAGATACACCATGAAAACACAGGCAATAGATAGTCCCATACCAACAAACACCAAAGAAGGGAAACATACAACACTATCACCAAAAAATAACAGGAATTAACAATAACTGGTCATTAATATCCATCAATATCAATGGTCTCAATTCACCTATAAAAAGACACAGGCTAACAGAATGGATATGAAAACAAGATCCATCCATTTGCTGCATACAAGAAACACACCTCAACTTCAAAGACAGCCATCACCTCAGAATAAAAGGCTGGGAAAAGACATTCCAATCAAATGGATTTAAGAAGCAAGCTGGTGTAGCTATCCTAATATCTAATAAAATAGACTTCAAACTAAAATCAATTGAAAGAGATTGGGAAGGATACTACATATTTATCACAGGGAAAATCCGACAGATGAAGTCTCAATTCTGAATATTTATGCCCCAAATACAAAGGCACCGACATTCATAAAAGAAACATTACTAAAGCTTAAATCACACATCAAACCCCATACACTAGTAGTGGGAGACTTCAACACTCCACTCTCACCAATGGACATGTCTGCCAGACAGAAACTTAACAGAGAAATAAGGGAACTAACAGACATTATGACTCAAATAGATCTAATAGATATCTACAGAATATTCCACCCGAATACAAAAGAATATACCTTCTTTTCAGTACCCCATGGAACCTTCTCCAAAATTGACCACATTCTTGGTCACAAAGCAAATCTCAACAGATACAAAAAAATTGAAATAACCTCCTGTGTCTTATCAGACCACCTTGGATTAAAGTTAGACTTCAACAACAACAAAAATTACAGAAAGCCTACAATCTCATGGAAACTGAATAATACCCAATTGAATCACCAATGGGTCAAGGAAAAAATAAAGAAAGAAATTAAAGATTTCCTAAAATTCAATGAAAATGAATGTACAACATACCCAAACTTAGGGGACACTATGAAAGCAGTGCTAAGAGGAAAATTCATAGCTCTAAATGCCCACATAAGGAAGTTGGAGAAATCTCACACTAGTGACTTAACAGCACAACGGAAAGTTCTAGAACAAGAAGAAGCAAAGTCACCCAAGAGAAACAGACACCAGGAAATAATCAAATTGAGAGCTGAAATCAATAAAATAGAAACAAAGAGAACAATACGAAGAATCAATGAAACAAAGAGTTGGTTCTTTGAGAAAATCAACAAGATAGCAAACCTTTATCCAGACTCACCAAAAGGCAGAGAGAGAGCATCCAAATTAGCAAAATCAAAATGAAAAGGGAGATGTAACAACTGACAATGAGGAAATCCAGAAAATCATCAGGCCATACTTCAAAAACCTATACTCCACAAAATTGGAAAATCTAAAAGAAATGTACAATTTTCTGGATAGGTATCACATGCCTAAGTTAAATCAAGAACAGATTAACTATTTAAATAGACCAATAACCCCTAAGAAAATAGAAACAGTCATTAAAAGTCTCCAAACAAAAAAAAAAGCCCAGGATCAGATAGTTTTAACACAGAATTCTACCAGATCTTCAGAGAAGAGTTAATACTAATACTCTTTAAATTATTCCACGCAATAGAAAGAGAAGGAGCATTGCCAAACTCCTTTTATGAGGCTACAGTTACTCTGATTCCCAAGCCAAACAAAGATGCAACAAAGAAAGAGAATTACAGACCAATCTCCCTCATGAACATTGATGCAAAAATACTCAGTAAAACATTGACAAACAGACTCCAAGAACACATCAAAACAATTATCTACCATGATCAAGTAGGCTTTATCCCAGAGATGCAAGGTTGGTTCAACATATAAAAGTCTGTCAATGTAATACACCATATAAACAAACTGAAAGAAAGAAACCACATGATCATTTCATTAGATGCTGAAAAGGCCTTTGACAAAATCCAACACCCCTTCATGATAAAGGTCTTGGAGAGATCAGGAATACAGGGAACATACCTAAACATAATAAAGGCAATTTACAGCAAGCCAACAGCCAACATCAAAGTAAATGGAGAGAAACTCAAAGCAATTCCACTAAAATCAGGAACAAGATAAGGCTGTTCATTGTCCTCATATTTATTCAATACGGTACTTGAAGTTCTAGCTAGAGCAATAAGACAACAAAAGATCAAAGGGATACAAATTGTAAAGGAAGAAGTCAAACTTTCACTATTTGCAGATGACATGATAGTATACATATGTAACCTCAAAAATTCAACCAAGGAACTCCTACAGCTGATAAATACCTTCAGTAATGTGGCAGGATACATGATTAACTCAAAAAAATCAGTAGCCCTCCTATATACAAATGACAAATGGGCTGAGAAAGAAATCAGAGAAACATCACTCTTCATAATAGCCACAAATAATATAAAATACCTTGGGGTAACTCTAACTAAGCAAGTGAAGGACCTATATGACAAGAACTTTAAGTCCCTGAAGAAAGAAATTGAAGATGTCAGAAAATGGAAAGATCTCCCATGCTCATGGATAGGTAGGATTAACATAGTAAAAATGGTCATCTTACCAAAAGCAATCTACAGATTCAAAATCCCAACACAATTCTTCACAGTCCTGGAAAGACAATACTCACCTTCATATGAAAGAACAAAAAACCCAGGATAGCCAAAAGAATCCTGTATAGTAAAGCAACATCTGGAGGCATCATGATCCCTGACTTCAAGCTCTACTATAGAGCTAAAGTATTAAAAACAGCTTTGTAGTGGCATAAAAACTGACATGTGGATCAATGGAATTGAACTGAAGACCCTGACATTAATCTGTACATGTATGAACACCTAATTTTTGACAAGGAAGCCAAAACTGTACAATGGAAAAAAGAAAGCATCTTTAACAAATGGTGCTGGCATAACTGGGTGTCTACAAGTAGAAGATTGCAAATAGATCCATATCTGTCACAATGTACAAATCTTAAGTCCAAGTGGTTCAAATACCTCAACATAAATCCAGTTACTCTGAATCTGATAGAAGTGAAAGTAGGAAGTAGTCTTGATCACATTGGCACTGGAGATCACTTTCTAAATATAACACCAGTAGCACAGACACTGAGAGCGACAATTAATAAATGGGACCTCTTGAAACTGAGAAGCTTTATTTACGGCAAAGAACATGGTCAATTAGACAAAGTGACAGCCTACAGAACAGGAAAAAGATCTTCACCAACCCCACATCTGACAGAGGGCTGATCTCCAGAATATATAAAGAACTCAAGAAACTAGACATCAAAATACCTAACAGTCCAATTAAAAAATGGGCTATAGAGCTAAACTCAATAGAAAAATCTCAAATGTCTGAAAGACATTTAAGGAATTGCTTAGCATCTTTATTCATCAGGGAAATGCAAATAAAAATGACTCTGAGATACCATTTTACACCCGCCAAAATGGCTAAGATCAAAAACACTTAAGACAGCTTATGTTGGAGAGGATGTGGAGCAAGGGGAACACTCCTACACTGTTAATGGGAATGCAAACTTGTACAGCCACTTTGGAAATCAGTATGGTGGTGATTTCTCAGAAATTTGGGAATCAATCTCCCTCAAGACCCAGTTATACCACTCTTGGGCATATACCCAAGTTATGCTCAAACATACCACAAGGACACATGTTCAATTATGTTCATATCGGCATTTTTTGTAATAGCCAGAAAGTGGAAACAACCTAGATGCCCTTCAACTGAAGAATGTATAAATAAAATGTGGTACATATACACAATGGATTACTACTCAGCAGAGAAAACAATGGCATCATGAGGTTTGCAGGCAAATGGATGGAACTAGAAAATATCATCCTAAGTAAGGTAACCCAGACTCAGAAAGACAAACATGGTATGTACTCACTCATAAGTGGATACTAGATGTAAAGCAAAGGATAACCAGACTGCAACTCACAGCTCCAGGGAAGCTAGCTAGTAAAGAGGACCCTAGGAAAGACACAGTGATCGCCCAGTGACAGAGAAATGGATGAGATACACATGAGCCAACTGGGGTTGAGGGGAGGGTAATGGAGGGCAAGGATCAGGAGATAGAGAGCTTAGGGGTTGGGAGGTCCTAGCTGGATCAGGAACAGAGAGGGAGAACAAGGAAAGAGACACCATAATAAATGAAGACACCATGGAAATAGGAAGAATCAGAGTGCTAGAGAGGTCCCCAGGAATCCACAAAGATGACTGCACTATAGACTACAGGCAATGGTTGAGAGGGTGCCTGAGCTGACCTACTCTGTTGGTTGGATAGCTGAACACCCTAACTGTCATGATAGAACCTTCATCCAGTGACTCATGGAAGCAGATGCAGAGATCCACAGCCAAGTCCCAGGCAGAGCTCCAGGAGTTCAATCTACGAGAGAGAAGAGGGATTATATGAGCAAGAGATATTGAGACCATGATTGGAAAAAATACAGAGACAACTAGCCAAACTAGTGGAAACACATAAACTGTGATCCAATAGCTGAGGAGCCCTCATGGTATTGGACTAGGCCCTCTGGATAAGTGAGACAGTTGTTTAGCTTGAAATGTTTAGGGGGCCTCCAGGTAGTGAGACTGGGACCTGTCCTTAGTGCATGAGCCGGATTTTTGGAACCTAGTGCCTGTGCTGAGACACGTTGCTTGGACCTGCCTCAACTGAATGTACCAGGCTCTGATGACTCCCCAGGGGAGATCTTGCCTTGGAGGAGGTTGGAATGGGGGGTGGGTAGGGGGGAAATCTGGGGAGTGGGAGAAGGGAGGACATAGGAATCTGTGGTTTACATGTAAAACAAATAGAAAATCTCTTAGTTAAAAAAAAAAAGAATGAAAGAAAAATCTGAGCATGTCAGTGATAGATTGTTCTAAGTTACAATTAATTTTGGTGAGAAACTCACACTAAGTTGGGCTCAGATTTTGGGCTACTTAAAAAGTACAAAGATAATTGAGCATAACCATTCCCATTTCTCTGCTTTCTGAAAGTGATGCAATATGACTTGCTAGGTCTCTGGTCCTGCTTACATGAAAGACTCCCCCAGTGTAAGCCTGAATAAATTCCACCTTTTTGAAGTTCCTTTGGTCAGAAATTATGTTACAACAGTGAGAAAAATCACTGATACAGTTGGAAATTCCGGCATAAAGTGTTTCTCATGTTTACAGTATTTTTTTCAAGTACTCTTTTGATCATAATGCTACCACTGATTCCATGCATTTTTTCTTTGTTTCAGTGGGTTGTCATCCTTAATGCTTTCATGTACATTTAAGATTGTTACCAGTGTCTTTTTTAATTGTTGCTATAAAAATCGACCTGAGGCCTGAGATTTTATAAATGTTTCCATTTGGGTCACAATTCCTATGACTGGAAAGTTCCAAGACCATGACACCAACTTCCAGCAAATACTCTTTACTAAGCAGGTTCTTCAGCCACCAAGCTTGCTTTGTAGCAGCACATGTTCATAGAACTAATCTAGTCCCACATGTCAGTCTTCCTCCTGAAATGGTATCGGAATCTCAGATTCTGGCATCTCTATGATCCAGTAACTATTCATGAAACTCCAGTTCTTAAGGAGCTACAACTATCAGAGGAGCTATGTTAGGGTCCATATTTCAGGCCACAGGCCTTCAGCAAAAAAATTGTTCTATCCTCAAACCACTGAAAATAACATAGCTAACATAGCTGATATAGATATCAGATTAAATAAAACACTCAACTGCATTTGAATTTTATGTAATCAATAAATTATTGCCTTTGTTCATTTACCATATTAGCAAGGCCTTTTATTTTAAAATCAGTCCATCATTCTGCACTTGTGATGTATTTATATTATAATTATTTCAAAGTATCTTTATAAAACCACATTATTTATCTAAATTAGAGGCTGTAGCTTCTATACTTTTATTTTCTAAATCCCACAATAGAATACTCCAAATTTTAACAACTAAAATTTCCTGAGATGATTGCTAAATGTCCAGTAGGGGGCAGAACTGCTCTGTGCTAAGAACTAATGTCCAAATGAATTAAGGCCTTGGTGGAAGAGAATCTCAGGGTCTGTGTTCAAAATGCTCTGCCTTTACTACTCAGTGTTTCCTGGAATCTAGTGCTTTTCACTAAATTTGTAGCTTGTTACATGCTTCATAACTGTTGTTTTTAATTTCATTTTTGTTTGTGCTATTAATGTTCAAACCTAGGGCCTCACATATACTGGGTAAGAGCTCACCATAGGCTACACATGCAACATGAAGCTGTACTTTTCAAAGAACAGACATTGGCAGTGAAATTAATTCAGCTACCCGAATGGTTTGGTTTGGTTTCTTTTCAAAATATCCATATTTCTTTGCAGTAGTTTTCACTCACTTTTTTTTCTACTATCATCTCCTGGAATTTTCCGAGTCTTCTGACATTTTTAACAGAGAATTTTGTCTTCTTCACAGTTAATCAGTTGAGTATGTTTTAAATTATACTAAAGACTTGAATGCTAGATGTGAAGTCTTAGGATATTAATTTTCTGAAAACACAGAATGAGACTTGCATTTGTAATAACTTTCAGTTAGGTATGCCTTTTAACAGATTTCATTATGTTTTAGAATAAAGTTTTGTTAAAACATATGTCCTGTTAACCACTTTAATTTAGCTTCTTGTTTCCAATGTAGCTGACAATTTTAAAAATTCCTGTATAAGTTAAGTTTCTGTTTATATATTTAGCTTGCTTGTACATAGACACTCATGTAATGTGTTCTGACTAAAATCCATATATTTCAACTTAACATTTATCTAATATATCAATAAAATTCTCAAATGAAATTTACTATACTTCTTTTCATAGAACCTCAAGAAAAATATATTGTCAATATAAAATTACTATAGAATATATAACTTTATTACTGGTTCTTTCTCCTTTCCATTTAATTAGTTAATGTTAAAAAATGTATCACAGGACCTAGTGATAACATAAAAGCTAGATGCAAAGCAGAGGTGTGAAGAACTTTGAATCTTCCTTGACTTTCCCCCTCTAGGGCATCATCAGTCACCTTCCTGCAGACAAAGGGAGATACTTGTTTCAATTCAATTTTCTATAAAATTAAATTAAAAAACCCACAAAACAACAAGAAAAACAACAAATGGGTAAGCAGATTGATAAAATACTATTATATAAACAAAACTATTTGACCCATTACTGTCTTGAATAGAATAGGCCAGCATTATTATAATATTGCCCAAGTAATACATTAAAAAGAGAAATCAGAAGGAAATCACACTGTTCACAGCTCTTGTGTGCCCTGGAGATCTTTTATTTTTATTTTTTATTTTATTGATTTTTATCTAATATTTTTTAATACTACATATCAGCCACGGATTCCCTTGTTCTCCCACCTCCGGCCCCCTCACCTTCCCCCCAGCCCGCCCCCCATTCCCATCTTCTCCAGGGCAAAGCCTTCCCCACAGACTGAGATCAACCTGGTAGACTCAGTCCAGGTAGGTCCAGTCCCCTCCTCCCAGGCCGAGCCAAGCGACCCTGCATAGGCCCCAGGTTTCAAACAGCCAACTCATGCAATGAGCACAGGACACGGTCCCACTGCCTGGATGCCTCCCAAACAGATCAGGCCAATCAACTGTCTCACCCACTCAGAGGGCCTGATCCAGTTGGTGACCCCTCAGCCACTGGTTCGTATTTCATGTGTTTCTGTTCGTTTGGCTATTTGTCCCTGTGCTTTATCCAACCTTGGTCTCAACAATTCTCGCTCATATAAACCCTCCTCATTCTCGCTAATTGGACTCCCAGAGATCCACCCGGGGCCTAGTCATGGATCTCTGCATCCAGATCCCTCAGTAGTTGGATAAAGTTTCTAGCTCGACAATTAGGGTGTTTGTGCCCTGGAGATCTAAACACAGGTCCTCATGCTTGCCCAGGAAATGCCTCTCCAAATGATCCACCTCTACTGTCCCATAGATACTTTAAAACTTCTAAACATATACCAGGCACATTTAACACACTTCTTAGTCCTACCAGAATGGAGCCCAATGCCTCCACATAGGACTATCTTTATTCCTTAAAACCATAGAATTTTAACTGGAATGGAAATTAATTTCATAAAGAAATATGTTCCCAGGAAGTCTTTAATAACATAACAATTACTCATTGCTGTATAAAATTAAACTCCATTCAGCTTGAAATAGATTTGTATTTTAAAGGGAGGAAACATACCAATAATAAAACAACAGCAACAAACAAATGAAATATGTAAAACATCAGGTTTCATGATGAATATGAAGATGTCAGGCAGTGAGTAACACTGTTACCTGAGCAATGGAAGCACATGATGTGAGCCCTGCACATCATGAGTCTTGAATCTTTCCAGTCCATGGTGTAGGAGAAGGAGTCCAGGGGATTCCCTGAGCTGAGGCGACCAAGAGTCTAAGCTGCTGGAATCCATAGCACAGGGAACCAAAAAGCGGATGTAATCATTAGCATTGATGAGATAACTTCTTAAGGACAGGAAGTACCCATCCAGGAAAGTTGAGCAAATATTGACCTTGAGTCATAAAGAGTGAGGAAACTTCTCTATTCAATACTACTAATAATAGAAAATAATGCATTTCATGCACCATTGGACAGAATGCACACACAAAAAAAAACTTACTTCAATTGTTGGATCTAACATTTGTTTTTTATTTCTTAAATAATTTCAAAAGCCAGACAAAATGATTTTATGGTTTCCATGTAGTTTTAATGCCTCCCAGTGCAACTTGAGTGGATAGGTACAGGGACACCAAAGACAGCCAGCATTCAAGATGGTTCAATACACATTGTTGGACATTCAATCATATATTTTAAAGGTCTGTAAAAACCCTACCAAATTATGATGGGTAATGAGAAAATCAAAGATCCCTCTGTAACTGGCACAGACATTAATAATAGCAGATAACATTAAAACAGGTATTATAAATACATTATGAGTATCCAAAAGTTTAACTATCATCTGTCCAGGCAATAAAACTAGGGGAGTAAAAAATAATCCCAATGAACATTTGGAGTTCAAAATCAAATTCTTGAAATGAGAGTGTATTGTGAAGTGTTAATTCATGAAAAGAAATTATTCATGAACTTGAAAACGTAAATTAAACACATAAGAAAAATTAAGAATGAAATAAACATCACTGATCTTCAACAAAGTTCAAGCAATGCAATTAAAATATCTCAAAATGTTAACTAGGTAGAGGATACAATGGCCTCTGGTGCTGAAGTGATTGATGGCTTGGTTGTTTAGAGAACTGGCTGCTCTCTAAGAAGACTGTGTGTGATTCCCAGCACATCTTGTGCTGCTTACCCATATTGTGTGCTTAACAACTCCCTGTAATCACAATTAAAGGGGTACTTACATCCTTTTCTGACCTTTATTGTCATGTGCATACAGGTAGTGCACATATAGGCAAGCAGTTACACATGTATACACTTAAATAAAAATAAATAAAAATGTAAAAATAAACAAAAGCCTCAGTTTCCCAAATCTGGTGGAAGCTATAAATATTTACACCCAAGAAGCTCAGTAAACCACACAGAGAACCTAGCAGTGTATGGAAGAACACCTTAACCTAGATTTTCATATTAGTTTAACAAAGCAAAATCAAAATATCTAAAAAGAGGTCCATTCAGAGGGACCAATAATGATTGTGGCAGATTTAGCCAAAAACAGTGGAATAAAAAATATCTGATGGAACAATATTATGGAATTACAAAAGCAGGAAAAATCTCAACCTAGAACGGAGGAATAGATCCCAAAACTGAAAGAGAAAGACGTTCATACAGATACCTAACAGACCCACACTACAAGGAATCTCAAAAACTGCTCGGAGACAGTGGAAAATAAGAATATGTAAATAACATAATAAGCAATAGAAAAAAATATAAAATAAACAGAAATGATAACTTCCTCAGTAATATACAAAATGTTCCATTTACTTAAAATTCATAAAATCATAATTGATTTGTTTGGATTATGGTGTATACCTACAAGAGATAAATTTATGTTAGCACATTTTCTAGAATGTAAATAACACATTTGAAATAGCACATGATCAAAAGAAAGAGCATACACGCTAATATAGTCTTAAAATGACACACTGTTAATACAACTGAGTTTTTAAATGACACTTTCTGCTTATAATAGCTGTTTTATTCTCAAAGGTACTCATCATCCTTTTATGAAGTTATTTACACAATGCTCCTTGTTGCTTTACTACCTAATGCAATGTCTACGTTTTGTAGTTTAATTTTGCATACAGCTGGCTTTCAGAAAATATAAACATTTATTTTCTGACCGCTTTTTAAAATTAAAAATACAGTTGCTTTGAAGGAAAAAATGGATGAAGATTTAACTGAGGAGGGGAAAAAATGACAACACTAAGGGAGAGGGAAGAAAAGGGATAAATAACACTAAGGCTGCTTGAATTATACTACTCTATGTCTACTTAAAATTACATATAATATATACAAGTTTACACATATGTTTATGCATAAACGTATACACACATATATGTATGTGAATATAATATAATATATATGTACATGAATTATACCATGTGGAGAGACGATGCTCCTTCCCCAAACCATAGACTATGTAGCAAAACTATAGTACCAGACTTGAGAAACTTCCTTTGGAGTAGTTGGTCAGGTGAGTTCAAGAGACAACAAAATAATATAGGCTATTGCCAGTGCCCTTTGGGTGTTCTAGAAAAAGAAGGTATGACCCTAATACAGGAGATACCACATACTTCAGACACAGGACTTGGAAAACTATATCTGGACCTAACCTGGAATCCTCAGGAGTTATGAAAGCTGATGAGGGAGAAAGGTAATCAATAACGCTATCCATCTGTGATGCTTTCAAACCATAACAATGATCCACACAAGATATTCTGAAAGATGCAATAGTGGCACATATATCCTTGGGGTAACCAGAAGACACCTAATGGAGCTTAAGTTTTACTCACTAGAAGGAAGTCATACCTGGTAATGCAAAATTAGCCAATGCCCAGGGCTGGAGAGGCCATGGGATCTAGAGGACAACCTACTATTGTCAATTTCCTGAACCAATATAATCTCTGGCTGCATTCTAAATACTTATCCTTAGACCCACAAGTAAGTGGAGGGCTCACCCTCGTTGAAGAAGCTTCTGTTTTCAGTAGATGGAAATTATCACAGAAAGCCACAACTGGTCAAAATGGGAAAAAAAAAACCTAACTGTGGGATGCCAAACCCCAGTTACAACACATACAACAGAACCCCAACTCCTAAAGCTCAGGGAACGTTGCACAAAAGGGGTAGAAAATGATTCTTGGTAGTAAACTATCACATCCAGAAATTTTAAGAAAAAAAAAAGAAGGCAGCTTAATATCACAGGTTATTGTTCATTTACTACCCAACATCAAGCAGAATTGGAGCACTGTGTGATAAAGGGTGAGGCCAAATCTGATTTGAGGAGAATCTTATTATTCCCTCAAACAATTCAGAAAAGTTATTCATTTACTTAATATCATTAGAACAGGCTGGAAACTGTCACAGCAGATGGTGAAGCGAGTGCTGAAACACAGTTTGCAAGCATGCAAATAAGACATATTCTCTTTCATGATTTTGTAGCATTTTGCCTTGTTTCATATCTAGGGGATTTGAATTCACCAAAGTTAGATACTACTTAGTGAAATTTATGAAGCATTTCAGGAACTATCTAACATGATAGATGGGTGTTGTTCATCTGTAGATGACTTGAGGGCTTTATTAGTACTAAGGCTTATTTCAAAGAAAAGTTTAGACTCATGTAGAAAGATTGAGAAAATCTCCTCTGTAGATTTTCTACAGTTTTATCACTGAAAGTTTTTTGATTTTCATTTAGGAAGAAAAGCAATTCTTAATATTATGTGTGGGTAGCTAGTCCTTATCCATGGTTACCTAAAGCCATACATACAGACACACACAGAATGCACAGCATTCCATGCAATTCATTTGGGAACTGAAAACCTTCTAAATAAGCCATAAGTTCTGATTATTTAATTTCCAAAGTGAAAATTAATTTTGGAGTGCTTATTATTTACATTCACTTCTTCCAGAACTGGTTTGTTATACGGGGACAAAAAATATATATGTATTTGCAGGATTTAAGGTGAGGAGAGAGTTTGATTGGGCAGAGAAAGCACTTGAAGTTTTTGATTATGGGCCAGCTCTCAAAACCCACAGAAGTGTCCACCAATAGATGTTCTCAATGCATGTTTAAAGAACCATATACAGTATGTGTAGAAAAAAGATATCAAGAAAATGATGGGGAGGAGGTAGGAGAGGGAATGGGGGGAGAGGATGAAATAGAAACTGCCATAATAATAAATTTATAATAAACAAGGACTTATCTCAAAGCTAACATCAGTCTTGACCTTATTGCTGAAATACAAGAGCACTATACAATTTGGAAGATGCAAATTATTGTCACAATTACTTAGTATTTGAATATTTAGATTATTTCATTATGAAGCCAAAAGTAAAACAAGTGCATACTTAAGCAGAGAAGCTATTTTGTTTCTATCTGCACTAAAAACATGAGCAAGAGCTAGAAATACAAAGCTTGTTTGATCCGTCAGTAATGCTACTGGCTTTTTGAGTCAGAAATCAAGAAAACAATCGTGATCCACTTATCTTTGGTGTACCTGTAAATCAGGTTCAAATGTAACAGAAATGACAACTCTTAACGTAAGAAATCAAATTTACTTTTTTTCACATTTTGATTTTGTACCCTGGACTCAGGATGCTGCTGCTTTGCACAGCCCTTTACTATTGATGTTCCAGCTGAATTCAGGACAGTGTCTCCCTATTTTGAAGGCAAATCCTTTAGCTTTGCTGACATCTACACACATTATTCAGTAAAATTCTTAAAAACTCAGAACCTCATTGCTTTACAGGGTTAAAATTGCTGTACATATGTGTATATAGTAAGGGTTTACTAAACATAGAGATATCTGCCATACACAAGGACCTTTTTATGATCCTATGAGGTGGTTCAAACTTCTTGTGCATGTTATTGGAATATTCTACCACTGAATTGCATACCCAGTACACAATATTTTTTGTAAAGTGGTTATTAAAAATTTCCATTTTTAAGATTGTTTTTTTATTAAAATATCACCAAAAAATAGATAAAATGTGGAACACATATTTTCCTACAAATATATGATGAATTCATAACAGTAAGAACAAGATCTATTCCAAGTCAAGTTTGGCAGTTTGATGGATGCTTTAAAATGTTCATCTATAAACAATGAAATTTTCATTTCCAAAAACAAGCAAAATTCTAACATTGAAAATTTACTGACAATAAATATAAGTTATGTGTTTCCCTATCTATTTTACTTTTTGAACCTAATGTGTTTGAAAATTTTCACATTTTATTAACATTTATTCTGCTATTCAACTGATATTAGTATCAAACATAAATAAGACAACACCCATGTATTGAGTGCCTGTTACTCAAAGTTAAAATAATTATCAGTTCATATCATAAATTGTTTTTGTTCTATGCTTGTAAAATATTTGCATATGGTAAAATAAATTATAGAAAACATGTCATTTATCTAGATATATTCAATTAAAGATTATCACTAAGCAAAGTTTATATTCTTCTGCAAATATAATATATTATGGTATGTATTTGATAACCACCATTTAATATGTACATGCATTCCTGCCATAATCATTTATTCATATTAATTATAAACACGCATTAAGAACTCACGGATCTGAATCTGTTAACCTAGATGGGATCATTGGACACAATGTGTTCCTGATTCTGAGGAATTAAGAAACATACGAGAATGAGAAGGGTTTATATGAGCGAGAATTGTTGAGACCAAGGTCGGATAAAGCACAGAGACAAATAGCCAAACAAACGGAAACACATGAAATATGAACCAATGGCTGAGGGGTCCCCAACTGGATCAGGCCCTCTGAGTGGGTGAGACAGTTGATTGGCCTGATCTGTTTGGGAGGCATCCAGGCAGTGGCACCAGGTCCTGTGCTCATTGCATGAGTCGGCTGTTTGAAACCTGGGGCCTATGCAGGGTCCCTTGGCTTGGCCTGGGAGGAGGGGACTGGACCTACCTGGACTGAGTCCACCAGGTTGATCTCAGTCTGTGGGGAAGGCTTTGCCCTGGAGGAGAATGGAATGGGGGGCGGGCTGGGGGGAAGGTGAGGGGGGGGAGGGGGGAGAACAAGGGAATCTGTGGCTGATATGTAGAACTGAATTGTATTGCAAAATAAAAATTAAAAAAAAAAAAGAAAAGAAACATGTACATTGATCTTCAACGTGAAATCGTACGTTAGGTGTATTTGATGTAAAATAACCTTTATTTCATTTTTTTTTATTATCAGAAGTTTTAGAAAAATATTCTAGATTAGGGCACGTATAAATGAGTCATGTTTCTCATTATGGAACTATAAGACACATTTCTTGTAGATTCATTAATCCAGACACCAATGTACAGGCTTATTAGCCCTTTTAAAGCAAGAGTGTAGAGTATAACAATAATGCCACTGAAGACAAGAGGCCAGAAGAGAGTGTCAGATACAGTGAAGCTGGAGTTACAGGTGGTTTCGAGCCAGGCTGCTGTGGGTACTCCTAGGAGCTGACTTACAGTCCATGAACCATTTCTCCAGCAACTACCCTCAGTTTCTTATGAGATAAGATCTGAATGTGGAAGTCTTTTCTCACACTCTCACTGCCCTCCCTTCCACCTCCCCAGTGCTGGGATCACAGTGGGAATCATGTTCGAGTTGGTTTCTGCTTTTTTGATTACAGACATTTTGACTAGAATGAAACAGAATCTCAGTGTAGTTTTCATTTTCATTACTTAGATGGCTGAAGATGGAAACATGTTCTTTAATTGCCTAAGAAGTTTTACAAACTTTGAAATAATTTTAATCAAATAAGTAATACTTAAAAATTGGGTGAAGCCAAGAGTAACACTGTGAAACTCTACATAAGAGTTTTAAAAAATTAACAATGGGCTGAAAATTGAAATGGAGAAAGAGATTTTTCATCCTAGATGCCATTCCTGAGATACACTTTACATTTTGAAGGTCACAGGGCAATAATACTTCCATCTATGAAGTGTTCATGTATGTGTGTACATGTATATATGTGTTTGTGTATGTAAATGTGCATTGTTATGAGCTGATAAGTAGTAATGAAGTTACACTCAGGTATTACTTTTTTTAAAGTTTATTTATTTATTATGTATACAATATTCTGTATGCATGTGTCCTTGCAAGCCAGAAGATGACACCAGATCTCTTTATAGATGGTTGTGAGCCACCATGTGGGTGCTGGGAATTGAACTCAGGACCTCTGGAAGAGTAGTCACTGCTCTTAACCACTGAGTCATCTCTCCAGCCCCCCACCCAGGTATTACTTATCAGAGAGAAGTTTTCAAGGAGTGTTGACCTTTCTGATGCTCTCCAGAAAACCTTGGATCTTATCAGATGGTAATTTGAAACTCTTTGTACATGAATCTTGTATTAAAATAAATGAGTCTATAGAGAATGATTATTCTAGATGAAAGAAGTTTCTATATAATGATTGGCATCCCTACATTCTTTACACACTGAGTTCTAAAATTTTACTAACAAACAAAACTGACTATCACAGTTGATGGATGATTAAAGAAGGAACAAAATTTTAAACGATGGAACAGAATTTGTATTTATTTGCCTGCTAGCATATGGAAATGTGGTGTCCTTCCAATAGCAGCTCTGAAATACACTAGTCTATGGCAGAGACACAAAAGTATGTAATTGGAGATAGTATGGTAATATAAATTTTCATAAACATGAGATTGAATTTATCTCTTATCATACCACACTGGGGTTCTGCTTGACACAGAGTATAAAAGAAGCAAGAACTCTAGTATACTTTCAGTCAAGGACAAATAAAATTACATCAGTGTATAAAAAGAATCATAATCAGTAAAATTAGGGGTTGCCTATTTTTTCTTTCTTTTTTATTTGATCAGACACAATGAATTTACTAGAATGGATTGTCACTATCATATTAATGATAGAATTTCTCTTAGGAAACTGTGCTAATATCTTCATAATTCTAGTGAATGCCGTTGACTGTGTCAAGAGAAGAAAGATCTCCTCTGCTGACAGAATTATAACTGCTCTTGTCATCTCCAGAATTGGTTTGCTCTGGGCAATGTCAATGAACTGGCATTCAGCTGTGTGTACTGCAAATACATGCCATGTACAAATAAGAGTTTCGGGTCATGTTACCTGGGCAGTAAGCAACCATTTTAGCAATTGGTTTGGGACCATACTCAGCATATTTTATTTGTTGAAGATAGCCAATTTTTACAACCCTCTATTTCTTCACCTGAAAAGAAAAACTGAGAATATTCTTCTCGTGATATTTTTGGGGAATATCCTTCTTTTTGTTTGGTATCTTGGGGTGGTGAACATCAACAAGATTGCTTTGGTGTGTAATTGTGAAGGAAACACAACTTTGAAGAACAATCTGAAGGACTTCATAGGCCTTGCAAATATATATCTATTTGGCCTGATAAATACCATACCATTTTGTATATCACTGACATGTGTTCTGCTCTTAATCTACTCCCTAGGGAAACATCTCAGGAATATGAAATTCCACGGCAAAGGATGTCAAGATCCCAGCACCATGGTCCACATAAAGGCCTTGCAAACTTTGGTCTCCTTTCTTTTGTTATATGCCACATACTCTCTGTGTGTAATTATATCAAGTTGGAGTTCACTTAATGCACCAGTCTTCTTACTTTGCATCGCAATTGGTGCTGTCTACCCAACAGGTCATTCTATTATTTTGATCTGGGGAAACCAGAAGCTCAAACAGGCCCTTTTGTTGTGTCTGAAGCAAGTGAGATGCTGACTGAAAAAAAAAACGGAAACCTTCACATGTATAGATATCCAAAGAAGAAGGGAGAACTACCTGAAAAAATTACCAAGAAAAGGAATAAACTGACGCAATGGATTCTCTGAAGTCTCCAAAAAGAAGATGGGATCCCACAATGATGGCTCCACATGGAGCATGATAATGCCATTAAGCTGACAAACATCTCCCAAAATCATCTTTGAACTACAAACAGTTCAGGACAATTTGAGATGGCTAGATGAGATGATCCAGCCTCACATATTGCTCTAGCCAGAACTTGAGACACCACCTGCACTTTCCCATTATGCAGAGATCGGACAAATGATACAGTTAACTTTCCCAGGACTTGACAATTAACCTCCAAATTTTTATTTCAGGATCTCCTAAAGATGCCGTCACACCCAGACAACAGGAAGAAGTTTTAAGAACATGACACCCACATTCCCAGGAAGTGGGGTGGATGGTTTTTGACCTTTCAATGGGTTATGGATAATTGTCATTGTTTTGGATGACTGGTTGCAAGTTTTTAGTTGACAGTGGTCAGAAAAAAGGCTAAATAAAGGAGATTAGATTCAGTGCTCTTGTTTAAAAAGGAAGAAAATAAAAAGAAAAAAGAGGACATAGATATGATAAGATAAAATATAGATTATTGATCCATCCATTTGTCTGCAAACCTCATGATGTCATTGTTTTTCTCTGCTGAGTAGTATTCCATTGTATATATGTACCACATTTTGTTTATCCATTCTTCAGTTGAAGGGCATCTAGGTTGTTTCCATGTTCTGGCTATTACAAACAATGCTGATATGAACATAGCTGAACAAGTGCTCTTGTGGTGTGGTTGAGCATTCCTTGGGTATATGCCCAAGAGTGGTATAGCTGGATCTTGGGGGAGATGGATTCCCAATTTTCTAAGAAAGCGCCATATGGATTTCCAAAGTGGTTGTACAAGCTTGCATTCCCACCAGCAATGGAGGAGAGTTCCCCTAGTTCCACATCCTCTCCAGCATAAGGTGTCTTCAGTGTTTTTGATCTTAGCCATTCTGACAGGCATAAGGTGGTATCTCAGAGTTGTTTTGATTTGCATTTCCCTGATGATTAGGGATGTTGAGCAATTCCTTAAATGTCTTTCAGCCATTTGAGTTTCCTCTGTTGAGAATTCTCTGTTTAGTTCTATAGCCCATTTCTTAATTGGACTGTTGGGCATTTTGATGTCTAGTTTCTTGAGTTCCTTATATATTCTGGATATCAGTCCTCTGTCAGATGTGGGGTTGGTGAAGATCTTTTCCCATTCTGTAGGCTGTCGCTTTGCCTTGTTGACCGTATCCTTTGCTCTACAAAATCATCCTGAGTGAGGTAACCCAGACTCAGAAAGACAAACATGGTATGTATTCACTCATAGGAGGATACAAGATGTGGAACAAGGATGACTGGACTGCTACTCACATCACCAGGGAGGCTACCTGGAAAACAGGACCCCAAGAAAGACACGGGGATCACCCAATGATAGAGATATGGAATGAGATCTACATGAACAACCTGGACATGAGTGGGGGTAGTGAAGGGCGAGGGTCGAGCGAGGGAAAGAGAGCTTGGGGGAGCAGGAGATCCCAGCTGGATCCACAACAGAGAGGGAGAACAAGGAATAGGAGACCATGGTAAATGAAGACCACATGAGAATAGGAAGAAGCAAAGTGCTAGAGAGGCCCACAGAAATCCACAAAGATACCCCCACAACAGACTGCTGGCAATGGTCGAGAGACAGCCCGAACTGACCTACTCTGGTGATGGGATGGCCAAACACCCTAATTGTCATGCTAGAAACCTCATCCAACTACTGAGAGATCTGGATGCAGAGATCCATGGCTAGGCCCCGGGTGGATCTCTGGGAGTCCAATTAGCGAGGATGAGGAGGGTTTATATGAGAGAGAATTGTTGAGACCAAGGTCAGATAAAGCACAGAGACAAATAGCCAAACAAACGGAAACACATGAACTATGAACCAATGGCTGAGGGGTCCCCAACTGGATCAGGCCCTCTGAATGGGTAAGACAGTTGATTGGCTTGATCTGTTTGGGAGGCATCCGGGCAGTGGGACCGGGTCCTGTGCTCATTGCATGAGTTGGCTGTTTGAAACCTGGGGCCTATGCAGGATCGCTTTACTCAGCCTGGGAGGAGGGGTCTGGACCTACCTGGACTGAGTCTACCAGGTTGATCTCAGTTTGAGTGGAAGGCTTTGCCCTGGAGGAGGTGGGAATGGGGGGTGGGGTGGGGGGAAGGTGAGGGGGGCGGGAGGCGGGAGAACAAGGGAATCCGTGACTGATATGTAGAACTGAATTGTATTGCAAAATAAAATAAAAAAAAAATTTTTTTGGAACCCTTAAGTGGATAGGAGCTATGTGAAAGTACAAGAATGCTAAAAGAATAAACAAATAAGACCTGGTGGGAAGTGAAACTGGTTTTTGTAAGATGAAATCATGCTTGACTCTTGTAAGCCTTTGAGTGGGTAACTAAAATAATGGATTCATGAGGGAAAAGGAATATATATGTTATATAGAATTTGCTTAGGTATAAGCAAAATTCTTCATCAAAGACTTGACAAGTATGTGAAATTGAGGTAGGAATGGAGAGTTGTTTAGAGATGAATAAGCAATTAGCTTAGTGTCAGAAAACAGGTACGTGCAGGCAGTTTCTTAGATGGATAAAATAAACAGTAAAATCCTCTAGAAAAAAATATAGATTATTGAATCTACTCTAAAAAAGATATTGAAAAGACAAGATAAAAGGATAAATTATTGAATTTATCTACTCTGAAAAAAAGAAAAAAGAGGATATAGATAAGAAATAAATTATTGAATCTACTCTAAAAAAAGAAAAAAGAAGATATAGATAAGAAATAGATTAATGAATCTACTCTGAGAAAAGATACAGAAATGATAGGATAAAATGGTAGATTATTGAACCTACTCTGAAAAGAAAAAAGAGAGAACATGGATATGATAAAATAAAAAGGTATATTATTGAATCCACTTTAAAAGAGCAACTTGTAGTTTTAAATATTTTACATTGATATGGATCTTTATATATTGACACAAAGTTGAGATTACTTTTGTTAGAACATATTGTACATATGTTTCTAATCTTGTTCAAGGTATTTTACCTATACAACTCATTCAACAACGTAATGCAAATTGCTAGTCCTTGAAAGTTATTATTACAAACTAAATAAGATATAAAGAAATGCAAGTTAGTAGTTAGTCATTACAATCAAACTTGTAGTTTTATTAAGTATGTTTTCAAGGTCAAACAAAGATATATTTTAGATAGACAGATCATATTCAAACACTTCAGAGATCCACAAAATATGGCATTTAAGATGTTTTGATAATATAGTTTTTTTTTAATGGCAATGAGACATGTCTGCTCCTGGCAGCACCAATCTACTTCAGAGAAGATGATGGGCATTTTAGAAAGTCCATATGGAGTTTACTTTTTTTTGTGGCAAAAGTTAGCTACTCGGCAAGAAAGTACCCTTGCCTCTACTGCTGACAGTATGCTGTCCAAAATGGACAAGCAGGACGCAAAGGAAAGGACTGCTGAACCTTGCCAAGACAAGGTAGGAAGGCTCTTCAGAATATCCTGCTTCACAGATAAGTCTATCAGATATGCTAGGCCTGTAGGTCAAAGATGGATGCCCCAACATTGCAGAGGAACCTTGGGTGACCTTCCAGGAAGCCATCTGTTTCTGTCATTTCTCACATTTTTTGGAAGTCTCTTGTTTGCACTTCCTGCTTACTTAGTTAATATTATTTCCTTCTTGGGTCTATGAGGGAGTTGAAGACTAGATAGTTATAATTTTCCTTGTTAACAAATTCAGAAAAGAAACTCACTAAAGAGGTGTAAAGTATAAGTTTGAAAGACATCAAAAGATAGTTTTCGGTTGGTAATACAAGTTAGGATAAAAAGTGAACTAAACACAACATTTTGGACTCACCAAAATAGGATAAATAATGGAGTATTTTCTCTGAATCTGTCAAATGTTAAAACTGGACATTGTTAATATGATTCTTGACTATATATATTGTATATACTTATTGTACTTACTGTATGTAGTTTTTCTTATATTAGTGATAACCTTTTATTATTTTAACAAAAAGGGGAAATGTGGTGATATATTGTGTACCCTAATATAATTTCCTGAAGATCGGAGAACAGAACAAGCCACTAGATTAAACATAGAGGCCAGGCAGTGGTGGCGCACACCTTTAACCCCAGTACTTGGGAGTCAAACACCTTTAATACCAGCAGTAACATTGCTGGGTGGACAAAGTAAGGTGTGAGGAGAAGGGTCCTAAGAGTCGTTCAGCTGGGGATGCAGAGGCAGTCAGAGGATTTGTGGAGATTTTGGCCTGAGAATTTGGTAGTGGTGAAAAGTAACTGTGGCTTGTTCCTTTGTCTCTCTGATCTTTCAGTATTCACCCCAATATCTGGCTCTGCATTTTTTATTAAAAGACCTTTTAGAAATTCATACAACCAGTATAAGTGTGAACATAAAATTGTATAATGAAAGGAACATGGGAAAGTCTGCAAGATCACTTGACTTGGAATAGTAAGTAAGTCACATTTCCTTTGAATATATTAAATCAAGCATCAATATGGGTCCATGCTGTTGAGCTATTTAAAAGCAAGAAAACCAGCCGGGCGGTGGTGGCGCATGCCTTTAATCCCAGCACTTGGGAGGCAGAGCCAGGTGGATCTCTGTGAGTTCGAGGCCAGCCTGGGCTACCAAGTGAGTTCCAGCAAAGGCGCAAAGCTTCACAGAGAAACCCTGTCTCGAAAAACAAAACAAAACAAAAAACCAAAACAAAACAAAAAAACAAACAAAAAAAAAAGCAAGAAAACCAGAGATAGGAACAGTGCCCCTGAAATCACTCTTTTACATCTCCATTTCAGTTAGAAGAAAAGAAAGTAGGAAAATATAGCTATCTTGAGAAAATAAAAGATTCTGAAGTTGGTAGTTAGCCAAATATTAAAATCATTGGTTATGGTTCAGGCAATAAGAATCCTTTTTAATATAATTTTTACTTATCAATAAGGCTGGGTTAATTATATGTAGCCAACAATTTAGAAATAATACCCAGAGGACAGTGATTTTGGAAATGGCCAAGGTAGTGAGGGGTTGATCCACCAAAGAGAGATTTATTTTCTTGATCCAGTTTACACAGTTGACAAATGCTATGAATACATTCACCAAACTTCCAATTATGAATTCCAGAATGAAAATGACTATGAGTGTGCTCTGAAAGATGACATTCATTCTCTTAAAGACAATGTCCCAACATCTATCATTCTGGATGAATATTTCTTTTTCCCTTTTTTTTCTGTTTTTTTTTTTTTTTCAAGACAGGGTTTCTCTGTGTAGTTTTGGTGCCTGCCGTGTTTCTCGCTCTGTAGACCAGGCTGGCCTCAAACTCACAGAGATTTGCCTGGCTCTGTCTCCCGAGTGCGGGGATTAAAGGCATGCGCTACCACTGCCCAGCGAATATATCTTAATGAATTCATCTAAATATGAATTGCATCTGATTCATGTAAACTCAGTTCCATTCTCCACACTGAAAATGAACACATGCAATATCAAGCCAGCAAGATTTGTTAGTAGTTCACTTCTCAGCCTTGTCAGGAAAATCTTGCATCTTACCCCACAGCTCAGTTGAACCTCTTTCACAATGTATGCTTTCACACATAGGAGTTCATGCCCTTTTAGTCATAGAGAAAGGAAACATTAAATTCTAATGTTCTGACATGCAAATAAATCCTAGTTCATTTGCATTTCCCTCGTCTAAATAATCTTCCCTTTGGGGATCAATCATTGTTAAATAAAGTTGTGCATAGGAGATTTTAAAAAGTCCTTGTCTAATATGGTCTTTCTTGATCTTAGAAGTTCTTTTGATGCTTGAATGCTAGGGTTATAATGTCATGTGTGTGTATGTCATTCAATACCCTTCCTACAAACAATGTCATCTAATAATCTTGTGTTATTTCCCAAATTCTCAATAAAATAAACAATACATATTTTAGATTTCAATGTGTATGAAGACATACATGCTCACACATAAACAACACATATGCATGCATACACCCACACATTTTTTTTTGTTTCTAATTTACATATTTTGCCCTTACTGATTCAAGTTAGTCTCTTATTCAGCATATATTATGCATATACTTTATGCTTAATACTTAATGTGTTAGTGCTTAATTGTTTAATTACATGGAGGTACATATCATAGAATACTACATACAAGTATTTAATAAACAAGTTATTTCATCTGTGCATATGAAAGCAGGAAGAAGAAAAACTAAAATGGATGAGTTTAACCATACTGTAAGAATTCTTATCACTCTGCTTCCATCTTGCCAGAAGATAGCTTCTTCCATCAACATGAAAGATGCTCAGAGTTTAGCTTCTCCTCAGTTGCCAGAAGCATCTGCTTGATGACAAGTCATTACAGATAGCAAGGTCAGTGAATGATAGTATGCTACTCAGTCAACATGGCAACGGAACAGCAAGACACTAAGGCTCCTCTTCCAGTAAAAGGAATATAATAACAGTCACCAAAAAATATCTAAATGGATGCACCAGAAACTTTAGACATTGCACAGGGAGATATAAGGTATTCCACGTAAATTACTGTTTCACTCTTAGTTACCTGAAGTAATTCTGACAGAAGGGAATAAACACAATTATCTTGAAACTTACCACCACAGTCCTGTTGAGGGGAATACATATAGGATTTTCATAGGACATTAGGAGGTAGTTTTAAGGGTGAAGTAAGATGGAAGAACAAACACAAAATTGCAAAATGAAGTTCCCCTAGAAGGGGCTTACACCAAGTAGAAAAGATGAGTGCAGGGAGAGGTATGAAATACAGAATCAATAGCTTCCCATGGTTCTATTTAGACCATATAATATATGATGATAATCTTCTGTCTATCAGTCTAGCAAGGTCTATATTTTTTTAATTAAAGGAAAAAAAGTGTGTGGGTCAATGTGACTAGGACTTAACAGAAATACAAGCAAACCCACTATTGACAATAGTTTTCCTTAGATGTTTAACACTATTACTTTAAGTAAAATTTGATCTTTCAATAGTTTAAATAATGTGTTTTTTAATGAAAGACAGAGAGCAAAAAAGACAGATCTAAATTATCAGTCTGAATAATTCCTCAGAATGATATAGATATATTTTTGATAAAGAGATTATGAAATCACCAACAAAATCAGAGTGATTGGCTACGGATTTATGAAAGGGCCCCAGGTTTTATTTAATAAATAGTGATTATTGAGAATATTATTATGACCAAAAATAGCAAGTGGCATTTAGTATCAACTACATAAACCAGGAGAGAATTGTATCCTCAAACTCCTTGAGTTTGTTCTACTGCTGCTCACAGATGAGGCAGGACAAGACCGAGCATGGGCAGTGTGCTGATTAAGTGATGCTGCCGCAAAGGTCAGGCTCAGGAAAGGGTGAGATGAAGCCTTATGGAGTGGGCTTAGATGCAAGTAGCTGAAAAAATCTTTGAAGTGTAGGGGAATATTATTAATGAAGAGGAAAGGAGAGGTGGAAGGTGATTACTGAAGTTAAATATTACCATAGAAAACCAAAAATCCCTCATTCACTTTGTGATAAACCAACTTAGACATCTAGAACTCAAAGTGGGTTGGAAATTTATATCTTGGTAATGAAAACTGAAAACATATCATAGGAATTTCAGGATGTATTCATATGGCATTCCACATAATCCATAGATACTGCCCCAAAACATGACAAAGAAGTGAAATCAAACAACACTATCTAGCACTTTTACTCAGCTCAGTACTATCTTTAGTCCTAGAGACCTTGTGGACCAATGCAAACTAGGACTTTCTAAAAAGCTGATGTTTCTTACAAATGTCAGTAATAATAATCCTGACATAGATTTAATGGATTTGTAGTTATTTACTCTCCTTGAATGTATAATTGAAAGTTCTGGACTTGGCAAGTAGAATCACTGTTGAAGGATTTCTAAGTGTGTTGTGCATGTCATATTGTAACTAGGAAAGCTCTGAAGTGTTCTGTCCTGGTAAACAAAAGAAAATTATAACAACTACCTTTTCAGGGAAATAGAATTGACATATACAAGCACAAAACCTTGAAATTTAAAGAGAATGATACTCTTCCATTCCCCATTTTACTCTACAGATCTACACATCTATGTATATTACAAGAAGCTGCTTCTTCTTCTTCTTCTTCTTCTTCTTCTTCTTCTTCTTCTTCTTCTTCTTCTTCTTCTTCTTCTTCTTTTTCTTCTTCTTCTTCTCCTCCTCCTCCTCCTCCTCCTCCTCCTCCTCCTCCTCCTCCTCCTCCTCCTTCTTCTCCTCCTCCTCCTTCTCCTCCTCCTCCTCATCCTCCTTCTACTTCTTCTTCTTTCTTCCTCTCCTTACACTGGCTCCTATTTAGCTACTTTTGCTCAAGATTTTCTTGCCTGTTCAAGATATTTTGTGCTTCAATATAAGTTTTAAGATTTACTTTCTAGCCGGGCGGTGGTGACGCACGCCTTTAATCCCAGCACTCGGGAGGCAGAGACAGGCGGATCTCTGTGAGTTCGAGGCCAGCCTGGGCTACCAAGTGAGTTCCAGGAAGGGTGCAAAGCTACACAGAGAAAACCTGTCTCGAAAAACCAAAAAAAAAAAAAAAAAAAAAAGATTTACTTTCTAGTTATGGGAAGAAAGTCATCCAGATTCTGAAGTGATCACACTAAATCCTTAGACAGCTCTTGAAGAGATGGCCATTTTCGCAAAGCTAGTTCTGTTTACCCATCATCACATTGCCTTTGATCCTCCATGGTTTTCTTCCAATTCTTTCTTCCATGTTTTGCAATTTTCACTGTAGAGTTCTTTTCACACTTTTGATAATTGTATTCATAGATATTCTAGTTTTGAGACTACTGTGAATGGAATTGCCTTTCTGATATTCTTGCAGAGTGTGGGTTTGATTATGAAAAACTGAGTCTTCTGTAAGCTGGTTTGCATCCTGCTGCTGTGAAAAATTTGTTTATTAAACCTGAGAATCTCCAGAGAAGACATTTACGGTTTTCATAATGTAGAATCAGATTTGCAAAGCAAGGTATTTGACTTCTTCTTTGTATAACTACTTTTGTTTCTTTATCTTGTTCTATTGCCTTGGTTAATAATTCAAATAGTAAGTGAATAAGCAAATGAGTGTTGGTGGCCGGTTTCTTTCCTGATTGCTGAAGAAATTCCATCAATTTTCTCTTTTGTTTAGAATTTGTCTACGTTTGTTGTCTGTGTTTTTCTCTATTGAGATTTGTTCCTTCTTTACATAGTCTATGCATAGTTTAATAATTTTATTTACTTTTGTTTTTGTTTTCGATTTTGTTATGACTCTAAGGCCCCATTCCTGCTGAGGTAGCTTTCTGCCACTGAATCACTCTAAGTCTTCTTCAAGTATTTATTCTGAAGAGCTATTTAAATTTTCAAATCCTTTTTTTTATTTATTAAATGTTGTTACACTTTTCTTTGATTATAGTTATACCCAGTAAATATGACAAAATGGTTGATGTCAAATATGCGTCAGTCTTTACTGCTTTACTTAAAAATTTTTTCACACAACATATTTTGATCATATTCTTTCATTTCCCCAATTCCTCCCAGATCTTTCCAATCTCCTTACTCACTAAACATCATGTTATCTCTCTCTATTTATCAAAACAAAACAAAACAAAAACAAAAGAAAGCCCAAAACTCAAAACAGACTAACTAAAGAGAAAAGAAAAGAAAAAAAATTCTCAAACCAAACAGAACAAAAAGTGAACAACAACAACAACAACAAATGGAGTCTATTTTGTGTTGGCCCACTACTGTATGAGGGCCTGCTCAAGAATATGGCGATATACACAATGATACTCCCTTGGAGAAAATTGATATTTTTTCCAAGCAGATATCAATTGCAAATAGCTTCTTGATTGCAGTGGTACCTCATGCCTATTTTCTTTCTCAGTGCACCACTGGTCTTGACTTACTCTTACATATATTTATGAAAACCTGATGTTTCTCTGTTTAGTAAAGTACAGGTTTGTGATGTTAACAACAGCAATTACATACAACAGAGGATGAAATCAATCATGCCCTTTACTTCATATCTGCTGAAATGAAGTAGGAATCAAAAAGAGTATTTTTTCTGTATTTTTTAAGAATTTAGTGTTTGAATACTGCACTAGATTTTCTTCCTTAACTCATTGAAACTTGCAGAGAGATTTTCATGTGTTTTGGACCCAATATTTGATAAATCAGACATTTTTCCTATAGTTCCATCTGATTTTCAGTATTGATTGTGTTCATTTTCAAGATAATGAAATTTCTGATTTATGTACAATATTCTTGAATAGACAATTCCTTTGAGAAACCACTGAAAGGAGATATTATAAGATGCTTCAAACTAATGCATATACTTCAAGTTCATGTTTTTAGTAACTTTAATTCAGAAGCATGAATCTATATATTTTCTTATATATTACAGAAAAAATTAAAATTTGAAAAAGACTAATAATTTGCTGTTTATGATAATATTTTTTTTTCAAGACAGGGTTTCTCTGTGTAGTTTTGCTGCCTGTCTTGGATCTCTCTCTGTAGACCAGGCTCTCCTTGAACTCATAGATATCTGCCTAGCTCTGTCTTCCGAGTGCTGGTATTAAAGGTGTGAGCCATCACCTCCCAGCTTGTGATAATATTTTGTGTGTGCTTTAACAAATAAAGCTTGACTGAAGATCAGAGGGCAAAGCCAGCCACTAGTTAGCTATAGAGGCTAGGCAGTGATGGCACACACCTTTAATCCCAGCACTTGGGATGTTATGCCTTTGCTCATAGTACTTGGGAGGCATACATGCCTTTAATCCCAGCACTAGGGAAGTTGAGACAGAAAGTCATATGGCTGGGCAGAGAAAGGAATATAAGACAGGAGGAGAAAGGAGCTCAGTCTCTTTCAGGTTGAGGATTTGAGAGATGGTAAGAACTAGTGGCTGGCTGCTCTGCTTCTCTGATCTTTCAGCTTTCACCCTGATATCTGACTCTGGGTTTTTATTAATAAGACCAATTAGTATTCATGCTACAGCTGTTCAAGCATAATCTTTGTGCCAACAATTTCCTAGCATGAGTTACTTTAATGTGTCAGATTTCCTGCAGAGATATCTAATAGTTTAAATGGCTTTTGCCTTACCTGCATACCCAGGAATCCTCCAAGCTCCCACAACTAGGACTGGAGGTCACTAATAGTCCAAATGGCCTCTACACTATCTGTATGAATGAGCCTATGCCAGATTCTAGCTTAGGCCCTTAAACTAATGTAGGTAGACTATCTCTAGAACCTATCTTCTTGAAAGAAATGACACATACCATACAATGAGTTTAGTGTCAATGTAATTATGCTTCCTTGTTCACCAGGGATTGTATTACACCAGGAAACTTTATTTTTCCCAAATTATACTGTGTTTAAATATGCTGGTAATAAATCACTGGCATCAGACTCCCAAAGTTTGATTCATTCTAATCAGGATGAATTGAGACTTTATTCACACTTCTTCACAGATCACTTCCCTGCCTGCCATGACACCACCAGGAACCCCTCCAATAAATAACAAAAAAAGGCATAATTAGCAAAAGTGAAAGATTTCTTACATTAAGTAGAATACTTAGATATTTTCCCTGCTTGTATGCACAAACAAGAGACTAGATTATGAACTTTACACAGTACTTTAAACTTATTCTTGTAAAATTCAAGAAATAAGGAATAACAGAACATAGTCAAATAATTTTCTTTTTATCATAAGATTATATATATATATTTCTAAGTATCTAAGAAAAATATAAAAATACTGATACCAAGACAAAACATTAATATGATTTAAAATTAGTAAATAATATTCAGTAACCTTATTAATAAAATAATTAGTGATTTGTTTATAGGATAAAAGTAGAGATCCAAGTTACATTGTAACAAAAATTATACATACACATAAAATGCTTAGGTTGAAAATGTCAAAGAATATGGAAAACACAAAGGTAATGTTCCCCATAACTAATTTATAAATTTAGGTGAATTCACATTAAAATGTTAATGCCTTTTATTGAATATAATTTAATTGCTAATGGTTTGTAGGTCTTTAAGTTGCATTAAGTTTGGTATTGATACACAGGTAGAGAGAATAGACAAGTTACAATTACAACATCAGATATAGCAAGATATATTTTGCTGTCATACAGGTTGAAAATAATGTAAAAAATTTCAATGTATTTATTTATTGAGAATTTGGCTATGAGTACAATATTTTTATAATTTCTCCCCTCTCTTTCTTCCTTCCAACTCCTCCCATACTCCCTCCCACATTCTTTTCAATTTCATAGTCTTTTATTCCTTAATTATTATTGTTTTTGTTGAAGTTTCGTGTGTGTGTGTGTGTGTGTGTGTGTGTGTGTATTTATAAATGCACCCTACAGAGTCCATTTAGTTTTGCTTATAATTGTATGTGTTTAGTGCTGAACATTTGGGATTGGATAACCTATAAATGAGCTATTCCCAGGATTTCATTTATAAAAATTGCCATGGTCATGGTGTCTCTTCAAAGTAATGGAAACCTTAATTAAGACAGAAGCTAGTACCAGGGACTGGGGTATTGCTGTGATAGGCTGGACCATGTTTTTGTTTGGAAAAATTTGGACTTTGGTACTTTGGGTTATAAAAGTAGTAGAACACTTTAACACTGCTTAATGGGCCATACTAGTAGGAGCATGGAAGACAAAGGTGCTAAGAGTTATTTGACCTGTTGGGGGCTCGCTCAAGAGGTTTCAGAAGAGAAGAATTTTAAGATGTTGCCTAGAGTTGTTCTTGTGATATTTTGGTGAAAGAAGTGGCTGCCTTTTGTTCTTGTCTGAAGAGTGTACTTAAGGCTAAAGTGGAGAGTATTGGATTAATTCCATTGGCACAAGAAATGTTAAAACAACCTATTATAGACTGTCTCATGTGGTTATTAGTGGTAATTCTAATAAAAATTGATAATGAAAAGGAGCAAGCTGAGGAGGATAAATTACAAAATGTAAATTTTGAGGGAAAAAATAGATCACTAGGAAGTGGAATGGAGCTCAGTCCTGTTTTCAAGGGAATAAATTGAGTAAGAAATGTAATATAGGGAACAGTGGTCTCAGGGCAAGATCCCACGCAGCTACTTTTCCAACTTCTGAAAAGAAACTAAAGAAAACCTATGAGCCATGCGTGATGAGGTACACCTTTAATCCCAGCATTGGGAAGGCAGAGATTGACAAATCTCTGAGTTTGAGGCCATGGTCTACAAAGTAAGTTTCAGGACAGCCAAGCAGTCAAGAACAGAAAGCTGACACCCAAACAACATAAGGAGCCAACAAAGAAAGAGAATTACAGACCAGTTTCCCTCAAGAACATTGCTGGGAGCCATCAGTGTGGACAGGTCCTATCAGAGGATGTAAGAAGCTGGCAAGGGAAGGAGGTGAGCCAGGCCATGGTGGTGAGAATATTGCAGTCTGACTGACTAGTACCCAGAGTGCTCCTTTATTTATACAGAATTTAGTAAGCAAGAATAGATTCATGTTGTTCCAAAACATAGATCATATCATTTTTGGTTTTGGACATGTGTTTCACTTTCCCTTGCTCATCTTTTAGTCATCATTAATAAACTATCACAGAACAGAGTTATCATTTCTAATAATGTTCCCTCAAATTTTGACATCATCAATAAAGAGTTATCATTTTTACCCATTATCCCAAAACTTAATTTTTTTTGAGGCAAGTTTTCTCTGTGGAGTTTTGGTGCTTGTCCTGGATCTTGCTCTGTAGAACAGGCTGGCCTCAAACTCACAGAGATCCACCTGGCTCTGCCTCCTGAGTGCTGGGATTAAAAGTGTGTGCCACTGCTACCCCCAAAACTCAATTTTTAAAAATCTAGAGGCATGTGACAGCCTGTTCTCAGGCTAGTAGCTCTGGTTGCTTCAAGGATGCTAACCAAAAAAATCTTCAAGCCACCCCAGGCATATTGCCATGTACCAAGCAGTATATTATTAATTCTTAATGGTGAGAGTACCCAAGAAAAATCCTCAGGCCAAAGCTGCTGCAGTTATTATTTAAATTCTGGCATAATACAATGTTTATATTTTATATATTTATATAATTTGTTTATGTGTCTAATCCTGGCATTCTTTTGCTCCTTGGTCATAAAACTTCACAGTGACTCTGAATGTACTAACTTTTTAAAGAAAGGGACGTCCTGACATTTCATTTTCTTATCATCTTTCCATTCCATTTTTTGCTCATCCATATAAATTCTGTGTAGGGCAGAGGTAACTTCAACCAATATCACTATGTTGCTGTATATGACACATAATTGCCTCAGGGTTTAGTGGGAAAAGGCTTGCAATCTGATCTGTGGCCAACTTCTCTAGCCCACTGAATCTTGTTGACCTTTTCAAGTTGACTTTGTTTTGATTGTCTTGTTCCTGAGTAAGTACAGGGACAGATGTTTCAAGAATGTCTCATAGCCTCATAAAGAGACACTTGGCTTCTTTATGTGTGTCACAACCTCTAAGGCATAAGGAAGACCTTCAAGTAGGACATCTCCCTAAATCAGAAGAAGTAGTATGTTCAGAACTTTCCTAGGGAAGCTTAGAAACAATACTCCTGGGAGAAGACATAAATGATTCATAAGAATTTCCCCATCGATAAAATATCCCCAAATTGTACAAATATTAAAAGTCCCCAAAGTATGCAACAGGTAGAGATCAAAACCAAAGTTGGCATAGCAGTGATCATGTGACATGGCTTTGCTGGAATTTTGTCAAGCAACTGTGCTGGCCTTATGACTTTTGTCATTCCCATCAGATATGACTGTTCCAGAACATATATGAAAGTTCCTCAATAAAATACTTGCAAATTGAATCCAAGAATACATCAAAAGGATCATTTGCCATGATCAAGCAGGCTTTATCCCAGAGATTAAGGGATGGTTCAACATATGTAAATCAATAAATGTAATATACCATATAGAAAGGCTGAAAGACAAAAACACATGTTCATCTCATTAGATGAAGAAAAGGCCTTAGACACACTTTCATCATAAAAGTCCTGGAGAGATTAAGGATACCAGGGACACTGTTCAACATAATAAAAACTTACAGCAAGCCCATAGCCAATATCAACTGAAATCGATAGAAACTCAAAGTAATTCCACTCAAATAAAGAACAAGAAAATTTCTCCTCATACCTATTCAATATAGTACTTGAAGTCTTAGCTAGAGCAATAACACAACTGAAGGAGATCAATGAGAAACAAATAGGAAAGGAAGAAGTGACAGTATCTTTGTATGCAAAAGATATACATAAGTGACCCTAAAAATTTCATTGGGAAACTCCTATAGCTGATAAATACTTTCAGCAAAGTAGCTGGATACAAAATTAACTCACAAAATTAGTGTCCCTCCTGTATATAGAGGACAATAGACTAAGGAAGAAATTAAGGAAACAATACCTTTATAATAACTTCAAATAATATAAAATATCTTTTGTCATTCTAACTGTATAACTGTCAATGTGTATTGTCATTTTTAGCATTTTAATTTTTATCATTTAGCATTATGACATTTATAAAAACAATACTCTTTAGGCCAAGAGAACTCTGAAATAAAAGGCTTATGAAGCTTCTCCAGGTACTGGCCAGGGAGACAATGCTTGATCCAGGACAACTTCCTTTTGTTATCAGTAGCAGAACAGGGATGCAGGCCTTGTAGTTAATCATATATGTAGTTCATCCTTCATGATAGTTAAAGGACAGCATGTGAGGGCATGTTTTGTGCTGGATGCTGCTGTGCTTCATGCTCTGCCCTATTCAGTCCACTTTCCACACAGGTGTAACATGAAGGCATATTGTCTTAATTGGTGTCTCCTTTTCTTTCTTGGCTCTACACTATAGACAACCTGCAGAGACCTGGCAGATTACCATGCTTTTGAAGACCTGGAAGTTTGAGAAACTAAACACTTGAGAAAGATGTAATCCTAGGAAGCATTTTAATTTTTCATTTGAAAAATTAAATTTTACATTTGTAAATCAAGGACCCCAAAGCACAAAATTTATATTACCATGAGTCAAAAACTAAGTTGATGCTGCCTTTTAAGCAGTAAACATTCTTCAACATTTCTTTCTTTTTTTATTTCAGTTGTTTTTATTAATTTTTTATTTATTTTACATACCAACCACAGTTTCCCTTCCCTCATCTGTTTGTGGGGCCCCTAGCAGTCGACCTGGACCTGTCCCTACTTTATGAGTTGGCTTTTTGAAACCTATTCCCTATGGTGGGATACTTTGTTTAGCCTTGATGCAGGAGCAAGGAGCTTGGCCCTGCCTCAATTGGATATGCCATGCTTTATTGCAGATCATGGGAGACCTTACACTTTCTGAATGGAGAAGGAGGATGAGTAGATGGGGTAGGGGGTAGAAGGGAAGTGGGAAGAGGGAACTGAAGGTGTACTGTCATTTTAATTGTTCTGTGTAGCCATCTAAATAAATAATATAAATTTGACAGTTTTTATCATCTTTTATCAGAAAAGATAAGCATAGTACAACTAAACTACCTGTAAACGTAAGTTTTAAAAGTGTTTTAAAGTTGTCTCTAACATAAGTCAGTCTTACCATTATTAATGAGACAACAGGAAGCCTTCCACTTACAGAGATGAAAGGTACTCAAAAACGAATGCTTTTAATTCTGAGATGCTTCATTAGATAGTTGCATTAAGTTGTTTTCTCTCTGCTCTTAACAAATGTCTGAGAAGAGTCAGTGTGAGCAAAGAAGGTCCATTTTGTTTTAAGGTGTGAGAACTGGCACAATCATTTTAACTTAAGCCTGACAAATGTTCATGTTAATGCTTTGTGCACATAAGTCAATTTTTTATGAAAAGTTTTTCATCTGATGATCTAGTTGTTTTCTGCCCTACATTTGCCCATACAACTTTATACTGGCATTAATATGATGAAACAACATCTCAGTGTTATACTCAATTAAAGTACTAATTAGAGAACTGGCTTCGTGCTCTCTTACATTAAAGTAAATGGACACTGGTGTACATTTGAGAACTACATAGTAAAAAAAAATTCAAATAAGAAGCATGAGTAATTATAAATGATGATATCAAAATAAGTTAGACTCATGTATGAGGACTTCATAATTAATATTGGGTTTCATTTTTAATGTGATCAATTTAGCATAGAGTCTATATTTTTCTTGTTTTCCATCTAATATTTAGGTACATTTTCTACATTTAGAACATCTTAAATTATAAGGTATTATTTTCTTCACTATGCCTCACATGATTACAAACACATATTCTTACACATTTTAGATTTCCCATTTTAAAACTTGAAATATGCTAATAATTGACACAAGTTCCCACTGTCAGCTACTAAGAAGCTGTCTCACACCTCAATGGTCTGCACTGTTGTTCTTCAGAAACCTAAGGATTTCCTATGTTCAGCACCATTTTTATTGCAAGCATACTTCTTAAAACTCATGAAGTTTATAAAAAAGAGAAAAGTTTTAAATTACACATTCATGTCTATAATAATATCTTGTGAAATGAGTTCCATTTAGAATATTCAAAACAATCCACAAAATGTTTTAGGAATCTCCAGGATTCTTGTGGCAGTACCTCAGCCACAAGAGCACAAAGAGAAAGACCGGCTACAGCTTCCTGTCTCTCAGAATCAGCATGCATGAGTGGACAGAAGGAAAAGCTAGTATAGAAGCCTGTCCAAAATGAATGATTAGATTTTTATACAAAAATCCAAAGTTCCAAATTTGTGTCAGAATTGACAGAAGGAAAACAATGTACAGGAACAGAAAAACAACCACCATTTGCAGGGCCTTGATATGGGCTATGATGCTGACATCTCTGAATCCTTGGGCCTTGATCTGCATGTTCTTCCGATGTCTCCACAGGGAGAAGATGAGGATGAGGAAAGTGACCAGGGTCACAGTGAAAAGGATGAGAGTGAAGTTGGGAACTAAAAAGAGTTTGGAAAATTGTGGATGGTTCTTTACATTAGAAGTGTTTCTTTTAGATCTATCAATCCAGATATCAACATGTGTGTTCAAAATTATAATGTTTAAAAACAAGAGGGGCAGAGATATCAGCAAAGTCACTAAAATCATTTCTTTAACTCTCCACTTTAGGCAAAGAACAAGGGAGTTTGAAAGATTGGCTATCTTGAGAAAAGAAAAGATGCTGAGGCATGTGGCAAGTCAGGTGCTGAAATGATTGGTCACCGTCCAGGTGATGTAAATAATTCTCAGGACTTTTTCAGTCATCAATAAATCTGGGTAGAGCACTGACACAAACCAATTTAGCAATACCAACCAGAGTAAACCAATCCTGGAGATGGCCAGAGCAGTGAGGATTAGACTCAATGTAGAGATCTTCCTTCTCTTGACCCACTGCATGCAGTTCACCAGGGCTATGAATCCATTTCCTAAATTTCCCATTACAAATTCCACCATGAAAAAGGTTGCAAATATGCTCTGCAGAATATCCATTATCTGAAAGATAATGTCCCAAAACAGTTATTTTAATAAATTCATCTATAAAACTGTGTTTGGGAACTGGATATATGGCTCAGTTGCTAAAGTACTTGCCTGTCATTCATGAAGTCTAGGGTTTGATCTGAGGCCACAAAAACTGGGAAGGAGATAGCAGGTAAATCAGAATTTTAAGGTCATCTTCAACTACAAGCAAATTCAAGGTGACCCTGGGACATATGAGACACTACCTCAAAAAAACAAACAAGAAACCCTATGTTTATCTGATTCATGAAGATTCAATAAATTTACTTATGTTAAAAACTCACAAGGATGATTTAAAACTAGTAAACATGATTATTTGCTAAAGATTTCCTTGTTAGCATTCTCCATGAAACTCATGCACTTATTCTCATTGCCAAACTGTACTTCCTCCAAGCACACACAGTATGTGCTCTACAAGATTTCCTGAGTGGACTGAGGGTGGATGGGGATGAGAATATGAGTGATCATGTTAGGGGGAGTTTTAGGGAGAGAGTGATGAGGAAGAGTGCTGGGGAGTAGCATTTGGAGGTTGGATGGAAGCCTGCTGCAGGGGAATCTCCCAGTAGTCTACTGGGAAGACTTCAGCTTAGATTCCCAGTAATAAGTAGGTAAGTAGCCTGAATTGGCCTTCTCTTGTGACCAGATTGGTGCCTGGCCCAATTGTTATCAGAGAGGTGTCAGCCAGCAACTGATGGAGGCAGTTGCAGAGACCTACATTCAAGCATTAGGCAGAGTTTGGGAATCCTGCAGAGGAGGAGGATGAAGGAGTATAGGAGCCAGAGTGGTCAAGGACACCACTGGAAGGCTCACACAACCAACTAACCTGGGTAATAGGGGCTTGCAGAAACTGAATTGATGACCAGGGAGCCTGCATGGGACTGACCTAGCTACTCAGCATGTATGTTACAGTTGTGTAGCTTGATCCTTTTGTGGGAGTACTAACAGCAGAATCAGGGGCTGGCTGACTCTCACTGGCTTTTGGGTCCCTACTTCTCATACTGGGTCGCCTTTCCCAACCTTAATACAGGGGGAAGTGCTTAGTTTTACTGCATCTTGATATGCCATGTTTTATTGATACTCAATAAAGATATGTATGATCACAATTTGTTGTTTTTTGTTCTTCCCTTGTCTGTATATTTTAATTGAGTTCTGAGTGGTAATATTACAAAGTCTTAAAGAACATTGCAACTAGTAAGCATTAAATAACCTATACAGTATTTTCTAACCCATGAGGTTCTTTTTAATAATTCAAATTAGATCTATAAAGTCACTTGGCACATGTTACTCAATGCTCTTCTTATAACATCTCCTTTATATAACCATATTGCATAATTTCAGGTGAAACAATATGACTTTATAATTCTGAAATTTATTTCATATTTTTTATTACTGATGTATATGAGAGGTGCTGGGATTCATTATATATATGTATATAAATATATGTGTGTGTGCGTTTTCACATGAAACAAACATATATATATATATATATATAATAAACAAACACACATATCCTTATATCCCTTTATCTAAGAGGCATAGAAAAAGATCTTTTGGGACCATATTTAGAAATTACTCAGCTAATCACACCCTAGAAAAAGGATCAGGAAGCATAAATGACACACCACATTATTTCACTTCTGTTTAAAGTTATGTGATGTCTCTATTGCTGATCTTTGGAGGTGAGTTTCTGTCCTGATAATCAGGACCTCATTTGTCTTAGCACCAACACAAAGGCCTGTTCCAACTCCCTGTTTTCTGAGTTAGAGCTAATGAGTGCTCTAAAGGACAGAATAGTCAAGTTTCATGTTAAAGCAAGGGGGTAAGTACAGTGAGGAGCTTATTGGAACTCTACCCTTATGTAAACACACACAGAGAGACCATGGCCATTAATATCAGAAAGGCTACTATAGTTTTCTGGAGTCCTTGGGAAACTCACAATGAAGCTGCATCTTTCTAGGACATTTGCTTAATGAAAGAAATTAGATCATATGCTTTATGAAGATAACTCCATTGAGTGAAGTCATACTTGAAAAGATTACAATGTGCCTCCTTCTGGTTCTAATTAATAAATTCCCTAATGTTCTTATGTCTCTATTTTCTCAGTTGTGCTTGTTACTGCTTCATGATAAAAGCACACAGGCAAAAATGTTCCCAAGAGCATTACACACTGATCTATTTTATGTGAATCGAAATATGGTTGAAGATATTAGCTTCCATGATCAAAAACAAAAGAAAAAAAATGAGAAAGCTAAATATTATAACAAGCCAACAAGGTGGTAAAGTGCTTGAACACTGCTGGTGATTTTGATTAATTATTCTTTCTTGTCCATTATGTGTCTCATTTTCAGTCACAGTTGAATAGCAATGCACTTACTTTCCCAAAGGAAACTAACTGTGGCAATGGTCACTGCCAAGCGAATTCATCCCACTGAGATCTTTGGTCTTCTGACCCAAGCTGTATATCTCATGACTGCTTCAAAGACATGGAGAAGACTTCCTGGGAAAAACTCTTGACACTGAAGGGGTGTAGAGGATGTTCAGCCATGTCATCAGGGAAAATGGTAAGCACCATATTTTGGGGTGTAAGCCCTTACTTTCCTGACCTAAACTTCTACCAACATTTTTTTTTCTGTGTACACATTTAAGCCCATTTTCTTTTAAACTATGTGGCTAATATCAAGAAAGAGAGCCCTAAAATAAGATAAAAAATGAGTTCACATATTTCCTATATTTCATGATCTGGCCAAATCTGCAAACCTTGCTAGCAGGTATTGGAGTAGAACCTCAATTCTCATTTGCTAGCACGCAAATGAAGTCATATTCTCTTTCATAGTTTTGTGGACATTTATCTTCTCACACACTACATGATTTGGGTATTCAAGTACAGATGTCAGCTAGTAAAATTTTAATCCCTAGTAATGGAACCATGTAGGAAATATTTAAATTGACAGATGGAAGATGGAAGTTGGTTATTTTGAGATGATATACTTGAAAAAAATAATCCTGAAGTAACCTAGAACTATATACAAAAATATACCTGAACAAAAATTAGTTTACAAAAAATAATTTAAAGTCAATTCTGTATTTTTTCCTTTTATAAAGCTTCTCACTCTCTTGGGAACTTAACAAACCCTGAGTACTGAAAGTTAATACCTACAGCTTTGTTATTTGTAAGCCATAAACATAGACAGACACTCTCTCTTTCACCCATTTTGTTTGTCTCCTGGTGTAATGATAAGCAACATAAAACTAATGTGTAAGTATTAGTTTATTACATTATAAGTAATGTAATAGAAAGGAGTCATGGAAACCGGGTGACACTTACGGCTTCTTTATCCAGTGAGAGTTCTCACTCTGAGATTTATCAGGCACATCACTCATGCATTGCCCCCCCACACACAGGCTTCCTTCCTGACATAATACTTGCATGCTTGCTGTTTAATTCTATTTTCAGGAATTTTATAGATATTTCTGAACTCATTGTGAATTTCATTGTACTAGCATTGGACACAACATCTAAATTCAAACATTTGTCTTTAGAAACTGAATCTGTCTTCTCAACAACAAGATTTATGTTTCTATTTGTTTGGATCTTCATTTAATGACCTTTAATATAGTTTAATAATTCTGAAAAATAAATTCCCTAGGCTATCTATAATTTTCCCTGCTAATATGGCAAAGAGTACTTGAGTATTTTATGTTCTAAATAGTCATTGATAGTAAATAACTATATTTTAATGTTTTGACAATCTTGCTGGACATTCTCAGTATAATTTATAATCAACTAATCATTTTTGTGGCTGACATTTTATTACTAATTAGGCAAAATATTATGAACAAAAAAGTAAGTCTTATTATTATTAATTTTTCTGTTTATCACTCCCTATTTTGCTAGTATATATAGCTCTACCACAAAACTTTTCTTATTCTATATTTGCATGAAAGATTCTATAGTTCACCATTAAGCACAGTGTTTCTATATTTGTTTAGTGTCTTTATTGAGCATGTGTTGTATACCACTTATATTAGCACAGGAAAAGATTTAGCCAGACATTCAAAACCACTAAAAGTTTGAATTAACTAGAAAAAAATACACAGAAATTTGACAAGAAAACACTTAACATGATGAATTATTGGATATAACAAAGTGTTGAGAGCTAGACCAACCCAAAGCTTTCCCTGAGACACTGATGTATGGAGAAGGAACTCAGCCCCTTCTCTAACACCAAATACATGCTTGGCAGAGCCAGGAATGGCCTTGGGCCAGGGCCTTGGGGAGGCTGCAGCTTTGGATCCTGAGAACCTAACTCTTCTCACTCTGAGGGACTATGGTTAGTTACAAAGCTGCTTGTACTTGGCCTCTGCCACCCTTGAGGTACCCTGTGTTCCCCTTGTGCAACATTACTTGATTGGCTCCTGCTGACTTGTCCTATTATATAATAGGTGTTTGTCAACCTTGTCCCATTTTGACATTCTGGAAAAACTGTGTATGGGATGCTGTGACTTTTAATAAACTTGTTTGGCATAAGACATAGTTTGGACAAAGCTTCTTGACCCCAGCTTTCTTACATTCTTTATCTCATCATCTTCTGCCCTTCCTTCTTAGGACCCTGTCACTGAAGAGTGACCTGCTGGTCAAGGTCAATAGAGGGTAAAAAGTGAGGTGAGGATTAGAAAACAACCAAGACGACTACAGTATGAAGAAACAATAGACATTAAAAAAATAAGCAAACTTCATGCTTGAGTCTAAGAAAGGGTGTGAACAAAAAATCTACACATATACATGTGCCATATACCACACACACACACACACACACAAAAATCCCAATTTAAAAACAAGAGTCTTTCCAAAATCACATATCATGGCCCACCCAGCCAACCCACCCCAAATTACTAGAAATCCACAGTGTTGATCTGGTGGTAGATCCTCCTCTACATTAGAGTCAGATGCTCACAGACTGATTCCTTGACAGAGGTGAATAACATGTGTCGAGCTATTTGAGGAGCTGACATTTGAGTGCCACGATCCAACACATCCCAGGAACCTGAGTAAAGAAGCTTCCCACACTGCCCGCCAAGCACACTCTACCTGATAGTTTTATTGAAAAGAATCTATGTTTATATACTTATAATTTTTTTTACTATGTGTTATTATTGTATTTCAGGTATTTTCTGTACTCTTCATATGTGTGTATGTGTGCGTGTTTAATTTTAAGTAAAATACTTTGGTGTTATATTCTTAGTTCTCCCTTTTAGTTTTCTAAGTCGATTAGATTTTTCTTTAATTATTATAGTTGGTTCTCTTTATCAGTAGGTTCCTTATCTGTAAATTGAAACAGCTGTAAATAAAAATTAATCAGAGGAACTAATTTTGTTATAAGTGGGCATATTTGGAATTTTCCCATCATTGCTCTTTGAACATTGCAACATGATAACTACTAATGTTGCCATGACATTCAGCTGTATTTTCTGCCACATGTAGGAGATGATTTGAAATGTATGGGAAGATGTGCGTACAGGATGACAAGGCATAAAGTATCCAAGTGCACACCATGTTTATAAAATGGGAACATAAGATTGGCAATCAGATAGCCCATGCTAGCAATTCAATTATTTTTATTTTCTAATCATGGGACAATGAACAAGTTTTTAATTCTCTTCTAATTTCTTTTTCAGTATACACTAACATAGTGTCAACAGGAGAGTTTATGTAGAACAGTATGTACTGACTTGTAAATGAAGAAATTAAGTAATTATTTTTCTAATATTTTTACAGCCTGTTATTAATGAATTGTTATTCATTTCTCACTGTTTAATTTTAAAATTCTTCTCATTCATTTCTTAACCATTTATCACTTCATGGATCAACAGCATGAATGTCTACATTTTGCTGAAACTTTCATCAAACTGAGTAGTACTTTGATTATTGTTTGTTTTGTTTGCTTGTTTGTCTCAGGGCTGATTTTAATGTGGGTCTCCCAGAACCCTACAGATCTTGAAAAGTTTATATTCTCTCTCTCTCTCTCTCTCTCTCTCTCTCTCTCTCTCTCTCTCTCTCTCCCTCTCCCTCTCTCTCTCTCTCTCTCTCTCTCTCTCTCTCTCTCTCCCCCTCTCTCTCTCTCTCTCTCTCTGTCTCTCTCTCTCTCTGTCTCTCTCTCTCTCTCTCTCTCTGTGTGTGTGTGTGTGTGTGTATTTTTTATACATGTGCATATACAGGTAACATCACTTGTTGGCCAAGTGTGGATTTGGGGAAATTATTATTACTGTGGATGGGGAAAGAGAGAGGTGGAAAAAGGGGAACATAAGGAGGCAATATGACCAAGTGTCATATGCTTTGTTTATATGAAATCCAACATTTTATATAATGAATACACACAGATAAAAGAGAAAAATAATTGAAGTAAATTAAAGGCTATAAAAAGCAACTAGAAAAGGTAATATTCATCTTTGAAAATGTAAAAACTTCATAAACTCCACAGTAAAAGAACTTGGCTAAAATAGATTACTGGATGGAGTTTTAAGAAATGACTCAGAGATGGCTCAATTGATAATGCACTTAACACATAACTATGAGGACCCGAGTTCAGATCCCATTAATCTCTGGAAAAGCTGGATTGGGTAGCATGTGTCCTTATTATCTATACTCCAATGGTGAAATGGGAGGATGAGATAGAAGAAGCCTGTAGATTTAAGTTTCTTGGTCCCACCTGGTCCAGCCTGGGCAGCAGCTGGTTTTATAAAACAATCACTCAGAGGCTTAATATTAATTACACACTGTTAGGTCTATGGCTCAGGCCTATTTCTAGCTAGCTATCACATCTTAACCCATTTCTATTAATGTACGTATTGCCACATGTCTTGTGGCTTTACCTGTGTTCTGTTACATCTTGTTCCCCTGGCTGCTCACAGCATCTTCCCTAACCCACCTTTCTTCTCCCTGTATCTCTCTTAGATTTCCCAACTGACTATATCCTGTCCTGCCATAGGCCAAAACAACTTCTTTGTTAACCAACAGTAGCAACACATGTTCACAGTGTGCAGAAAGACCATTCCACAGCAAAAGCCCATAAAGTCATGACCTGGCAAACACAGTGGTGAAAAAAGAGACCCTGCTTTAAATAGGTAAAAGACAAAGACTGACACCCAAGGTTGCACTCTGCCTTCCACACATGAGCCATGGCATAAGTGCACCCACAATTACACAGATGGACACAAGTGGGCACATATTCACACAGAAAAATTTAAATATTAGTTCTTGTCTTTGAAAGACATTGTAAGGAAAGTGAAATGGTAAGCCACAAACTGAAAGAAAATATTTATAATTAAAAAGAAAGGTCATGGTTTTATACAGTAGTTAACTACATTAGCCTTTTTGGTTACTGTTCACATACTATCATTATTAGTAAAATTAAAAAAATAAAGATTTCCCTATTTCAATAACTGCTCTAGATATCCTTCATTCACCAAATAAGAACAGGTACATAGTTACAACCAAGTGATTACATTAAATGCCCAACTTAATGAGCAGTTTAAAATTGGTCACTAAGAGTCTAAAGTTAGGGGTTTGTAGTTAGCATCTAAGTGGGTAATTGTGTGTTTACTTTAAAAAAATTAATTCTTGATACTATTAAATGAGAATTAAATTTATTAAGTATTTCTGCAAAGAATTTCACAATGTCAATAATACATATTACACATAATAATAATAATGAATATTTAATGTTTTTATATAAAAGAAAATTGTATATATTCTTTGAAAAAATTTATAATTACTTTTATGATGCAAGAATCTGAAGGAAGGAATCAAGTGTCCTCAAACTACCTCCTCATACATTTCTTTATTATCTAGAACACATGACAATACGTTGTCTGAATGCCTTATGTAGTTGGGATATTCTGTCCTTTCAGCCTACATCCAAAGTGCCTCAGTATCAAAAGAGAAGTCTGCTTTAATTAGAGTTTCCTAGAATCAAGATTAATGAGTGAGTTGAAGGATACATGAGTCCAGTTATCATACAAATAATATGATCCAGTTCACTATGTTGTTTGTCAGCATCCATGCTATCAGAAGGGACAGAAAGTGAATGGCATAGAGCAGGAGGAAGAAGACATGATTTTCATGGCATTCCTGAGGGCCTTGGTACTGGGGTCTCTGTGTCCTCTGGAATTGAGCTGCATTTTCTGGAGATGTTTCCACAAAGAGAGGATTAACAGGAGAAAGGAGATCAAAGCCATGAAGATGGTGTTATAGATAACATAGTCATGTTGAATAAGATCAACTCTGAAACAGAGCAAATCTTTAGGATAGGACACCTTTTGGAATGATCTTTGTAACATGCTATTTACCTATGCTCCAGACTTCTCTGGATTTTAGTATGTGTCTCTTGTTTGATATTGTTCAAGTTGGTTATAGTTCCATCTTATCTAGGTCATTATCCCTCATTATTCCTGGACAATATTTGATAATCATTCTTATTGTATATAGTCTTGTATTAGGTTAGAACCTTCTTATTTAGACAAAAGGGGGAGATGTAGTGGGTAGCCGTTCCAGCTTTGACCTGGAAGTACTAACCCCTTTGAGGCTTCAGTAACTGTCACGCCTACAAGGTGGAGCCGAAAGAGGACCTCTGAAGATCCAGATCTAGATGGGGTGAGCTCTCTTAGTTCCTGGATCCTGGACGCTGGAGGTAGACGGAGCAGAGTTCTCCGGAGAACACTGCCGGACTGTGCTACACCTTTCCCAGACTCTGTAACCTATCCCTTCACTTGTAAGTTACCCCATAAAATAAACCTCCCTTTTAACTACATGGAGTTGCCTTAATATTTAAACCAATAGGTTATGTTCCACAACGTGGCACTGGGAATTGAACCTGGGTCCTCTGAAAGAGCAGCAAGCACTTTTAACTGCTGAACCTCTACTCCAGCCCCTGATGTATATAACCTTTGCTAGGGGTTCAGCCTTGTTCCTGCTGTGCAAGCTCTCCACCATGGAACTGCACTGCCATCACTCTCTGTGCACTCTTACAAGTTGTTGTGACGTCCTTTGCATATTTCTTATATCCCACTGCTTTTATCTATTGTGATACTTTTCATGGCTTGAAACTGATGTGGAGGCAACAAAAGGCACTGATAGATTCTGGGTTTAATCTCTCTCTTTGTTTTTATGCTACTATACATCATCATGTGTTCTAGAATGTTCTAGAAAAGTGTATGACTAGAGGTTTTCCACATTTGTAAAGTAGGATTTCTGAGTCTTGCACAAATTTAAAGGTGTTGTAACAAATAAATACTTTGTAACATTGACCATATTTGTACAGATCTTTTATTTTTATGTGAAATCTTTCATACACTTGTAAGTTTTTGAAATGACTTTCAGAGGAGATTTTTATCACAGAATTTCCTGCTAAAGTGACTCCTTTCATTTACTTTGAGTTACTGGAGAAACTTAATATTTTTCCACATTCTTGACTTCCACGAGATTCCATTCATTGTGAGTTGCTGGAATTGGGGGAGGGAATTTGGAGGGGGTTTCTGGAGGCCCACAAAGGTTTTCTAGTGATATCTGAGCTGGCTTTATCCAGCAGAGCTGCTTTAGAGAATTGTTTGACCATGTGCATGGTTTCTAGGTGATTGGAAGGATGTACACTTGGATGAACTAGGAGGAGGTCTTTTGCTCCACCCCTTGGCATTCCTATAAATAGCCCTTTAGAAGAGACAGGAGGGGCCAGTGGATAAGAATCCAGGCCCTCCTGAAGCTATCCTCTGTTTCTATCTGTTTCTCTCCCCTCTATCCTCCTATTTAAATCTCTTATCCCTCTCTCCTCAAGAGTACCCTGGGGTAAAATGTGGGAGCTGGTCTCCCAGCTGGCCTCCCACAGATGGCTCCAGGAACAGGGACCAGGGACTTGGCAAAAGGAGAGAGGGGGTTCTGTGAATATAAGGAGGCATGCCCGATAAGGAATTGAAAATTTAAGGTGATGGTATTTTATTTTCAGGAGTGAAAGTTAGGTGTTGAAATGCCGAAGTTGAAAAGTGAGGCTGCAGAGTATATTTCTATCTATCTAGGTTTTTTCTTTTTTTCTCTTTCTTAATTTCTATCAAAATTAAGAAAAAATACAAGGTAGAATATAGGAATATAGTCTTAGAAAAAATTTAGAATAAGAGTAGAATTAGGAATATTGGGTAAAGAGAAACTTGAGATAAGGTAGAATAAGATAAGCAGTAAGACAGAGGAATTATGTCCTTGATTTTCCAACTATGGGACTATGAATGCAAACTCTTAGGGAAGAATCAGAGAAAAATCTATCAAAGATGAGAAAAATGGACAAAAAAAAATTCCTGTGGAAGCTTTTGGCCTGCAGACACCTTAATTCTAAGTCCTGAGTGGCAGAAGAAAGAATTTTCTCTGAGGCAGATGTCAGTGAAATAAAACATTTCACTCTGCTTATGCTGCCACTGTATGAAAATATCATACCATCAGAATTAGTTTCTGTTTGACCATGAAGCCAAAGTGCAGAGAACAGAAGTCTTAGGAAAAATTTAGCAATCTCTCTCTCTTTAAAAAATTAAAAGCTTTTCAGACCTTTCCTTCTCAGATTTTTTTTTCTCTTTCTGTAAGGGCAAACATTCAACTCAACTGGAAATAACATCTATCAGTATGGGAAAATCTGTAATTGACCCAAAAAATACCCCCAAAAAACCTCTTGGAATATGGCAAATCCTCTTTGTTAGTCTTGTTTCTCCTTCAAGCCAGTAAAAACAGCAGCCACAATCCCCTGCGACCAGAGCCTATGCCTGAGAAAGTGCAGGAGGAAGACAGAGCAGGGGAAGCATCCCCCAAAGCAGAACCTTGGCAGAGGAGGTTTGAGACCCAGGGAGGGGCTGCTGGCGTGGAAGCAGTTAGCAGAGGAACTGAGCCTTGGCTAAGGCATCAAGGACTCTACATCTTGGGGGAGAGGACAAACATGGACAATCAGAAGATCTGTCCTGGGAAAAATCTTACTGAAAAAGCTTTATTTCAAGTACTTTCATCTTCTTTCACAGACTCAGTAAGGTTGGGGAGTGAAGCACCAAGATTTTGCTGCTGGCAATAACCACCTGTCTGAGTGCACACAGACAGGGGATTCCATTCCGGGGAGAGTGTCAAGTGAAAAGCTTAATCTTGACTTAAAAACCTCCCATAATAAAAGAGCAGAAACTTGATTTTGACCGTGTGGACAAAACTAGGAGACTAAAGGCACCATTGACTACAGCTGAGTTTTCTCCTGGACCCGGAAAGGCAACCTAGGAAATGTAGTTCAAAAGTAGCTTGGGAAATGTAGTGACGATATAGAGAAAGGGAGTTTGGGAAATGAAGTCTATAACAGAGATGCTAGTACTACACTGCCTGAAAACTATTTTTCCGGTGGTTTTTTGTTTGTTTGTTTGTTTATTTGTTTGTTTTTCAGCTCAAACTGCTATTTTTTTCACAAGCTTTGTTAGCTTGGCTCCAGGGAATGAGAAACAGGTAAAGAGCTTGACTGTCAGTAGGCAATTAAAATGCTAATACTTGTTTGTCAACAAGCCACTTAAAAATCCTTCGGAAAACAAGGGAAAGTAGTCTTTGCACTGGAAAATTGCTTTGGGTATGAAAAAAAAACTTAGAGAATTGAGTTGTGCTAAAAATGCAAGAGGGAAATATTGGCATCATTAAAAACACTCATTTAAACATGAAAATCAGCTTTAAAAAATAAGAAGTGGGAATTTTACCCTCAGCTAAGCTTAGAGCCACTGATAAATTAGGCTCTGACTTTAAACTCTTAAGAAAACTTTCAGATTGATGTGAAAGCTCACTATAAACTCTGAACTTTAGAAATGACTTGCATACTTCCTGTCTTGTTAATAGTTGATTTAAGAAATCTCTTCTAAAGGTTTGTAGAATAGTCCTATAGAGTTTCCTTTTGATTATAAAGTTGTAAAATAGTTCTATAAAGTTTGCTGTTGAATATAAGTATGTAAAAAGTATAAATACTGAATGTAAAAAGTGTAAATATTGAATATAAAAAGTGTAAATATTGAATATAAAAGTAAATATTGAATGTAAAAACTATAAATGTTGAAAGTAAAAAGTGTAAATGTTGAATGTAAATTTATAAAAAGTATACAGTGATGTTCATTCTAGAATTGTTTTTATTATTCTTTTACCTTCAGAGATATTTGAATACTTTTTATGATAGCTTAAAATATAATTTTATGATCTCAGTGGCCCCTAGAAAACTAAAGTGAAGGTGTCACAATTAGGGGAACTTTTCTGTCTTCTTCCTAAAAGTTTCAGCTCTTCTGTGTCTGTCTAGAAAGGGGTAGGCCTCCCACAAAGGGATAAATTTCCCACAATCAAGTTAGTTTGTAAAAGTGTCTTTATAATTAGCATGGGTTTTTGTTTACTTGAGGGGATATTTTGAAATGATTTGAAATGACTGTTTTCTCCTGGGAATCAAAATAGTCTCTTGAAAATCTTATTGAACATCTGTTAGGAGTTTTGATCCAGGAAAAGGGCTTGATGCAGCTAAGACTACTGTAGTCACCTTAGACCCATTTCAGAAAGGATATTCCATCTTTATTATCCTCTACTCCTTTACTAGGAGGTGTGGCAGGTATGGAGATCGCTGTGGATGTTTGCAAGCTCATAGTAGGGATCTGGGTCATAGCTGACTTAAGCTCTGTACCCCTTCTTGCCAGAGGATGGTAGCCAAAGATAGACAACTTTCTTGATAGCTTTCTGAATGTATGTATGTAAAATTAATCAAGAAGAATAACCTAAGACAGTCACAGTGTATCTGAGGGGCCCTGATAGGGGCCTATTTTTTATGTCAAGAAGGGGGAATTGAGGAGTCCCACAAAGCTTTTCTAGTGAGATCTGAGCTTGACTTACCCAGAAGAGCTGCATTAGAGGGTTGCTTGACCATGTGCATGATTTCTAGGTGATTGGAAGGGTCTACACTTGGCTGAACTAAGGAGAGGTCTTTTGCTGCACTCCTTGGTATTTCTACAAATAACCATTTAGAGGAGACTGGAGGGCCTGGTGGGTAAGGATCCAGGCCCTCCTGAGCCTATCCTGTGTTTCTATCTGTTTCTCTTACCTCTATCCTTCTATTTAAATCTCTTATCCCTCTATCCTCAAGAGTACCCTAGAGTAAAATGTGGGAGCCGGTCTCCCAGCTGGCCTCTCACTGGAGTATGAATTTTTTTTAAACTTCTGTCTTTTACATTCACTTCATTTGTTTTTCAGAGAATAAGAACTTCTATGGACTCAAAAAAAAAACTACTGTATTTCTATATTCATGGGTAAGAAAGAAAAAAAAAGAGAGAAAAGATTTGAGACTGGATACTAACATTATACTTACGGTAGGATTATGAGAAAACGTTTCTGAAGATTCCACTATCCCTCTTAAACTTACACATTGTTTTGTGAAATTTTCCATCAATAAGATGCTGTCGGCATATTGTTGCTTCAGAATGAGCTGAAGCCCTTAAGGAATTCCCAGATTTTCTTGAACTAAAACAAGTTTCAAGAAAAACTGTGTATCAGCTTACATCCTTCTGTGGCCAAAGGACTATTGGACAAACCACATAAGAAATAACACAATGCTTTAAGCAAAATGAGAATGTGAAGTCTTGTTATTGAAGTGTACAATATATTAATTTGATCAGTATTTTGTTCAGGTTTTACTGCATGTAGTGCTGAAACATGAAATTAGTAATAATTAATAAATTCTAGTAATTATAACTAAATACATAATAATTATAACATATGATAATATAAAATAATTATATTAATAAATAATTAATAAAACATTGAATTAATATTTGAATCTTTCCTTAACAGCAACCAAGAAAAATAGTACTTAACTGACTATAAACAAAATAAGAAGAGAGTAAACACTTATTAAACTGACATGTGATACTTACCACATATTTGAGAATTTTCTCACAACATAGTAAAATATTATACTTGGATGATATTAGCAGTACATTTGACTGCATTTATTTTTAATTGAGCAGAGAAAAAAAATGAATGCTTCATGATTATGAGAAATACAGATTCCAGAAGAGTCCATTTGGCTTTGGAAGAGCTTATTTCTTTCTCCAAATCAGACAGTGTTTTATTATCAGAGCTAAGTAACAACTTAACCAAATGAGTACAATCATATCTATAATGTGGCTAGCAATCCCATATTGAGAATTATTGGATTAAATTTAGATAAAGAACCAGCTATAAGTGACTGTAGACAATATCAAGGATAGTGAGTTGCCTGCTGGCACACAAAGCTAAAAGAAATCAAATGAACACAGTGCACTTCTTAAAGACTGACACTTCAGGGAAAAGAAAATGCCAGCAACATTAGTTCCTTCATATGCATTTATGTAAATTAAAATGAAGATCAGACCTGAAGAATCTCTGGTCAAGGATAGTGAATACCAGTAAGTTTTATTTACAATGGCCAATGATTGGAAACCATTCATAGGTCATCAGAAGGTAAATCAGAAGTATTTTTAATGTACTGTTTATTACAGTTGTAGAGTACCATCTCACAGTACCACCCAGGAAGAGTAACAACAAAATAATCTGAGAAAAATTTTATTTTGTTATGTTCACTATATGCTAATAGTGTTAATTTTAAAATGCTTGGTGTAAATTATGCATTTATGCAGATGCACAACATAATTAAATAAAAAGGCTATCGTTTTAAATTAATTATGTTAGCCTTTTTTTATTTTTTGAAAACAGCCAACAGGTTGAAAGCAACTGTGAAAAAACAAACATCCATCATAAATGTTGGAAGTAACATGTGGATATGGGTTTTTATTTATTTTTAATTCTTCTCTCATACAGTACATCCTGACTACAGTTTCCTCTTCCTCTACTCCTCCCAACATCACACACACACACACACACACACACACACACACACACACACACATCCCCTCTCTCCCACATCTCCCTTCTCCCCCACATCATCTCCACCTCTGTTGCTCTTCAGAAAAGAGCAGGCCTCCCAGGGATATAAGCTGAACACACTATAACAAGTTACAATAAGACGCATAAACCCTCATATCAGGTCTGGGTGAGGCAACCCAGTAGAAGGAAGAGTCCCAAGAGCAGGTAAATGGGTCAGAGATACCCCACTCCTACTACTAAAGAGTTCTACAAAAACACCAAACTAATAGCCATAACATATGTGCAGAGGACCTAGCAAAGACCCATGCAGGCTCCATGACTGCCAGGTTTGTAGTTTGCAGGGCTATTCTGGATCAATAGAGGTCAGTAAAGTAACCACTATCTTTGCAAACTCTAGGATAAGATTGACCAATCAAAAGTTTTCTCATACTTTCCCCATGATGTATTTAATGTGATTCATCAATAAATACAGAGCAAAACCATTGGTTAGAGACAGATACCAAATAAAGAGAGTTAGACAGAAGAAAATGAGAGAGAAGTAGAGAATTCAAATTTGCATTGCTCTTGGAGGAAGATTTTTAACTTTAATGCAGTACATCCATACTTTTTAATCTTTTTTTTTTTTTTTTTTTTTTTTTTTTTTTTTTTTTTTTGGTTTTTCGAGACAGGGTTTCTCTGTGTAGCTTTGCGCCTTTCCTGGAACTCACTTGGTAGCCCAGGCCGCCTGGCTCTGCCTCCCGAGTGCTGGGATTAAAGGCGTGCGCCACCACCGCCCGGCCTTTTTTTTTGTTTTTTTTTTTGTTTTTGTTTTTGTTTTTTGTTTTTTTTTAATCATTTTATACACTATAATTATCAGTAAAAGTAACAAATCAAACTTCTCTATTTCAGTTCTAAATAACTGCACTCAATGCCTTTAATTAAACTAAACACAGCTTTATGATTGTATTGTTTTATTATAATTACATCAAGTGTCTCCCCCAATGTGTAATGTAAAATTGGTCACTTATAGCCGAAAGTGTTCATGAATAGCATATAAATAAGTAATTATAGCTATTTCTAAACGGTAAGACTATCTATCAATGATTTCCTCAAAAAGGTTTCAAATTGTCTGTTGCTCAAATTTTGAAGGTCTTAATAAAAACCCTGAGCCAGATATTGGGGGAAATGCTGAAAGATCAGAGAGACAAAGGAGTCAGCCACTGCCATGTCTCACCTTGACAACCCCACAAATTCTCTGTTTGCCTCTGTGTCCTCAGCTGAAAGAACCTAAGCCAAAAGGCTTCAGCCAAAAGAACTAAGCCGAAAGGCCCGGTTCGTGTCTCCTCGGGCCTTCTGTGCCTTTCTCCACCCAGCCATGTTAGTGCTGGGATTAAAGGCATATGTGCTTCTCAAATACTGATAGCAAAGGCATGAGATCTCAAACGCTGGGATTAAAGGTGTGTGATTCCCAAGTACTGGGATTAAAGGTGTGTGCCACCACTGCCTGGCTGTTTCTTTCCTAGACTGAATCAATCTCATATAATCCAGGGTGGCTTTGAACTCACAGAGATTCAGACAAATCTCTGCCTACCGAGTGCTAGGATGAAAAGTGTGTGCTACCACTGCCTGGCCTCAATGTTTAATTTAGTGGCTTATTCTGTTCTCTGATCTTCAGGCAAATTTTATTAGATATACAATATATCACCACATTTCCCCTTTTTTGTCTTAAAATTATAAATAAAAAAACTATATACAATAGTGTATAAGATTGCAAGACATCAAAAGATAATCTTCAGTTGGTAATACAAGTTAGGATAAAAAGTGAATTAGATACAACATTTTGGATTCACCAAAATATGATAAATAATAGAGTATTTTCTCTTAATCTATCAAATGTTGATGGACTGGACATTGTTAATGTAATTCTTGACTGTGTATATTACATATACTTATTGCACCTATTGTATATAGTTTTTCTTATATTAGTTATAACTTTCTTTTATTATTTTAGAAGAAATGGGGAAATGTGATGATATGTTGTGTACCCTAATAAAATTTGCCTGAAGATCACAGAACAGAACAAGCCGCTAGATCAAACATAGAAGCCAGGCAGTGGTGGCACATACCTTTAATTCTAGCACTCTCGATGCAGAGATACATCATCTGGATCTCTGTGAGTTCAAAGTCACCCTGGATTACATGAGACTGATTTAGTCTATGAGAGAAAAAGAGTCAGGCAGTAGTGGCACTCACCTTTAATCCCAGTACTTGGAAGTCACACGCCTTTAATTTCAACACTTGAGATCTCATGCCTTTGCTACCAGTATTTGAAAAGTCACATGCCTTTAGTCCCAGCACTAGGAAAGAAGTAATATGGCTGGGTGGAGAAAGATATATAAGGCCTGAGGTGACACGAACTAAAGCCTTTTGGCTTAAGTCTTTTAGCTTGAGCCCTTTGGGCTGAGGAAGCTTTCTTTGGCTGAGAGCTGAGAAGCAAACAGAGGATTTGTGGAGTTGGCGAGATGAGATGTGGCAGTGGCTTGTTCCTTTGTCTCTCTGATCTTTCAGCATTTACCCCAATATCTGGCTCCAGGTTTTTTATTATAAGACCATTTAGGAATTTGTGCAACAATTGCTAATAATACAGATTTATTCATCATATAAATATTTAATGTTTTGAGTTAAGATGAATTATATATACACTTTGAAGAAAAGATGCAATTATGTTTATATGCAAGAAAAAAGGAATAAAATGCCCTTGAATTGTGGGCTGGAATAAAACTTTCTTCCTAAAGTTGCTTTAGTTAAGACATTTTGTTACAGCAACAGGAAGAGTAAGTAAAACAGGTAAATAAGCAAATTCTACTACTTTGAGTACAGCATATATACTATTACAGCCTATATACTTGCTAGATAGGGGCTATACGCTTTAAAATAAGATGTATTTCTAGCAACCAGAAGCAAGACTGCATAATGCAAATTTGTAAGCAGATACCTGTTTCCCAGTACTTCCATCAGACTGATTCAGTTTCCTCCCATTATCACTCACTCCTTTTTAGGGTATATTTGTCTCTAGGCATGGTGGTTATAGAGGAACTCTGTTCTGATTTGCATAAAATTCCAGTGACTGTTGGCCAATGATTTCACAAAAATGATGCAAATAGTTCTGTATCATTTCTTAGATAAATTTTATGGAAGAAGATCTTGCAAAATTTGAACTTGTTGAACTTATTTGAACTTGTTGAATTTTTTTTTTTAAGACAGAGTCCCTCTATGTAGTGTTTGTTGTTCTGAAAACCATCATGTAGTCCAGACTGGCCTTGAACTCAAAGAGATCTACCTTCCTCCCGAGAGCTGGGATTAAAGGCATTATGGGATTAAAGTAGCATACTATCACTTCTGCTTTGATTTAATTGAAATCAAGCATTAAAATAACTAACTATATTGTCTGAGCCTTAGTCAGTGATGTAGACTGACGAATAATACACTGTTTATGACAAAAGAAAAAAGTTCTTGAACTATTTCCTCATAGATTTGCTTGTTCTCTACAGCAAAGCATGTTGTTTGGATGCCTTAAGTAGTTAGAATATTCTGTCCTTTCAGCCTACATCCAAGATGCCTTAGTATCAAAAGAGAAGTCTGCTTTAATTTAGAGTTTCCTAGAATCAAGATTAATGAGTGAGTTGAAGGATACATGAGTCCAGTTATCATACAAATAATTTGAACCAGTTCACTGTGGTGTTTCTTAGCAACCCATGTTATCAAAAGGGACAGAAAATAAATAGCGTAGAGTAGGAGGAAAGAGATTATAATTTTCATGGCGTTCATGTGCGCCTTGGTACTGGGGTCTCTATGTCCTCTGGAATTGAGCTGCATCTTCTGGAGATGTTTCCACAAAGAGAGGATTAACAGGAGAAATGAGATCAAAGCCAATGAAAATGGTGTTACAGAGAACATAGTCACGTTGAATAAGATCACCTCTGAAAATAGTGTGAAATCTGTCTCCATGAAATTCACAGTTGTGTTTCCTCCATATTGGTTCCACCTCTCTTCAAAAGTGATGCTTGCTTGCATTAGATTTGCAAGCAAGAAGGCCAAGCTTCCCAGCAGCACCCCCACAATCAGTTGTTCAAGTCTCCATTTCAAGTAGAGAAAGATCCAACAGGAGAAGTTAGCTATTCTGAATAAATAAAAGATGCTGAGAGCTGTGGCGATCCAGAGACTGAAGTGGCTAGATAGTATCCAGCAGAACACAAGCATTTTTAATTCTTCTCTGGTGATAAATGAAATTGATTTGTGTTTAACCCAAATAAATACTGTTTCCCAGAGGAGACTAACTCTGGAAATTGCCAAGATAACGAGGATTTGATCAACTAGGGAAAGCTCTCTCTTGTTGATCCAGTCAATGCAGTTGTTCAGCACTATCAATCCATTGCTCAGATTCCCCAGAATGAACTCTGCAACTACTGCAGTGGTGGAGATGCTGTGGAGGACAGACTCCATGTTCAAACAGAGAAAACTCAAAGTCTAACAGTACTGGTTGTCATGTGCTGATTAAGTGCCTGGCTTATGGTCCATTGTGGAGCTAAATTCTTTCTCCTCTTTGTCCTGCTCCTTCTCCAACCTCTGATTAAGGCAAGACAATCATGTCCCATTTGACATTTAATTTGCACACATTCTTGTTGAATATTTTTCTGCAGTTCTCTGCTGAGTCCTAGCTAAAGTTTTTATATGTTTGCCATGGGCTGAAATATTCACCAGATGACTTAGAAACCAAGGACAGCTCACATTTGCTGATATGCAAATCAAGAAAGATTCTTTCCCACTCTTTTGCATCTCTGGCCCTTTTCAGATTTAGGAAATTTAGTTGTGCCAACTTGAGTTGTGAAGTACAAATGTTACAAAAGTCTGATTCAACAAATATGAAGTTAAAGGGTTTTGTGCTCAAGAGTCTTTTGAGCCACTGAAGACTTAAAACTCATGTGGTGACAGGTCTGTGTTTTTCCACAAAACTTCGATTTCCACTGGAGCTCAGGCCCCAGTTTTACCACACTGAGGGTGGAGGCTGGCTTTAAATAAAGAAAGAGGGGTTTATTTTAAATAGTCAATTTCTCTCTTTGCCTCATAAGAAAAGCAGAAAGCAGAATTCAAAAATACGGACTGAGGTAAGATGATTAATTTGAAATTCATGTTAGTAAAATATTTTAAATACTTTTTTAACCTTGACTAGTATAATAATATATCATTATTTCACCTGCTGCAAAAAATTTTCATTTAACAAAATTAGCAATTTATGAAATGAAAAGCTTTGCATTTTATTAATCACTCAAACTTTGTCAGGTGGTATACAGAACACTAAAATATTTACAATTAATTTTCAAATTTGATTTATAACTTAAAGTAGTTATATTGCCAGGGGAAAAAGTCCTTGATATTGATCATATATATCAATATCAAGGAAGTTCAAAGTTTGATACAGAAGGGAATGATGGAGTCGGAGAGCGGAAAGCGGTTCCCCAACTAGCTGAGTAGGTGGGCTTCAGATGTCAGCAGCCATGAGGAGCAGGGGGATGGGAAGAGAAGGCATCAGAAAAGAATCTAGGCAATGAGTGAAGTAACTGCGATTCTCAAAGATATTTGCAAGTGTCAGGTGTTAACACTTCAGAAAGCAATCCTCAAAATGCTTGCAAGTGCTTAATCCAAACTGAACCAGGCAAGTATTTGGAGGTCCTAAACTGTGCCAAAACCTAACAAGCAAACGGAAGACAATAAATTCAATTAGTTGTGCCTTTTGTGTCCAAAGTTAACAAGAGTTAAAAGGAAAACTTGTGGTAGTGAATGTGGGTAACTGTCTCCTATCTCAAACAAATTTAAATTTGGGCCAAAATAGAACAGACTTTAACTGATAATAACTTAAAACTGACAGTAATGGAATATTGTTAATTATTTGTTTCCTTGCCTGGACTGAAAAGATACAGAAGTCTCTACACTCTAGACTCATATCACAGAGCAGAATACATAGTGTTTATTCCCACCTCACTGAAAACCTTAAGGGACACAAGCAGAATCCAGGTATTTTGCCCACCTTAAGCTTCTACATGTATTGTCTCTTTTCACTTTAGTAAATCCTCTCTTAATACTTTTTTAAAATTTTTCCTTTTTTTATTTAAAGGTTTTTTTTATTATTTTACATGCCAACCACAGTTCCTCCTCCCTCCTCTCTTCCCACTCACAGTCTACCTTCCCCTCACCCTGCTCCCCATCTGCTTCTCAGAGAGGGTAAGACCTCCTATGGGGAGTCAATAAAGTCCGGCATATCACCTTGAGGCAGGATCAAACCCCTCCCTCCTGTATGAAGGTTGAGCAAGCTATCTCTCCATAGGGAGTGGGCTCCAAAAAACCAGTTCACGCACTACAGATAAATCCTAGTCCCACTACCAGTGGTCCCACATACTGCCCAAGCCCCACAACTGTCAGCCACCTTCAGAGGGCCTAGTTCAGTCCCATGAGGGTTCCCCAGTTGTCAGTCCTGAGTAAATTGGGAGCAGGGAGTGGGGGTGGGGGTAAGGGGCGAGGTGGAAAGAACATGAGGCGATGGAATGGTCCAGTTGGGGGAGAGACATAGAGGGAGAGCAAGTAAAGAGATATCTTGATAGAGGGAACCAATATGGGGTCAGAAACCTTGTGCTAGGGAAGTTCCCTGGAATCCACAAGGATGACCCCAGCTAAGACTCAAGTAATAGTGGAGAGGGTGCCTGAACTGGCCTTCCCCTGTAATCAGATTGAAGACTACCTTAACTGTCATAGAACCTTCATCCAGTAACTGATGGAAACAGATAAACACTGGGTGGAGCTCCCAGAGTCCAGCTGAAGAGAGGGAGGAAGGATTATATGAGCAAAGGGGTCAAGATCATGATGGGGAAACTCACAAAGACAGCTGACCTGAGCTAGTTGGAGCTCACTGACTCTGGATTATTATTATTATTATTATTATTATTATTATTATTATTATTATTATTTGCTTGTTCTCACTACATTTTGGAAGAAGGGGTCCTAAATGTGGTCCCCCTAACCTTAGGTTGCCTGACCTAAAGACCAACATGATTATCTACTTCTCTAGTAACCTTGCTTTCTGGGGTAGAAAGCAGAAAGCAAACAGGCACTGCAGTAGAACCCAGTGAGCAAGCACGTATCTCATTGAGGGGACAATTATTTCCCATTTTCTAATCTCATCTTCAACTGTGTCATGTCTTCCCTTTTGGATTAGAGTCATTTGCTTTAGAATGTAAAGTAGAAGTTCTTCTTTAAATCGGGATCTTTCCTTAAAGAAAGTCACAATCTTTGTATGGGCATGAGAGGCACGTAATGTGACCACCTACCAGTACCATTTGTCAAGTTTGGATCATTCACCCATGCCATTCCAGCCAGAGAATGTAGCATGAATCTTAAAAGGTCTTATTAATATAAACAAACCTAGAGCCAGGTATAGCTGATTTTGTTTCCTCAGACTGAAGCCTCTGAGTCTTCATCCAGAATGAATCTCAGCTGAACAGCTGCTGAAAGCCTAAAAGCTTAACAGCTCTAGTTCCTGGTTTTCACACCTTATATGCCTTTCTGTTTCCTGACATCACTTCCTGTGATTAAAGGTGTGTCACCATGCCTGATTGTTTCCAGTGTGGCTTTGAACTCACAGAGATCTGAATGGATCTCTGCCTCCAGAATGCTAGGATTAAAGGTGTGTGTGCCACCATTTTCTGGCCTCTATGTCCATCTGGTGGCTGTTCTGTCCTCTGACCCCAGATAAATTTATTAAGGTGAACAATACATTGGGGGACACAATATCACCACAAGAAAATACTATCATATTCATGCTCCCCCAATGGTGTCTGGGGTATTCGCTTTCCATCTGTCTTCCCAACCCAAGACTCTCCTCATGATAGTTCTATATTCCCTCAGGCAAAATAAATGTTCTAAAGTAATTGTTTTTAGCTTTATGTATTTACAACTTCTGAATAATTAGATATACTGTATTGAAGCTTTTAATTTTAATCTCACAGGTCTGAACATACTACTTTGTATCTTTTGATCATAGGAGCAAATGAGAGTTTTCTATTATATCGAGAAAAAAATGTAGTGATATTCCCTAGAGCTTAATGGCACTCAGAATCTGCACACACTGGTCACCTAAGGGACAGCACAGGCTTTACATAGTAGGAAATACCACTGACCCTAGAGTTTGTGGCATAATGAGTGCTATGAGTTAAGGGATGAGAGGCTGTGTTATAGTTTGAGCTACACATTGTCCCCAGAAGGATTCTGTAAGTAAAAACTTTGGGAGGATAATCCAGAGCAATGAAAGTGCTTTCCTATAGACGTGGAAGCACAATCAATTCCAGGGAGAAATCACAGAAACTTTTTTCAATGTCTGATGGACAATAAAGAAGTAAATGGCACAAATGGAATTGTATGAAAATTTTGAGTATTTCCAACACTTTCCTTTCCTTGGACTGAGGGTGTATGACAAGTGCTTTGTTTTTCTTACTCTCATTCATTTAAGATTTACTTAACACCCTGGTAAATTCTGATATATTTCCTAAAATTTTGTGCACTAATTGTATACAGAGAACAAGTCAATGAAATGATAATAGACATATCAGTATATCTGTGAGTGTGCATGTGGGGGGTTGTCTGTGTGTGTGCCTGTAAGAATAACAATTAAAGACTAAAATGTGGAAGGGACAAGGGGTTATATAAGTGGTGGAGGGAGGAAAAACAAGGGAGAAAATGTAATTATATTTTAATTTAAAAAATGTGTCAGCAATGGCATTTCTACACTATTGCCCCTATAGACAATGCATCTAACCTCACCTTTCAATAAGAATGATGTTTACCACAGCAAAATAAAATGTTTTTTGTAGAATACTAATGGACCCTATTATGAATTAAAGATCTCCCCAGTTATACTTTATTTTTTCTTGTTACTTCAAATCTTTTTTTGTTTTGTTTTGTTTCGTTTTTCAAGACAGGATTTCTCTGTGTAGTTTTGGTGCCTGTCTTGGATCTCGCTCTGTAGACCATGCTGGCCTTGAACTCACAGATATCTGCCTGGTTCTGCCTCCTGAGTGCTGGGATTAAAGGCATGCACCACTGCTGCCTGGCTGTTACTTCAAATATTAATAATATTCTTACAGTAAATACATCTTTCATTGTTGGGATAAATCCATCTTGGCTATGATGTATAATACTTTATAGCATTTCTAGATTCTGTATGCCAATGTTGCATCATGATTTCATAAGTATGTTTAAAAAGAATATTTACAGTTAAATTTTTTGAGACAGGGTTTTGCTATGTAGCCCACATAGCATAAATCTTACAATGTTGTCCAGGTGTTCCTCTAACTCTTGATCTTTTTACCTCAGGCTTTCAAGTGCTGACATTATAGGTATGTACCAACAAGCCTAGTTACAATTAATAATCTTCTTGTTCACCAGGAATTGACTTTATGAGTCTATTAGCCTCTGAATAAGACCACTAATGTAAATCCCTTCTCCATGGAATGGACTTTGATGCCTGGTACTGTAATCTTGGTAAAAACAGTTCTGTCTTGGAAGGTCATAGTCCTAAGGCAGAACCTGCTACTGTTCTTTTGATAAATGGTCATGATGTTAAATTGTCTTCTGAGTGTTTTTGTTTATATCTATAAATCTAGCTCTTTATCTTGATCGGAGAAGCTTCTTTTTACAATTGAGCAGCAGTTAATGGAGACATATAAATGGTTGAAGTGCTAATAATAGGAGACTTAGCCTTAATTAGGAAATCTTTATTCAATTTTCCATACCAATTCTTAGGGAACATTCTCAAAGAGAAGGCAGAAAGAATATAAGAGCTGAGGCTATGGAAAAGTGCTCTGAACTGCTGTCTTCTGAACATGACATGACTATTGCACTCACATCTATATGTGCATGTTCCTAAGCATAACTCAGTCCATGCAACATTACTTGTATGTATGTTTTCAGGGCTGACCATTTGACATTGGAAAACCATTTAGCATACTATTTTCTAGGGAAGACCATCTCTTTTGTTCTCAGTTCTCCTCAGTTGCTTGTAGTTCTTGGTGTAGGTTTGAGACCTCATGGGTTTTTCCTCATCTACTTTGCCATATTTGTAAGATGAATCTTAAAATGTCTTATTAATAAAAAAAAGAACCTGGAGCCAGATATTGGGGTAAAAGCTGAAAGATCAGAGGAACACAACAAGCAAGCCACGAGCTCTTACCTCTAGGAAATTCTGTCTCAACATAGTGAGTTTCTGTTTCCTCACATCTTATATACCTTTTTCTGCCCTGCCATCTTACTTGCTCAGATTAAAGGCATGTGTGCTTTCCAAGCAAAGGCATGAGATCTCAAATGTTGGGATTAAAGGTGTGTGCCACCACACCTGGCTCTGTTCCCTGTGTGGCCTTGAAATCACAGAGATCCAGATGAATCTGTGCCTCCCTAGTGATAGGATTAAGGGTGTGTACCACCACTGTCTAGCCTCTATGTCTAATCTAGTAGCTGGCTCTGTCCTCTGATCCCCAGATAAGTTTTATTGGGGTGCACAATATATCACTGCATTTCCTCTTTTTTGTCTAAAATAATAAAAGGTTATAACTAATATAAGAAAAACTATATACAATAAGTGCAATAAGGATATACAAAATATACATTCAAGAATTGAATTAGCAATGTCTAGCCCATTAACATTTGACATATTCAGACAAAATATTCCATTATTTAGCCTATTTTGGTGAGTCCAATATGTACCTAATTCATTTTCTGTCCTAACTTATATTGCCAACTGAAAACTATCTTTTGATGTCTTTCAAATTTACACACTTATACACCTCTTAGTGAGTTTCTTTTCTCAATTTTTTAACAAGGAAAACTACAACTATCTAACCTTCAACTCCCTCAGAGACCCAAGAAGGAAATAATATTAACTGAGTAAGCAGGAAGTGCAAACAAGTGACTTCCAAAAAATGTGAGAAATGACAGAAACAGCTGACTGCCTGGACAATCAACCAAGATTTCTCTGCAACATTGGGGCAGCTGTCTTTGGCCCACAGACCTAGTATATCTGACAGACTAATCTGTGAAGCAGGATTTTCTAAAGAGCCTTCCTACCTTTTCTTGGCAAGGATCAGCAGTCCTTTCTTTTGTGTCCTGCTTGTGCATTTTGGACAGTATACTGTCAGCAGTCAAGGCAAGGGTACTTTCTTGCTCAGTGGCCAATCTTGTCACAATGAAAGTAAACTCCACAAAGAGTTTCTTTAATGCCTATCATCTTCTCTGAAGTAGATTGGTGCTGCCAGGAGCAGACATGTCTCATTGTCATAAAAAAAGAAAGAAATCGGGGCTGGAGAGATGGCTCAGCGGTTAAGAGCACTGGTTGCTCTTCCAGAGGACCTGAGTTCAATTCCCAGCATCCACATGGTGGCTCACAACCACCTGTAATGAGATCTGGTGCCCTCTCCTGGCCTGCAGGGATACATGCAGACAGGAAATTGTATACATAATAAATAAATAAATAAATAAATAAAAATTTTTTAAAAAAAGAAAGAAATCTATGTTATTAAATAATCTTAAATGCTATATTCTGTAGATAGTGTTTGAATATGACCTGTCTTTCTAAAATATATTTCTGTTTAGCCTTGAAAACATACCTAATATGACTACAAGTTTGATTATAATAACTATTAACTTGCATTTCTTATATCCTAATTAGTTGGTAATAATAACTTTCAAAGACTATCCATTTGCATTACATTGTTAAATGAACTGTAAAGGTACAATACCTTGAAGAAGATTAGAAATATATGTACAGTATTTTCCAACAAAATTAATCTCAAGTTTGTATCAATATACATAATTTGTATACAATACACAAAAATTCAACCCAATGTAAAATATTTAAAACTAGTAGTTGGTTTCTAAAAGTAAATTCAATAATCTACTTTTTATTTATATCATATCTATATTCTCTCTTTTTTCAGAGTAGATTCAATAATCTACCTTTTGGGGATGTGGATGTTTTGTTCTTATGCTGTGGGATGTTCTGGATGCTCTGAATGTGTTGCTCTGATTGGTTAATAAATAAAGCACTGCTTGGCCAGTAGCCAGGCAGGAAGTATAGGCAGGACAAAGAGGGAGGAGAATTCTGAGAAGTGGAAGGATGAGGCAAAGAAACGCTGCCAGCCGCCGCAATGAGGAACAGGATGTAAAGTATCAGTAAGCCATGAGCCATGTGGCAAGATATAGATTAATAGAAATGGGTTAATTTAAGATAAAATAACTAGATAGCAAGAAGCCTGAGACATTAGGCCAAACAGTCTGTGTGTTTATTTTATAAGTGGGCTGTGGGACTGCCGGGGCTTGGTGGAACCTGGAGAGAAACCTCTCCAGCTACATTCTTAGAATTACTTCCTGATATCTGGGGGTGAAGGCATCTTTAGGAAATCCTGAAAAAAAATTTTTTTGATTAATTGTCAAGTCCTGGGGGAGTTAGCAGTATCATTTGTCCAGTCTCTGCATAATGGGAAAGTGCAGGACTTGTCTCAAGTCTTGCTCAAATAGTCTATGAGACTGGATCACCTCAGCTAGTCATCTCAAAATTATCCTGAGCAGTTTGTAGTCCAAAGCTGATCTTTGAGTGGTGTTTGCAAGCTTAGTGGTATTATCATCTTCCTAATAGGATCTTCGTTGTAGGGCCCCATCATCTTTTTAGAGACTTCAAAGTTGCTGTTAGTCCTGGTCATGGTTCACTGAAGAAAACTTTTAGTGCCTACTCTATTTTCTGGAGCAATATCAATTGTATCTGTGGCAGAATCATGTCTCACAACCAGTTCCAAGTTTGCAATACAACAGGTTCCATTCTTCTTCACCAAGGTATCTTTGATTTCAAATCTCTGTGAGCAATAGCTGGCTTCCCTTGGGAACCAACAATCTCCATGCGAAGATGGCAAGACCTCTTGCTGTGGACAAAGTGAGTCTGATCATCCCTTCCACTGTAACAGCGTATGTATTCAAGTAATCAAAAAGGGATCCATGCTCATAGTAATCTGACACCAGCCACAGCTGAGTCCATGTGCCATTGTCTTTGTTATCTGCTGCTATAAATCCTAGAATGTTTTCATGATGCAATAGTACAGTCCTGAAAATGATGGCACTCGGGAATGGTTGAAAGCAGAAGAATGAAGTGTTTATCTGAATTTCTATTTTCCAGAGTCTTTTTCTACATTGTCCAGTGAGTACCGTGCTCTGATTTAGGTGCTGGAGAGTGAATAAAAGGATCCCAACTCTTTAAGCCTCTTCTGCTGAATTTCCCTGATTCTTCATCGGATTCCAGACAGTTCAGTCAGTAATGTGAGCTGACCTTCGGCTCCAGGCAGACTGACAGAGGAGAGTGACTAGCTCCTTTTTACAGCGAGAAGCAACCCAACTATCATTGCCTTTGCCAAGACAGAGAAGACAAATTGTTGGGGGCTCCTGTTTGTCATTAGCAAGAATACCGTGATGCTGGGGCGACACAAATTACTTCAGAAGTGCGGGGCTCTTCTGTCACTTTCTGAGAATCTGTTTGGCTTTGTCCACAAAGACTCCCGATGGAGGGTGTGAAATTCCACTTTTTGATCAGTCAAAAGCGTGGCCTTTTCACAGCACATTTCACTATGCATGCCCGCCCTCCCCACACGCCCGGAGTCTGGAAAACCACTGTATAATATTATTATAGTTGCTTTTTTTCAACTCTAATTTTTTAAATCAACATAGGGTGATGGTTTTATTATAAAATCTTCATATATAGATGTCATTAATTTTGTCCTATCTCTTCCTTCTCTACTGCCCTCCCACCTCCTGTGCTGGGCTCGTATTGTATTGATCCCCTTTCTCCTCCCCAGTACCACCCACCACCTTCTGCTTTCAGGTCACATGTATTCTGTTCCCTTCTCTTCACTTCTTAAAATCTCTTCCTTCCCCATCTTTATCGCCATTTTCTTTTGTTTTCTTTCTTTGTTTTGTTTGTTTGTTTTTGAGACAGGGTTTCTCTGTGTACCCCTGGCTGTCCTGGGACTCGCTCTATAGACCGGGCTGGCCTCAAACTCAGAGATGAGCCCCTCTCTGCCTCCCTAGTGCTGGGATTAAAGGTGTGTTCCATCACTAAAAAAAAAAAAAAAAAAAAAAAAAAATAGTACAGTCCTATAAATCTCTGCCTCTCAGAACCATGAATGTCCTTCCCTAGAAAAGAATATCTTCACAGCAGCTGCTGCTTCCTCAGTCAAAGATCCCACTGCCACCATTTGTGGCCTGGCCCAGGCTGCAGCTTCTCCTCAACAAACCTCCCAAGCTGGCCTCCACCTCCTTCAGCACATCCTACCAGCATGCATCATCACAACCAGCTGCCTGCAGCTCAGGCCTGAGCTGGGGACTGCAAGGCCACATCCAAGTGGCTTTTTTGTGAATTCATGCCACAAATGTTGAGGGCCAAATGTAACATGAATCTTAAAAGGCTTTATTAATAAATAAAAAAACAGAGCCAGATATTAGGGTAAAAGATGAAAGATCAGAGAAACAGAGCAAGCCAGCCACAAATTCTTACCTCTAGGAAATCCTCAGTGTCAACACAGTGAGTTCCTTTTTCCTTATACTTATATGCCCTTTTCTTCCCTGCCTTCTTACTTACTGAGATTAAAGGAGTGTGTGCTTCCCAAGCAAAGGCATGAGATCTCAAGTGATAGAATTAAAGGTATATGCCACTATGCATGGCTCTGTTCCTAGTGTGGCCTTGAACTCACAGAGATCCAGACTATCTCTGCCTCCAGAGAGATAAGATTAAGGGTGTGTGCCACCACTGTCTGGCTTCTATGTCTAATCTAGTAGCTGGCTCTGTCCTCTGATCTCCAGGTAAGTTTAATTTGGATGCACAATATATCACCACACATGTCCATTTGTGTTGTCCTTATTCAGCTCATGTTTTGGCAATCATATTGATGAGACTTATGGCTGTGGGTTCTGACATTATCAGAAGATACAATCTCACAGTCAATTGTAGTGAGTGGCTGTTTGAGCCATGACCTGAAGCACTGCCCCTAGTGAGGTAGCAAGTAGCTGTTACACCTGTCTATGACCTTGAGGTACATGCCCCTGGAGTGGGGCTGCTGGATTCTTAAGACATGAGATGTATGTAAAAGGCTCTCTCTTGGCTACCTCATGGTTTGGATGTTGACATCTTTGACCAAGCAGATCATTGTGTGGGACATAGCTCAGCTTTCCTGGACCCTATGATAAATCTCCCATGGTTGTAAGTTAATCCCCAAATATATTCTTTTGATCATTAAACTGACTCTGTGGATTGCTAGCAATTTAGTCCCAATAGTCAATTCTCTGAGATTCCTCCTCTTACAGTCTTTCTGTTGCCTTTTCTGCAATGTTTCCTGAACCTTAGGTGTGGTAGTGTTTTGTGAATATGTCCATAAGGACAAAAGATATAAGAACAGCATATATACCTAAGAAGTGATACAAGCAAGAATCCTATCTACCCCGGAAGTCTTGCAAGAGACGTTGTGTGTAAGTCCATTTGAGGACTTAGAAGGCATTGGCAGCCTGGTGCTGTGGTCGAGCATGTTCCTCAAGAACCTTGCATAGAGAAGCTGCCATGGAGCCTAAATTGACACTAAAAATTTCTAATTGATTTATCTTTCCATTTTCAGTTGAAAATATGCACTTACATAACTTTTTTTTTTAATGTGGATTATGTTGTTATGCCCAAATCACCCCCTGAGAGACCACCAAAGACCAAGGATGTCCAGAATGCAAAAGCAAGGTTTATTTCTGTTTCAATCCATGACAGGGAACTCGTCTCAAGCACTCACTTGTCACAGAAGTGAGGCAGGGAGGAGTTGCTCTTTCTTTGTGAGGCTAGCTTTTTAAAGGAAAAAAACATAAGTCCCTCCAGGTTGTGGGGGAGTTAGCATGGGTACAATTCTAATTGGCTAAATCTTCCTGGGCCTCCATGTTATCTTATTTTAGTTTGTCCATTTGCTCTGTTAGAACTTTTACAGCCCATCTCCAGAGTTGAGAAGTGTCATCTCTGGCGTTGGGATGTCCCGTGGTTAATCAGTCACCACCAAATGGTCTGGCTTTTGTCTGGCATTTGGGGCACTCTTTTGTTAATTAGTTGCTACCAGATGGCTGTACTTTTAAGTTCCCGGGGCTGGTGCTGTCATTTCTGGGAGCTTGAAACTGGCCTGGGTCTATTTATATTAAGATATCTTTGTCTAAGCCTCCTTCTTCATCTTAGAGAATTGAGTGAGGGTCTCACAATGTATTTCTAATATTAACTATATTTACTTCTCTTGGTTTTTAAATTTGTGTAGAATCCTTTGTTTTTTTTACCTCAACCCCATCAACTCGTCTGTGTGTGTGTGTGTGTGTTTGTGTGTGTGTGTGTGTGTGTGTGTGTGTGTGTGTGTGTGAAGAGAGAGAGAAAGAGAGAGAGAGAGAGAGAGAGAGAGAGAGAGAGAGAGAGAAGATTTCTGTGTTGTTAGTCCTTTCATTTGTTGTTAAGAGTTGACTCAGTATCTATGATCTCTATACCTACTGATTCAAGCAACTGCAGACTGAAGCAAATAGAAATAAATTAGTTTGGGGTTTTATACCTAATGAACGTTATAATTCTTTGTGTCCAATTTCTATACAGTGCAGTTAATGACTATTTGTATAACATCATATTGCAATAAGTATTACAAATATCCAGAAATGTGACTATAAGCAAACTCAATCCAAGGCATTGGCATTAAAGCATTCACAAATGCTGATAGATACGGAGAGATGTGAATCCAGTTCTTACAGGTCATGGGCATGAGGCTTCATGACCATGATAAAGCTGGGTACAACTGCATCTGTGTTCTAATGTTTCTAGTTTTTCACTCTCCAGATGTGAGTCCTTGAATAAGATTCATAATCTCATTTCCCTTCTTTTTCTTTATGTATCCAAAATGTGTTACCATTCCTGGGATTAAACATGGTAATACTTGCAAGTCAGTAATGTTAGCTATCTACATATAAGAATACAGTGCAAACATTTTTTTCTAGCACTTCTTAAAATTTATTTTTAGTTAAAATGTAAATACACATAATTTCCCCCTCTCCTTTCAACAACCTCATCTATGCCTTTCTCTCCTTCTTAAATTCAAGGCATCTCATCTTAAAAAGCATTATTGTACACACACACACACACACACACACACACACACACACACACGAAATCCGTGAGTTCATTTAGTATGTTCATATGTATATGGTTTTAGGGCTGACCACTTGGTATTGTATAACCAATTAGAGAACTCATCATTATGAAAGACTAATTTTCTCTCTCATCAACTGCTTGCAACTTTTCATCTAGGCATGGGGCCACCATAAGATTTCCCTCATCCATGTTGACATATCAATTAATGCTTCTTAATGAATTCAGCTTTTCTTAAGATTTATTTGTCATTTATTTCTACTCATTTGAGATAAACATTTACCAATTTGTCTCAATAGCATTATACTAAATCCTTTGAAAATATGAATTACTATGAAACAGATGACATGACTATTCTATTTACCACTCCAAATGCTTATATTGTAATTGATCAAAGGAAAGGGAGCTCTATGGTCAAATTAAGAATAATAAAACAGACTCGATGATTTTTTTTGTTTAAAGCAACTTTATTTTTGGTGCCCAAGGCAATAAAAAAATGTACATCTTCTAGGGATCATCAAACAACTGTGCTTCATCCACAAGTGAAATATAATTGAAGGACAAAATATAAATTAATCTCTAGAACATTATATTGAATGAAAGAAGGCACTTTCTTATCTATCATCTGTCCTCCCAAGGTAAGGAGAATCTCTGGGAACATAAATCACATGTGATTTTTCAATAATCATGGAATCATAAGGATTATTTACAAAGAAGAAGTACCAGAGAGTTTGGGGGGATGTGGATCTTACTATGGCCTGTATGTAGCAATAGATGCATGTTTATATGTGGGTTAAACTCATAAAATGCACAACATATCCAACTTACAACTGAATTCATTGGAGTACTGCCTTCAAATAACATAATGAAGCATTTGTCTCAAAGCTCAAGACAATAGCATGCTTATTTTTAAATCACTGGCATTCTCAATCTGCAGATAGAAATGCCAGATAGCATCACAATTACTTAGCATTTAAATCTTCAAACCACTTCATTTTACAAGCTAACATACACAAAATGTCTTATAAATAATTAAAAGTAAGAAATAAAATAAATGTGTTGTTTTATTTGTTATAATTTTATCTACAAAAGACCAAAAGAATAAAATTAAAATCCAAAGCATATCTGACAGTTAAAACATTTTTGTTTATCTTGTAAATAAAAAGCAATCACCATACATTACCACATGTCTACTATCTGGCACCTATCTCATAAAACTTTATAATATTTAATTTGGGGACTAAATCATATATTATTTTACAAATTACCACCATATTTTTTATAAGGACCACAAAATAAACTTTACTAATTAAATTTGCCACACATATCCCACACTTCAATATCTTTCTCACGTGTTGCAAAATAGAAGCCACAATGGGATCTTCACATCAGTCTTTGGTGAATCTAGTTAATAATTTATTTACTTCAAATCTACAATGAAAAAGACTTAAAACAAGGTTTTTTTCCTTGAAATTGAAAACAACTGTGATGTCTAAAGTCTTAACCAAATTGTTTACATAACTGGGGTTTTCTTTCATATGAGTACCTATCTATTTCCTGACATCAAGATGATATAAAAAGCTTTAAAATATTGACAGGGATAGAGACATGGCCAGGACTTTAACACAAGTTCATTCCCTGGACTAAGATCTGGTTTTGGATGACTTCCAGTAATTCTTGCAACAAGAAGCTCCAACGGTCTAACCTTCTTGGGAACCAAAATGCACATACATGTACCCAGAGGAAGACACTCACATATAGCATAATTAAAATAAAAACAAATATTTAAACTAATTTTTAATCATGAATGTTTTTCTATTATAATTCTGGTAACATGGGTTTTGAAGCATCTAAAAAATTACAGAAATTTTCTCCATAATGACTTGGTCCATTTAACAGAAAACAATCATGCAGTCTTGAACTTGGAGTAATCTATCATTTTCAGCCTGTGACATCACTTGAGAAGATTTAGAAAATGGTACCCTGTTGGAAAAATTCAGTCGTGGGGGTTGGCCTGAGCGTTTACATCTGCACACCATTTCTAATTTACACTTTCTGCTTTATACTGCAGGACATGAATGTGAATTCTTAGCTGACTGCTTTAGCTGCCATGTTTGACAATTGTTTCCATGCCCCTTTTACGGGGTACATGTATTGCTCTGGAACCAAGGGCCAAATTAAAACCTTTTCTAAGTTCACTTAGATATGTTCTATTATCAAAGCAACAGAATAGCAATGATATACACCTATGAAAATTTACACCAGAATTCATTATTTCATGTATTTGAAGAGAAGTATGAAATGTAAAAGGGTTACATTATCATTTAAGTTTATAGGTCTTGTGTCCATATTTTTTTTAGAGCTGAGGATCGAACCCAGGGACTTGTGCCTGCTAGGCAAGCGCTCTACCACTGAGCTAAATGCCCAATCCCTCTTTTGTCCATATTATTTGACAGGTGTAAACAAAATAAAAAGAGATATTATAATGCTTGAACATATTATTGACACATTTTAATTTTTTTCCAAAATAATTAATCTTGTGTAATTGAATACAAGTATGTTGGATGAAGATCATACCAATTCATATATATTCAGATTTCCTTTGGTATGAGTTCTTTTCAGATCCTCAAAGTCTAATGTTATATTCAAAGGCTTTAAAAGACCAATTACACACTAAAAGTTTTACAGTTACAGGGTTGCTCTGTGTTGTGACTAGGCATTACCACATTGATTATATTAATAGGATTTCTCTCCAATATGTGTTCTTTAATACACTTGAAGATGACTGGGCTGTGCAAAGGCATTACCACACTGTTTATATTCACAGGATTTCCCTCAGTTATGTATTCTTTCATGCAATTGAAGAGCACTATGACAAACAAAGGCTTTCCCACACTGATTACATTCATAGGGTTTCTCTCCAGTATGTGTTCTTTCATGCCTTTGAAGAACACTGTTTTGAGCAAAGGCTTTACCACACTGATTACATTCATAGGGCATCTCTCCCGTATGTGTTCTTCTATGTACTTGAAGATTATGGGGCTGTGCAAAAGGCTCTATCATATTGAATAAATTCATAGGGTTTCTCTTCAGTAGGTGTTCTTTTATGCCTTTGAAGATCACTATAACATGCAAAAGCTTTACCACATTGTTTTCATTCATAGGGCTTTTCTCACATATGTGTTCTTTCATGCAATTCAAGAGCATTGTGACGAGCATAGGCTTTACCACACTGATTACATTAATAGGGTTTCTCTCCAGTATGTGTTCTTTTATGTACTTGAAGATGACTGGACTGTGCAAAGGTTTTACCACATTGATTACATTCATAGGGTTTCTCTCCAGTATGTGTTCTTTCATGCCTTTGAAGAGTATTGTTTTGAGCAAAGTCTTTACCACACTGACTACATTCATTCAATTTCTCTCCAGTATGTGTAGTTTCATGCCTTTGAAGATGACTGTGTTGTGTAAATGTTTTACCACATTGATTATATTCATAGGATTTCTCCCCAGTATGTGTTTTTTCATGCCTTTGAGGAAGACTACATGCAAAGGATTTACCACTCTCAGTATATTCATGTGATTTCTCTGTAGTATGACTTCTTTCATGCCTTCCATGTTTTTGAGAACTTTGACAATGTTCTTCAACTTCAAGATCATCCCAATTGTAGCCTATAGCTGTGAGGTTCATATAGGTCTCTACAATCACATCTTTGTAGAGATTCTTCTGTGAAGGATCCATCAATGCCTATTCTTCCTGAGTGATGTTGACATGTACATCATTATAGGTCACTGCATTCATGTTGTGGTTTTCCAGCTTGGCCATGCTCTCTGCTCAGCTCTCTGCAGCAACACTCAAGCTACACAGCAAACAAAACTAATGGAGACAGATTCTCTTCCAAACCATTACTGAGGCTGGTAGCTGGAAGGACCCTGCAAAACTTCTGACTGGCAGGTAGCCTGGAGAGCCTAATTGTCTAGTGGGGCCTGACTGACTACAGCATCCCCCATATGGTTACACTATGCTTAAAGACACAGCACAAACATTCCTTATCCTCTACCACCATATTTTTAAAAGACTGATTTTTATCTTTAATAATAAGTGTGGTAGTGATGTGAATGCAGTTGCATGCAGAGGCCAGAAGAGGGCATCTGATCCCTTAGAACTGGAGTGATAGGTTGCTGTGAGCCACCTGATAATGGATACTGGAAAAGAAACTCTTTCAGGTCTACTGAAAGAGCTGCAAACACTTTTAACAGCTGTGCCTTTTCTCAGCCACTCCTAACAGAATCCCATGAAGCAGTAACCTCTGTATCCAGATGATTCATCTGAGTTTGAGGTAGAGACAACCTCTTATTGTGTTCTCAGCTGACAGCTTCATCCACATCTGGTTACATCTTATAACATCGCATTCTCGTCTTTACATGACAGATTGTATTCTGTACATGCAACTATTATAAAGTTATGAAGAAAACAGATTGCCTCTCTATATAAATATTCAGCTGTCATAGTTTAATGGATTTATGTTACAATTGTCATTACTTATTTCATCACTTCTCTTTGAAATTTCTCAAAAATGCACACAAATGAAACATTTATTTCAAAGCTCAAGACAGTAGTATGCTTATTGTTAGATCATTGGCCTTCTTCATCTGCAAATAGAAGTACCAAATAACACCATAATTGATACAATCATACAGTATTTGATGTATGATTTTCAGTGACTGGCTGAATTAAAAAATTAATTAACAACATTAAGAGAACAAGAACAAATATTATAAATCATAACCCTGCAGTTTGAAGCATTTCTTTATAGAAACATAGAATGAATAATCTATTTCTATAAATGTATAGATTGATAACTTAATGAAGATTTAACAATGTAAACAGAGGACAGGTAATCATTTTACCTGTGTTTCAACTCAAGAACATAACTAAACTGATTACCAATTCTGTTTATTTAATTTTTATTTCTGTCACATAAAATTGTGTTCCTGTTAATCATGTTACTGTTATCCATAGGCTTCTCTAAATTTCTATTCCTAGGACAATCCAGTAGTTTCCTAAGTCACAGGTATGTGATACAATGAAGTAAGCATGTATACTTTCCTTGTGGGATACTCATTTAGAAGACTGTAATCAGTCATAATTTTGTATTTTACAGATTAAATTTCAAATGTTTAGGTACATTCCTGATGACTGCATCACAAAATGTGTACCTCCAAATGATCACAGCTGTACTCAGAATGATGTATTCCAGTATTTTATTAATGTGAAACAAAGACTACAAAAGGATAATTAGGATGATGTTACCTTATGATATCGAGGAATTTAAAAATACTTCTTGGAGTCTTCATTTGAACTCATGAATTTAGAGTATCTGACTTCTAACGCTCATATTTTATTCTTTACTTCTAATTTAAAATGTTTGGGACATTTTTAACATTAAAATTTATGTTTATTTGAGTAAAGCTATAAAGAACTCTTCATAGTATTTATTTCTCAAATGCACTTATGTATAACATAGGTTTTTCACTTAAAATTTTCAGAAAGCCTCATGGATGGTAAAAATTCACTATATTTATTAATACAAAAATGTAGATGTAACCAACCGTCTTATTAAATAAGAAACACAGAGCCGATTCAGAGAAGAAAGCCAAGAGGTCAGAACTAAGAGCCTTACCCTTCCTGCTTCAGCTATCCTGCTTCAGCCAAGAGAGCTCTCCGAAAAAGAGGCCTACTTCCTGTGTGTATGTCTTTAAATAGTCTAGATGTTCTGCCTTCTCATTGGTTGTAAACTAAACACGTGACTGCCTTGTCATTGCCTGTATGTACCGCCCTCCAGGTCCTTAAAGGCGTGCGCCACCACCGCCACGCACTTGCTATGGCTCTATAACTCTGACCCCCAGGCAACTTTATTTATTAACATACAATTAAAATCACATTTCAGTACAAGTAAAATACCACCACACAAAAATGTCTTATAGTTAAGTATTTTGCATTAATATACCTCTAAATATAAACATATTAATGTACCTTCTTATAAATATATTTCTATAAATGCAATATGTTGAATTAGTGATTATCTCAACCACACATTTTTAGGATACAAAAAAGTTATGGTCAAAAGAAATGAATAGAAATTCATAAATTTCTAGCATGCCTGACATGGTCTGACTTCCTCCAGGAATTGCAACATGTTCCCTAACTGTTTTAGGAACCAAGGTGCTAAGTGTTTTGGGGCTTGCCCCTCAGCCACCACAGTACCTTAAGCAAAGCTTGTCTCAGCTTATTATCTGCCAGAATCAAAACACAAGAGTGGACTGAAGGATGTACATTTTCAATAATGTGGTGATATGAAAGCAGCTTGTTTTGCTCCAGGATTTCAAATCTTGAAATTATAATAAAAAATGACAGAAGGACAATGACATGCAGTAAGAGAAATGCAGTCAGAGTTTGCAGAGCTCTGATGTGGGCTGTGGTGCTTACATGTCTGGATTCTCCTGCATTGAGCTGCATGGTCTGCAGATGTCTCCACAAGGAAGTGATGAGCAGGAGAAATGTCATTAAGGACACAGTTAAGGGTATGAATGTGAATATGTAATTATGAAACAAAGTAATTTTGGTAAATTGCAGAGAATTATCCAGGCTAGAATTATAAGACAAGTTACTTTTAAATCCATCAAACCAGTTATCAACTTGTATGTTTGTAACTATGATGTTTACAAATAAGAGGACCAGAGATGTCAGGAGTGTTACTGGAATCACTTTGTTAACTCTCCACTTTAGGTGAAGAAAGATAGAGTTGGAAAAATTGCCTATTTTGAGAAAATAAAATGTGCTGAGGCATGTAGCAAGCCAGATGTTGAAATGATTGGACACTGCCCATGAAGCAGTAATTATCTTTACCACTTTCTTAGTAATCAACAAATCCAAACAAACAATATAGACAAGTATAATTATAATCATATACCAGAATGCAGTGAATCTGGAGATGGCCAGAGCTATGAGAATCCGATCCACTGAAGAGATCTTTCTTTTCTTGACTGAGTCCACGATGTTCACCACTGCTATGAATCCATTTCCTAAGATTCCAGCTATGAATTCTGCAATGAAAATGGCTCCAAAGAGACTCTGCATGAGAGCACCCATTGTCCATAATGGATGCAATGCAAGATGTCTGATACCAATCTTAAAGTTCCTTAATGCATTAATTTCAAGTGACAGTTGTATTTAATTGTCAAATATTAAAAACTATTGTCCCATTGATGACTGATTTACACAATGCTAAGCTGAGAAACATGAAGGCCTTCTGACACTGATGCACAGTATTCTCCATGAGACTCTGCCATTTCCTCAGACAGTGAATTGGAACAGATACAGGATGCACTGCACCAAACAGTCTGTAGTCTTATAGTTGACTGGCACTGGAGAAAATACTTAATTTCCATATGATGATATGCAAAAAGCCAATTTGCATGATTTTGATGTTTTTCTTTTTCTATTTTTTATTCTCATCACTGTCCTCCATCTCTTCTAGGATATTCCTTTTGTCTTAAATACACATTTTTAGTCTGTAAGAATAAGCCCTGAGCAACTAATACAACAAACTCTAGTACACCTACAGAAAATAAAAGCAAAGAACTTCCTAAGAAACAAAGAAGTTTCATAAAAAATTCTAAAGTAGGTATGCAAATTGTCTGAAATTCCTCATGTGTAAGGCTGGAGTTTTCTGATTGAATTGTCTCTTGTAGATGTCAATTCAAAGCACATCTTTTACCTCAGGAAATATGAGAGTTTATTCTGAGGCAAACATTAGTGACCATAACCTAGGAACACAGATTCAGCTTACCCCAGAAAATAATTCAATATGGAAATGGTTTCATTAACCATTTCTAGTTACAGATAAAAAGAAAATCAGAAATCATGGTGTTTCTCAAATATGCTACAGTAGTATGGACAGCTGTTAGGTGGGTTACAGAACAGCAGGTGAAACTCTGCTAAAGTTTTTGGGTAAGATTTGAAGACATTCTTAGCTTTTGGGCTTAGTATAAGTGAGTAGTCTGTTAGTATACTCCAAAGGTTTTCCCTCATAACTGAAAGGATATAAGATCAGACATACAAATGGACAGTAGATTGCTACTTAGGAGACTAAAGATTGCCAAAGATAATTTTGTTTTGGATTCATAGCATTATTATTCTCCACAATCATAAAGTTCTAGTTAATAAGTCCATCTTGTAGAATTTTAATCATAAATGTAAATAGGGTAATATTTCTACAAAGCCAGGAACTCAATATAATATTTATTTATCATTTTTCTTTGCATTTTACATATCATTTACTTTACATAAAAAGTGTACACCTATACAAAAAAATTATTAAATCCATTCCATTTTTTTCCTTTTCCCAATAATACAGGTTTTCACTTTTGTTAACATTGATTGAGGTCATTCTCAGCTCAGTGATACTTATGAAGATACTGTCTCAAGGTTGCTGATTAGTTAATGTTCCTTGATATAAAGCAGTTTCCAGTCATGGTTATTATGGTTATTGTGGTAAACCACTGAATATTTGGTGCTGTATGATGTAATCACAACAATGAATTCAGCAAAACAATACAGTCAAGCTAGGTACAGGATAACGGCAATAGGCTTGTTTATCATTCCTATCATAAGGAGAGCAAGATAGAATTATGAGGCCCTCATTTGTGAGTCCAGCCATTGCTCTCTTCTGCTTCCCAGCTCCTTGTAGTCTTGGCTGATATGTAAGATATGCAGGAGATGGAAGGTAACTGAAGGCAATCATCTAGGCCAGGGTGGGATATTTTTATATGCACATACTTTTAATTGAAATAAAATTACATCATTTTCCCCTTCCCTATTCCCCCTCTATCCCTCCCAGACATCCTCCATCTAATGCTTTCCATGCCTGCCCACTCTCAAGCTTCTTTTTTTATTGTTATTGTTACATATACATATGTATGTGTGTATGTGTGTATTTGTATGTATAAATATATAAATACAACCTGCTGAGTTTGTTTTTGTTGTTTGAGTGTATATGCTTCAGAGCTGACCACTCATATTAGACAACTAATAAGGAGGTTCAGACCTGGAAGAAGTTAACTCTTCTCCCAGCAGTTATTAGTTGCCTGTAGTTCTATGTCTAGGGATGGGACCACACAAAACTTTCCCCCTTCAACATGACCATGTCCACTGATAGGTCCATTCCTGGCTTGTTTATGCAGCCATTTCCAGAAGAGACTATTTCACAGCAGACTTCCTGGTATTCTGACTTTCACAATCTTTTTTCCTTTCTTCTCAGATGTTCCCTGAGTCATAGAAGCCAGAGCTGTGATGTAAATGTATCTATTGGGGCTGTATTCTTCACAATCTGTTAATCTCTATATTCTACTCATTTGTGACTTTCTGTGATGGTCTCCATTTTCCATAAAGAGAAAATTATTTGATATGAGTTGGTATGTACTTTCATCCAGAAAAGGTGGTTGGCACACAAAGACGACCTTGGGCAGATGGTAACAGGTTGGGGCAAAGGTGAGGCCAGGGTAGGATTTTTGTTTAATAATGCAACTGCTTTTGAATCACACACATTACCACTATAAGCTTAATAAAAACCTTAATAAAGAGTTTACCTAAAATTGATGGGACAAGAAATTATACTTGGATGGAACCACTACTTTAGTGTGTCTTCTTCAGGTAAAGAGACATTTTCTCACATTTTCCAATTAAAAAAAAGTCTGACCACAAGTATACACCATTCACTGTAAAGAGTCACTGTGAAGCATCTTTCTGTGTGTATGAAAAGATGGGATTCTATGTCTGGCTCAATGAAACAGACTCATTGATGTACAAGTTCCATCATACAGCCAAAATCTCCATCTTTTGTAGATGAAATTCTAAATGGTCTTATTAAATAAGAAACACAGAGCTAAATGCAGAGTTAAAAGACCAGAGATCAGAACAGTAGCCAAGAGCTAAGATTACCTTATTTTACCACTCACTGTCGTCCTTCCCCTGAGAGGACCTTCTTCCTGTGTTCTGTCTTTTTATTGCCTTTCTGTTCTGCCTTCTCATTGGCTCTAAACCCAACCACATGATTTCCTCCTTGTCACTGCCTGTCTATACAGATGTCCAGGTCTTCATGGTTTGTACTGGGATTAAAAGTTCAGGTCACCTTGCTTTGGATGTGTCCTTGACCACAGAGACTCTGCCTGCTATGTGATCGGATTAAGGGCATGTGCTACCACTGCCTGACTCCTGCTTATGGCTTGCTGTGACTTCTGATCTCCAGGCAACTTTATTAACATACAAATAAAATCATATTTCAGCACAAATAAAATATCACCACAGTCTTTTAGCAGTACTAAGTAAAAGTGAATCAAATATGCATTAAAGTTCTCACAGATGCCTTCAGCTAGGGTAGAGTTGTGTTGAAAAGAGGAATAAGACAGCATGCCCAAACTTTAAAGAAAATTAAAACTAGAAGAAAATCTAATTTATTTTCTTTATTTTAATTTCAGCCACTATGGAAATCAGTGTGGTGACTTCTCAATCTACTATATGACCCAGCTGCTATTATAGACAGGGGTGGGGGGTTGGGGGGTGGGGGTCCTGGCAGGTAGAACCAAGGTGTTCTACAGTGTGTGAGAGACAGAGATTCCATGCAGACAGCACTTAGTGAAGAGTTTTATTTGGTCGTGGTGGGTGGGAGTGAGGAAAAGAGAAAGAGAGAAATAGAGAGATAGAGATTGAGAGAAGGGCCAGGGGTTTGAGAGGTGTGCACCTCATGGGAGGAAAGCTGAAGAGACAGAAGGAAGAGGCAGAGTTTTCCCTTAAGAATCGACTTCTAAGTCAGGACATAGGGTGGCCCTAAGGGGCCGGTCAGAATATTAACACCAGTTATACCAGTTCTTTGCACATCCTACCCTACATACTTGGTTAGCCATGTTCAATGCCAGTCTATTCATAATATAGCTAGGAAATAGAAACAACTTAAATGTCCTCAACAGACGAATGGATAATGAAAATTTCACAAGTTGAAAATCTTTTCAGGGCATGACAAAAATGTCTTTTTCACTTACCTCCGTCCAGATAGTAAAGATAGATTCAAAGGGTAAACAGGGAAATAAAAACAACCCCCGATTTCATGGGCTTATGGTAAAGAGGTGGAACCTGGGTCCCAGAGGAGGCAACACTCACACCTGAGGAGCGTTTTCGAAACCTTTAAGTTTTGCTCTTGAATGGCACCTGTTGAGCAAAGATTACTTTTCCAAAGGTGAAACTAGCACCAAGAGAGACAATGACAGATATCAAAGTGAAGCTCACTCTTGTCTTAGAAATGTTTAGTCTCCTCAGTCCTCAGGTTAGGGTCACCAAATTCAGCACAATAGATTTATTTTGAAGAACTGAGCCCTATGGAAATCTGACATTGTTTTTATTTGTTTGTTTGTTTCAGAAGCAAATTAAGAACTCAGGACAAAACAAAACAAAACAAAACAAACAAACAAACAAACAAAACACCTAGAAGCCTAGAAGCAGGTTCCAAAGAGGAAGGATGTTAATCAAGAGATTAGCACCCTGTCAGCTAAGCCCATTTCCTCCATTGCTGCTCATAGAACACACGAGATTTTTGCACAGAGTGCTGGCAGCACAGACTCAAGATGGCAGAGTAGGAGGATGGTAAGGACAGGAGGTTCCCTATGACAGAGGCAAACAAACTACAGAGACGATGGGAGAACTATGAATGTATTTTCTGAGGTTAACCATTAATATAGAGAGTCAGCTCCCCACTGGTTTCTTAGCATTGAGCTGATTTGGAGAAAATGATCTCAGGCACTTTGGGACATACAAGAACTTTTGATATTAGATCCTGAAATTTCAAGATATATAACCATGTGATGTTCTTCAAAATGTGTACTTATTTAACAATCACAACAAAATGTGTCTGGGAGAAGACACAAGTTCACATTCTCGACAATTTTCAAGTATTTGATTGGATTTGACAGTATCATGTGGAGGCCCAAAGAGGCTTTGTGGTTTATCACACAGAGTGGCAGCTTCTGATGTCAGACGCTCCCTTGAGCTGTGATTCATGACCACCGTAAGGATAATTCTTTGTTTGTTTGTTTTTTAGTTGTTTACTTAATACTGAATGCATAAGTGAAATAGATTTGCCAGTTTGTGGGATTCTACATTGCTTTCTGACTATAATGTGACATTATTACAGGGTCAACAGAAAGACTGAAATCAATTCTCACTGGTGGTGTGAACCACTCTTGAGAGCAGGATCCATACTCCATGACCAGCAGTAAATTGCCAACACAAAACAAACTCAACAGAAACTTTATGGGTTGGTTCTTTGTCTGATAAAGTTTTGTCGGGGCCTTTTTTTTTTTTTTTTAAATCTTTCAGGTCCTTTATGTATATATTATAGCTGCTGATTTGTGTTTTTATGGGATTTATGTGTGTATGAATGTGAGTGTCTGCATTCATATGTGTTTCTTTGGCTCTTTTCCTTCTGTTTGTTTATTTGTTTGTTTGTTTTGTCCTTTCCAGTTTGTCAGTTTGTTTTTGTCTTATTTTATTTTATTATTACAATTTAAATGTCAGACAGAAATGGTGTGGATTCAGATGAGACTGGTGGTAGGGAGGATCTTTGAGAAGTTGGGGAAGGGGAAATCATAATCAGAACATTTTGTATGGAAAAAAGTCTATTTTAATAAGAGAAAAATAGAAAAAATGTTGCTGAGGGAGATGTGATAAATGTAATTAGCTGTTTAATATCTTTGTGAGCTTTTAGATAGCAATGCTAAAATTCCACTATGTCATTGGTAGTGCAGACACATAGAATTTAGCTATTGTATAGGTTTATATATTTCCTTCTTCCAACAGAACTTTCTTCAATGATTTTATCAATACACTTTCTCTTATTTTCATATTTTACGCGAGAGGCTGACAGATCCTTGAGAAAGCATGTAACACTGGCTATGTACCACACACAACTTGGTCCCATTTTCACAGCTGCAGAGATTCATGGATTAAGCATAAATTTATATGCATATATACATACATATAATCTTGTCATAGTATGAATTTGTTTAAGTATTTTATGGTTTTATATGCTAAATTTCAAATGACTTAAGAATGAGAAATGAAGGAAAACAACTTTAAATCTCAAAGTCACATGTAGTTTTGGAAAAACCCAGAAAAAAAAGATTTTAAAATCTCATCTCAAATGCAGAATTGGTCTTCATTGTTTCAAGAAGTACAATACATGGTACTAGCATTCTTCTAGCTGTGTCAGTAAAGTATCAGTAGCACTGAGATCAGACCATAGTCACAGATTCAATATATTTCTAAATTTTGTCACTATTTGTGCTCGATATGAAACCCTTCTGTGCTTCTTATGGCAGTCACATGCTGACTTTATTATAGGTCTGTTCATGCTTAAGTGCATTGTGTGCGAGTTTCTAATAACAATTCTGTTTATTCTCTATTAGACAGGAAAAAAGAGCTTTTGTATTTAATTCTTTTAACTTTTATTAATTCTCTGTGGATTTCACATCATGTACTCTGATCCCACTTATCTCCCATCCTCTCAAATCTGCCCCCTGTCCTTGCAACCTCCACCCAAAACAAAACAAAATTTAAAAGAAAAACCAAAACCAAACAAAACAAAACCAAACAAAACCAAAAAAGAATCTCATCTTTGAAACTGTAGTGTAGCACAGTTCACCCTTTAGTCCATTCATCTTTATTTCTAAGTGTTCATTGCTATGAGTTATTGGTCTGGTTTGAGGCCTCTGGCTTCTCACTGGGGCTCCTCTTGGATATCCTGTTGTCCTGTGTTCATGGAGGTCCTGCAGTTATGGATCTGTAGATTCTTCCTCTTCACATGCTCCAGTGGTTCATAGATAAGCTGGATGTTGGAGTGGGCTAACTCAGTCCTGGTTCTGGGCCTGGGTGTTAGCTGGGTTTACCTGCCCACCAGCTTTCTCTCATCATCACTACCAGGGCATTCTCTCCAGCACTGCCTCAGCGAGCTCCCCCAAAGCAGCCTCAGCAAGGAGCAGGTCCTAGGATCCCTCTGACCCATACTCACATCAACATGGCCAGCTCTACTGTTTTGCCCAGGCAAGGTACAAGGGCCTCTCTCCCAGTTGCTGCCAGGGGAATACGAGGGTAGAGGGAAGGTCAGCTCTCCTGATCTCATGCCCTCAGAGCTGTCTCACCTGAAACCCCAACAACAGAGTTAGCTGTAATATGCTGCCTAGGCAGGGTGCAGGGCCTGCTCTCCTATGTGCTGCAGCTGGTGAGTGGCAGGTCTAGTTCTCTCACTGTCATGACCCCAGGGCCAGCTCTTTTATCAGCCACAGATGGTAATGGGTAAGGGGAGGGCATCTCTCTCTCACCCATGCCACCACACAGCAGATGTCAGGAGGTGGGGTCAGGTCTCCTGCTCTCATGCCCTTAGAGCTGGCTCACCTGAACCCACTCCAACAGGATCAGATTTAGTGGCCAGGGGCCCCATGGTGAGGGGCCATCTTTCCAGAGTGCAAGAGCCACCTCTCCTCTGAGGGGCAGGGCCAGCTCTCCTATTATAGTTTCCAGAGAAGGGCAAGGCCAGTTCAGTGCAGCCCTTGGATTTCAAACATACATGGTTCCTATAACCCCTTGTGGTAACAGGAGCCACAGACATCACCCCAGACCCTGGCTGCTGCAGAGCCATGGGCTGAGACATGGCCCTAGACAGCAGCAGCCTTGGTCTGGATGTCTCAATGGCCCCATGTGGCAGCACATACCACCCAGATCAGTGTTGCTCTAGCAGCAGCATGGCCCTCAGACATTGACATGGTCTCAGGTGCTTGGTCCAATTCCAATCATCTGCATGGCCCTTGGTGGTAACATGTGGTGATATATTGTATATCAAATAAAGCTTACCTGAGGATCAGAGGACAGAGTCAGCAACTAGATTAAACACAGAGGCCAGGCAGTGGTGGCATACCCTTTTAATCCCAGTACTTGTGAATCACATCCCTTTAATCCCAGCACTTGAGATCTCTTGTCTTTGCTACCAGTATTTGAGGAGCAGACATGCCTTTAATCCCAGCACTAGGACAGAAGTAATATGGCTGGGCAGAGAAAGGTATATAAGTATGAGGATACAGGAGCTAAGAATTTTTGGCTGATAGCCTTTTGGCTTAGGCCTTTTTGGCTGAGGACTCAGAAGCAGTCAGAGGATTTATGGAGTTGATGAGGTAAGAAGTAGCTGTGGCTTGTTCCTTTGTCTCTCTTATCTTTCAGCATTTACCCCAATATCTGACTCTGGGTTTTTAATAGTAAGGCCTTTAGGAACTTGTGCAATAGTAACAGGAGCTATAGACATCAAGTCAGACCCTAGCTGCTATAGAGCCACAGACCCAGACATGGTTCTTGGCAGCAGCCCTGGCCTGGAGAACACCATGGCCCTGGGTGACAGTGCAGGTCACTCAGATCTTCATGGCCCTGGTGGCATCATGGCTCTTGGATAACCACATGGCCACAGGTTGCATCCTAGACCCTGGGCATCCTGTCCTAGACAGTAATCAGGCTTGAATATCACCATGGCCCTAGGTGGCAGTACAGGCCATTGTGATGGGCATGGCTGGGGCCTCGTGCAAGCTCCTGGTTATGTCCTGCTTACTCCGGCTGCAAGGCATGGCACAGAGCTCTTGCTTTTCCTCTCTTGCATGCCAGGCCTCAAAATTCCTACTTTTTTTTGTTGTTGTTTTTTCAAGACAGTTTCTCTGTGCTGTCCTGACAGTCTTGAAATTTGCTCAGAATGGTGTCAAACTCACAGAGATCAGCTTATCTCTGCCTCCTGAATACTGGGGTTAAAGGTGTGCACCACCACCAATCAACTGCTGTTGTTGTCTTTTGGTATGTAGTCTGAGTGGCTATGGATCAGGTGGGACACAGGAACACTTCAGCTACAAATGGTGTCAGAATGTGGGCCAAGAGTTTCCACCTAAAACCTGAGAAAGCTTAAGAAAAAAAAATTCTAAAATGGAGCTAAAAATAGCTTTCTAGTTGTCTCTCTCAAGTGAGCTGCAGCCTGTGTGCTTGAGCTACTCTATGGCAGGTTCCTGGCATGTGGGCTTGACCTGCAGCATGGTAGGAATGAGGCATCTGCAAGCCACACATTACACCATGTGGTGGATTTAGCCTTTGCTAATACACACACACACACACACACACACACACACACACACACACACACATGCAAAAAAAAAGAAAGAAAGAAAGAAAAGGTTTTTGGGCTACAGGTGGTTGGATGGAAGGATAGACCCACTGTCTCCCATAGTTCCATCATGTAGGAAAGCTGAGGTGGGTGGAGAATGCTGCAATTTAAAGCAATAGATTCACAATAAGACAGATTCAGATGGGATAAACTTCTAAACGGTTTACAATGTGTGTAAAAATGTATGTAGGCTTGGAAGAGAAGAAACAAAGTAATATATGTAGTTGTATAAAGAAATAGTTTTAAAAAATAAAGTTTTCAAAGAGAAAGTAAAAGTAATATAAAAAATAAGCCACATAAAGATGGATATTATACAGAGAATCTGGATTGTGTTGTCTTTAGGATTTTTAACTACAGAAAGACATTTGATTGTAAAGACTGCTCAGTTAAACCAATAAGTATATTTTAAAGGTACCTTGACTTCAAAATTTGGATCTAAGGATATGTTGCTTTGGAAAGGAGGCTCTGCTTTTGTTTCCACAGAAAGCCAGAGGCTATGGATTTGTTCCAGATTAAGATACATCAGGTTTGACCAGCCAAGACCCCCTGAAAGGTCTCTGATGACACCATGGTCCAGATGATCCAACATCCAAAACTGTTTCAAGGCAACTGGCTCAGACAATACAACCTCACAGACTACTCCATAATCCTAAAATTTTCATTATGTCCCCCATAAGAATACAGGGCCCTCATCCAGCAGGAAGCAGTAAGAGAAGCTATGCCCAAAATCTCAAATATACCAAGCTGGCTTTGGAGATGAAATTGGCTCACTCCTTCTCTATACCCAAACATATTACCAAAAAAAAAAAAAAAAAAAAAAGGTTGAGAGATTCATTCTTCTGTCCCATATCAAAAGAGCCCTCTGATAGGGGACAGAGGAAAACCAATATTTTTATTTAAAACAGGTGATTATAAAATGCAATCTCTTTCTAAAGAAGAAAAGGGGATAGTATAGATATGATAGGATGAAAGGGTAGATTAATGAACCTACTTTTAAAGAGCAACAACTTGTTTAAGAATGTTTTACATTGCTATGGATTTGAGTTTAATGATACAAGTTTAAACTTAATTTTGTTATACTGTATATATATTTCTACTCTCGTTTGAGGTATTATGTTTATGTAACTCATTTAGATTGTAATTGATAATTAAAAAATACAGATTAATAATTAGTCTTCAATGATAGTCAAACTTATAGTCATGTTAAGTTTTCTAGGTATACATAGATATAATTCAATTAGGTAGGTAATCTTCAAACACTTCGAAGACCTACAGAATATGGCATTTAAAATGTTTTAAAAATTTAGACTTTCTGGACAGTGAGACATGACTGCTCTTGGCAGCACCAATTTATGTCAGGGAGGAGGATGGGCATCAAAGATACTCTATATGGAGTTTATCTTCTTCTTGGTAAAAAGAGCCATTTGGGCAAGAAACTGTTCTTGCCTAGACTGTTTGACAAAATGTGTATTGACTGGACATGCAGGACCATAGGAAGGTGACCACTGAACTTTGCTTGGTGAAATGGTCCTTCAGGTTCCTGCTTCTCGGAGGAAACTGCTAGACATTCTACAGGACACAGAGAAAAGTGACTGAGAGACTCTAGGCCAGTGGGCCGAAGACAGATGCCCCAACTTTACAAAGAAATTTTGGATGACTCTCCAAGCTGCCAGCTGTCTCTGTCTACTCTCAAAAGACTCCCGAAAGTTGCTTGCATCCTTCTCCCATTTCTCAGGTAATATTATATCCTTCTGAGGTCTTTGATGTAGTTGAAGACTAGATAGTTATAATTTCCTTAATTATGATAAAAGGTAAGTTAAATATGAAACCTTCGACTCATAAATATAGGATAGATAGGATATCTTCTTTAATTTTGCCAAATACAAATAGACCAGATATTGTAACTGTAATTCTTGCTCAATAATTGCTTTGTTATATGTAATTTTACTATGTTAAAGTTAAAACCTTTCTTTTTGAAAAAAGAAAAGAAAAGAAAAGGGGAAGTGCTGTGGATGTCTTTCTGTATGCTGTAAATATGTGTTGCTCTGATTGGTTGACAAATAAAGCCATTTGGCCTATGGCAAGGCAGCTTAGCAGTAGGAGGGAAATCCAAACAGATAGACAGGAAGAGAAAGGAGAGGCAAGGCAGACGCTGCAAATGGCTGCCAGAAGAAGCAAGATGTGAAGATACCGGTAAGCCAAGAGCCATGTGGCAAAGTATAGATTTATAGAAATGGGTTAATTTAAGATGTAAGATCTAGCTAGCAAGAAGCTTGAGCCAATAGGCCAAACAATTCATAACTAATATAAACCTCTGTGTGTTTACTTGGGTCTGAGTGGCTACAGACCAGGTGGGACACAGGAAAACTTCAGCTACAGTCAACAATTCTCGAAAAACTAAAATCTACCTCAAACAAGTCTTCATCCATGATTTAGAATTGAATATACTAGACATCCAAAAGAGGTGGTGATTCATCATTGAAATCTACATATGCTTAGTTTTGGTTACACATCCCTTTACTCTTCCTCTTCATCCTACTTAATATATTTCTCCCCTTAGTATTCCTGTCCTCTACATTCATATCCAGTATAGTCTACTAAATAGAAAAGAATCACTGGGGGCAGAGGAATAGACAGTTAGGAAAGAAAGGAGTATATCTGATGATTTCTAATCATGGTTTTTATAATTTCTTTAGAGTGTTAAGACGATATCAATCAAAAATTGCCATAAAATTATATAACAGATGAATATATTTACAGTATTTAACTATATTTCTTATTTTCATAGATAAAATAATGCTGGATTTTCTTCTGATACCAATGTGATTAAATTTGCAACTTTTATTCCAGGATTTAAATATATTTTTTAAATTTAAATTTTTTTATTATTTTTGAGCATTTCATGCATGAGTACTGTATTTATACATTTTAACACTCTCTTTGCCCCCTAACTCCTACCACCAATCACTCTTAAATTCAGAACCTTTTTTGCTATAATTATCATCTCACACACACACACACACACACACACACACACACACACACACACACCCTACTGAGTCCATTTTGTTTTGTTTGCATATACCCATATTTAGGGTTGACCAGCATTAAATAACTTATGAGAAATCTAAAAAGATTTGATACATACATGTGATGCAAAGAAAAATGGGAAGAGCAATATTTCTTTTTTTTTTTTTTTTTTTTTTGGTTTTTTTTTCGAGACAGGGTTTCTCTGTGTAGCTTTGCGCCTTTCCTGGAACTCAGTTGGTAGCCCAGGCTGGCCTCGAACTCACAGAGATCCGCCTGGCTCTGCCTCCCGAGTGCTGGGATTAAAGGCGTGCGCCACCACCGCCCGGCGAGCAATATTTCTTAAAACAAGTTTTAGATAGATTTAAAATTAGGTTTTCAACTTATTATATAGAAGATAAATAAGCATTTATATCAGTTACACCTGACTTCCTAATTCTGCAAAATGTGAAGCATATTTTGAATAATGGCATGGTTTTTATGAAAATAATATTAAGGGAATGCTATAGACAGGTTTTCTTGTATATTTACACATGTCCATAAACACAAATAATCTCTAATTTAGTCAACATATATATAAATATTTCCTTTAAATTTCTTCAGAAATAGTTCACACACAGTCCATTTTTCAAAAGCAATAGGAAGCACAAAATGCTACAGACTCTGCTACTAGTCACACCACATCTCTAATATTGGCTGAAGGACTTCAAGGTTTTGGTTCTTTCAGCCAGAGCTTTGTTCGCACCTGCACCATCGCCAACACAAAGGCCTGTTTGATCTTCTTATGTCCTTGTATCAGTATGTAGGAATGGCTTGAAGGATACAGGGTTCCAATAACCTGGCAAATCAGGTGGACTGGCTCATCAGGAGACGTCATATAACTGTAACCTGATATGATTAGAGACAGAATGAACATGGAAAATAACAACAGAAAGGAGACCACAGCTTGCAAAGCCTTAATGGGGGACCGCAGTGCTTGGATCTTGGGGTCCTTTTCTGTAAAACTTCATTGTCTGAAGGTGTTTACACAGAGAGTAGATTAACAGCAGAAGACAGATCATAGATGTGGTAAAGGGAATGACATTGTTCAGAGTGAATGTCGTCAAAAGTGTAAGGTTTATGACATAAGCGAGTTTGGGCTTCCTAGTCAAGTTGCTTCTGTGACCATCCACTTGCACTTTCCCACATAAGGTTGCCATCACAAGATTAGGAAACAAAATCACCAAACTCTCCAAAAGTACAACGACAATGACACTCTTAATTTTTCCCTTCAGGCCAAGAAAAATAAGGTTCGAGAAATTGCCTATCTTCAGCAAATACAGTATGCTGAGTATAGTTGCCAGTTAGGTATTAAAATGTTTGATTACAGCCCAGGCAACACAAAGAATAAATTTTACTTGTATAGTTAATAAAACTGGATTAAACACAGTTGAGCACAGTTGATTCTAATTTGCTTTAAAAAGCAAATAGTTTTTTAAAAGACAAAAAATGAGGTCCTGTTTTCTAGGTAGCCTCCCTGGAGTTGTGAGTAGCAATCTAGTTATCTTTGTTTTACATCTAGTATCCTCCTATGAGTGAGTACATACCATGTTTGTCTTTCTGAGTCTGGGTTACCTCACTCAGGATGATTTTTTCTAGATCCATCCATTTGCCTGCAAACCTCATGATGTCATTGTTTTTCTCTGCTGAGTACTATTCCATTGTATATATGTACCACATGGATCACCCAATGACAGAAAAATGGATGAGATCTACATGAACAACTTGGATGTGAGTGGGGGTAATGAAGGGCAAGGGTCAAGGGAAAGAGAGCTTAGGGGAGCGGGAGGTACCATCTGGATCAAGAACAGAGAGGGAGAACAAGGAACAAGAAACCATAATAAATGAAGACCACATGGGAATAGGAAGAAGCAAAGTGCTAGAGAGGTCCCCAGAAATCCACAAAGATACCTCCACAATAGACTACTGGCAATGGTCGAGAGAAAGCCCAAACTGACCTACTCTGGTGATAGGATGGTCAAACACCCTAATTGTTGTGCTAGAAACCTCATCCAATGACTAAGGGAACCGGATGCAGAGATCCATGGCCAGGCCCCAGGTGGAGCTCCAGGAGTCCAATTGGCGAGAAAGAGGAGGGTTTGTATGAGTGAGAATTGTTGAGACCAAGATTGGAAAAAGCACAGGGACAAATAGCCAAAGGAATGGAAACACATGAACTATGAACCAATACCTGAGGAGCCCCCAACTGGATCAGGCCCTCTGGATAAGAGAGACAGTTGATTAGCTTGATCTGTTTGGGAGGCATCCAGGCAGTGGGACTGGGACCTGTCCTCAGTGCATGAGCTGGCTGTTTGGAACCTGGGGCCTATGCAGGGACACTTGGCTCAGCCTGGGAGGAGGGAACTGGAGCTGCCTGGACTGAATCTACCAGGTTGAACTCAATCCCCAGGGGAGTCTTTGCCCTGGAGGAGATGGGAGTGGGGAGTGGGCTGGGGGGAAGACGGGGAAGGGGGTGCGGGAGGGGAGAGAACAAGGGAATCCATGGCTGATATGTAAAATTAAATTAAATTATGAAATTAAAAATGCCATGGGCTCCTCACAAAGGTGTGGGGCCTTGTGGGCACTTCCTCCATCCATGATGAAAAGTGGGAAGGATTAATAGCAGCACTTTTTGTAAATATAAATATGTCTGTGAAAAATCTGAGCACTTACTATAAATCCAAGCATTTACTCCAGCTCTTCTTTATGAGATTAAAATTGATGCAAGGAAAGCCAAAAAAAAAAAAAAAAAAAAAAAAAAAAGAAGACAAAAAATGAAATGTAGCTCTCGTGTCACTGGTTGTGATTTTGTGAACACGCTGATCCCTGTTCTCTTCATTTATGGTCAGTGAAGATCATGCTGTGTTTAAATACCATGGACAAAGTCAAATTAGAAAGCAACCCCATGTGCTGGTGAATGAGTTTGGTGCTGTTTTTATAGAAACAAAAATGCCTGTCAAACAGTTCAAGTGGATTTCTACTTATACAGCCTTCTAAGTACTGGTGTATTTCAGGGCTGAGATTAGAGGGAAGCTACATTCTGATTTGCAAGCATGCAAATAAACAAATACATGATTTTATAGTTTAAATCAATTTCCTCCTGGTTAGGCCCACCATAATTTGTATTCATCCATGTTACTGATTTGCTATTAAAATTTTAAAACTCAGTACAGAGAATATGCAATGAATTTGTAAATGCTTTATTTTATCTTGGTTATATATAGAATTATTATCAATGGATTCCTGTTAAATGACAGATTGATGTATTTTAAAAAAATGGAAAATTTCCTAACCAAATTGTCAAGACCTTTGCATTAGACACCAGGAAGGCTAATACTCCATGAAGTCTGATAACTGATGAAAACACCTATCACCTACGCATAATTTTTCCTTAAAAGCTGACAAAAGCTTGTGTGCACAGTGCTTGCATGTGCTCACACATGTGCCCTCATCTCTCATGCATCTCTCATAGAAGAATCATTGTACTGCACTCTTCTAAATTGAAGACTATTTTCAAAGATATCACGTAAGTTTAAAGAAGTCATGTGTTGCACTTCAAGCCATTTGGTCCACTATAAATATATGTAACATAAATATTTTCAAATAAATATATTATAGTTAGATATTTATATAATTATTCTCTTAGATATAGTTAATATTTAAATATCATTTGGCTTAAATAATCAACAGTATTTTAAAAAGTTCTATGTCAAACTCTTTTTAAAATTTACTTTATTATTTTGTGTGAATGAGTATTTTGCCTGCATGTATATTGGTGTACCACATGGGAGCCTGGTGTTTGAGGGGTGTAAGCCTCCATGTGGGTGCTGGAAATCAAACCTAGGTCCTTTCCAACATAACAAGTGCTCTTAAACGCTGAGCTAACTCTCTAGCCCCAAAAGTTTTCCAAATATTTCTCAAAAGAGCATGTGTTTGTGACTGTGGAGTTAAGACTTCATACATAAATATTCAGTTTTTATGTAATTGATTCTGATGACTTTGTTTTTGATATTAGTACATGCTAAAATAGTTTAATTTATGAGTTCTAATTTTTTTCAATTTTTATAATATATTTAGTTTTAGAGAAGGCTGAAGTCACACTACAAAGATGGAAAACCAGGCACTTGGCTTCACACAGCTGTAATATGGACTTTTTTACGACTGCTTGCTATTTCAGTATATTTATCAGTAAAATGCTAACAAAATAATATCATCTTCATTAACAACAACAGTGACAATCCCCTCCCAAATTGAAAACAAACAAAATCTTAAAATATTGCAAATAGAAACTGCTTTTTGAGAACATTTTTTTCTATAAGAAAAAAATTACAAATTCATCCAATAATAATTATTTTCCAACAGGTTAAGCATACTTACCATGTTTGCTTTGGAGGTGGGGTTGAAGTTCTTCTCTCTGACATGTTTTATTCTATAAGGTTTGGTATTGCTAACCTAAAATTTCAAAACTTCTTAACCTGGTTTACTACTAATAGAGTGATATTATTCTTATTTAAAACATACAAATGTAAATGTGTTTGCTCAAGTAAACCAAATAAGAATCTTAAAGCAGATAGCTGTCAGGTGTGATAGCACCTGAAAGGCAGAAATAAGAGCTGACTTCAAGTTCGAGGACAGTTTAGCTGGACAGTGATTCCCATGCCAACCAAAGCTACATAGACAGACCTTGCCTCAAAACAAAGCAAAAATTAATATATAACAGTGATTATTTCTGTGGGATATTATCTTAAATTAATTTCTGCATTCTTATTTAAGACCTTAGATTAATTCTAAATGAAATGTTTGACAATAACAAGGTAAAATAGAATGCTAAAATATAGTTGCCAAGATTAGTTTATTGAGCTATAAGATTATATATAGTTCTTATTTTATATGTTATGCAGTAACTATTTGCTGACACCCACAAACTTACTGGCCTGAAAGAATTGAGGACAGAGTTCAGGGTCAGAGTCTCTGTTCCCTGTTACATTATCTGCTTAGCTTTCTAAATAGCATTAAAAGTTCTCCACCTACATTCTCTATCAACTGTTGACAGCTGGGGTTTTCAAATTTGACCCAGAACTTATAGGTAGTAGCTTTGGCAGAGATGGTCCTGTTAAAGCTATTTGGAAGTTACTATAAATTAAGTAAATTACTGATTTTTATTTCATTTTGTGTTTTCCTTTTTACCTCTTTTGCTTTTTCATATAGCATAGATTGTTGGTGCTTATTTTTATACTCGTCTACAGAATAAAAATGATGAAAGAAAATGATGATGTAATTAAGGAAAGCACTGTTATTGTCAAAAATAATGGAGTCAAGTGAAGATATAATTATGAAGGTGAACATTATTTTGCATTTATAAATTTGATAGGTTGACACATCACACATAAGTAGGTAGAGTATAATCCACCTACCATGATAATTTATTTTCACAATTAGTATGTCAATAGTAAATAGCAATTATAGAAGGATGTAATCCAGGGGAGATGTTCAGCCCAGATAAAAGACTGAGAGAGCAAAGAAATGATTTCATCCATGTCCAGCTTTGTGAACCAATGGGTTTCTTTGGGTTGCTTATAGGAGGATGGGTCAGGGATTGCTTACAGGAACATGGGTGTCTCTGGAAAACTGCATCCAGGAGTAGCCTATCCTAGGACCAGTCAGGACTTAGGAAAGATGCTAGACTTGCTGGTAGCTCAGCAGTAAGAAAGGCTCCCTTCCCTGTTGATTGTTATTGCTTAAGTAACCTTGGAGAGAGGACTTGAGCCTTGTGCATTCCAAGAGCTTCTGAACCTTGTGTTTCCTGGTATTATGAGCTTCTCTCATGCCCCCAAGAGGGGCTGTTTCAACCTAAATGAGATAGCAACACAGCACAGGCTTCTACTTTGCCCATGTTTGGACTCATCTCTTACACTAGGCTCAATATACTAAATCAAAGGTGTTACTTATGCACCAAACACAGTTGTTAAAATAAGCAGGATGGCACATAGAAGAGAGAGGAAGGAGAAGAAGAAGGAAAAGAAGAAGAAGAAAAAGAAGAAGAGGAGGAGGAGGAGGAGGAGGAGGAGGAGGAGGAGGAGGAGGAGAGAAGAGGGGGGGGAAGATCAGAAATCACTCCAACTGGTCAGTTTTAGTGAATATGATTTTTAAAAGAAAATGTCATTCAAATTTTACTTTCAAAAAAATATTTGAAATGATCAAATTTTTTTTTAACAATGGTTGATCAAATGACTGATGATCATCTTTGGTTTTTAATTTTTATTTATGAACTCTTGTTTTTTTTTTAACTGTATTCTATCTATAAACCTATTGCCCACTCAGAAAATCAGAATGCATGTTGCATTTTGCAGAATGAGGAGTCCTTTAAAACTATACTTGCAAATAAGAGCCAATTAAAATTTGTAAATTTGTTTCAATATTGTCCTTTGACATCATGGAACTAAAATTGGGTAGAATCTAAGGCTAGGTTGGAGAATTTCTCTTCTTGTCGTATCTGTTTTAGGAGCTCTGAGCCACAATCTTGGATAGAAATAAAGTATATACAGAAATAGAGCTGGTTCAATGATCCTTCGCTTTTTCAACTGTTTCAGCTCTCAGAGGAAGAAAACTTAACTCACAGAAACAACAAAAGACAACAGTGTTTCTGTTTGTTAATGAAAAGCTACTATCAGTTGAATTGTTTGTAATGCAAAGTAAATGCCTAACATAAGAGGAATCATTTCTTTGTTATATGGGAGGTTTTTTTTTTTATTTTATTTTTTCAAGACAAGGTTTCTCTGTGTAGCCCTGGCTGTCTTGGAACTTGCTCTGTAGACCAGACTGGCCTTGAATTCAGAGATCCACCTGCCTCTGCCTCTTGAGTGCTGGAATTAAAGGCTTGTTCCAACATCCTTGATAGTTTTCTGTTTTTAATTTCAACTAGAGGGTAAGGATAATCTTCAGAGAGCTGAATAAATAGACTAAGTCAGATAATTTCAAGCACTAGGCATTGATATCTGATTTATTTATTTTCTTTTTTATTTTATAATTTGATTTAATTTTACATATCAGTCACGGATTCCCCTGTCCTCCCTCCTTCCGCCCCACCTTCTCTCCCCCCAGCCCATCCCCCATTCCCATCTCCTCCAGGGCAAGGACTCCCTTGGGGATTCAGCTCAACCTGGTAGATTCAGTCCAGGCAGATCCAGTCTCCTCCTCCCAGGCTGAGCCAAGTGTCCCTGCATAGGCCCCAGGTTCCAAACAGCCAGCTCATGCATTAAGGACAGGTCCTGGTTCCACTGCCTGGGTGCCTCCCAAACAGTTCAAGCTAATCAACTGTCTCACTTATCCAGAGGGCCTGATCCAGTTGGGGGCACTTCAGCTATTGGTTCATAGTAGAGGATTGAGGCCCAAAATCAAGGTACCAGAAGGCTGAGTTTCTTTCAAGGTCACTTTGCTTGGCTGGCAGATGTCTGCTTCTCATGAAGTCCTCTTGTGGTCTTCCTTGAATCTATATATTTTGTGCCTCAATATATTCTTCTGGTTAGGACTCCAGTCAAACTGAATTTAGGAACCACCACAATGAATCCATTGTGTCTCAATTTCCTCTTCAAAGTGCCTGAATGGAAATATGATCATATTTTGAGTAACTGAGATTCATATAATTTGATGAGTTTGACACCATTCAGTTGACAGGAAGCACCCTAAACAAGCACAGCCTGGAGTGAGATGCCTACATATTTGCGCTATTCTCTTTATTAGAAATGATTAAGTCAAGTTCATACTCAAGGACTTGGCATCCACAAAGGCATTGGACTGAGAGGCATTCTCATTGGAGACTCTCTACTGCACTCAGTGAGAGAGAAAATCCACCATTCAGATGTTGATTTTCAAGGCTTCTTTGACATTATATATGAAAATATTTCCCTGATTTCTGTCAAACAGAAGCTAAGCAATAAAGCATGATATACTCTTTTGTCAAGTCATCAGTTGTTGGAGAAGGTAGAAGCCATGCCAAATATCTCTGGTTGTGAATTCTTAATCTGCTAACTTAATATTTTTATCATCCTTTGCTTACTAGATATGTACAAGAGTTCATTTCCTTAATTATTTGACTAACATCAAACAGAAAGTGACAAACTATGATAAAGCATGATTTCAATGATGGTTTATTATTCATAAAAGAGGCCAAATAAGCACCTATTCATGAACTTCATTGTTTGCTCTCTGCTTTCTTCATTTTTCTAGGTTGATATTGCAGTGGATGATAAAGTCTCATTTACTAGCAAACAAATCAAGCATACTCTCTTGCATTGTGTTGCTGCATTTTTTGCAAATCTATGCATAATTTTTGGGCTCATCATTCCAGCTAGTAAAATTTTGAAACTTAGTACCTGAGCCATGATAGAAAAATTTAAATTTTCAGAGAAATCACCATCATCTGGGCATCACCTGAGTGACCCATTGTCACTGAGAATCCATGTTTTAAAATATTTTATTAATTCTTTGAGAATTTCACATATTACATATTGATCCTATTTATTCTTCTCCCCCAGGTCCTCCCAGGTCTGCCCCTTTTCATGCATATCAAGTTTTGTGTCACCAGTTTTCCTTAAACCTCTCAAGTCCATAGTGTTGCCCACATACTCTTTGGTGTAGCCAACCACTTTCTGATTGGATTAAAATCTTGTTGTGTGACTATTCCTTGGGGGGGGATGTGAACAAATATCCACTCACCTTATATATAGAAGTGGTGATAGATCAAAGTACAGATAAATTCCAGCATGTTCAACCAATGAGTTTTATTGGCATAACTAATGGGAATATGGATGAAGGGTTACTTATAGGGACATAAGTGACTGAAAGACAGATACATCACCAATAGCCCACCCCAGCATGAGTGACAGCTCAGAAGATCTGGAAACCTGGAGTGTATTGCATAACCTGCAGGCAGCTCAACAAGTTGGATGGTGTCCCTTCCAGGTGGCTCAGGTGACCTAAGACTCTTGTGAGCAACTCGGCTTGTCAGAGAATCTTCTAATACCATAAAATAAATATTGATAGAAACATATACCTGGAATTATCACCACAGGAATATTTAGGCATGGAGGAATAAATAAAATTGTGGTTGATTAAATTTTTTGTGAATCCTTAAATTCAATGTAAACAGTATACCAGCTGATCTAAATGAAAATTAAAATTATATACAGTAAGTTCTAAATGAAACACGCATGTAATAATGACTTTGTAATAGGTGAGGGTACCTCCCTGAGACACTTACTTTTAAAGAGAATTCTGGATTTACCGATAGATGGTTTACAAACAGTAAAATATATTCTTTCCAATGCACATTTCTCTGGGTTTTGAAAAATACATACCAACTTTTTAATTTTCTTTTGCAGATGAAATGTAAGTCCAATGCTACATGACATTGTCATCTTGCCTGGAAAGACTATCTCCCTAGGAGCTATTGGCCAGGTGGAAACTAAGATGATTCTAATCCAAAATGAAAGTTGTCTTGTGAGGTTTAGAAAAGCTCCTTGTGAGTGAGTGCAATCCTTGCTGTAGACCCAAGTCCTGATTCTTTGCTGAAAGCCTATGAAGTCTCACTATCAGCACCCTCTCCACACAGCTCCACCTCACGCCCTATTTCTATTTGTTTCTCTTCTTGCTTGAGCTCATTTTGCTACCTGGAAGGAAACACATCACAGGGACCTTCCTGCCACTACACTGAAGGTATGTGTGTTTTTCCATTCTTAGGTGCTTTCCATAACATATTACAAAGTGGCCTGTTATGCCTTCTCTCCATCTGTCTTACCACCAAATGATGGACAATTATGAGTTTTCAAATGAATCAGGTTCACTTTCTTTGATTCAGTGATTGAAAGTACTTTCAGTCCTAGACATTAAATTGCTGCTTGGCATTCTCTGCCATCCACACTGTATTTGGCAACCATTCCTAACTTTAATTATGTCCAGTATTGCTCTTTAGCTACTGAATTATGACTATATCAAAATGTTCACTCTTCATCTTTCCCGACATATTTAACATCCTTCCCTGCTTTGGTGACAATCAGTGGATGTTTACAAAGCAGATACTAGAGGAAGTTGAAGGGAGGTGGATACAGTCTGATGGTCTTTTTGCTAATGGAAGAATCAGCTCTACCAGTCAATGGAGAGGCTGGGAATGAGGAAATATCTTACTGTGTGGATGAGCTAATCCTTCTCATTGACTTTTCACAATCCTAGAAGAATTTACCACCTTATATACATGCAAAATAGACCTAATGCACCAGTTACATTGCAAAGTGTATCATAAGCATGGCCTGACCAATCTGTACAATACTAAGCGTGATCTAGGTACACAATAAATATTGACAAATATGGACACATTGAAATTTTAAAAAGTATTTAAATCTCAATAAATATGTATTTATGGGTGAGCATTTGTACAGATGTATCTATGCATGTGAAATAATAAGGAAATATTGTTTTTACTACTTAATATTTGAAGAATAAAGGTCCTCATGACATTACACAGATCAGAGTGTGATATCTATAGACATCACATGCCCAGGTATCTGTACAGATTGGCAATTTTTGAAGTACCTATAAAGCCTTATATCTCAGAAAGTTCCATAATCTGCTTTTATTTTTATCATCTTTTATATACTTCAGAATTTCTTAAAACATTTTTCACAGACCTCAAATAGTCATATCAAAGTACGTAGATTGAAGTAAACATCTAGGTAATGAAAATAATGTTTTCATTTGCACAGGAGCATGTGAGTTTCCAACCTCTCCTTTATCATTGACTAAAAAATACTACAGAGGCTGTATGTGTTGCAGAGGAGTTCTGGTCTGCTTCTCCTGAGCTATGTGAGAAGATGTATTTTCTTGGAAAGAGCTTCAGACTCTGTCATTGGCAAACCTCCGTATTGGCACCTTTGTTTGCGTGGAAGAGTCAAGAATAAATACACTACGAGAATCAACTCAGAAATTCTCAAAAAACTCTCAAAAATACATTTTAAAATAGCATTTCAAATGAGTATGTCAACAAATCTTCAGAACTCATATAAAAATGGAGCGTTTTATGCAGACAATATGTGATATCTTCCAGAAAACACTGATGACCATTTTAGTCTTGGAATTAATCATTGGAAATTTAGGAAATGGATTCTTGGCACTGGAGAACTGCATGAACTGGATCAAGAAAAAAAAGATCTCATTTGTAAATCAAATCCTCATTGCTTTGGCAACCTTCAGAATTTGTGTACTTTTGTTCTTGTTCACAAATTTATTAATTACCTGGGTAAATTCAGATTTAGTGATGACTTCGAGGATAGTAAAAATCATTAATAATCTATGGGTTATACTCAACCATTTCAGCATATGGCTTGCTACATGCCTTGGCATTTTTTATTTTCTCAAGATAGGCAATTTTTCTAACTCTCTTTTTCTTTATTTAAAATGGAGAGTTAAAAGGGCAGTTTCATTGACACTGCTGGTGTCTCTAGTCCTCTTGTTTTTAAATATTTTACTGGTCAACTTGGAAATTAATGTGTGTGTAAATGAATCTCAAAGAAACATATCCTACAGTTTCAGTTCTCATTACCATGCAAAGTGTCACAGGCATGTATTAAGCCTTCACACTATTTTCCTGTCTTTCCCCTTCGTTGTGTGCCTGTCATCTTTCCTTCTGCTCATCTTCTCCCTGTGGACACATCACAAGAAAATGCAGCAGCATGTCCAAAGATGCAGAGATGCCAGCACTACAGGCCACATTAAAGCTTTGCAAATTGTGATTGCCTTTCTCCTGTTATATACCACCTTTATCTTGTCTCTGTTAATACAACTTTGGAAATATGAGTTACTGAAGAAAAATATTTTTCTTTTATTTTGTCAGGTTGTATATATAGCTTTTCCTTCATTTCATTCATATGTCCTGATTATGGCAGATATGAAGCTGAGACAGGCCTCTCTCTCTGTGCTGTGGTGGCTGAAATGCAGGCTCAATTACATGGAAACCTTAGATCTCTAAAACACTAGAGATTACGTTGCAATTTTCAGACAAAGATTAACAAATAAAATTTTCTTCTGTATTTTCCATTTTTACATTTAAATAATCTTTGACTTTGAGTGCATAAATTTTATGTTTTGTTTGCAATAAGCACTAGCTAAAATTATTACTAATTTAGCAAGTTGTGTACAAAGTTATTTCTTTTTTTATTAAGAAATTTTTTTATTTATTTTACATACCAACCACAGATCACCTTCTCCTCCCTTGTCCAGCCCCCCAACCTTTCCCTCCAAACCACCCCCTATTCCCTCCTCCGACAGGGCAAAGCCTCCCATGGGAAGTCAGCAGAGCCTGGCACACTTGGTTGAGGCAGGTCCAGGCCCCTCCCCCTGCATCAAGGCTGTGTAAGATGTTCCCCTGTAGGTAGTGGGCTCCAGAAAGCCAGCTCATGCACCAGGGAGAGATCCTGATCCCACTGCCAAGGGGGTCCCCAAGCAGACCAAGGTACACAACTGTCTCGCCCATGCAGAGGGCATAGTCAGGTCCCATGGGGGCTCCACAGCTATTGGTCTAAAGTTCATGAGCTCCCACTAGCCTGCTTTGGCTGTCTCTGCAGATTTCCCCATCATGATCTCAGTGCCCCCTGCTCATAGAATCCCTCTTTGCTTTCTACAATTTGACTCCTGGAGCTCCACCTGGTGCCCAGCTGTGGCTCTCTGTATCTGCTTCCACCAGTCACTGGACAAAGACTCGATGATGATAGTCAAGGCATTCACTAATCTGATCACTGGGGTAAGCCAGTTCAGGCACCTCCTCCACCACTGTCACTAGTCTAAGCTGGGGTCATCCTTGTGGATTCCTGGGAACCCCCCCAGCACCCAGTCTCTCCCTATCCCCATGTTCATAGGAGCATTACTCCTAATAGCCAGAACCTGGAAACAATCTAGATGTTCCTCAACAGAAAAATGGATAAAGAAAATGTGGCACATGTACACAATGAAGTACTACCCAGCAGTAAAAAACAATGACATCATGAAATTTGCAGGCAAATGGATAGAACTAGAAAATATCATCCTGAGCGACATAACCCAGACTCAGAAATACAGACATGGTATGTACTCACTCATAAATGAATACTAGATGTAAAGTGGAGGATATTCAGACTACAGCCCACAGCTCCAGAGAGGCTAGCTAACAGGAAGGACCCTAAGAGAGATGCATGGATCTCCCTGGGAAGAGGAAATAGATGAGATTTCCATGAGTAAACAGGAGGTAAGGAGGGGTAATAGCAGGTAGATGATGGGGGAAGAAAACATAAGGGAACAGGGTGGTCTAATTGACACAGGAACAGAGTGGGAGAGCAATGAAAGAGATACCATGACAAAGTAATTTCTTAATACACATGATCAAATGAAGATGTGATTGTAACCCACAAAAACATAAATATATTAAAATTATATGGGCTTTGTAACAATTATTAACCACTGAGATTTTGAGTTATTGGCCTATACTATATGTGTTTTAGTAGTCATGTCAACTTTAATAAAAGTATATGATTGAAACCATATAAATGTAATATAGAATATGTGGACAAAAGTTTAGAGAAGAAATGCATACTATCATACAGACTTATAAGCCACTGGACATAAAGGTATTTTATTAAATACAGAGATCAATTATTTTTGCCAATTCTTTAGAATTATGAGACTGTTGTGTTGTTACTATGTCTCTATTATTAGTTTCATTATTAATCACTCTAAAATAAGTTCCTGATTATTAGGACTATGTATTTTACATTTCTAGGTACAATGTATTTTTTCTGTTTTACTTTATGGAACATGGTGTATTCTATTTTATTTTAATGCACAATTATAAGAAAAGCTTATGCTACTTCTAAAAACATTAATTTGAAATTGTTGTTTTTATATTTTGTAATACTATGTGTCCATACTATCATAATTTGTAATATCTTATTGATGACCCACACACAATCAAGAGAAGGTTCTTGTATTTACCTGTTCTTATGATTTATTATATGGCAGAATTGAAAAACCTATAAAATTAAATGAATTTGTGAAATAATTAGTTTTACAATGTACATGGATAGTGGAACCTGGTCAGAGGCAGAGTGTTTTATGCAGTAAAATCTTTAGATGATATGATTCTGAATCTTACTAGAGATGAATAATTTTTTGTTCAGATGTATTTTCATAAATAAATATTTCAAAAATTATGGGTCAAATTTATAATACACTTTTCCATGTTCCCACAAAATATTTACTCGTTTATTGAAAAAATATATATGGTTGACCTCTTTTAATATATTTTAATGAGAAACAGAAGCTCTGAAATAAAGAAAGTGAACATCTCATCCAAGAAGTTTCCAAGGTAAGAGCCTCTTATATTTCCCAGTCTTGGCAATTAACATTATGGTCATATTAAAATTGTATGTTGTACAAGTGCTCTAATATTAAGGTACGTCCCCAACAGTGACCATAAGTGTCTTTACCTTCATTCCAGCTGAGTTCTCACACATTGGTAATGCTTCTTTTCATGTGACTGTTCCAGGATATGGCAGGACATGAGGATTCAGTGGAAAGTGAAAGTAGTAACTTTCAATAGAGGGAACACCCACACAAATTCATACAAAAGACAAGACGTTCCTAGTAACATTTGCTGGCAGAAAAACATCAAATAGAATGTGCAATTTTGGTACTTAAAGCAAGTATTCTCCCTCTTCTCTATGATACTTGATACCTAATTAATTTGTCTACCAAATGTAAAACAGTGTCCAGATAAGATTATGAAGTCATAAACTTCCTGTAAATGTCAGTGTGTTTGTGATGTACCTATCAGTGTCATTCAATGGAGAATATGGTTATTAATTTCTACTTAACATCTGCAGGGATGGGAAAAATTTAAGAGCCTCACCTGTATTCTTGATAAAAGTGTGACTTAAACTATATATCAGGAAGAATATGAGAGTCTTGTCAGCTGAATTCTATGCATTTTAATTTGTGGGATGTAGTTCCCAGAGCTAGACACATTTATGTTAAATTTCCTTCAAGACCAACTTACTGACTGATAGAGGAGAGTTTGAATGATGACTTCATGATCGTGGAGAGTTGGAATGTTGTAAATTCAGAGCCAAATTATCTTGATCTAGCTTTAGTTCTTTTGGAAGCCATTCAGCGTACTTCCTTTGTGCCTGATCTGGTATTATTACGACTACCAGATGAAATCTTTTTTTTAACTTATTAATATAACATAAAGCTAGCTATGTATATGTGTATATGTGTTTAAAATGATTTTTAGCTCGAAAAACCAAAAAAAAAACAAAAAAAATGATTTTAGAGTAATTTTGTACTTGTGATAATGATATTATCATACAAGAGTTTATATTTGTTACTTTCCAACTGTAATAAGACATCATGACATATTATGGAAAAAGAGATAATGATGTAGGAGATATGACAGCTGGGAGAGGGAGCAGGAAAATGAGAGATTACATATTCAGCTGCAAACACAAAGCAGAGAGCATGAACTAGAAGTGAGATGAAGCTATGAACCCTCAAATCGTGTTCCCAGTGATGTACTCCTTAAGCAAGGCTATATCTCATCCCCTAAAAATGCTACTGACTGAGGTCAGTTGTTCAAATACCTGAGCCTATGGAGGACATTTTTCCTTCAAATCACCACAGTCATCTCACTGACTTCCATAGATTCATTTCCATATCATAATGAAAAATGCACTTAGTCTAACATCCCCAAACTCTATCATCTTTAACATTTTCATTGCTGTTTAAAAATCTAAATTACTTTCTGAGACTATAGGTAGTCTCTTAATTGTGGCCACTGTAAAATCAAAAAGCAGATTTCATACTTCCAACATACCATGGCACACATAGACCTTTTAATTCTAAAAGAGAGGAATGGGGGCTTAGTGGGAAAGCTGGAACAAAGTGAGAGTTAAACTCAATGTAAAAGTACAGAATCCTATAGCTCCATGTCCAGTGCTTGGAACTTCAATTCCTGTAGGCTTTGGTGGATGTGTCCCTTTACTTCCTGCAACATAAGTTTTTCTCTTGGGATGGTTTCCATTACCTATGTGCAGTTCACATTGACAGACAGAAACAGGTAGTGTGTTAACCAAATAGAAGTCAAGCAATACCTTCAAATACAATTTAAGTTATTCTTTAGTCAAGACAATTTAGAACACGGGATTTGAAACTCCGTAACAACAAAATTATTTCTTTCTAACAAAATTTAATTGGGGCATGAGAATATGTCTTCTGTATTATACCTTAGGGCTGGGGAAATGGTTTTGAATTAAGAGGACTTCTTTTGCAAAGGACCTGGTTTCTGGCTTTAGTTCCCAGTTCCCATGCTGTGGCTCACAACCCTCTGTAAACCTAGTTCCTGGGGATCCAACAACTCTCCTGATATTCCAGGTCTCCCATATGTATGTAGTACACATACATGCACTCAGGTACATAATCCATACACCAAAGAAAATTAAATTTGAAAAAACGGTATAATTTATTGTGATGATTTCTTCTTATGAAGTAATCGATTTTCAAAGTAACTAGTATGAGATTTTTGTAGATGTAACCACCCTTCTTATTAAATAAGAAACACAGAACCAATGCAAAGAAGAAAGCCAAGAGGTCAGAGCTAAGAACTAAAACCTTACCCTTCCTTCTGCAGTGGTCCTACCTCTCCGAACCAGAGCTACCCCTGTGTTAAAGTCTTTATATAGAGTTCCTGTTCTGCCTTCTCATTGGTTGTAAATTCAACCACATCACCACCTTGTCACAGCCTGTCTGTATAGGCCTCCAGGTTTTCCATGCTTGGTATTGAGATTAAAGGCATGTGTATCCAATAATGGCTGTATCCCTGAACACACAGAAACACAGCTCTGCATACCAAGTGCTGGGATTACAAGTGTACGCCACCACTGCCCTGCTTTCCTATGGCTTGCTAATAGCTCTGAAACCTGGGCAACTTTATTTATTAACATACAAATAACATTTTAATACAAATAAAATATCACCACATTTCCCCTTTTCTATTTTAATAAAAAGGAAAAAAAAGAAAAAGCTTATAACTAACATAAGAAAAACTATATACAAAAGTACAATAACTATATACAATATATACAAGTAATAAATACCTAAACAATGTCTAGTTCATTTGTATTTGACAAATTCAGAGAAAATAATTCCATTATCTATTCTATTGTATCTAATTCACTTTCTATCCTAATTAATCTTCAACTATAACTAACTAATCTTCAACTCCCTCAGAGACCCAAGAAGGGAATAATATTAGCTAACAAAAAATAAAAACAGGAAGTATATGCAAGCAACTTCCAAAAAATTGTGAGTTGAGAGAAACAGCCTGCTGCCTGGACAATCATCTGAGGCTTCTCCGCAGTGTTGGGGCATCATCTTCAGCCTATAGGCTTAGCATATCTGACAGACTCATTTGTAAAGTAGGATGTACACAAGGTCAACAGTTCAACCTCACATTGGGTGAGAGCAGTCTATATACCAGAAACACCTGAATTTCGCTAGTGTCATGTCATGATTCAGGATTTTAAATTCTGGAAATTGTTGATGTTTTTTGAATTCAGCTGTCCATTCTTCTTGGCTATGTGTGTATGTGGCTTCATTTCAGCATCCCGTTCTTCTCCACATCCCTCTATTAAGTGTCATTCTTCTGTTGAGAGGTGTGAGCTTAATTACTCTTCAAGAATAACTGTTTCAACTACCTTCCCATTGCACATCAGAAGCCATCGGCCCACTGCCTGTTAAGCTGCCTTTGAAGAAAAGGGCACTGTACCTTTCCTGGATTGCGAAGGCCACTTCAGGGATGGTGCTATATTGTCCTGGCCTCAGAAGATGACTTTTGATAAAGCCATAACCACAATTGTTTTGACAAGAATCAGTAGTCCTTTGTTTTGTGTCCTGTCTGTCCTGTTTGTCAGCAGTTGATTTAAGGATACTTTGTTGTCCAGTGGCTAACTTTTGCCACAATGACAGTTAACTCCAATTGCAGTTTTTTCAATGCCCATATTTCCTCTGAAGTAGATTGGTACTGTCAGGAGCCGACATGTCTCATAGTCATAACAAAAAAGAAAAATTTTCTAAGTTATTAAAACATTTTAAATGCTATTTTCTATAGATCTCTGAAGGGTTTGAAGATAACTTGTCTATCTAAAATATATCTACTCAATCTTGAAAACATACGTAATATAACTACAAGTTCTATTATAATGTCTAACTACTAACTTTCATTTCTTTATATCCTAATAGTTGGTAATAACAACATTCAAGGGTCAGAAAATTGCATTACATTATTAAATGAACGGTACAATTAGAAATATACATATAGCATTTTCTAACAATATCAATTTCAATATATATAATTTGTATACAATATAAAACAATCCAATCCAATGTAAAGTATTTACATTTTTCTTTTCTTTCTTTCTTTCTTTCTTTCTTTCTTTCTTTCTTTCTTTCTTTCTTTCTTTCTTTCTTTTTTTTTAAAATAAGAACCTTAAATCTAATCTCCTTTGCTTAGCCCTTTTCCTATCCCTTGACAACAACTTGTAACCAACCCCCCTAATCAATGAAAATTATCCCAGACCCAAAACCCATTAAAAGACCAAAAAAAAAAAAAAAAAAAAAAAAAAAACACGCCCCACACCACCTCTTTGGGAATGTGGGCGTCGTATTCTTGAAATTGCTTCCTGCTGGGTATGAGTGAAGGTATCTTTATCCTGAAAAGAAAAATTTTAGGTTAATTGTCAAATTCTAAGAAAGGTAACTATAACCTTCGTTATCCAGTCTGTATATAATGCCAAAGTTCAGGGTTTATCTCAAATCCTTATTCAAGTAGTCTTTGAGACTGGATCATCTCAGCTAGCTCTCTCAAAATTGCTCTGAGCACTTTGTAGTTCAAAGCTGATCTGTAGATGATGTTTGTCAGTTTAGTGATGTTATTATTGTCCACGTGGAATTGTTGTTGTTGTGGGGCCCCATCTTCTTCCTGGAGACTTCAGTTGATGTTAGGCCTGGCTGTGAATTCCTGCAGAAAACTGGTAAGAGACTCAAACACAAAGACATATATATGCGGCTTTTTACAATTAGTTAGTACTCTATATGATTATTTGTATCTTAACAAAGTTTAAAGTGTATATATATCTATATATATATTAATCTTGTAAATTTTGATATAAAATTCATACTTTAAGAAAAGTTTAAAGAATCAGAATAGAATCAAAGAGTTGAGATTAGTAATAGAATAGTCCCTTAATTAATTTGGCTTTTCTCCTGTCCCATAGCAGAAGATGGCTCTTTTCTTCTGGCATGCTACAGGGAGTTTGCATTTTCCTTTTAAAACATGCTTGAGTTTAAAGAAGGAGAGAGCCATTCTCCAACTCCAAAGTCAGCTTTAAATTTTAATTGAACTGGGACTATTAGAAGACCAATAGTGTTAAATCTTTAAAGAAAAACAAACAAACATTTAGGAAGACATAAAATTTTTTAGATAACATACCCATACGCCATTTCACTCTGTTTCTTAGGATAGATGATTTGTCCCTTTTCTTCATTTGTCTCATTTGTCTAGTGTTCTTCAAATTCCTTAACCTTCATTCTCCTAAAAGACAAAAACAAAAACCTTTCCCCAAGGTTTTTTGGGGATGTTCCTTTTTGACAAGTTATTATCTGATTAAATGAAAAGGCTTGTGTTACTGATGTAAGTTAGTTTAAATTGGACGTTTATGATAGTTGATGAACTATCACCTCCTCTAATTAAGAGGTCTCTCTTGTTCAAATCGAACCTTTATCAATATTGATGCTACCCACAGCTTATCTTCTCCTGTAGAAATAAAAGCAAAACCTCATCCCAAATGTAACACATATCCTGGTTTCCATTCTGAGATCAGCACATCCTTAAAGTATATAGGTTGATTTACTTCTGTAGTTTTTTCTATTATCCAATGTCTCTCTGCAGCTGTTGTTCCTTTCTCATTGGCATTGAGAAAATTCAAAGTTATAGAGCATTATGTAGTCTATTTCGGGGGGGGGGGTTGTTACTCCTTTTTGTTTATTTAGCATATCCTTTAGAGTTCTGTTTGATCTTTCTATAACTGCTTGACCTGTAGGATTATGTGTTATACCTGTAATATGGTTTATATTATAATAAGCAAAAAACTGTTTCATTTTAACAGAGACATATGATGGAGCATTATCAGTTTTGATTTGTGCAGGTATACCCATAATGGCCATAACTTCTAGCAAATGAGTGATTACAGAATCAGCTTTTTCAGAACTCAAAGCAGTTGCCCATTGAAATACTGAATAAGTATCGATAGTGTGGTGTACATATTTCAATTTTCCAAATTCTGCAAAGTGAAACACGTCCATCTGCCAGATTTCATTCCTCTGAGTACCCTTTTGGGTTACATCCTGCTGGCAACGGCATTTGATTGTAGAAGGAACAAGTAGGACATTTCTTTACTATTTCTTTGGCTTGTTGCCAGGTTATGGAAAAATCCTTTTTTAAACCTTTACTATTGATATGATGTTTTTTATGAAATTCTGAGGCCTCCAGCACATTTCCTATCAATAATTTATCAATCTCATCATTGCCTTGTGCTAGAGGGCCTGGCAGACCAGTATGGGATCGAATGTGAGTTATATATAAAGGATGACTCCTTTTTCTGATTGTATCTTGTAATTGAATAACAGTGAAGTTAATTCTGAAGCATTGTGGATAAATTCTGCAGTCTCAATATGTAATACTACTCTTTCAGCATACTGAGAGTCAGTTACTATATTGAGAGGTTCTGAAAAATCCATTAATACCAACAGAATAGCATACAATTCTGATTTTTGAACTAAATTATAAGGACTTTGAACCATTTTACTTAAATTTTCTGATTTGTAACCTGCCTTTCTTTGTTTGTTGGCATCTGTATAAAATGTACAAACTCCAGATATGGGTTTTTTCCTCACAATTCGAGGCAAGATCCAATCAGCTCTCTTTATAAGATCAATTCTATTGCTTTTGGGATATTTGCTGTTAATTTCTCCCAAAAAATTACTACAAGCTTTTTGCCAAGCTTCATTTTCTATCCATAATTTTTCAATGTCCTCCTTAGTTAAAGATATGACAATTTCTGCTTGGTCTATTCCTGCTAATTGACAAAGTCTCAATTTTCCTTTCCAAATCAAGTCAGAGATTTTTTCCAGATAAGTTTTTAATTTTTTATTTGGTTTATTTGGTAAAAATATCCATTCCAATATAATATCTTCTCTTTGCATTAATATTCCTGTTGGGGAATGCCTAGAAGGTAAAATAACCAAAATGCAATCCAGCTTTGGATCAATATGATCTACGTGTCCTTCATGTACTTTCTTTTCTACCAAGGCCAATTCTTTCTCAGCTTCAGGTGATAATTCTCTTGGACTATTCAAGTCCTTGTCACCTTCTAAGGTTTTAAACAAATTATTCAGTTCATCACTTTTTAACCCCAACAATAGTTCTTAGATGAGAAATGTCTCCAAATAATCTTTGAAAGTCATTAAGAGTCTGTAGACAATCTCTCCTAATTTGCACCTTTTGAGGTCAATTTTTTGAAGTTCTATTTTATATCCTAAATAATTAATAGAATCTCCTCTTTGTATCTTTTCAGGAGCAATTTGTAATCCCCAGCAAGGCAAAATTTTCTTTACTTCTTCAAACATTCTTTCTAAAGTATCTGCATTTGAGTCAGCTAATAAAATATCATACATATAATAATAAATTATAGATTTGGGAACTTTTTTACGTACTACTTCTAATAGCTGTTGTACAAAATATTGGCACAAAGTTGGGCTATTCAACATTCCCTGTGTAAGAACCCTCCATTGAAATCTTTTAATCAGTTGAGAATTATTATAAGTAGGCACTGTGAAAGCAAAATCTTTCTCTGTCTTTTTGTTGTAAAGATATTGAAAAGAAACAGTCTTTTAAATCAATAACTATGAGAGGCCATCCTTTTGGTAACAGAGTAGGCAAAGGAATTCCAGATTGTAGAGAGCCCATTGGCTGAATTACTTGGTTAATTGCTCTAAGGTCTGTTACCATTCTCCATTTACCAGATTTCTTTTTAATAACAAATACAGGAGAATTCCAAGGGCTGGTTGATTCTTCAATATGATGAGCATTTAACTGTTCTACCAGCTTTTCTAAAGCCTGGAGTTTCTCTGTTGTTAAAGGTCATTGCTGAACCCATACAGGCTTGTCTGTTGACCATTTTAAAGGTAGAGCTGTTGGTGTTTTTGGAAGATTATCAGTTGTTGTGCCCTCTTCTTGTATGACATGGATGGCTGATGAGTACTCATTAGAATAATATCTTTTAATATTTCTCTCAGAAACATGTACTAATTTATGATTTGTTTCTGAGATTGGAGGGATATTAATCTGAGTATTCCATTGTTGTAACAAGTCTCGACCCCACAGGTTCATAGCTATGTTGGCCATATATGGTTTTAATTTTCCTTTCTGTCCTTCTGGACCTATACATTCAAGCCATCTTGCACTTTGTTTCACTCGAGATAATGTCCCGATTCCTAACAGTTGAACGTTTACCTCTTGAAGAGGCCAAGTTGGATGCCAAAATTCTGGTGCAATTATGGTAATGTCCACACCTGTGTCTACCAGACCAGGCAACAAAACACCATTTATCTTTATTGTTAGTTTTGGTCTTTGTTCATTAATAGAAGTTTGCCAAAAAATTTTCTTTATGTTTTTTCCTGAATTTCCTATTTTCTCTGTTTCATCATCTCGACCAACATGATTTATTCCAATAGACATTTGGTTATTTAGTTGCTTTGAGTAGGGGTTTCCTCTACAACTGCAGGAAAGGTTTGAACTGGATTTATTGTGGGGGCCTGCCTGAGGCCCCTCTGGGAGTTTCCTGAAGCTCGAGGCAGAGGATTACCCTGTCTGTCCCTTGTTGATCTACATTTGTTGGTCCAGTGTTTTCCCTTACCACACCTTCTGCATACTCCAGAAGGAAGGGGCATTCTGTTGCCAGTGTTCCTTGAAGAAACATTATTTCTAGGAATGACCTGTTTACAATCCCTTTTCAAATGTCCTTGCTTTCCACATCTAAAACTTCTAACATTTCTCAAACCTTTTGAAATTGCTTTTCCTACCCACATATCATCATGGTCATAAGCCTCAACATTAACTGTCTCTCTAATCCAATCTTCCAAATGTGCAGATCTTGCCTTTAATGGCCTGATTATTCTTTTGCATACTGCATTTGCATTCTCAAAGGCCAAATATTCAGTTATTATCTGACTAGTCTCTGAATTCGGGACCATTTTCTCTACTGCTGAAGTCAATCTTTGTAAGAAATCTGTGAAAGATTCTTTTGGGCCCTATATAACCTTTGTAAATGACTCAGTTTTTTTTCCTGGTTCTTCAACTCTGTCCCATGGATTCAAAGCTGCCGTTTGACATAGAACTAGGGTTTGGACATCATATGAACATTGTGTTTGTACTGAAGCATATTGGCCTTGTCCAATAAGCTGATCCTGGCAGACTTGTATTCCTTTATCCCTCCATTGTTTTTCTATATTTTTAGCCTCATTATTGAACCACATTTTTCACTGGAGATTTTGTCCAGGTTCAAGAACAGCCTGTGCCAATTCCCGCCAGTCCTTTGGTAGAATCCTATTACAAGTTGACCAGGTGTTTAACATTTGCTTTATATATGGGGAGTGCATGCCATAAGATGCTATTGCCTCCTTAAATCTTCGTAAGTCTAACATTTTAACTGGAACCCAAGTATTTTGTTCATTCTCTTCATCAGGTAGCTGCTGTATGGCTACCGGATAAATTAAGGGTGATTGTGTGAGAACTGGCTTTCTTTCTGTAACCTTATGATCCAATTTTGAAACAACTTCACTATTTATTTCTTCTGTCTGAATTTGAATTTCTCTAGAATTCATTTTTACCGGTTTAACAGGTTTTTCTAAGACTGTTATTCTGGCACTTAAATTGACTATCTTTTTAAATAGTAAAATGAGGATAAGAAAAGTAATAAACTGAATAATTCGATCAATATTAATCTTTTCATATAGTTGTTCCATTGTCAGAGTGCCTAAAATTTCAAACAAAGCCCAATTTTCTTCCAATGTACACATAAAGCCCATTTTTTTAATGTAGAAAAAAATTCTCTTTTAAATAGATATGTTAATTGACTTACCAAGTCTGAGTAGAACAGTAGAATCCCAGGGAATTTCAAAACAGCCACCTGGTGTTTGAGGTGTGAATCCAGAGAGAGAGAGAGGGAGAGAGAGAGAGAGAGAGAGAGAGAGAGAGAGAGAGAGAGAAAGTGTAGCTGCTTGAGCCAAGTCAAGCTTAGGCTTTACAGGCAGGGCAGGCCTGAGTTGTTTGTAGCAGTTGCAAGTAGCTCCAGCTGCGGGTCAGTCAGGCCTGAGCCCGAGCTAGGCAGCCGGGCCGCCCAGGCCGGAAACCGGACCTGCCGCTGAGCCAAGCCAAGCAGTTTTTAATGGATTCTTGTCACGTTGGGTGCCAAATGTAGATGTAACCACCCTTCTTATTAAATAAGAAACACAGAACCAATGCAAAGAAGAAAGCCAAGAGGTCAGGGCTAAGAGCTAAAACCTTATCCTTCCTCCTGCAGTGGTCCTACCTCTCCGAACCAGAGCTACCCCTGTGTTAAAGTCTTTATATAGAGTTCCTGTTCTGCCTTCTCATTGGTTGTAAACCCAACCACATCACCACCTTGTCACAGCCTGTCTGTATAGGCCTCCAGGTTTTCCATGCTTGGTATTGAGATTAAAGGCATGTGTATCCAATAATGGCTGTATCCCTGAACACACAGAGACTTACCCAGCTCTGCCTACCAAGTGCTGGGATTACAGGCGTGTGCCACCACCACCCGGCTTTCCTATGGCTTGTTAATAGCTCTGACCCCTGGGCAACTTTATTTATTAACATACAAATAAAATTTTAATACAAATAAAATATCACTATAGATTTTTGTGGGGCAATAAAATTTTAATTAAAAATTAAAAGATTTCAGGAGTATCCATGAAATGCTTCATCAATACTGAAGAATTAAATTTTAATTAATCACTGAAAGATAGTTTTCTAGTACTGTTCCCCTGAGAGATGCACTTGGTGAGAATCACAAGGTAAAAAGTCTGAGTACGAGTGAAAGGCTGGTGGTGGGAGTGGGGGTATCTCTCACTTTGAGGATCATTTTGGAAAATATGGAATACAATTTTGTGTTTATATTTCCCTAGAATTTTAAAGAAACCAGATGGAAACAGTGGGAGACTGTAGGTGGCAGGGATGTATTTATTTGTGCTTATTATCCATATTATAGAAGATTTAATTTCTGGGAATTTGGAGGGAAAAAGGAAGATATTAATAGGAGAAATCTACAGATCTTTTCTTCTAATCCTCTGCATGAATGCAAAGATTTCTAAAACATTATTCCTTGGTAGTGATAAACAATTCAAATCAACTGCAGATTAGGTTTCATCTAGTAATTTAGACATTTTTCCTGTTCTATCCTTTCAGTTTTAAATATTAGCTGACATCTATACTTGATCAACTCAAATGAAGCAGATGCTAGACAAGGCTTAAAGTGGTGAAACTATGAAAAGGAATATGTCTACATTTGCAAGCAAGCAAATGAGAAATGAGCTTTTCCTCCAATATCTGCTGTGGAAAATTCCAGTCTATGGTGTCTAGGATGTGCAGTCTGTGGACAGGATTTCTGAGAAGTTTGAGGTATGGTATGTTCTATACAAACTGTTAAGATTTCTACAGTATACTATGTATTTTCCTGCTTTATACTGTTCAAAGGCAATAAAAGTAACCTGAAACTTAAATGCACATACAAAATCCCAATGTTAATTAAATTTTTGATATAGAGATTAAAAGTCATAGCTGTAAAGATTCTCCTCTCTTTCTCTCTCTCTCTCTCTCTCTCTCTCTCTCTCTCTCTCTCTCTCTCTCTCTTTCTCTCTCTCTCTCTCTCTCTCTCTCTCTCTCTCTCTCTCTCTCTCTCACACACACACACACACACACACACACACACACACACACACATTGCTCCAAAAACTTGTTTATTAGTAAGAATGATTCTCATCCAAGCAAAAGAAATAGGAGAATTTGTTTCTGGAAATTTTTCTAATGTCGTCACTGTACTGGTGACCTGCCCTAACTGGGTCAGGAGATACAGTATCTCAGCTGATTGAATTAATTGTTTTGTCCATCTCTGGAGCTTTTTTATTTGAAGAAGTTAAGGCATTGATATGAAACTGTGATCAAATGTATTTTATAGATGAAAAAATATAAAATTGTTCTTATTGTTTAGTAAATATCAATCATTGCATTTCTATTACCGGCTCTAACATATTATGTTTGCTATTAAGGTGGTCAATTTTCCAACCTCATATTTTCCTCCCCCAAAATTGTGTGAGGTAAGACTTCACATTCAAAGATCAATATCTGGGATGCTGTGTTACTTCTATCAAAAACCAAACTGATTGTCCTGTATCTTTTTATACCTCTTGCCTTTTTTTCACAAGGTTGATTTGAGTATTCACTCCCCCCCTGTGGACTGCCCCCATGTCAGCAACCACAAACACCTTTAATACCCCTTTTTACACAAACCAGATTGGAATTGACATTTATACAATATCATAGTCTAAAAAGTCAACAACCACCATGTCTCCCTGTACACAGGTTACCACTAAAGCTCATGACACTTACCCCCTTATAGATCTGGTAGAAAAATCATATAGGATTTTAATTACCTCCTGGCCCAAATTGACCAATGCCTGCTGGTTCTATTATGATATGGCTCTGTCTTACTACAAAGGCATAGCCACACTGGGAAACTACTCTACCAGCAATAATCCAGAGCAATGCCTATGGACATGCCAGGCATCATTCACCCTGCAGCAGGTAAGTGGAAAGGGGCTATGTGAAGGAACAGTACCCACTACTCATCACTACCTCTGCAACAAGATCCTTCTCTTAGCTATCATGTCTGGCTACCTTGTCCTCCAGTATGATACTTGGTGGGCTTACTCCACAGGACTGACCCCTGTGCTCATACCCAGATTATTGCCAACAAAAAGGGATTTTGCATGCTAGTTAGACTAGTTTTCAGGCTTTTCTATCCCTCAAATGAAGAATTCTTTGCCCAATGGAGCTCAGCCCCAGGAAAGGGGATAAAAAAGGAACCAATGACAGCACTTATAATTAGTCTATTGTGTGGCAGCCTGGCTGGGCTAGGAACAGGGGCAGCCTCCTTTATCTCCCAGGAGAAGTACTATCCCAATCTGAGGGCTGCCATTGATTCACATATTGAAAAGCTTGAGAACTCTATCTTCCACTTGCAGGAATCCCTATCTTCCCTCTCAGAAATGGCCCTACAAAATAGGAAAAAACTAGACCTAATGTTCCTTCAACAAGGTGGGCTATGTGCAGCTTTAGGGGAAGAATGCTATTTTTTACATAGATCACTCAGGACTGGTCAATGATTCCATGGCAAAGGTCAAGGAAGGACTCAATAGGAGGAATTAAAAGAGAGAAATGAATCAGAACTGGTTAAAGTCCTGGTAAAACTCATCTCTTTGACTCACCACCCTAATCTCAACAATATTGGGATGCCTTATGATAGTGCTCCTCATTCTAATGTTTGGACCTTGCCTATTCGATAAGGCAATGGCCTTTATTCAGAACAGGATAGCAGACATTGAAGTTCAGACCATGTAGGTAAAATATAAGAGAGTCCAGCATCAGGACCTAGAAGGTACATATGATATGAGGACATCATATGATGATATTGCTTAAAAGCTGTCAGCTTCTATGTTTCAGAAAGGATGGCACAAGGTGCACGGCCCTGAGGCAGATCAGAGCTTGAATGATGGTCATAATCTTTTTTTTTAACTGGACAACTGTCATGAAGACTTAATTTTTTTTTAGTAAGAATTTTTTTTCACATAAGACATCTTTTTATTAGAAATGAAATGTAAAATCCTATATAGTAAGTGGTTCTAGGATAGTTACTTGAAGAGGAAAAAGATAAGTCTAATATATTATTTTTCACTGGTAGATTCTGAATAGAGTCAGTGAAAGAGAGGGAATTTTCATTTTCCATAGAAAATATAATCTTATAATTTCAAAGTTATTACAATGTACTCCCAGAAATCTGATAGAAAAAATCCCTGGCATAGCACAACTGCAGCATGTATATATTTTTTTTTAAAAAGCCTTACAGAATATTTCACATAAATTTTCTTGAAATTGAAGTATCTGTTCATTTATAGTTAATAAAAAATGGTAATGAAAGTGAAATCAAAATGTGCCAAAGCACAAGAATTTTTTTCATTCATTTTACACACCAATCAAAGATCCCTTGTTCCTTCCTTCCACCACCACCCCCAGCCTCTCCTTTCCAACCCACCCCCTACTCCCACCCACAAGAAGGCAAGGCTTCCCATGGGGAGGCACATTCAGTAGAGGCAAGTCCAAGCCCTTCCCCCTGCCTCAAGGCTGCACAAGGTGTCCTATCATAGGTAGTGGGTCCAAAAGGCCCAAGGATAAGAATAACAAATGAATTTCATTCAATCAGATATAACTTTCCAAAAGATAAACTCCCTAAAGCTAGGGTTTGGACAGGGTTTTGTTTTTGTCTTTCCAGGAGAATGAAGACATCCAGCTAAGGAATCTAAAGACTACTGGACAAATGAGACATTTGAAGAAAAAGGATGACTCGTCCAGAAAAAATGTCCCAGGAAAAAGTATTGGTCTATTGGTATCTCACATTTCCAACAGGATAAAATTTCATATATCTTTCCAAATGTTGTTTCTGCTGATACACACACACACACACACACACACACACACACACACACACACACACATAAATATACAAATCAAATGGTCTTTTTGTAGTCCAAGTTCTATTAAAAGTTAAAGCTGGCTTTGGATTTTAAAAGATGGCTTTCTCCTTTTCTAAATTCAAGCATGCTTGTTAATAGGAAAATTAAAACTCTCTGTCACCAGCCAGAAAAACCACCTGATATGGGATAGAAGAAAAACCAAAATTAAAATTAAATTAAATTACTGTATTAATCTCATAATCTTTTGGATTTATTTTGACTCTTTAAATCTTTTCTTGAGGTATAAATATTATATTAAAATTTATAAGATTTATATATGTATATATATATATATTTAAAACTTCTGTCATGATATTAATGGTCATATCAAGTACTAATTCTTGAAAAAGGATCCATATATCTTCTTGTACATGATTTTGGGTTTGAGTCTCTATCAGGTAACTAGGAATTAAGGTTTTATACTCCAGATATACATAACAAATTAAGGTCCTTCAACATTTTTGAGATGTGCTACATATGACATTTAAAATGTTTATGTTTTCTACAGTGAACCATGACCATATCTAACGGTAACTTTTGAAGTCCCAAAAAGGAGGATGGGGCCCCACAAGATGGTTCCACCTGGACTCTAGTAACTCCACTAAGCTGACAAACACCATCTAAAGATCTTCTTCAGACTACACAATGCTTAGGACAATTTCAAGGTGACTATCTGAACTGGTCCAGCCTCACACACTACTCTAGTCAGGAATTGAGATAAGCTTTGCACTTTTCCATTGCACAGAGACTGGAGAACAAATGATACAGCTAGATCCCCCAGGACTTAACAATTATCTCAATTGTTTTCAGGGTCTCCTAAAGATACTGTCATCCCCAGATAGCAGGAAGTAATTTTAAGAACATGACACATATATTCCTAAGAGGTGGGATGAACTGCTTTTGGTCATTCAGTGGATTATGTATATTTTTCAAGGTTTAGAGGGTTGGTTATAAGTTGTATCAGTATGGTCAAGAAAGAAGCTGAACAAAGGAGATTAGACTAGAGATCTTGTTATACAAACTGGGGGGATATAGTAATAGGATAAAAAGGGTAGATTATTATACTTTTAAACCAAAAAAGCAACTACTAGTTTTAAATATTTTACAATGATGTGGATTTTTGTATACTGATACAAATTTAAGATTATTTTTGCTAGAACATACTATACATATGGTTCTACTCTTGTTCAAAATATTGTACCTATGTAGCTCATTTAAAAATGCAATATAAATTTTTAGTCTTTGAAAGTTATTTTTACAAACTATTTAGGACAATATAGAAGTGTAAGATAATAGTCACCTCTTACAATCAAACTTGTAGTCATGTTAGTTATGTTTTCAAGGTCAAACAGAGATATACTTTAGAATTGCAGATAGTCTTCAAATACTTCAGAAACCAAAGAAAAAATATGTCATTTAAGAAGTTTTAATAACATAAAGTTCTTTTGGTTTCATGACAACAAGGCATATTTGCTCCTAACAGCACCAATCTACTTCAGAGAAGATGATGGGTATCAAAACTTTGTAATGAAAGTTAGCAACTAGGCAAGAAACTGCCCTTGCCTTGACTGCTGACAGTATGCTGTTCAAATTTGACAAGCAAGAAGAAAAGAAAATTATCTAAGAACATTGGCAAGACAAGGTAGAACAGTCCTTCAATAATACTGCTTCACAAAAAATTCTGTCAGATATTCTAGGCCTTCCAGGCTGAAGATGGATGTCCCAATGTTATGGAAGAACCTTGAGTGAATGTCCAGGCAGCCAGCTCTTTCTGTAATTTCTTGGTTTTGAAAGTTGTTTGCTTTGCATTGCCTGTTTGCTCAGGTGATATTATGATTCAGGTCTCTGATGAAGTTGAAGATTAGATAGTTATAGTTATAGTTTTGCTTTTTAACAAATTCAGAGAGAATACTTATAAAAAAGGTGTAAATTGTATAAGGCTGAGAGACATAAAAAGATAGTTTTTGATTGATAATGTAAGTTAGGGAAGAAAGTGAATTAGGTACAACACTTTGGACTCACCAAGATAGGATAGATAAAGTAGGATTTTCTCTGAATTTGTCAAATTCTAATTGAGTAGATATTGTTAATGTAATTATTGCTTTTATGTATTTGTATATAGTTGTTGAACTTATTGTATATAGGGGTATTTTTTGTTAGTTAAAACCTATTGGTGGAAGTATTAAGGCAACTCCATATAGTTAAAAGGGAGGTTTATTTTGTGGTGTAACTTACAGGGTCCGGGAAAGATGGAGTACAGTCCAGCAGTGTTCTCTGGGGAACTCTGTTTGTCTACCTCCAGTGTCCAGGATCCAGGAACCAAGAGAGCCAGTACAGTCTTAAGGGCTCCTCTCTCGGCCCCACCTCATAGGTGTGACAGTTACCGGAAGCCTCAATGGGGGTAGTATTTCCAGGTCAAAGCTGGAATAACTACCCACTACAAAAGCCTTCTCTTTTTATTTAGACAAAAAGGGGGAAATGTTGTTGATATCTTGTGTTCTGACAAATTAAGCTTGCTTGGAGTCAGAGGGCAGAGCTAGCCACTAGTTAATCATAGATGGTTGGAAGTCTGGAGAGGTAAGAAGTCTCTGGTGTCTGCTCCTCTGCCTCTCTGGTCTTTCAGGTCTATCAGTGATATGTAACACCTGGTTTTTATTGATAAGACTAATTAGATTTAAGCATCAAAACACTTTAAAAGATGTTTAATAAACAAAGATGTGTAATAGATACCCCCAGAGACAGATTACACAATGCTTTATTAACTTTAAAATCTTTAATGATAATGAGAAATGAACAACACAACAGCTGTGGAGAGATATTGGATAATAGAAAAACACTACTCAAATAAATAAAGCTGTGTACTTTAAGAAGGTGCTAACCTCAGAATGTAAACCAGGATATTGTTATATGGGGGAAAGATATATAAGATGAACTGCTAAATGGTCTTATTAATTAAAAAAAAAAACCTCAGAGCCAGATATTGGGGTAAAATTTGAGAGATCAGAGAAGCAGAAAGAAGCCAGTCACATTCTTACCACTAGGAAATCCTCAGTCAAAGAGAAAACTACTTCCTATATACTGAAGCCTATATCCTTTCTGTGCTCTGTCATCTCACTTCCTCTCTTCACCCAGCCATATCACTTCCTCTTTCTGTCCAGCTCTATCACTTCCTATCTGTCTGTACAGACCTCCAGACCTCTATAGTTAACTAGTGCTGGGAATTAAAAGTGTGTGCCACCATGCCTAGCTCTGTTCCCAGTGTGGCCTTGAACACACAGATATATGGATGAATCTCTGCCTCCTGAATGTTAGGATTAAAGGTATGTGCTACCATTGTCTGACTTCTAGGTTTAATGTAGTGGCTAACTTTTTTCTCTGATCTCCAGATAAGCTTTATTGGGGCAAACAGTAAAATATCACATTTTCCCTTTTTTTGTCTAAAATAAAAAAGTTATAACTAATATAAGAAAAGCTATATATGGCCGGGCGGTGGTGGCGCACGCCTTTAATCCCAGCACTCGGGAGGCAGAGCCAGGCGGATCTCTGTGAGTTCGAGGCCAGCCTGGGCTACCAAGTGAGTCCCAGGAAAGGTGCAAAGCTACACAGGGAAACCCTGTCTCGAAAAACCAAAAAAAAAAAAAAAGAAAAGCTATATATAATAAGTACAATAACTGTATGCAACATATAGGCAATAAATACCTCAATAATGTCTAGTCCATTTGCATTTGAAAAATTTAGTGAAAATATTGCATTATCTATCCAATTTTGGTTAGTCCAAAATGTACCTAATTCATTTTGTATCCTAACTTTTATTACCAACTGAAAACTATCTTTCGACATCTTTCAAACTTATATACTTTACACCCCTTCAGTATGTTTCTTTTCTGAAATTGTTAACAAGGAAAGCTATAACTATCTAATCTTCAACTCTCTCAGACCCAAGAAGCAAATAATATTACCTAGTAAAACAGGAAGTTCAAACAAACAACTTCCAAAAAATGTGAGTTATGACAGAAACAGCTGGTTGCCTGGACAGTCACCCAAGATTCTTCTACAATGTTGGGGCATTGATTCTTTGGCCTATGGGCTTAGGATATCTGACTCATCTGTGAAGCAGAATTTTCTAAAGAGCCTTCCTACCTTGTCTTGGCAAGGATCAGCAGTCTTTTCTTTTGTGTCCTGCTTGTCCATTTTGGACAGCAGTGGATTAAAGGAAACTTTGTTGCCCAGTGGCTAACTTTTGCCACAGTAAAAGTAAACTCCGTATGGAGTTTCTCCAATATCCATCATTTTCTCTGAATTAGATTGGTGCTGCCAGAAGCACCTCATAGACATAAAAAAAGAAAAAATTCTATGTTATTAAAACATCTTAAATGACATATTCTGCAGATCTCTGAAGTATTTGAAGATGACCTGTCTATCTAAAATATATCTCTGCTTGACCTTGAAAACAAACCTAATATGATTACAGGTTTGATTGTAATGATTAACTACTAACTTTTATTTCTTTATATCCTGATTAGTTGGAAATAATAACTTTCAAGGATTAGAAAATTGCACTAAATTGTTAAATGAACTGTATAGGTACAATGCCTTAAACAAGATTAGAAATATATGTACAGTATTTTCTAACAAAATCAATCTCAAATTTATATCAATATACAAAAATCCAATCCAATGTAAAATATTTAAAACTAGTAGTTGCCTTCTAAAAGTAGATTCAATTATCTATATTTTCATCTTATCATATCCGTATAAATCAATCTCAAACTTGTAGCATTATACATAATTTGTATACAATACGCAAAAATCCAATCCAATGTAAAATATTTAAAACTAATAGTTGCTTTATTGGAGTGCACAAATAAAATATCACCACAATGATATTTTGATTTTGTTTCCACAGAAGAGACAAGCTATGGATATCATCCAAATTGATAAAGATTAGAATGAAACAAGAGAGGCCTCTTGATTAGGAGAAGCCATAGTTCATCAATGAACATGGCAATTCAACCTGCCAAAAAGAAGCTCCCCAAAGTTAAGGTTGGGGCTTGGTTTTGTTTTGCTCTTTCAAGGAGAAAAAATAATCCAACTAAGGAATCTTAAGACCCCGGGACAAGTGAGACATTTGAAGAAGAACATGTCAGCCAGAGAAAATGCCCCAAGAAAAAGATTAAATTGGCCTAAAGGTATGGCACAAGTCCAGTAGGCTAAAGTCTGAAATCTTCCCACATGTGTGTCTCTACTGCTCTCTACAGACATTTGCCTCTAATAAGGCAAATGGTTTTTCTGTAGCTCCAATTCAATTAAAAATTAAAGCTGGCTTTGAAGCTGGAGCATGGCTCTATCCTTCATTAAACACAAGCATGCTTGTTTAAGAAAACCCAAAATCTCTGTCTCATGTCAGAAAAGCCACCTGGTATGGGACAGAAGAAAAACCAAATTTAGGGACTATTCTATTGCCACTAATCTCATAATCATTTGGTTTTATTCTGACTCTTTAAAACTTTTCATAAGGCATACATATTATATCAAAGTTTTACATATAATGTAATATTATATGCATATTTAAACTTCCTGTTATGATATTAATGGTCATATTGAGTACTATCTGAGTCTAGAAATAGGCTTCATCTAGCATCCTATATGTGATTTTAGGCTTGAGTCTGTAGCAGTTAACTAGGAACTTAGTTTTTGTATGCTGGATATATTTAATAGATTGTGTTCCTTTAACCTCTCCAATATCTGATGCGTATGGCATTTAAAATGTTTCAGTTCCCTGAGTGAAACATTGAACCATGATCATTCCTAACAGAAACCTTTGAAGTATCCAAAAACACTTTGGTGCCCTACAATGATGAATCTACTTGGATTGTGATAACACCACTAAACTGACAAAAACCATTTAAAGATCAGTTTTGAATTACAAACTGCTCAGGACAACTTCAAAGTTGTTAGTGAAGATGGTGTAATACTCCAGACAGTACCAGACAACCTTTGCACTCTCCCATCACACCAAGACTGGACAACAGCTAGCTCTCCTGGAACTTGATCTTTATCTCAATTTTTTCAGGGTCCCCTAAAGATGCTATTGCCTGTAAACAACAGGAAGTAGTCTTAAGAACATGGTGCCCACATTTCCAAGAAGTGGGGTGGGTGGTTTTTGGTCGATTAATGGATTTTTGTAATCATTTATGGGCTTGGTCACAAGTTATTGGTCATGGTCAGTGAGGAAACTAAGCAAAGAAAATTAGATTTAGGGATCTCATTCTGAAAAGAAAAATTGGGATATGGAAATGGTAGGATAACAGGGTAGATTGTTGAATCTACTTTGAAACTAAAAGGCCAGCTACTAGACACAAATATTTTACATGGGTATGGTGTTTTTGTATATTGATATAAATTTAAGATTATTTTTGTTGTACTGTGTATATGCTTCTACTTATGTTCAAGATATTTTTGTATATTGATACAAATTAAGGTTATTTTTGTTATACTATATCATATGTATCTATTTCTTGTTTAAGGTATTATACCTATGCAGCTCATTTAAGAATGTAACTTTCTAATGCTGAAAAGCTTTTAGGATAATATGAAATACTGGTTAGTACTTAGTTATCTATAACAATCAAACTTCTAGTCATGTTTTCATGGTCAATCAGAGACATAATTTAAATAGATTGTCTTCAAACACTTCTGAGACCTACAGAATATTGTATTTTAATGTTTTAATAACATAAGACTTTTCTTGACAGTGAGGAATCTCTGTTCCTGCCAGCACCTGTTTACTTCAAAGTAGGATGACCAGCATCAAAGAACCTCCTGGAGTTTGATTTCTTTATGGCAAAAGCTAGCCATAGGCAATGAAACTGGCTTTGACTCAATTGCTGACAGTATGTTGTACAAATTGGACAAGCAGGACACAAAAGAAGGCAATTGCTAACCTATGCCAAGACAAGGTAGTACAATACTTCAAAATTCCTGCTTTACAGAAAAGTCTCTCAGATATTTTAGGCCCATATGCCAAACGTACGTGCCCCCATGTTGCAGAGGAACCTTAGGGTGACTGTCTAGACAGTCAGATATCTCTGTTGTTTATAAGTTTTGGAAATTACTTGTTCTGCACTTCCTGTTTACTCAGGTAATATATCCTTCTGGGGTCTCTGAGGGGGTTGATGATTAGATAGTAATAGTTACAGTCTTCTTAGTTTTGATAGAAAGTAAATTAAGTACAAAACTTTGCATTCACCAAGATAAGATAGGTGATACAGTATTTTCTCTGAATTTCCATATATTAATGGACTGGACATTATGTGAATACATTTCTTACTTGATAGTTGTTCTTATTGTACAAAGTTTTGCATTGTTAGAGTTAAAACATTACGTTTGTTTTGAGACAAAAAGGGGGAAATATCGCAGGAGAATTGTTCATACAGCCAATCAATCCACTGTGCCAATAAAGCCACCTGAATCAAAGGACAGAGTCAGCAATTGGCTGATGGATATTATCTGTAGAGTTCTTGGAGGACGTAGGAGGTCTGATAGAGAGGACAGAAAGAGAAAAGAGAGGATTCCCAGAACTGGTTGAATGGGGAAAATGTAGAGAGAGGGTCAGCCAATTGGTTCTCTGCTTTCCTTGGGATTATCAGATCTGTATCTCAATTTCTGACTCCCAAGTATTTAGTATACTGGAACAATTCAGGTAATTGCTTCAGTCAACCTCGATTTGAAGTCAGCCTTCCCACTTTTGTGAACACTTTTTTCTTCTACTTTATCATTTCTTAGTACTTTTCCTGCCTTTGCCCCTCTAATTCTTCATCCAGATCTGAATGGATTGCCAATAGACACACCAAGAGGGACATTTAAGAAGAAGGAATCTAGTTTCTTTAAGACAGCAGTCAACTTTACTGTTTTTCTTATGGTCTCTAAATTCTCAATAAGTTAACAGATAAAGTTGTAACTCATAAAATGGTACTGGATAATAATGAGATTTTAGAAATTTCCTAAATTTCTAGGAAGCATAAGAACCCATATATGTATATAGCTCAAAGAAAATTAAATGTAATTTCCCATTCATAAATGACATTGCAAAAATATAAATTAGTTGAGCTTAGTATTTCTCTTTCTATAGACAAACAACAAATGTGTCTTTCTCTCCCTGCCGTCAACAAAACCAGAACTTAAAATATTCTTCTTTCTGCTCTAGCCTGGTAGCCTGGAGGTAGGTGGGATGAGTCATAAAAGAAGATAGGGCAGCTTGACAGGCTGTCATGTAGGCATGATTATTGTCTTACTGATAAGTCACTCTAATGTGGCCTTCTGACAAGAAGGATTCACCATCATATAAAAAGTGTAGGCAGGAATAGCAACAAGACCCTTTTGTGTATGAGAGTGATAAGACAGGAGGTTTGGGAGTTTTAGAATAGAATATGTAGGACAGAAAGGAGGCCATCTATATACTGAAAACAGAGTCTTCTCTCACAAGCTACATCTTAACCACAGTGTCCCTTTGCACTAGTACTACCATCTCCTGCCTCTCCTCAGTTCTTCCCCAGATCTACTCCCCATCCATTTCCTTTCAGAAAAGAGCAGGCTTCCAAGAGACAACAACTAAGCATGACAAAGCAAAGTACAATGAGACAAGGCAAAAGCCCTCATATCAAAGCTATATGAGGCAAGCCAACTGGAGGAAGACTCAAAGACACACCTGCTCCCACTGTTAGAAGTCCAACAAAGATATGGCTAACAAACATATCAGTGATTTTTGTTGTTGTTTTGGTTTTAGTTTAGTTATGGTTAGTCATATCTACAATACACTGATACCAAAGTAGAGCCTGACTACAAATAAAAAATTTTCCTGGGATATCGGTCTTAAAATATACTGTGTTTTCTTTACCTTTTAAGTAATTGGAGTGGGAAATAAATAACATGATTCATCAAGATATTACCCTCTGCCTCCTGTGATCTTTGATCACTATCAAGAAAAGAATAGAGTTTTAATGTTAGAATACAAAAAAATGTTATTTTACAACTACTTAATGTGCATTTATTAGGCCATTTGTAACTGTGATGTGTCTCACAGCGAGCTGCCATTTTACTCTAGTGTGTTTCCAGAATTTGGAAGTTTGATAACTCCCCAAGTCAAAATTTAATATAAGTGGTTTTGACTTAAATTATCAAAGAGTTTAGAGAATGCTCTAAGGGATATGCCAAAAGTATTTATTGTCTGTCTATGGAAAGAGAGAAATACTAAGCTCAAATAATTCAGATTTTTGAAAAGTCATTTGTGCAAGGGAAATAGGAAATTATGTTTAATTTTCTTTGAGCTATAAATATTTATGGGTTCCTATGTTTCTTGGAAATTAAGGAATTTTCTAACATCTCTGTATTACCTAGTGTCATTTTATGAATTACAATTTTGTATGTTAACTTACTGAGAGATTAGAAACCATAAGAAAAAGATAGAGTTGAATTATTGTCTTAAAGACACTGGATTCCTGCCTCATAAATTCCCATATTGGTGTCTGTTTTTGGCAATCCACTCAGATCTGGATGAAGAATTACAGGGGCAGAGGCAGAAAAAGTGCTAAACTATGATAAATTATAAGAAATAAATGTACTTAGTGGTAGAAAAGTGGATTTCAAATGAAGGTTGACATAGTCAGAGATCCAGTTGCCTACTGCTTGAGTGCCAGTGATTGAGAGAAGAGTCTTGACAGGAAAGGAGGTTTGTTCAAAAATAACCCTGAGGAAGACAAAGATATGTTTCTGTTTGGGGAGATCTGGGGAGTTCTATCACCCAAGATCTTTTTTTAACAAAAACAAAAAAGACCAAAGGCGTGTAGTAATTTGATGGGGGAGGAAAAAGGTAGTGAAGTTACTTCTTCCAGTCTCTGTCAATGACAGGTTGTGACAAATCACAGTGGATTTCAACTAGTTACTAAGGAAGGACTTTGTGGTACTAACTTAGGTAAGTCCTTTTCTTAGTGTTTAAAATGTCAGGAAAGTGGGTAGGGATGTTATAGGATTAGGAAAGGGAGGTGAATGTAGCTTTTCCAAAGACAGCTTCCAAAGAGGCAGTTCTGCTGAGCTAGTGAAACCAGGCTCTGTCTTTGTAGTCACCAGTTTGCCTGAAAGTCACAATGTATACCAAACACAGAGGATTCTCTTTCCTCTAACTTCCCAATTGTTGGAATTTTAGTCAAATACTACCACAACTGGCTACATTTTTCAAGGATTCCTCAGCAAATGCTGAGGTCTGTACTTCGTTAGGTGTTCCCAGTCTGCCAAAATTATGAGTCTGTTATTCAATCATGTTGGTATAAAGTTTTAAAATCCATTATTTTGTAGAGACCAGGTAACAGTGGTAGCAGTGCAACACTTGCACCTCATGCCTGGCTCACGGACTTTGAGAAGGGAAGCTTGCTGGAAGACTCCATGAAAGAGTGAGTACTGATGCCCTTAGATTATTGTCAGCCCTGAAATTCCAGGTTCAAGCACACCCAGAAAGAAGGACAACAATCAGAAGTTGTATGCTGATCATTTTATTAGTGTAGTGAAACTCTAGTTCTGTTGCTGCTGGGTCAGGAGAAGAATGTTGTGAGAGAGCCATCATCTTACTCACTTTGTGAAAGAAACAAATAGTGAAGGCAGGTTACAGAGAGGACTTGACATGTCAAACATAAACAATAAGAACATGCAAAAAGAAAAAAAAAAACATGATGAGATCTGTATGAGCTGATGAGTCCAAGCAAGGAGGCAGAGGACCTTGAAAGAAAAGGGGTCCTCTTCCAAGCCAGGCGGTGGCGGCACACACCTTTAATCCCAGCACTGGGAAGGCAGACCCAGAACTCTGTGAGTTCAAGGCCAGCCTGGTCTACAGAGTGAGATCCAGGACAGGCACCAAAACTACACAGAGAAACCTTGTCTCAAAAAAAACAAAAAAAAGAGGGGGGGTCTCTTTCCAAAAAAAATGTATAAGACACAAAATAATTGTGAAACACAAAATTTGGAGGTGATATTCTTCCAAAAATACTTTCTCTTATGAATAAAACATTTAATAGTTAACAAAAATATATGAAATTGGATCGAAGACTATGTCATTTCTAAATATTTTGATTGGTTTGTTTCTATACTCTGACAAATAAAAGAGTTTGGTTGTTTCTTCAGGGGGATAAATGTAATTCATAGCTGTCATTGAACTCTAGTTTACTGACCAAAGGCCTGTGGGGGGTGGGAGTCCCAGTGATCTGAGCTCTTAGAAAGGTTGTGGTGGGCCTTGCTGGTTTCCAGGCCTAGGACCTTGGTTCTTTTGTGGGCCTCCCTGTTGGAGTGGGCCTTGCTGGTTTCCAGGCTGAGGGACTTGGTTCTGCTGTGGGCCTCCTTGTGGCAGTGGGCCTTGCTGGTTTCTAGGCTGAGGATTTTAGTTCTGCTGTGGGCCTCCCTGTTGGGGTGGACCTTGCTCGTTTCCAGGCTGAGGATTTCAGTTCTGCTATGGGCGTCCCTGTGCCGGCAGGGCTTGTTGGTTTCCAGACTGAGAAGAGAGACCTTGGTGATAGTTTCCTCCTTGTAATGGTCCCTGATAAGGACTACCACCTTTGTTCCCATTAACAGAGGGACTTTGTGGCAATCCCAGAGGAGGTGGTCTCTGATTGGGGATCTAGTTTAGGCTCTGAAGACCTGAGTGAGTAAAGCAAATAACAGATGAGCTTAGTAGTACCTGATTTTTTTCCCTTTATTTCAATGAATTTTTTCACCCAGTAGCCTTTCCAGGAACCTCTAATTCAATAGCAACCATCCTTATGTTTTCCTGGATAGCTCTTTTTAACCCATGGACTTTGATGACATGGAAGCACTCACAATGAAGTTTCCAGAATAAGCCCTTGGGATCTCTAGCACCTCAGAATATTCACAATCAGTTTCCTCAGACAAAAGTAAAGCAATGAAATTGGCTCACATATGCTAGTTCTGTTTCACGCTGTTTGTTTTTGTTTTTGTTTTGTGACTCCAAATCAAAGAGCTAATTTCTGTGTTAAAACTAAAGCAGCTTGCTCAGAAGCCTGGGCTCAGGTTGAGGAGTAGTAGCAGCAGGAAGAAAAGGACACAAGCAGCCCTCCACACGGTATTCAATGAACAAATTTGACAAAGGGTATCAGATATGGACTCAGTACTTTATTTGAATACAGAGTCACAGAGAAAACTGAAAGTCACATAATTGTGCAGTTTTGTTGCTGCAACAAATACTGCAATAGAGGAAACGTGAGGGTAGAGGAGGCCGTTGAGGAACTCTTGGTACCATAGAAGAGTCAGAATCAGGAAACTGTGTCTAAGCTTTATCTCCTAGCAACCACTTCTTTGTGATACAAGAAGACAAATTACTCCTATTTTCAGTGTGCTAGAACTCTGGCTTATTCAAGTTATTGCCCTCCCTGGTAATGGTCCTCAGTACTGAGTTTAGAGAATGTTAGTAACTTTTGGAAACTTGGATTCATTAATTAGTAAAAGTAGAAAAGTAGAAGTGATAGGCACAGTAGAATTAAAAAAAGAACTGATCGCCCTCCTTACTAAATACAGAAAAGGAGATTGATTGACAATACATTGATATTAGTGGGGAAGGGTATTCACACAAGGCCACTGGGATGTAAAGCACAGGACAGAATGGAAAGTGAGTTCACCAAAGCAACAAGCATCCTCCAGGGAGTAAGTGACTTTTAGCCATTCTGTACATCCCCTAAGGGAACTTTCAGTTACAGTCTGTGAAATGATCAGAGAGCAGAAATTTGCAGCATCCATGGTGACTGTCACGCTGAGTTTCAACCACAAAGTCACACCTTAAACTTCCCTTTTGATCCTCCTGCTCTTCCCTAGAACCTTATTGCTTACACTGATAAGTCATATGTATATATGTATGTGTGTGTGTTATGTCATATATATAATCAGTAAAATATTCCCCTGTCATTCTGTCTTCCTTATTTAATAAATTCTTATCTTATATTTCCATGTCTTCTCAAAAGGAATAAGGAGAATCATTTTAGTAAAACATTAAACACACACAACTGATAACACATTGGAACATTAATTGAGAGTGGGGAGGAATGAAAATGGAGAGGATGTTTCTATTTCTCTGTCCAATAGTTTCAATTATATTATTTCATTTCCTGTCCTTAAAATGACTGTGGCCTCTGTCATCTTTCCTTCATATACAGAACAGTGAGGCTACTGGACTTCACAGTCTGTTTTAATTACCAGTGTCTTCAAAACTGAGCCTCTGCTTTTCCTAAACACTCTGTGACTCCATTTACCTCACATCTCCTGTCCTACCTCCTGTCTTTTTCCTCTCTTGCAGTATTGTCTCTGTTCTTTAAGCAGGGTCACAGCATCTACACCCATATTCTCATATCTTCACCTGGTCCCTGAGCAGAGCTCAGGGCCAGCAAGTCTACTGTGAGCAGGACCATCATCATCTTGGAGGAGGCCCTGGAGTTTCTCCAAAGTCTTTGCTGGGGGAAGCAAGGCAGTTGCCTTTGTAAGGAGGAGCAGAAGAATGGTGCCTTTGAATTCCACACTATGTTATTATGTACTTAACAAAGCAGGAAATCTTCCATGCCGGACTCCAAAGTGGGACTTCTGCCCAGCAGGATGAGATAAGGAAGAGGTACCAGTGTGCCCTTTCTAAATGGCAGACAGACGATTGGAAAGAAATCACATGCAAGAGACTAGCTCAGATATTGAAGTTGAAGAAATATCATTACAAGAATCTCATTTTATTTGATGAGATTGTCTGTACAACATTGTTCATTGGAGGGTAGGAGTAGTGTGTGCACACATGTGTTTATATTGTCAGCAATGATCTATAACCAAATTGATGATGGTCACTGTCTCTCATCAGCATGGCTTAATCTCTATCACTTATATGTATGTGTATGATACCTATAGGGATACACATTATAGCTAGTTAAGACTGATGGTATTGAGGTCATTCATATACAAATTTGAATTAATTAGGATACCACACTTGGAATTCCTAGCCTGCTAGGCTTCAGCAAAACTTTCCACCATTCTCTTGATCTGACCCAGCAACAAGAGCATTGGCTGTTAAAACCAAATGACGCAAGTCATCACTAAAATCCCAGGTGAAGTGACCACAGAACCATATGGGATTAACATGAATCAGTATTATGAATCTGTAATTCCTTGATGAATCATTTTACCATTTTACATTTCTAAGTTCCATATATAGCACCATTATACAAAATGTTCTATTCAAATTACTAAGGGCCACAGTTACAGAACTGAGCACAGCAGTCTGCTTATTCCCCTCAAAGGGTAAACTACATACATTCAGAATCTTTTTCAAAGTCAATAATAGGCTGTCTCCTTATGATGACTTTTTGCAATGTTTATGTGTAATTTTTTGATAGCATTGCATCTCAAGATTATTTTTCTGAAGGCATTTTCTTTATATTATATGTTATGACCCAGTGTTCTATTTTTGTATTTTATCTTAAGCTTGGACATTTTTCAGGCATTAGAATTGAACTCTTTTAATTTTGTCTTCTGTGTAAGCATCGAATAAAATATATGCTGATCAAACACATATTTTGATTTTCGTGATTCATGTCTCTTTTTTATTTCAAAATTTGCTTAAAAAAATCTTGCATGCCTAACATTTCCTTCTTTCTTTTAATCTTGTTTACTTTTACATCTAAAAGTTTCTTTCTCATTCTTTTCTTACAAATTTAGTCTTTGGCCATCTCTTATCAACTCAGACTCTCTATAGAATTTATTTGTGTCCTCTTGAGGTATAGTGCAGGGCTTGTGGCATTTGAGGACTGCTTAATTAGAGGAAAGATAGAGAAGGCCATGTAACTTATAAACCTATATTTGGGCCCATTTTGCATTGTGGACCACCAGATTCTCTGCCATGCATGTGAATGCCTGTCTGGTCTTTTCCATCCTATTTTAGTGAACAATTTAGAAAGACTCCCTCATCAATGGGCTATGGATGCAACATGCTATGTGACCTTTACAGGATCACCAGAGTCATCAGAGTTATATTTCCAGAGTAATTATATTTGTACTCTACTTTTTGGAATCTACCAACCTTCCTTGCTTATGCTAAAAGCAAAGCTGTTTGCTCTGTTTCCATGGGACTTCTGAGACACAGGAATTTCTTACTTCTAACAGGTCTCTCTGTTTCTCAACACACTATGTCCTTAGATGCCTGAAGATATGTTGTCCTGTCCAGGTGGTCACAGACAAACAGCATGGTCAAGAACCATGCAGTGTGTTAGCACCAAGTTGTGACACTCTCTGAAGAAGTCAGCTTTATCCTTGAGTTGTTGAATCCTGGAATACAGTAGTAGGTTCTTTCAAATATCACTCAGCTCAAGACATTTCCCTGACCTTCTCAGTGTCAGCAATGTGTGAAAGAGATTAGTATATCTGAAAGAAAAATATCACCTGTGACCTCATCAAACACAACAGAGGTAGAAAATACAGAACTGAGAGTGTGCTTAAAGCTATGAGTAAGACTGTAATAGATTTTATGACACATAATAAAATCTTGAAGCACATAGCCTTTATATAAAGGCATATAAATTTGTATCTCTGAATATCTATCTATACATACAATCTATATCTATACAGATATAGAATAAATATTCTAATTTCATAGCATGTATATCTAAAAATGCTATTAAATTAGAACTTCTGGGTTTTTTTTAGTTAAACCTACTGTCTTATGTATTAGTTCAATATTGATGCTGAGAAAAAGCTGGACACCTTCAGTCATAAACAGAGCAAATTTACAAACAAGGTTTAGTTTGCAAGTCATGAATAATTTTGTGTATAAGTCCATTTCCTCAGAGACCTTTTTCCTTGGCTTCCTTCTCTTTATTTATATGTGGTTTGCCCAGTGCTTAAGTGGGGCTGTCTCATCGAATGCCCTTTCCTTATAAAGACACAGTCAATGGAATGGGGCTGGTTAATAATTGCTCATTTTTCTTTCACATGTTAACTAGTTACATTTGTTCTTTGAAAGTTTGATTTATGTATATAATGCAATCTGATCATGCTTACTTACTACTCTCTCCTAGTTTCCTCCAACCTTGTGAAGTCTCCCTCCTCCCTACAAGTCCCTTTCTTACTTTCATGTCTTTTTTGTGATCTTTTGTTTCCCATTGAGTTTCACCATGGATTCATGTGACCTTGAGTGCAAAATTATCCATTAGATCCTGGTGGGCTCTCTAAGCAATAAACAACTAAAGTAATGACTCCCATTCACCTACTATCCATCAATATCCACTGAAATCATGGCAGCTGCACAAGATTTGTATCATATTAACCTGGTCAAAATGGAAGGGGGAAGGTTAAGAATGTTCTGCTCTTAACTGAGTGTCTATTGTCAGTTGATAGCTTCTAAGGGAGCAAGGGTCAGTTTTCTTTGGGATTATGACTACTGGTAAGTCTCCTATTTTCTAATGGATGGCCTAACACATATTATAATATAGGAAACACCCATAGGGTCTACTGGAATATAAAATAGTAATGCGTGGACATGATGTTTGATAAGGGACATGTTGAGTGTCTGGAGAGAACTATAGAAAAGGATTAGTCATCAGTATGGCCAAAATATATAAATACATGCATGAAGGTATCAAAGAATAAATACAAACCATTTCATTGAAAACCTTTCCACTGCATTTTCTGTGCCCCCAATTCCAATATATGTAAGTTCTATTATTTGCCCCACTTCTTGCCTCCCTCTCCACCATAGACCCTTTCCAGTCTTCTGCTCCCAATAGATACTCCAAGTTAAGTACAAGAACCACTTAAGAGAACACAAATGACATTCGTCTCCTTGAGCTGAGTAATTCCATTGAGGGTAATTTTTTTAAATTTTATAATTTAATTTAATTTTACATATCAGCCACGGATTCCCTTGTTTCCCCCGCCACCTTCCCCCCAGCCCATCCCCCATTCCCATCTCCTCCAGGGCAAAGACTCCCCTGGGGATTGAGTTCAACCTGGTAGATTCAGTCGAGGCAGGTCCAGTCCCCTCCTCCCAGGCTGAGCCAGCCAAGTGTCCATGCATAAGCCCCAGGTTCCAAACAGCCAGCTCATACACTGAGGACAGGTCCCGGTCCCAGTGCCTGGATGCCTTCCAAAAAGATCAAGCTAATCAATTGTCTCACTTATCTAGAGGGCCTGATCCAGTTGGGGGCTCTTCAGCTATTGGTTCATAGTTCATGTGTTTCCATTCCTTTGGCTCTTTGTCCCTCTGCTTTTTCCAATCTTGGTCTCAACAATTCTCACTCATACAAACCCTCCTCTTTCTCACCAATTGAACTCCTGGAGCTCCACTTGGGGCCCGGCCATGGATCTCTGCATCTGGTTCCCTCAGAACAGAGAGGGAGAACAAGGAATAAGAGACCATGATAAATGAATACCACATGAGAATAGGAAGAAGCAAAGTGCTAGAGAGGTCCACAGAAATCCACAAAGATACCTCCATAATAGACTACTGGCAATGGTCGAGAGACAGCCCAAACTGCCCTACTCTGGTGATAGGATGGCCAAACACCCTAATTGTCGTGCTAGAAACCTCATCCAATGACTGAGGGTAATTTTTTATCAGTTCCATTTCTCTACTGCAAATTTCCTAATTTCATTTTTCCTTTGGGCAGAATAGGTTTCCACTGTGTCTATGTACCACATTTTCATTATTTATTCGGCAGTGGATAGACATCTAATCTGATTCCATTTCCTAGATATTGTGAAAATGGCAGCAATGAACATGTCTGTGTATCTCTACCATAGGTTATTAAGTCCTCTGCATTTCAGCTGAGCTGTATAGCAGATCTACTTTCAGTGTCCTCAGGAGTCTCTACACATATTTCCATTTTGTTTAATCATTCTGGTAACAGCTGAGCCTCCAAAGATGGCTATGGTCTGAGTTACTGAACTTTAATTATTCAATAGGATATCAAGAGTAACAAGACAAATTATGATCTGTTATACCTTTCAGTCATATTTCCATCAATGACCTGTGTTTTACAAATTTTCAAAAACATAGATGTTCCAACTTGACCATCCCATCCCCTCATATTCTCTTCCCCCATCCCCTACGTGCTATTGCCTCCCAACCCCAGTTTACTCACGGAGATCTCATCTATTTCTCCTTCCCAGGGTGATCCCTGTATCTTCCTTAGAGTCCTCTCTGTTAGCTAGTCTCTTTGGAGCTGTGGATTGTAGTCTAGGTATACTCCACTTTACATTTACTATCCACTTATGAGTAAGTACATACAATGTCTATCTTTCTGAGTCTGAGTTACCTCACTCAGGATGATGCTTTCTAGTTCCATCCATTTGCCTGCAAGTTTCATGATGTCATTGTTTTTTACTGCTGAGTAGTATTCCATTGTGCATATGTACCACATTTTCTTTATCCAATTCTTTGGTTGAGGGTCATCTAGGTCATTTCCAGGTTCTGGCTATTGTGAAAAATGCTTCTGTGAACATAGTTGAGAAAGTGTCTTTGTGATATGATTGTGCATTCCTTGGGTGTATGCCCTAAGAGTAGTATAGCTGTGTCTTGAAGTAGATTGATTCCTAACCTTCTGAGAAACTACCATAATGATTTCCAAAGTGATTGTATAAGTTTGCATTCCCATCAACAGTGGAGGAGTGTTCCCCTTGCTCAGCATCCTCTCCAACATAAGATATCATCAGTGTTTTTGATCTTAGCCACTCTGACAGATGTAAGATGGTATCTCAGAGTCATTTTGAGTTGCATTTCCCTGATGACTAAGGATGTTGAGCAATTCCTTAAATGTCTTTCAACCAATTGAGATTCTCCTGTTGAGAATTATCTGTTTATCTCTGTAGCCCATTTTTTTTAATTGGATTCTTTGGTATTTTGATGTCTAGAACAGGAACAGAATGGGAGAGCAATGAAATAGAGATATCATTATAGGGGGAGACATCATGGAGATAGGGAGAGACCGGGTGCTCGGGAGGTTCCCAGGAATCCATAAGGATGGCCCCAGCTTAGACTATTGGCAGTGGTGGAGGAGGTGCCTGAACTGGCTTACCCCAGTGATCAGATTGGTGAATGCCCTGACTGTCATCATGGAGTTTTTGTCCAGTGACTGGTGGAAGCAGATGCAGGGAGCCACAGCTGGGCACCAGGTGGAGCTCCAGGAGTCAAATTGTAGAAAGCGAAGAGGGATTCTATGAGCAAGGGGCACTGAGATCATGATGGGGAAATCTACAGAGACAGCCAAAGCAGGCTAGTGGGAACTCATGAACTTTAGACCAACAGCTGTGGAGCCCTCATGGGACTTGACTATGCCCTCTGCATGGGTGAGACAGTTGTGTAGCTTGATCTCCTTAAGGGGCCCCTTGGCAGTGGGATCAGGATCCATCCCTGGTGCATGAGCTGGCTTTCTGGAGCCCACTACCTGTGGGGGATACCTTGAACAGTCTTGATGCAGGAGGAGGGACTTCGACCTGCCTCAACTGCATGTGTGGGACTCTGCTGACTCCCCACGGGAGGCCTTGCCCTGTCACAGGAAGGAATGGGGGGTGGGTTCAGGGAAAAGCATAGGGGGCAGGAGGATGGAGGACAGGGGAATCTGTTCTTGGTATGTAAAATGAATAAAAAATATTCTTAATAATAAACATAGATATTATTTTACAATACCCACTTTTTCTAATTATCATCACTAGCAAATCCATGTGACTCCATTTTCAGAAGTTGAGACAGTATAATCATTGCAGAACACTTACTCCCTGCCCCTGATGTCACTTTGTCTTCTATGAAACTGTAAATCACACTTATTGTCTACCATATCCTCTATCAGTGCTTTTAATTGCTACTGAAGTCCTTTCAATAGCAAGTGGATACTATACAGCTTAAAATCTATGAACACTTTCTCTGTTCTCACAGTAACATGTACATTTCATACCTTAGTCTTTTAATAACTATGTGCCTCTCTCTTCCTGGAGAGAGTGCTTTCTGCTTGTCTTGGGGAACATCCTTTGTTAACTTTGCCAGGCTCTGCTTTGTCTAGATATTTAAAGTTACTTTTACTAGGAATGATAGACAGCAAAAATATGGACAAACATGAGCTGAGGGTGAGTGAATTGTAGCAAGTCCTTCTGCCCTAGGAGGAGTTTGATGGTGTGAAAAAAATGGCCCCCAAAGGGAGTGGCACTATTAGGAAGTATAACCTTGCTGGAGAAGGTGTGGTCTTCTTGTACGAAGTGTATTACTATGGAGTTAAGTTAAGGTCATATATGCTCAAGACACCACCCAAGGTCATGGACCACTACCTGTTGTCTTCAAGATGTAGAACTCTCAACTACTTTCTCAGCACCATGTCTGCCTGCACGATGCCATGTTCCCTGCAATGATGATAATGGAGTAAACCTCTAAAACCATAATCTTCCTTTTCAATTAAATGTTTTCCTTCAAAAGAGTTGCCATGGTCATGGTGTCTCTTTACAGTTATAGAAACCCTAAGACAAATTCATACCAGGTACTAGGGTATTGCTATGATAGCTCTCACCATGTTTTTGCTTGAAGGTGTTTGGATTTTGGTACTTTGGGTTAGGAAAGCAGTGGAAAGCTTTAAGCACTGCTTAATGGTACATACTGTCAGGAGCATTGAAGACAATGGTGATGAGAATGACTTGAACTGTGGGGATCAAGAAGTTCAAGAGGAAAAGCATGTTAGTATGTTGCCTTGAGACTGGCCTTGTGATATTTTGGTGAAGAATGTGGTTGCTTTTTTACCTTTTCCAAAAAGTCTGCCTGAGGCTAAAAAGAAAGTTTTGGATTAATTTCATTGGCTGAGAAAATCACAAAACAGTCTACTATAGATTCTGTTGTGTGGTTATTATTGGTAACACTGATGAAGATTTTTAATGAAAAGGAGCAAGATCATGAAATAAAAATCCAGAATGTACAGATTGATAAATGGGAGCCTCAAGAAGTAGAATAGAGCTAAATCCTATGGTCAAGGAGATAAATGGATTAAGATATGGAATTAATGGAGTAGTGACCTTGGGGCAAGATCCAACTCTGCTAAGTTTCCAACTTGTAAGAAGGAATTAAAAAATGATTAGAGATGGATATGTTAGCATATGCCTTTAATTCCAATGCTTAGAAGGCAGAGACTGGCCGATCTCTGAGATTGAGGCCAATATGGTCTACAGCACAAGTTCAAGAACAGCCAAACTTAGGCAATGAAACAAGGTGACTATGTTAGAGCCCCAGCAGGTAGCAGACCTGGGCGGCTTTGGCAATGTGGATCTGGAGTTAAGGATAGAAGGAAGGGGCTATGAAATTTGCCTCTGAGCATAAGAGAAGCCATGGAGGCCAGGCATGTGTCACAGGTGTCCATGAAAGGAGCCGCAGGAAGTCTATTTCCTGAAGCTGTGAAGTTGAAACCTGGATTGCTTTGGAGACCCCAAGATTTTTGGGATGCCAGAGCTAGCCATGGTATATTTGCCAAGGTAAGATGCTAACAAGGGAGTGGAAACAGCTCAGGAGTCATAAGTACATTGCACTCAAAAAAGCTGTAGGGAGTTGGAGATCTGAAGAGCAATTTGACATCAGACATGGGGATGCAGAGTGTGGTGTTTGCCCAGCTGGTTTTTGGTCTTTATTTGTTCCAGTATTTCCTTGCTCCCTTCCTTGTGTTTTGGAACAGTAATGTATATAACATGCCATTATATGTTGGTAGCATGTGGCCTGGTTTTTTATTTTGATTTTTGGAGGATTACAGTAAAGAGATGTTATAAATCTCAGAAAAGACTTTGAACTTTCAAACGCTGTTGAGACTGTGATAGAATATGGGGACTTTGAAGTTGGACTAAATACATTTCAGCATTATGATATGGCTACAAGCCTTTGCCACCCAGGTAGTGGAATGTGTTGGTTTGAAAGAGATTGGCAACATTAGAAGCTATGATTTCTTGGAGTAAGTGTGGTCTTGTTGGAGGAAGTGTGTCACTTTGGAGCTGGGCTGTGAGGTCTCATATATGCTCAATGGCATAATTAGGAAATTTCATTATTAATAATGAAAATTTACTTTTATATTTTCTATATATTTTGTCTAATCATTATGCTATTGGTCTATAATTTCAACTGGTTATATATTCTAAAAATCTTTATTATCTTATATAATATTTGTGTATATGTGCATATAAGCTTCATATACACATATGTGTTTTTCCACATATATGTTTCTTCAGACACCAGCTTAGTACTTCCATTTACTTCCTAGTTATACCACAGAAAGGAGTGGGACCTCTCTCACCTCAATGGCAGCCTTATATTTGGTGGGAAAACTGCCTAATGCAATCATATACAGGAAAGCCATCTGGACAGACTTGACACTAATTTTTACAAGGCAAATTTATAAATTTGCTGATCAGAAAGCTGATCTTTTCTGAAGTTTGAGGTTTTAATATATATTTTCTATCGGCATAAAGTGTAGTGGGCTCACTGAGAGTCATAAAGAGCTATATTCACACACACACACACACACACTATATATATATATATATATATATATATATATATACATACACACACACACACACACACATATATATATATATATATATATAAAATTTACCAAGGCTGATGTGAGTGGAAAACACTTAAATATTTTTTAGGCATTTACCATGGGTGATTTCATCTTCCTAACCATCTTTTGTGATGAGGATGGTGAAGGTCGTGCTGGTAGTTTCTAACATCTCAGATTAATGGACTGAAAAAAAGACCAAAGTTTTCATAAAGGTAACCAATGGTCTAGGAAGCTGTATGGCTCAGGATCTAGATACTTTCTAATGCCATTCAATGTTTGTGTGCTTATTAGTTTCAATTTCTTTGTTTGTAAGGTGAAAGAAAATAAGGCACAGAGAATAACTAAATAATTTATAGTGAGAGATTGTGGATAAAATCAGTTTTCTAATCAGAGAGACAGAGAGAGAGGAGAGAGAAAGGAAGAGAGAAAGAGAGAGAGAGAGAGAGAGAGAGAGAGAGAGAGAGAGAGAGAGAGGCATGAGGGACATGTGATTATTTAGAGTATAAGGCATACAATTTAAATCTAATGCTGAGTTACTTGTGCAAACTTAAGAGGATTTTTGGCAAGAGAGAGATGTGATCAACATTCTCTCTTGAGTGGATCACTCTGACAGTTAGAAAGGGATCTGATGAAGCACATTTGAGGGCACGAATATTTCTAATTCCCCCGGGAAGACTGTTAAAATTCCCAGAGAGAATCAGACCACCATGGTCTAAAGTTGGATTTCAACAACAACAAAAACTACAGAAAACCTACAACCTCATGGAAACTGAATAATACCCAACTGAATCACCAATGGGTTAAGGAAGGAATAAAGAAAGAAATTAAAGACTTCCTAGAGTTCAACGAAAATGAAGACACCACATATCCAAACCTATGGGACACTATGAAAGCAGTACTAAGAGGGAAATTCATAGCACTAAATGCCCACATAAATAAGCTGGAGAAATCTCACACTAGTGACTTAACAGCACACCTGAAAGTTCTAGAACAAGAAGAAGCAAAGTCTCCCAGGAAAAATAGATGCCAGGAAATTATCAAAGTGAGAGCTGAAATCAATAAAATAGAAACAAAAAGAACAATACAAAAAAATTAATGAAACAAAGAGTTGATTCTTTGAGAAAATCAACAAGATAGACAAGCCCTTATCCAAACTAACCAAAAGACAGAGAGAGAGCATCCAAATCAACAAAATCAGAAATGAAAAGGGGGACATATCAACAGACATTGAGGAAATCCAGAGAATCATCAGGTCATACTTCAAAAACCTCTATTCCACAAAACTGGAAAACCTAAAAGAAATGGATAATTTTCTGGATAGGTACCACATACCTAAATTAAGTCAAGACCAGATAAACTATTTAAATAGTCCAATAACCCCTAACGAAATAGAAACAGTCATTAAAAGTCTCCCAACCAAAAAAAGCCCAGGACCAGATGGTTTCAGTACAGAATTCTACCAGATCTTCAAAGAAGAGTTAATACCAATACTCTCTAAATTGTTCCACACAATAGAAACAGAAGGAACATTACCAAACTCCTTCTATGAGGCTACAATTACCCTGATCCTAAACCAAACAAGGATACAACAAAGAAAGAGAACTACAGACCGATCTCCCTCATAAACATTGATGCAAAAATACTCAATAAAATACTGGCAAACAGACTCCAAGAACACATCAAAACAATTATCCACCATGATCAAGTAGGATTCATTCCAGGGATGCAAGGATGGTTCAACATACGAAAGTCTGTCAATGTAATACACCATATAAACAAACTCAAAGAAAAAAAACCACATGATCATCTTACTAGATGCTGAAAAGGCATTTGACAAAATCCAACACCCCTTCATTGTAGCTAGAGTTTTCCTGACTGGCCCACAGTCAGGACAAATCTCTGACACCCGCCAGTCCCACAGCCACTCAGACCCAACCAAATAAACAGAGACTTATATTGGTTACAAACTGTATGGCAGTGGCAGGCTTCTTGCTAACTGTTCTTACAGCTTAAATTAATCCATTTCTATAAATCTATACCTTGCCACGTGGCTTGTGGCTTACCGGTACTTTACATCTTCCTTGTCCTGATGGCGGCTGGCAGTGTCTCCCTGACTCAGCTTCCTGTTCTCTCAATTCTCCTCTCTGTTAGTCCTGCCTATACTTCTTGCCTGGCCACTGGCCAATCAGTGATTTATTTATTGACCAATCAGCAACACATTTGACATACAGACCATCCCACAGCACCTTCATGATAAAGGTCTTGGAGCAATCAGGAATACAGGGAACATATCTAAACATAATAAAGGCAATTTACAGCAAGCCAACAGCCAACATCAAATTAAATGGAGAGAAACTCAAAGCAATTCCACTAAAATCAGGAATGAGGCAAGGCTGTCCACTCTCCCCATACTTATTCAATATAGTACTTGAAGTTCTAGCCAGAGCAATAAGACAACATAAGGAGATTAAGGGGATACAAATTAGAAAGGAAGAAGTCAAGCTTTCCCTATTTGCAGATGACATGATAGTATACTTGAGCAACCCCAAAGATTCCACCAAGGAACTGATACAGCTTATAAACACCTTCAGCAACATAGCAGGATACAAGATCAACTCAAAAAAATCAGTAGCCCTCCTATATACAATGGACAAAGAAGCGGAGAAGGAAATCAGAGATACATCACCCTTTACTATAGCCACAAATGACATAAAATACCTTGGGGTAATACTAACCAAGCAAGTGAAGGACCTATATGACAAGAACTTTAAGTCCCTGAAAAAAGAAATTGAAGAAGATGTCAGAAAATGGAAAGATCTCCCATGCTCATGGATAGGCAGGATTAACATAGTAAAAATGGCAATCTTACCAAAAGCAATCTACAGATTCAATGCAATCCCCATCAAAATACCAACACAATTCTTCACAGACCTGGAAAGAATAATACTCAACTTCATATGGAAAAACAAAAAACCGAAGATAGCCAAAAGAATCCTGTACAATAACACAATCTCTGGAGGCATCACGATCCGTGACTTCAACCTGTACTATAGAGCTACAGTAATAAAAACAGCTTGGTACTGGCATAAAAATCGACATGTGGACCAATGGAATCAAATTGAAGACCCTGACATTAATCCGCACACCTATGAACAAATAATTTTTGACAAAGAAGCCAAAAGTGCACAATGGAAAAAAGAAAGCATCTTCAACAAATGGTGCTGGCAAAACTGGATATCAACATGTAGAAGGCTGCAAATAGATCCATATCTATCACCGTGCACAAAACTTAAGTCCAAGTGGATCAAGGACCTCAACATAAATCAAGCTACTCTGAACCTGCTAGAAGAGAAAGTAGGAAGTAGTCTTGAACGCATTGGCATAGGAGATCACTTCCTAAATACAACACCAGTAGCACAGACACTGAGAGAAACAATCAGTCAATGGGACCTCTTGAAACTGAGAAGCTTTTGTAGAGCAAAGGATACGGTCAACAAGGCAAAGCGACAGCCTACAGAATGGGAAAAGATCTTCACCAACCCCACATCTGACAGAGGACTGATATCCAGAATATATAAGGAACTCAAGAAATTAGACATTAAAATGCCCAACAGTCCAATTAAGAAATGGGCTATAGAACTAAACAGAGAATTCTCAACAGAGGAAACTCAAATGGCTGAAAGACATTTAAGGAATTGCTCAACATCCCTAATCATCAGGGAAATGCAAATCAAAACAACTCTGAGATACCACCTTATGCCTGTCAGAATGGCTAAGATCAAAAACACTGAAGACACCTTATGCTGGAGAGGATGTGGAGCTAGGGGAACTCTCCTCCACTGCTGGTGGGAATGCAAGCTTGTACAACCACTTTGGAAATCAATATGGCGATTTCTTAGAAAATTGGGAATCCATCTCCCCCAAGATCCAGCTATACCACTCTTGGGCATATACCCAAGGAATGCTCAACCACATCACAAGAGCACTTGTTCAGCTATGTTCATATCAGCATTGTTTGTAATAGCCAGAACATGGAAACAACCTAGATGCCCTTCAACTGAAGAATGGATAAACAAAATGTGGTACATATACACAATGGAATACTACTCAGCAGAGAAAAACAATGACATCATGAGGTTTGCAGACAAATGGATGGATCTAGAAAAAATCATCCTGAGTGAGGTAACCCAGACTCAGAAAGACAAACATGGTATGTACTCACTCATAGGAGGATACTAGATGTGGAACAAGGATGACTGGACTGCTACTCACATCACCAGGGAGGCTACCTGGAAAACAGGACCCCAAGAAAGACACAGGGATCGCCCAATGACAGAGAAATGGAATGAGATCTACATGAACAGCCTGGACATGAGTGGGGGTAGTGAAGGGCGAGGGTCAAAGGAAAGAGAGCTTGGGGGAGCGGGAGATCCCAGCTGGATCCACAACAGAGAGGGAGAACAAGGAATAAGAGACCATGGTAAATGAAGACCACATGAGAATAGGAAGAAGCAAAGTGCTAGAGAGGCCCACAGAAATCCACAATGATACCTTCACAACAGACTGCTGGCAATGGTCGAGAGACAGCCCGAACTGACCTACTCTGGTAATGGGATGGCCAAACACCCTAATTGTCGTGCTAGAAACCTCATCCAACTACTGAGGGATCTGGATGCAGAGATCCATGACTAGGCCCCAGGTGGATCTCTGGGAGTCCAATTAGCGAGAATGAGGAGGGTTTATATGAGCGAGAATTGTTGAGACCAAGGTTGGATAAAGCACAGAGACAAATAGCCAAACGAACGGAAACACATGAACTATGAACCAATGGCTGAGGGGTCACCAACTGGATCAGGCCCTCTGAGTGGATGAGACAGTTGATTGGCCTGATCTGTTTGGGAGGCATCCAGGCAGTGGGACCGGGTCCTGTGCTCATTGCAGGAGTCGGCTGTTTGAAACTTGGGGCCTATGCAGGGTCGCTTGACTCGGCCTGGGAGGAGGGGACTGGACGGACCTACCTGGACTGAGTCTACCAGGTTGATGTCAGTCTGCGGGGAAGGCTTTGCCCTGGAGAAGATGGGAATGGGGGGCGGGCTGGGGGGAAGGTGAGGGGGGGCGGGAGGGGGGAGAACAAGGGAATCCATGGCAGATATGTAAAACTGAAATGTATTGCAAAATAAAAATTAAAAAACAAATTCCCAGAGAGAAATATTTCTGAAAGACAGAGAGAAACCTTGGTCCTAAGGGCTGTTGTGGAGATTACAGGCGGCACAGGGTGCACATTCTAAAAATAGTCAACATTACAGAGTAACAGCCAGCCCTTGAAGTACAGCATGATACAAAATAACCCTTAGATTTTGCACAATAGGAGAAAATGGATGTCAGGCTTTGAGAGGAATCATAGTCTGTGTTTTTTCTTATAATTAGTGTTCCTAAGTTGAATTTATAATGCTAAAGTCTCAGAATCTGACTATGTGTATAAGTAGGAATTTTCTTTAGAAATGCTTTAATTTAAAAAATAAGGTGTTATTTGTGTCATCCTTAACGAAAGCTGACTTGTATTCCATTTTAACTTTTCAGTATATGAAACTATTTATAACAGTATAATACATTAATTAATCAAGCAGATTATGTGTGATACATGCTTTTTATGAATCTCAGTGAACCCATTACACTTTATGCCAATAGAAAATATATATTAAAACTTCAGCATTTAGAAAAGATCTGCTTATAAATTTGACCCATAAAAATTAATGTCAAGACTGTTCAGATGGCTTTCCTGTATTCGTTTGTATTAGGTGGTTTTCCCACCAAATATAAGGCGGCCATTGATGTGAGAGAGGTCCCACTGCTTTCTGTGGTGTAACTAGGAAGTAAATGGAAGTGCTAAGCTGGTGTCTGAAGATGGGTTAGTTAATGAGATTGTAGAGCAGATTACAGTGTGTTGTAACCTTATACCAATAAAGAAATGCCAGTGTTAAAGTACAGAGAGAAACAATTGGTGAGACTTTAATTTCCCTGGAACAAACGTAACCTGGAGGTAAAGAAGGCAATGTTTACACACACATAGTTCACATAGTTGATATACTTTAATGTACTAGAAATGGAAAAGAATCCATACTTGTTATGACAAGGATTCCCCAGATTCGTACATATGTAGTGCCCCTGTATTCCTCTACTAAAAAAAAAAAAAAAAAATGTTGATTCTGTTTCAAATCTGTTTCAGACTGACACTTTTCCGCCCTGGGAAATGCTCTCCAGGAACTCAGGGCCCACATAGCAAAGTCAAATATGAGAGCCACAACATGTGTGTAGAGTCACTAAAACAGTAGTTATGCACTGTGGAATCTGTGGGGGGTAAACAGAATTACCAACAACCCCAGATTCTTCAAGTCTGTACCAATTGTCTGTAGCTAGAGTTTTCCTGCCTGGCCCACGGTCAGGGCAAATCTCTCTCACCTGCCAGTCCCACAGCCGCTCAGACCCGATCAAGTAAACACAGAGACTTATATTAGTTACAAACTGTATGGCCGTGGCAGGCTTCTTGCTAACTGTTCTTATATCTTAAATTAATCCATTTCCATTAATCTATACCTTGCCACATGGCTCGTGGCTTACCGGGATCTTCCCATGCGGCTTGTCATGGTGGCGGCTGGCAGTATCTCTCTCTCAGCCTTCCACTTCCCAGAATTCTTTTCCTTGTCCAGCCTATACTTCCTGCCTAGCCAATGGCCAATCAGTGATTTATTTACTGACCAATCAGCAACACACTTGACATACAGACCATCCCACAGCAATTGTCATCCTTTCCTTAGGTATCAGTGAACTTGCTGTTGTGGAAACTGCATTCCTTAGAATTGCTGAAAGTATCTCCCCTAGGTAGAGGTGTGTGTGTGTGTGTGTGTGTGTGTGTGTGTGTGTGTGTGTGTGTGCAGCATGACTGTAAGGTTTCTGGTGTTGGAAATGACTGGCAGATCAATTTCACAGAATTATTTCTAGTCACTCAGGGTCTCATGGCCTCCTCTGGGTACATGACATCATTCACTTCCATCTTTTCTCCTGGGTTTTTCTCCTGGCCAGAAGACATTGGCAGTCAGGACTAGCTTTCCCTCCACAGGGTTGCAGGATGCAGTAGAGTTTGAATCATAGGACAGGGGCTCAGCCTGAGGAGGCAAACTGATCACTAGATTCTCAGCTGGCTTGTTCTGTAAAAGGCTGAAAATCCCAATTCCTGATGAGAGAGTTTTGAATATAGAGTTCTTCAAACAAGGGCAAATAATTTGTGAGGATTAGAGTTTGTTTCTGAAAAGCAGTTTTCCTTTTTCGTTCTGGTTTGTTGAAGACATTGTCTCATGATGGTGAAGACAGTGCAGCAACTTTCTCCCAAATGCCTTGGTGATTTCAGACTGAGGTAGGCTGTCCCAGAAGTGGGGTACGATGCAGTAACACAGCCACTATGGAGAGGCCTCTTTGTATCTGGAGATCTCTCAGGTGGGGACAACAGGCTCCCTTGCAAAGAACCTCCTGGTGAAAGTAGGTCGTTTGGCTCTGGAGCATCTTTGCCAGTTCTCTACTGTCTGTCTCCCTTTTGACAGGAGTTTACTAAATTTGAACTGTACCAAATTATTCACCCTATTCAATACTGAGTTTTTTATGTGGGAGTTTCTTCTCCGAGGAGCCTTCAAGGACAAGGTTTCCTCTTTGTAAAGCAGACAGTCTCAAGAAATTAATTTGATAAAATCAACTTGTTTGTTGTCTGAATTTTCTTCTTAGTGGATTCAGTTAAGAGTTAATTCACATCCAACACAGTTCAAAGAAATCTGTTCATTTTGTGTTCTGCCACATTTTCGAATTGAGAAAGAACTGATGGGGCATAGATACAATTCAGGCAGCATCTATCAGACTGATGATTATTAGCCAGAAGTTGGTTGTGGGGCTGGGGAATTGAAGAGCATCTGGAGAAACACAAACCACTTTGTTTACAGGATTCCTCCACTGTATAGACACAGGACACTTGTAGTTTCTATGTTTTCTTGGTCCATGGACAGAACACAGCCCTCTTAATTGAAGGTGACCTGTCTCCACTCTTTGGTTCCAGGAATCAGAGCCTCTGGTGGCAGTGGACAAAGTTATATGGGAATGTGTTAGGATAATTGCATCAGCATGTGTTGGGGGACATGAGATAAGGCCTGACTTGTATTCCTATAAGGAAAGAACTTACAGAAATGATGTAAAAACAATATTTGTGTATGAAATTCTCAAAAATGTTAAACCAAAAATTTAACAAAAGAAAGAGAGAACATACGGACCCACAGGGAAAACCTACTGAAGGATCTGCATAATGTAAAAAAAAATCATTGCAGCTAACCACTGGAAGACGTGGAGAAAGGGTTGATGCAGCTTCTACCTTTTTGTTTATCTTGTAGTCTCCAAACCTGCTGTGTGTGATGGCCTGGACTGTAAATTATTTTGGGAGTCACACTGAACTAACATGAAGATCATAATTTTCCATGTATAGGTATCAAGAATTATTGGATGTATACTAGTTGTTGAGTCCATATTATAAGACCAGTGTGTGCCTAAGGACTTCCTCAAAAATCATTTACCTTGGATCTTGCTATGTTCTTACTCAAGGCTTCACAGAGCCTCTTTCAAGAGATACTGTTTGCTCTTAAATCTTCCATCACCTCTGTTCATGGCTGATATTTTTCTTTTGTGGTGTATTAATCCCTTTCACACTTCACTGATACTGAAAAGGGTCAAGGAAATGGTACCAATTGTGTGACATGTAGTGGAATTAGTATAAGGCAAAGATGACTTTTCCCTGTCTGTCACTTTCTTACCCACTCACCGGTGTGCATGGCCCTCCTTCTGCTCCTTTCATCTCACGTTAAAGCTTAACTATAAGTAAGCACGTGGGTGACTCATGTCCTGATACTCTGCCTCTACAGGGTCTGCAGAATTAGAGACAGTTTTGATAATAAACTGAGGAGTCTTCCAGTATCAAGTAACTATACCCTACACCCAATCAAGCAAAATGCCAAGAGCTTATCAGATTTCCATGTAGCCAGGGAGAATTGCCAACTCCTAATCTATTCCCTTCCAAGGCAACTCTGCCTGTAAAGCCCCTACTGACAAAAACTTCCTGAAATCCCAGGAAAGGACAAATAGCAGAAAATTAAATGTGTAGTAGAGAAGACACATATCTTCAGTCAAGAAGGAGCTTGTCTTTGAATTTCCAGTCCCATGGCCCACCACCATAAGGTACCTCAATGAAACAATACACAAAAATTGAAAGTAATTTTGTGCTAAAATTAGCAATAACAAAATTTTATACAAGTATGATGTTCAAAGAACAGCTGCCTAGGCTAGTAACCCTCTGTCTTAGATGATGTAGAAGAACTGCCTATTATCAGATATGACAGAATAGATACACAGTAAAAGGGAGCAAACTAAGACAGCTGGATGGAAATGTGATGACATCTTGTAACTAAATTTTAAATAGAAAATAGAGCAATATATTGAAGAATATAATTGGTAATGATTTGGGGTGTTTCAGAAATTATCCTGTAATGTCTGAAAAAAAGCAAGTTACACAGTAAGAAATGACACAGGGAAAAATATTCAACAACTTCTAAGAACAGCAGTTTGGATTAAGACCGAGATGAATTAGTATCATGTAGCAGAAAATATTCTGGGTTGAAGACCATTCTAAGTAAACCAAATAGGATCAGACTACAAGTGAGAGCATAAATACAATATGATTGAAATTTGCAGGTGATAGCCAATTGTTTAACTCTATTGTGTACCCAGGGCCAACCATTGCTTACTGGTAGTGATTGAGAACATTTCTTAAAAGTGAGAAGGTATAAGCCCAGTGTTAGGAAACCTTCTAGAAAGAGATTTGGCTATGGAAATCTCAGAAACAGGAAATAGCATGGACTTGTGAAGAAATTGTGTATTTGTCTTACAGTTTTGCAGAAATTCCATGGCACTTTTTGTGCCATTTTTGTTAACAGGGATAGAATGTTTGGGGCTGAGGAAATGGCTCAGTCACTAAAGATCTTTCCACTTGAGCATAAGAAACCAAATCCTAATCACCCTGAATTCAAGTAAAAAGCAAGGTGAGAAGACACATTCCTAAGTCCCAGCAATTACGATTTGGGAGATGGAGATACGTTTAGGTCTGGAGGCTTGCAAGCCAACTAGTTTCTCAACATGACATTTTCAGATCAATGCCATATTTTATCCTAAGTACAAGGTAGAAAGTAGCATCTGAGTACCAATAGCCAAAGTTGCCCTCTGTCCATGCTTTGGCATGAATGTAAAGAAATGCGCACACACACACACACACACACACACACATACACCAACACACAAACATATGTACACTCACTCACACACAGAGAAAACAGAATATTTTAGGTAATGTAAAGCTCCAAGATTTCCCCATTTTGAAACAACAAATATGGAATTTTGGACAGTCTTTGTAGACATGATTCAGATAAAGATGCATGGAATGCATCTTATCCAAACAAAAATGACCTCTAAATTATGAAAACATCGGAATGTCACAACATAGTTACAGTATGTCTACAGATGGTCTATGGTTGAAAATGAGAGTTAAAGATATTAGGCATTTTCATGGTTGCCAAAATATCAGTGAGTACAAACATATGCATATGTATGAACTGCCTGCCAAATGTAATAAAATTCATGTAATGCCAAAACTCTAAAATAGGGATTGGCGTGATATTTCACTTTATCAACTCTTAGTCCAAATCACACTGCCAATGCTTCATATAAGGCTTCCTGGCTGAAGTCCCAAAGGGGAGTCAAGGATGCAATGCATCCTCCTTTGTCAAATGTGAGGTCACCTAGTATGAGGATCAAAGGCACCTTTCTTCTGCTGTGTCTTATAAAGGCAGCTACCCCACTGCATGCAGCACAGACTTGGAAGAAACTCCAGGGCCTCCTCCAAGATGCTGGTTGTCCTATGCACAGTGGCCTTGCTGGCCCTGAGCTCTACTCAGCGCTTCAGTGAAGGTAAGAAAACATGGCTGTTTGTTCAGTGAATCTGCTTGTGGGTAACAGATCACACACAGTTCCTGGAAGGTGCAGAGATAGAGAAGAGCGTTAGCAGAAATGCAGGACTGTAGAATAAGTACCAGCAGTGAATTTGAATCCTCATTCCACACCAAGGATTTGAATGTTGTCATGTGTAATAAAAACTTGATTAAAAGTTTGAACAGAAGGATGATAAAAGTAGGGCTGGATTTCTAGATTCACCTCTCTGTGTTGTGAAGTGTCAAACAGGAAGGCTCACAGAAAGAAGTCCAGGTGTGAATACACTGAAACAAAGTAGTCAGTGAATAACAGGCATCTTGCTTCAGTGAATGTAGAACAGAAGAAAGAAAGAATATAGGGACATTTCTGAGTAGGATAGTCAAAATCAGTAATTTGAAAATTCTATCCCTTCTCTCTGGTCCACGGAGACAACACCTAGAAAATCGGTTGCCTGAGACCTCAGTTGCTAGTTCCAATCATCAAGATACAATGCTTGAATTAAGAGAAAATTTCCATAAAATCTAGATAGAAGTTATAATGTGGGTGACTGAGATATGAATAAAAAGTACTACCTAATAACCATTGAGTTAATACTTGTAAGAGGGCATTTGTTTTATTACTAAACTTACCTCTTCTTGTGATGTACCAATAAAGAACTTGAAAATATATATCAAAGTCCTAATCACAAATCACTTCTTTCAGGATTCCCCCAAGGATCCCCTCCCAAGCAAGGTTTTGATTCTCATCAAGGCCCACTTCAGCAAGGTCAGCATCAAGGCCCACCCCAGCAAGGTCAGCAACAGAACCGGCCCCCTCAGCCAGGAAACCATCAAGGCCCACCCCAACAGGGAGGCCCACAGCAGAACCAAGGCCCTCAGCCAGGAAACCATCAAGGCCCACCCCAACAGGGAGGCCCACAGCAGAACCAAGGCCCTCAGCCAGGAAACCATCAAGGCCCACCCCAACAGGGAGGCCCACAGCAGAACCAAGGCCCTCAGCCTGGAAACCAGCAAGGCCCACCCCAACAGGGAGGCCCACAGCAGAACCAAGGTCCTCAGCCTGGAAACCATCAAGGCCCACCCCAACAGGGAGGCCCACAGCAGAACCAAGGCCCTCAGCCTGGAAACCATCAAGGCCCACCCCAACAGGGAGGCCCACAGCAGAACCGACCCCCTCAGTCTGGTAACCAGCAAGGCCCACCGCAACAAGGAGGCCCACAGCAGAACCAAGGCCCTCAGCCTGGAAACCATCAAGGCCCACCGCAACAAGGAGGCCCACAGCAGAACCAAGGCCCTCAGCCTGGAAACCAGCAAGGTCCAGCCCAACAGGGAGGCAGACCTCAGGGACCTTCCCAGGGCCAGCGTCCTCAGTAATCAAAAATACATAGTCAGGTATGATCAGTATTTACTCTTCATGAAACATCATAATTCCTACAGTTTTGTAAGTATAAGCTGCAATAACTCAACTTTAAACACATTTGTATTCCATAGTTTGGGTTCTCATTACTATTTGGATATTCTGTGGTGTTATAGGACGATGATTTATATTTTATATTCTCTTCAACATATTGTAATTGTGAGGAGCAATGACTATACATGATTGACGACATGATTGTCCATTGTTTGTGCAAGTAGAATGTTCTCCCTAAATCCTGCTGCCTTCTTTCTCATTATAACAACACTAACTTTTACAGTTCTGTTTGATTATTCACTGCTTCTCCAGTACATGGGACCTTAAGGCAGTGCTGTTAAATGTTATCTGCATTTTTAGAATTGATTCATTTTAGCATATGACCAAAATAGAAAAAAAACACCAAACTAGAAATAAAAGCATCAAGTTAAATCTTAAAAGTATATATTATCATCCCTTCTCACCACCTCATCATCAAAGGCTACCACTAATTCTTTCAATAGGCTATTAGGAATACACACACACAAACACACACACACACACACACACACACACACACACACACACATTTTCTATTATTTTCATATCTGCACATTGTAGCATGAATCTTAAAATGTTCTTATTAGTAAGATCAAACCCGGACCAGGTATTGGGGTAAATTCTGGAAGATCAGAGAGACAGAACAAGCCACAGCTAACCTCACCTGGCCAATTTCTCAGCTGGTCTTTTTTCCTCAGACTGGATGCTTCTGTGTCCTCATCCCAATGACTCTCAGCTGAACTGCTGCTCGAAAGCCTGAAGCTTAACCAGCTAAAAGCTTAACCAGGCAAATGCTTCTTGTTTCTGGTCTTCATGACTTACATATCTTTCCTTTCTACCATCACTCCCTGGGATTAAAGGCTAGCTTTCTGGGATTAAAGGCATGTGTCACCATGCCTGGCTGTTTCCAATGTGGCCTTGAACTCACAGAGATCCAGAGGGATTTCTACCTCTGAAATGCTAGGATTAAAGGGGTGTGTGCCACTATTCTCTAGCGTCTGTATCTAGTGGCTGTTCTGTCTCTGACCCCAGATAAGTTTATTAGGGTGCACAATATTTTGGGGAACACAATACTACCACAGCACATTACACATATTAATCAAAATTGTGTTTTAAAAGAGCCACAGTATTTCAAAGTGATACCATACTTCTGTAGATATTTTTGGTGTTTCGTTTTTTGTAGTAGTGAATGATCACATTCTGTGGCTCCTGCTGTCATTGATTAGCTAAAATCTGGTCAGTGGTCTTTCAAGCTGGTTCCTGTGTTTCACCAGTATAAGATGTGCCTTTGTAACCATCTTTCTAAATATGTCTTATGACTTGTAATGAGTTTTTGAGACATTGTTCATATAGATCATGCTGGCTTCAAGCTTCCTGTGTGGCCAAGTATGCCCTTGAGTCCCTGAACATCTTCCCTCTACTCCAAAATGCAGTGATTATAGACATATGTCCTAATCACCAGTTTAAGATGGATTGTATTCATGCTAAAGCCATATAATCAATAAAATATATTTTCTTCATTTTATCAGCCCCAATTCAGAGTACATTATGTCCTAGGTGATTAGCAAGAATGAGTAAAGAGAAACAGAATGGGGAGGGAGAAAGAGTAGAGACAGAGAAAAAAGACCTGGACTTCCAACCACATCATTTACAGATGTCAGAAAAGGATGAGAAACTTGATCTTATTTTACATTCCCTGTAACTTCCTTTTGTGTTTGTTTCTTTCAGAAAATGAGTGGGAAGATAATGGCCTTGCTGGACAGTGCAACTGGAATAACGTGGCCATAATTTATCTTCATAATACCAATAAAATCACAAGCATGCAATTTCTGACTCTTGTCTCTATTTATAAATGTAAGTTAGTATGGAAGTCGACTACCTTAGACATAATTTGTGAGCACCCAGAACCCTATGTCATGGATGTGTCTACCTTTCTATCTTCCTGTGTCCACAAACCAGTTGTCAGATGAAAAAAATCCATTTTACCTGCAATTGATTATCTTCTAAGACAAATACAATCTGTATAGTCACACGCTATGTAAATATATACACATATATTATGTATATCGTAAATCTTCAACTGATATTCTTGTACTTTAGAGAAACAGAAAATACAGAATGATTGTAAGGAAAGTTTAGAAATAGAAATTCTTAATACTTCCTAAATAGTTGGTTGCATTTTCATGGGTTATTAATGTGCTTTTCCACATTATTTTCCTGTAATATACTACACTCTTTCTCCTTTCATGTTCACAAAAATGTCGTCTTGCAAAGTATAGCCAGAATTTTTATTAAAGCCTACATAGATTCCATAAAGTAAGCAATATGATAGATTTTAAAAGATAAAATACTTTAAGTTCTTCAGATATGATTTTGAGGCCTACAATTTTTTCTTGCAGAGGACTCCTAGTATAATTGCAAATAAATACACATGATAATACTGTAATGTTGCAAACCTGGTTCTTAGGAATCATAAAAATCTACAAAACCCACTATTGCCTTATTTTACCCTAACTCACAAATGGTTAAACAGCATTTCCTTTTACTCCAGCAAATTTGATATGATATATAACATAAGCAGTTTAACATAGATATCTATTTAAAACAGAGAGATATTCCAGTGATTTTCCAAGAGTCTTGGGGGCATTTCTTATTATGAAATTGAGTACAATAACAATTAGAACTTTATTTTATGGAGATGTTAAAGTTACCAGAATTTTAAAACATGTTGAGTTAGAAGATGGTTAAACATACTTGCTGCTCTTGCAGAGGAAACAGGTTTGGTTCCCAGTACCCACACAGCAGTGTACAGCTGCCTGTAACTCCACTTCCAGGGAATTTGTTGCCCTGTTTTGGCCTCTGTAGGCACTGAGTCCATGTGGTGCTCATACACATTCAGGCAAACACTCCTATGTATGAAATAACATAAACAGATATTTAACAAAACCTATGAGGTACAAAAATCACAGCTCACCATAAAGTAATACTCGAGTTATAAAATATTAAGGGTAAACCCATGAAGTTATAAACTACTGAAATCTCTAGCTATGTCAATTTTGAGAAGTTTCACTTTTACACTTAAGGATTTAATTTGTGAAAACACAAAGCATAAGGCACCATGTGTATGAAATATAGTATCCATCATCTCAGTTTTGAATCTATAAGCTTTTTCTTTTTAAGATTACATTTTATCCAAGAACACATACTATTTTAGCAGATATCTTCTTGTTGGCAATATTTTCTGATGTTAGGAATCATCATTTTCAGTGATGAATAAATCTACTGAAGTCTGATGACGATTAATCACAAGTGTAATTTCCCTGTCACATCCCTACATTTTTCTCATCATGGTTTTGTCCTCTTACAATCTCACCACTCCTGAGGTGGTGATAAACAGATGAGGAGTAAAAAGCCTGTGTGTCTCCACAGAAATACCCTGTCTTCAAAAAAACAGAACAAGGAAAAACCCTCCTTTATAAACATGTCTGGTGTTCTTATAGCTGTTTAGTTTCTTTCTTCTATTTTCCTCCTTCAATTGGTAGAAAATTCATTTATTTTACTTAGCAAAAAAATCCCACTTTGTTTTTCTTAAAAATAATATTTATACAGAGTTAGTACTGAGAAGAAGACTGTTGCTGTGATGACCTAAGAGAGTATTTCAGGAGCGTTTCTGATGGAGTTATAGGGGAATTTGGAAACTATCAATGCAGGGTAATGAAACTCTACAATGCTGTAAGAAGAGCTCAATAGGAGAATCAGCAGAAACTCAAGAGCAGAATATTTATAATATTTATAATATTTATTATGAGAAAAGATAACTTTTCTCATATGCACATATTTTCTTACTTGTCTACTTTTAGTTTCCATGTATTAGTTATAGCTTTTTAGCTAATTAGCTGTATTTTGTGAAGAATTTGATGATAGATAAAATAAAACGTTGATGTGGCATAGAACTTTTCTTTAGTGCAATGAAAAGTCTTCAGGTTCTGTGGTTGTTTATATACCAATGGCCTCCATAGGCTTATATATTTGAATTCTTTGTCATTAGGTAGCAGTGGTACTTGAGAGGGATTAGGAGGTAGGTATGGCTTTGTTGGAGTAGGTATGGTAAAATATTAATGCCACTAGTTCCATAAAGTTACCATCTTGCAAATTATGGATTACCTGTTAGTAATATATTGGCAGTAATTTATAGATGAGAATCCTCAGGAGCTTGTTATTTCTCTCAAGGAGAAATCATTGATTGGAGTCCTTATGGCTCCCCTTGAGGACTATGTTCTCAATTATAGTAGGTAGAATAATGGTCCAATTCACCTAAAACTATAAAAGTTGTCTTTTCTTTTAGAGACCCTGTTGAGTGGCATGAAGTTAGAATGTCAAACTCTCTATTACAGTTTGTTAATTCTATTCAGACTAATTTGTGGAAACTAAGTGCCTTTTACTCACTTAAAGCATGGAATGGAAAGTCAAACTTTAATAATGACAAATTTCATTTGTCCTCTAATTTAAATCAAATTCACACCTTTATGGCTTATGTTCCATTACCTTTTCTGTTGCTGAAAGGACCTGTGCAATGGCACCCTAATAGTTATATCATCACTTGTATACAATGTATTCTTCATCCTGTGCCAATACTAGTATGTCCTTTGATGTTTTGAAAGTTTATATATTCTCAAAGGGAGACCAGCAGTCTAGATTTGAGTGAAGTTGTCAAGACAATGGCAAGACTCACCTGTGATAATGTTAGTACAGAAGCTTGATGAAAACATATTAAGAAGATGATGGAGGCTGGGATTGATAATTGCTACTGTCTTTGGAATCATCGCATTAATCTGACTCTTACCATATCTGGAGTTGCTCTTCATGTAGAAGTTCAAACTGCTGAATTTGTTAACAATTGATATATACAATCTCATGAACTTTAGATTCAACAAATTAAAGTAGATAGGTAAACAGTAGATGAAACATCTTAGTTGAGACAAGCTCTAACAATCATTGGAGATCAGTTAGATAGCTCCTGGACTAAAGGTGTGTAGTAGCCAGACCACAGCTAGAAGTGGGTTTTTCTAGTAAATAATACAATTTCAGGGTTCACAGTGTGATCAAATATCCTGCAACACTGGACTGAGAAGTTCCTATTAGTTTAGCAAAACAGACTTCTCTGAATATATGAGAAATTTATCCACAGAGAATTAACTAAAGGATAAACACCATCCTGAATGTGAGTGACGGTATAGGCTTGGAGTCTTAATGGAATGAAAAAACTGAAATAGCTCATGGGAAGAACTATACTCTATCAGCTGCTGGCTGCTAGGATCTGAACTGTTATGGGTCATTCAGAGATTACCCAACCTGACAATAAAAAAGATTTTGATAAGATAGGACTTTTATACTGGCTAGGACACTAAATGTTACAGCTCTGAGGGGGAAAGACTTCCCCAATGGAGGTATTTAAGCTCTGCGGGGGAAGGTTTCTCCTGTGGAAGTATTGCAGCTCTGAAGGGAAATGCACTCTGGCAGTTGGGATCCAAGGAATTCAACCATGTCACACCACACAACAAACCTCGTAAGACATGAGAGGATGGCTGCCAGTAGGGAACGGGGCAGGATACAGACTTTATAGAGGGGCAGAGTTTTATAGATTAGAGATTTCCTAGAGAGGATTGGTGGGATTTCAAGCCAAGCCCAGTGACTGATGGGATTTTGAGCTAAGGGACTGATAGGATTTTGAGCTCAAGGATTGGTGGGTTTCGTTGAGTTTTTAAAACCAGAAATGAACTCAGACCTTTTACCATAAAAGGACCAAAGGAGAAACTTCTAATTCTTTAGGTAAGGCCTTGGCTATTGTTAGTCCAAGGATTTTAAAGCCAAATCCACAAAGTTTCAAATTTTGGTGGTTGAATTAATTCATATCTGGACTGGGTCAGACAAAGCTTAATTTTTGTAACGGATGTCTGATAGGTACCTCAATTATCCTGAATAAGGAAGCATTTCATACAAAAGCTGAGCTAGCAGTTAGCCTGTCAGTCTTGTGACCCACTATCTTGTAAGAATAGCTGAGTCAGTAAAAGATTTCACAACAATCAGTTTTTAAGAATAGCCCTACTGCATCAAGAAACAGTCCATCTTGGGCAAGTTAGTTGACAGAGTTCACTCAAGATAGGAGCAACTTCCTCATGACTTACAAGCTAAAAACAATTTTTGTGTTTACAAGTCTTTCCAGCACAATAAATTACGCTCTGAGCATAATGGGTAAACATCACAGAACTGTTTGTTTTTTATACCATATCCCTCCACCACAAAGAACTAAAGCCCGTGCCAAAACAAATGATAACAAATTCTCATCTTACATTGTTTTCTTGGATGTGTCAGTCACAGCTATAGAAAGTCAATACAGAGTTAGTACTGAGAAGAAGACTGTTGCTGTGATGACCTAAGAGAGTATTTCAGGAGCGTTTCTGATGGAGTTATAGGGGAATTTGGAAACTATCAATGCAGGGTAATGAAACTCTACAATGCTGTAAGAAGAGCTCAATAGGAGAATCAGCAGAAACTCAAGAGCAGAATTTCAGTAGAAACGTAGAACACTGAGATGGCTGTTAATGTTTCACTGAAGCAAAGAACTTACTTTCAATTTGTTCATAGTCTGAAATTTTGTGAGAGACTAACTTCAAAGATAACAGATTAATTGATATGGTGGAATTTCAAGGTGATCCAGCATTCAGTCCATGCATGGGTATTGATTCTTTATTTTAACTCTGTTTATAGTGAGAATTTGAGCAAAAGTCAGAATGAAAACGTTTGAAAAACTCACAAATCTGAGTAACATTGTTATAAGAAAGCATAATTTCTGGAGATATTGCTTGCCTTAAAAACAAACCAAATGCTTTACATATGGACTGTAAGAGAAATAGCGTAAGAACACTTCAGGGAATGCCTGGGCCTCAACCACCGCAGTACAGAGCATGGAGACATAAAATCATATGGAATATTTTCCCTTAAGTGAGTAATGCCAGTGTATTATGCTTCAAATGATCCCCTAAGAAGGTATTTCTCAGATTCAGCTTGCCAAGCAAACAACTGTTTCACAGATGTGGTCTCATGGTTCCAGGGGCCTTTACTTGAAAGCTAAACTAGCATCATGTATGTGCTGCTGGTTTTGTAGACATGCAGAATGCAAGGTTACAGGATCACAGAGACTTATACCCAGACTTCACAGGAAGCCCTAGGAAGCCAGACAGTGTAGTTGGTGTCAGAACCCCTTTCAGCTGTCCTGAGAGGGTGATAATCCAAAGAAAACTAGGAAATGATGAATGCTAGGAACTTGGGATTTCTGCCAAAGAAAGCTGTAGACCATGTGAGAAAAATCAGTTATAAAAGAGGACATCTCTGTATGTGTGTATGAGGTTGGAGGCATGAAGGCAAAATCAACTACATTCTAAAGAAAGGGCTACTCAGGCATCTAAGATCCTCCAGCAGGCCTTTGCTCACACAAGTTGAACAACCATCCTTACACTAAGTTGTCTTCACTAGAGGCAAGAAAAGCAGGTGAGAAGCCATGTTTTAGTAAATTAATAAAAATACGCTGTGGTGATATTTTATTTGTGCAACCCAATAAAGTTTATCTGATGATCAGAGGAAAAAGTCAACCACTATGTTATACATAGTAGTCAGGTAATGGTAGCACATGCCTTTAATCCTATCACTGGGGAGGCAGGGATCTGTCTGGATCTCTGTGAGTTCAAGGCCATGCTGGAGAACAGAGCCAGGCATGCCTTTAATCCTAGCACTAGTCATAGAGGTCTGGATGTCTGTACAGACAGACAGGAGTGACAGAGCTAGACAGGAAGAGGAAATGATGTAGCTGGGCAGAGAGAGGAAATGAGTTAGCAGAACAGAAAGGAATACAGGCATGGGTATATAGGAAGTAGATCCCTTTAGAAGCTCCAGAGTTGGTGAGGTGAGGTAAGCTGTGTATTTTCCTATTCCTCTGATCTCTCAGGCTTTAACTCCAATTTCTGGCTTAGTGTTTTTTTTTTTTTATTAATAAGGCATTTAGCAATTCATCTACAACACACTGAACACATTTACAAAATACAGGTGTCAGAGATGCAGGCAGTCACTGAAAAGAATGACTAAAAAGCTAAGAATCAACAAAATGCTCATGTTACTTCTTTCCCAACAACACACAGCTCATCTGAGAAAGAAACGCTTGCTACATGTTGGAGCTAAAAGTAATTACATGGCAATTCTGACTTGAAACCTACTACCAGGTCTGATTTTATAAAAACGACTTCTATACAGTTCCATGGCATCCCTGGCCCTAACCTGCACTGTAACCTACTACTGAAACTTTATCAGCCTAGTGGACAAGGGTCTGCCATTACTATTCCTCCCTCCTTTTCACAGTATAGGGTAGAGGGAAGAGAGGGTACTCTACCTAACAGAAAACAGCATGAAATGTAGCACTGGAGGTTTACTTGGAGCTCAGTGTCTGGCTCACTAACATGAGACCACTATACCCAGGCAAGATCTTTTAAAAGGAACTTTAGGCTAGCATGCTCTTTCCAATGGATTAGACTCAATTGTTGCCTACATTATTTCCAGGTTTGGGGAGTATTAACCCTTAGACTATACAGGTTCCTAAAACTCTGGGACTCAGAGTCAACCAAGGTTAGCATCAGCCTCATAGACTAAGAGATTGCTTTCATTATCACTCTTTCAGTCTTGTTCGGCATAGTTTTTTAACAAGATTCTGCTGAAGGCAGGATATAGCACTAGGCAAAATATTTTGAATTGGCACTCATAGTCAGGATCATCAAACCTGAGACAGGGCAGATGTTAAAACCACTCACTGAGAACTAAAATCTGTGTTTGAGCTCTTAGGGCCATCTGAGTGTCAGACAGAGTCACACAGCCCCACTCTGTGAACATTAATTCCAGCCATTTGAACCAGGGATGGTTGCAGTCCCTCACTAGTGTGAGGGTTGTTTATTCAGGAAGTAACACAGAATTGTGGCCCTGTAGCTATAGCGATAGTATAGCAACCCAGAGGTAGCTGTTTCCAGGTGATTGTTTCCAGAGTAGAGGAGAATTTTGCAATGCTGAATTACAGGTTTCTAGTGACTGTGGATGAAGACTGTGGACCCACCGCAGCTCCAGGGTGTGGCAAAGACAGACTATCTGGTACACTGAAACACCTCCCTGTCCTTGCCCAAGGATGAATTAGTGCAAACCTAGATTTGAAAAGCTTGCTACTGCTGCAGTTAGTGACAATGCAGTAGTAATCCCTGTAATCTGGATTTAGAACACCATCTAGTGTTGACATACTAGAAGTGACTGGAGACACAGAAAGGAGTCCCTGGCTTGAATTTCTTAAAATGTGGTCTTGAAGAAAACCAGATCATGAAGATGATACCAGGAGAAATCCTTACACAAAAAACTTGATCATCAAGCACAACAATAAAACCCTGTACAGTTAACACTTTTAAGATTCTTTCATTAGCTTTTCATTGTCCTAAGTTGAGTCTAATTGTGGATTCATACTGAGGTTCTGTGTATATTCAAGTTTTCTACACAACTCTCTTCTGGATTGGAGTTATAGGTGGTTGTGAGCCATCCAGTGTGGTTGCTGGGAACTTAACTCTGGTAAGAGCGACAGTCTATGAATTCATAGTCTTTCAGAAGTTACAATTTTCTAAACTGGCTAGTTCTGAAAATCAAAACTCCCAAATAAAAATTGGTATACAAGTATAAGTTGATTAAGTATCTGTTAATATGAGAAAATTTAAAATATAATATAAAGTAAATGTATATAGTTAAAATATAAAGTACCCTTTCATTATTTAAGTAACATCTATGTATGCTTGTAATATCCTGACACTTTGACCTAGTTTCACACCAAGCAGAGATTTTATTTATTGAAGTCTTTTCAACCTTTCAGTTAGTCTGATAAAGTCAGTTTCTAACTTAAGATATCTCTTTTTTTTTACAAAGTAACTTTGGAAAATTTGAGGGGGCTCTGGGAATCCCAAAAGATTTTGTCCTCTCTCCATATCAAAAAGGAGATAATTAAGCTAAGATTATTGGATGTGCTGAACTTTCACAGGAAACAAGAAATAATATTACACATTTATTGAGTTGCATACATAGACTGATTAATAAGTGTTCAAAGAATTTATGAAATTCCTAAAAGTCTAAAATATCTGTGTATAATGCTATTATTTAATATTTTAACTGTTAATAAACACTCAAAGACAGTTGGGAAAATAGATAAATACTAAATCATATCAGAAAGACTCAAATTAACTACATCTTAAAATCCATCATGTGCCATTTTTTGTGAAATCTACACATATTTAGATAAAATGTTAGAGGCAGTAAGGTATAGTGACAGACATTTAAATCTCAGAAACTGGGAGGTAGAGGCAAACTGTGAGTTTGGTACCAGCCTAGTCTATCTAGTAAATTCTAACCCACAAGGTGTGTGTATATATACATATATATGTATATATATATATGCATATATATCTATATATATAGATATATATAGATATATATGCATATATGTCTGTGTGTGAGTGTGTGTGTGTGTGTGTGTGTGTGTGTGTGTGTGTGTGTGTGTGTCTATACAGAGAGAAAGGGGGAGGGGGAGAGAAAGAGACAGCAAGAGAGCACTAACTGCCGGGCAGTGGTGGCGCACGCCTTTAATCCCAGCACTCGGGAGGCAGAGCCAGGTGGATCTCTGTGAGTTCGAGGCCAGCCTGGGCTACCAAGTGAGTTCCAGGAAAAGGCGCAAAGCTACACAGAGAAACCCTGTCTCGAAAAACCAAAAAAAAAAAAAAAAAGAGAGAGCACTAACTAAGCTAAATCAAACAAAGAAAGAACCAAGAAGAAATGTTGGAAGCCTATGAACAGTCAGAAGTGAGAATCAGGGAGAAGATTCTTAAGAGAATCATCTTGTAACCACATTCATGTCTGAAACCTGGTTCAATTATAGAAATTGTTAGGATCGTTGTTTTGCATGCTATTTATTCCTTATTTCTTTAAAATTATAAGAGTATTAATAATAAATATTATGAAAAAACTTACATAAATTTTCTTTTTCCTGTAGAATGCAGAGTTACCTAAGGGAAGCCCTTGTCTTTCACATGGCCTGTGGGTAAAGTGGGTAGAGAAGCTTGCCAAAAGCACCTGTGAAAAAGAGCCATGGATGCTCTGATTCTGTATCCACAGCTCTCATACATATTACCCTCCATCCTCCAGGAAAAGAGACAACACAAGAAGAAATTGCATGCTGGCTTTTTATTGTGAAGCTGAAGATACAGTTATGCTTCCAGTGGTATACTTTCTTGTACTTATTTGTGTATGAATGATATGCGGTCTTAGTGAGTAGCGTAGGCTGGTCTTGAATTCAGTCTCTTGAGTGTTGTGGTGACAAAGGAACAGCACCATGCACAGCTCCAGTGACATAACTTTTGAATGATATTTTCTCATTTCCTGTATACAAAAAAAAAGCCAAACTGAGAAAGACCATAGGTATGAATTGTTATAGCAGAAGGTGTCTGATTCTTGCTGCATTCACTAACAAGAACAGCTGGGAGCCTGACTACGGCTTTTCCTTTCCTTCCCTCCTCTTCTTTCTTAATAGTGTTTTGTTCATTCTTGTTAGGCACCTAGCACATTATGTTCTTTAAGCTGTAGCTTATACTGTGAGAAAATGAAGGTTATCCTTAGTCAATTTGTCTTTTAGCAGTTAATGAAAATGAAAAGTGACATATTTACAAAGTGATCATTGTTAAATACAAAAGTGACATTGAAAGGCACACAACCATCTATGAACAGGGTTTGTCAAATTATGGCATGGTTGCATAATGGATGCTGTACAATTAGGAAAATAGTGAAGACGAAAAAGAAAGCAAGAGATTGAGAAGAATAAAAACAAAGAATTGGAGAAAAAAAGAAGAAAGTTGGGAAGGGAGAAAAAATGAAGGAAGAGAAAATACAGATAAGAGTTTTAAAGCTCAAAGAAACTTCACAATTAGCCAATGGACCTTTGGTGCAGAAAATGAAATTTGTATTGAAGTATTTCTACTTGCTTTTGATATATACTATTTCTGATTTTTTCCAATTCTAGCCAGTTTGCCAACTGTTAATTGCCAACTATTATAGTCTGATGGGTCATTAGGCATATTTTAAGGGACCCCAGGGTAGGTGGAATCCTGTAGATTAGTAGTAAACAAAGAAGTGAGCGTGCATGCTTGATAAGCTTAATTTAAGACCCTTAAGTATTAATATGACTTAAATACTCACAGAAGGCCCTGGCTTCTAGGAAAATAAAGTATTCATTTTTTCGAAGCATCTCTATTGAGTGACTAACATATGCTGGTACCCTGTTGGACAGTGTTCTTACTTGAGTCCGCTGTTGGACATTGTTCCTACTTCAGTCCACTGTTGGACATATAGCTACTGAAGAGAAAAATTTTGAAAAATATTAAAAACAGAAAGGACCAGACAAGAGGATGAGATAATTTAAATATGAGAAAAACTGAGCAGGTAATCTAATATTTAGGGTAAAAAGACTACACTGAGGAGCGGAGATGGACCTCAGAAACATGTCCCTCCTCTCTGGCTTTTCCCATGTAATCAACACATTTTCAGCCATAAGGCGCAAAAGGCAGGAGGGAGAGCATGTGGACAGTCTATGGGCCAGGTCTTAAACAGCCTGCAGGGAGCCTCCGCAGTTCCAGGGGAGGGGCTGCAGATGGCAGGCTTTCTCGGGGTGAGGTCTGGAATGGGAGAAGTGCAACTAGAGCTGAGCCTCCCAACAAATATGTATTCATTTCACCTAGAAAATGACTTTTATATGTAAAGAGAATTGGTAGAAAAGGCAGCTTTAAAGGTTTGGAAACCACAAGTACATACAAAGTTTCCATCTTAGAGAATGAGGTATAACAGAGGGGTTGAGTTACTTATATTTCCAAAGCAAGGTCCTTAATTTGTAATTAGACATTTCAGATTCAAGTACAATACACTAGTAAATTGTTTTACTAAAATATGTTAACAAGTTGATGTTATAATTTGAAGAGCTAGCTGGCCCTATTTCTGTGATAGATGGCATCACAAACATTCTGGCCTCATTAGAGGAAATAAGCAGCTTGTTTATTTGTTTCTTTTTCAAACCCAGAGTCATCAGGGAGTAGCTTCACTCTGCTCTGTTTATTAAATTGGATTTTTTTTTTTTTAAAAAAAAAGAGTTTTAAAGCTAAATTAACCGATGTGGTTGTTTTTTTTTAAGAAATAGATTGTTTGAAATGGGTGGGAAAAGGTTTTCTACATATAATTTATAAGGGAAAACTGATGTTTGAATATTTCCAAGATGGTATCAAAAAAGTTAACCCAAATAGAGTTTTCAGTGAGGAATATGGAGAAATATAAAAAAATAAGATTTTTTAAATTTAGTTGTTGTTGTTTTTGCTGTTAGATTACTATTTTATTTTATTTTTAGTTTGAGGATGGTTCAATGAACCAAGTAAGCATTTGAAAGTCTAGAAGGTATGTAGAAAGGTAGATTTGAGTGTCACTTAACAGGGACATTAAACTGAGTACTCTTGTGTGAAACTAAGGATTGTGAAGTGGAAGCGTCGAATGGGAAGTTCTTGAAGCCAAGGAAGAAAGCAGAGATCTCAGAGGAGGCAGAGGACCCCAAACCAATGCAGGTAAGAGAAATGAAATTACTGGAGAAAAGAGCACATGGAAACAAAGCTCCAGAAATATCAAAATTATTTGAAAGAACTTTTAAAAAGCAAATAAAAATGCTTAGAAATATTTTCTGTGGCCATGTAGTTTCACATGTTCCCAATTAATTTTGTGGCTCTGTACATGGGGAAAGTGTAGGAATGAAGGTGTTTGCTGCATGAATAAAGCATCATTCTAAGGGACACCGAACTTAGGTTACTCAGGTAGCTGGCCTTGAGTCTTTGCCATTTGACCTATTGGAAGGATAGTGGTGCTTCCAAGGTTGAAATTGATGGAGTTGTGTAGGATTACCTCTTATTGCGGTGGTCTGTGTCAGTAGTCAGGACAAGGAGTAGTCAGATACTGGGGTGGTCTGTGTCTGGTTGCCTAGATCTGGCCGAGGAGGACGAGGTTGTGTCTGATTTCCTTGGTCAGGGCGAGGAGGACGAGGTTGTGTCTGATTTCCTTGGTCAGGGCGAGGAGGACGAGGCTGTGTCTGATTTCCTTGGTCAGGGTGAGGAGGACGAGGCTGTGTCTGGTTACCTTGGTCAGGGCGAGGAGGACGAGGCTGTGTCTGATTTCCTTGGTCAGGGCGAGGAGGACGAGGCTGTGTCTGGTTACCTTGGTCTGGCCGGGGAGGACGAGGCTGTGTCTGGTTACCTTGCTCAGGGCGAGGAGGACGAGGCTGTGTCTGGTTACCTTGGTCTGGCCGGGGAGGACGAGGCTGTGTCTGGTTACCTTGCTCAGGGCGAGGAGGACGAGGCTCTGTCTGGTTACCTTGGTCTGGCCGGGGAGGACGAGGCTGTGTCTGGTTACCTTGCTCAGGGCGAGGAGGACGAGGCTCTGTCTGGTTACCTTGGTCTGGCCGGGGAGGACGAGGCTGTGTCTGGTTGCCTAAGTCAGGGCGAGGAGGACGAGGCTGTGTCTGGTTACCTTGCTCAGGGCGAGGAGGACGAGGCTGTGTCTCATTGCCTAGGTCAGGGCGAGGAGGACGAGGCTGTGTCTGGTTGCCTTCACCGTGGGGTGGTTTGTGCTGGTGGTGGGGAGGTAGACGGTGAGAATGTGAGTGGCTGCCTCCACCATGAGGTGGTCTTGGGTGAGGCGTTTCCTCTTGGCTTTCACTGCTAGCAGAGGGTCCAAGTGGGTGTCCTCCAGGAAATGGTCTCAGAAATATGTACTCATCTTGATCCTTAGTCTCTGTGTAAATATGGTATAGAATATATGAAACTTGTGGTAGAAGACTTCCCTTTGTATTTCTCTGACCTCATCACACATTGCCTGTCCAGAACTCTTTCTCAGTAGCCAAATACTATCATATATACTTCCTGGTCTTGGATAGTCTTCTATATGCTGAAGATATGGTAGAATTCGTATCTAACTACTGATACAAGTCATTTCCCTTAAATTTATTCAAAAAATGAGATGTTATATGCATTACAATTCCACAAAACAAAGTGGGATGGTTATAACAGACGTCCTATGACATCCTGTCTCACTACATGAACCATGCATTGAAAGGAAAGCTAGTTATTCAAGGATCTAAATATGTACAGAAATACAAAGGGAACAGAGAAAGACAAAGAAATTTTCCTCAACAGATTTTCTGAATATTCACACTAGGTATGTTCCATATTATCAGGAATGCAGTTGGTTAGAGAAAGGGCACATGAAAATGAATTTCTGTTCATTTTTAAAAAATAAAACTATGTAATTCTTAAGGGGAATATTGAGGAAGAATGAAGCAGCTTAACGAGTCTTAGTAACATGAAAGAGTACAAATAAGTACACTTTGCATTTGGGAGCCATCTCTTGGCAGTCATTTCTCCTTCGGGGAAGAGGCGAGCTGTTATTCAAATTGATGGCTCTCAAAAGTAGGGATAACAAAGATTTGTCTAAATTATTAAAAATTAACATTCATTCATTGCTAAAATATTTAAGTTATTATAATGTGATTTTGGAGAACTTGAAAAACTCCTAAGAAGAGGACAATGGAAGACAAACTTAACTTTATATGAGTAGGAAGGAAGTACCATCACAGTTGACTTCTATGAAATAATATGCATTTTATCACTAATTTCATTGAAATAATATACTGGATTTCTCAAGAAAATGAAATAGGAAAACTTAGGCATCGATTTTTTAAACTCAAAAACATCTGATAAGGAGATTCAACTTCCATTCATCACTTCTACTATCTGTAGGATCTTGTCAGCCACACTCTGAAATGTTCTCAAAAGGGGGCAAGATACAGAAGAATGGCAGTGTGGTGGACAGAATGACTCACCACCATCTGCCTAAACATAGAGCATACCTTTTTGTCCTCCTAGAATCCCTCCAAACTTACTGCTAGTATTTGATAAGTTTATTTCAAGTCCAAGTTTTGCTATATCATTACCCATTTTCTTCATCATTTCCTTTCCTTATTTTAGTAAGCTTTCCCAGAAAGAAAATAAAATAATAAACAGCTATACCATCTCACGTGTGCTACTGCAGCACCTCGAAGTTCTGAATGGGAGTTTGAGTAAAAGCAGTAAAGCCCCCTGCTCGGCAAAGAGCTACAGGCAATGAACCGCTGCTGAGAAAGGGAGAGTCAGTTTTCTCCAAGGTGAATGCCCTGATAAGTTATCCAATGGTCAGCCTTAAACCCATCTACATGCTTGCAGCACTGAATAGACTTAGTTTTGTGTGTGTGTACAACAATAATTAAGAAGTGGTGAATTTAAGAAAGAGTAGGGGAGAAACATGGGAGGAGTTGGAGGAAGGAGGACAGGAGTGGAGACAATGTAAATAGAGTACTCATGTATGAAATCCCACCCCCCAATTTTTTAACAAAACGTGCAATTTGGGCCTTAACATGTTTATTTTTATGTATAAAGGCTCAAGCTTACTATTTGATTCTCTGTCAGTTTTCATGTATGCTTATCCCCTCCATCTTTCTGAACCCAGTCTATCACTGTATAAGAGTATGTATAATATTTTGACTATAATATTGGTGCCCTCCATTACACTCCCTCTTTCTTACATACAAAAATCCACTCCCAACCTGTTTTCTTATACCTTCACTTGAGCTCTGAGCTGAGCTCAGTGCCAGCAAGGCCCCCGTCAGCAGGACCACCAGCATCCTGGAAGAAGCTCTGGAATTGCTATCAGGTCTGTGTTGGAGAGAACGAAACAGGGGCAGTTCTCCTTATATGGAAGAGCAGAACAATGGTACTTTTGAGTTCTCTATAGGGTGACCTCACTACTGGCAAACAGGATGCCTTACATCCCTGACTTCTTTGGGACTTGACCCATAAAGTAGAATGGGAAGGAAGGCTGCCATTGTTTTATTTATAAAAGGTATGATGTGTGCCATGAATAACATTGTTGAAGGAGTATTGGGTGAGATCCCAGAACATGTATTCAAACTAAAGTCATGACATAATTTGAACTTCAGTCTGTTTAATGAGACTGAGTCTGTTCTTCAAGTGTGTGTTGTTGTGGGGAAGGGATATTAGCCAACAGTATTCTCATATCACAAAAAGAAGATAGTAGATACTTCTGATATTCTTTATAGCCCAAATTCCATCAGTCATAATGTGTGTGTCCAGTGTATATGATATTTAGCCATAATGTTAGTTAATACAGCAGTCATTTCAGCTCAGATTGAAATTCATTAGGACATCACACTTGAACACATGGTAAATGAAGGTGGGCACCCATTCTTCAAGATTATCTTTGATATCCAGGCTCTATCCCTGAATAGTGAAGCCTTATGGTGCTACAGAGCATTGGCAATATACAGTATTTCAACTTGTTAATATCTATGGGGCTTTTGGTGCCTGAAATAGCTACAGAAACTACCACTTGGTTTCCATGGCAGTCTATTTTTCCTTTACAAATGGCATTATTTCACATTTCTGATATTACAGTGTCCTCCCCTTTATGAGACCATGCTCTACATTTTATTTTGATCCTATTTTTTCTAGGAAATGATTTAAATAAGCGCCACTTATACTGTTCTCAATTATACAGATGAACAAGATAGTCTGTTACCTTTTTTAAAGTCCAACTTGCATTGAGTAGATGCTCTGATTTGGAGTAATATTCCGTGATATGGTCTCAAATTGGCCTGAGGTGAGGAATTCTCTCAGAAATGTATTCCCATCCTCCTTGTGAGACTGACTCATTAACATTCTATGTTCTGACTCTTTCTGTGGTTATTATTTGATTCCTAGCATTTTTAGGATGTGCATCCTTTAGAGATTCCTTTATTTTTTTTTTTTTTTTTTTTTTTTTTTTTTTTTTTTTTTTTTTTTTTTTTTTTTTTTTGGTTTTTCGAGACAGGGTTTCTCTGTGTAGCTTTGCGCCTTTCCTGGAACTCACTTGGTAGTCCAGGCTGGCCTCGAACTCACAGAGATCCGCCTGGCTCTGCCTCCCGAGTGCTGGGATTAAAGGCGTGCGCCACCACCGCCCGGCTATTTTTATTTTATTTATTTTTTTTTTTTTTTGGTAGAGATTCCTTTAATCAGATGTTTTCCTACTTATTATCTCACTAATATAGGCCTGGCACTGAGCTCCACAGCAAATTACAATGCTGCATTTCAGCCTTGTTTTTGCAAGCATTGAAATCCTCGTCTCAACTCTTTTTCCCAGCATGCTGAGGGGCAGTGGAAGCAGTCTCTCAACATCCAGATATTGTAATTTCATCAGGTCACATAACAGTTACTGGTATACAGATGTGTTCAGAAATTGTTTTCATCCAAGTAAGATTGGTTCTTGATTTTCAGTCACAGATTTTGTTTTAATTCCTTCATCATCCTTCAAGAAGTTGTTGTTGTTGATATGGCTTAGAATTGGGGAAAGATTCATGTGATTCTTTATTTGCAAACTATCAGACTGTCAGCAATTTAGCTGATATGCTAAGGAATAGAAAGAAAGAAACTTTCAAAGCTTATAAACCAATGCTTCTATCCCTATCATTCCAAAGAAGCATTGGAAAGGTCCTCACCAGACACTCAATATATGATGAAGCTGTGATCTTTCACTTTCATAACTCCAAAATGCAACAAACAAATGTTTATTATTTATAAAGCAGTCTGGCTGCCCTTCTTATTTAACTGAAGATGAGCCAGGCAAGAAATGTTGCTAAGAAGTAGGATGTAACAACTCTAGTACTTGTCAACATAAACATGGTTTTCACAAGAGGTAGCGGTTAGAAGGGTTTGGGAGCAAATGTGAGAAGCTTATAGTACTAGAACTAACACATGAAAGTCAGTTGCAGTGTTTTATCTAAACAATACTCTGTTTAGGGACTAATCATTGGAAAAAAGAAACTGCCATAAATGCTAAGTTACTAAGTGCTATCTATGTAACAATGTGCATTTTCAAGCAAAAAGGTGTAGCAGTTGCCCAAGGCTCTTTAGCAGAAAGAAATTTCCAGCTCTCAAAGAAAATCTGTGAATACACATGGAAGCCCATCACTAATCACTTGAGCAAAATCTCTCTCTTAAGGTCATCTGTCTATTGCTGTGGGATAATGCCCTTGTACACTGGTTTAATAAAACACTGATTGGCCAGTAGCCAGGCAGGAAGTATAGGCAGAGTGAGCAGATGAGGAGAATTCTGTGAAGAGGAAGGGTTGAGTCAGGAGTCGCCAGCCAAACACAGAGGAAGCAAGATGACATGGTAGAACTGAGAAAAAGTATCAAGCCATGTGACTAAACAAAATAAGAATTATGGGTTAATTTAAGTGTAAGAGCTAGTCGGGAATAAGCCTGGGCAAATGGCAAAGCAGTTATAATTAATATTAAGCCTCTGAATAATTATTTTATAAGTGGACAACGAGACTGCAGGTGCCTGGTGGGACCAGAGAAACTTTCCGGCTACAGTCTATCTGATTTTTATGTAGATTTATAGACTATTAGAGAGTGATATCAGGATTTCAGATGTCATTTAAAAGAAGTTTTGATTGTGTTCCTCCCTAAGAACTTATAGAAGAAGAATAAAAAAATTCATAATGCACCTGACATCTTAAAACTCTAGTTATCTAAGACTCTAATCACTTCTTTAGAGAGAAAAGGAATGACACATTATTCTCTACCTCTAAACTTCTGAAGGTAAAACTGCTTCAAGGCTTGAGAGACTACTCATGAAGAATTAAATAAGTGAATATAATATACAAATACATTATCTAATAGACATCTTTTTTATTGATCTTCTTACTTACTAGAAATTCACATCTGAAATTAGAGGAAAAAGAGCATCAAAGACCTGGGCATAGTGGTACAATGTCTATAATCCCAGAACTCAACAAGTGAAGGCAGAAGGATCATAAGGATCATACTACATAGCAAGTTCAAGGCCAGCCTGAAAACAAAACAAAACAAAACCAGCCTAAAAGATCCTTTCTGAAAAAGAAAAATAAAAGAAAATGAAGAAGAGGAAAGGTAAGACAAGGAGGGAGAAGAAATCATGAATATGGAAGAACAACAAGAATTATTATTGTTAAAGAACAACACACTACAGCTTGATGTGGAATCACATGTTCTAAATCCCAGCACTTAGGAGGCAAAAGCAGTTTGTCAACCTGGTTTACATAATGAATTCCAGGCCAGTCAGGGACATCAACATCAAAGTAAATGGAGAGAAACTCAAAGCGATTCCACTAAAATCAAGAACAAGACAAGGCTGTCTGCTCTCCCCATACTTATTCAATATAGTACTTGAAGTTCTGGCCAGAGCAATAAGACAACAAAAGGAGATCAAGGGATACAAATTGGAAAGGAAGAAGTCAAGCTTTCACTATTTGCAGATGACATGATAGTATACATAAGTGACCCCAAAAATTTGACCAAGGAACTCATACAGCTTATAAATACCTTCAGGAATGTAGCAAGATACAAGATTAACTCAAAGAAATTAGTAGCCCTCCTATACACAAATGACAAATGGGCTGAGAAAGAAATCAGAGAAACATCACCCTTTACAATAGCCACAAATGATATAAAATACCTTGGGGTAACTCTAACTAAGCAAATGAAGAACCTGTATGAAAAGAACTTTAAGTTCCTGAAAAAAAGAAATTGAAGATGGAAGAAAATGGAAAGATCTCCCATGCTCATGAATAGGGAGGATTAACATATTAAAAATGGCAGTCTTACCAAAAGCAATCCCGATCAAAATCCCAACACAATTCTTCACAGACCTGGGACATCTGGATCAAACTCCTTACCCTAAGGTTCAAAGGTCATCATGCAATTAGGAGGAAAGGTGTGGTGGTATTGTGTTCCCCAAAATATTGTGCATGCTAAACAACTTATCTGGGGTCAGAGAACAGGACAGCCACAATATTAAACATAGAGGATAGGCAGTGGTAGCACATGCCTTTAATCCTAGCATTCCAGAGGCAGAAATCTATATGTTCAAGGATACAGCCAGGCATGGTGACACATGCCTTTAATCCCAAGAAGTGAGCCTTTAATCCCAGGGAGTGATGGCAGATAGCAGAAAGGTATATAAGGTGTGAAGACCAGAAACTAACAGCATTTGGCTGGTTAAGCTTTTAGGATTTAAGCAGCACAGTTCAGCTGAGATTCATTCTGGATGAGGACTGAGAAGCTTCCAGGCTGAGGAAACAAGATCAGCTGAAGAACTGGTGAGGTGAGGTAGCTGTGGCTTGTTCTGTTTCTCTGATCTTCCAGCATTCACCCCAATAATTGGCCTCAGGTTTGTTTTTATTAATAAGACCCTCTAAGATTCATGCTACAGAAAGGTTGTAAGAGCTAAATGGAGTAGATGTCTATAATCGAGCAGCATTTGTTAGAAATGATAGGAAATTTGCATACACAATGTACAGTGGCTATCCCTGCATACATAAGGCCTTGCATATGATCAAGCCACTCAAAATTGCACTATGGATTAGGGAGGGACTTATGAAGTTCTACACTATCTGAGGAGTTATTGATAATTAGTGGCTGCTCTTGTGGAGGCAGATAGTAGGTTTGTTCAGGGATTCAGAATTTGGGCCCTGAGAGGCTACCCATGTAGATATCCCACACCCTTGCACATACCGGCAAAACTAAACAGATTCAGTTGGTACTTTTGAAGACAGGGAGGGCACATGAAGTTAGGAGGAGGAAAAGATGATATTGAGAGGGCAGGGAAGGAATTGGAGGGTTGGGAATGGGGGTGTGGATTTGATCTAAATACATTATATATATATATATATGAATATTAAGTAAAATATTTAAAATATTACTTTAAAATCACATTTAAAAAGCATTAAAAGAATTAGTAAATGCTAATATGCTTACCCAGAAAAAAAATCATTTGAAGATAAACAGGCATGGTTCTCATTATTTGATTGCTTTTGTAGTTTTGAAAGGATCTGGAGCTTCTAATGTCTGAATTATCTTTGTATCAAGAAAAATAGTACATCGAAGCCTGACGGATATACTTATGATTTAAGACACAATTACTATATGTCAATTATTATTTATTAAAATTATTAAGAATATGCTTTTACAACTTGTCTGTTAAAGCTTAGGAAATATTTATACCTTTAAAATATAGCCTGTTATAACTAGTTTGTTTGTTTTCTGGATATCATCCTGTCTCACCTTCTATGTAAATATAAAAAACCCAGAGAGGCAGTGGGGCATAACAAGAAGAATGCAAGTCCTAGAAGTTGCTGATACCTAGACTCTCAATCCCCTTTATAAAAGACTTAGCTGAGGCCTCAGTCCTCCCATATACAAAACTGAGACTTAAAATAATTATTGCTATATTTATAGTAGGGAAAATTGGAAGGTTAAATGATATAAGGTAAGTGGTTAATAGATGCTACCTCCCATGATGAAAGGTGGTAGGGTGGTATGTTGTTGACTGCACCACAGTGTTAGAGTAGATATTAGGCAAGAGTCATATTTAGAATGTATTTGAAACAGAGACCCAACTCGGTTTGATAATTGTGTGTGAACAATAAGATAGTATAAATTGCCTTAACTGAATGAATATTTGGAGGCCTTCAGACTGATTTTCTCCTAGATCAGATCCTATGTATAAGCTGCAAGCCTGTGATCTCACAGTAGGAATGGATATAGATGCATGAGCCTTAAAGAGATGATTGCACCATAAAGAGGTTGTTAGACTGGGACCTAGGAGCATCTGACTGTGACTGTACCATTAAAGAAGAAGATACGTCAGCACACAGAGAGATACCAGGATTACATGATCATGAGAAAAGCCCTGTGTCAAGAGCCAGCAAGGAGGCCACCACCCAGAATCCAAGAAGAGGCATATGGAGAAAACAAATACGTGGCCAGCAATGTGAAGCTTCTGACTTTGGAAACTGTGACATAAATTTCTCTTGTTAATTCCACCCAGTCAGTGTATTTTGTTTTCAGACATAGCAAATTAAAAAGGATGAGAGCAGGAACTGAGATTTGGAAACTGTTAAGTGTATGTTTCTCACACATTCCCTCAAGGCTGCTCTCACCTACACAAACCTGCATGCCCTGCTGCAGGCTGCCTCACTTTGCTTCACCTTTCCTGAAGGTCTCCCCTGTCAGCTCCTCTAGAACTGGCTTCATTTTATTTGGTGAGTTTCTAGGTGATATTTTTTGTTTGTAATACACGAATCTCTTTCACACTCTGCTGACACTGGAGAAGGTTAGAGAAAGGGCACCAGCTAGGTGACATTTGTCAGAATCAGAGACTGTGTTCCAGACTCACTAAGCCAAAGACAAAGTGGACTTCCCCAAGGACTGCAGTTTCCTTAGCTGCTTACTTGATACACTGGTTTCCCTTTATTTATTCCTCTTGCTCCTTCGTTTCTCCCTTTAGTGTCCACCAATGGTTAGCTTCCCATACATGGTGTACAGCAATCAGAGGCAGACATAGGGATTAATATAGGAACCTGCAGAACAAGTACCTACAATTTTTTCTCATAAAACAAATGAGCCCTGAGAAAATTACTTTCATTTTCACTTGAACAGAGAAGGATTGCTGAGTTATATATAATACATTCTCCATTCAAAAGCTATGCATGATAAATTGAGTAAAAGCCATCAGCCTGGTCTTCTTGTAATTGTCGCATTATTCATTGGGACACCCATTGTTTGGGAAGCTTTCTTGTAAATGTTTCTATACACCAGAAAAGGGCAGAATGTGGGACCCTGCAGAGTTCCACAGTTGATAAAAGGACAAATTAAGAATCATAGTCAGATGGTCCTCTCTACTTTACTTCCATACAAATTCTCTTCAGATCTCCACCAGCTCAGCACAAAAACTTATCAATCACAAGGGTCCCAAGCAGGCCTGAAATGAAATAACAGGTACCTGAACTTACTCAATTTGATTCTCCATAATAAGACTAATCAGATAATTCACAGATATAACAAGGAGGGGGAAGAGCAAGAGAATAGAAAGCAAGCGTTGTAGGCAACAATATACTTTAAATAGTTTTCAATGCTCAGCTTTCTGGTTTCTGTAAAATGGAAACAATTGCTTAGAAGAACATCAAGGGTATGGAAACCATGCTGTTTGATAAGGAGATGAATATAGATAGAAGAGTAGATGTTACTGCTGGATGTACTGAGAAGTTGGAACTGAAAGCATTTCACAATATTCAGTGAGGAAAATCCATGCTGAGGCCTAGGATGTGAGAGTGAAAAGATAAGGTTTTCATAGGAAGAATCTCAGTTTCCTTTATGTCAGCAGTATTTGCCAAGCAGGACAGAGAGAACTGTGTTATACACATTCTACTGCAGGAGTCCATAGGAATTTCAGAAATAATATAAGTCGCCCTAGTTTGGGCTAATATCCACAGGCTGAGATGCTTAAATATATTCATGTGCTTTTAACTACTGCCAAAATTATTAATCTAATAAGAAACTATTCTCCTGAGCCCCAGAAATATTTAAAAAGAAGAAAGTCCATCTAAGACAGTGATTTTCAACTTTCCTAATGCTGTGACGCTTTAATACAGTTCCTTATGCTGTGGTGACCCCAACCATAAAATTATTTTTGTTGCTACTGAAATTTTTCTACTTTTATGAATTGCAATGTAAATATCTCTGTTTTCTGATAGTCTTAGGAGATCCTTGTGAAAGGGTCGTTCAGCCACCCAAAGGGGTTACGACCCACAGGCTAAGAACAGCTGATCTAAGAGAATGGTAGAAGAAAGCATTTTGTTATATCAGTAAATGTCATTTGGTTATAAATAATGTGCATCCTTCACATTACTTAAGTGGTGATAATTATGTATTTGGACCTCCCAGGTTCAGTCTGCCTTGTTCTCACACAAAGACCACTGTTATCTTTAAATTCATCTTCCTAAAATATTTCAGGTTAGAAAACCTCAGCTCATCGAAAAGAAGTGAAGATCACAGACTGTTGTTTGACTCCTCCTGGGAACAGAAAATCAAATGCTTGCTCACCACAGACAGAGTACTGTCAACCCACCTAAGAGATGATTACATACAAGTCTATCTTAGTGAACCAATGAGATGACATTTGGGAACCTTGGTTACTCAGAGGCTGCTGTATTACTGAAAATCCTGTCCCAACATGGACGATTACTTATGAAAGCAATAGCCCTGAGTTCCCTAGGAAAACAAAGCCATTGAAAAATCTCCTTTCTCCTGGAAATCATTCACTGTTTTTATAAACTTGGGAATCAACACTGTGAATGCTATCATTTTCTGAACTTCCTGAATCCTGTAAGTTTTGTGAATTTCCTGAGCCTCCCAAATTTTTCAAGCTTCCTAAGTCTTACAAGACTTTTTTCTCCATCCAGAAAGATTATTTAAATTAAACAAAATTAAATTAAATTAAAAGGCAGATCCTGTTGAGGTAGTGGGAAATAATTTCAACACAGGGTGAAACAATGCAAATAAGAACAGAATACATCAGAAACACTTAAAATCCATAAGAAAATGGCACCACATATTAAAGGTTTAAATCAAAGAATTGGCTGGGCAGATTTTAACATTTGGTAAACTTTCTTTCCAGGATTAAAAGGTATAGACAGAGAGCAGATAAAGGAATATTAAAGATTTTGTCAGTATCATATACATATATAAGAAAGATTAAGTGCAGTTTTCTAGCCAGTAAGAAAATACGTTTTAACAGAACTTGAAATAAGAAAGAAGAAATTTGGAGGAATATGCACATGAATGCAATACTGTTTTCATTTCCTCCTAAGTGTCTAACTATACTTCATGGATGACTTTTAAATGTGATTTTACTGTATAGGGTACTAGGTGTACATAGAGAAATATATATTTCACCTTCTTCCTTGAGGAGGTTGGTTCTAAGACCAACTAGAAATTAGATTTTCATGTCTTTTGGGTGAAATGTAAAAATATATGTATATAATAGATGCATATCTCTCCATGTACCTAAGTTACATCTACATCAGTCAGAATGCCTACCATGAAGTATATGAACAACAAATGCTGGTGAAGATGCTTATGGGATTGTAAGTTAGTATGGAATTTCCTCAAAATCTAAATCTAGATCTTGCATTTACCATTTCAGCATACCCCAGAGATACTTGTCTATCCAAGTCAATGCATGCACTATTCTCAGTAGCTAAGACTGAATCTAGGATAGGTATCCATCAATTGATGGACATATGATACATACAAAAAGTGGAGACTTACTGCCCTGTAATGTTTCTATTTTCAGGAAAATAGGTAGAGGTAGAGATCACCAGATTAAGAAAAAACCCTAATAATGACAAATATTACAATCATGCTATCATTCTCAGAATCTGAATTGTAATATCTACATGTATGTCATAAAGCTTGAAGTAGGACAATGAGGGAAAAAAGGGAACAGAAGAAAATAAAAGGGGGAAATGAAAAAAAATCATGATTTTCCTCATGGAATCTAGATTTTACTTCTTTAGATAAGAGCCCTTACACTGTGAATGAAATACATATCTGAAAGACATAAATGGAAGCACTGTTGGAAATATCAAGAGACTGTCTTCATCAGATGCGTAAAAAGCCAGTCAACAGGAATATCAGAGAACTGATTTTTCCTTTGTGGATATCAATACTGACCTTAATGTTTGGGGCACTTTGTATTTGGAATCCTTTGAAAGTGAAGCTGGCAAGATGACTCAAAAGAGTAGTGGCCGATAACCCAAATTTGAGTCCCAGGCCACACATGGGGGGAGGAGTAAATCACCCCTTATAGCTTTTCCTCTGGCCTCCAAATGCAGAATGCCTCCCCTAAAAAACACAAATTTAAATTTAAGGTGGAGTAAACCAGCATTATAATGGGTATCAAATCTCCACACAGACACCAGGGACCACTAAAAGGAAACAACAGAGAGAAGTAGACATACTCATCATTTCCTGACAATGATTTGACCTCCTTTGAAAACAAAGAAGGGTTTCCATTCAGTTTCAGGACCAAATGCAGCACATCTAGATGGCCTTTACATCAGAAGGACTTTTAGAAAATCTAGGATTTCCAGTAAATCTAGGCAACAACCTACTTCCAGCTAATATTTGTGCTTTATGCCAGAACAGAATTGTCTCCATTGAGGAATGAGATGAGAAGGAATTCAGGATAAGGCTTTAGTGGAAATTATCTCCATTTGCCACTCAAGAGTTTCTGAAAATGGCTTAAGAACTCAGCCCCCAACTTATACTGAAACAGGAGTCCTCTTTTGTTAAAGTTTCCAGCTTCTTGGACAAAGCAAGCTCTGGTTTTTGTTTTTTTTCTTTTCCTGGCTCTCAAGCTTGTTCACAACCTGTTGTAGTACATATTCTCTGAGCCTCAAAGACAATCTAATGAATCTCTGTTCATATATATATATATATATATATATATATATATATATATATATATATATATTGCATTGGTTCTGATTCTGTGGAGAGTCATGATTACATCCACCTTCCATACACTGAAGAACACCACTGAAGTATAACTTCCTCCTGTCTGTAACAGAACCCTCACAAATTTTAGAAATTTGTTTTGTAGTGAAAGACCAAGTTTAATTTTCAGCATGAACTCTAGACAACTTTAAAAACTCTTATTTGCCAAAGAATTTTAAAACTTATACTATCAAAGTTGGTTTTTGCCATTTAATAATTTAAATATATTTTAAGAGAATTTCTTTAAAATAGTGAAACATTAGAGATTATTGAGTGTGTTTAAGGAAGTAGAAATATTTAACCATGTACATTTTAAAATTTAGATTAATCATTGAATTTGGTAGTCATTCAATATCTTTGATTAATTGAGATGGCCAACAAGATAATTATCAACATCTATACAAACAACCAGAAGAATAAGGGTGATATTTTTGTAAATATTTCATTGGATACATCAATTCATTAAAAAGCCAAGTTGAATGGTATCAATAGCTTCCTGTTTCCCAATATGGAATTCTTCATTGTGACTATAAAAGGTGAACTGTTAGTAAATTTTGTGAAACAATTGTTCATATTCCTTACTGTTTCTTTATGAAAACCATTATTTGAAAGAGAATCACTTTTGGTTTATTTATTTATTTATTTTTATTTTTCAAGACAGGGTTTCTCTGTGTAGTCCTGGCTGTCCTGGAACTTACTCTGTAGACCAGGCTGGCGTTGAACTCAGAGATACACCTGCCTCTCTCTCCTGATTGCTGGAATTAACTTTTGATTGATTTTAACAATATAAAACATAAGGCTGTGGGTTGATATAATTCTGAATTTTCATGCTTTAAATTTTTTGTTGTAGTTTTTAATCAAGAGGAGTTTTGAGACATGGGAGATGGCTTAATTAATAAAGTACATGCTGCACAAATGTGAAAAATTAAACCTCCTGTTTGAGGGCAAAAACATTGAAAAAAAAGGATTCTGGGGGTAACTGGATCTTAGAAAAGAATAAGTGTTGGAAGTGTGTGGGACAGAGGGGAAGACAGAGCACTACTTGTTCATGGCACTTTTGAATCAGTTTTTCTTTTCCCCGTCTATGCTATTGAAGTGGCCAGCATGGAAAAGGAACCTTTTAACTTTAGCTTCATGAACTTTATTATAATTTCAAAATAATCAAAAGGTAATTGATCAACAGTGGTATCACTGTATGAAAGACAGCACATTATATCACTAGTATGTGAAAATAATCATGATTTTATGTAAATATACTTGTCTATGAAAGCTTAATTTTTCACCCAGCAGAAGTATCTCAGCAAAGATTCACCTGAAATTTATTCCAAACTAAATATTTTCTTTCTTCTCTGGCCTTGCTAAGCATGGAAACAGCTTGGAGGCAATGGGGCATTGTAGATGACCCCAGACTGGCTTCTCACTAGACCACAACTCCCTTGCACCAGGCTTGGCTTGCACTTTCTTCATCACTTCTGCCAAAGGAGAATATGTCAGATAACTCTCAAAACAATAATTATAAAAGTTAATGAGAATACAGTAAATGTTGAGTATATGTTCCCTACTGTACTCAGCCTTGGTCAGTGTGTGTTCATGGACTTTTATTAATGGTTTGAATGAGAAGAACTTGGCCTGATCAGGGCTAGGAGGACAGATTAAGTGAGTTGTCACTTTTGAGATGTATTTGGAAAGTACAGCCAATTGGACGGTCTAGCAGACACTGTCACAGAGACTGAGAAAATAAAAGTGGCTCTTTTATTTTTTTGGTATTTGGGTGAAAGGTCTGTCATTTCTGAGAATTTAATGTAAAGAGCTCTGAGCTCTGATTTTTCCCTCAAGTATCTAGTTCTAATGTAGAATCTCTAACCCTATTACACTAGAATATGGCTTTGTTTGGAGACCGAGATTGCTTTTCGTAAGCTTATTAAAATAAAATGAATCTGTTAGGACAAAATGCAATAGAATATGTCTGGAATTCTCATACAAAAGGACATTTAAACACACAAGTGACACAAGAAATGCTTGTGCAGAAAGCAACTCTGTGTGAGAACATGTCAAAGAAGTCACTCCCTAGAATCCAAAGAAGGGGCTGCTGATGCAGATGTAACTCATGGAATACTAACAGTAGCTCCATACCATCAGAATCTATGTGAAAAAAAAAAAAAAACAGCCTGTTACTAAATTCTTCTTTAACTTTCTTTTGTATTTTTGGAAGTTCAAGAAAACAAATATGGAATAAGCTTACAGTAGAATGGGAAAACCATTAATTCTATGGGGATACTGGCTGCAAAGTCAATAGTTAAGTCAAGGAGATTAGTTACGGGCTTCAGCACCTATTGGCTTCCTAAGAAAGAGCCTGCTGCATGCTGATCATTGCTTCACATCTCCATAACTGAATCTTCCCTGTTTTTCCTCGATAACTTGTTTGTATTGTATCTCATGGGTTCCTACAATTTTTTTTTTCATAAAAATTAGTCTCTTTCACATCTTGCTGATGTGAAAATGGAAAGGGCTCCCACACTGGGTGATATTTTACAGAATCTGATGCTGTGGCCTGTGATACAATTAGCCAAGGACAAGGGTTATTTTCACCTAAACAGCCATTTGTTCTTACATATTCCATCTGCTCTGTCTCTCTGACCTTTTTTCACCTAAAAGTCTTTATTAATCCACCCAGGCAGAATCACTCATCTCTGATTTCCTTCCATCCATGGTTGATAGACACATGAAAACAAATAGAGGAATTACATGGAACTGGCAATTCTTCCCTGTCTTTCATAAAACCCATGAGTCATAGAACATTTTTTTTTCTTTTTGTTCATATACAGAGAATAACTCCAAGTGCTAAAACAGCCCTTCTTCAGAACACATCCATGATCACCTGAGGAAGGGGCATCAGCTTTTTGGCCCTTTAAATTTCACATTATCTGTTACAAAGCCCATCATTTTTATGGCTTTCCTACAATGTTATATATTTCCATTCAGAAAGAATGAAAACTGAAAAATGTGCATAATATTTATCCAGAGTCCACACCGTACAGGAAGTTTGTCTTAAAATTTACATAATCAAATGATCCACCTTTAACTTATTTCAAATTATCTTCAAATTTCTACCAGTTCCATGAGAACACAGAGCAATGATACACGTTTTACATAAGGTAAGGCATGAAGATTTTCTAATACAACCTTCCATGAAAACAATGATCCATCACTCCACTCTGTAATGAAGAACAAGGTCAGAGAAAACAACAAATGAAACCTGCTGCCAAACAATACACTGCTACCAAACACTGCCTAAAAAAATTAACCAGTGCTGGTAAAGAAGAGCAAATCTGTCTGAAGTCTCACTAGTTAACAATGAGGGAGGAAGGTGGCCATTTTGAGGCCATTCTAAATAACACCCTAAAGCCCTTGTTAGAAACAAACCAATAGAATAACAAAACAGGTAACTGATAAAACACACATGTTCTCTAAATTTTCAGAACATCAGCATAAGATCATAAGAACAAGGGTGGTTCGGATAGAAAGTAAAATGTCAAGTCAGGTGAGAAATACAAGATTGCCTGTCAGAGCACTGTAGAAAAAAATCACTGTGTTGTCTGAGAAAGCTGAAAAAATGTCCATGCAATTGATTAAAAATATTTCTTATAGGGAATAATGCCCAAATATATACTTATTCAATATCCCAAATAAGATGGGCACCAGGGTATGCTCCCAGAAATATGACATTCTATGGTTCACATAGGAAGCACCTCATCACATTGCTATGTTCTAATGACTGCATGGTTTTCTGGCAGTCACTTTCTCTCTACTAGAACATAAGGAGCAAGAGCAAAATATTTTAGGCTTCTTGGGATGCAATTCAATGCTTTGTCTAATTAGAGACAGATTCGATGAATTCTGAACAATTTTCTGGCTCTGAGCAGACTCAGTGTCAGGGCTACTGTGCATCCCTGTGTAGTGTCTTCAGTCAGAGAATTGAATGAAACATTGTGTTAAGTATTATACACATGGTTAAGCACATTATGATTGCTGAAATTTAGAAACAATAGTAGAGATGTTGACTGTGGTTACTCTTGGTGTTGGAAAAATGATAATACAAATATACACATGAATGTAGAAGCAAAACCCCCCTCGTATGCAACCCACAGTGACAAAGGCATAGTTGCCTCAACCAAGCTGAAGCTCAAAAAACCATGGAAATCCAAATCAAATGTTTGAGCTAATTACTCAGTTTTCCTTCAACACTGCTGGTTTGTTTTATGTCAACTTAACACAAGCTAGAGTTACCTGAAAGGAGAAAACCTCAATTGAGAAAATGCCTCCATAAGATCTACCTGTAAGACATTTTGTTAATAAGTGATTGATAGGAGAGGGGACAACCCACTGGGAGTGGTGCCATCCCTGTGCTGGTAATCCTAGGTTCAAAAAGAAACAGGCTGAGCAAGCCAAGAGGAGCAAGTCAGTAAGCAGCACCCACCCATGGCCTCTGCATCTGCCCCTTCCTCCAGGTTTCCTGCCCTATTTGAGTTTCTGCCTTGACTTCCCTCAGTTATGTACTGTTACCTGGAACTATAAGCTGAAAGAAACGCTTTTGTCCCCAACTTGATTTTGGTCACTGAGTTTCATTGCAGCAACAGAAACCCTAACTAGGACAAACATTATTGCCTAAATTATATGGTGTGCCATTTCAAGCAGCCCATTGACAACATCTTCCCCATTGCATCATACTGGGCATAGATACCCAGGAAAAGTCAGCAGTCCAGTGAATCTTTGTGTCAGATATGAGCTTATCCAGTAAGGACCTAAAAGATGCCTTTGTTTTTCTCCTCCTTAAAGGGGATCTCCCATGTTTGCCCCATCACAGACTTTCTAAGGACTCCAGAGCCTCCATCAAGTTGTTGGCAGTCCTCACAGTGGCCTCTCTGGTCCTGAGTTCAGCTCAGAGTCCAGATGAAGGTAGTTCAGTGGCTTATGGTGCTTAGGGAAAATCACAAGGAGGCAAGGAGGCAGGGAGCTGGGGAGGGAACAAAGGAGGGAGGGAGGGAGGGATTGAGGGAAGGAGGGAGGGAGGGAAGAAGGTCAGAAAACGGATTGACCTAAAAATTTATTATAAAGAGTGTAAAAACATTTATGTACTGTTGCTGGAGAATTTCTCTCCAGCTCCCGCCACCAAGTCCCGCCAGTCCCAGAGCCCATTTATAAAATAAACACACAGACTCTTACATTATTTAAACTGCTTGGCCATTAGCTCAGGCCTGTTATTGTCTAGCTCTTACTCTTATATTTAGCCCATTTCTATTAATCTTTACTTTGCCACATGGCTCATGGCTTACTGGTACCTTACATCTTCCTTGTCCTGATGGCGGCTGGCTGTGTCTCTCTCTCTGCCTTCCACTTCCCAGAATTCTTTTCCTTGTCCCGCCTATACTTCCTGCCTAGCCAATGGCCAATCAGTGATTTATTTACTGACCAATCAGCAACACACTTGACATACAGACCATCCCACAGCACTTCCCCTTTTCTTTTCTTAAAAAGGAAGGTTTTAACTTTAACATAGTAAAATTACATATAACAAAACAATTATCAAGCAAGAATTACAGTTACAATATTAAAGAAGAGATCCTATCTATCTTATATTTGTAAGTTTAAGGTTTTATATCTAACTTATCTTTTATTATAACTAAGGAAAATTGTAAGTATCTAGTCTTTAACCACATCAAAGACCTCAGAAGGATATACTACTGCCTGAGAAATGGAGAAGGATATAAGCAACTTTTAGGAGTCTTGTAGGGTAGACAGAGACAGCTGGCAGCCTGGACAGTCATTCAAAGTTCTCTTGTAAAGTTGGGGCATCTGTCTTCAGCCCACAGGCCTAGAGTCTCTTATTCACTTTTCTCTGTGTCCTGTAGAATGTCTGGCAGTTTTCTCTGCAAAGCAGGAACCTGAAGGACCATTTTGTCAAGCAAAGTTCAGTGGTCACCTTTGTATGGGTCCTGCATGTCCAGTTGATCAGACAGTCCAGGCAAGAACAGTTTCTTGCCCAAATGGCTATTTTTGTCAAGGTGAAGATAAACTCCATATGGAGTGTCTTCGATGCCCATTCTCCTCTCTGAAGTAAATCGGTGCTGTCAGGAGCAGACATGTCTCACTGTCCAGAAAGTCTAAATTTTTAAAACATTTTAAATGCCATATTCTGTAGGTCTTTGAAGTGTTTGAAGACTACCTATCTATCTGAAATATAACTATGTATACCTAGAAGACTTAACTAACATGGCTACAAATATGATTATCATAGATGACTAATTATTAATCTATTTTTTAATTATCCATAACAATTTTAAATGAGTTACATAAACATAATACCTCAAACAAGAATAGAAACATATATACAGTATAATAAAATTAAGTTTAAATTTGTATCAATAAACTAAAATCTATAGCAATGTAAAACATTTTAAACAAGTTGTTACTCTTTAAAAGTAGGTTCATTAATCTACCCTTTCATCCTATCATATCTAAACTATCCCCTTTTTTTCTTTAGAAAGAGATTGTATTTATAATCAACCTGCTTTAAATAAAAATATTGGTTTTTGTCTGTCCCACACCAGAGGGCTCTTCTGATTTGGGACATAAGAATCTCTTAACCATTTTTTTTTTGAGCAATATGTCTGGGTTTAGAGGGGGAGTGAGCCAATTCCATCTCTAAAGCCAGCTTGGTATATTTGGGAATTTGGGCGTAGCTTCTCTTACTACTTCCTGCTGGAGGGGGGCGCTGTATCTTATGGGGACACGAAGAAAATTTTAGGATCATGGAGTAGTCCATGAGGCTGTATCGTCTGAGCCAGTTGCCTTGGAACCATTCTGGATGTTGAGTCATCTGGGCCATGGTGTCATTGGAGACCTTTCAGGGGGTCTTGGCTGGTCAAACCTGATGTATCTTAATCTGGAACAAATCCATAGCCTCTGGCTTTCTGTGGAAACAAAAGAGACTCTTTTCCAAAGCAACATATCCTTACATCCAAACTTTGAAGTCAAGGTACCTTTAAAATACACATTTTGGCATAATTCAACAGCTTTTGTAATCAAATGTTTTTCTTCAGTTACAAATATCAAAGAGAACATAATCCAAATTCTCTGTGTGGTAGCCATCTTTACGTGGCTTATTTTTTTTTTATATTAGCTTGAGCCTATTGCTTTAAACTGCAGCCTTCTAAGCCTGAAACAGTGCTGGCGCTGTGGCTGCTGGCTCCGCCCACTTCAGCTTCCCAACATGGCGGCGGTCCGCTTTCCGCCAGCTCTGGGAGCCATAACTCTCAGAAATAGTGGGTCTACACTTTTACCAAAGTAGCGTGTAGCCCAGAAACCTCTTTTTTTGTTTTGTACTAGCAAAGGCTAAATTCACCACACAGTTTAATGTGCTACTTGCAGAGGCCTCATTCCCACCATACTGCAGGTCGAGAGCGCACGCTAGGAACCCGCCAGTAGCTCAAACCGGCAGCTGCCGCTTATTTGAGAGAGACAATTAGGAAGCTGTTTTTAGGTCCGTTTTAGAATCTTTTTTCTAAGTTTTTAGGTGGAAACTCTTGCCACCACGTTGGACGCCATTTGTTGCTGGAGAATTTCTCTCCAGCTCCCGCCACCAAGTCCCGCCAGTCCCAGAGCCCATTTATAAAATAAACACACAGACTCTTACATTATTTAAACTGCTTGGCCATTAGCTCAGGCCTGTTATTGTCTAGCTCTTACTCTTATATTTAGCCCATTTCTATTAATCTTTACTTTGCCACATGGCTCATGGCTTACTGGTACCTTACATCTTCCTTGTCCTGATGGCGGCTGGCTGTGTCTCTCTCTCTGCCTTCCACTTCCCAGAATTCTTTTCCTTGTCCCGCCTATACTTCCTGCCTAGCCAATGGCCAATCAGTGATTTATTTACTGACCAATCAGCAACACACTTGACATACAGACCATCCCACAGCAATGTACTTATTTAACCATGAGACATTGAAATTTATTTTTAATGATAGAATTAGAGTGTCATAATGTGGGTTATAAGTAGGATAACAAAAGTGAGTTTTTAGAAAGAGGTCTTAGTGCTAGAGATTGTGCATGGCAATACTGAAGGCCAGGAAGAAGAATGCTAGGTTGTTAAGGTATTATCATAATCAGGTAGACCATGGAAGAGACCAGCCTTAGTGTGTAGTAGAGTAGATAAGAAACAAATGAGTTAGTATACATGGGGAAAAGCAAGCTCTTTTAGAAATAACATTCACCTGCTTAGTTCCCGGACTGCATGGAAACAGTCCCATTTTCAGCTGGGCTGAAACCTTCCTGTTCTGGCAAGCTCACAATTCTTTGGATATTGACAGTCTTACACGTGGAAGAGGCTGTCCCAGGGACATGGTATTTCTTAGCATTTTAATGTCTCTTTCTCTCCTTGGATCTTATACACAAATGAAATCCTTAAAATCCTTTTAGCATTCATAACAGTATTCTTGCAATATTTGGAAAAGAAGAAATACATTAGCTATGTGGAATGGTTACATAAGCTGAGGAATTCTTGAAATTTCCCAAATAATTAATCCTGGATTCCTAGGACATGGGTGTGTTTGTCTTTCTTCCCCCTTCTACTAGTTCTTCCCTTTCCTCTTCTTTACCATGCTCAGTTCTTTCTCTCACTACATCCATGAACAAACTTTATTAAAACCCGGATACCTTTTACAGTAGTAGTATGGTGGTGGATTCTAAAAGGTAAGGAATTTGAAGTGATTCCTACATGATTTTTAATACACATTTTGTTCATTGTTTGAGACGTTTATACATTTTATTCTGATCATATCTACCCCATTCCCTCAAATCTTCCAAGATCCCCTCGCCACTCTATATTAGCCCAACTTTGTAACTTTGATTTAATTATTTTAAAGCCATCTAGTGCAATTAATATTGGCTATATACTGTTGGATGTATGGCCATCCACTTGATCATATTCCACCTTTCCAGGGCCAAACCTTTAAAGACAAACTCTCCTTCTCATGTAGCTATCAGTCACCAATATCTCCACTGTTAGAGGTGGAACTTGGTGGCCACAAATCCTAATTGGTCTTAATAAAAACCTGGACCCAGTTACCAGCGTAAATGCTGAAAGATCAGAGAGAAAGGAACAGGCCACAGCCACCACTTTCCTCACCAACTCCTTAAAGGTAGAAAAGAAAAAGAAAAAGAAAAAGAAAGTGACCCTACAAGGAACCAGGGACCAATGGGCAGAGATGCCAGGACCATTGCATCCTGTCAGCCTCCGGACGACAGGGCCAGCCACCAGTGACCAAGGGCTCTTGCAGAAAAGGCAGTAGAAAAGGGGGGTAAAAAGAGCTCCCTTTCAGGCTGAGGATTCTGGAGAGATAAGAAGTCTTTCTAATGGCTGGTTGCTCTGCTTCTCTGATCTTTCAGCACTTACCTTGATATCTGTCTCTGGATTTTTCTTAAGACCAATTAGAATTCATGCTACAGGTCACCTCAGCTTTGTATGTGGAATTTTGTCTAGCTTGACATTGTGCGTATCATGTATATGCTGTCTCAACCTCTGTAAGTTCATATGTGGAACTACCTTGTTGTATTTGGAAAATATTGTTTCAAGTCTATATTTATTTTATTTATATTTATCTATATTTAAATTTTCTGGGAGATAGGAAGTATGCTTTAAAAACTGTACCAGAAATGTTGTTTTGATTAATTTTATATAATTTCTTTAATATATACATGAAATAATAATCACATTTATATTTGGTGTGGGACTAGGGTGATTCAGCATCCTCATCCAGTTATTAACCTGGGATACAAAAAAGACGACTTCTGTCTAACCTAAAAAGAATTATAAAAGAATGAACCACAAGCATCTATACTTCGTTGCTGGACATGTTCCCTCCTAAATGCACAGTATGCTCAAACAAGGTGAGCATTGACTATTACCTAGTCCCAAGTTGCACTGATTTCTATGTGTGTTAGAAAACTATAACCAGACACAGGTAATGCTTGCTTAAATATAATTCTGATAGTGTGGGGTGGTTTCTCATTCTGATGAGTAGAGAGTTTTTTAGGACTTAGTATCTGTTAATAACACTATTTATCCAGGTAGCAGTCCTGCAAGTTACACCTGCTACTAACAAAGGTTCTTGATTTGTTGATAGTTGGGCCACATGGAGAAATCTCCTAGTAAGCATGTATGGGAACACATGAGGCCAACATGATATCAGAAGTATTATGAGTCTCAGCCATGAAACTTCTTATCCTTGTCATCCAACATGATATTATTCTGGCATTTCAGAGGTCATCAAACAGGAAAGGTATATCACTCTTAACTACCCAATAGGTGCTTTAAATCATTGCCCAGGAAGGGATATTCTGAAAAACAAAACAAAACAAAACCAAAACAAACAAGGGGAAGGAACAATATAAAGACTGATTTAAAAAAAATCTCTTTTAAGTAAATGCTTTTTAGTGCAGCTCCCAGTCGTCACCGGAGAAGCATCCTTGTACAAAAGGCAGCAAGGAAATCGAAGACTCACATATGAACAATGTACAAAGGACAATAAATTTCCCATTTATGAAGAGTTAAGCCATAAATGAATGTTTCATTACACCTCTCCCTCCCAAGGCCTAGGAAACATCATAGAAGAGAGAGTAGAAAGAATGTGAGATCCAGAGTCAGGGTGGACTGGCTCAAAACAGTATCTTCTGAACATGAGAGACTCACTGCCCTCATACACTCACAGCAGCTATCGTTGTCAGCACGAGAACTGTACTAGATCAAGCCAGTCAACTTATAACATGGATGGGTGAGGGGTCCACAAGTCCTCAGCCCTAGTTGAAGAGCTATTGATAGTTAATGGCTGCTAGGTGAAGGAAGGTCAGTTTTCTTTATGGATGTGGTTAATCATACTCCAGAGAATGGCCTCATACCCATGTGTCTACAGGAAACACTAATTGGATTCAGCAAGTCACAAAAAAAAAAAATCAAATTTGAAGAGGGCCATGAGTGACAATGTTTGAGGAAGAGTGGAAGAGGTGACAGGCATGGTAAAGTTTTCAATGAATCAATTTAAAATACTGTATTTTAAAATTCATTTTAATATCCCCTTCAAAATCCTCTAAAATACAATGTCTCCCTTCTTCTGCTAGTTAGTGTAGTCCTTGTGTGATGATCGTTCTCGCCTATCAATTTGGCTGAATTGAGAAGACAGTGAGAAAATTAGTACAGCACATGTCTATATGTGTCTGTGAGAAGTTTTCCAAATAGGATTGCATGTTGACTGAGGAAATTCTGGGACAAAGACACATTATTTGTGTGCAGAATGACCTAAAAGGCTAGTTGCCAGGACAGAACAAAGAGCAAAGGGGAACTTTGCTCACTGTGCTAGCAGATTCTCCTTGATGAGATGAGTGTTTACTGTAGCAGTTCCTCACTTTGGGACATTGGATTTCATCTTTCTCTGTCTTTGAATGTTGGCTCATACCTGTGACTGTCTAGGAACATTGGGACTTCCAGCTTATAATTAAGGTCCAAGTTTCATGGAGGTTTCCAGCTTCTGGGATGAAAGGCTACTGGCTTCTCCAGCTTTTGAGTCACAGAGCAACCACTGTGCTACCTTGCAACCTCCGAGTATGTGAGACAACTGAATAAATCTTCTTTCCTAATTATACATGCACTGTATTGGTTCTGTTCTGCTGGAATGCTCAGGTGAATGTCTCCCCACATACTTAGAAGACCATTGAAATACAGCTCTCAAATAAACATGAAATTATTAAAACAAATAAAAAAGAAAAAGCCCTGACATGACCTTATGAGACAAGGAACCTCCAAAGATACCACTGAATTTATTTTCTCTTGGACTTCTACTGGTGGCCAAGGAGCCACCCTTAAGAGTAGTTTCTTTCCACAGTGGGACTCCCTTGGAGAAAACTTTTTGATTTTTGTTTTTTGAGACAACTTTCTCTCTCTCTCTCTCTCTCTCTCTCTCGTCTCTCTCTCTCTCTCTCTCTCTCTCTCTCTCTCTCTCTTCTTTTTCCAGAGCTGAGGACAGAACCCAGGGCCTTGCACTTGCTAGGCAAGCGCTCTGTCACGGAGCTAAATCGCTAAATCTCCAACCCCTGAGACAAGCTTTCTCTGTTTAGCTTTGGAACTCACTCTGTAGCCCAGACTGGTTTCAAACTTACAGAGATCCTGAGTGCTTGGATTAAAGGCATGCACCACCACCACCCTGCTTGAAAACTAGACTTATATGAAAGGGGTTATCAATTGGAGATGGTTTCTAGCTTAGGGATGGAGTATATGTCAATTTCCCCTTTCAGCTCTAGAATCCTATCTGGTGTAGACCTCTGCAGGCTCTGTGCATGCTACCTCAGTCTCTGTGAGTTCCTATGTGCATTGTTGATCCTGTTGTGTTTTAAAGGCCTGTTTTCTTGCTGTCCTTCATCCCCTATAGCTCTTAAATTCTTCATACTACCTTTTCTACAGAATTCCCTTAGTACTGAGGGAGGGTTTAAATCAAGACATCCATTTAGGGCTAAGTGTTCTAACACTCTCACTCTCTGCACATTGTCTGTCTGTGGGTCTCTGTATTTGTTCCCATCTGCTAGCAATCATTTTCCTTGTTTGTGGAGATTTTGAAAATGCACTCATTCATTCTCAGTTTACACAACATCTTGCTCTCTTGATTATGGATTCTACTGCTATGAAGAGACACCAAGACCATGGCAGCTAGTATAAGAAAACATTTAATTGAGGTGGCTCATTTACAGTTTCAAATGTTCAGGCCATTTTCATCATGATGGGTAGCATGGTGGTGAGCAGACAGATGTGGTGCTGAAGTATTAGCTGAGAGTATTACATCTTGCAGGCAACAGGAAGTTGACTGAGACACTAGCGGGGGTGGCGGAGGTATCCTGAGCATACAAAACCTCAAAGCCTGCCCCACAGTGACACACTTCCTCCAACAAAGTTACACCTCCTAATAAGCCATTCTCTATGAGATTATGAGGGCCAGTAACATACAAACTACCACATGCAGTAACAGGCACAAAAGAGAGACATTATAAATTAAACTTGGCGACCTTTAGAGAAGATTCAAAATAACTAGTAAAGTACTAATCTACAGTACATCTTTGCCTTGAGGGTAAGAAAAGACATGGAGCCAGTAGCAGGTATAAATAACTATGATTATAACAAACAAGTTTCTTCGGGGGCTGGAGGGATTTTGTTTTCTCATACAGTTAGGAAAGTTTCTCCTTAAATTTGTTCCAAACTAAGTATTCCTTTTTCTTTCTGAGCAGCACTCCTTATAACCTTATAAGCAAGTAAAAAGCAGGAAAGCACAGAGCCCACCAGCAAGAACAAAGACAGTGGCATAACCGACTCCTAGCTCTTTACACCCATATTGGCCTGGCCTCACTTTTGTCTAGGGAGGGAAAAAAGCCAGCAAGCTCATTATAAGATGAAATGGAATGGAATGACCTATCCATGAACCCTAATTAGCCTTAGCCAGTATAACGGTCTAGAGAGGAGCATGGATTCACAAGAGTCATGGAATAGACATGATGAAAGTCAGCATATTTGAAATGTATTTTGAAAGTAGAGCCAAATGCATTTTGAGATCATTTTCACCTCTCCCTCTCCCCATTACAACTCCTCCTGTGTCTTCCTACACACTCTAAAACTCATAATTTTTCCTTTATTTTTGTTGCACACACACACACATACATATTCATACACAACTATAACCTGATGATTCTGTATTACTCTCTGTCTCTGTCTCTGTGTGTGTGTGTGTGTGTGTGTGTGTGTGTGTGTGTGTGTGTATGCATGTGAGTGCAGATATCTGAGAAGACAAGAAGATGACATTAGCTCCCCTGGAACTGAAGTTATAGGTGGTTGTGAACCACTCAGTGTGGATGATCAGAAGGTAAGTCAGTGCTTCTACAAGAACAGCACATGCTCTTAGCCTCTAAGCCATCTCTCCAGGCACCCAAGTGCACTTTTCTGTAGGCAGGGTTACGAGATCATGAAAAATGAATGTGGTTCTAATGTTGAACCCTTAGTGAAATGGCTGTTGTTTCAGAGGAATTGCTGTTAGGTGCAAAGAGTTAGAATCCTCCCCTCCCCCGCCACCACAAGAAAACCTAGCTTTTCTGTTAAATGTCTAATCCTCATTACCTCAGAGTATGACTGTTTGGACACTGCCAATTGGATCTTTAAGAATCAAAAGAAGGTATTTAGAACATAGATGCGTCTAAGAATACATTGACAAAATGACATCAGCAAAACATGACCAGAGGGGATACTATATTGTGACATAATTTTAAGATTTCCTTCTGAAACCAAAGAAATAAAACTCTGAAGAAAATAACCTGGTAGCAAATTAATCTATGTGAAAAATACATCTCTTACTTATTCTCTGTGTATGATTGTTGTGGAAGCTTAGAAAATGAATATGAAATAGGGCAAAGTAGAAGGTAGAACTGGTAGATTCTATGGGGGTTACTAAATACAAGGTACACATTCCATACATGGATTATTTAAGGGCTCTAAATACCTACAGGTCTCTATGAGCCTGGGGCATGCGGCCCATCATTTAACCTAAACTTTACTGAATGTCTTCCTGGTGAGCTGTTCCATAACTTGTTTTGATTATGGGTCATGAGTTCATAGATGACATTTTGAGGAGAGCTAACAGAATAGTCTCTTTCACATATTGACAACACTGAAGAGGTTCAAGGAAAGGGCAAAATGCTTGCAGCATTTCACAGAATCTGCTGTTCTTTTCTAGGATCCACCAATCTAAGAACAAGATTGCTATCCCTACAGAGCTGCCTGTTCCACAGTACACACATGTGAACAAATCTACTTAGATATCCCTGTACTCCTTGTCTCTGACTTGACTTTCCTTCCTGAGAGTCTAAAACTGGTCATTGGATCAGGACCACTGGCAATGAATATAGGAGTTTAACAAAAGCATATAACTGCACTTTGCCTTCCAAAAATCTCATGGGACAAGATTCTCTGATTTTTAAATAACGACAGAAAATTGCCAAGTGATGATATATTCTGCATTCATAATGCACCTATGATGAATATGGAAAAAGTCACCAGCCATCATATCTCTGCAGTTTTCACATTATCTATAAAAAGCACACCACTCAATTGGGCTTCATATAATATTGTCAATACTTGTTCACAGAGAACCAGCATGCAAACTCATACATGCATACCATAGGACCCATGGTACACTCTGGATAGGGGGTCTGTCTTAAAATGCAGAATCTCATGACCCTCTGTGATTAACCTTCATCAAAATTATCTTCAAATTTCCTCCAGAGATAGACATATGCACACATAATTGCACACACACACACACACACACACACACACACACACACACACTACTCTGAACTGAGCAATGAGACAAGTATTGTACAAGATCAATCATAAAAATACAATAGTTCATGCTTCTTAATAAGAATGATCTCCTGGAGCTCCACCTGAGGCTCGGCCATGGATCTCTGCATCTGCTTCCATCAGGCACTGCATGAGAGTTCTATCATGACAGCCAGGGTGTTCAGCCATCAGATCACCAGAGCAGGTCAGCTCAGACACTCTGTTGACCATTGCCAGTAGTCTATAGTGGAGGTATCTTTGTGGATTTCTAGGGACCTCTCTAGCACTCTGCTTCTTCCTATTCCCCTGGGGTCTTCATTCATCATGGTATCTCCCTCTCCATTCTCCCACTCTGCTCCTGATCCAGCTGGGACCTCCCGCTCCCCTAAGCTCTCTTTCCCCCCGACTCTTGCCTTCCATTACCCCCTCCCCACCCCCAGTTTGCTCATATAGATTTCATCCATTTCTCTGTCATTGGAAGATCCCTGTGTCTTTCTTAGGGTCCTCATTACTAGGTAGCCTCACTGGATTTGTGAGTTGCAGACTGGTTATCCTTTGCTTTACATCTAGTATCCACTTATGAGTGAGTACATACCATGTTTGTCTTTCTGAGTCTGGGTTACCTCACTCACGATTGTAGCTAGAGTTTTCCTGCCTGGCCCACAGTCAGGGCAAATCTCTTTCACCTGCCAGTCCCACAGCCTCTCAGACCCGACCAAGTAAACACAGAGACTTATGTTGCTTTCAAACTGTATGGCCGTGGCAGGCTTCTTGCTAACTGTTCTTATAGCTTAAATTAATCCATTTCCTTTAATCTATACCTTGCCACATGGCTCGTGGCTTACCGGCATCTTCACAAGCTGTTTCTCATCGTGGCGGCTGGCAGTGTCTCTCTGACTCAGCCTTCCACTTCCCAGCTTTATTCTCCTCCTTGCCCCGCCTATACTTCCTGCCTAGCCAACGGCCAATCAGTGTTTTATTGATTAATTAGCAACACATTTGCCATACATCCCACAGCACTTTCCCCCTTTTTTTTTTTTTTCAAAAAGGAAGGATTTAACCTTAACAAAGTAAAATTACATATAATTTGGGAATTTGGGCGTAGCTTCTCTTACTACTTCCTGCTGGAGGGGGGCGCTGTATCTTATGGGGAAACAAAGAAAATTTTAGAATTATGGAATAGTCCATGAGGCTGTATCGTCTGAGCCAGATGCCTTCAAACCATTCTGGATGTTGGATCATCTGGGCCATGGTGTCATCGGAGATCTTTCAGGGGGTCTTGGCTGGTCAAACCTGATGTATCTTAATCTTGAACAAATCCATAGCCTCTGGCTTTCTGTGGGAACAAAAGCAGAAACTCTTTTCCAAAGTAACATATCCTTACTTCTAAATTTTGAAGTCAAGGTATCTTTAAAATATACATTTTGGCATAACTCAACAGCTTTTACAATCAAATGTTTTTCTGCAGTTAAAAATCCCAAAGACAACACAATCCAGATTCTCTGTGTAATATCCATTTTTACGTGGCTTATTTTTTATACTACCTTTACTGTCTCTTTAAAGACTTTATTTTTAAAAACTATTTCTTTATATAACTGTATATATTCCTTTTTCTTTCTCTTTCAAGCCTACGTATCTTTTACACACATTGTAAACTATTACATCTGAATCTGTCTTATTGTGAGTCTATTGCTTTAAACTGCAGCAGCTGTGGCTGCTGGCTCTGCCCACCTCAGCTTCCCATCATGGCTACATTTACCACAAGCTCTGGGAGCTATCGTGGGTCTATGCTTTTATCCAAGCAGCATGTAGTCCAGAAACCTCTTTTTTTGTTTTGTACTGTCAAAGTCTAAATCCACCATGCAGCTTAATGTGCCACTTGCAGAGGCCTCATTCCCACCAAACTGCAGGTCGAGTGCGCACACTAGAAACCCACAAGTAGCTTAAACCAGCAGCTGCCGCTCATTTGAGAGAGACAATTAGGAACTGTTTTTAGCTCCGTTTTAGAATCTTTTTTCTCAGTTTTTAGGTGGAAACTCTTGCCACCACGTTGGACGCCATTTGTAGCTAGAGTTTTCCTGCCTGGCCCACAGTCAGGGCAAATCTCTTTCACCTGCCAGTCCCACAGCCTCTCAGACCCGACCAAGTAAACACAGAGACTTATGTTGCTTTCAAACTGTATGGCCGTGGCAGGCTTCTTGCTAACTGTTCTTATAGCTTAAATTAATCCATTTCCTTTAATCTATACCTTGCCACATGGCTCGTGGCTTACCGGCATCTTCACAAGCTGTTTCTCATCGTGGCGGCTGGCAGTGTCTCTCTGACTCAGCCTTCCACTTCCCAGCTTTATTCTCCTCCTTGCCCCGCCTATACTTCCTGCCTAGCCAACGGCCAATCAGTGTTTTATTGATTAATTAGCAACACATTTGCCATACATCCCACAGCACACGATGATTTTTTTCTAGTTCCATTCATTTGCCTGCAAACTTCATGATGTCATTGTTTTTCTCTGCTGAGTAGTACTCCATTGTGTATATGTACCACATTTTATTTATTCATTCTTCAGTTGAAGGGATTCCAATTGGTGAGAGAGAGAGGAGGGATTGTATGAGCGAGAGATATTGAGACCATTATTGGAAAAAGTACAGGGACAAATAGCCAAACTAGTGGAAACACATGAACTGTGAACCAATAGCTGAGGAGCCCCCATGGAACTGGACCAGGCCCTCTGGATAAGTGAGACAGTTGATTAGCTTGAACTGTTTGGGAGGCCCCCAGGTAGTGGAGCCAAGACCTGTCCTTGGTGCTTGGGCTGGCATTTTGGAGCCTGGGGCCTATGCTGGGACACTTTGCTCAGCTTTGGTGTGGGGAGGAGGAGACTGGACCTGCCTTGGCTGAGTCTACCAGGCTGGACTGACTCACCAGGGGAGACCTTTACTTGGAGGAGGTGGGAATGGGGGGTTGATTGGGGGGGAGAGCTGGGGGGTGGGAGGAGGGAGGATGGAGGAATCCATGGCTGATATGTGAAATTAAGTTAATTATAAAATAAAAATACTAAAAAAAGATCAAGTAAGTCCTATAGATAAACAATACAGAGGCCAGAACACCAGATAGGAAGACCTACAGCAACCAGTTGATGGCTTGGAACATACACGATGCCTTTTTGTCGAGTATTGAAATTGTTAAAAAGTGAAGCAACGCTTACAAAGGTGAGATTAGAGCTTCATATGGTGGCTCATCCCTATGACCACAACACCTGAAACAGAGGGGGAAGAATAGAAAAACTGAGGCCAAACTTGGCCCAGTCACAAAAGAAAAGCCAAACAGATCACAAAGTAAACACTGATATGGAAGATAAAGCTAAGGGGTTCCTGGAATATGCAAAATGGTGTAAGATGATAAGTACTGCTGTGGTTGATAGAAAACACAGAACATCATGAGTACAACTGAGGAGAAAAAGTCAGTGGACTTTCTATTAGAACACTGGGGACAAAACTGCACCCAAGACCCTAGCTTCTGATGAAGATGAAGGTGAAGATCAAATTCACAAGAGAGACCATCATAGCAAGGAGGAAATCAACATCATTCTTTTTCTCCTCATCATGGAACACAACAAAGCCTACCAGCCTCAAGGCCAGCAGCAGAAAAACCCTCTTCACAGAGCCAGCAAGAGTCACCTCAGTGAGAAGGCAGTGTCCAAAAAGTGGCACGTTGAAAATTTCCCATGGGTAAGCAACATACAGGGCTCATTCCAATAGGGACCTAATCAGAAATCATTGTATTCTTTTCATTCTAGAAATTATATCATTCCATAACTTATATACCAGCATATCAATTGCACAAAACAGAAACAACCCACATCTTGAATTTCTTCAATAAATCCAGAATTCTCTAATAGATGTAATTTAAATTCACTTTTCAGTAAATGCCTTCAGGTAATACTGTATAGCCAAACAGCTAAGAGAGTATCTCAGAATATGTTGGAATTACATGTGACATGTCTCTAGCTTCTCTGCTGTTTTTTTTTTGCTTCAGAAAATGCATAAAAAGATAATGCCCTTCAGAAAATAATGCCAGTGGAATAATGCCATCATAACCATACAAATTGTGTATCAATATAATGTCAGCATGCAATTTCCATTTGTGTTTGTTTTTCTGAGAGAGAGTGACACTAGAATAAGAGGAAACTGGAATTAAAGGACTGCTGTGAGCCATCACTGGGTCCTGATAACCAGTCCCAGGTCCTCTGCAATATCAGCAAGTGCTCTTAACCACTGAGCCATCAGTGATGCTATGCCAACAAAAGGTCTACATTTGTATGACCTCCACTTACTAGAATTAATTTGAAAGAGATACACTTTCATAGACCCTCATATTAGGGTTGAGATTTCAACTCACAGATTTTTGGGGAAGTGAAAATTTTCAGAATATTCAATGACCAAGGCCAATACAATAGTATCACTCGGAAATACAGTCAAAGCGAATAAAGACAAAGAGAAAAAGTCAAAGGCTGCTGAAATGCAAGATTTTTTTTACATACAAGGCAAGATGGTGTCAATGAAAATAGAAAGCATCAGAAACACATCAAAGCCAGAAAGATGAGGCTCCACATTTTGAACATGTTGAAAAGCAAACAATTGTCTCCTAGGATTTCCATCTTGATTATTTTGCAAGCAAGCATAAAAGGAGACAAAAATAAGGAACTATTATAAAATTTGCAAGCTGCATGCATATCTACAAGAATGAAAGAATGCAATTTTATCTTGAAAGAAGATAATAAATGAAATTAAAATAACAAAAGGTAGAAGGAATGTGGAGATGGAAATAAACATAGGGATGCAGCATATTTTAGTTTTCTCTTGAGTTGCAAAGTATGTTTGATAGTTGACATGGATAATATGGTGCTTTTTAATAGGATAATAAATGAACACAGAAAAATAAACTATCTACCAGCTGTCCTTGAGAGCCCGGTTCCAGGAGAAATGTAATGGCATGAAGGTTATGGAGTTCTTTTCTGTGACATTTAACAATAGATGTAGAGCTAACAATGCATGGCTTTAATCACCACATTCCAGAGACAGAGGCCAGTCAGGTCTATAAGGGAGTTCCAAGAAAACAAAGAGAAATCCTGTCTTGAAAAAACAAAGAAAAGTAATAATTAGATATTGGTAATAAACATATCCTCTCCTAAACATTAAATTTATTTCTAGAATACTCAATGTAAATATGTTTACATTATACTGTAAAGAAAATAAGTAAAAGAATGTGTAAACATATTCAACAGATAGTTACATTATGAATATTTTAATTTATTTGTGGTTGAACAAATGTGTATGAAACCAAATGACACAGGACATCCTTGTTTCTAAGAAAATGTCACTTAGATGGGAGCAGGAAAAACAAGGTGGCATAAAAATTGTTCACAATTTTACTACAAGGACATATTTAAAAAACAGCATGGTATAGGCACAAAAACATTTGCTTAAACTAATGGAATTGATTACATGAGCAAATGATCCCACACAATTACAGCGACACTTAATTTTGACAAAGCTGTCTGAAATATTCTAGAAAAGACAGTCCTCAAGAAATGCTTCTGTAAAAAAATGTATGTTCCACATGTAGAAAAATGAAAATAGATGAATATTTTTATGCTAAACATAAATCAGCACATGTTTAATCCACTTTCAATTTAATCTTACTTTAATTAAGGCCAGAAACTATGCAAGTGCTGAAGAAGGTATAGAAAACTTTGTAGTATATATCTAGGACATTCTGAAAGGATTTGAGTGGAAAGTAAAGTCCAAAAATTGACAAAAGTGATTCAATGCAATTAAAAGATTTTCCACAGAGCAAAGGAAACAATAAGTGAAGGAAAATAAAAATCTTTCCCATCTGTGTATTAGATAGGAGACTAATCTTTAGAGTGTACAAAACACTGAGTTCTGTCAGAACACTCAACACCGCACCAGCCCACACACGACCATGTATACCCAGCTTTGTCCTCTGTTCCTACTCTCATTTTCCCGGTTCAAAGAATACCAGAGCAATACCTGGTCAGGACTCCCATCAAGAAGTCCTTCCAATGTTGTATCTGAAAACACTAGAAAACTAATCTGTCGATAAACAATGGGCCATAATCAGAACAGACAATTGTTCTCTGTCTTCATTAAAGTCCATGAATGAAGAATGTGAGAATGCCTCTGGTTTTGAAAGAACCAGAGAAGATTGCCAAATGCTAGTAGACTACACCTTCAGAACACATCTATTAACACCTTAGGGGAGAGAAACACACCTGGTGACACTACAGAATTTCACATCATCTGTAGGACATTTCCTTGGTGGCTTTTTTTTGATATAATCTCCATACTTGTTCAAAAATGAACCATCATGCACATTGATATGTGCAGCACAGGAAAGTGATGCAAACTGGAAGAATAATCATCTAAACTTACAGTCACATGTCCCTACCTGCTTTACCACATCCAGATAATCTTCAAATTTCTTAAAACCCACCAAAACACTAGGCAATGTGAAAGCATGATATGGTCTCAGACATCAAAAGGCAATTATGTACATTTATTGATTTGTGCTTCCCAAAATTAAACTGATTTCAACGTGCAAAAGAAAGAATGGGGTGATAGAAGAAGCAGCATTAGTATCAAATGAAGAGGCATTTCAACAAAATATCTGCAAATTATTTTTTGTTTTTCCTGACAAGTTTTCCTTATATAACAACACTACCTGTCCTGGAACAACACTTTGTAGAGGTGCGGGGTCTGAAAAGCTCAGAGATGCATCTGTGTCTGCCTCGAAGTGCTGGGATTCAAGGTGTGTGACACCATAAATGGTTATCCACTAACCAATTGTTTTAAAAGATGAAAGTACTCTAAGGAAGACCAGAGTGAAGCTGTCTTCCGGGTTCACATCTGTACTCCTCATTGGAGGACATCGGGGAAGAATAGCAAGTGAAGCAAGGAGGCCAAATCACAAACACTCTAATGAACGTAGTAAACATTAGTTTGAGTTGTAAATCAAGGGATTCATCAGAAAAGTAAAAGGCACATAGATGATGATGAGAAGTACATCAGTGGGTGATATTAATCCTAAAATCATCAACAAATTAGAGTAGAAAAAATTAAAGCACTGCATATCATGTTGAAGATCATTCAGAGAAAGCTATCCCATGGAGAGTTTGAAGGTGATGTCAGACCACTTTGTTCATGTTTTTAGTCAATCAATAGTCCATGTCACTGCTTAAGAATAATTAATGGGGAAAACCTAGTCTAATTCAATATTATCAAAACAGCATTTATAAGGTTACAGTGAAGATATTCACCAAGAACCACAGCATTCGTGCATCATGGGACAAATGGGTGCACATGAATTACCTGGTCCTAGAGTTACATGGGCTCCCTATTGCCACTTTCCTTTCTCTAACAGAGGATGATGTGAAGAATAGAATATTCAATATCCTAGTTCTAATATATCATAGTTTCTCTGATTTGAACCAGTTCTGGGAATTCTGGAACGCCTTTCTGGGGCCAAAGAGGCTGTCAGTTTTGTTGTTCTAAGTTACTAGGCATTCTGGCTTTGTGTCCTAACTTCATGCTAAACTGAACAAAACAGTCAGATAAATGTTATATATGTGGTAACACATTCATATAATGCCAAAAAATGGACTTTAACACACTTAATAGCAGAGAGACTACCCATCTTTAGCCTCAATGACAGGAAGAGTATGGACAAAAGTGTGTATAGAAGAAAATCCCCCCACAATTATGTTTCATGGGATCAGAGTCACAGTTTTATAAAACTAGAGCTTAAACAATGAGAGAACTTCATTTCTAATACCTGGACTTTGTCTGTATCACTTCAACATTGTTGTCCAAATTTGATATTGTACCATATAGAACTGAGACATTGATAACCTCCTCCACACTGCATGCTGCTAGGCTAAAGTCCCAAAGAAAACTCAGGGATGCGAGGTATCCTGCCCTGTCAGGGAAGGTCACCTGTAAGGACCTGAAAGGTGCCTTTGTTCTGCCTTTCTTATAAAGACTGTGGCCTTGCTTCCTCCAGCACACACTTGGGAGTAACTCCAGAGCCTCTTCCAAGATGCTGGTGGTCCTGCTCACAGCAGCCTTATTGGCCCTGAGCTCTGTTCAGCGCTCAAATGCAGGTATAAAGTAGGAGAGAGGGTAGTAGAGAGACATGGGACTTGGGCAACACACTGAAGTTCAGGACTGGAAGGAATGGGGGGGGGGAATGACATGCAACTGAGGCAAAGAAATATGGGAACAAATATTAGGACATTTATATCATCATTTTGCTTGTAGATTTCGGGTTTAAATAAAGCAAAATTTAAGAAAATATTCTTGCAACAAAATAACATAAGTGGATTTGTGAAAAGATGTTTTTGGTGGTGGATGATGCATGACAATATGTTACAGTTGACAGAGAGAAACTCAGTACCCAAGGTGTTAGAGAAGCAGATAGTGAATGATGCTAGGCTTGGTATACAGAGGATAAAGAAAAATGAAAGAAGTAAATACTTATTAGGCATATCTTTGAGAAATAGAAATAGGAAAATATAATAAATTTGAAACTCTGTTTATAAATAACTAGAAATTTCAGGAAATAAATTCTTTTAAAAATCATTTCTGTGTATGTCTGTGCATGCACCACTGTGTGTGTATGTGTGTGTATGTATGTGTGTGTGTATGTACATATGTGTGTGTGTATATGTATGTGTGTATGTGTGTACAAAGTGCATTTGAGAAAGAGAAAGGTAGGCAGACACACACACACACACACACACACACACACACACACACAAAGAGTGAGAGAGATAGGCAGAGACAGAGTTGGACAGAGACAGGGACAGAGAGACTGAGAGAGAAAGAGTGAGAGAATTTGAATGCTTATTCACATTCCTGCCTGAGGACAACCTATTAGCAGCAAGCTAGCTCTTCATAGCATGTGGTTCCAGGAACTTAATTCAAGTCAACAGGCAAGCACTTTTTTCCTCACTGAGATATCTGGCTGGACCCATTTCTCTATTGTAATGACACACATGCAATGTTCATTGTTCTATACACGGTTTTTAAAGCAATGTTTGTTCTTATTTCCATGAGTGAAATGCCTAGAGATATACCCTGTAAGAAATGAAGGTCATGAAAAAAAACATAAGAATGTGAACACATTACTGTGAAATTCCCATAATGTAAAGGAGATGGACAGTAAGGATGGACACAGCTAATGAGGAACAAAGTAATGGTTGCTGCTGCCATGGAGACCATCCTGGCAGCATTATCAGCAACATTATCCAAGATCAAATTCTACATAGTGGATGTGAAGTGGTAGTTTAAAGTCATCTTTATTGAGCATCCAGAAAATGTCATGAGTAAATTTTCATTTATTTTGTGCTTCTTTTCTAGCAATCATCTATGGAAACCCTTCTTCTCAGCTCCTAGGTAAAACCAGATTCTTTGACATTCTATGTATCCTTTATTCTGTAACTATTCAGTTCTTTAATATCTCGTTATCATTTTGTTATTCTATGAAAGTAATGATTGAAAGCTTCCCCTGAGGTATATGGGAAGACTTCCCAACAATGCCTCTAGGAAGTAGAGCAGGGCTGTACAATGGAGGAGTAGGAAGCTAGATTTTTATAACAGGAACATTTTGTCTCTTCCACAGATTGAAGTAATGGCTCGCATATGATGAACACATTGGGGGTCCTAATTTAAAATCACCAATACCACTATAGGTTGTTTGTAGAATTCTTCTTTCACCAGTGATTCCAAGGAGAATTATATGATTGATCATAAGATATGCAATCACACAGATCCAATGCTCTCCCATTATATAAATTTATTTTTCTCAGTTCTGTATGCACAGTTAACTAATACATACAAAAACACTGTAAGAAATTGAATGGAATATCTTTCCATCACTAACCTACATTTCTTTCTTTTTCTCCACATGGATATAGGACCCTAAACCCCATGAGATATTTAAGAATAGAGCATTGCTCTCACAATTTCGCTACTCTGCCAACTTCTAAATAATAACATTAAAATATTCTTGCCCTTTCTTCGCTTCTGAGAAATATAAAGAACACAAAGTCATCTTTTATGCACCAATTTTAAGAACAAATATATGTCAGAAGAGTGGAGACATAAGGAAGTTCATATGATAAATGTGAAAAATAATCTTAAAGGAGAATCAGGGACATAATGTTGTGAGGGTGTTATCAGAGAAAGAGAAGGTATAAACTCATTCTACATTGATCTATACCCAAACAGAGGGAGAACAGCAAAACCAAGGTCATGGTCAACAGCATCAGAGACCCCCTCCTGGAGGATTCCCCCCAGGACCTTCTGCCTCTGAGGAAGATGATGGTGATAATGATGATGACAGTGAAGAAGATGGAAATGCACCAGAGAGACCACCACAGCAAGGAGACAATAACCAGCAACCTCACCCTCCTAGACCTGGAAACCACCATGGCCCACCCCAGCAGGGAGGCCAGCAGCAGAATAAACCTCCTAGACCTGGAAACCAGCAAGGCCCACCCCAGCAGGGAGGACAGCAGCAGAATAAACCTCCTAGACCTGGAAACCAGCAAGGCCCACCCCAGCAGGGAGGACAGCAACAGAATAAACCTCCTAGACCTGGAAATGAGCAAGCACCACCCCAGCAGGGAGGACAGCAGCAGAATAAACCTCCCAGACCTGGAAATGAGCAAGCACCACCCCAGCAGGAAAGTGAGGAACAGCAAAGTTACCTGTAGACATTTTCTGCATAACCACAAAGTTCCTCATCAGGACAAAGGTAATCTGATACTTTATCCTTCACACCAGTCCCCAAATGCCATGGATCAGCACAGTCCTCCTAAAGAATTAGATCACATATACATCCAAAACTTAAACGGACTCTATACCCTAGAATTCTATGATGGATGTGATTTACCTTCACTCTCTATCAAAGTCTTAACTCTACCAGAATTAGAAAGCCAAAAAACTAAGAAGTATCTCAGAATATGTTGGTATTGCATGTTGTGTCTTTCTTCTTGGTGACTTTATTTATTTGTTTGTTTATTTATTTATTTCAGGTAAACTGGGAGACATACCTTTAGTGTCTTTTCAATGGAACAATGATGTTGTAAGTTTACCTTCAACAATCTAATAAAATATTTAGCATGCAATTACTGTTTGCTGTTTCTTATTCTGAGTAGAGTAAGTGAAATCTGGTGCTTGTTGCCAAATGTAATGTGAAGATAGAACCATTCCCTTTAGTTACTTCCAGAAAGTGGCCCTCTTTCTCCCTTACAAATGGGCAAACTATCACTTGAGAGATCCCCTTTTTTCCATCCATGGAATTCTGCCTACAGCTTTGCTGTATGTCCCAGATGCCTGCAATATTAGCAGGAGACTTCATGATAGACATGGATTTCAAGATTAAACTGTATAAACAGATTGAACTACGTAAAATGCCCTTAATTAGTCATGTACATGGTTTGACCAGTAGGCTAAGGAACATTTGTCTAGGAGTAACTGAAAAACATATTCTTTGGCCGGGTGGTGGTGGCGGCACACAACTTTAATCCCAGCACTCAAGAGGCCGAGGCAGGCCGATCTCTGTGAGTTTGAGGCCGGCCTGGTCTACAAAGCGAGTTCCAGCAAAGGCACAAAATTACACATAGAGACCCTGTCTCAGAAAAAAAAAAAAAAAAGGTAGTCTTTGTTTCTCTCAGTTCACAATTGACAAGTGAGGAAGTTCCTGTTCCTACAGCTAGTATTCTTTTAGGCATTCAAGTATCAACTAGCTCATATTCTTCCTCTGATTTAGACTGGTCTATAATGCAATGGTGTCATTGGGACATGATGTTCATTGTTTTCATTGCCCTTTTTCATTTTTTATTAATATTGTATATCTAGGCCTTAGGAGCAAATGAAAATTTTAAGTAGTTTAAGTAACTTTTAGAACAGGAAGCATAATCCTAACTAGTCTTATCAATAAGATACAGGAGTCAGATATTGGGCTAAAAGCAGATCTTGCCTTTAAGAGCTGAATTTCCACTTTCACTGTGAATTAGCATTTTTAAAAGCCACAGATTAAATTATTATAAGCCTATCTTCTGAATTTGGTATCATTCTACTTATGGCTGAAGTCAATCTTCTTTATTAAGCAGTGTTCATCTCATACTCTCTTTTTAAAAATCCATTTTACATACCAACCACAATTCCCCTACCACACCTTTTCCTGCTACCCTCAACCCATCCATTCCCCTTCAGCCCAACCTCATCCACTCCTTCCAAAAGATAAGCCCTCCCATAGAGAGTCAAAAAGCCTGGTACATTACATTGAGGCAGGACAAAGACCCTCCCCTCTGTATCAGGATGAGCAAGGCATCCCACCATGAGGAATTGGCTCCAAAAAGCCAGCTCATGTGTCAGAGATACATCCTGGTACCCCTGCCAGGGTTCCCTCAAACAAACCAAGATACACAACTGTCTCCCACATGCAGAGGGCCTAGTTTAGTCTCATGCAGGCTCCCAGATGTTGATCTAAAGTCCATGGCCTCCCACAAGCTTGGTTCATCTATCTTCATAGGTCTCCCCATCATGATATTAACACCTTCTTGCTCACATAATCCCTCCTCCCTCTCTTCCACTGAACTCACAGATCATGGCCTGGTACTTCTTGGCTGTACATTTCTGCATCTGCTTCCATCGGTTACTGGATGAAGGCTCTGTGATGACAGTTAAGATATTCACCAATCTGATTACTGGGGAAGGCCAGTTCAGGCACCTTCTCTACTATTGCTAGTAGTCTTAGCTGGGGTCATCCTTGTTGCTTCCTAGGAATTTCCCTAACTCCACAATGGCTCCCTCTATCAAGATATATTTTTGTTGCTATACCACAACGACCCTCCCCCAGCTTGACCATGCATTTCCCTCATGATCTCATCCTCCATCTCCTCTCCTCTACTACTTCCCTCCCTCCACCTCCAGTTTTCCCAGGAAACCTCATCATTTTCACCTTCCTGGAGCAATCCATGTGTGGCTCTTAGGGTCCTATTTGTTACTTAGCTTCTCTGAATCTGTGGGTTGTAGTCTGAGTATACTTTGCTTTATATCTAGTATCCACTTATGAGTGATCACACATCATGGTTGCATTTCTAAGTCTGGTTTAGCTCACTCAGGATGATTACTTCTAAATCCAGCCTTTGTCTGCAAATTTCTTGATGTCATTGTTTTTTGCATCTGAGTAGTACTCCATTATGTAAATGTACCACATTTTCTTTATCCATTCTTCAGCTGATGGACATCTAGATTGTTTCCAGGTTCTGGCTATTCTGAATAATGCTGCTATGAACTTACTTGAGCAAGTGTCCTTGTAGTATGATTGAGTATCCTTTGGGTATATGGCCAAGTGTGATATGGTTGGGTCTTGAGGTAGATTGATTCCCAGTTGACAAGAAATAGCCATACTAATTTCCAAAGTGGCTATACGAGTTTGCACTCCCACCAGCAGTGGAGGAATATTCTCTGAAATCCACAGCCTCTCCAACATAAGCTGCCCTCAGATTTTTGTTTTTCTTTTCTTTTTTAATTTTTTTGAAAAAAAATTATAATTAATTTAATTTTACATATCAACCACAGATTCCCCTGTCCTCCCTCCTCCCACACCTCAGTCTTCTCTCCCAATCTACCCTCCATTCCCACCTCCTTAAGGGCAAGATCTCCCCTGGGGAGTCAGCCCAGCCTGGTAGATTCAGTTGAGGCAGGTCTAGTCCCCTCCTCCCTATACCAATGCTGAGCAAATTGTCTCAGCATAGGCTCTAGGTTCCAAAAAGCCGCTCATGCACCAAGAATTTGTCCAGGTTCCACTGCCTGGGGGCCTCCTAAACAGTTCAAGCTAATCAACTATCTCATTTATACAGAGGGCCTGGTCTAGTTCCATTGGGACTCCTCAACTATTGGTTCACAGTTTATCTGTATCCACTAGTTTAGCTATTTGTCCCTGTGCTTTTTCCAATCATGGTCTCAATATCTCTTGCTTATATAATTCCTCCTCTCACTTGCTTATTGGAATCCTGGAGCTCCACCTGGGGCTTGGCTAAGGATCTCTGCTTCTGCTTCCATCAGTCACTGGATGAGAGTCTATTTTATTTTTTAACCTAGCCCTTCTGACAGGTGTAAGATGGTATCTTAGAGTGGTTTTGATTTGCATTTTCATGATTTCTAAGGATTATGAGCAATTGCTTAAATGCTCTTTCAGCCATTTGAGATTCATCTGTTGAGATTTTCCTGTTTAGCTCTGTACCCCATTTTTTAGTTGATTTTTGGTATTTTGATGTCTACTTTCTTGAGTTCTTAATATACTTTGGAGATCAGTCCTCTGTCAGATGTGGAGTTGGTTAAGATCTTTTGGCATTTGAAGGCTGTCATCCTTTTGTCTTAATGACCATATCATCTGCCGTAAAGAAGTTTCTTAGTTTCAGGAGGTCCCATTTATTAATTGTTGGCCTCAATATCTGTGCTACTGCTATTATATTTAGGAAGTGGTCTCCTGGGCCAATGCCTTTGAGCCTACTTCCCACTTTTTCTTCTATTACATTCAGGGTAACTGGATTATGTTGAGGTCTTTGATCCACTTGTACTTGAGTTTTGTGCATGACAATAGTTATGGATCTATTTGCAATCCTCTATATGTTGACATCCAGTTATGCCAGCACAATTTGTTGAAGATGCTTTCTTTTTCCATTGTACAGTTTTGGCTTCTTTGTCGAAAATCAGGTACTCCTAGGTGTGTTGATTAATGTCAGGATCTTCAATTCTATTCATTGGTCCACATGTCTGTTTTATGCCAATACAAAACTGTTTTTATTGCTATAGTTCTACAGTAGAGTTTGAAATCAGGGATGGTGATGCCTCTAGAAGTTACTTTACTGTAAAAGATTGTTTTAGCTATCCTTGCTTTTTTTCCTATGAAGTTGAATGGTGTACTTTTGAGGTATGTAAATATTTATGCTGGGATTTTGATGGGATTGCTATGGGTAACTTGCCATTTTTATTATCTTGATCCTATCTGTCCATGAGCATGGGAGATCCTCCCATTTTCCTCAATTTCTTTCTTCAAAGGCATAAAGGTCTTGTTATACAGGTCTTTCACACATTTGGTTAGAATTACTCCAAGATATTTTGTATTACTTGTGGTTGTTTTAAGGGTTGATGTTTCTCTGATTTCTTTCTCTTCTCAGTTATATTTTGGGCTACTGATTTTTTTATTTAATCTTGAATCCAGCCTCATTACTGATGTAGTTTATCAGTTGTAGAAGGAGTTTCTTGGTAGACTTTTGGGGGTCACTCGTGTATAGAATCATAATACCTGCAAATAGCAAAAGTTTGATTTCTTTCTTTCCAAATTTTATCTACTGTACCTCTTTTTGTTATTTTATTGCTCTAGCTAGAACTTTGAGTACTGTATTCTATAGATTTGGAAAGAGTGGACAGCCTTGTCTTCTTACTAACTTTAGTGGAATCATTTTCTGTTTTTGTCTATTTATCTTGATGCTGACTGTCAGCTTGCGATACATTGCATTTATTATATTTAAGTATGTTCCTTTTATCCCTGATGTCTACAAGAACTTCATCAGGAAGCAGTGTAGGATTTTGTCAAAGGCTTTGTCAGCATCTATTGAGATGATCATATGGTTTTTTTTCTTTCAGTCTGTTTATATGGTGTATTACATTGACAGATTTTCCTATGTTGAACCATCCCTGTATCCTGGATGAAGCCTACTTGATCGTGTTGGATGATTTTTTTGTCGTTGTTGTTATAATCACAGATTTGGTTTTTCCAGTATTTTATTGAGTATTTTTCATCAAAGTTCATGAAGGAGATTGGTCTGTAATTCTCTTTCTTGGTTGCATCTTTGTTCTATTTCGGTATCAGTGTGGCTATCCACTCAGAAAAAGAGTTTGGCAATGTTCCTTCGTTTTCTATTTTGTGGAACAATTTGAGGAGCAATGGTGTTGGATCTTTTTTGAAATTCTGGTAGAATGCTGCACTGAAACCATTTGGCCCTGAATTTTTTGTTGTTGTTACTGTTTTGGTTTTGAGACTTTTATGACTGCTTCTAATCACTATAGGAGATATTAGTATGTTTAAATTGTTTATCTGATCTTGATTTAATTTTGGTATGTGGTACTTACCCAGAAAATTGTCCATTTCTTTTAAATTTTCCAATTTTGTGGAGTACAAGTTTAAAAAGTATGACATAATAATTCTCTGGATTTGCTCAATATCTGATTTTATGTCCTGCTTTTCATTTCTGATTTTGTACAGAATTTGGCTATTTTCTCTATGCCTTTTAGATAAGAGTATGGCTATCCTCTTGATTTTCTGAAAGAACCAACTCATTGTTTCATTGATTCTTTGTATTTTTCCCTTATTTTTTCAATTTTATTGATTCCAGCCCTCATTTTGATTATTTCCAGTTGTCTACTCCCTCTGAGTGAGTTTGCTTCTTTTTGTTCTAGAGCTTTCAAGTGTGAAATTTCTCCAATTCTTTATGTAAGCACTTAATGCTATGAACTTTCCTCTTAGTACTGTTTCATAGTGTCCTATAAGTTTGGGTATGTTGGGCATTCATATTCAATTGATTCCAGCAAGTCTGATTTCTTCCTTGATCCAGTGGTGATTCAGTTGAGCATTATTCAGTTTCCATGAGTTTGTAGGCTTTCTGCAGTTTGTGTTGTTGAATTCTACCTTTAAGCAATGGTGATCCAATAAGATACAAGAGTTTATTTCTTTTCTTTTCTTTCTTTCTTTCTTTTTTCTTTCTTTCTTTCTTTCCTTCTTTCTTTCTTTCTTTCTTTCTTTCTTTCTTTCTTTTGCACATGTTGGGTTTGCTTAGAGACTGAATGTGCAGTCAATTATAGAAAAGGTTTCATGAAGTGCTGAGAAGAATGTATATTCTTTTTTATTTGTGTGAAATGTTTTGTATATACATGTTAAGTCCATTTGAGTCATAACATGTTAGTTCCCTTATTTCTCTGTTCAGTTTCTGTCGGCAGGCCTATTCATTGTTGAGAGCAGGGTTTTGAATGAAACCACTATGAGTGTGTGGTTTGATTTGTGATTGAAGCTTAGTAATGTTTCTTTTACAAATGTGGGTACCCTTGTATTTGGGGTATAAATTTCTGAATTGAGACTTCATCTTGATTGATTTTTTTCATGTGATGAATATGAAATGCCCTTCTTCATCTCTTTTGATTCATTTAATTTGAAGTCTATATTGTTAGACATTTGGATGTCTACACTACCATGCTTCTTAGATCCATTCACTGGAAAATCTCTTCCTAATCCTTTACTTTGAGGTAAAGTTTGTCTTTGAAGTTGACATGTGTTTCCTGTATGCTAGAGAGGGATGGAACCTGTTTCTTTTAGCCTGTGTCTTCTTGTACTCAAATTGAGCACATTGATATGGAGATAAATTAATGACCAGTGATTGTTACTTCCTGTTATCTTTGGTAGTGTGTGTGCTGGGGATTTCTTTCTGTATGCTGTGAATGTTTTGCTCTGATTGATTGATAAATAAAATGCTGATTGGCCAGTAGCCAGGCAGGCATTATAGTATAATCAGGATAAGCAGAGAGGAGAATTCTGGGAAGTGGAAGGCTGGGTCAGGAGATGCAGCCAGCCACTGTCTCCATGAGAAGCAAGATGTGAAGACAGAACTGGGATAAGTTACCAGTCCAAATGGCTAAACATAAATAAGAAGTATGGGTTAATTTAAGTGTAAGATTTGCCTAGACCTGAGTGGCTGCTAGCCTGGTGGGACCAGGAAAAGTTCTGGCTACTTGTGTGTGTGTGAGTGTGTGTGTGTGTGTGTGTGTGTGTGTGTGTGTGTGTGTGTGTGTGTGTTTCCCTATTTTGAGATTTGCTTGTGTGAGCTTATCTATTGCCTGTGTTTTCCTTCACTCAGCTGTCTTCCATGGGTTGGAGTTTTCTTTCTAGTCCTTTTTCTAGCATTGGATTTGTGGACAGATATTGTTTAAATCCAATTTTCTCAAAGAATATCTTGATTCCTCAACTGTGGTGATTAAAAGTTTTGCTGTGTATAGTAGTGTGGGATGGTATCCGTGGTCCTGTAGTATTTGCAAAACATCTCTCTATGACCTTCTAGCTTCCAAAGTCTCCAGTTAGAATTTGGGTATAATTCAGATAGGTCTGCCATTTATATGTTAATTGGCATTTTTCACTTGCAGCTCTTAATATTCTTTCTGTATTCTGTTTGCTTTGTGCTTTGATTGTTATTTGAATAGGTGACTTTTGGCTGTTGTTGTTATTGTTGTTAAAGTCTATTTGGTGCTGTAAGCTTCTTGTACCTTCATAGCCATGTTGATCTTTAGGGTGGGAGTTTTCTTGTATGATTTTGTGGAATATATTTGCTATGCCTTTGAACTGGAGTCCTTCCCCTTTCTCTATCCCTATTATTCTTAGGTTTGGTCTTTTCATGGTGTCCCATATTTCCTGTATGTTTTATGTTAAGAATTTGTTGGATTTAACATTTTCTTTGACCAATGAATCTATTTCCTATATCCTATCTTCAATGCCTGAGAATTCTCCTTCCATTGCTTGCATTGTGTTGGTTAATGCTTGCATCTGTAGTTCCTGTTCATTTATCCTTATTTTCCATTTACAGAATTCCCTCACTTTCTGTTTTCTTTATTGTCTCAATTTCAATTTTCAAGTCTTAAACTGTTTCCTTCATCTCTTGGCTTGTTTTTTCTTGTCTTTCTTTAAGGCATTTATTGATTTCTTCCATTTTATGTTTGTCATTTCCTTGATTTCTTGAAGGGAATTTCTCATTTCCTCTTTAAGACGTTCTATCATATTCATAAAGTTATCTTTAAGGTCATTTTCTTCTGTTCTATCTGCATTGTGATTTTTCAGTCTTACTATTGTAGACCCATTAGGTTCTGGTGGTGCCTTATTTACTCTTTATTTTGTTGAATATATTCTTACACTGAAATTTATCTATCTTCGTTTGGGATAATTATAGTTAGTGGTGTTGATCCCTGTGAAGCCTACATTGGATGGATTATATGTTTCTTTATTATCTGTTTCCTTTATTCTTTTGAACTGGATGGCCAAGGGTTCTGGTGATTGGTTGGTTGCCTGATCAAGTAGGGTTGTCTCAGCTGAGGTTTGTAGGTTTTAAGTGCCTCAATCTAGCTTATTGTCCAGTTCTTCTGGCTGGAGTGGGCTTTATTTGTGTCTATTTTGTCTATTCTTCCAACTGGTGTGAGTGGCACTTGTGCCTATAGGGTCTGGTGATGTTGCTGAAGAGGGCTGTTTCTGGAGATGATGCAGAGATAGGTGGGATTGGGCTGCAAAGTGGGTCTGTTCTTCCAAATGGTGTAGGTGGTGCCTGTGCTTCTACAGCCTGCTGCAGGCCTACTTTTGAGGGCTGCACCAGAGAGGTAGAATTCCATCAGAGTTGGGTGCAGGGCCCAGACCCCATGCTGAGGCTGTTCTTCCAAATGGTGCTTGTGCCTCTAAGGGCAGCTCATGTTTCAGGGGATGGTTGGCCAGGAGGAGGATGATGGCTTCAGTGGGTTTTGGGAACAGAGTGGATCTTGTAAGATACAGAGTCCATTGGATGGTGGCTGAGGTAGAGAGTAGTCTGCCTGCTGGTCACTTATCTGCTGACTGGCTGCTGTGCCTGAGACAGGTGGGGGAGGGGCACAGGATGTGCCCTGGGGCTTAGAGCCTAGAGATTGAAGCAGTTTATCTGAAAGACCAGTCTTTCACCTGTTCTTCCACTTGGTGTAGGGGCTGCTGATGTTGTGGGAGATGGTTCCCCCAGGGAAGAATGAAAGGTTCTGTGGGTTTGGGTGTCAGAGTGGGTCTTGTAGGTTACTGAGTTCAATGTGTGTGGCCAGTGGTAGAACTGCTTGCCCACATGTCTCTTAACTCCTGGCAGGCTGCTGTGGCTCGGTTTTGTGATTTTTAGCACATAAAGTCAGCATCCACTTTTCTCTGTAGCCCATTTAGTAATAAAAATCAGTCAGCAAGTGTTTGCTACTTTTCTTGTTGTGGTGGTCAAGTACCTGACTGAAAGCAAGTTAAGGGTGGCATGTCGTGTGCTGTGTCACATTCATAATGTGCAATATGATCACATAAGTTCAGCATTCATTAGGTCTAACACTTTTCAAGATTTATGTATTTAATTTTATGTGAGTGGGTTTTGCCTTGTGCATGACTGTGTACCACACATATGTAGTACCTCTGTGGACAGAAGAGAATCCCCAGGTATTACAGTTATAAAAAGTTGTTAGTACTCACATGGGTGCTCAAAACCAAACCCAGGTCCTCTGGAAGTGAAACAGTCTTAACTGCAGATCCATCTCTGTAACCCCAAGGAAATATTGACTTTTAACCTTGGTTTCTCTAACCAGGAGGAGTATTTTACACTTACAAAAATCATATAAATTGATATCATAATTAGGTAATTTTCCTTAGTTTCTAAGGCCTTAGTATAACTTCTTGTATTCAAAAAAGCCTACATATATGTTTTTAACACACTGTAGCCAGTTTAGAGGGTTTTTCAGTATGAATCTGTCTTTATTGCTTATCTCTAATGGTTTTTGTCTTTATCTGCAAAAAAAAAAAAAAGAAAAGAAAAGAAAAAGATGCTGTGTAACTTATGTCATGGCAGGCTGGTCCTGGCTCCTTCCCACTCAGTTCCCTGAGAGTCTAATCTCATGGAGGAGGCATACTTACTGCCAGCTCAGGGAGCCATGTTTGCTGCTCCAACTCTGGGAATTTTCTAGGTCCATGCCACCACATGAGTAGTGTCCTCCTGGCTGCTCATGAACACCATAGAAGTGTTTGGTAGTAAGATCTCTGAAAAGAGCCCAGCAGCTTTTGTTGCTAATGCTGAATCAGGAAGCCATCTCTTAAAGGAGCAGCACCTCTGCTCCCTGAAGCAAACAGAACCCACCTGAGAAAATACTGTTACCAAGAAGCTGGGCTTGATTCTGTTCTTGTGTGCTTGGAATCCTCTGCTAAACTTTGTCAGGTTTTGTGGAAGTTTCAACCACAGGTTGGAATGCCAGACATAATCAGATGCTTCTGTCCCACACAGCTGTTCCCAAGTACTCAGCAGCCACTTCCCAAATAATTGACTCAGAGGCTTAATATTACTTATAAATGCTTGATGAAAGTCAAGCTTATTACTAGCTATCGCTTACACTTAAATAGATGCATATTTCTGTTTATACTTTACTATCTGGTCATACATATATTAGCATGGCATGTTCATCGCCTGCTTCCTCTGCATCTGTTGGTGACTCCGCATTTCCTCATCACTTCATTCTCAGTTTAGCTTTTCTGCCTAATTCTTTCCTGTTCAGCTATTGGTCAGTCAGCTTGTTTACTAAACCAATCGTGGTGACATACATTCACCTGGAGTACAGAAGGATTATTCCATACCACACAATTTCAAATATGCTGGCGTTAGATTTTGTGATTTGAAATTAAATATTTTGGGGAGAAAATATTTACACTATTGTAAAGAGAAATGTAAAGAAAAATATATAAAAATATCTCTCAGTCAAATGCATGATACTACAAACAAATAAAAATGTTGAAACTAATGTAGTGGAAGAGATTTTCTACACAACAGAAAAGAAGAAATGAAAACACAAAACATTAGAAATGTACAGGAGAAAGCAGAAAAAAGAGCCATGATTTTAAAATACTTGTAGGAAGGTAAAAGAGCTTAAATTATCATATTCCTCTGAAAACATGATGGATGATGGCCTAGTATATTTGCATAGAATTTCAAGACAGTAGAGTCTTTTTTTAAAAAAAAATAAATGCAGACTGCTTAGTTTGAAAATGTCCTTCAGGATAAGCTTTCTTACGAGAGTGTTCATGTCAATGGGACAAGGACATGATTGGGCCTTGAAGTGAAATAAATTTAGGAGAGAGAGCATCATCAAAGAGACAACTTAATGCAGTCTTGAATGAGAGAGTATTTTCTCTTTAAAACCATTGAAAGGAACGTCATTGTGAGAGATAACTTAGGGCTGGAGAGTAGCAGAGACAGCTGGCATCTACAGTATTTTGGGACTCCTGCAGGAACAGACTGACCCATCCATTTCCAGAGAGATAAAGAGGGTTTTCATGGGATGATTGAAAGTTCTGCCCCTCTTGATTTACTAGGACTTGGTTTACATGTCACAATTCACAGGGAGGAAGCACTTGGAGGTCCATCATTTTATTGAGGAGTGTCTTTACCACTGGGGCCTGAGTTTCTACAACATAGAACTTAAAAGTGATTGTTGTACAAGTGTGAGAACTAGAGTTCTATTTCCAGAGCCCATGTAAATTTAGAAGGAGAGATCCAGCTTCAGAAGATTTTCTGGCCTCTGCGTATCTCTTTGTGTGTGTACATGCTACAGCTCATGCTGCATACCCTATGTAAACACAACCACACAATTAACAAGTGTATAAATTGATGTGGGTTATTTTGATCACATTCTGACACAATCAAGCCTGCCAATAAAGCTTACTTTGAATCAGAGGACAGAGCTAGCTACTAGCTGAGATATATTTGGAAAAAAACACAAATGCATTTTTAGATCATTTCCACCTCCCACTTGCCCTTTTATGACTCTTCCTGTGTCCCCCTACACCCTCTCCAATTCTAATTTCTCATTTATTATTGTTAAAATCATTTACACATGTATGTAACTGTAAACTGATGATTCTGGTGTAGTGTGTGTGTGTGTGTGTGTGTGTGTGTGTGTGTGTGCATGCACAAACCTGCGCCCATATGTCTATCTGTCTTTATGACTGTGAGTGAAGGTATCTGAGAAGGCCAGAAGATGACATTAATTCTCTTTGACCTGAAGATACAGGTGGCTGTGAGCCAATCAAAGTGGATGCTTGGAAGGTAACTCAACACTGCTAAAAGAACAGGACATGCTCTGAGCCTCTAAGACATCCCTCCAAACCCCCACCCCACATGCAGTGTTCCAAGATCATGAAAAATGAAAGTAGTTCTAATGTTGAAATCTTGACAAAATGGCTGTCATCTCAAAGGAATTACTGTTCTAAGAGTTAGAGTTCCCTCACCCTCCCTCCCCAGACCTAAATTTTGTGTGAAATTTCTAATACTCATTACCTCACAGTATTACTGTCTGGACATTGCCAATTGGGGCTTTAAGGGTCAAAATAAGGTATTTTGAACATGGATACTTCTGAGACTATGCTGAAAAATGATGTCAGAAACACATGAGCAGAAGGGATACTATATGGCTAAGTAACTTTAAAGTTTTTTTTCTGGAACCACACAAAGAGAACTCTTAAGAAATTATACCTGCTGACACATTAATCTATGAGACAATACATCTCTCATTTATGCTCTTGATCTGTATATGGTTATTGTGGAAGCACAGAAAATGTATATAAAGTAGTGGCAAGTAGAAGGTAGAACTTGTGGATTTATCGGGGCTATTAAGTCCAATGCACACATTCCTGGCATGGATTAGTTAAGGGCTCTAACAACCTACAGGTCACTAACAGCCTGGGGCATGCTGCACATCATTTAACATAACCTTTACTGAAGGCCTCCCTGGTGAGCAGTTCCATAACTTATTTTGATTATGGATCATGAGTTCATAGGTGACATTTTTGGGGGCGTTAACAGAATGGTCTGTAGAAGGAAAGGGCAAAATGTTTGCAGCATTTCATAGAATCTCCTGTTCTGTTCTAGGACCCACCAAGTCAAGGACAAGACAGCCTTCCCCTAGAACTACCTGCTCTAGAGTACACACATGTGAACAAGTCTACCTAGCTATCTCTATTCTCCTTGTCTCTGTCTTGACTGTCTTTCCTTAAAGTCTAAAACTGGTCAATGAGTCAGGAGCTCCTACAATGAATACATGAGCATAACAATAGCCTATAACTGATCTTTGCCTTCCAAAACTCCCATGGAACAAGAATATTCTGATCTTATGTAACCACAGAAAATTTGCCAAGTGATACTGTATTCTGCTTTTAATAATGCATCCATGATGATTATGGAAAAAGCCACCAGCCATTGTATCTCTGCTGTTTTCACATTATCTATAAATGGCATACTATTCAACTGGGCTTCATATAATTGTCTCAGAACTTGTTCACAGAGGATCAGCATGCAAACTCATACATGCATACAATAGGACACAAGACACACACTGAATTAGCTTTCTGTGTTTAGATACAGAATTATATGACGCTCAGTGATTAACCATTAATCAAATTCCTTTCAAAGTTTATGTAGACACTGAAATACATACATGCATACACACACACACACACACACACACACACACACACACACACACACACACACCACTCTGACCTGAGCAATTTCACAAGTTTTGTATAAGGTCAATCATGAAAAGACAATAGTTCATGCTTGTTAATAAGCATGATCAAATAAGTCCTATAGAAAAACAAAATGGAAGCCAGGACAAGAGATAGCAAGACCTACCATAACAAAACAATGGCTTGTAGCATACACAATGCCTTGTGGCCAAGTACTGAAATTTAAAAAATTAATGAAACAAAGCTAGTAAAAGTCAGATTAGAACTACCACGATGGTTTATCCCTATAATATGGAAAGCATCAGGAACACATCAAAGCCTGAGGATGAGGCTCCAAATGTTGAACATGTTGAAAACCAAACAATTTTCTTCCAGGATTTCCATCATGATTATTTTCAAGTGTAAAAGAGAACAAAAAAGGGAGTACTATAAAATTGCCAAGCTGTATGCAATTCTTACATCTTGTGAGAAGATAAGTGAACTTAAATTACAAAAAAAAAGGATAAGAATATGTGGAGATGGAAATAAATACAGGGATGCAGTATCTTCTTGGTTTTTATTTGAGTTATAAAATATGTTTGATGGTTGACATGGACAATGTGGTGCTACTTGATAGGTCAGTAAATATACAAAGAAAAGTAAACCATCCACCTGATGTCTTTGAGAGCCAGGTTCCAGGAGAAATATTTTAATATGAAAGTTATTTAAGTCCAGTTTGTGAAATTAAAAAGAGATTTAGAGCTAGCCCAGGCATGGCAGCACATGGCTTTAATCACCACATTCCAGAGACAGAGACAGTCAGATATCTGAGTTCAAGGCCAGTCTGCTCTACAGAGTGTGTTCCAGGACTACACAGAAAAATCCTGCTTTTGAAAATAAATAAATAAATAAATAAATATGTAGTTATTGGATATAAGCACATGCAGTTTCACATATTTAATTTTATATATGTACATTTAATGCAAATAGGTTTTACATTATATTTTACAGAATTTAAGCAAAAGAATGTCTAAATATTTTTAACAGACAACTACACTATGAATATTTTGATTTCTGTATGGTTGAATGAAAGTCTCTGAAACCAAATGATACAAGGCTTCTTTCTTTTTTAGAAAATTCCACTTAGATGGCAGCAGAAAACCACGGTAGTATACCTGCTCATAATTTTATTACAAGGACATATTAACAAAAACAGCATGGTATAGGCACAAAAACAGATGCTTAAACCAACGGAATTAATTACATGACTGAAATGAACCCACACAGTTGCAGTGACACATAATTTTTGAAAGCTCTCAAAAACAGTCATTCTTGAAAAGACAGTCATCAATGAATATTTCTAAAAAAAAAAAAGTATGTTCACATGTAGAAAAATGAAAAGAGATGCATATCTCTATCCTAAACAGAAATCAGTCCAAATTTAATCCACATTTAATTTAATCTTACTTTAATAAAGGACAGAATTTTTAAATTGTTCAGAAGATACAGGGATCATTGAGGGAAGAAGGGCATTCTGAACAGATTTGAGTAGAAAATATTCCCCAAAATTGACAAAAGTGATTCAATGCAATTAAAAGATTTTCCACAGAGCAAAGGAAACAAGGTGGAGGAAAACAAAACTCTTTCCCACCTGTGTATCAGATAGGAGACTAATCTTTAGAGTGTACAAAAGTCTCCATTTATAGAAGATAAACACAACAGACTGAAAGGACATTTCTTCTATAGTTTTGGTTGTGAGACCAGCCTTTAATGACTGAGCCATCCCTCCAGCCCTGAATGGGCATTTCTAAATAGGAAAATTTAAAATGGATGAAAATATGTTGTCAATGTTCAACATTCTTAATTTTCATAGAAATTCAATTTAAAGCTGTGAGGCTGTACCATTTGTCACCAGTCAGAACAGTGGCATGATTCAATAAAACAACAACAAATACTGCTGAAAATGTACAGGAATAGGAAGCTTTGAGATAGAAAATGGGATGCCAAACTGGACTCATCCAATGAACATCAAATCTGAAGCTTTAAAAAAGTTACACATGGGACTTCCATATATGTCTGTTTCATATTGTAGGTATTTTGAATAGTTCAGTAATGAACAGAACATTGTAAGTAACTTCAATGTGATGAATTTGAATTCTTCATATATGTAGCCAGTAGAGGTACAGATGGGACATATGGAATGGCCACTTCTCGTCTGCTTCAACCAGCACAGGTTCCTAGGCATCTATTGCAAGAACTTATTCTTTAACCCATCAAAATACTAATGACTGACAGTGTCCCTCTCACTTCCTCCACAATCTGTTTGTACTTTTTCTGGTCAGTTCTTAGGTGACATTTTTCTTGCATAAAACAATAATCTCTTTCACACACTGCTAACACTGAAAAAGGTCAAGAATAGGCTCAGACTGTGAGATATTTGGCAAAATCAACTTTATTCCAGGACACACCTATAGCTAAGGCCAAGGCTGAGTTCTGCCAGAACATCCAACACCCCACCTGCCCACACATGACCATGTACACCCATCTTTCTCCTCTGTTCCTACTCTCACTTTCCTGGTTCAAGGTTCAAAGTCAACCAGAGCCACACCTCATCAGGACTCGATCAAAAATCCTTCCAATGTTGTATCTGAAAACACTAGAAAACTAACCTGTTAATAAACAATGGGTCATAATCAGAACAGAAAATTGTTCTCTGTCTTCATTAAAGTCCTTGAATGAAGAATGTGAGAATTTCTCTGGTTTTCATACAACCAGAGAATATTGCCAAGTGCTAAGAGACTACACCTTCAGAAAACATCTCTTATCACCTTAGGGGAGAAATACCCACCTGGTGTCACTACAGAATTTCACATCATCTTAGGACATTATCTTGTTGGTTTTTTTTTTCTCAGATAATCTCTATACCTGTTCAAAATGAACCAACATGCACTTTGATATGCAGAGCACAGGAAAGTGATCCACACTGGATAATGGATCATCTAAACTTACATTCACATGTCCCTACCTGCTTCACCTCATCCAAATAATCTTCAAATTTCTAATAATCCCACAAACACTAGGCAATTATGAAAGCCTGATATGTTGTCAGATGTCAAAAGGCAGTTATGTACATTTACTGTTTTGTGCTGACCAAAGTCAAGTGACTTCAATGTGCAACAGAAAAGAGAATAGGGTGACAGAATGAAGAAGCATTGGTATCAAAGGAAGAGGCATTTCACACAATATCTAGAAATCACTTTTTGTTTTTCCCAACAAGTTTTCCTTGTATAACAGCACTACCTGTCCTGGAACAATACTTTGTAGAGGTACCAGGTCTGAAAAGCTCACAGATGCATCTGTGTCAGCCTCCAAGTGCTGGGATTCAAGGTGTGTGACACCACACTTGGTTATCCACTAACCAATTGTTTTAAAAATGAAAGTATGCTAATGAAGACTAGAGTGAAGCTGTCTTCCGGGTTCACATCTGTACTCCTCATGTGGAGGACACGGGGGAAGAATAGCAAGTGAAGCAAGGAAGCCAAATTACAAACACGCTAATGAACGTAGTAAACATTAGTTTGAGTTGTAAGTCAAGGGACGCATCAGAAAAGTAAAAGGCCCAAAAATGATACTGAGATGTGTATCAGTGGGTAGTATTGATCTTAAAATCATCACCAAGTCAGATTAGAAAAAACTGAAGCACTCTGTATCAGAACATGAGATTCTCCATGTTGAAAATCAATCAAAAAGCAGTCCTGTGGAATGTTTGAAGGTGACGTCAGACCACATTGTTTAAGGTTTAGTCAATCAATAGTCCATGTCATTGCTTAAGAATAATTAATGGAGAAAACCATACTAAAACATAATCTAATTCAATATTATCAAAACAGCATTTATAAGGTTACAGTGAAGATATTCACCAAGAACCACAGCATTCGTGCATCATGGGACAACTGGGTGCACATGGATTACCTGGTCCTAGAGTTACATGGGCTCCCTATTGTCAATTTCCTTTCTCTAACAGAGGACGATGTGAAGAATAGAATATTCAGTAATCTAGTTCTACACTACCATAGTTTCTATGAATTGAACCAGTTCTGAGAATTCTGAAATGCCTTTCTGGGGCCAAACAGGCTGTCAGTTTTGTTGGTCTAAGTTACTATGCATTCCTGCTTTGTGTCCGAACTTCATGCTGAGCTGAACAAAACGGTCAGATAAATATTATATATGTGGTAACACATTCATATAATGTCATGAATATACTTTATCACTTCATAGCAGAGAGACTACACATGTTTAGCCTCAATGACAGGAAGAGTATGGACAAAAGTGTGTATAGAAGGCCGGGCGGTGGTGGCACACGCCTTTAATCCCAGCACTTGGGAGGCAGAGCCAGGCGGATCTCTGTGAGTTCGAGGCCAGCCTGGGCTACCAAGTGAGTTCCAGGAAAGGCGCAAAGCTACACAGAGAAACCCTGTCTCGAAAAACCAAAAAAAAAAAAAAAAAAAAAAAAAAAAAAGTGTGTATAGAAGAAAATCCCCCCACAATTACGTTTCATGGGAACAGAGTCACAGTTCTATAAAACTAGAGCTTAAACAATGAGAGAACTTCATTTCTAATACCTGGACTTTGTCTGATCACTTCAACATTGTTGTCCAAATTTGATATTTTACCATATAGATTTGAGACATTGATAACCCCCTCCACACTGCATCCTGCTAGGCTAAAGTCCCAAAGAAAATCAGGGATGCGAAGTATCCTGCCCTGTCAGGGAAGGTCACCTGTAAGGACCTGAAAGATGCCTTTGTTCTGCCTTTCTTATAAAGACTGTGGCCTTGCTTCCTCTAGGACACACTTGGGAGCAACTCCAGAGCCTCTTCCAAGATGCTGGTGGTCCTGCTCACAGCAGCCTTATTGGCCCTGAGCTCTCTTCAGAGCTCAAATGCAGGTATAAAGTAGGAGAGAGGGTAGTAGAGAGACATGGGACTTGGGCAACACACTGAAGCTCAAGACTGGCAGGAATGGGGGGAAAATGACATGCAACTGAGGCAAAGAAATATGGGGACAAATATTAGGACATTTATATTATTATTGTAGATTTCAGGTTTACATATAGCATAATTTAAGAAAATATTCTTGCAACAAAATAAAATTAGTACATTTTTGAAAAGAATTTTATGGTGGTGGATGATGCATGGCAATATGTTACAGTTGACAGAGAGAAACTCAGTACTCAAGGTGTTATGAGAAGCAGATAGTGAATGATGCTAGGCTTGGTATACAGAGGATAGAGAAAAATGAAAGAATTCAATATATATCAGGCATATCTTTGAGAAATAGAAAGAGAAAAGATAACAAATTTGAAACTCTGTGTAAAACAGGCTAGAAGTTTCAGGAAATAATTTTTTTAAAAAATTATTTCAGTCCATGTCTGTGCATGCACCACTGTGTGTGTATGTGGGTGTATGTAGATAGATAGATAGATAGATAGATAGATAGATAGATAGATAGATAGATAGATAGATAGATAGATAGATAGATGATAGATAGACAGATAGATAAATAGAGAGAGTTAGATAGATAGATAGATAGATAGATAGATAGATAGATAGATAGATAGATAGATACGTGTGTGTGTGTGTTTGTCTGTGTGTGTGTGTGCAATATGCATTTGAAAAAGAGAAAAGGGGCCAGGCGGTGGTGGCGCACACCTTTAATCCCAGCACTTGGGAGGCAGAGGCAGACGGATCTCTGTGAGTTCGAGGCCAGCCTGGGCTACCAAGTGAGTTCCAGGAAAGGCGCAAAGCTAAACAGAGAAAACCTGTCTTGAAAAACCAAAAAAAAAAAAAAAAAAAAGAGAGAAAGGTAGGCAGACACACAGAGAGAGAGAGAGAGAGAGAGAGAGAGAGAGAGAGAGAGAGAGAGAGAGAATGAGATAGAGACAGGGACAGAGAGACAGAGAGAGAAAGAGTGAGAGAATTTGAATGCTTATTCACATTCCTGCCTGAGAACAACCTATTAGCAGCAAGCTATCTTTTTATACCATGTGGTTCCAGGAACTGAATTCAAGTCAACAGGCAAGCACTTTTTTCCTCAGTGAGATATGTGGCTGGACCCATTTCTCTATTTAATGACCCATATGCAAGGTTCATTGTTCTATACATGGTTTTTAAAGCAATGCTTGTTCTTATTTCCATGCGTGAAATGCCTAGGGATATACCCTGTAAGAAATGAAGGTCATGAAGAAAAACATAAGAATGTGAACACATGACACTGAAATTCCACTAATGTAAAGGAGACAAACAGTAAGAATTGAAACAGCTAATGAGGAACAAAATAATGGTTGCTGCTGCCATGGAGACCATCCTGGCAGCATTTTCAGCAACATTATCCAAGATCAAATTCTACATAGTAGATGTGAAGTGGTAGTTTAACATCATCTTTATTGAGCATCCAGAAAATGTCATGAGTAAATTTTCATTTATTTTGTGCTTCTTTTCTAGCAATCATCTATGGAAACCCTTCTTCTCAGCTCCTAGGTAAAACCAGATTCTTTGACATTCTATGTATCCTTTATTCTGTAACTATTCAGTTCTTTAATATCTCGTTATCATTTTGTTATTCTATGAAAGTAATGATTGAAAGCTTCCCCTGAGGTATATGGGAAGACTTCCCAACAATGCCTCTAGGAAGTAGAGCAGGGCTGTACAATGGAGGAGTAGGAAGCTAGATTTTTATAACAGGAACATTTTGTCTCTTCCACAGATTGAAGTAATGGCTCGCATATGATGAACACATTGGGGGTCCTAATTTAAAATCACCAATACCACTATAGGTTGTTTGTAGAATTCTTCTTTCACCAGTGATTCCAAGGAGAATTATATGATTGATCATAATATATGCAATCACACAGATCCAATGCTCTCCCATTATATAAATTTATTTTTCTCAGTTCTGTATGCACAGTTAACTAATACATACAAAAACACTGTAAGAAATTGAATGGAATATCTTTCCATCACTAACCTACATTTCTTTCTTTTTCTCCACATGGATATAGGACCCTAAACCCCATGAGATATTTAAGAATAGAGCATTGCTCTCACAATTTCGCTACTCTGCCAACTTCTAAATAATAACATTAAAATATTCTTGCCCTTTCTTCGCTTCTGAGAAATATAAAGAACACAAAGTCATCTTTTATGCACCAATTTTAAGAACAAATATATGTCAGAAGAGTGGAGACATAAGGAAGTTCATATGATAAATGTGAAAAATAATCTTAAAGGAGAATCAGGGACATAATGCTGTGAGGGTGTTATCAGAGAAAGAGAAGGTATAACCTCATTCTACATTGATCTGTACCCAAACAGAGGGAGAACAGCAAAACCAAGGTCATGGTCAACAGCATCAGAGACCCCCTCCTGGAGAATTCCCCCCAGGACCTTCTGCCTCTGAAGAAGATGATGGTGATGATGATGATGACAGTGAAGAAGAGGGAAATGCACCAGAGAGACCACCACAGCAAGGAGACAATAACCAGCAACCTCACCCTCCTAGACCTGGAAACCAGCAAGGCCCACCACCCCAGCAGGGAGGCCAGCAGCAGAATAAACCTCCTAGACCTGGAAATGAGCAAGCACCACCCCAGCAGGGAGGACAGCAACAGAATAAACCTCCTAGACCTGGAAACCAGCAAGGCCCACCCCAGCAGGGAGGACAGCAGCAGAATAAGACTCCTAGACCTGGAAACCAGCAAGGCCCACCCCAGCAGGGAGGACAGCAGCAGAGTAAACCTCCTAGACCTGGAAATGAGCAAGCACCACCCCAAGAAGAAAGTGAGGAACAGCAAAGCTACCTGTAGACATTCTGCATAACCACAAAGTTCCTCATCAGGACAAAGGTAATCTGATACTTTATCCTTCACACCAGTCCCCAAATGCCATGGATCAGCACAGTCCTCCTAAAGAATTAGATCACATATACATCCAAAACTTATATGGACTCTATACCCTAGAATTCTATGATGGATGTGATTTACCTTCATCCTCCCTCAAATTTCTTAACTCTACCAGAATTAGAGAGCCAAAAATTTAAGAATTATCTCAGAATATGTTGGTATTGCATGTTGTGTCTTTCTTCTTGGTGACTTTATTTATTTGTTTGTTTATTTATTTATTTGTTTGTTTGTTTGTTTCAGGTGAACTGGAAGACATATGTTTAGTGTCTTTTCAATGGAACAATGATGTTGTAAGTTTACCTTCAACAATCTAATAAAATATTTAGCATGCAATTACTGTTTGCTGTTTCTTATTCTGAGTATGAGTGAAATCTGGTGCATGTTGTCAAATGTAATGTGAAGAAAAAACCATTCCCTTTAGTTACTTCCAGAAAGTGGCCCTCTTTTTCACTTTATTAGTGAGCAAACTATCACTTGAAAGATTCCCTTTTTCCCATACATGGAATAATGCCTACAGCTTTGCTGTATGTCCCAGATGCCTGCGATTTTAGCAGGAGACTTCATGATAGACATGGATTTCAAGATTAAACTGTATAAACAGATTGAACTATATAAAATGCCCTTAATTAGTCATGTGGCTTGTTTGACCAGTAGGCTAAGGAACATCTGTCTAGGAGTAACTGAAAAAGGTAGTCTTGGGCCAGGCGATGGTGGCACACAACTTTAATCCCTGCACTCAAGAGGCAGAGGCAGGCGGATCCCTGTGAGTATGAGGCCAGCCTGGTCTACAAAGCCAGTTCTAGGAAAGGAGCAAAGTTACACAGAGAAACCCTATTTCAGAAAAAAAAAGGGTAATCTTTGTTTCTCACAGGTAATACTCTCTCAGTTCACAATTGACTTGTGAGGAAGTTCCTGTTCCTAAGGTAGTATTCTTTTGGACATTCAAGTATCAACTAGCTCACATTCTTCCTCTGATTTGGACTGGTCTATAATGCAATGGTGTCATTGGGACATGATATTCATTGTTTTCATTGCCCTTTTTTTCTTTTTATAAATATCATATACCTAGGCCTTAGGAGCAAATAAAATTTTTAAGTAGTTTAAGTAACTTTTAGAACTTGAAGCATGATCCTAATTAGTTTTATCAATAAAATACAGGAGTCAGATATTGGGCTAAAAGCTAATCTTGCCTTTAAGAGCTGAATTTCCACTTTCATTGTGAATTAGCATTTTTAAAAGCCACAGATTAAATTATTATATGCCTATCTTCTGAATTTGGTATCATCCTATTTATGAATGAAGTCAATTTTTTTTATTAAGCAGTGTTCATCTCATACTCTCTTTTTAAAAATCCATTTTACATACCAACCCCAATTCCCCTACCACACCTTCTCCTGCTACCCCCTATCCGTAGATTCTTGTTCAACCCACCCCCACCCCCTCCTCCCAAAGGGTAAGGCCTCCCTTTGGGCATCAACAAAGCCTAGTACATTACGTTGAGGCAGGACAAAGACCCTCTCCTCTGCATCAGGATGAGCAAGGCATCCCACCATGAGGAATTGGCTCCAAAAAGCCAGCTCATGTGTCAGGGATAGATCCTGGTACCCCTGCCAGGGTTCCCTCAAACAGACCAAGATACAAAACTGTCTCCCACATGCAGAGGGCCTAGTTCGATTTCATGCAAGCTCCCAGATGTTGATCTAAAGTCCATGGCCTCCCACAAGCTTGGTTCATCTGTCTCTATAGGTCTTCCTATCATGATATTAACACCTTATATAATCCCTCCTCCCTCTCTTCCACTGAACTCCCAGATCGTGATCTGGTACTTCTTGACTGTATATTTCTACATCTGCTTCCATCGGTTACTGGATGAAGGCTCTATGATAACAGTTAGGATATTCACCAATCAGATTACTTGGGAAGGCCAGTTCAGGCACCCTCTCCACTATTGCTAGTAGTCTTAGCTGGGGTAATCCTTTTTGATTCCTAGGAAATTCCCTAACTCCACAATGGCTCCCTCTATCAAGATATATTTTTAGTTGCTATATTACAACAACCCTCCCCCAGCTTGACCATACATTTCCCTCATGTTCTCATTCCCCCATCTCCTCTCCTATCTTACTTCCCTCCCCCCCCCCGCCCCCGCACCTCCAGTTTACCCAGGAAACCTCATAATTTTCACCTTCCTGGAGCGATCCATGTGTGCCTCTTAGGGTCCTATTTTTTACTTAGCTTCTCTGGATCTGTGGGTTGTAGTCTAAGTATACTTTGCTTTACATCTAGCATCCACTTATGAGTGAACACACATCATGGTTGCATTTCTAAGTCTCGTTTAGCTCACTCAGGATGATTATTTCTAAATCCAGTCTGTGTCTGCAAATTTCTTGATGTCATTGTTTTTTGCACCTGAGTAGCACTCCATTGTGCAAATTTACCATATTTTCTTTATCCATTCTTCAGCTGATGGACATCTAGGTTGTTTCCAGGTTCTGGCTATTCTGAATAGTGCTGCTATGAACTTATTTGAGCAAGTGTCCTTGTAGTATGATTGAGTTTCCTTTGGGTATATGCCCAAGAGTGATATGGTTGGATCTTGAGGTAGATTGATTCCTGGTTTACTAAGAAACAGCCATATTAATTTCCAAAGTGACTGTACAAGTTTCCACTCCCACCAGCAGTGGAGGAGTGTTCCCTGAACTTCACAGCCACTCCAACATAAGCTGCACTCAGGTTTTTGCTTTTATTTTATTTTTTATCTTAGCCCTTCTGACAGGTTTAAGATGGTATCTTAGAGTGGTTTTGATTTGCACATCCATGATTTCTAAGAATTATGTGCAATTCCTTAAATATTTTTCAGCCATTTGAGATTCTTCTGTTGAAATTTTCCTGTTTAGCTCTGTACCCCATTTTTCAGTTGATTTTTGGTATTTTGATGTCTACTTTCTTGAGTTCTTAATATACTTTGGAGATCAGTTCTCTGTCAGATGTGGGGTTGGTTAAGATCTTTTCACATTCTGAAGGCTGTCATATTTTTGTCTTAATGACCATGTCCTTTGCCTTACAGAAGTTTCTCAGTTTCAGGGGGACCCATTTATTAATTGTTGGTCTCAGTGTCTGTACTACTGCTATTATATTTAGGCTGCTTTTGAGCCTACTTCCCACTTTTCTTCTATTCCATTCATGGTAACTGGATTATGTTGAGGTCTTTGATTCACTTGTACTTGAGTTTTGTGCATGGTGACTGTTATGGATCTATTTGCAATCCTCTATATATTGAAATCCAATTATGCCGCACCATTTGTTGAAGATGCTTCCTTTTTCCATTGTAAAGTTTTGGCTTCTTTGTCAAAAATCAGGCACTCGTAGATGTGTGGATTAATGTCAAGTCTTCAGTTCTATTTCACTGGTCCACGTGTCTGTTTTTATGCCAATACAACACTGTTTTTATCACTATAGGTCTATAGTAGATCTTCAAATCAGGGATGGTGATGCCTCTGGAAGTTCCTTTATTGTAAAGGGTTGTTTTAGCTATCCTGTTTTGTTTTGTTCTGTTTTTCACATGAAGTTGAATGTTGTACTTTTGAGGTATATAAATATTTATGCTAGGATTTTGATGGGATTTCTTTGGGTAACATTGCCATTTTTATTATCTTGATCCTATCTGTCCATGAGCATGAGAGATCTTCCCATTTTCCTCAATTTCTTTTTTCAAAAATGTAAAGGTCTTGTCAAACAAGTCTTTCACACATTTGGTTAGAATTACTCAAAGATATTTTTTATTACATGTGGCTGCTGTAAGGGTTGATTTCTTTCTCTTTCCAGTTATATTTGAGCTACTGATTTTTTTTTTATTTAATCTTGAATCCCGCCTCATTACTGAAGTAGTTTATCAGTTGTAGGAGTTTCCTGGTAGATTTTTGGAGTCATTCATGTATACTAACATATTACCTGCAAATAGCAAAAGTTTCATTTTTTTCTTTCCAAATTTTATCTACTATACCTCTTTTAGTTGTCTTATTGCTTTAGCTTGAACTTTGAGTACTGTATTCTGTAGATTTGGAAAGAGTGGACAGCTTTGTCTTGTTCCTTACTTTAGTAGAATCATTTTCTGTTTCTGTCTATTTAATTTGATGCTGGCTGTCAGCTTGCGATACATTGCATTTATTATATTTAAGTATGTTCCTTGTATCCCTGATCTCTACAAGAACTTCATCAGGAAGCAGTGTAGGATTTTGTCAAAGGCTTTGTCAGCATCTAATGAGATGATCATATGGTTTTTTTCTTTCAGTCTGTTTATATGGTGTATTACATTGACAGATTTTCCTATGTTGAACCATCCCTGTATCCTGGATGAAGCCTACTTGATCGTGTTGGATGATTTTTTGTCGTTGTTGTTATAATCACAGATTTGGTTTTTCCAGTATTTTATTGAGTATTTTTCATCAAAGTTCATGAAGGAGATTGGTCTGTAATTCTCTTTCTTGGTTGCATCTTTGTTCTATTTCGGTATCAGTGAGGCTATCCACTCATAAAAAGATTTTGGCAATGTTTCTTCATTTTCTATTTTGTGGAACAATTTGAGGAGCAATGGTGTTGGATCTTTTTTGAAATTCTGGTAGAATGCTGCACTGAAACCATTTGGCCCTGAATTTTTGTTGTTGTTACTGTTTTGGTTTTGAGACTTTTATGACTGCTTCTAATCACTACAGGAGATATTAGTATATTTAAATTGTTTATCTGATCTTGATTTAATTTTGGTATGTGGTACTTACCCAGAAAATTGTCCATTTCTTTTAAATTTTACAATTTTGTGAAGAACAAGTTTAAAAAGTATGACATAATAATTATCTGGACTTGCTCAGTATCTGATTTTATGTCCTACTTTTCATTTCCAATTTTGTACAGAATTTGGATATTTTCTCTATGCCTTTTAGATAAGAGTATGGCTATCCTCTTGATTTTCTGAAAGAACCAACTCATTGTTTCATTGATTCTTTGTATTTTTCCCTTATTTTTTCAATTTTATTGATTCCAGCCCTCATTTTGATTATTTCCAGTTGTCTACTCCCTCTGAGTGAGTTTGCTTCTTTTTGTTCTAGAGCTTTCAAGTGTGAAATTTCTCCAATTCTTTATGTAAGCACTTAATGCTATGAACTTTCCTCTTAGTACTGTTTCATAGTGTCCTATAAGTTTGGGTATGTTGGGCATTCATATTCAATTGATTCCAGCAAGTCTGATTTCTTCCTTGATCCAGTGGTGATTCAGTTGAGCATTATTCAGTTTCCATGAGTTTGTAGGCTTTCTGCAGTTTGTGTTGTTGAATTCTACCTTTAAGCAATGGTGATCCAATAAGATACAAGAGTTTATTTCTTTTCTTTTCTTTCTTTCTTTCTTTCTTTCTTTCTTTCTTTCTTTCTTTCTTTCTTTCTTTCTTTTGCACATGTTGGGTTTGCTTAGAGACTGAATGTGCGGTCAATTATAGAGAAGGTTTCATGAAGTGCTGAGAAGAATGTATATTCTTTTTTATTTGTGTGAAATGTTTTGTATATACATGTTAAGTCCATTTGAGTCATAACATGTTAGTTCCCTTATTTCTCTGTTCAGTTTCTGTCGGCAGGCCTATTCATTGTTGAGAGCAGGGTTTTGAATGAAACCACTATGAGTGTGTGGTTTGATTTGTGATTGAAGCTTAGTAATGTTTCTTTTACAAATGTGGGTACCCTTGTATTTGGGGTATAAATTTCTGAATTGAGACTTCATTTTGATTGATTTTTTCATGTGATGAATATGAAATGCCCTTCTTCATCTCTTTTGATTCATTTAATTTGAAGTCTATATTGTTAGACATTTGGATGTCTACACTACCATGCTTCTTAGATCCATTCACTGGAAAATCTCTTCCTAATCCTTTACTTTGAGGTAATGTTTGTCTTTGAAGTTGACATGTGTTTCCTGTATGCTAGAGAGGGATGGAACCTGTTTCTTTTAGCCTGTGTCTTCTTGTACTCAAATTGAGCACATTGATATGGAGATAAATTAATGACCAGTGATTGTTACTTCCTGTTATCTTTGGTAGTGTGTGTGTTGGTGATTTCTTTCTGTATGCTATGAATGTTTTGCTCTGATTGATTGATAAATAAAATGCTGATTGGCCAGTAGCCAGGCAGGCATTATAGTATAATCAGGATAAGCAGAGAGGAGAATTCTGGGAAGTGGAAGGCTGAGTCAGGAGATGCAGCCAGCCACTGTCTCCATGAGAAGCAAGATGTGAAGACGGAACTGGGATAAGTTACCAGTCCAAATGGCTAAACATAAATAAGAAGTATGGGTTAATTTAAGTGTAAGATTTGCCTAGACCTGAGTGGCTGCTAGCCTGGTGGGACCAGGAAAAGTTCTGGCTACTTGTGTGTGTGTGAGTGTGTGTGTGTGTGTGTGTGTGTGTGTGTGTGTGTGTTTCCCTATTTTGAGATTTGCTTGTGTGAGCTTATCTATTGCCTGTGTTTTCCTTCACTCAGCTGTCTTCCATGGGTTAGAGTTTTCTTTCTAGTCCTTTTTCTAGCTTTGGAATTGTGGACAGATATTGTTTAAATCCAGTTTTCTCAAAGAATATCTTGATTCCTCAACTGTGGTGATTAAAAGTTTTGCTGTGTATAGTAGTGTGGGATGGTATCCGTGGTCCTGTAGTATTTGCAAAACATCTCTCTATGACCTTCTAGCTTCCAAAGTCTCCAGTTAGAATTTGGGTATAATTCAGATAGGTCTGCCATTTATATGTTAATTGGCATTTTTCACTTGCAGCTCTTAATATTCTTTCTGTATTCTGTTTGCTTTGTGTTTTGATTGTTATTTGAATAGGTGACTTTTGGCTGTTGTTGTTAAAGTCTATTTGGTGCTGTAAGCTTCTTGTACTTTCATAGCCATGTTGATCTTTAGGTTGGGAGAGTTTTCTTGTATGGTTTTGTGGAATATATTTGCTATGCCTTTGAACTGGAGTCCTTCCCCTTTCTCTATCCCTATTATTCTTAGGTTTGGTCTTTTCATGGTGTCCCATATTTCCTGTATGTTTTATGTTAAGAATTTGTTGGATTTAACATTTTCTTTTCCAATGAATCTATTTCCTATATCCTATCTTCAATGCCTGAGATTCTCTCTTCCATTGCTTGCATTGTGTTGGTTAATGCTTGCATCTGTAGTTCCTGTTCATTTATCCTTATTTTCCATTTACAGAATTCCCTCACTTTCTGTTTTCTTTATTGTCTCAATTATAATTTTCAAGTCTTAAACTGTTTCCTTCATCTCTTGGCTTGTTTTTTCTTGTCTTTCTTTAAGGCATTTATTGATTTCTTCCATTTTATGTTTGTCATTTCCTTGATTTCTTGAAGGGAATTTCTCATTTCCTCTTTAAGACGTTCTATCATATTCATAAAGTTATCTTTAAGGTCATTTTCTTCTGTTCTATCTGCATTGTGATTTTTCAGTCTTACTATTGTAGACCCATTAGGTTCTGGTGGTGCCTTATTTACTCTTTATTTTGTTGAATATATTCTTACACTGAAATTTATCTATCTTCGTTTGGGATAATTATAGTTAGTGGTGTTGATCCCTGTGAAGCCTACATTGGATGGATTATATGTTTCTTTATTATCTGTTTCCTTTATTCTTTTGAACTGGATGGCCAAGGGTTCTGGTGATTGGTTGGTTGCCTGATCAAGTAGGGTTGTCTCAGCTGAGGTTTGTAGGTTTTAAGTGCCTCAATCTAGCTTATTGTCCAGTTCTTCTGGCTGGAGTGGGCTTTATTTGTGTCTATTTTGTCTATTCTTCCAACTGGTGTGAGTGGCACTTGTGCCTATAGGGTCTGGTGATGTTGCTGAAGAGGGCTGTTTCTGGAGATGATGCAGAGATAGGTGGGATTGGGCTGCAAAGTGGGTCTGTTCTTCCAAATGGTTTAGGTGGTGCCTGTGCCTCTACAGTCTGCTGCAGGCCTACTTTTGAGGGCTGCACCAGACAGGTAGAATTCCATCAGAGTTGAGTGCAGGGCCCAGAGCCCACACTGAGGCTGTTCTTCCAAATGGTGCTTGTGCCTCTAAGGGCAGCTCATGTTTCAGGGGATAGTTGGCCAGGAGGAGGATGATGGCTTCAGTGGGTTTTGGAAACAGAGTGGATCTTGTAAGATACAGAGTCCATTGGATGGTGGCTGAGGTAGAGTAGTCTGCCTGCTGGTCACTGATCTGCTGACTGGCTGCCTGAGACAGGTGGGGGAGGGGCACAGGATGTGCCCTGGGGCTTAGAGCCTAGGGATTGAAGCAGTTTATCTGAAAGACCAGTCTTTGCCTGTTCTTCTACTTGGTGTAGGGGCTGCTGATGTTGTGGGAGATGGTTCCCCCAGGGAAGAATGAAAGGTTCTGTGGGTTTGGGTGTCAGAGTGGGTCTTGTAGGTTACTGAGTTCAATGTGTGTGGCCAGTGGTAGAACTGCTTGCCCACATGTCTCTTAACTGCTGGCAGGCTGCTGTGGCTCGGTTTTGTGATTTTTAGCACATAAAGTCAGCATCCACTTTTCTCTGTAGCCCATTTAGTAATAAAAATCAGTCAGCAAGTGTTTGCTACTTTTCTTGTTGTGGTGGTCAAGTACCTGACTGAAAGCAAGTTAAGGGTGGCATGTCGTGTGCTGTGTCACATTCATAATGTGCAATATGATCACATAAGTTCAGCATTCATTAGGTCTAACACTTTTCAAGATTTATGTATTTAATTTTATGTGAGTGGGTTTTGCCTTGTGCATGACTGTGTACCACACATATGTAGTACCTCTGGAGGACAGAAGAGAATTCCCCAGGAATTATAGTTATAAATAGTTGTTAGTACACATATGGGTGCTCAAAACCAAACCCAGGTCCTCTGAAAGAGAAACAAATAGTCTTAACTGCAGATCCATCTCTGTAACCTCAAGGAAATACTGACTTTTAATCTTGGTTTCTCTAACCAGGGGGAGTATTTTACACTTACAAAAATCATATAAATTGATATCATAATTAGGTAATTTTCCTTAGTTTCTAAGGCCTTAGTATAACTTCTTGTATTCAAAAAAGCCTACATATATGTTTTTAACACACTGTAGCCAGTTTAGAGGGTTTTTCAGTATGAATCTGTCTTTACTGCTTATCTCTAATGGTTTTTGTCTTTATCTGCAAAAAAAAGAAAAAAGAATAGAAAAGAAAAGAATGTTGTGTAACTTATGTCATGGCAGGCTGGTGCTGGCTCCTTCCCACTCAGTTCCCTGAGAGTCTAATCTCATGGAGGAGGCATACTTACTGCCAGCTCAGGGAGCCATGTTTGCTGCTCCAACTCTGGGAACTTTCTAGGTCCATGCCACCACATGAGTAGTGTCCTCCTGGCTGCTCATGAACACCATAGAAGTGTTTGGTAGTAAGATCTCTGAAAAGAGCCCAGCAGCTTTTGTTGCTAATGCTGAATCAGGAAGCCATCTCTTAAAGGAGCAGCACCTCTGCTCCCTGAAGCAAACAGAACCCACCTGAGAAAATACTGTTACCAAGAAGCTGGGCTTGATTCTGTTCTTGTGTGCTTGGAATCCTCTGCTAAACTTTGTCAGGTTTTGTGGAAGTTTCAACCACAGGTTGGAATGCCAGACATAATCAGATGCTTCTCTCCCACATAGCTGTTCCCAAGTACTCAGCAGCCATTTCCCAAGTAATTGACTCAGAGGCTTAATATTACTTATAAATGCTTGATGAAAGTCAAGCTTATTACTAGCTAACGCTTACACTTAAATAGGTTACCATTTCTATTTATACTTTACTATCTGGTCATACATATATTAGCATGGCATGTTCATCGCCTGCTTCCTCTGCATCTGTTGTTGACTCCACATTTCCTCATCACTTCATTCTCAGTGTAGCTTTTCTGCCTTTTCTTTCTTGTTCAGCTATTGGTCAGTCAGCTTGTTTACTAAACCAATCGTGGTGACATATATTCACCTGGTGTACAGAAGGATTATTCCATACCACACAACTTCAATTATGCTCGCATTAGATATTGTCATTTTAAATTAAGTATTTTGGGGAGAAAAATATTTACACTATTGCAAAGAGAAATGTAAAGAAAAATATATAAAAATATCTCTCAGTCAAATACATGATACTACAAACAAATAAAAATGTTGAAACTAATGTAGTGGAAGAGATTTTCTACACAACAGAAAAGAAGAAATGAAAACACAAAACATTAGAAATGTATAGGAGAAAGCAGAAAAAAGAGCCATGATTTTAAAATACTTGTGGGAAGGTAAAAGAGCTTAAATTATCATATTCCTCTAAAAAAATGATGGATAATGGCCTAGTATATTTGCATAGAATTTAAAGACAATAGAGTCTTTTTAAAAAAAAAAATAGCAGACTGCTTAGTTTGAAACTGTCCTTCAGGATAAGCTTTCTTATGAGAGTGTTCATGTCAATGGGACAAGGACATGATTGGGCCTTGAAGTGAAATAAATTTAGGAGAGAGAGCATCATCAAAGAGACAACTTAATGCAGTCTTGAATGAGAGAGTATTTTCTCTTTAAAACCATTGAAAGGAACGTCATTGTGAGAGATAACTTAGGGCTGGAGAGTAGCAGAGACAGCTGGCATCTACAGTATTTTGGACTCCTGCAGGAACAGACTGACCCATCCATTTCCAGAGAGATAAAGAGGGTTTTCATGGGATGATTGAAAGTTCTGCCCCTTTTGATTTACTAGGGCTTGGTTTACATGTCACAATTCACAGGGAGGAAGCACTTGGAGGTCCATCATTTCATTGAGGAGTATCTTTACCACTGGGGCCTGAGTTTCTACAACACAGAACTTAAAAGTGATTGTTGTACAAGTGTGAGAACTAGAGTTCTATTTCCAGAGCCCATGTAAATTTAGAAGGAGAGATCCAGCTTCAGAAGATTTTCTGGCCTCTGCATATGATGTGTATCTCTTTGTGTGTGTACATGCTACAGCTCATGCTGCATACCCCATGTAAACACAACCACACAATTAACAAGTGTATAAATTGATGTGGGTTATTTTGATCACACTCTGACACAATCAAGCCTGCTAATAAAGCTTACTTTGAATCAGAGGACAGAGCTAGCTACTAGCTGAGATATATTTGGAAAAAAAAAACACAAATGCATTTTTAGATCATTTCCACCTCCCCTTTGCCCCATTACGATTCCTCCTGTGTCCCCCTATACCCTCTCCAATTCTAATTTCCCATTTATTATTGTTAAAATCATTTACACATGTATGTAACTATAAACTGGTGATTCTGGTGTAGTGTGTGTGTGTGTGTGTGTGTGTGTGTGTGTGTGTGTGTGTGCGTGCACAAGCGTGTGCCCATATGTCTATCTGTCTTTATGACTGTGAGTGCAGGTATCTGAAAAGGCCAGAAGATGACATTAATTCCCTTCAACCTGAAGATACAGGTGGCTGTGAGCCACTCAAAGTTGATGCTTGGAAGGTAACTCAACACTGCTAAAAGAACAGGACATGCTCTGAGCTTCTAAGTCATCCCTCCAAACCCCCACCCCAAATGCAGTGTTTCAAGAATATGAAAAATGAAAGTAGTTCTAATATTGAAATCTTGACAAAATGGCTGTCATCTCAGAGGAATTACTGTTAGGTTCTAAGAGTTAGAATTCCCTCACCCTCCCTCCCCAGACCTAAATTTTATGTGAAATTTCTAATACTCATTACCTCACAGTATTACTGTCTGGACATTTCCAACTGGGGCTTTAAGGGTCAAAAGAAGGTATTTTGAACATGGATGCTTCTGAGACTATGCTGAAAAATGATGTCAGAAACACATGAGCAGAAGGGATACTATATGGCAAAGAAACTTTAAAGTTTTTTTTCTGGAACCACACAAAGAGAACTCTTAAGAAATTATACCTGCTGACACATTAATCTATGAGACAATACATCTCTCATTTATGCTCTTGATCTGTATATGGTTATTGTGGAAGCACAGAAAATGTATATGAAGTAGTGGCAAGTAGAAGGTAGAACTTGTGGATTTATCAGGGCAATTAAGTCCAATGCACACATTCCTGGCATGGATTAGTTAAGGGCTCTAACAACCTACAGGTCACTAACAGCCTGGGGCATGCTGCACATCATTTAACATAACCTTTATTGAAGGCTTCCCTGGTGAGCAGTTCCATAACTTATTTTGATTATGAGTCATGAGTTCATAGGTGACATTTTTGGGGGCGTTAACAGAATGGTCTGTTTCACCCGTTGCCAACACTAAAGAGGTGGAAGGAAAGGGCAATGTGTTTGCAGCATTTCATAGAATCTCCTGTTCTGTTCTAGGACCCACCAAGTCAAGGACAAGACAGCCTTCCCCTAGAACTACCTGCTCTAGAGTACACACATGTCTACCTAGCTATCTCTATTCTCCTTGTCTCTGTCTTGACTGTCTTTCCTTAAAGTCTAAAACTGGTCAATGGGTCAGGAGCTCCTACAATGAATACAGGAGCATAACAAAAGCCTATAACTGATCTTTGCCTTCCAAAACTCCCATGGAACAAGAATATTCTGATCTTATGTAACCACAGAAAACTTGCCAAGTGATACTGTATTCTGTTTTTAATAATGCATCCATGATGATTATGGAAAAAGCCACCAGCCATTGTATTTCTGTTCTTTTCACATTATCTATAAATGGCATACTATTCAACTGGGCTTCATATAATTGTCTCAGAACTTGTTCACAGAGGATCAGCATGCAAACTCATACATGCATACAATAGGACACAAGACACACACTGAATTAGCTTTCTGTGTTTAGATACAGAATTATATGACGCTCAGTGATTAACCATTAATCAAATTCCTTTCAAACTATACGTAGACACAGAAATACACACATGCATACACACACACACTCACACACACACAAACACATACACACACACACCACTCTGACCTGAGCAATTTCACAAGTTTTGTATAAGGTCAATCATGAAAAGACAATAGTTCATGCTTGTTAATAAGAATGATTAAGTAAGTCTTATAGAAAAACAAAATGGAAGCCAGGACAAGAGATAGCAAGACCTACCATAACAAAACAATGGCTTGTAGTATACACAATGCCTTGTGGCCAAGTACTGAAATTTAAAAAATTAATGGAACAAAGCTTGTAAAAGTCAGATTAGAACTACCACGATGATTTATCCCTATAATATAAAAAGCATCAGGAACACATCAAAGCCTGAGGATGAGGCTCCAAATGTTGAACATGTTGAAAACCAAACAATTTTCTTCCAGGATTTCCATCATGATTATTTTCAAGTGTAAAAGAGAACAAAAAAGGGAGTACTATAGGACTGGCAAGCTGTACGCAATTCTAACATCTTGTGAGAAGATAATAAGTGAACATAAATTACAAAAAAGGATAAGAATATGTGGAGATGGAAATAAATACAGGGATGCAGTATCTTATTGGTTTTTATTTGAGTTATAAAATATGTTTGATGGTTGACATGGACAATGTGGTGCTATTTGATAGGACAGTAAATGTACAAAGAAAAATAAACCATCCACCTGTTGTCTTTGAGAGACTGATTCCAGGAGAAATATTTTAATATGAAAGTTATTTAAGTCCAGTTTGTGAAATTAAAAACAGATCTAGGGTTAGCCCAGGCATGGCAGCACATGGCTTTAATCACCACATTCCAGAGACAGAGACAGTCAGATATCTGAGTTCAAGGCCAGTCTGCTCTACAGAGTGTGTTCCAGAACTACACAGAAAAATCCTGCTTTGAAAAAAACAAACAAACAAATAAATAAATATGTAGTTATTGGATATAAGCACATGCAGTTTCACATATTTAATTTTATTGTACATTTAATGTAAATAGGTTTTACATTATATTTTACAGAATTTAAGCAAAAGAATGTCTAAATATTTTTAACAGATAGCTACACTATGAATATTTTGATTTCTGTATGGTTGAATGAAAGTCTCTGAAACCAAATGATACAAGGCTTCTTTCTTTTTTAGAAAATTCCACTTAGATGGCAGCAGAAAAACATAGTAGTATACCTGCTCATAATTTTACTACAAGGACATATCAAGAAAAACAGCATGGTATAGGCACCAAAACAGAGACTTAAACCAACGGAATTCATTACATGACTGAAAAGAACCCATACAGTTACAGTGACACAAAAATAGTCATTCTAGAAAAGATAGTCATCAATGAATATTTCTAAAAAAAAGTATGTCCACATGTAGAAAAATGAAAAGAGATGCATATCTCTATCCTAAACAGAAATCAGCCCAAATTTAATCCACATTTAATTTAATCTTACTTTAATAAAGGACAGAATTTTCAAACTGTTCAGAAGATACAGGGAACTTTGAGGGAAGAAGGGCATTCTGAACAGATTTGAGTAGAAAATATTCCCCAAAATTGACAAAAGTGATTCAATGCAATTAAAAGATTTTCCACAGAGCAAAGGAAACAAGGTGGAGGAAAACAAAACTCTTTCCCACCTGTGTATCAGATAGGAGACTAATCTTTAGAGTGTACAAAAGTCTCCATTTGTAGAAGGTAAACACAACAGACTGAAAGGACATTTCTTCTATAGTTTTGGTTGTGAGACTAGCCTTTAATGCCTGAGCCATCCCTCCAGCCCTGAATGGGCATTTCTAAATAGGAAAATTTAAAATGGATGAAAATATGTTGTCAAGGTTCAACATTCTTAATTTTCATAGAAATTCAGTTTAAAACTGTGAGGCAATACACCAGTCAGAACAGTGGCATGATTCAATAAAACAACAACAAATACTGCTGAGAATGTACAGGAATAGGAAGCTTTGAGATTGAAAATGGGATGCCAAACTGGACTCATCCACTGAACATCAATACTGAAGCTTTAAAATAGTTACACATGGAACTTCCATATATGTCTGTTTCATATGGTAGGTATTTTGAATAGTTCAGTAATGAACAGAACATTGTAAGTAACTTCAATGTGATGAATTTGAATTCTTCATATATGTAGCCAGTAGAGGTACAGATGGGGCATATGGAATGGCTACTCCTCATCTGCTTCAACCAGCACAGGTTCCTAGGCATCTATGGCAAGAACTTATTCTTTAACCCATCAAAATACTAATGACTGACAGTGTCCCTCTCACTTCCTCCACAATCTGTTTGTATTTTTTCTGGTCAGTTCTTAGGTGACATTTTTCTTACATAAAACAATAATCTCTTTCACACACTGCTAACACTGAAAAAGGTCAAGAATAGGCTCAGACTGTGAGATATTTGGCAAAATCAACTTCTTTATTCCAGGACACACCTATAGCTAAGGCCAAGGCTGAGTTCTGCCAGAACATCCAACACCCCACCTGCCCACACATGACCATGTAAACCCATCTTTCTCTGTTCCTACTCTCACTTTCCTGGTTCAAGGTTCAAAGTCGACCAGAGCCACACCTCATCAGGACTCGATCAAAAATCCTTCCAATGTTGTATCTGAAAACACTAGAAAACTAACCTGTCAATAAACAATGGGCCATAATCAGAACAGAAAATTGTTCTCTGTCTTCATTAAAGTCCTTGAATGAAGAATGTGAGAATTTCTCTGGTTTTCATACAACCAGAGAATATTGCCAAGTGCTAAGAGACTACACCTTCAGAATACATCTCTTACCACCTTAGGGGAGAAATACCCACCTGGTGACAATACAGAATTTCACATCATCTTAGGACATTATCTTGTTGGGTTTTTTTTTCTCAGATAATCTCTATACCTGTTCAAAATGAACCATCATGTACTTTGATATGCAGAGCACAGGAAAGTGATCCACACTGGATGATGGATCATCTAAACTTACAGTCACATGTCCCTACCTGCTTTACCTCATCCAAATAATCTTCAAATTTCTAAAAATCCCACAAACACTAGGCAATTATGAAAGCCTGATACGTTGTCAGATGTCAAAAGGCAGTTATGTACATTTACTGTTTTGTGCTGACCAAAGTCAAGTGACTTCCACGTGCAACACAAAGAAGAATAAGGTGACAGAATGAAGAAGCATTGGTATCAAATGAAGAGGCAATTCACACAATATCTAGAAATCACTTTTTGTTTTTCCCAACAAGTTTTCCTTGTATAACAGCACTACCTGTCCTGGAACAACACTTTGTAGAGGTACCAGGTCTGAAAAGCTCAAAGATGCATCTGTGTCAGCCTCCAAGTGTTGGGATTCAAGGTGTGTGACACCACACTTGGTTATCCACTAACCAATTGTTTTAAAAATGAAAGTATGCTAATGAAGACTAGAGTGAAGCTGTCTTTGGGGTTCACATCTGTACTCCTCATGTGGAAGTCATGGGGGAAGAATAGCAAGTGAAGCAAGGAGGCCAAATCACAAACACTCTAATGAACGTAGTAAACATTAGTTTGAATTGTAAGTCAAGGGACGCATCAGAAAAGTAAAAGGCCCAAAAATGATACTGAGATGTGTATCAGTGGGTGATACTGATCTTAAAATCATCAACAAGTCAGATTAGAGGAAACTGAAGCACTCCATATCAGAACATGAGATTCTCCATGTTGAAAATCAATCAAAAAGCAGTCTTGTGGAATGTTTGAAGGTGACGTCAGACCACATTGTTTAAGGTTTAGTCAATCAATAGTCCATGTCATTGCTTAAGAATAATTAATGGAGAAAACCATACTAAAACATAATCTAATTCAATATTATCAAAACAGCATTTATAAGGTTACAGTGAAGATGTTCACCAGGAACCACAGCATTCGTGCATCATGGGACAACTGGGTGCACATGGATTACCTGGTCCTAGAGTTACATGGGCTCCCTATTGCCACTTTCCTTTCTCTAACAGAGGACGATGTGAAGAATAGAATACTCAGTAATCTAGTTCTACACTACCATAGTTTCTATGAATTGAACCAGTTCTGAGAATTCTGAAATGCCTTTCTGGGGCCAAACAGGCTGTGAGTTTTGGTGGTCTAAGTTACTATGCATTCCTGCTTTGTGTCCTAACTTCATGTTAAACTGAACAAAACAGTCAGATAAATGTTATATATGTGGTAACACATTCATACAATGCCATGAATGGACTTTATCACCTCATAGCAGAGAGACTACCCATGTTTAGCCTCAATGACAAGAAGAGTATGGACAAAAGTGTATATAGAAGAAAATCCCCCCACAATTATGTTTCACAGGATCAGAGTCACAGTTCTATAAAACTAGAGCTTAAACAATGAGAGAACTTCATTTCTAATATCTGGACTTTGATCACTTCAGCATTGTTGTCCAAATTTGATATTGTACCATATAGAACTGAGACATTGATAACCTCCTCCACACTGCATCCTGCTAGGCTAAAATCCCAAAGAAAAGTCAGGGATGCGAGGTATCCTGCCCTGTCAGGGAAGGTCACCTGTAAGGACCTGAAAGGTGCCTTTGTTCTGCCTTTCTTATAAAGACTGTGGCCTTGCTTCCTCCAGTACACACTTGGGAGTAACTCCAGAGCCTCTTCCAAGATGCTGGTGGTCCTGCTCACAGCAGCCTTATTGGCCCTGAGCTCTCTTCAGAGCTCAAATGCAGGTATAAAGTAGGAGAGAGGATAGTAGAGAGACATGGGACTTGGGCAACACACTGAAGTTCAGGACTGGGAGGAATGGTGGGAAAATGACATGCAACTGAGGCAAAGAAATATGGGAACAAATATTAGGACATTTATATTATCATTGTGCTTGTAGATTTCAGGTTTACATATAGCATAATTTAAGAAAATATTCTTGCAACAAAGTAAACTTAGTACATTTGTGAAAAGATGTTTTTGGTGATGGATGATGCATGGCAATATGTTACAGATGACAGAGAGAAACTCAGTACTCAAGGTGTTATGAGAAGCAGATAGTGAATGATGATAGGCTTGGTATACAGAGGATAGAGAAAAATAAAAGAAGTAAATGTAGTTCTAGACTGTTGGGAATATATCATAAATTAGAACAATGAAATAAATTAAATAAATTAAATAAACAGAACCAAATATATATATATATATATATATATATATATATATATATATATCAGGCATATCTTTGAGAAATAGAAAGAGAAAAGATAACAAATTTGAAACTCTGTGTACAACAGGCTAGAAGTTTCAGGAAATATTTTTTTTAATTATTTCAGTCGAAGTCTGTGCATGCACCACTGGGTGTGTATGTGTGTGTATGTAGATAGATAGATAGATAGATAAGTGTGTGTGTGTCTCTGTGTGTGTGTGCAATGTGCATTTGAGAAAAAGAAAGGTAGGCCTGAGGACAACCTATTAGCAGCAAGCTATCTTTTTATACCATGTGGTTCCAGGAACTGAATTCAAGTCAACAGGCAAGCACTTTTTTCCTCACTGAGATATCTGGCTGGGCCCATTTCTATTGTAATGAACCACATGCAATATTCATTGTTCTATACATGGTTTGTAAAGCAATATTTGATCTTATTTCCATAAGTGAAATGCCTAGGGATATACCCTGTAAGAAATGAAGGTCATGAAAAACATAAGAATGTGAACATATGACACTGAAATTCCCCTAATGTAAAGGAGACAAACAGTTAGAATTGAAACAGCTAATGAGAAACAAAATAATGGTTGTTGCTGCCATGGAGACTATCCTGGCAGCATTTTCAGCAACATTATCCAAGATCAAATTCTACATTGTGGATGTGAAGTGGTAGTTTAAAATCATCTTTATTGAGCATCCAGAAAATGTCATGAGTAAATTTTCATTTATTTTGTGCTTCTTTTCTAGCAATCATCTATGGAAACCCTTCTTCACAGCTCCTAGGTAAAACCAGATTCTTCCTCTATTGACATTCTATGAATCTTTTATTTTGTAACTATTCAGTTCTTTAATATCTCGTTATCATTTTGTTATTCTATGAAAGTAATGATTGACAGCTTCCCCTGAGGTATATGGGAAGACTTCCCAACAATGCCTCTAGGAAGTAGAGCAGGGCTGTACAATGGAGGAGTAGGAAGCCAGATTTTTATAACAGGAACATTTTGTCTCTTCCACATATTGAAGTAATGGCTCCCATATGATGAACACATTGGGTGTCCTAATTTAAAATCGCCAATACCACTATAGGTTGTTTGTAGAATTCTTCTTTCACCGGTGATTCCAAGCAGAATTATATGATTGCTCATAAGATATGCTATTACACAGATCCAATGCTCTCCCATTTTTTTAAATTTATTTTTCTCAGTTCTGTATGCACAGTTAACTAATACATACAAAAACACTGTAAGAAATTGAATGGAATATCTTTCCATCACTAACCTACATTTCTTTCTTTTTCTCCACATGGATATAGGACCCTAAACACCACGATATATTTAAGAATAGAGCATTGCTACTCTGCCAACTTGTAAATAATAACATTAAAAAATTATTCCCCTTTCTGCACTTCTGAGAATTGTAAAGAACACAAAGTTCTTTGTGTTATGCACCAATTTTAAGAACAAATACATGTCAGAAGAGTGGAGACATAAGGAAGTTCATATGATAAATGTGAAAAATAATCTTAAAGGAGAATCAGGGACATAATGTTGTGAGGGTGTTATCAGAGAAAGAGAAGGTATAAACTCATTCTACATTGATCTATACCCAAACAGAGGGAGAACAGCAAAACCAAGGTCATGGTCAACAGCATCAGAGACCCCCTCCTGGAGAATTCCCCCCAGGACCTTCAGCCTCTGAGGAAGATGATGGTGATAATGATGATGACAGTGAAGAAGAAGGAAATGAACCAGAGAGACCACCACAGCAAGGAGACAATAACCAGCAACCTCACCCTCCTAGACCTGGAAACCAGCAAGGCCCACCCCAGCAGGGAGGACAGCAGCAGAATAAACCTCCTAGACCTGGAAACCAGCAAGGCCCACCCCAGCAGGGAGGACAGCAACAGAATAAACCTCCTAGACCTGGAAATGAGCAAGCACCACCCCAGCAGGGAGAACAGCAACAGAATAAACCTCCTAGACCTGGAAATGAGCAAGCACCACCCCAGCAGGGAGAACAGCAACAGAATAAACCTCCTAGACCTGGAAACCAGCAAGGCCCACCCCAGCAGGGAGGACAGCAGCAAAATCGCTCTCCTAGACCTGGAAATGAGCAAGCACCACCCCAGCAGGAAAATGAGGAACAGCAAAGTTACCTGTAGACATTTTCTGCATAACCACAAAGTTCCTCATCAGGACAAAGGTAATCTGATACTTTATCCTTCACACCAGTCCCCAAATGCCATGGATCAGCACACTCCTCTTAAAGAATTAGATCATATATACATCCAAAACTTAAATGGACTGTATACCCTAGAATTCTATGCTGAATGTGATTTACCTTCACTCTCCATCAAAGTCTTAACTCTACCAGAATTAGAAAGCCAAAAAACTAAGAAGTATCTCAGAATATGTTGGTATTGCATGTTGTGTCTTTCTTCTTTGTGACTTTATTTATTTGTTTGTTTGTTTATTTATTTATTTATTTATTTCAGGTGAACTGGAAGACATTCCTTTAGTGTCTTTTCAATGGAACAATGATGTAAGTTTACCTTTAACACTCTAATAAAATACTTAGCACGCAATTACTATTTGCTGTTTCTTATTCTTTTTATTCTTATTATTATTCCCCAGAGATTTCTTGAGTGAGAGCAGCATGAAATATTAGATAGAAGGATTTAGATTGTGGAGATAAGCACATAGAAAATACAGGCCTGGAACCTATTCCAACAAACCCTGACTGTCTCTGCTGTAAGGTATTTATAGAAACGCCAAGGGCTAGAGCAAAAGACCTCCCCTCCCCCAGCACAACAGCCAGGTGAAGACCATCTTGGATACCTGCACTCAGGCCCATGGTCCAATCATTCTCTCTATGCAGACCTGCTGGGTAAAGCCATCAGGAACCTGAAAACAGGCTCCCACACTAATGGGGAAGAAAGAGAATGCCTCCAAATAGAAGATTACAAAAAATCGATATCGAATAAACCCCAATCTTAAGGGTCACTGTTGAATACCTCATTCCCAGCCTAGAATGGGTCACAGAAGATCCTGTCTGGGTGGAACAATGGCCTTTAAACAGGGAGAAATTAAGTATTTTACAACAACAACAGGGAGAAATTAAGTATTTTACAACAACTGGTTAAATATCAACTAGACATAAGACACATTCATCCTTCTAGAAGCCCCAAGGACATGCCAGTTTTTTTTTTAATTAAAAAGAAGACAAGGAACTAGAGGCTCCTCCAAGATCTGAGAGCAATTAATAAGACAATGAAAATTTGAGGCTTACCTCAGAGTGGCTTCCTCTTTCCCGGTGCCATACTAGTAAATACTCTAATATTAGTTTTAGACATTAGAGGGGGGAAAGGACATTGCTTTTTTTTTTTTAATACTACTCCATAAAGAAGACTGCAAATGTTTTGCCATCACAGTACCAAAAATCAGCAATTCAGGCCCAGCTGATAGATAAGATCAGAGAGTAGTCAGTCCCCCAGAACATAGCTAATAGGTCACCATTTGTCAGAAAGCTTTAGTCCAAGCATTAAACCCACTTATTAAATCAGGTCTCCACATCTACCACTAAATGGATGACCTATTAATGTGTAAAGGCAAAAGGCAAGATCTGACCTTAGAGGCTAAGATTAACTTTGACTTTAAAGGTTCTTAAACAACAAGACATAAAGGCTCTAAAATAAAGAGACTTTATGATAGCAGAAGGTAAGTTCTAATTTGTACCACCTGTCATATTCCTGGAAACTAAGATTTCTCTAGCCCCATTTCAGCCAGCAAAACCTACTATTGACTTTCCCAATCCATTAACTCTAAACACCTTTCAAAGCTTTTTTGACAAATATTAACTGGCTGAGACCTTGGCTCCCCATACCTATCAGTTAATTACAGACCCCATTTGATTTACTTAAAGGTGAAAAAAAAAACCCTTCTCCCATTGTTCTCTGACACCAGCAGCAAAAGAAGCCCATTTTTTTCCAATAACAGCTACATTAAAAATGCTTCCCTGACCTGTTATGATCCAAAGCAGCTGATCCAACTCCTTGTATTTAACTCCTCTCTCACTGTAGTCAGAGCCCTATACCAACCTCAAGGGATTTTTAGAATGGCTCCATATACCAGTAAGGGGAACTTCTCAACTATTAACTGATAAGGACATGGAAAGATTGTACCCTATGTGTCATCAGAAAAGAACCCAACATAAGTATACTGCCCTTCCCCCTCCCAGACATCCAGGGGCTTCTGAGAAACCACAGTTCTTTTGCTAATACCATCATTGGCTTCCCTGGACAAATACGTAATCACTACTCAAAGGATAGATTCTAACAACCATACCACTTTTTAGATGGTTCCCCCCTCCCTTATTCTCATGATCCTCTATCCCGTGGGCTTCTGTGGCCTTTACAGGTGGGAGGTAATAGGGAGCTGCCCACGCAATTTATCATGGAGACAATGGTCCTGAATTCCATCTTTTCTTCCTTTCAGGCAACTCCTTCCAATTCAAGGAACTATATGCCATCTTCCTGGTTCTGCTATACCTCAAAGAACCTTTCAATTTATATTCAGACAGTATATGTATGGCCAGTCTGCTCCCCTAGCTAGCCTACTCTTATGTCAAGCTTGGTGGCAACCTCATCTCCTCACTACTGATAAAAATTTCCAATGTATTCAAAACAAGAACATGTCCCATTTTTACCAACCATATATGTGCACATTCATCCCTTCATGGGCCCCTTTCTAAAGCCAATGCTTTATTTAATAAGATTGCCACAACTGGGGCCCTCACTATGTCACCCCTCACCTTTAAAGAATTCCATCAGCTGACCCATACAAATTTAAGAGAATTACAACTTAAATTCCCCAATACCCCCACAAGACACCTTAAACACATTCTCAAAACTTGTTCTTCTTGTGGCTCTGTAATCCACACTCCAACTATACAACAATTGAGCACCAATCCCAGAGGGCTTAAAACCAATGTCCTCTGGCAGACTAATGTCACCCACATTCAATCATCTGATAAATAAAAATTTGTATTCATCACTATTGATACCTATTCTCTTTTCACTTGGACTATGGCACAGCCTGGTGAGAATTCAAAGAAACTGATTAATCATATGCTCTTCACTTTCACTATTATGGGCCCCCTTCTCCAGATTAAAACTGGTAATGGACTGGCTTTTACAAGTGTGGGAGACTGTGAGAGTCCAGCTCCTACCTTTCCCACCTTTTCTAGGGTTCTTAGGAGAAGGAGAGAAAGATAAGAAATATTAGGTAGTAAGAGAGACCAAGCTAACGAAATGAACGACAGAAACACAGGATAGCTTTGGGAGGGACTGGATCAATACCCAACGGCCTTGAAGATTTGTTGAAAAGGCTTTTTAGGCTGGGCAGTTGTGGTGCACTCCTTAAATCCCAGCACTCAGGAGGCAGAGCCAGGAGGATGTCTGTGAGTTCAAGGCCAGCCTGGTCTACAGAGCAAGATCCAATACAGGCATCAAAACTACACAGAGAGAAACCCTGTCTCAAAAAAAAAAAGAAAAAAGAAAGAAAGAAAGAAAGAAAGAAAGAAAGAAAGAAAGAAAGAAAGAAAGAAAGAAAGAAAGAAAGAAAGAAAAGGCTTTTTATAATATGCCAAGGGAAGAGGCAAAAGACCTCCCCCTTGCAAGATCAAAGCACACCATATAGTCAAGTGTAGACCCTTCCAAATACCTGATAAACACACCTCTGGTCAAATCATCCCCTTATGCAGCCCTGCTGGGTAAAGCAAGCTCAGATTCTCTGACCCTGTAAGTTCTCACTAGGAAACCTCTGTGGACTCCCACAGGTCCCCCTTCTTAATAATTTAAAAGGCCCCTCAGACCCCTCAGATGGACTATGTCTGTCTTAGGTCACCTTTGTTACTAAAAATCCTTATCCATCACTAAACAGTCTTACCTATTATCAAGATACACTTTCTGCCATGTGTACTCTTTCTTAGGTTGGCAACTAGCAAGAAAGACTTACCCATCTCTGACTACCAGCCTCTGGCAGGGTAATGTACAGAGCTCAACTCTATGCAGCTCTGAATCAGGTTTGCACTAAGAGCTTGCAAATAGCTGGAACAACCACAACTATACTCCTGCTTCTTATGGCTGCCATATCTCCCAGTAAAGAAGTAGAGGATGATAAAGATAGAATGGCCTTTTTGAAAGGTTCTTAGATGACTACTGTAACTGCACCAAGTCCTCTATTAAATTAATAAACTCTTGATGCAGCCTCATCAAACCTAAAGACTCCTTTAGCATCACCATTAATATTAATATTAATGGGTTAACGTAAGTCTAGTATGATTACTATACACAATTACAATTCTTACAAACTTACAAAAGCAAACTCTCAATAGTACTATTTACACTTTACAAACTTTAGCAAACAGCCAAAAGTAATCTCTTAATTTTTTACATTTCATAGACTTTGGCAAATATTTGGCAAATATTCAAAAGCAACTTCTTAATAGAACTATACAAATGATAAGATATACCAACACAGGCTAACACTAATCCACTCAACAGACAAGAAAATATTTTTTTAATTAAAGAGACTGTGGAATATTAACTCTCCTTTTTCTTTATAATTTTTTAAACTGCATCTTGAGCCTGAATAGAAAAAAACAAATTTCTCCATTTCTACATAAAACTAGCTCCATTTTTTACACAAACAGTTCCATTTCTACACAAAGTCAGTTGATGAATCACCATGGTTAATGAAGCATATATGCATAAACAAAACAGTTCCATTACAATTAGACCACTCATGTCTATCCCATTTCTTATGATTAAAAAGTTCAAAAAGACAATTCTGATGCCAGTCTTAAAGTTCCACTGAAAGCTTTTTGATACTAGTCTTAAAGTTCCACTGATTGCTTTCTGATACCAGTCTTAAAGTTTCTAATATGAAGAAACCCACAAACAAAAACTTTTTACAGTTCCCCTCAATGCAAGAATTCAGTTCAAACAGTCTCTGAAACTTTTGTTCTCAGCTCTCAGCTGCACTTTGTAGTCTGTAGCCTTCCTTTAGGTAATTTTGCTTCAGGGCTAAAGCTGTTACCTGCCATAATAGCTGGCTTGTGCAGAGTCCTCTCACAAGAGACTTTCTTACAATCAGCAAATAGAAACTTTTGGCCCTGGCTCCTCCCATTGCTTTTATAGTCCCAGTCTGTCTGTGCCTCCCATAATGGGCCTGCCTAGCCCTAGGGCTCTCAATCAGTACCCTGGTCCTGAAGGAAACACAGGTGCTGTGAGCTGTGGCTTCCTCAGGTCTCATTACTTGCTCTGCTAGAGGCCATGAGCTCAGCACACTGGGTCCTGGAAACTTCTGTGCACTGTTCTGTTTGTACAGCCAAATGCTGCCAGCTGCACAACTCCACCTCACTCTGCTGCTGGGAGCTCAGGATGGCCTGAGTCCTAGTGTGGCTCATCCAGGTGTTTTGTCAGCCAGCAATTTCCCCCAAGTCCGAAGCACTACCTCCGCCACTGTTCTACCCTGGGGGGATAATGTCTAGCTCAGCTCTCCTCCACCCATGCTCTACCTGAGCCTTCCCAGGGCATCCTTCGCTCAGCTCTGGCCACCAGGGACTTTGACTTGGGTGCTCTGGCCACTGGGGTCTGAAATCTCTGCTGCAATTCTCCAAGCAGCTGTCTGCCATTCACTTCTCTCACTGTGCAGTGTCTTTGCTTGGCTTGTCAAGGTTGCTCATAGCTTGAAGTGATGTCTCTCTGTCTTGCTGACTGCATTCTCCCATGACAGCTTCTTCCCGGCTGAAAGCAGGAGCTTCTGAAGCCACTGCTAAGTTCACAGTGGCTGCTAGGTACTAGATGCTGCTTTGTGTGTTACAGGTCCTGTCTGTGCTGGGGGGAGGGGGGAGACTACTTTTACCCTAAGTGACTTTCTTATTAAATCTTCACCATATCCCTATACCTAAAGCTTATATTCTCCAAACTTGACCAAAATTTTTCATAATTTTAGAGAGAGAAGCAGAGAAACATACACAGAAACCTGCTGCAGTCTAACTTTGCTTTATATTTACAATTTTACTTCCAAAGAATAGAATACCACTGCCTCAACTTAATTTATTAATTCATTACCAGGCATGCCCCCCTGCTCCACAGTGCCCCCACTTGCTCATCCTTTGTACCTAAGCCCCACATTCTGACACCATCTGTGGGTGTCTGTGGAAGTCCAGCTTCTACCTTTCCCACCTTTTCTAGGGTTCTTAGGAGGAGGAGAGAGGGATAAGAAAATACAGATAGAAAGAGACCTAACCAATAAGAAGAAAGACAGAAACAGAATAACTTCAGGAGGGCCTGGATCAATACTCAACAGCCTCAAAGGTTTATTGAAAAGGCTTTTTATAACATGCCAAGGAAAGAGGCAAAAGACCTCCCCCTTGCAAGGTCAAAGTATACCATACCATACAGCCAAGTGTGGACCCTTCCAAACAGCTGGTAAACACACCTCTGGTTAAATCATGTCTTTATGCAGCCCTGCTGGGTAAAGCAAGCTCAGATTCTCTGACCCTGTAAGTTCTCACTAGGAAACCTCTGTGGGCTCCCACATACAAGCCACCAATTTAAAAAATTCTGTGAGACTTGGAAGATAGAATACATGATACACTCAAAAATAATCAAACAAACACAAGGCTGCCTGCCACCAAACATTCAATTAAATCCAGCACCATTCACACTCAATGTGCTAAATGTCTATGCTACACAGGGCCAACCCCCACCCCTGCATTGTCTGTTACTGAGGCCCGTCACATACATCTCCCATCCTGGTCCAATGAAAAGATCCACTTGACTGGTGTTGGAAGGGGCCAGACTCTTTGCTAAAAGTTGAGAGGGGATTTGCTTGTGTTTTACCACAGGACCAGCTTCACCTTGTCTGGGTATAGGCTACAATGTCTGACATGACATCTCCAGCCAAAAAGATGGTGTGTCTGTTGATCATGGAGAAAAAGGGAAAACTATGCAGATTCCCAAAGACATGCAATGAGCTCACCTGGAATAACATCCATGCACTCATGGACATGGCATGGAAAAGCTGCCATACCTCCAGGCTTCCCTTTTGTCATCCTCATGGATGTCTTTACCCTACTAACTATCAATGCTTCCACTAGCCCTACACTCCCTATACTATGCTCTAGTTGTTTTATGTCCGAGAAGCATACCAGAAGAGGAATCAAATAATCAGGACAGAAGATTGCCCACTAGTGGGATACCAAAAGCCAATGTGGTTTCCAGTATACCAAAATGCCAGCACCAGTCATCCAAATGACTTTGACTGCTTCCCCTTTCCAACAGACAGACCCATCATGTCTCAAGGATGTAAATATTATAGGGGATGCCACTGCTACACTTGCCAACTAGTGCAGGAGTATGCTCAAGGTAATTTTGATCACAAAGAGGCAAGATCCAATTTTTTTAATTGATAATGATAATATAAGTACCTTCTTCACCCACCATGTAGTTAGTATACCTTGTGGACCTTTGGGACATGGGTAATGGGCAAATAGTATCAAGGTGGCCTCCCCTTCACTCAATACTCCTCTTCTGACATTCACATCTGCCTACAGCTTGTACCTGTAGCACGAATCTTAAAAGTTCTTATTAATAAAAAACAAACCTGGGGCCAGGTATTGAGATGAATGCTGGAAGATTAGAGAAGCAGAACAAGCCACAGCCACCTCACCTTGCCAATTCCTCAGCTGATTCTGTTTCCTCAGACTGGAAGCCTCTGAGTCCTCATCCAGAACGAATCTCAGCTGAGCTGCTGCTGAAAGCTTATAAGCTTAACCAGCCTAGTTCCTGGTTTTCACGCCTTATATGCCTTTCTGCTTTCTGACAATACTTCCTGGGATTAAAGGCGTGAGTCACCATGCCTGGCTGTTTCCAGTGTGGCTTTAAACTCACAGAGATCTGGATGGATCTCTGTCTCCCATGTGATAGGATTAAAGGTGTGAGTGCCACTATTTTCTGGCCTCTATGTCTGCCTACTGGCTGTTCTGTTCTCTGACCCCAGGTAAATTTATTAGGGTGCACAATATATTGGGGAACACAATATCACCACATGTACCTGAAGCTAAGCCTATCTTAATTTATCATAACATTGTTTTACAGGAAAAACAAACAGAGGAACAAATAAGATTAAGGACATTGTGGAGTCCATAAATTCAATGTGTTGCTGATTTCCTCCCATTCACCAAACGTCCAATTGACTCTGATTGCTTCTTTTGCACTTTCAATACCTGTCCCCTACTTGCAGCAATACCCCCCAAATACTTCTGTGATAATGCTGGCCAAGAGGAATGACATCCATTCAAAGCTTCATGGTATTCCCCTCTTTGATCAAACACCTTATTTACCACTTTGTCTTTCTCCCCAGCTTATACCTACAGACCACCGATGTGTGCTGTCAATCAAACTATTACTGGCTTATCCTGCATATCATCTCCTTTCTTCCTTTGGTATAAAGAAAAAATAACTCCCTGCATAGATGCCTGCTGCCAGGATTTTGCACCTCTGTTGTGATTATTCCACAGGTTTGTCTATAGAAGGAAGAAGAGATAGCACTGTTGCTACAAACCAGACAAAGATGAGAGATATTCCTTCCTTTACTGGTAGGAACAGGACTTGCTGCCTCCCTTGGATCTGCCAGGACTATAAACACTGCTATTATCCAGAAACAGCAATGGCTGGAAACTTCAGAGACAAACTTGATTAGACAATGACATCCATGACTAATAGCCTTGAATCCCTTTGGTGACAAATGAACTCTCTTGCTGGGGTTGTGCTCCAAAACAGAGTGGCACTGGACCTAAAAACTGCTGAACATGGGGGAGACTTGCTTAGTATTGGAGGAAAAATGTTGTTTGTATGTAAATGAGTCAAATGTGGTTGAAACTAACGCCAATACCCTCAAAAACTTCTCAGAGACCTGCTTTCAAAATCCAGCCTGTAGAGCAACTTAGCTGGTTCAGTAACCCCCTGTTTTCTTGGCTCCTACACTTTATTAGTTCTCTAATTATGCTATATTTTATTTTGATGCTTGCCTCCTGCCTTATTCAGTTCCTTCAGTGACAGATGACCTCCATTGCTAAAATCACCATCAATCAGGTCATGGTTCTCTGCCAAGTCCTAGACCTATCCAACAGAGATGACAGGTTTCTCAAGGCTTACAATGACACCTATCCATTATAAAATAAAACAAGGGGAGATATTAGGAGGCCCTGCTGGTCAGATGTTGCAATCTACCATAGCTTAGCAGCTCTCTCTCTGGGCTTGGCACAATATGGAGGACTCCCTCCCAGCAGGGGCTTCCTGCTCTCTATCTAGCCTTATCTAGAGGATGCTTCTAGGCCTGGATGCCTGCCTTATCTCAAGGATGACCCTTAACACAGTTACCTGCAAATGCTCTTCCCTGTTGCCCACATGGTAATTAATATACTCTAGCTATTTTCATAGGGCTGTGCTGCCACTAATCCAGCTATTTGATAGGAGCATGCCACCTTATGTACATTAGGTGATACTCTGTCCTGTCTCTCCATCCTTTGTATCTCTCCTCACTCTGGAATAAAGTTAAGCTGTCTCAAAAAAGTTATGTCCTGGAAGGCTATTTCCAACATGTTCATGGGCCAGCTAAAGCTCTCTGCCACTGCTTCTGCCCCTTTGTCCTCACAGACTGGTAGCAGACAGACCATGAGGAAAAAGAGGACCCCACAGCTTCTAACTTTCCAGAGCTGTAAATTGTTTGTCTTATGGTCTAAGGTTTTATACTGTTTATTGAAATATTTACTTAAATTTCTCATTTTAACCATTTTAAGAATAAAACTCTATGGCACTAATTGTACTCATTATATCCTGCAAACATTGATTCTTTTTAAGGTTTGTGATGATCCCTGTGACACCATTTGAATTTGGTGATCATTTTATGTGTTCATGAACTGACTGTGATGGTACATATTATTCCAAGTGTTTTTATGCCATCAAATAGAAACTCTGTGCCCTTTACACAATATGCAAATCCTACCCCTTTCCTCTCTCCTTATAAAGGATTCTGTAGCCACCAACTGCCATTAGCCTCTCACCTAGGAATATGGTATTGAGACACCTCCCCACACCACAAAAGAGATTTTAATTCTCTTCACTTCATGGAAGACTTACACGGAAAACCATAACTTCTATGGATCCGTCTGTGTTATAGCCATGCCATGTCCAGAAGCAGTCTTTCATAACACTTCTCCCACATTTTCCAGGATCTTCTTGCTTCCCCTCACTCATGATGTTCCCTGATCAATGAGGTAGGGTGGTATTATGTAAATGCTCTATCTACAGATGAGTATTCACAGCCATGTATTCTCAGTAGTCTGAACAATTCTCAGTTCCTGAATTCACCACCACCCTCTGTAGTAAGAAACTTCTCTGACCGAAGTTGAGATCAGCACAAACTGATAAATAATCAGAAAACAGTTTGAACAACTTAACCATTTAACAAAACAGCATCAATAGGTTCTCCCACAGGCCTAGGGATTTTGGCTATATTTACAGTATCAAGAATAAATGACTGTGGAGCACATCTCAAATTCAATCATGAGAGCAACTGCTTACTCCCATAAAGAGTCTTGTCCCTTTCTATAAATGAGCACAGCTTGCCTGACAGGTCATTTTTGTTACCTTCAGAGTCTAATGTTAAATAATAAAATCAACATCTTTCTTCCCCAGCTGGCCCTATGTAAGCTAGCCAGCAAGGAGAGTATTTCCTAGTCAGCTCAAAATCAGGATCTTTGTGCACTACAAACAAGTGTGTTGTTCCTTCAGCAATGGGGTCTTACCATGTAGTCATGATGAGAAATAAAGAGGAATAAAAATAAGTTACAATGTTTGGGTTTTCTCTGGAGCATCTCTGGCTCAGGGAGGTAACCTGTGGCAAGCACTAAGATTTCCACTTCATAACCCATGGCTTCTAGGAGCAGCATTGTTTGCCCATACAGAATACCTCTGTTCAACTCATTTTTTATGCTTTAATTATCTTAGAAACTGCTGGGGTTACATAATCCTTCATACATACTTAGTTTTCATAAGCCCACCCAAAACATCTCACATCCCAGGACTACCTCTTCCAAGGTATGTCAGGCTGACAGTCAGAATTAGCCATTATAGGAATTCTTAATGGGGTGAGATGAAATCTTAAGGTATTTTAGTCTTCATTTGTCTGATACTTGATGATATTAAAGATTTGTTTAAATATTTACTGTATTTGTACTTCAGAGAACTTTTTGTGCACTTTTATACTCTAACTGTTCTTTCTTTTTCTTTATGTTTAGGTTTTCTTTTAACTCATTGTGTAGTAGAATATTAGTTTAAGGTGTATTACTTTTGTTTATGTTGCACTTGTTTAACTCTGTGAAGCTGTGTTAGTCTGCCCATGTAAACGTCTAATAAAGTCTAATAAAAAACTGGCCAGTGGTAATTCAGGAAAAAGGATAGGCAGGCTGGCAGGCAGTGAGTGTAAATAGAAGAAGAAATCTGGGGAAAAGAAAAGAGATCTAGCAGCCAGAGAGGGAGGAGGACTCCAGGGTCCAGCCACCCAGCTACACAGCAAGCCACGGAGAAAGAGTAAGATTTACAGAAGTAAGAGAACAGGAAAACTGCAGAGACAAAAGGTAGACAGGATAATTTAAGAAAAACTGGCTAGAAAACTAAGTCAAGCTAAGACTTGGCATTCATAATTAATAATAAGCCTCCGTGTATGATTTATTTGGGAGCTGGGTGGCAGGCCCCCCAAAAGAGTAAAATACCAGATAACAACACGTTGAATATTCCATCTGTTCATTATTTGTCAGCTGGCAAGTTTATTATTCCATTCTGTTGGCTGACCCCTTACTAAACTGATTGTTTCTTTTGCTTTTGTTCTTTCATGAGATACCATTTGTCAATGGCTGCTCTTATATCTCGTGGTAACTGAATTTCATTCAGAAAGTCCTTATTTGTGCCTAGAAGCATATTCCTTAATTTTTCTTTAGTGGTTAAAATATCTAATAATGAAGTCCTTGATTCATTTGAAGTTGAATTTTATGAAGGTTAAGAAGTAAGGATCAAGCTTAAATTTTCTGTATATTGAAATATATGTTCTCTAATATTCTTTGTTGAAGATACTTTCTTTCTCAGATGTATAATTTTGGCCTATTTGTCAAAGATCATGCAATTGCAGTTGAATGGATGTTTATCTGGGTACTCTGTTCTACTCCATTGACCTATGAGTATATCCTTGTACTATCATCATGTTACAATTATTACTAAGTAGGGCTTTTTAGTAAAGTTGGAATCAGGTATGACACCTTCCATGGTATTCATTTTGCTTGGGATTGCTTGTGCTTTCCTTGGTCTCTTTGGCCTTCACATATTTGATTTATTGTTTTTTTCCCTGTGGCTATGACTAAAATTAGTGTGATGACCATTTTCATCATATTATTAATTCTCCCAGTCATGAGCATGGGAGGTCTTTCCTTCTCCTGGTGTCTACTTTATTTCTTCTTTTAATGTCTTAAAGTTTTCATTGTAGATGTTCATTATTTCCTTGGTTAAGTTTATTTCCACTTTTCTATTTGTTTTGGTGTGTGTGTGTGTGTGTGTGTGTGTGTGTGTGTGTGTGTGTGTTTACAGATGTTATCAAAGGGATTGTTTCCTTCAGACCTTTTACAATTTGGTTGTTCTAATTTTGGTTTGTTAATTTTACATCATACCAATTTGCTGAAATTATTCATCAGTTCTAACATGTTTCTTTTATGGTGGAATTTTTAGAGTCTATTTTGTGAAGAATTGTACCATCTAAAATAAGGATACCAAGAATTCTTCTTTTCCTATTTGTATCCCTTTATTCTATTATCTCACTACTGTAATTAAGACTTCAAGAACAATACTGAATAGGAATGGAAAGAGTACAGTCTTGTATTGTTCCTGATCTTACAGAGAACTCTGAGATTTTTCCCCTTTTGCATGATGTTGGCTATAAGATTGTCATATATGGCCTATGTTATGTTGAGTTAGCTAACTCTGTCCCTCTACACAATTTTTATCCTAAAGGGATAATGGATATTGTCAAAGGCTTTTTATGTTACTAGTAGCATGATAATGTAATTTCCATCCTTTATTTATGTGCTAGATAACATAATTGGTTTACATATATTGAATGTCCATACATTTCTCAAATTAAACCAACTTGGTAGTGACACATTGTTGCCAGAAGTTTCTCTGAATGAGTCTCTCCCATCTGCAGTCCCACAGCCGCTTATAAAATAATCACTCAGAGGCTTAATATTAATTACAAACCATATGGCCTATGACTCAGGCTCATTACTAGCTAGCTGTTTTACCTTAACTCAACCCATACCTATTAATCTATGTTTTGTCATGTGGTTTCATGGCATTACCTGTTCTCTCACAACTTGCTTCTCCTGGTGATGTCTTGCAGCATCTCCCATGACTACATCCTTCTTCATCTCTGTCTTCAGTTTGAATATGCCGCCTAACCTTATTCTTCCTCACCATTGGCCAAACAGTTTTATTTATCAACCAATGAAAGCAACACATATTCACAGCATACAGAAAGACATCCCACAGCAACACATGATCTTTTGAGATATAGGTTTGCATGTAGTTTACTACTATTTTAATGAGAATTTGTACATCTGTGTTTATTATGGAGATTCATCTGTAATTTTTGGTCTTTGTGTGTTTTTGATATTAGAGTCATACTAACTTCATAACATGAGTTTGCAGAGGTTTGAGCAATGGCTCAGCAGTTAAAATCACTTATTGCTCTTGCAGAGGACCCATATTTGGTTCCCAGCACCCACACGGTGGTCCACAATTATCCATAACTGCAGTTTTAGGGGGATCTGATGCCCTCTTCTGACCTCTGTAGTCACCAACCATGCACATGGCACACAGACATGCATGCAGGCAAAATACTGATACACATTAAAAATAAATAAATCTAAAAAACGTTTTTAAAGAATTCAGGGTTTGGATGCCTTTAATCCCAACAGGTGGGAAACAGAGGCAGGTGGATCTCTGTGAGTTCCAGGCCAGCCTGGGCTACAGAGTGAGTTTCAGGAAAGGCACCAAAGCTACACAGAGAAACCCTGACTCAAAAAAGAAACAAACAAACAAAAAAAAAGAATTCATTCAGTCTTCCTTTTGTTTCTGTTCATGGAACAATTGTGTGAATTCTTCCTTGAAGTTCTGGAAGAATTCTGGGGAGTAAATCTATCTTTTTTTAGTCGGGATACTTTTTATTACTCCTTTTCATCTTGTTGTCGATTATGAGTCTGTTTAAATTGTTTATTATATCTTGGTTTGATTTTTGTACATCTTATGGTAATAAACCATGACTATTTCTTTTATATTTTCCAGTTTTGTGGGGTAGAGGTTTTTAAAGTATGTCCTTAGGATTTTCCAGATTCTATTGTAAGTTATAATTTCTCTGTTTTCTTTTCTAATTTCATTTGGGTGTTCTACTTCATTTAGTGAATATGGTTAACAATTTATCTACCTTCTTTATCTTTTCAAAGAATCAACTTTTTGTTTCAACTATTCTTTGTATAGATTTTTGCTTTTTGTTTCTGTTATATTATCTGTTTACACCTATTGTCCTTGAGTTTTATTTGTTATTGTTTTTCTAAGACTTTTGGTACATCATCAAATTATTAATTTGAGATCTCTCAGTAAATAAATACATATGGAACCCATGTTTGGAGGCTTGGGATTAAATACAGAAGGGTCCAGATTCTCTTGAATTAAGATCTTAATGAAATATCATATAAAATGAATTTTGATAGAAATTTTACAGCAAAAACTGTAGCACATTGAGAAAAAGACAAATATATTATAATTTTAATTATTTTTTATTTTCATCTGAACTGAATATTGGTCTTTACATATTCAAATTTATGTTGAGCAACTAAATTTGAGAAATAATTAAAGCAATCTCCAGTCATTCAACTTCTATTTTCAACCAGAAACAGCAAAATCACTGTTTAAACAAAGAGCAAGGAGACGGTTTGTGGTCCAAGAAGGGATTAATGGGGTGGAAATTTTTAAGTTTCTTTGTGATAGAAGTGACCAGTGTTCTAAAATGACGCTGACAGTTTTACAGTTTTCATCTTGGGGATCCATTTCTAATTTTAGTACCTAACACTCACATTACTACAATTTCAATCTTACTTTGAGAATATTGTTGAACTTCTTCTGTGTCCAATCTTCTCAACAACTGTGTTATAATGGATGAGATCTACATGAACAAACTGGACTTGAAGGGGGTAATGAAGGGCAAGGGTCGGGGGAAAGAGAGCTTAGGGGAGCGGGAGATCAAGAACAGAGAGGGAGAACAAGGAAAGAGATACCATGATAAATGAAGACCTCATGGGAATAGGAAGAAGCAAAGTGCTAGAGAGGTCCCCAGAAATCCACAAAGATACCTCCACTAGACTACTGGCAATGGTCGAGAGAAAGCCCAAACTAACCTACTCTGGTGATCAGATGGCCAAATACCCTAACTGTCGTGATAGAACTCTCATCCAATGACTGATGGAAGCAGATGCAGAAATCCACAGCCAGGCCCCAGGTGGAGCTCCAGGAGTCCAGTTGGCGAGAGAGAGGAGGGATTATATGAGCAAGAGATATTGAGACCATGATTGGAAAAAGCACAGGGACAAATAGTCAAACTAGTGGAAACAAATGAACTATGAACCAATAGCTGAGGAGCCCCCATGGAACTGGATCAGGCCCTCTGGATAAGTGAGACATCGATTAGCTTGAACAATTTAGGAGGCCCCCAGGCAGTAGGAACGGGACCTGTCCTTAGTGCATGAGCTGGCTTTTTGGAACCTAGGGCCTATGCTGAGACACTTTGCTCAGCCTAGGTGAAAGGAGGAAGGGACTGGACCTGCCTCAACTGAATCTACCAGGCTGAGCTGAATCCCCAGGGGAGTCCTTGCCTTGGAGGAGGTGGGAATGGGGGGGGGGGGTGGATTGGGGGGAGGGCAGGAGGGGGAGCAGGAGTAGGAAGGACAAGGGGATTTGTGGCTGATATGTAAGATTAAATAAATTTTTAAAAAGCTAATGTGCCTTCTCAACATTGCAAGAATTTAAAGAAAATCAAATGGATATCCAATAAAAGAAAAACATGTTCCCATGCCCATGAAGATAAAAGCCTTAGTCCACATTTGCTGAGGAAATATTCATGGAGTCAACACAGCAACCAGTCCCAATTGTAATCGTTCTGTGTACTAAGAATCCTTCTAGCTCTTCTAGGTTTAAGCTTTACTACACATGAAGTACATATTCTTTTGATTCCAGAATATTATAGAAACTGTGATATATAGCAATACCCTAATTCAAATGCCAAAAAATAAAAAGTTAAAATTAAAATACAAATAGAACCAATCTTAAAGGCACAGTTTGAAATTGAAATGAAGAATGAGACTAAAGCATGTAACATAGTGATGAGAAAATAATAAAGGCTTATTAAATGCTAGATTTCATTGTTGACCTTCAGAATAACCAATTGGTTTAACAGAGAGTTTCCTGCCTTTGTTGAATGTACACCTCATGAATCGCAAAAGCTTAAAGATTCTATCTACCAATATCCCCTCAGTGGTAAAAAGAGGCTTTCAGTATTTGAGCACTTAGGTAATGCATTAGAGGAATGAAGGTGATAGATGTTAACAAAATGAAATATGCTAACTGAAGGAAGGATTTGTAAGACCTTTCATATCAATAGTGACCACCATGAATTAAGTCACGAAAGCAGTGACATAATTGTCAGAATGTGAGACACAGTAGCTGTTCAGAGATATTTGTCAAAACTGCCAGTTCTGTAGTTTAGCTCACAGCTTTATTTAAAATGATCATTTTACAGACTAAACAGAAATACTCATTTATTACTTCTATATGTTCTATTTCCTTATATAAACTATGTTTTAAGCAAAGCAAATTATATTTCTTTGTTTTTCCTTTTCTTTCTTTTTTCATTATAGCTAGAGTTTTTGTTTGTTTGTTAGTTTGTTTGTTTTATTTTGTTTTTCTTGAACTAGTCCTTGCCTTGAGTAATGCTAATTCCCCTAGCTCAGTCTTAGCTGGAATTATAGATAGCTATGTGCCACCATTCCAAGCTGATATTGATGGCTGGCATTTGGAAATATACACAAAGCTACTTCATATTATATATAGTATTCTGCAGTATATGCCTGAAACTTCTACTCCATAGCTGAGTGTTTGTATGCAAAATAGTCTTAGAGGATACAATAAAATTCATGAAACTGGAACTTTCATTTGGTTACTAACAAATTTCAAGCAAGTCTCCTGACCTTCCATGGACTATAAGTCCTACAGAAGCAATAAAAAGGAAACCTATGGAGATATTTCTGATATAACCACAGGCCAATCCTGGGCATTTCTATGTCTTCATTAAATAAAGAAGAGAAAATCACTCCTCCATCAGGCAGCCAATCTATGAAATATTCTGCAGCAGAAGCATTCTTAGGGATCTGCAGAGATGCTGAGTGCAATGGAAGGCATCTTCCTTTTTATTGCCACTAGTGAAGCAGTGCTGGGAGTTTTAGGGAATGCATTTATTGTATGTGTGAACTGCGCAGAGCATGCCAGGAACAGGAAGCTCTCTAAGATTGGCTTCATTCTCACTGGCTTGGCAACGTCCCGGATTTGTCTCATGTGGATAATAACTTTTGACACATATACAAACTTACTCTCTATACATAAACTTACCTATGGCAAGCTATATGAATACATTAATTACCTATGGGTAACTATGAATTACCTGAGTGTCTGGTTTGCCACCAGCCTCAGCATCTTCTATTTCCTGAAGATAGCAAATTTTTCTCACTACATATTTATTTGGCTGAAGTGGAGAGCTGACAGAGTTTTTAGCTTTCTGGTAGGATTCCTGTTTGTCTCATTGTTTATTGCTGTTGCACAAGTTGTGAAGATGACCAATGATATTAAAATGCAATACAGAAACATCTCCTGGCAGGTTCACCTACAGGCAAATGAGCTACTTATTAATCATGTCTTTTTTCAGTTTGGAATGCTTTTCCTCTTTATGATAGCTGTTACTACAAGTCTCCTGTTAATCATTTCTCTTTGGAGACACAACAAGCAGATGCAATTGAATGTCTCAGAATGCCGAGACCTCAACACAGAAGCTCATATGAAAGCCATTAAAGTTTTAATTTCTTTTATCATCCTCTTTATCTTGTATTTTGCAGGTTTGGTCATAGAAATATTGTGTTTCTTTTGGCAAGAAGGAAAACTGCTGTTCTTTCTAGGTGTGATAATTATGCTCATGTATCCATGCTGTCACTCATTTATTCCAATTCTAGCAAACCACCAGCTGAAGAAAGTCTCTTTGGAGTTACTGCAGCAATTAAAGTGCTGTGACAATGGAGAGCTCAGAGGCACCTAACAGTGTGTCATGGGAAGGAATACCCTGGTATAATCTGGTGAGAAAATCCTTGAAGACCTTTTTCATACTCACTAGTCCTTACAAATAGTTTTTAGTTCAAATATAAAACACTAAATCTCCTACAACTGCTTTAACTATATCTTGGGTCTCTTTCTCTGCAGTAGGATTTTTATCCCACATTCAAGTTCAGTTGCTCAGTCAGCCTCCTGATGCTATAGCTTATTCACTCATTTTTGCCAGGAAAGAAACATTGGCCTGCAGACCCTTCTACGTAAAGACCTTTGTGAGGGTTGTCAACTTGACTGTATCTGAAATTAACCACAACCCAGAAATAGAGGACACATCTGTGATTCAGTTTTTGAGGCTGGAAGACAACAGCTTTTGATCTGGATCTTGAGGTGGGATGATATATACCTTTAATCCTGATCTTGAGGCGAGAAGGCACACCTTTAATCAAGACTATTCATCCTTTGGAAGCGCATATAAGGACAATGGAAGAAAGAATGGTTTGTTCCTTGCCTGCTTGCCTTCACCTTGTCGGCACATCCATTCCTTCATAGAACCTAGTTCCTCTGAATTTCAACATATACAGAAGACCAACTGCGAAACCAGCCTTGCGGACTGAGCAACTACTGGATGGTTGAACTTTCCACTTACAGCTAGCCATTGTTGAATGCCAGCCTGTGAGTCATTCCAACAAATTCTCATATATATGCATGTATATATGTATGTATGTATGTATGTATGTATTATGTATATTATATATAGAGAGAGAGAAAGAGAGATTCATTCCATAAGTTCTGTGACTATAGAGAACTCTGACTAACACAACCCTTTTTGTGAAAATAAGCATTCACATTGTGAAAATAAATATTCAAAAAAGACTAGAGAACTGATACCATTTCCACAGGAAGACCCAGAGGAAGGACACCAAGACAGACATCTGTGATCACCCCTGACATGTACAATGCAGAGCTGAAGAACAGAAAAGATCGCTTCTGCTGTGTGCAGTTTTATTTCTCACAAAATTACTATTGTTTTCACCATTAAATGTCAAAGTTCTTATTACTAGTGGGTGTTTGATGTAGTAGCAATTGTCGTAATAGTGGAAAAATAACTAGAGAAGCAGAGTCTGTCTGTGGAAAAAGGACTAGAGCACTGATGAAAAGAGTCTCCATACTCTTCTGGTTCAGTCTTTTGAAATGAGTCCATCCTACATCAGTTAGTGTTGAGGATAGACTCTGCTGAAAAGCACATTCAAAGAAAAGCCCATACACACACACACACACAAAAAAAAGAAACAAAATAAATAAATAAATAAATAAATAAATAAATAAATAAAGAAATAAACACTTAACATTGTATCTAACCAAAGCACAGAAGGATATTCCAAGGGTAGAACATGTGTGAAGTTTGCATATACATATACACATGCAAACACACATGCACATATGTATATAGAAACTTATACTCAATGGCATCTCTTCATTTTCGAATTTCATTATTATATACAACCTAATATATGAGGTTAAGTTTGTCTTTGACAAACTACAGAGTGTATCAGTTTTCTGAAGCCTGGATATATTTCTGTATACAAAGGCATGGTTCATTTTCTCTGGGAGGTTTCAAAATCAATACTTGTATTTTAACTAATAAGTTTAGAATGTGCACAAAGATAAGAGATGATACAAAAAGAACCAAACAAAACAAATTCAAAGACAAAAGCTCCTTTAATGTTACTAGTCAGTGGCAAATAAATTCAACAAACTGGTTCATTAGAAGTTGTATAGCTCATAGTTTGAGTATCTATGGCATGTATCCAAATTACATTAGAATTATTTTATTTCTCATATTTTAAAAATTATACGTAATTATGAGTTCTGAAGTATCTATAATAGGCACTCTTACAGGTATGTGGTAATATCTTTATCATATTGTTTAACTCAGCTTCAGTTTCCTACTGTTTCAAAATAAATAAAAATAAATACTGTGAATTGTGAACACTGAAACTTTATATACTGTATATTTTTAATGCTAACTCTGTTAGATGATTAATATACACTATTGAATAAGCAAATTACCTGACTATATCTAGGAAAAAAGAAGATGTCACTGAGGTTAGGAGTAAAACTGAAGGAACAAGAGGCATCAGGGTTGGAAAGTGGCGTGTGCAGAGAAGGTGCAGAGACAAAGAGGGAGAGTACTGCAGGGGACTGAATGTCCAGAGCGACCAAGCACAGGTGGCAGTTTCAATTACTTAAAGCCTCATTCTAATGGGAGGAATGTGGTAAATTCTTGCAGAACTGGTCATTTTTCCTGCAGAGAGTAAAGCAACATTGTAATTGTGCATACATATCTATCCTATTGTAATCTCAGAAACACTTCAACTTAGTACTTTAAAGCTATTCTGGGTATGATACCTTTCAAAACCACCTTCACATTGTATATGTGGTTTTACTTCCATAGGATGATTAGCTAATTACCCATGCATTTTAGGATCATTTATTTTGTTCTTAGTCTTACAGGTTATAGAGTTTTCTTAACAGTTGATAAGTTTTTTATACACTATTAACACTATATTATGTGTACATTGTGACTTTTTCCCGTTAGTTTGTGATGTTTCAGAAATAGTATTGTGATTTGCATAAACTTATGTATTTATTATTTTTATGATCTCTTCAGTGGCTATTTTTATTCATATTAATTTAGTTGCATTGGTGCCTGTTCCATTTGTACCAATAATTTAATTTTTGCTATAAAATAATATAGATTGCTTGAACCTGAAATTAGACAACAGAAAGGTAGAAAAGGGAAAAGGATTATAAATACTTGAAATACTTCACTAGCCATTATTAACATGTTTCCATATTAATGTTAAGATGAATAGAGGTAGATGGTGGATGATAAAAATACATAGGTATTTTGATTACATCTGTCTATAAGCTGTATATCTTTTCTCTTTGGATAATAGGAGTACAGGTGATTTGAGTTTACTTTTTTAAATGATCTATAATTTTCTAAAGATTCTAGGTAATAATTCTTGTAGCAAGAAAAACATAATTTAATAAAAATTAATATATCTGAGAAATATGTGTGATGAGCTCACTTAATGAGAGACTTGTAAGTGCTAACTGAAATGCTGATACCTTTGCAGTTCTTGTTTTTACTAAGATGTTTGTGCTGACTTACTTTTTTTTTTTCAGTTTGCTGAATTGGTCCTGAGTTTTGAGATTTTGAGTCTAGTTTATTTGAATGTTTTCTGTAGTAGTTCTTCTTTTCAGGTTGTAATGTAGATTTATTTAAAGATTTCTGCAAACTATTTGTGGTGGTATTGTGTTCCCCAAAATATTGTGCACCCTAATAAACTTATCTGGGGTACAAAGACAGCACAGCCACAATATTAAACATAGAGGATAGGCAGTGGTAGCACACGCCTTTAATCCCAGCACTTGGGAGGCAGAGCTAGGCAGAAATCCATGAGTTCAAGGATACAGCCAATCATGGTAACTCACGCCTTTAATCCCAGGGAGTGATGGTAGAAGGCAGAAAGATATATAAGGTGTAAGGACCAGGAACTAGAAGCATTTGGCTGGTTAAGCTTTTAGCTGGTTAAGCTTCAGGCTTTCAAGCAGCAGTTCAGCTGAGAGCCATTGGGATGAGGACACAGAGGCCTCCAGTCTGTGGAAACAAGACCAGCTGAGAAGTTGGCCAGGTAAGGTTAGATGTGGCTTGTTCTGGTTCTCTGATCTTCCAGTTCACCCCAATACCTGGCTCAGGTTTGATTTTATTAGTAAGAACTTTTAAGATTCCTGCTACAACTATTAGAATATTTCTTGATTTCTTTCAGCTGACTTCTTTAAAAAAACAAAAACAAAAACAAAAACAAACAAACAAAAAAAAACAGCTCAAGTCTTTTCCAGTGAGCATGTCTCTGTCATCTCCACCCCTTCCTCCCTTCCTCAGCCCTCTGTTTAAGGGAAGGTATAAAATGACTACTGTTTTGTGGTCCCACTGCAGTCCTGTTCAACAGCTAAAGTCCCTGGGCTAACGACTGCTCAGAGCAATATGATCAGAGCCCACTCCTGCCTTCTCTGAGGGTCAGTTGAGGAAATAGCATCTGTATTGTGTCTCTATTCGTGTGTGCTGGTCAGACTGGAAAAGGAGAAAAAGTCAAGACCAATCTTTGTAATGCTTCCAGATTTCTGCAATGCTTCCATGTTTCTGAACGTCACAAACAAAACTTCTGTAGCATGAATCTTAAAAGTTCTTATTAATAGCCGGGCGGTGGTGGCGCACGCCTTTAATCCCAGCACTCGGGAGGCAGAGGCAGGCGGATCTCTGTGAGTTCGAGGCCAGCCTGGGCTACCAAGTGAGTTCCAGGAAAGTTGCAAAGCTACACAGAGAAACCCTGTCTCGAAAAAACCAAAAAAAAAAAAAAGTTTTTATTAATAAAAACAAACTTGGAGCCAGGTATTGGGGGGTGAATGCTGGAAGATCAGAGAAGCAGAACAAGCCACAGCCACCTCACCTTTCCAGTTCCTCAGCTGATCCCATTTCCTCAGACTGGAAGCCTCAGAGTCCTCATCCAGAATGAATCTCAGCTGAACTGTTGCTCAAAAGCCTAAAAGCTTAACCAGCTCTAGTTCCTGGTCCTCACGCCATATATACCTTTCTGCTTTCTGCCATCACTTCCTGGGATTAAAGGCTCTTGTTACCATGTCTGGCTGTTTCCAGTGTGGCCTTGAACTCACAGAGATCCAGTCAGATCTCTGCCTCTGGAATGCTAGGATTAAAGGCATGAGTGCCACCATTTTCTGGCCTCTATATCTAGTGGCTATTCTGTTCTCTGACCCCAGATAAGTTTATTAGGGTGCACAATATTTTGGGGAACGTAATATCACCACAAATTTGCAAGGGTTAGGGTGTAAAGAAACTACCGGTCATATGTGTAAGCAAGAATAGAACCCTAACATGTTCCATTCCAACACCTTTTATATAACAGCCTAAGTCCAGGACCCATTTTCAACACATCCTAGAACCTTCACAATTGTGGTCTACTTGGCACAGACTGGGTTTCACAAGGACAGACTAGTTTCACTGTAGTGAAATGATACCCTGCTAAGTCACCAGAATCACTCTCTCTCTCTCTGTTCCTCACTTTGTTTCATCTCAAATGTGTGTGCAATGAGGAAGCCCCTCAAGCAGTCCAGAAAGTGAGAGTCATCTGACAGGAGAAAATGAGGATGACAGGTCATTTTTCTACAGTTATATGAGCAGTCCAGAGAGAGTCACCTGGAAGAGGCAGGTGAGAGGGAGAGGTCACTTCCAGAAAGTTGAATGGTCAGATCTCCTGGGAAACTGCCTGAATTCAGAAGGAACTAGAACAGAAAGCTTTGTGGTTGTTAGGTCCTTTTTCTCTCTAGTTCACAGGGACATTATTTCTTTCCTTCCTCAACATGGTACAAGTTTCCATTCCAGCCCCACACAGATTCACAGTCAGTGACAGCACTGGCTGCCAATGCTCTCAAACATGGCTGGAGCTTACTGTGTTGAGGTGCCCCCATCTCTTTACTGTAATTAAACAGAATCATGCCACTTCCTTGACAGCTAGTGAGGAGGGGACCATCAGAAAACACTCAGCCATTCTGCACTGATCCCATCTGACCAAGCATGTTACCTATATGTGCATAGTCAATTCAAATTTACAACCAAATAATACCTCAATTACTCAGCTGTTATCCTCACCTAAGACCACATTGATAGCATTATCCAATTTCTACTTAAAACTTGCACAAGTCAATATCTGCCCCACACATCCCAACAAAAACACACACTCACAAATGTCAACTCCCATCTACAAAGGATTTCAAGGTGCATATACCTATGTCTTAACTGGGGAAAGTCATTGTCAGAGCAAAGAAGGTAGAGACTGCCAGGACCTTGTAGAGCATCATGCTTCACTGAGGTTTGGGTAGTGATCAAGAGGAAGGAATAGCACAGAAAGAGTTCTGGGATTTCATACATTCCTTTACCCTGGCCCTGAGGTAACCCATAGTGGGCTAGAGAAAGAACGTTAGGGAGGGGATTGGGGAGGACCATGATGAAACATTAAAAAATGTCCAAGGAAAGAAGTTAAGAAAAACTAACTAGGGACAGTAGGACAATAAAAGCCAGGCTATGCTAGGAGGAAGTGTATGAATAAGGACTTTTGTGAAATCAGGTGCACCACACATTGGCATTAGCTCCATTATCTTTGAGGACCAGGGGAGAAATTCCTGTCACCCCCTCCCAGGCCATGATTGTTCTTTGTCTTCTAGGCTAGAGCCAGCTGCCTTTTCTGAGGCCCAAATATGGATTTGTGCCAGAAAATGGACTGTTTGACTCTAAGGAAAATGCTCATGTACACATTAGATTCCTCACCCTGTCAGATCCTTGAAGAGTACTGGAAATCTGCTGATTGCGTTAGCAGAAATGTCTAATACTGTGCAATGTGATTCCACAGAAATGTCCTACTATGTGATTCTCAACAGAGCCTCGCAGTAGACATTTTTCACCCACTGAAGGCTGGGAGTTGAAGTAACTACAGATTTACCAAGGATACTGGTTCTCTATGGGAGCATCAAGAAAATGGATTATGTTTTGGCTGCTGGACCTGGCTCCCGCTAGACCTTTATCATGATGCAGGTTTAGTGTCAAATTAAGACAACTCCCTGTTTGTAGCAGTGATCTAACTCACAGAAGAGATGGAAAGAGGAGAAAATCTTACAGGGAAAGCTTGTGTAATGCAGCTGCCTAGCTAAGGTCAAGTTGCCTCTGTGCCTAGAAAGCAGGGCTCCAGCCAGCTTGTAGGAGTCCTGCCACCATTGAGACCAGCTGCATGAGTTTGTATTTTATTTCTCTTCAGATTTCTATGATTACAAGTTCACAGGTGGTTTCTGCCTTTCAGAAACCACAAGCCCACCAATATCATATGGAGAGGAACTTCTGAGCAGTAGTAGTAATAACAGCTAACATCTATTGAGTGCATAGGTACACATCATAGCTGTATAGACATTATATTAATACTAGCCCTAAGGTGATATCATTCTATATAGTGGGTATTCGCTCCACTTATGACCTTGGGCTACCTGGCCTGATAGAGTCAGTGCTTCTTGTGACCTCTTAAAAGGGAAGATAGGGGTCTCACTTTCTCTTGGGTTGTGGAGACCAAGTCAGGCAGCATGAAGTGGTGATGTCTCAATCCCCATCTTTCCCAGATAAAGTGGAAGGACTCTGCACCTGGACCTACCTTATCCTGAACCGGTGAGTCTGTATTCCCATCGCACCCATTAATAAATTGATATGTATTCTTATGTACACCCTTTTGGTTCATGATTCAAGTGGCGCACAGTGTTTGTGGCTAACCCAGCAGCCCCTTACAGGGCAGCAGCCAATTGGCCTATCCGCTGCCTGATATGGATCTAAACTCTATCTTTTGAAAATTTCCCTGCTTCAACCAAGGTGCATCCCATCAGACGCACTAGAAGAATGCCAGTAAAATGAAACAGTTTTTGCATATTATAATGTAAAGCATATTATAGGTATACCACACAATCCTACAGGACAAGCAGTTGTTGAAAGAGCTAATCATATCTTAAAAGAAATGCTTAATAAACAGAAAGGGGGAATTAAAACCCCTAAATATAGATTGCCTAATGTAGTGGGTACCCATTCCAGCTTTGATCTGGAAGTTCCAACCCCCATTGAGGCTTCAGCAACTGTCATGCCTATAAGGCGGGGCCAAGAGAGAGACCCGAGATCAGGATGGGCCAGCGCTCTCTCTGTTCCGGGACCCTGAACGGTGGAGGTGGACTGAGCAGAGCTCCAGAGAACACCGCTGGACTGCGATACACCTTCCCCAGACCCCGCGACCTATCTATCCCTTAATTTGTAAGTTACACCATTAAATAAATCTCCTTTTAACTATATGGAGTGGCCTTAATAATTTTGTCAATAGCCTAATGCCTTATTAACTTTGAATTTTCTTAATATTAATGAGAAAGGAAGAACAGCTGTGGAGAGACATTAGACAATTAAAAACAAAACTACTGAGTTAAATCAGCTGTGTACTTTAAAGATGTGCTGACCTCAATATGGAAACCAGGATATGTGTTACATTGGGGGAGGGGTTTCATCTTTGTTTCCATAGGAGACAAAAAGCTACGATACCATCAAAATTAAGAAATATTTGATTTGAACAAGAAAAACATCTTGATAAGGAGAAATGATAGGTCATCCACCGATGTGACAATTCTACAAGTTGTAAGGAAAACTCACCAAACAAGGGTCAGGGCAGGGTTCTGCTTTTGTCTTTACAGAAAAATAGAAGTAACCATCTTCAAAAAGTCAAAAGACCTTGGACATGCAGACATCTAAGGAAGAAGAAAAAACTATCTAAAAATAAATTACCAAGCAAAGAAAAATCTGACCTAATGGTACCAATATTCTTGCAGGGTAAAATATCACTACTTAAACATTAATTTACTCTCTCAAAAGTTGTAGTCCTGACTCAATTATAATCAAAGCTGGCTTTGGAGTTGGAGCATGGTTCTCTCCTTCTCTAAATCCAATCATACTGTCAAAAGATAATTAAGAGTTTCTGTCTCATATCAGAAGAGCCACCTAGTGTGAGACAGAAAAAATCCAAAAATTTGGGAATTTTTTGAATTGTTGAAATTCTATTTCTCCCCATATTTATTCTTGACTCTTTTCAACCTTTCTTTAGATATAGTGATATCCTAAAATTTAAACTTTCCATTTTGATATTAATAATGTTTAAGTATTCAACAGTGAACAATAAAGTTTTCCTAACAGTGATCTCTGAAGTCTCAAAAAGAAACAATTCTACCTGGTCCATGATGTTGCCATTGAGCCAATAAACACCACTCAAAGATTAGCTTTGTAGTACAAATTGCTCAAGACAATTCCAAGGTGGCTGGCTGAGGCGGTCCACCATCTGACACCTATAGCCAGAACTTCAGATAAGCCTGCCCATTAGTCTGAGACTGGCTACAAATGTTACAGCTAGTCTTAATGAGATTTAACCACTGTTTTAGTTTTCTTACAGGATCTCAAAGAGATACCATCACCCCCTAGACATCAGGAAGTAATTCTAAAAAAATAACAACCCCTCTCCCAGCACATTTTATTTCCTTAGGGTTATGGATAATTGTCATCTTTTAGGAGTTGGTTGTAAGTTAATAGGGTTGGGGGGAGATCAATAAAGTTTAGACTCAGGAATCTCTTTTAAAAAGGGGGAATAGATAGAATAGGATAAGGTAGATTATTGTATCTACTTGTAATCTAATTTAGCAAACTATCAGCTTTAGATAATTTGCATTGGTGTGAATTCTTATATATTGATTCAAATGTAAAATTATATTTCTATTACTCTTTAGGATAATTTGTATATTGATACAAATTCAAAATTATATTTTAATATTGTTTATATGTTTAAAATAAACTCCTGTTTAAAATATTTTTGTATATTGATACACATGTAAATTATATTTGTCATGCTGTATATTCTACCTCTGTTCAGGATATTTTGTATATTGATATGTATTAAGGATATTGTTATCATATTGCACTATACATTTCTACCTCTGACTGAGATGTTTCATATATTGTCACAATTTGAGGTCATTGTTTTTATACTGTGCATATGTTTACAGATTATTTATTTTTATAATGTGAAACTTCAGTCTTCAGACTATTTAGGTTGATAATAATTATAGACTAAGTCACCCATGCTTGTCATACTTATAGCTTTGTTAGTTAGATTTCCTAGACATAGAGAAATATGTGTAAGATGGATAGGTAATCTTTACACACTTCATAGACCTGGAGAATATGGCATTTAAATGTTTTAATAACTTAGAATTCTGTTGATGTGAAACACGATTTCTCCTGGCAGCACCGATCTACTCCTGAGAGGATGTTGGGCATCAAAGACACTCCATATGGAATTTGTCTTCTTCTTGAAAAATATAGCCTGTTGGGCATAGAACTGTCCTTGCCTCAGCTGCTAACAGTATGCACACTGTCCATCCTGGACAAGCAGGAAACAGGAAAAGCAACTGCTGAACCTTGCCAAGACAGGGTAGAACAGTCTTTCAAAATTTCCCTGCTTCTAAAAATGGTTTGTCAGATATTCTAGGCCTGTAGCCAAAAGTAGATGCCCTGACAATTCAGAGAGTCCTTGAATGACTGTCCAGACAGCCTGGTGTTTCTGTCATTCCTTGCATTTTTTGGAAGTCACTTGCTTGCACTTCCTGCTTTTTTAGCTGAAGTTATCCTATTCCTGCCCAGCTCCCACAGCCCTGTGGCTGCTTGCACCTACGTAAATACATAGAGGCTTATATTAATTAAAACTGTTTGGCCATTAGCTCAGGATAACTACTGACTAGCTTTTACACTTAAATTAACCCATAATTCTTATATATGTTTAGCCATGTGGCTTGGTACCTTTTCCCAGTTCTGCCTTCACATCTTGCTTCTCATGGTGACAGCTGGCAGCATCTCCTGACTCAGCCCTCCTGTTCCCAGCATTCTCCTCTCTCTTTGTCCTGCCTATACTTCCTGCCTGGCTTCTGGACAATCAGCACTTTATTTATTAACCAATCAGAGCAACACATTCATAGCATACAGAGCAATATCCACAACACTTCCCCTTTACTTTTTTTTTTCAAAAAGGTAGGTTTTGTTGACCGTATCCTTTGCCCTACAAAAGCGTCTCAGTTTCAAGAGGTCCCATTGATTGATTGTTTCTCTCAGTGTCTGTGCTACTGGTGTTCTATTTAGAAAGTGGTCTCCTATGCCAATGTGTTCAAGACTACTTCCTACAGCCTACAGAATGGGAAAAGATATTTACCAATCCCACATCTGACAGAGGACTGATATCCAGAATATATAAGGAACTCAAGAAATTAGACATCAAAATGCCCAACAGTCCAATTAAGAAATGGGCTATAGAACTAAACAGAGAATTCTCAACAGAGGAAACTCAAATGGCTGAAAGACATTTAAGGAATTGCTCAACATCCCTAATCATCAGGGAAATGCAAATCAAAACAACTCTGAGATACCACCTTATGCCTGTCAGAATGGCTAAGATCAAAAACACTGAAGACACCTTATGCTGGAGAGGATGTGGAGCTAGGGGAACTCTCCTCCACTGCTGGTGGGAATGCAAGCCTGTACAACCACTTTGGAAATTAATATGGCGATTTCTTAGAAAATTGGGAATCCATCTCCCCCAAGATCCAGCTATACCACTCTTGGGCATATACCCAAGGAATGCTCAACCACACCACAAGAGCACTCGTTCAGCTATGTTCATATCAGCATTGTTTGTAATAGCCAGAACATGGAAACAACCTAGATGCCCTTCAACTGAAGAATGGATAAACAAAATGTGGTACATATACACAATGGAATACTACTCAGCAGAGAAAAACAATGACATCATGAGGTTTGCAGACAAATGGATGGACCTAGAAAAAAATCATCCTGAGTGAGGTATCCCAGACTCAGAAAGACAAACATGGTATGTACTCACTCATAACAGGATACTAGATGTGGAACAAGGATGACTGGACTGCTACTCACAACACCAGGCAGGCTACCTGGAAAACAGGACCTCAAGAAAGACACAGGGATCGCCCAATTACAGAGAAATGGAATGAGATCTACATGAACAGCCTGGACATGAGTGGGGGTAGTGAAGGGCGAGGGGCGAGGGAAAGAGAGCTTGGGTGAGTGGGAGATCCCAGCTGGATCAACAACAGAGAGGGAGAACAAGGAATAGGAGACCATGGTAAATGAAGACCACATGAGAATAGGAAGAAGCAAAGTGCTAGAGAGGCCCACAGAAATCCACAAAGATACCCCCACAACAGACTGCTGGCAATGGTCGAGAGACAGTCCGAACTGACCTACTCTGGTGATGGGATGGCCAAACACCCTAATTGTTGTGCTAGAAACCTCATCCAACTACTGAGGGATCTGGATGCAGAGATCCATGACTAGGCCCCAGGTAGATCTCTGGGAGTCCAATTAGGGAGAATGAGGAGGGTTTATATGAGAGAGAATTGTTGAGACCAAAGTCGGATAAAGCACAGAGACAAACAGCCAAACAAACGGAAACACATGAAATATGAACCAATGGCTGAGGGGTCACCAACTGGATCAGGCCCTCTGAGTGGGTGAGACAGTTGATTGGCCTGATCTGTTTGGGAGGCATCCAGGCAGTGGCACCGGGTCCTGTGCTCATTGCATGAGTCGGCTGTTTGAAACCTGGGGCCTATGCAGGGTCGCTTGGCTCAGCCTGGGAGGAGGGGACTGGACCTACCTGGACTGAGTCCACCAGGTTGATCTCAGTCTGTGGGGAAGTCTTTGCCCTTGAGGAGATTGGAATGGGGGGCGGGCTAGGGGGAAGGTGAGGGGGGTGGGAGGGGGGAGAACAAGGGAATCTGTGGCTGATATGTAGAACTTAATTGTATTGCAAAATAAAAATTTTTAAAAAAGGGAGATTTTAACTTTAACATAGTAAAATTACATATAACAAAACAATTATCAAGCAAGAATTACAGTTACAATACCTAGTCTATTTATAATATCTAGTCTATTTGTATTTGGCAAAATTAAAGAAGATATCCTATCTATCCTATATTTGTGAGTCTGAGGTTTCATATCTAACTTATCTTTTATTATAACTAAGGGAATTGTAACTATCTAGTCTTTTTGAGAGCTGTCCCCATTACTCACCTGTCATGTGGTCACATGGGCAGGGAAGAGATGCCCTTCCCTGCCCCACCCGTCAATGACTGAGGCAGGTGGGAGATCTGGTCCTGAGGTCATAACAGCAGGAAAGCTGGCCAAACCCCTCATCAGCTGCAGCATTTGGGAGACATGCTTGGGCAAACAGCAGAGCTGACCCTAAAGGTGTAGCTGTGGGAGATCTGGCTCTGAGGGCATGAAATCAGGAGAACTGGCTGCAAGGGTTGAACTTGACAGGGCAATGCAGGAGAACTCACTCTAGTGATGAGAACAAGGGAGAGCTAGTGGGCTGTCCAGCCCTGCAACTACTCAGGCGCAGAACCAGGGTTATGAGTTAGCCCACCCCAACTGTGATCTGCTGGAGCATATGAAGGGACAGGTCCTGAAGACCCAAACCTGCAGGCTTTCCATAACACAAGTTAATAGCAGGATAACCAAGAAGAGTTCCAGTGAGGGTCCTGCATGGATAGTGTAGCAGAAACCAGAGGCCTTGAACCAGACCAATGACTCTTAGCAATGAACACTTTCAAGCAAAGATATATGGATAAAAAGATTTACTGTGTGACTCACTATGTTACATTACAGCTTTCATGATGAGATTAACTTTTTCCTTCTCTCTTTTTTTTTCTCTTAAATATCATTTTATTTTATTTTATGGGGGAGGTTGTAAAGGCAGAGAGTGGATACAAAGGAAGGGGGAAATGGAATGGGATGCATGATGTAAAAGACACAAAGAATAAATAAAAAGGAGAAAAAAGTATAAAAATTTTTGAAAAGAATAGCGAGTATAAGCAAGGGCTGGGGATTCTAACCGTAGCCCACAGTCAGACTCCAGCAAAGCCCCCACCCCATACCATGTGGCCAGGTTGGGCAGACACAGCCAAATGCATCAATCAGGAGCCCATATGGCACCAGGCAGTTGGGCACTATAATGGTCTCTTTGTTATGAGGAAGCATGACCCAGCTCAGCATCATGGTGACCTGAGTGGGACAAAGAGACTCACACACAGCCCTGGGGCTGTCCACCCCAGGCTCCGAGAAGAAAACAGACCCACATGGTACCTTGCAGCACCAACCAGATGGACACTATTAAAGTGAGCAGATTATGGGATGGTGTTTTATGGGAGAGACAGACAGACAGAATGGTTCAGTTCCTGCGGAAAAGGCTTATCTAAAGAGATGAGAGAGAGAGGAAGGGTGTGGGCTGAGATGGTGAGGGAGCTTACTTCTTGACCAGCGACAGCACACAAGAAAGCAAGCCCTGCACTTTGTCTGGGCGGCACATCGAAGATGACCCTCTTGATGAAAGCACGGGTGAGCTAACCCGGAGAATACGAGCATGGGAGACTTAGCCCCACCCCTCATCTGCTACCTGGGGGCATGGGATGGGGAGAGATGTCCTTTTCCCATCCCCACCCATCAATGCCTAAGGCAGGTAGGAGAGCTGACCCTGAAGGAACAATGGGAAAACTGTCCCCGCCCCACTCCCAAAAGCTGCAATACTTGGGAGAGCAGGCCCCACACCTCGCTAGGGGCAGCCCAATAGAACCAACCCTGTTAGAGAAGGTGTGAGTGAGCAAGCCCCAAAGTTGTAAGCATGAGAGAACTGACCCCATTTCTCATCTGTCTTGAGGCAGCAAGGAGGGGGGGTGTGAAGTTGCCCTCCCCACCCACCCACGCAGCCAGCAATGTCTGAGGCAGATGGGAGAGCTGGCCCTGTGGTCATAAGAGCCAGAGAGCCGTCCCTGACCCCCACCAGCTGCAACACTTGACAGAGCAGGCCCCGCACCTCACTAGGGCAGCACAATAGAACCAACCATGTTAGGGCAGGTGTGGGTGAGCCCGCTCCAAAGTCATGAACATGGGAGAGCTGTCCCCATTTCTTATCCGTCTTATAGTGGCATAGGCAAGGGAAACATGCCCTCCCCTAACCCATCAATGCCTGAGGCAGATAGAAGAGCTGGCCCTGTGGTCATAAGTGTGGGTGCGCCAACCCTAAAGTTGTAAGCATGGGAGAGCTGTCCTTATTTCTCATCTGGGAGATCAATCCTACAGTTTCCAGGCCCAGAACCAGGGTTATGATTTGGCCTTCCTCAACATCTACTCCATCTATGATCTATTAGAGCACATGAAAGGACTGACCCACAAACCCAAAGCTGCAGGATCTCCACAACACAGGGCAAAAACAGGATATCCAGGAAGAGTTCTAGTGAGGGACCGACATTGATAGTGTAGTAGAAACCAGAGGCTTCGAACTAGACCAATGACTCTTTGCAATGAACACTTTCAAGTAAAGATAAATATGGACAAAGGGGTTTATGGCATGACTCATGGTGTCAAACTGCAGTTTCCATGACGAGATTTTTTATTTTTTTCCCTTTTTAATTTTTTTATTTATTTCCTTTTTTCTCTTAAATTTTATTTGGCGGGGCAGGTGCAGGTGAAAGGCAGGTGTAAAGGGACAGGGAAATGAGTAGGATCAAGATACATGATGTAACATAGAATAAATAAAAAGGAAAAAAAGAACTAAGAATATTCAACACATCCTTTTCACAAGATGAGGACGAATCAGATTGTTATGGGAGAAAAAAATTCTCTTACAGAAGACCAATGTGGAAAAAAAGGTATAGAACATGTTTACAAAGTAGAATAAACATACCATAGAATAGATTGTGTAAAGATTATATGAGAACAACTTAATCAGGTACTTAATTGTGGTCTACAATTATGGTGGTAATGACAAAAATAAATTCCTAGAAGTACTAAAGTCCAAATACAACCCAATGGAACATACTAGGAAAGAGTGGAATATTATAAAAAGTCTTATAGTCATGAAACACAATCATTCATTCTAGGAAACATGTATTCATGTTGCTCCACACTAGAAACCCCACAGTGCATTCCTTGGCTACTTCTATTATACTAACCTTAATGATATTAATAAGAACAAAGGATGTTAAGCCATCTATTCAAAGTCTTTGATTAAATCTGAGTTCTTTGACTCTGGGATAATCTCATGGTATGAGGAGACATGGAGTGAACCTTGTGGTATTTCTTTGTTCTTGTTGTAGTGTTCAAAGCCATTACACAATTGATCAGAAATGACTTATTATCCAAGCTTATCTTAATATCATATATATAGGGATATATATCATAATAGATGGAGTCTTTGCCATAGCAACAGAATTATTGAACATCTTCATTTGGGGTTAAATTAATTAAGCTACATACAATCTAATTAGAGTCTTTAGAACTACTGCTAGTATACAGACACCCTCCATGCACACGTATCTACCCCTCAACACAAACTGAACAAAATTACATGCAATTTCACAGTCAGTAGAACCAGTCAGAAATGAAAATACTATATGGATTTAAATTATTTTATCTGCCTGAATTTCTTAAAGAGTGCATTTTTAACAATGCTATCCATGTTACAAATTGTACCTTTTAGAAATGACACTATAAAGCTCCTCCACACCCCATCCTGCTGGGCTAAAATCCCAAAGAGAAGTAAGATGTGCAGGACATCCTAGTGTGAAAGATACAAGATGTAGTGGACACCCAGTTAGAGTTCAAAGGCATCATTCGTTTTACTTTTCCTTATTGAGGAAGCTGCCTTGCTCTCTACAGCATAGACTTGGGAAAAGCTCCAGAGCCTCTTCCATGATTTTGTTTGTCATGCTCACAGTAACCTTGCTGATCCCGAGCTCAGCTCAGAGCCCAGATAACAGGATGAGAACATGGATGTTGGGGCTGTGAAGGGGGGAATGGAAGGATGAGAACATGGATGTGGGGGCTGTGAGGGGAGAATAGAAGGATGAGAACATGGATGTGGGGGCTGTGAGGGGAGAATGGAAGGCAACAATGAGAGGAAAGACTATCCTGATGAGTTCATCCCACAAGAGTAAAAACCTGGTGCAAGGGAATCACCCAGACATCTACAAGGATGACCCCAGCTAAGACTCCTAGCAAGAGCAGATACATACGTGTCCTGAACTGGCCCCAGCTAAGACTCCTAGCAATAGCAGATACATACATGTCCTGAACTGGCCATCTCCTGTGACCAGATTGGTGCCTATCCAAATTGTCATCAGAGAGGCTTCATCCAGCAACTGATGGAAACAGATGCAGATCCACAGTCAAATGTTAGGCAGAGTTTTGGAAATCCTACAGAAGAGGGGTAGAAAGGATTGTAGGAACCAGAAGTGTCAAGGACACCACAAGAAAACTCACAAAATCAACTAACCTGGTATTTGCTCTGCCCATGACCTTGGGCTATAGGGCCCGAAGGAGGCGGTACTTCTTGCGGTTGTATATGACTTCTTATAAGGAAAGGGGGAAGGGTCACATGGCCTTCTCCCTGCTCCTGCCTGCAAGGTAGATTCGCTCCCAGTCAGATCAGAGGACTACTTCAGGTGACTACTCCATTCTGACATGAATATGTCCTGGTTATTTGTTTCATTTAGAAATTAATCATGACATAAAGAGATATGATTTTGTGTCCAGTTGACAAGGAGTAGACTTGTGGTGGCTATTCTTGGTTTTCAACTTGACTACATCTGGAACTAACTAAAACCCAAACATGGAAGGCACACTTGTGAGGTATTTTTACTTAATTTAAAGTGGGAAGATCCACTTCTAATCCAGATCTTTGAGACATCTTTAATCTAGATCATTTGAGCTAGGAAAACCCACCTCTAATGTGAGCCACACCTTCCTCTTTTGGAAGCCTACATAAGGATATGGAAGAAGGAAGCTTTTGGTCTTTGCCTGATTATTCTCACCTTGCCAGTAAGTCCATTTTTAATTGGCACTACAGGCTACTTTTTTAGGATTCCAGCTGCAAGACCAGCTGAGACATTCATCCTCATAGACTGAGTAACTACTTTATGCTTGGACTTTTTGTTCACAGCTAGCCACTGTTGGATTAGCTATACCAAATCCTGTAAGCCATTCTAATAAATCCCCTTTATACATAGAAAGAGAGAGACTCATTCTATACTCTGATACTCTACAGAACCCTGACTAATACATGACCACAGAACCCTCTTTGCTAAAATACCAGCTACCAGGCAAGATATGTATACTGATATAATAGTACCAGATATGGGGTAACCAATTACTTTCTGATTGGAATGATGCCTACTTCACCAAAGGAAATTAATGCTTGGGACCACACATCTGTTTCAAAATGTGGCCTGAGCTGTAGAGTATAATCTGCTGTTATTGATTTGATAAATGTGTTGTCAAATTGCCTTCTAATTTTGTTTATACCAATAGAGATGAGTGTCTCTTAACTTTGATCAGAAAAGTTTCCTTTTGCAGTGGGTAACAGCTAATGCAGGCTTGTAGCTGATAAATGTACTAAGAAAAAGTGACTGTGAGGGCCTACTTCTAAATGAACTATCTTTGCCATCTCCCCAACTAAGGCTCAGGGAACTTTCAGAAGAGGTAGGAAGATTTTAAGAGCAAACTGATGGACAAGAATGCTGTGAAAGAGTTTTATGGATGTGATATGGTTATTGCATTCATGGATTCTAAGCAGCTATGGTTATCAACACAAAGCCTACATAAGATTAAGCCAGTCCAAATGTCAGTACTAATAGCAGTATTAATAGCAGAGGAACACTTCTGAACATATGCCTGAGGAGCTATGGGGTGAAGGAGGCAGCCTCATTCTTCTTTAGGGCTATGGCCACTGGCAGTTTACATATACTCTAGTGGATGGCCCCACACCAATGCATGTTTGGGGGCACTATTTGGACTTAATGGGTCATTAAATAAAAGAACAAGATGTGAGGTTAGATAGGGGCATGTTGAATGGGAGCCTACAGGAGTTGAGGGGGTAGAAATTCCATTGTGTATATATATGAAATTCTCCAAGAATACCCTCTTTTGAAGTGAAGACTCAACAAAATTAAATCAGTTTTTTGTAGTGTTTATGGTCATGACAATTTTATATACTATTTTTATTAATATCTTTAAACTGTTTATAAACAAATTATGATTTTTTCCTTTTTGTTTTCCATTTTTCTTCTTGATTTTGTGGTGATAGGATATCTTTTATTCAAAGGAGTTGTGTGGTTATGTTACTTAGCCTTAAACCTGTAGGTCAAGTGATGCCCCTGTATCAGTATCAAAGGATCTTGGGGCTACGGGCCTATGCCACCATGCCCAGCTCATGATGATCCAATATTGAGAAAGAAATGCAAAATTGATTTTTGTTGTTTTGAATCCTCTCAGTATATCTGACACTCCTCCTACTCCACAATTCAATCTATTTAATGCAAAATAGACTCAGGAGGGGAAATAAAACTCATGAAACAGAATCTTTCATTTGCTTATTAACAAATGGCAAGGAGGAATTTTAGAACACAGACATTCATGTAGACAGGCTAGGCTTTATAGAAGCAAGCAGAGGGAACTCAGGGGAGACAATTGTGATCCCATCACAATACATTCTTGAAACAATTTGAAATCTTTATTTATGAAAAAAATAAAATCAGCATAAAAACTCCATCAAGCAGCCAGTCTACGAAATATTCAATAGCAGGTAATCTCCAATAGCTGCAGTAGGCACAATTTTAGGAATTGGTGGAGATGCTGAGTGCAGCAGAAGGCATCCTCCTTTTTATTTCAACTACTGAGTCAGTGCTGGGAATTCTAGGGGATGTATTTATTGGATTTGTGAATTGCAATGACTATATCAAGAATAAGAAATTGTCTAAGATTGGCTTCATTATCTCCGGCTTGACAATTTCCAGGATCTGTCTTGTGTTGCTATTAATTATAGATGCATATGCAAAGTTATTTTCAGGACAGTTGCCTTCTTTTGTCAATCTAACTGAACACATCAGTTATCTATGGCTCATTATCAACAACTTGAGTGTCTTGTTTGCCACCAGCCTCAGTGTCTTCTATTTTCTAAAGATAGCAAATTTTTCCCACCATATGTTCCTCTGGTTGAAGAGGAGAATTAATGTGGTCTTTATCTTCCTGATAGGATGCTTGCTTATAACATGGTTACTTTCTTTTCCACTACTTGGGAAGTTGATTCAAGATGACAAAAGAAACACATCCCAACAGGTCCCCATTAAGAAAAGTGAGTTAATTATTGACTATGTTTTTGTGAATGCGGGAGTCATTTTCTATTTTATGGTGGCACTAACTGCAAGCTTCCTGTTAATTATTTCGCTTTGGAGACACAGCAGGAGGATGCAATCACATGTCTCAGGATTCAGAGACCTCAACACAGAAGCTCATGTGAAAGCCATGAAAATTTTAATTTCTTTTATCATCCTTTATATATTGTATTTCATAGGTATTGCCATAGATCTATCGTGTTTGTTTATTCCAGAAAACAAACTGCTATTTATTTTTGGTTTAACAATTGCATGCATGTATCCTTGCTGTCACTCCTTAATCCTAATTCTAACAAACAGCCAACTGAAACAATCCTCTGTGAGGGTATTGCAAAGATTAAAGCGCTGTGAGAAAGGAAGAGATCTCAGAGCCAGAGCCACATGATAGTCTGGAAGAAAAGAAAAATGAATGGTCTGCAATAATCCAGTAAAAAAAAACCTTAAAGACCATTTTTATTTGCACTGTGTTTTTGTGCTGATTTTTAACACTATTATTAAACATTATTGGAGTCTTCTGAAATGTTCTACTGCCTCTTAAGGAACCTCTCTCTCTGGAAAGATTTATTTCAGTGTGAAAAGTCATTTGCTCATTGAGTCTCTAGAGTCTGCAACTACTTCCCACACACACTAGAGCAAAAGTATTGATTATAGACTAGTCCATGCTTAAAAAAATCAAAAAACCTTGAGGTGAGCCTAACTAGTGGAATAAGGCTTTGTTGTGATTTACTTGGCTTCTCTGGATGGTTGACACTCTTCCATAGGAAGACCAAAGGTAAAGGAAACCAAGACAGACAGATGTGATTGCTCTTGACATTTAAAAAATGGAACTGAAGAACAGAAAGAAATGTTTCTTTTGTGTGCAAGTTTATTTCTTACAAACTTACTATGATTTTTACCCACTAAATCCTGAAGGTCATGTTACTGGATGCCTGATGCAGTAGCAATGGTCACAACAGCAGATCTGGCTATTTGAAAATTAACTAGAGAAACAGGGTGGAAGAAAAGGCTCTATATTATCTGAGAAAGAAAGGCTCAAAGCACTGATGTAAGTAGTGTCCATACTCTACAAATACAGTGATCTGAAATGAAGTGGTTGTAGGTCAATTAGAAGTGAGGATAGATTCTGCTGAAGAGCACTGTCAAAAGACCTAACAGTGTCTGACCAAAGCACAAAGGAATAAACAAGTGAGAGAACCTGTGTGAGGTGTGCAATGTTCCGCCTTGGGGTTTCCCACACATACACACTCAATAAACAAGGGAAAAAATCTGTGTGAGGTACGCAATGTTCCGCCTTGGGGTTTCCCACACATACACACTCAATAAACAAGGGAAAGAATCTGAGTGAGGCATGCAATGTTCTGCCTTGGGGTTTCCCACACATACACACTCACACAAAGATATTCGCCCACACACATACATACATTCATATGCTCATGCACATGCAGAGACTCAACGCACACATACACACATATTCACTCATGGAAATGTACATTCACAAATACATTTAACCTGTTGATTCTGAAGCTGAATCTTTTCTGTTCAATGTGATAGATGAATGTCTTATTTTGAAAACTTACAGAAGTTCATCATTCTTATATTTATGGTCTGATGCCTAGTTATTTCTATATATAAAGGCTTGGCTCTTTTTATGTGAATTTTCCAAATCAATACTTTTGTATTTTTTTTTCTGTTTTTTTTTTTTTAATTTTTATTTTGCAATACAATTCAGTTCTACATATCAGCCACAGATTCCCTTGTTCTCCCCCCTCCCGCCCCCCTCACCTTCCCCCCAGCCCGCCCCCCATTCCAATCTCCTCCAGGGCAAAGCCTTCCCCACAGACTGAGATCAACCTGGTGGACTCAGTCCAGGTAGGTCCAGTCCCCTCCTCCCATGCTGAGCCAAGGGACCCTGCATAGGCCCCAGGTTTCAAACAGCCAACTCATGCAATGAGCACAGGACCCGGTCCCACTGCCTGGATGCCTCCCAAACAGATCAGGCCAATCAACTGTCTCACCCACTCAGAGGGCCTGATCCAGTTGGTGACCCCTCAGCCATTGGTTCATATTTCATGTGTTTCCGTTTGTTTGGCTATTTGTCTCTGTGCTTTATCCGACCTTGGTCTCAACAATTCTCTCTCATATAAACCCTCCTCATTCTCGCTAATTGGACTCCCAGAGATCCACCTGGGGCCTAGTCATGGATCTCTGCCTCCAGATCCATCAGTAGTTGGATGAGGTTTCTAGTGAAGGGCGAGGGTCGAGGGAAAGAGAGCTTGGGTGAGTGGGAGATCCCAGCTGGATCAAAAACAGAGAGGGAGAACAAGGAATAGGAGACCATGGTAAATGAAGACCACATGAGAATAGGAAGAAACAAAGTGCTAGAGAGGCCCACAGAAATCCACAAAGATACCCCCACAACAGACTGCTGGCAATGGTCGAGAGACAATCCGAACTGACCTACTCTGGTGATGGGATGGCCAAACTTTTGTATTTTTTGAATAGCATGTTTGGAAAGTTCAGAGAGAAAATACAAAAAAGAAAGAAAGGAAGAAAGAAAGAGAGAGAGAGAGAAAGAGAGAGAGAGAGAAAGAAAGAAAGAAAGAAAAAAGAAAGAAATAAAGAAAATGCAGGCTAAAGGAATCTCTTAACCACCAACCCACACTACAAAAGATACTTGAAGAAATACTTAGGACAGAAGAAAAAAATAATTATATCTGCCAGTGGCCATGTCAGGGGAGCAGCAGGTGGCAACTGAAATTCAAGGTGTCAGCCCACCAGAAGGCAACCCCCTGATGAATAAATTTCATCCATCAGGCAAGGCTTCAGACCACAAACCCTAAAATATCTTTTGCTTCTGCTGTGCCTTTACGTGTTTGCTGCTATTGCCTGCCAACAAAACAGTTGGCTGTGAAAAAATACTTTCTGCTTGCTCATGTTCTTTTAGTGTGTAACAAGTTACTTAGACATAAATAGGTATGGGTTATTGGGGTGACTTTGTTTTTAATCATGTAAGGGATTTTTTTTTTTAAAAAAACATATTTTTACCTGTACTCTGAAGGAATTTAGCAGAATCATGGTATGGGGTAAATATTAGAATAAACAGCTGTTTATTCTAATATTTATTCTAATAAACATTCTTGAAGAATCCTTGTAGAAGACAACGATTGTTTTGCTGAAGGAGCTTTGCAGCCATCCTGTGACTTTGGTCACAAGATACCTCAGGCACCCCTGAAGCTTTTGTATTATTGTATATTGCACACAATACATAATAAAGGACTAGAGTCATGAAGGCATGTGATGTTCTCCTTCAATAAGATGTGTAAATTAAGATTAGTGAGCTTGGTATGAGGAAATACTTTGTGTAACAATCAATAAATACATCTTTTTATGGCTGTTTGGGATGCAGCCCAATCCTGTCCAGTCCATCAGAAGAGGCTGTACCTTCCTGCTGTCACATAGACCTTAAAATTTCATCTTGGAGTACCTTTTTTCTTGAACTGACAATGAAAGAACACAGGAAGAACATGGAAGGGTAGAGAATCTAGTACGCACCAGCTCTATGGATTTCCCTCTGAGCCCTGCACTGCTGGAAGCTCCTGGCCCTCCAGGCAGTGACACATACACAGAGGGTGACAAGGAGGAAACAACACTGACAGGTCATTCCGTGAGATCTAAGCAAACACACACAGTAAAATCAACAAAATGGAAGAAATCACTGATGCTTTTTAGCGGCACTCTTACCCTTCGAGGAAAAGTCACGAAACACGACAGAATCCACTAATGAGTTTTAAGACAAAGAGAACGGGATAGATGTGATCAGGCCTGCTGAAGGACATGTGTGGGAGAAGGGGGCGGGGAGGGGGGACGCAGGAGGACATGAGGCCTGCTTTTATAAGGGCCGGCTCGCACCTGAGCACACAGGCCCACGTGGCTACTCCACACATGCACGTACATCATGTGGTCAAGCTGCTTGATTATATGACCATGCAGTGCATGGGTGACACAGGATGTATGGCCCAGAAATGACTAGGCGGAAATGACTAAGTGTTCCGCCGGGGCATGCACGTCTATGGGGGCATGGTTGGAATTCCTATCAATCATGACATATCTTTCAGTAATAACTTTGAATATTAATGGTATTGATTCTCCAATCAAAAGACACAGACTAGCAGATTCGATATAAAAACAGGTTTTGTCATGTTGCTGCCTCCCAGAAATATACCTCAACACCAAAGATAAATATTATGTCTAGGTGAAAGAATGGGAAAAAGTATTCTAAGGAAATGAAACCAAGAAACAATTAGAAGTTACTATCACAATCTGATAAAACAGACTTCAAATCAAAACTAATCAAAAGAGATAAAGAAGGTTACTTCATACTGATTAATGGAACACTCCATCAAGAAGATATTGATATCCTAAATATATGTGCAACAAATTCAGGCACACTCAATTTCATAAAACAACTGTTACAAGATATAAGGCAATGTATTAGCCCCAATACCTTACTAGTAAGTAACTTCAATATGGCGCTGTCACCTAATAGACAAGTCATCCAAGAAAAAAATGGATATTCTGTCTAAACAGTAGAATGTGTTATTTATTAAGTGGCTCAGTGTTGTTTATTAAGCAGCACTATTGCCATGTAACAGAAGCCATGAGGCACAAAGAAACCCGCTATAAGAGTTTCTTAAAGGAAGGGAATAGAAGGGGTGTGCAAAGGCCTATGGAATGACCATGCAGAAATAGAGAAAAGGGGGAATAGGTGGAATCCACTTTTATAGGTTCCCCCCACACATGTGCATATGGGCTTATGTAGCTATATATGCACGCACATATATTACATGATGTAGCTAGAGTTTTCCTGCCTGGCCCACAGTCAGGACAAATCTCTCTCACCCACCAGTCCCACAGCCGCTCAGACCCAACCAAGTAAACACAGAGACTTATATTGATTACAAACTGTATGGCCGTAGCAGGCTTCTTGCTAACTGTTCTTATAGCTTAAATTAATCCGTTTCTATAAATCTATACCTTGCCACGTGGCTCGTGGCTTACAGGCATCTTCACATGCTGTTTGTCATGGCGGCAGCTGGCAGTGTCTCTGACTCAGCCTTCCACTTCCCAGAATTCTTCTCCTCCTTGTCCCGCCTATACTTCCTCCTGTCTGACTATTGGCCAATCAGTGTTTTATTTACTAACCAATCAGAGCAACACATTTGCCATACAGAACATCCCACAGCAACATGATCATGCTGGGTACAAATTACATGATCATGCAGCACACAGGTTACATAGGATATAAGACCCTGGGATGACTAAGCATTTTGTTTGGCTACTTGACAGCGTACATGTGGTCATGTAGCTGGGGGAGTGGCTAAGAATTCTAACAGTCTAGACTCTTCGTTTTTATGAAAAATGGTGGATGAATATGAATGGGGGCACCGTGTCTCCCAAAACTGCTTCCAGATGACTCGGTTAGTGTTGGTTAACTTTTGAGGGTAGGGAAGGGGGCTTTTGGGTTAGCCAGACATCCTGAGGTAGTGGATTGCCCTCCACTGCTTTGGGAATTGTCCATTGCCTTCTCCTGCTTCAGGTTTGTGACTGTTTGGGTGTGACAAGGTGCTGTCCAGGTGGATTCAAGCTGGCTCTGGAGCTTGGAAGAATTTTTAACATTTAAGAAGCAGCCACAGGGAATTTAAAATCTTGAGCTGGTAGCCACGATATTATAATGTTTAGTACTCTACTATCAGAATTTTATTGGTTAGTGTTAACAAGAGAGAGAGAGAAATCTGGAGCATGCTTTTTTTTTTTCTGAGAGGGTCAGAAATTATAGGTTTAAGTCCCCTAAGGCTCTGGAGTGAGAGAGGGTACTGAGCTTGGGTAATGTGCCTGGTAGAGTCTTGCAACTGGATAATAATAGGGGAATGGTGCCTAGCAATAGAAGGGTACTGGTTGTCCCAGACTTTGGGGTTCACCTGAGAGGCTCACAAGGGAAATGAAATGTTAAAGCTAGTAGGCTGGGTAGCTAGGACGAGGAGGAGGAGAAGAGCTGCTGATGAGTCTGGGATAAGGCAAATGGGGGGAGCAAATGAAATAAAAGCTCCTACCTTAGTTAGAAAATCTCTTCCCATTAGGGGCACAGGGCAGGTTGGCACAACTAAAAATGTGGAGGTAAGAGGGATACCCCTGAAAATACAATTAAGTGGTGGGGTCTGGTAAGGTAGGTAAGGCTATCCCCCTACCCCAACAATGGGGAGACGAGAATGAGAGGTGGGACCCCAAAACTCCCTCAAGATTGAGTAAGTCCCTCTGGTGTCCAAAAGGAAGGAAATAGATCACCCCAATACTGTAATGGCTACCCTAGGTTTCCTGTGAGAGATGGTTGTGGTCAAGCCAGGAACAGGGCATCTTCAATCCTTGTTCATTGCCAAGCCTAGGAGATTGGCTGGAAGGTGGTCTTCATTTGATGTCCCCATGCCACAAGGTGGACGGGGCACTCAGCTGATCAGTGTCCATCTCGGTGGCATTTTGGACAAGGCCCAGATGGTACCATCTCTCCCATGATACACCTTAAATGCCATCACTAAGACTTCTACCTGTGGGAGGGGACCCCTCTCCAGACACTTAAATTTAGCCCTGATGTTGGAGAAGCTCTGCAAGACAAAGTGGGTTATAAGTAGCTGTCTGCCCTCTGGCTCTCAGGATCCAGATTAGTATATTATAAGAGAGCCTTTGTAAGCTGTTCTAAAAATGGGATGGATTTTCTTCCTTATCTTGAATTATGTTTTCAGCTTTTCATAGTTTACTGGTTTGAGGGCAGCCTTACAAAGACCTGCCAGGAGGCAGGTTGTAAACCTTTCCCTAGCTAGAGAGCCACCCGGGGTATTGTAATCCCATTGTGGGTCCTGATTGGGAACCATCTCGGCCCTGAGTAGATGGGCAGCATTAGTTTGATGAACTTCATCTGCATGTATTCTAGCCTGCTACCAAACTTGTCTCCACTCCTCAGGAAGTAGGTTATTATAAAGTATCATATATATAATGAAAGCTGAGGCTATAAGATTGGGTAATATATTGGAATTGTTTAATAAAGGAAACAGAATTAGAGGTATAAGAGCCCAATTTTTTTTCTGTCTGAGAAAGTTGCATGAGGGAGAAAGGGATATGAACCTTAACCAGTCCATCCACCCCAGCTACCTCTCACAAAGGGAGAATGGTTGATGAGTCAACGTAGCCGGCTGGAGTCAGATTTCTTAGTAGTATGAGAACAAGTGATAGGAGATGTAAAGGTTGGAGCCAGAGTCAGGCAGTTGGAGCAGCCCAATATTGGAGAGGAGGAAGGGGGCTAGAGGAGAAGCTGAAAGGGCAGACACCCAAGGAGCAGGAACAGGAGGTCGGATAGGTGGAGGTTCATTTGCAGGGTCCAGAGTGGTAGAGATTCCTCAGGTTCAGGTTGCATGGCTAGGAGCATGTGGGCAGGAGCAGGAGAGAAGGAATCAAAAAGGCAGGGTTTGGAGCTTAGGTTAAAAATAAAAAAGCTTGGATATAAGGTAACTCTTTCCATTTGCCCATTCACTGGCAGAAGTTAGATATTCCTTTAAAATATCAGGGTCCAAGGAGCCATTGGGTGGCCATTTTTTACTGATATCTATGGGATATTTAGGCCATTTTTTGTGAACAAGCAGAGTAGCTAAAAGGTCTTTAAGTAAGGCATCTGAGGGGTTTAAGAGTTTCTAGAAGACATCCCAGAGGAGATGTAGGACTAATAGGGTTGAAATCCTTATTTCCCCTGACTGTGGCAGAGAGAAAAAAAAATTTAAAAAAAAAAATTTAAAAAAAAAGTTATCTAAAACTACAATCTTAGGCGTCCCCAAGATCAAGTGAGGATCAGCAATTGGTACAAGTCATTCAATGTTTCATCAAGCCAGAAAATGAGGGCCATGGCATACGGAGTCCAAAGACAAGGGTCCAACAGCAGTTGGTACAAGTCATTCAATGCTTTGTCAAGTGAGAGAATGAGGGTGGGCGTATGCAGCCTGAGGACAAGGGTCCGACAATGAAAACAATATCTCAGACTGCAGTCATGGAAAATGGCTAGAGATTTAAGCCTGCAACAGAGCCATCCGTAGCTGATGAAAGCCGTGAATGGGGGTTCCCCCAATCCCGTGGACAGCAGAAGGATGCTGGACAATTTATGGTCATTCCCACTGTCTAGGGGACTGTTTACACTGGCTAGAGAGGAAAGACTCATCAATCAAAGCAGCTGGTGTTGTGCAAAGTGGCCCGGTGGCTGGGCAAATGAAAAAGTGGGCAGTTGTAGGTAAAGCAGCAAGCTTCAGTGCAGGGTCCTGGGTGCAGAGTGCTGGAAGGGCCTGCTTCATGTCGGCACCTATATTACTTATTAAGCAGTGCTGTTTACCATGCAAGAGAAGCCACAAGGCACAAGGAAAGCCACTATAAGAGTTTATTAAGGGAAGGGAACAGAAGGGGTGTGTATAGGCCTAGGGAATGACCATGCAGGAAAAGAGAGAAGGGGGAATAGTGGAACCCACTTTTATAGGTTCCCTTCATACATGCACATATGGGCTTACACAGCTATGCCACACATGCACATAGATTACTTGATCACACTGCACTCAAATTACATGGTCATGCAGTGTATGGATTACGTAGGATGTAAGACCCTGGGATGACTAAGCATCTTGCCTGGCTAGTGGATAGTGCATGTGCAGTCATGTAGCTATGGGAGTGCTTAGGAATTCTAACAGGAAGAGCACATTCTTCTCTACAGCTCATAGAACTTTCCCTAAAATACACCATATACTAGGACAAAAAGTAAGTCTCAACAATATAGGAAAATTAAAATAACTCCTCGTATTTTATCTGACCACAACAGAATGAAACTAGATATCAACAGCAATTGAAAGCACAAAAGTGTACGCACAGTTGTGGAGATTAAACAAATCATTACTAAATTACTAATGTATCCCAGAAGATACAAAAAAATGAAATTAAAAAATTCTAGAACTGAATGTAAATGAAAACACAACATAAAAAAAAAATCTGTGGATTACAATGAAGGAAAACCTAAGAGGAAAGTTTATGACTGTGTCTACATTAAAAAAAAAAAATCAGAGAGAACCCACAACCTCACGATGTACTGCCAGGCCTGAAAAAAAAACAAGACCAAGCAACGTCTAAAAACAGTAAACAAAGAAAATAATCAAGATTAGATGAAAAAATATATATATAAAGAAATAGAAAAAATACGAAGAAACAATGAAGCTGAGTGGGTTCTTTGAAATTATTAATAAGAGGGACAGACCTTTACTCAAATAAACCAAGTAAAGAGATAAAGAAGACTCTAACTAATTAAATTAGAAGTAGGAAGGGGGCCGGGCGGTGGTGGCACACGCCTTTAATCCCAGCACTCGGGAGGCAGAGCCAGGCGGATCTCTGTGAGTTCGAGGCCAGCCTGGGCTACCAAGTGAGTTCCAGGAAAGGCGCAAAACTACACAGAGAAACCCTGCCTCGAAAAACCAAAAAAAAAAAAAAAAAAAGAAGTAGGAAGGGGGATATTATAACAGACACCAATGAAACCCAGCGGATCATAAAGATATACTCTAAACTTCACAAAATTATAAAACCCAAAAGATATGGATAAAACTTTTAATATGTATGATTTACCAAAGTTAGAACATGAAGAGATGAAAATTTAAATATGTCCATCTTTAGCAATGAGATAAAGACAATAGACAATCTTCAAACAAAAAAATTCAAAATCTAGATAAATTCACTGCAGAATTTTACTAGCTTTTTAAAAAGAAGAGAAACCAATGTTCCTCAAACCACTCCACGAAATAAGAAGAGGAAATGCAGCCAACTCTTTTTATGAAGCCCACATTGCATTAATATATAAACCAGATAAATGTAAAATGGAAAGAACTCCCTAAAGAACATGGATACAAGAATTCTCAACAAAATACTTTCAAACCAAATTCAAGAATACATAAAAAATATCATCCACCATGATAAAGTCACCTTCATTCCAAAGATGAAAGGATGATTTAATACACGTTAAGTCAATAAACACAGTCTACCACATAAATAGACTCATAAACACCTTATGACCAACTAATTAGATGCAGGAAAGCCCTTTGAAACAAGCCAATGTGCTTTCATGATAAAAATTTTAGAAAGAGTTGACTCTGGAATTTGGTACAGAACAGAATATAAATTTATTTTAATATAGGTTTTGAAATATTAATTTTGAGATCCTTTATGGAATTGTTTGCTCCTGGCAACAGTGTTAATTCTAGAAACTGAGACAAAAAAAAAGTTCTTGTGCTAGGCTTATAGAAGTGATAACAAAACAATTTACAATAGAAACGTAGACTGGCCTCAAACCCCTGAAGACAAACAATGTCCCATCCCAGAATAGCAGAGTATGGACTTAAGTATGTGCCTATGACCCTCCTCCATTCCTGCTGTCAGATCATGGACCTCACAACCTGACACTTCTTCAAATGCAAAATAGTCTCACAGGGGCAAGTAAAATACATGAAACAGAAACTTTCATTTACCTATTAACAAATTGCAGTCTGCTGCATCCTGTAGACAAGCTAAGACTTATGGGAGCAACTGGAGGGAACTCTGTGAAGACATTTCAGATTCCACCACAAAGAATTTTGGGGATATGTTGCAGTCTTTAAGGGAAGAAGATAAAGTCACTCCTGTATTGAGCAGTCAGTAGGTGGGACATTCTACACCAGATAACCTAAAAGAGCTGCAGCAGAAGCCATCTTAAAGATTGGCAGAGATGTTGAGTGCAGCGGAAGGTGTCCTCCTTTCCATCGCAACTAGTGAAGCTGTGCTGGGAGTTCTAGGGAACGGATTCATTGCATGTGTGAACTGCACAGACTGTACCAGGAACAAGAGGATCTCTAAGATTGGCTTCATTCTCATTGGCTTGGCGATTTCCAGAATTTACCTCGTGTGGATGTTAATCTCAGAGGCATACATTAAGATATTCTCTCCAAAGTTGCTGTCTTCTACCAACACCATTGAACACTTAACTTATCTATGGGTAGCTTTCAGTCAATTGAGTTTCTGGTTTGCCACCAGCCTCAGTATCTTCTATTTCGTGAAGATAGTAAATTTTTCCCACTACATATTTCTCTGGTTAAAAAGAAGAATTAACACAGTTTTTCTCTTCCTGATAGGGTGCTTGTTTGTGTCATGGTTATTTTCTTTCCCAGTAGTTGCAAAGATAGTTAAAGAAAATAAAATGCAATTCATAAACACATCCTGGCTGATTCACATGAAGAAAAGTGAGTTAATCATTCACTTTGTTTTCACCAATGCGGGAGTATTTTTATTCTTTATGATAATGTTAATTGTATGTTTTCTGTTAATCATTTCCCTTTGGAAACACAGCAAGAAGATGCAACTGAGTGAATCGGGAGTCAGAGACCTCAACACAGAAGTTCATGTGAAAGCAATAAAAGTTGTAATATCTTTTATCATCCTTTTTATATTGCATCTCATAGGTATTACCATCACTGTATTATGTCTGTTCATTCCAGAAAGCAACTTGTTATTCATGTTTGGTTTGACAACTACATTCATATATCCCTGCTGCCACTCACTTATCCTAATTCTGGCAAACAGCCGACTGAAGCATGGCGCTCTAAGAACACTGCAACAATTGAAGTGCTCTGAGAAAGGAAAAGATCTCAGAGCCACATGACAGTCTGGGAGAGAAATGAACGATATGGAATAGTGCAATGAAAAAGAATCCCTGAAGACCCTTTCACTTGTACTATGTCCTTTTATTGATTTCAGCTATTATCGAACATTGTTAGAATCTTCTGAACCCCCAGTGGGATTTTAATCCTATGTGCATGTTCATTTTTTCAGTCTGTTTTCTGACTCCTTAACTTCTTCCCATTCATTTGCCTGAGGAAAAGCATCAACCATAGACTATCCCATGTAAAGAAAGACTCCATTGTGTGCCTAATTGTGATTCCCTTGGCTTTCCTGGACCATTGACACCCTTTACCCCAGAAGACCCAAAGCAAAGGAAGTCAAGACAGATAGTTAGAATCAATTCTAGCATGTGGAACATGGAACTTTTTTGGACATTTTTACTTCTTACAAAGTTACTTTTATTTAGTTTGTTGGTTGGTTGGTTGGTTGGTTGATTGATTGGTTGGGGCTTCTCTTGTTGTTGTTGTTGTTGTTGGTTTGGTTTGGTTTGGTTTTTTTGAGACAGGTTTTCTCTGTGTAGCCCTGGCTATTCTAGAACTTGCTCTATAGACCAAGCTGGCCTTAAACTCAAAGATCCACCTGCCTCTGCCTCCTGAGAGCCAGGACTAAAGGCATGCACCACAACCATCTGGCAAGTTACCTTTATTTTTACCCATTAAACCACAAAGTTCTTACTACATTGGGTATTTCATATAGTAACATGGTCATAATAGTGAATTTGGGTCTGATAAATAATTAGAAAAACAGTAATGGAAAAATAGATCAGAGCACTCATGAAATGATTCTTCAATGCCAGTGACACCATCAAACAAAATTTCAATGCCAGATACTGTACTTCAAGTTGTTGGGCAGGAAGGGAGGCCTCTAGAACTCAAAAACAAAATAGCCTGTTGGCATTGTTCTTGCTTACCCACTAGAACTTTATAATAAGACCTTTTTGAGGAAAACAGGACATTTTTAGGTCATAGGACATTGAGGTTGAAACTTTTACTGACCTGGAAGGAAAAGATATATAAAGTTAAGCCAACAACTATGTAAATCAGCAAAAGAAATAGCTAGTTGAGTGAAGAGACAGCCTACAGAATGGGAGTAAATCTTTATTGTTTAGCCATATATCCAACACATGATTAATATCCATAATATATGATGAGCTCAAAATACTAATTACCACAAAACCTAATAAATAAATGGGCTAATGAGATGAACAAACAGCTCTCAAATACACACACACACACACACACACACACACACACACACACACACACCCCAATAAATATTTCAAAAATTGTTGAACAACCTTGGCTATACAGCCAAATTAAAACCACATTGAAATTCTATCATACCCCAGTCAGAATGGCAGTCATCAAGAAAACAAAATACAACAAATACTGACAGTGAGTGGTATTGAGGAAAGGGATTCTTCTGCATTGTTGATGGAAATGTAACTCAGTCTGGCCATTACAGGAATCCATATGAATGATCTTCAAAAAAAAATGAACTACTATATCACCTATCTACAGCAATCTACACATCCAAGGGATTCTAAATTGGCATACCACAAAGACACTTGGACTTCGTGTTTATTGCAACACTACTCACGTTTTTCAAGGTAAAGAACCAGCCTTGGTGTCCATGAAAAGCAGATTAGATAAAGGAAATGGAAATGGAGTTTGCCATAAAGATAGTGAAGTATGTCATCTGCAGAAAAATAGATTCAACTCGGGCAAGCTAGATCAGATTCAGAAAGACAGATGTTGAGCAAATAGCTAGCCTTCAGAATGGAGGGAAATCTTTATTATTTACCCATACAGTCAACATAGGATTAATGCCTATAATATATGACAAGTTCAAATACTAAATATTGCCAAACTAAGCAACTTATATTTTACATATAGAATGCATATGTAGATATATAAATACACACAAAAAAAAAACAAACATGAAAATAGATGGAAAATTATCCAGGAAATGGAAAAGAAAAAGAAGAGAACCATAGTGTGAGTTTTAAAATGTTAAAGTTGTGATGTGCTTGAGAGAGAATATCTTTATGAAACCTATCACTAAATACAACTATTATACACAAATACAACTTTTTTGTTACTCTGAAACTTACCATACCTACAAAGGAGCTTATATTTTAATTAAACATTAAGTCAATATATCAGAGTAAAGTGGCTATATTTCTATATCCATTTAGTATTTATTTGTACCTTCAGATTATGTCTATAAACAATGAAATTATGATTGTTTTTCTCCTTTTTTGGTTTTCCTTCTTTGTCCTTTTGGATTTAGAGTTACAGGATTTTTTTTCTTCAAAAGAAAGCTGTGGGTTAGCTAGTTGGCCTCAAACCTCACAAGCTAAAGTGATGCCACATCTCACCTCTCAAAGAGCTGGTACTCTAAGCATGTACTATCTTGCACAACTCATGATGATGTCTTTATATTTAAAGCATGAAATTCAGTGTTGTTCCTATTGTTATATATATATATATATATATATATATATATATATATATATATATATCTGCCACTCCTACTTAACAACTAGACTTACTACATGCAAAATAGTCTCAGAGGAAAAAGCAAAATACATGAAATGGAAACTGTCATTTGCCTATAAGCAAATTACAATAAGACACTTAGTCTGCACACAGATTTCACCACAACATATTCTTAATGCATTTTGATGCCTTTATTTAAGAAAAAAAGGGGGGAAATCTTATATCAGGCAGTCCATAGAGAGTACGTTCAGCAATAGATAATCTATAATAGATGCAACAGAAGCAACTGTGTGGAGCTGCAGAGATGCTGAGTGCAGCAGAAGGTGCCCTCCTTTCCATTGCAACTACTCAAATTGTGCTGGGAGCTTTAGGGAACTCAATCATTGCACTTGCGAACTGCACGGACTGGGCCAAGAAGAAGAAGTTCTCTAAGATTGGCTTCCTTCTCACTGGCTTGGCGACTTCCAGGATTTTTATCATATGGATAATAACTTTAGATGCATATTTAAAGGTATTCTTTCCAAGTATGCGTAGGTCTAGAGGTCTAATTGAAAGCATCACCTGCATATGGCTAACTGTGAATCACCTGAGTGTCTGGTTTGCTGCCAGCCTCAGCATCTTCTATTTCCTGAAAATAGCAAATTTTTCCCACTATGTATTTCTCTGGTTGAGGAGAAGAGCTGATAAAATTTTTTACTTTCTAATGGGGTACTTGCTAATCTCATGGCTAATCTCCTTCTCAATCACTGTGAAGGCAATGAAGAATAATAAAGTGAAGTACAGAAACAGAACCTTGGAGAGCTACCCAGATAAAAGAAAATTAATTATTAACTATGTTTTAGTTAATATTGGAGTCATTTCTCTCTTTATGACAACCCTAACTGCATGCTTCCTGTTAATTATTTCACTTTGGAGACACAGAAGGCGGATGCAATCTCATGTTTCAAAATTCAGAGACCTCAACACAGAAGTTCATGTGAAAGCCATGAAAGTTTTGATTTCTTTTATTATTCTTTACATCTTTCATTTTATAGGTATTTTAATAGAAATCATCTGCGTATTTATCCCAAAAAACAACTTGCTACTTATTTTTGGTTTGACAATGTTATCCACATATCCCTGCTGTCACTCATTTATTCTAATTCTAACAAGCAATCAGCTGAAGCAAGCTTCTGTGAGGGTATTGAAGAGATTAACATGCTGTGAGAAAGAAAAAGATCTGAGAACCATGTGACAGTCTAGAACAGAAATGGATGGTCTGGAGTAATAGGGAGGAAATCATAAAAGATCTTTTTCATTTGTACAATGTTCCTACGTTGTGTTTGGGGTGATGTTTTAGCTTCTTTTTCATTTTGGTTTATTATCCTGTGTGGATGTCTCTCTCTCTCTCTCTCTCTCTCTCTCTCTCTCTCTCTCTCTCTCTCTCTCTCTCTCTCGTGTGTGTGTGTGTGTGTGTGTGTGTGTGTGTGTGTGTGTATAGAAGGTATAAGATGGGATAGATGTATTGGTGCTATTTTTAACATGGCAAGCCAAAGAGTTGGTTATCTCCTTCCACCTTGGGGTAGGATCTCTCTTTTGTTGCTGTCACTTTGATGCTTCCAGCTAGCTGAGCTAAGAGCTTTCAGCCAGTTCACCCATCTACAATTCTCTTCTCACAGTAGTATTTCTGGGATTACAGGTGCATGCCACTGTATCTAGCTTTTTAATAAGGGTTCCGTGGATTGAACTCAGGTCACATGGTTTGCACAGCAATCAGTTTTATCCACTGAGCTATCTTGCTGGACTTTTCATATTGATTTTTAAATATTGTATTAAATTTTATTAATCTTTGCAACTGTTCTGACTATATATCTTGGAATCTCACTCTAGGGTGGAATTTTAATGCCATGTAAAAATTTAAATGTTTAACCAGCCTCCTGTTCTACCATTTATTCCCATACACTTGGCAGAGGAAAAACATCAACCTGCAGACTACTCCATGTAAACTTATACAGTTAGAATGGTCTGAAAAAAGATTTCATTGTGACTTCCCTAGAGCACTGATACCCTTTCCGCAGAAGGACTCACAGACAAAGAAACCAAGGCAGACAGTTGTGGTCACTCTTGGCATTTTCTACATGGCACTGAAGAACAGAAAAGGATATTTCCTTTGTGTTCAGTTTTACTACTTACGGTTACTGTTATTTCATCCATTAAATCCCAAAGTGCTTGTTACTGGTCAATATTTGATGAAGCAAAAATGTTTAGAAGAGTAGATGTGGCTCTGTGACAAATAGGTAGAGAAGCAGGGACCATCTGTGGAAGAAGAAATGAGAGCAATGAGGAAAGGAATCTTCATACTGTTCAATCCTAGGTATTTGAAATTAGTCAGTCACGATCAATTAGAGCTGAGGAGAGATTCTCCTGGAGAACACATCCAAAGGTACAGTATCTAACCAATGCAGAAGAGTGGACCAAGTCCAGGACCTGTGTGGAGTAAGCAATGTACTGTTAAGGGTTTGAAACAAATATACACATGTATATTCATGTACAGAAATCTACAGGCGTATTTGAAAGGTTGATTTCTTAGTAATGAATACTCAAACTTTAGGAACTATTTTTGAAGACTAACTCTGACAGATGCTGAATGGATATCTCTGAAGAAGCCATCATATAATGAATACATTCTAGTAGGAAACAGGTAGCATGTAATGACAAATATTTGTATTTATATTTTATAACAAAAACTTCTGGAAGGTGCTGAGCAAATGGCCTAGGATTATATTAGGGAGAAGAGGTGTCTTCTGAGGAGAAGGTGGGTTAAACTGAAGCTGAATAAGCTGAGGCGAGGTGGAAAGAGCATGGTAGTTTCAAGATGGAAAAAAGCTGGGCCGGGAAAGAGCGGAGCCCACTGAAAGATCACAATGTCGTGCAACCCAGGCACACAGGGAAGACTTTAGATTATTTAAAGATAATTCTAATAATAAGGAATTTGGGAAATTCATCACAGAATTCATAATTCTTCTATCAAAGAGAAATCAATATTATAATAGTGAATAACATTTATCATATTCAAATCTAAAAGCAAATAACTAGAAGTTATTTTTAATCCTGTTTTAGTTACAGAAACACTTTTTTCTAAAGTGATTACATATTCCTTATAATGTTGACATTCTTGACAAGTTTGTTAGTCAACAGCACATGCATTTTAGGGATTATCTATTTTCTTCTTAGCTTTTGGGTCTTAAGATTTCTTTGTGGTAACTATTTACATTAACACTATGATATCTGCATGTTGTCACATTTTTCTCTTAATTTTCTGTCTAGAAAATAATTTGTGATGTTTGTAATTTGTTTGAGTTCATATTTATTCATATTTTCCTCTATGAATTCTCCAACTTCTATTTTAATAGCATTAGAAGAGTTTCATTGGTGGGTTTTCCATTTATATGAATGGCTTCATTTTTATTATAAAATAAGACAGCTCTATTAGACTAAGATTAGAAACAGAACTTTTTTAAAAGTTGATTACAAACTCTTGCAATACTCAACTCTCCATGGTTACTGTTTCCGTGTAAATCTTAAGGCAAACATGTGAGCCAGGCAGTGGTGGCACACACCTTTAATTCCAGCACTTGGGAGGCAGAGGCAGGTGGATTTCTGTAAGTTCAAGGCCAGCCTGGTCTACAGAGTGAGTTCCAGGATGGCTCCAAAGCTACAAAGAGAAATCTTGTCTCAAAAAATAAATAAATAAAATAAATAAATACGTGATAGGTAGGAATAGATACATAGATGATCAGTGCTAGATATAAGAAAAAGATAATTGATACTTAGAAGTTATTCTTATTTCATTCGCGGAAAACTGGATAAATAAGTCCTTCAACTCTGTATGAGTGCAGGTGATCTGAGTTTTCCATTTTAATATTTTGTAAATTCCTGAAATTTCTATGCAATAATTTTTACACATAGAAAAATATAACTAAAGCAAAGCTAATATATATGGGAAAACATGTTTGGTTCGTTCTTAATGAGTGCAAAAAAGCATTTCCAGTGTTTTCACAAGTAACTCCTAGCTCTGATGTCAGATCGTTTCTCAGGTCTGACCATTCATTTTACTTTCTGTGTTAGTCTTTGATTCTGCTACTTTGGCTCTCATTTATTTTGTGATTACACTTTGAACCTGATTTCACTAGAACTTTATGGGTGGTAGGTCTTCAAGTTTATGCTCACAGTTTATTCTCCTAATTTTGCTTATAAAAGAAGGCTGTGAGTATTTCAAGTCTTGACCTTCTTTAAAATTAAATTTGAAATTGTTACTTATTTCTAAACTTTCCTGTGCTAAATTTTACATGGTTTATAATCCAAGGTTTTGAGGATCTTTTAAATAGTCATAAAAGTTTCTGTTATGAAATACATATAACAAAATTTCTTATTTTGACCATTTAACAGTGTAACTCTAGGGCACTGAATAAATTTATAATCCTTTGGAAACACTGACTCTTCCTAAGTTGTTATGGACATTCTGAGTTACTTAGAAACTTGCCTTAATCATAGTAACAATATTCTATGACTACTTTAAAGCAAATTATTTTACAATGAAATTCAATATTTTTCACTTCTGATTTTTGAATATTAGCTTTTTCCATTGAAACTAATATTGTTTTGTAACAACTTGTACAAGAATTTTATGCCTTAATGTCTGCTCAAGGTTATTTCACATTTCAAGTAAACTTTGCGTAAACATTTTACTTCTGTTCTAAGTTATTATTAAAACCTATATGGTAACTATAATTACAAAAAGTTAACCTAGAGCCTTCTAGAAAACAGACATTTTTTAAATGTATATGATTGTTAATATGCAAGAATATGATAGAAAATTAGTTTTTAAAAAGTCTTTCTGGGATATCAGTAGGATAATATTTATGCTAGAAGGAAAAGGAAATAAAAATAATTACAAAAATTTCTCACATGGGTGCTGCTTCACTTACTTTGAAATATATTTGGAGCAGGAAGGATAGCTTAGCAACATGAGTTCAATCCCAAGGGCCCACATGGTAGAAGGAAAGAACCAATTTCTACAAGTTGTCCTTTGACCTCTACATACACACCACCTCATTGTGTGTGTGTGTGTGCGCACATCTGGCCAGGGCCATTCTCCGGACAAAAGTATTTCAACAAAGATACCTTTTTCCAAGGACAAAACTGAGCCTAGATAAACATTAGTTCATCTCACCCACAGATAGAGAAAAGAACCACTAACAATTAAATCCTCAACCCCTTACCTTCACCTCGGGTTATTTACACAAGATCCTAATTTAAGAGATTTACTGCTCACATTCCTGGGATGGTGTTTTAGCCATTTGCTAGATACTGAGTTAATTCCCACTGACCCAAGGAGATTGCTGACAAGGCCAGGCAGGTGATAGGTACCAAGCTTCTTTCTTGTGCAAATTAAGTTTTTATTCCTCCTCAGCCAGGTGCTATTCCTAGATTTTCTTCTCAGCAATTACTCTGAGTGAAAGTGCTTTTACTAATCAAATACTACATGCTCTGACATAGGTTGCTTAGCCACCTAGCATATGTCCCCCTCCCTATCAGAAAGCAGCTGCAGCTGGGATGAGTGGGAAAAGTGGCACCAAAGACAGTTTACTTTCTTGTGACTTACTGACCCCTAACATTCTATCTAGCCATTTCTAGATTACAGTTTGAGCACATAAATTCTCTAATTGGTCTTAGCCTTTAGTTGACCCTACCAGAGAATTCCCCTTTAGTCACTCCCCTTTTGGGTAGTAATTGGAAGCTGACAATTAATTGCTTTATGTGTGGGTCCTTATCGCCTCTCTCAGAGACGCTGAAAACTTCAAGCCTTACATTGCTTTACCAAAGAATTACTGTGTGGGTATATATACTGATTCTCTGAGAGCACTAGAAGAGGATTGATGGAAAAGAACAAAGAAAGATGAGGACAGAGATGGAAAGAACTAGATAGAATGATGAGAAAACAGCAGAAGGGACTGAGAGCAGGAGGGACCAAGAGCAGGAGGGACCGAGAGGAGCTAAGTAAGAGAGCAGAAAAGAAACTGTGCAGATAGAATCGCCATAGAAGAATAAAGTGAATGGACTAAAGAACTCAGTGTGCTTACATTCATTGAATAGCCCTCAGATAAGAATCTTCAGCTGGTTGGTAGACTCTTCTGTGGACCCTGGGAGCAAGCAATGTAGGCTGGACCTAATATTGCTTGTGTTAGGTTCTCTGCTACTCAACAGCAACTGCCTACAAAAGTGCTTCTTCAGGATCAGCACATGGAAACCCATGTAGCTGTGGTCCAGGTGCCTTATGCTACATCATGAGCTGGCTCTCAGTCTAGCAGCATAGTCCATGTAGTAATGGTTTCGAAGGAATGCATGATACAAAATTGAGGAGGTCATGGAAAGCAGCTGAAGCCAAGCAATGTGCAGCAGCGTCGAGATCCATGCAAAGAGGCCATGAGAGGCCATGATGTGAAGCTATGGAGGTGAAGCCTAAGTTGTAGTAGAGACACCAGGTTTTCAGACTTTCCAAGATTTTGGATCATATGCTGAAGAGAATAATAGGCATGGAGACAAACCAGTCCAATCTATGTGTGCCAAGGGCAACAGAGACTGAAGGGGGATTACGTTCCTTTATGAAGCACAGCTAATTACATTACTATCCCCAGATGCCTTGAGTCAAGCTTCAGGATTAGTGCTTGCCCTGCTGGATTTGCTTTGCTATACCATGGTTGTTTTGTTGTTTTCTAGTGCTTCCCTTTTATAACTTTTTTTATAGGAGATAACAATTAAAAGACCTTTTACTTTGAAGTGTTGGAGCTGTTAATCACTATAGGTACTTTTAAAGTTAGGTGGAGTGTGTTTTTACATTACAAGATGGCTATGAGCTTCTGACAATAAGGTGTTGTGGCTGAAAATGAAATGTTTGTGCATCAAATTCACAAAGGATGGAGTTGTTAAGTAGTTTTAATTGTCAACTTTATACAATCTACAATCACCTGAGAGAAGAGCTTCTGAGAATGTCTATGAGGGATTATCTTCATTATGTTAATTAATGCTGGAAGACCTGCCCAATATGAGTGACACCATTTACTAACATTGAAGATTCTGAACTGTGCAAGTATAGAAAGGGTTGGAGCTTAGGAACCATACATGCATTCAGGGCTCTGTTCTTCTGGCTGAGGTAATAATGTAACAAGCTGTTTGAACCTCCTGATCTCTTTCTCTCACCTACTGTGATGGACTAGAACTATGAGCTAAAATAAACTCTTTCTCTCTTAAACTGCTTTTGGCAAAGTATCTCTTCACAGCAACAGAAAAGAGAGTAAGACAACATCCAAGTCCTTTGAGAGCCTCACATTAACAGGTGACTTGAATGTAGAGTCATTATCGCTCTGTAGGTGTTATGAGAGCCCAAATTGGGATATGATCTCATGACAATAGATTCTTACCACCTCTTATGACTTTTTTGTTCTGTATGAAAATACCTCTGTTCTAATTTCATTTCTTTTGCTATGATAAAAATATCCTGTCAAAATCATCATAGGGGAGAAAAGGGCTTACAATGCCAGGTTATATAGTACATGATAGAGGGATTTAAAAAGGCAGGAGGTGAATCAGCTAATCACAACACATCCACAGTCAAGAGCAAAAAGATACAAAAAGTGAATCTATGATGTCTGCTTGCTTTTACTAGGCTAGCTTTCTTAACTCATACAGTTCAAGGTCCATCCATAAAATGGTGGCAACTACAATGGCCAGGGTTTTCTTGTATTAATTAACAGTTAAACTAATTTCACCATAGACATACCCACAGACCTACATATTTATTTACGATGTATACAATGTTCTGCAGGCCTAAAGAGGGCACCAGATCTCATTATAGATGGTTGTGAGCCACCATGTTGTTGCTGGGAATTGAACTCAGGACCTCTGGAAGATCAGCATAATCTCTTGGCCTCTGAGCCATCTTTCCTGCCCAAGTCTGCCTTTATAAGTCACTTGGCCTTTTTTCTTTGCTGCTCTTAAAATTCTTCCTTTATTCTATATGTTTAGTAGTTTGATTATTATGTGGTGAGGGGACTTCTATTTGGTGTTCTATAAGCTTCTTGTATCTTCATAGGTATTTCCTTCTTTAAGTTGGGAAAGTTTTCTTCTATGATTTTGTTGAATATATTTTCTATACCTTTGAGTTGGTATTTTTTTTCCTTCTCCTATCCCTATTATTCTTAGATTTGGCCTTTTTATGGTGTCCCAGATTTCCTGGACATTTTGTGCTATGACTTTTTTGGCTTTGGTGTTTTCTTTGACTGACAAAACTATTTCCTCTATTGTACCTTCCATACCAGAGATTCTGTCTTACATCTCTTATATTCTGTGATTATGCTTGCAGCTGTAATTCCTGTTCATTTACTCAGATTTTCTATTTCTAGCATTCCCTCTATTTATGTCTTCTTCATTGTTTCTATTTAATTTTCAGGTTTTGAACTGTTTCCTTCACCTGTTTAATTGCTTTTACTAGGTTTTACTGACTTTCTTTAAGGGATTTACTGATTCCTTCCAATTTTTGTTTGTCTTTTCCTCAATTTCTTTAAGGAGTTTTTCATTTCCTCTTTAAATTCCTCTATCATCTTCATAAAATTATTTTTAAGGTTGTTTTCTTCTCCTTCTTCTACATTGTGATGTTCAAGTCTTGCTGTTTTAGAACCACTAGGTTCTGGTGGTGCCATATTGCTCTTTATTCTGTTGTATGTATTTTTGCACTGGCATCTACCCTTCTCTTTCTCCAATTGGTGCAAGAGGTGTCTGTGTCTGTTTCTCAAGGGACCACTCTTGGTCCAATCAGAGTTGGTGGATTCTGTGTCTCAGAAAGCAGCTGAGGTCACAGGGGGGTGGGTGGATTTGGGATAGGGAGTGGGTCTTGTAGATTACAGGGTCTGATGGAGGGTGTTGGTGGGGAAGCCTGCACACAAGAGTCTTACCTGCTGGCCTGCAACTGGGGCAGTGATGGGTGGGGGTTGCAGGGCACAAGTTGTGTCTCAGGGCCTAGGTCCTAGAGGTAGGACTCTTTGGATGGTAGAAGAGTCACTCATATCTTGGTTGAATCAGAACTGGCAGATTCTGTGTCTCAGGGAGCTGCTGAGATCACAGGGGGATGGATTGGTTTGGGGTAGGGAATGGATCTTGTAGATTGCAGAGTCCAATAGGGAATGCTGGGGGGGAGTCTGCCCCCAAGAGTCTTCCTTCCTTATCTGCAACTGGGGCAATTATGGGTGGGAGTAGGGGGCACAGGTTGTTCCTCAGAGCCTAGGTCCTAGAGGCAGGACTCTCTGGGTGGGAAAAGAAACACTCACTTCTTGGTTCAGTCAGAGCTGGTGGATTCTGTTGTTCTCATTAACTCTTGATATCATCTATTTATTTGCGTTTCTCCTAGACACTTGTGGTGCAAATCATTCTCTTCAGAACAGTTATGCAAATTTGTAATATCATGAACTACTGTGACTCTTTCAGACTAGTCACAAGGTGCGATGGAAAGGCAACATCCTGTTCTTAAGATTGCTGAATTCATGTTTCCACATGAAATATCAAAGGCATTAGGAGCTGAATCAAATACACTGTATATTTGTAACAACACCTCTTCTGGCTCACCCAGAGGAGAGTCAGCAGGGAAAGCCTTCCCTATTTTATCAGTAGCTCTGAGAAAGTGAAACAAGAGGCAGACAGCAATATGATTTGTATGAGGAAAGCAGGTAGCATATATGCTCCTGGGATCATGCCCAGAATTGTGCAGCAAACTATTCATTAGCCTTGCCAAAAATGGGTTAAATTCTCCTGGGCCATTGCCTCCACACAACCTTTTTGTATTATTTTCAGGCCTTGTTCCCTGAAGAAATCACATGGCTCCCAGCACCCAGTGGCCTTCTTTGAGACTTAAGGAAGGAAGTGGGTAGAGACTAAGGTCATCTTTATTAGACTGATCATTCTTTGAGTGCATTCTTTGAGAGACAAATCTCTGTGCAATCCACACTTCCTTTAAAAGCCTCCTCAATCGAGCTGCAGAGGCAATCATGCATTACTCCTCCAGTCAAGGAAATCGTCATTTTTGTTGAGTCTCTTGCTCAAACTGTTCTACTCATTTCATAGGCTTTTGATGGCATTTTCTTGTTCATATGTTAAGGTACTGTCTCCTAATTTACAGTAGACCCTCCCTTATATCACACAGAGAGCTATTTCCTGTCTCATTTTCATATTTAAATGATGAAATACAGTGTTAGTTTTTGTATTTTAAATTTTGTTATTTTATGTATTTATATATAAATGACACTCATTTCATAATTCAGCTTATTAAACGCAAAATAGTCTCAGAGGGATAAGTAAAATCCATGAAACAGAGACTTCAATTTGCATATTAGTGAATTGCAAGAAGATATTTAGTCAGCACACATTCTGTAGACTAGCTAAATCTTACAGAATCCACGGAATGAACACTATAATGACATTTCTCATTTTACCATCACACATTCCTGAGGCACTCTGTAGTCTTTATTTAAGGAGAGAAGATGAAAATCACTTCTATACCAAGTAACCACTATTTGCAACAATTCTGCAGCTGGTAACCTACAACGGGTACAGCAGAAGCAGTCTTGGAAAATGGCAGAGATGCTGAGTGCGGCAGAAGGCATCCTCCTTTTTGTTGCCACTACTGAGGCTGTGCTGGGAGTTTTAAGGAATGTATTTACTGTATTTGTGAACTGCATAGACTGGGTCAGGAACAAGAAGTTCTCTAAGATTGGCTTCATTCTCACTGGTTTGGTGATTTCCAAGATATTTCTTTATCATGTGGTAATAACTTTATTTGCATATGCAAAGGTTTACTTTCAGAATATTCTTATGTCTAGCAATCTAAGTGAATGCATCAGTTACATATGGGTAATTATTAACCACCTGAGCATCTGATTTTCCACTAGCCTCAACATCTTCTATTTCCTGAAGATAGCAAATTTTTCCCACTATATATTTCTCTGGTTAAAGAGGAGAGCCGATAATGTTTTTGTCTTTCTAATGAGGTGCTTAATTATAATATTGTTAGCTTTTTTTCCACTAGCTGGGAAGGTGATTAAAGATGTTAAAATGCATCATAGCATCCCATCCTGGCTGATACACCTGGAGAAAAGTGAGTTACTTACAGACCATGTTTTTGCCAACATGGATGTCATTTTCCTCTTTGTGATGGCCTTAACTGCATGTTTCCTGTTAATCATTTCCCTTTGGAGACACAAAGGGCAGATGCAATCACATGACTCGGGATTCAGAGATCTCAACACAGAAGCTCATGTGAAAGCCATGAAAATTTTGATTTCTTTTATCATCCTCTTTATCTTATATTTTATGGTATTTTCATAGAAATATTATGCCTGTTTCTCACAGAAAACAAACTTCTATTTATTTTTGGCTTCACGATGTCATCCATGTGTTCTTGCTGTCATTCATTTATTCTCATTCTAACTGAAGCAAGTCTCAGTGAGGATGCTGAAGAGATTAAGGTGCTGTGAGACTTAACGGTGAAATGGATGGTCTGGCAAAGTCCTGCAAGGGAATCCCTGAAGCCCTTTTCCATCCTAACTATGCCCTCATGCTGCCTTTTAACTGAATTGTTAAACATCTTTGAAACCTTCCACAACTGTTGTGACTTTTGTAGTGAGAACAAACATCTGAGACAAAACTTACCCAGTGTGATCCATTTGACTTCCTGAAGCTTTGACACCCATTCTCCAGGAGGAACCAAAGTGGGTTGGGGGGGGGGGGGCAGGCAGAAATGTATGATGAACCTTGACATTTAGAACGTGGAACTGAGGAGCCAAAGGGCTGCTTTTGTGTGTTTGTAGTTTTAGTTCTTACATAGTTACTTTCACTTTCCCAGTTTAAATATGGAAGTTCTAGTTATAGTAGATGTCTGGTGCAGTAGGAACGGCCATTAGAGTAGACAGATCTGTGGAAAATAGCTGAGCAAACAAGGCTGTCTGAAAAGAAGAGACCAGAACACTGGTGAAAGTGGTCTTCATGTGTGTCAAAAACAGTGATTTCAGATGAAGCCAAGCTGTGAAACAAAGAGATCTGAGGAAAAGATTCTGCTAGAGCAGATCCAAAGGCCACAGTCTACTCCTGACCAAAGAACAAAAGAATGAACCAGGAGTAGAATCTATGCAGTACAGCATTCTTCCTTAGGGTTTCATCACACATGCGTGCACACACACACACACACACACACACACACAAAACACACACACACTCATGTACGTAGACTTATACTCACAGACATATATATATATATATATATATATATATATATATATATATAGTTGTTGTTTTTAAAGAGAATTTTATGTCCAACCTAATAATCTAGGTGAATATATTGTTTTGGCAACTTTCAAAAGTACATTGGTTTTATGCTTATGGTCAGACACCTATATGTTTCTATATTTAAAAGATTAATTCAGTTGCTACGGGAGATTTCTGAAGCAATATTCTTCTATTTTAAATATCTTATTTGGAATGTGTATATATAAGAGGAAAGCAACAAAAACAAATTTTAAAATACCTGGTTTTTGAGAGAGAAAAAGAAAGAAATAACATGATTGGGTCGATAGAAAGTTGGGAAGAATTGGGGAGGAGTTGGAGGAGGGGAAGAATATGACCAAAACATACTATATGAAAAAAAATACTAAAAATTAGAAAAAAATCTAATGCTACCAACCAGTTTCAACGAAATTCATCAGACCAGATCATTTGAAGTCATACTTGTGGGCAGCTGTGCTCTTTCTACCAATTACATTAGAATTTATTGATTTCCCATGTTGTAAAAAAACTCTTGTGAAATGATAACTTCTGAGTGGTGTATAATAAGTCATTGTGAAAGTAAATCATGCAGTTCCTATTTCTATTATGTTGTTTATATTTAGCTGGGTTTCAATTTTCCACTGTGTAACATAGACATAAAATAAGCCTTACAAAGGATGAAAAATATTTTAATTTCATCCAATATTTTTGAGGATTAACACTGCTAGATGTTGAAAACACAAAACTGAACTAAATATCAGTACAATGATAATATAGCAAACAATAAACAAGGAGCAATTACTTGTTAATAGTGCAGTGAGAAACAAATCTAAAGGGCTCTGAGAAAATGGCTTGACTGGGTCCTGGGAGTGTGAAGGTGTCACTGAAGATGAGCTAGTTTGGATTGAAACCCAAAAAGGCATAAGAAAAAGATAGAAAGAGCAAGGGGTGGTGTGGTGGTACACAGTGGACAGATGAAGTAAGGAAAATCCAAGATTTGGGAGACATGGTAATGCATCAATCCTTGTATACTCAGACTTTTCAAAATTAAAATATTTATATTTATTAGTCAATTGGTAATGTCATAAGTTTGTAATGTTTTGGAATTTCAAAATTGTATGCATATTTTACTAGTTTTCTTTTTTTTTCTCAAGAGTCTTCAGTTACTCACTATCCAGATAGCAGATCCTATTTTAGCTCCTAAGTCTTTACTGTTCCCAAGTGACAGTGAAAAAAAAAAAAGAAATACTGCAGTGCCTTGGCAAAATGTTCTTATAAAGAATATACGTACAATGTCATTATATAAGCATACCTCATCTGACTTAACTAAAATATTCTTACTCTCCATTCCTACCACACTGATCCTCTCCAACAAGGATTTATAATTTATATATTTCCTTGCAAGTTGACAAGCCTAGCTTGAAGAGTGACTTTTGCCTTTAAAAGTCTATTTTCTTTATGAATTAGTACAAGTTAGTTGAATATCTTAATTTTTTATTGAACTCGAGCCAATAAAGACCACACAAGCCAGCCATCCACCTATGACAGAATAGACACAAGTGTGGGATAAGGTAAACTAGAACACACATGGCAAATTCCTGGAGATGGCATCCTTCATTGGAATGAAATGGATCAATTTTTGTTTTAAGACCAATGGCAAGCTAACACTGCTTTGTTAAGTTGTTCAACAAGAGCGTTTCCTGTTGCTATTTTGTAGGATTTTTAGAAAGGTCAAAGTTGAGAAGAAAATATATTGACCTTGACTTTCATAAGAACATTTAGATGATAAGTTTTGAGGTAAAATATTACTCACTTTGCATTTAATCTTTGAAAAGGCAAATTCCTCTTTTACATGCTTGATTTTAATTCTCCGTTTTCTGTAAGGGATGGAACTGCAGCTGCCAAGCATGTTCTGTGGATTTGCTATTCTTCAAATGTTATAAATGCTTGATATTTCTCACTACTAAATGATCACAGCAATAAAATATTTTATAAGAATGCATCCACGATTAAACAGAATGCCTTTTTTAAAACCACAGGTAGTTTAAATAAATAATGACATACCTCAAAGTGTTAGCAAAATGAGAATGAACTAAAAACAACTCTGTAAATACAATGAAATAATAGACTGATTTAAAAGTTAATGAGCTTGAACTAGTAGAACATTTCAAAGAATCGATGAAACAAAGAGTTGTTTCTTTGAAAACATGAAAAATATTGACAAAAGCTTAGACAAACAAAATTAGAGAAGACACAAATTAACAAAACAAAATATAAAAAGGGAGACATTGTAACCGATACCAATGAAATTTGTAGTATCATTGGGCATACTTTGAAAATCTATACTCCAATAAACTAGAAAATCCAAAGTGAATGAATGTTTCTAAACACACATGACCTAACAAAATTAGATCAAGGGAATATAAAACATTTAAACAAGTCTATAACAGGCAATGAGATTAAAGCAATAATAAGAGGCCTCGTGACTAACAAAAGATTAAACCAGATATATTCACTGTAGAAGTCTATAAGACATTTAAATAAATTATAATACTCCTTAAGCTATTCCATAAAACAAAAATAAGAATAATGTTACCAAACTCATTTTACAAACCAGTATTACACAAGTACCAAAACAGAACAAGAACACAACAAAGATGGAAATTTGAAGGTTGATATCTCTGGTGAACGAGAATGTTAAAACTCTCAATAAAATATTTGCAATTTGAATTCAATATCATATCTTAAAAGGTTATTTTCCACTATGAAACTGACATTCATCCAAGATGAATCAACACACACAGAACAGTTTAAGTAATACAGCACATAGAATAAAGCACAAATGGTAGTTTAAATGAGAAATGTTCCCTATGAGTTTAGGTATTTTAACACTTGGTCCCTAGTTAGTGACACTGCTTTTGAGGGCAGGGAGTAGGTGGTACAGCCTTGCTGGCATAGTTATGTCACTGGGAGTGGGCTTGAGATTATCAGACTCACCCTACTTCCAGTTTGCTCTCTCTGCGTCATGCTTGCACTTAAGATGTGATTACTCAGCATCCTGCTCCTACCACTATGCCTGGCACTTGCTGCCATGCCTATCCACCATGATGGATTCTTACCCTGTACAACTGAAAGCCAAAATAAACTCTTCCTTCTTTAAGTTTCTTTGGTGATGGTATTTTATTATAGCAAGAAGAAAGTAACTAATAAAGCAGAGAAATCACATAATCATAACCGTAGTTATAGAAGTGACTTTTTGACAAAGTACAACATTCCTTCATGATAAAAACCCTGAAAAAATAAGAATAGAAGAAATATACCTTAACATATTAAAGATTATATATGAGATATATGCCAATACTATACTAAGTGAGGAAAAACTCAAAGCATTTCTACTTTCGGGAACGAGACAAAGATTTTCAATTTTCTCACTCAGTGCAGTGTGTGAAGCCCCAGCTAGAGCAATAAGATAATAGAAATAAAAGACTACAGATATAAAAGGGAAAAGTCAAATTACCCTTTTGGAGATGACATTATCCTACAATTCAAAGATGCTAATGATTCCACAAAACAAAACAAACAAACAAACAAAACCATTAGAACTAAGAAACACTTCTAGGAAAATAGCAGAATACAAAATTAACACACAAATCCAGTTGCTTTCTTATTACCAATAACAAGCATAATGAGAAATAAATCAGGAGGAAAAAGTCTCATTCATAATACCTAGGAACAATCATGACCAAAGATGTAAAAAACCTCTACAATAAGGATTTTTAAATATTAAAGAAATCAAAGTGTGGTGGTATTGTGTTCCCCGAAATTTTTGTGCACCCTAATAAACTTACCTGGAGTCAGAGACAGAACAGCAACAACATTAAACATAGAGGATAGGCAGTGGTAGCAAATGCCTTTAATCCCAGCACTTGAGAGGCAGAGCTAGGCAGAAATCCATGTATTCAAGGATACAGCCAAGCATGGTGACTCACGCCTTTAATCCCAGAAAGTGAGCCTTTAATCCCAGTGAGTGGTGGTAGAAGGCAGAAAGGTATATAAGGCATGAGGACCAGGAACTAGAAACATTTGGCCTGGTTAAGCATTTGGCCTGGTTAAGCATTCAGGCTTTTGAGCAGCAGTTCAGCTGAGACCCATTCTGGATGAGGATTCAGAGGCCTCCAGTCTGAGGAAACAAGACCAGCTGAGGATCCGGTGAGGTGAGGTAGCTGTGGCTTGTTCTGGTTCTCTGATCTTCTAGTTCACCCCAATACTTGGCCTAAGGTTTGATTTTATTAATAAGAACTTTTAAGATTCCTGCTACATCGAAGACAACACTAGAACATAGAAAGACTCATGCTCATGGACTGGCAGAATTAATACTCTTAAAAAATGCCTATATTACTGAAAATGACCTGTAGGTTTAATGAAAATTCATCAAAATTACAATGACAATGACTTTTGTCATAGAACTAGGGAAAAATGCTAAAATTTTATGAAGGCTCAAAAGATCCCAATGGCCAAAGCAACCCTAAGTATAAATAACAATGCTATATGGATCATAATGCCTAATCTCAAATTCTGCTATGAAGCCACTGTAACAAAGTAACGTGGTGCTGGCACAAAAGCATGCTTGCAGATCAACTGAATAGAATATATAATGCAGAACTAAAGCTACACAGATGCAGCCACTTAATCCTTGACAAAGTTGTCAACTCACATATTTGGTGGGACAGCCTCTCTAATAAATAGCATTGGGGAAATATATCCACATATGAAAGAATGAAAATAGATCCATACCTCTCATTATTCACAAAAATTAATCAAAATTGATCAAGGACATTAATGCAAAATGTGAAACTTTAAATCTGGTAGAGGCAACCAGGAAAAATATTTCAAGAGATACCTACAGGCAGAAATTTTCTGAAAAGGTCTGTACTAGCACAGGAAATAACTCTATCCCCTACTCAAAAAAATGGCAAGTAAGATTGCATGAAATTAAAAAGCCTCTACACAGCAAAGGGGACAGGTAATTGAGTGAAGAGATGGCCAGAAGAATGAAAGAAAAATCATTGCTAGCTGTGTGTGTGTTCATGTATGTGTGAGAGAAAAAGAATGGAGATGGAGAAAGGGGATTAATAATACCTATAATGTAAAAAAATTAAGTAAATGTGAAAAATCAAGCAACCCAATGAAGAGAGATGCTAATGAAACAGTTCTCAAAAGAAAGAAATCAAATGTTCAATAAACATTTGGAAGATTGTTCAGCACAGTTAGCAATCAAGTAAATGTAAATTAAAATTTGTACTGATTTAAGGTAGTCGCATCTGTTGATACTTGTCACTAGTTCCTGTGCTGTTAATGTTCTGTTTAGAAAGTTCTTGCCAGTGTCTTGAAGGGTATGTTTTTGTCCAGGAGTTTCTGTATTTCAGGTTTTAAATTGAGGCCTTTAGTCTGTTTCAAATTGAATTTTGTACAGGGTGGAAAACGTAAATTTGATTATTTGATTTCATTCTTCTGCAGGTGGATGTCTGGTTTTGCCAGCATTTGGTGCATGGGTAATCTTTTGTCCAGCATATGTTTTACAGCCTTTGTCAAAAATAAGGGGGACATACCTTTGTCTACTTATTTCCAGGTCCCCTATTCTGCCATTGCCTGCCTGTCTGCTTGGATGCTAGCACCAAACTGTTTTCATCATTATGGCTCTATAATATAATTTAAGGTCAACTGTTGTGAAACCTCCAGATATGGTCTTACTCTTTGGGATCACTTGAGCTATTTGTGATTTTTGTGCTTTCATAGAATTCTTGATTTTTTTTCTAGATCTACAAAATATGGTCTGAATTTTAATAGGTATTGCATTAAATCTGCAGATAGATTTTGATAGAGTAGCCACTTTCATAATATTAATTGTGCTAATCCATGAACAAGTTTCCATAATCTAATATATTCTTTGCTTTCCTTTTCCAATGGTTTGGAATCTTTATTGTAAACATCTTTCTCCTCTTTCATTAAGAGAGTTTCTAACTCACTCTGGTTGGAATAGCTATCATCATCAGGAAAGTAAATGAATATGAGTGCTGATGAAGGTGCAGGGGAAAGAAAACATTTATAAAATGCTAGAGGGAGCGAAATTAGTCCAGCCTCCATAGAAGTCAGTATAGTAGTTCCTCAAAATGTAGCTACAGATATTGCTGAAGTCACCATAAGATTTGTTGGCAGGGCCTAGAGAAGTGAAATTGGGACTGTTCTGAAGTTTTGATCCTGTTGGCTTAGCTTTCACAGTGCCAGATGGCGCTATGAAGCCTACTGCATGAGAGCTGTTTCAATCATTTGTACTCTGCATGCTACACTATAGAACTGCAAGGTCAGGTGTACACACTGATATAACAGTGGCAAATTTGTTATGGGAATAACCAACTCCTTTCTGTTTTGACCTCCTCCACACCATGGAATCCATATCTGATACCTCAAACCAAATTAAAAGTCCAGGGATACACTGTGACACCCTTTCAAAGAGAGATGGGTAGAGATATAGATGGAAATTTAAAACTGAACAATTTGCCTGCATAATATCATACTAATAGTTAATCTCCTAATGTATATAGGCCCCTTACTACACACTATGCCTTGTGCTAACCCCTTCTCATAGACTCTAATTCAGTGTTACTGCTTTTGCCTTTCCTATTTAACAGTCATGGGAACTGTGGCACAGAATGAGCCAATAATCTTGCTAAGGAGTGTATGTCATGAGCACATGTGTCTATACTATTTCATATGCTACATGTGAATGCAAGTAATTGACTAGTGATTGACCCATTACAGATGTACATGCATATGTGTATTCCTCTGCATATTTCTTCATATCCCATTCATGTAGGTGTGATTTTAGTTATGTGTGCAAATACATGTGCATGTGCAGGATGCATGTAGGTATGTTCTTGTGTATATGTATGTGGATATTAGAAGATTAGGTTCTCAAGCTCTAAGATCCTTTAATTCTTACCTGCCATTTACTCTTCAAATGACTGTTTCTCCACACAAGTACTCACCATCATTAACTCTGGTTAGCTTCCAGGTTAAATGACATTTTATACATTCAGGGTGGTAATGATATAGACCAAACATCTGTCTTTCTGAGCCTTATCTCTCCCCTATTAGATGCAGTGCAACAATTATAATTATGCCTATTTTAAAGTATTTGAAAGGGTTCAGTCTTTTAACCTAAATAAAGTGTCACCTAATAAAAAAAAGTGGGTAATAGAATGACTGTGTGACCAACTTATACAATTTCTGGGCATCTATCCTAAGAATTCTAAATCAACATATCACAGAGATATTTGTACTTCCATGTTTATTGCACCACTAGTCACAAACATCAAGTTATGAAATCTGCCAATGCATCTATCAATAGATAAATGGATAAACCAAATATGATGTATATACACAATGGAGTTTGATTGAGCCACAATAAAAAATGCAGTTATGTCTTTTGCAAAATTATGGATGCAAAATGGAAATACATAATATCATTAAGTGAAATAACTCAGACTGAGAAAGAAAAAATATTTCATGTTTTCTCTCATTTGTAGATCCTAGGTGTTGTAGTGGCATAAATACATAACAGTAGGGGCAACAGAGGGAAAGGAATGTGACCACCAGAAAGAGGGGAATTGGGGGGATATGAAATGTCCAAAACAATACAAGTATGATACTTGAATGAAATTGTCTTTGTGAAACCATTACTATACCAAATGAATATATGCCAATAAAAACTTGTAAAATATTTTTTAAGTTGTGAAATTTATCCTATCTGCAGTTAAACTTAGATTTCAATTTAAAATAACCAATTTAACAGAGTAAGTGGTTGTATTCAAAAGTTACTTCCATATACCATTTTAATAATGTAAATTGTGGTTCTTTTTTCACTTCTTGTTTTTTTTTTCTGAATGGTTGCGAAGTTTTCAGGGGTTTGTGGGCTTTATTTTTATTTGTGAACTCTCACTATATTACCTAGACTGGCCTGGGCCCTCTAGGCTCAAATTATTCCCATGCATCAGTCTCCTAAGGAGTTAGCGACATAGACACGTGCCACTGTGCCCAAGCTAATGATGAGTTGCTATGGAAAGAGATGAAATGCAATGCTGCTTTTGTCAGTTTGGATCCTGTCCATGTATGTCTGACATCCCCATCCCATCATTCAATTTATCAAATGCAAAATAGTGTCTGGGGGACAAGCAAAATCCATGAAACAGAAACTTTAATTTGTTTATTTGCACACTACAAGCAGACATTAGTCTGCACACATTCTCCAGACAGACTGTCTTAGAGAACAGGAGAGAACTTCATAAAGACATTTCTGATTCCACCACAAGGCGTTCTTGAGCCACTTGGAAGTCTTTCAAGAAGAAAAACATCACTTGTCTGTCAAACTGCCATTATAAGCAACATTCTGCAGCAGGTAAAAGAAAAAAATCTAAAATAGTTGGAACAGGAGCATGCCTGGGGATCTATAGAGATGCTGACTGTAGTGGAAGGCATCCTCCTTTGTTTTGCAACAAGTGGGTCAGTGCTGGGAGTTCTAGGGAATGGGTTTATCCTATGTGAGACCTGCATTGACTATGTCAGGCAGAAGAAGTGCTCCAAGATTGGCTTTATTCTCTCTGGCTTGGCTATTTCAAGAATCTGTGTCATAGGTGTAATCATCTCTGATGGATATTTAAAATTACTTTCTCCACATATGGTTGCCTCTGATGGCCACATTACAGGTGTTACTTATCTGTGGATAATTTTCAGTTACATAAGTACATGGTTTGCCACCAGCCTCAACCTCTTCTATCTGCTGAAGATAGCAAATTTTTCTCACTACATCTTTCTCTGCTTGAAGAGAAGAATCAATACAATGTTTACCCTTCTTCTGGGATGTTTGTTTATATTATGGTCAATTTCTTTTCCACAAGTAATGATAATGTTTAATGATAAATTACAACACAGAAATACATCCTGGAAGTTTCACTTGCTTAAAAGTGAGTTCATTATAAACCATATTCTCCTCAACCTGGGAATCTTTTTCTTCTTTATGATGACCATCATTATATGCTTCCTATTAATTATTTCACTTTGGAGACACAACAGGCAGATGAAGCTGAATGTCTCGGGACTCAATAACCTTAACACAGAAGTTCATGTGAAAGCCATCAAAGTTTTAATTTCTTTTATTATCCTGTTTATATTGCATTTCATAGGTATTTTCATAGAAACATTGAGCTTTTTCAGATCACAAAATAAATTGATGCTTATTTTGGGTTTGACAATTGCATGCATGTATCCTTGCTGTCACTCATTTATCCTAATTCTAGCAAACAGTCAGCTGAAGCAACCTTCTCTGAGGGCACTGAAGCAATTAAAGTGCTATGAGAAAGGCAAGGATGTCAGATCAACAGGGCAGACTTTCAGAGAAATGAGTGGTCACAGAGAATAGCCTGGTGTGGAGATCTCTGAAGAGAGTTTCTCACCATGTTCTTGCACTGATTTGAAAATCAAAAATAAAACAAACAAGTAAAAAAAAAAAAAAAAAAAAAAAAAAAAAAAAAAAACCTCTTATGGGACATCATGGAAATCTTAGTTGTTTTTGTTTTTGTTTTGTTTTTTATTTTTTTGTTTTTGTCTTGGGACTGGTGAGATGGCTCAGCATTTAAGAGCTCATACAACCCTCTTTTTGTTGTTGTTTTTGTTTGGTTGGTTGGTTTTTGGTTTTGGAGTTTTTGAGACAGAATTTCTCTGTGTAGCTCTGGCTGTCCTGGAACTCGCACTGTAGACCAGGCTGGCCTGGACCTCAAAGATCTTCCTGCCTCTGTCTCCCCAGTACTGGGATAAAAGCGTATGCTATCACACATGGCCCCTCAATTGTTTTTAACATATCTCAAAAACCCTCACTCTTTGATGGACTTTTAATTCCATGTGCAGATTTAGTGACTTAATCTCCTGACTCTGACTCTTCTTCCTACACATTTCCCAAAGGAAAAATGTCAGACTGGAAATTATTCCATATAAAGTTCTTTGGCATGTGGTTGAATATCTGAAACAAGGCTTTGCATTGTATCATCTGACTTCCACGGAGCACTGACACCCTTTCTCTAGGAAGACCCAGGAAAAAGCAAAGCCGGACACTCATGTGCAATCTTGACATTTAGAATGTGAAACTAGGGAAAGCAGTGGACGCTTTTTGTGTGTGAACACAATTTCACTTCTTACAAAGTTACTTTTACTTTCACTGTTTAAATCCCCCTAATCCTCCCTGCTGTGGGAAAATTTGATGTAGTCTCAAAGATCTTAATGGCAGATGGATGGAACTCTATGAAAAACAGCCAGGGAAAGAATTTATTTGAAGGAGAGGAGAGCAGAGCACCAGAGAGGGAGCGTACACTCTTCAGAGGCCATGATTTCAGATAATGAAGTGAATGGATGAACTGAAGTTGAGGAAAGATTCTGCTGGAGCAGATGTTAAGAACTTATTGTTGTCTTTGACCAGGAGACACATGACTGAACTCGGGTAGAATTTGGTTATAGCATGAAATTTTCCACCTTATGGTTACACACACATGCACACACACACACACACACACACACACACACACACACATACACACACACAAACACACACATTTATGCACTCACCGCTACATTTCAAATGCAGATTTTAAAGTGAATTTTTATGTCCAAACCAGCAACACATCAATGTCTTATTTAGTTCATTTACAAATGTGTGTGGACCTTACACTTACAGAATGGTGGCTGAACATTTCTTGATATAAAGCCTTAATTTGTTTCCAGTCTGAAGTTTCTATACCAATATTTTTATGTTTTGTCTAATATGTTGGAATGGACAAATATTATACTATGTTTTTTTAATTTTTTATTCATATGGGTGATTTGCTTACATGGATGTCTGAGTACCACATGTGTCTCTGGTACCCACAGAGGCTAGGAGAGGCTGTTGGATGTCCTGGCACTGAACTAAGTTATAAATGGTTGTGAGCCACCATGTGGGTGCTGGAACTGAACCCAGGTCTCTGTAAGAGCAGGAAGCCCTCTAAAGCACAGAACTATCTGTTCAGCAGTAGAACAACTTTTTAAATCTTGAAGTTCATTGCACATTTTTAACTAATTTACCAGATCAGTTAAAAATGTATAATACTCTCTGGACAGCTGTGTTCTGAAAATTAATTATATTAGCATATAATTGATTCATTTTCCTATTTTAAAAAGTATTTATAAACATTTTCACTTATATTATGTTGCTTGTATTTAGTTTGGCTTGTGTTCCACTGTTTCAAATAAATATAAAATGACTATTATAAGGCATGAATACTATACGCAATATGTATGTATATACATATATATGTATATGATTTTTTATTAGAAAAGTCTTGCTCTTTAGCCTAGGTTTGCATCAAACTCACAGTGAACCTCCTACTGCAGTCTCCCAACTGCTTGGGTTGCTAGACTGAGGTATCACCCCAACCAAAAAAAAAAAAAAAAGAAAACTTTCTTTAAACAATAATTTCATAGATATTGAAATTATAGTGTTGAATAAGGCTACAGTATAATGAATAATACATTCTAGCAAGAAAAAATAATGAGCAATAACTAAAATATTTACACTTATATTTCTAGGCTAAAAAAAATCTAATTGGTGCTTCGTAAATGAATGGCTAGGTCCTTGGGGGAGAGAATGTTTCTCTGAATTTAAGATGGTTTTGACTCAAGCTGAGTAAGGCTGAGAAGTAGAGTGGAAAGCAGGAGGAATTCTGGGTGGGGAAAGAGCTTGTACATCGAAGGTGCTGAAGACATTGCAGGAAATGAATGTGCAGGGTGACCAAGTGCATACCAACCAGAGTTGGAATTATTTTAAGAGAAATTCTCATTGGAAGAAATTCAATAAATTTCTTATAGAACTGATAACTCTCTGTCTCCAGAAAGAGTGAAGAAATATTTTAAGTGGGAATAAATACCCATCATCATCCAGTCTTATTATTTCTGTGCTGTCTTGGTTACAAAAGCACTCTTTAAAAATAAATGCACATTCAATACTGAGTTTGGGGTTTTAGCAACCAGCACAAACATTTTAGCGATCATTTATCTGCATTCTTATCTTTCTTGATCTTAGGACTATCATAATGCTTTTCTTTATTATTTTATGGTTTAATGGTCTGCCATAGATGTGCTGTTGTTCTTAATTCTCTTAATTTGCTATCTAGAAAATATTTTATGATGTTTGGTGAAATCAGTTTGTAATTTATATGAATTCAAAATTAGGGGTTTTTTTGGGTTTCCTCTTCTTGCTATTTTTTTCAATATTAGTCTAGTTTTAATTGTGGCTGTTCCTTTTATGACAATGTTCCATTTTTATATAAAATAATAATTTCATTTAGCATGAGGTTATAAAATGAAAAGGTATGAAATAGATTATTGATTATGATTATCTATACTTTCAATCATTAATTAACTGTACTATATTTTCAGACAGATAAATACATCAGTAAGTATATATATAGAGAGAGAGGGAGGAGTATTTTTATTAAATTTATAAGTAACTTTATCTGTAAATAATGAAGTACATGATGTTTTGTTTTCTTGTTTAATCCTTTATGAATTGCTAAATTTTCTATGTACTGTTCATGTCCATAGAAAACAGATAAATAAAATTTGCAATATGAAAAAAAAAGTGTGCTTGATGTTCCTTACTACACTGGGGGAAGAGTCTTCACTGTGTCTTCACGGATTCTAATCACTGTCTTTCCAGGCCTGATCAGTTGCTTTGCCATTCTCGCTGGCATGGTTCTGGTGGTCTAGTCTTAATGTATTTTCTTCCTTCTTCAGACAGGGTATTATGTGGCCTCAAACTTGTTGTGTAGCTGAGGATGGTTTGGAACTTTGAAGCCTCGTGTTTCTGCTTCTTGAACACTAAGATTATAAGGAACGCACCACCAAGCCTGATTTTATTCGGCACTGGGGATCAAACCCAGGCATTCGTACATGCTAGGCAAGCATCCCACGACCTAAACTAAATACCTACCTGTCCTGTTTTTTGTGGTTCTATTTTGAACCCACTTCTATTAGAAATTTGTCTGTGGGAGTCTGAAGTTTAAGTTTTCAGCGTGTTCTGCCAGCAAGGAATTGATTTCGCATATTAACAATATCTAAAGACATGACCCATCTTGGAAATTTTTTCAACAAAGTCTCACTGTATAGTTCAGGCTAGCCTCAAACTCTATCTATCTTATTCGCTTAGCCTCCCAGATATTGGGTTTACAAGCATTTGCCATGACACTCAAGTTAGACATCATTAAAACTAAATTTTCCAGCTTGTAAAATTTGATGCAATGCAGTCACAAATTTTAGTCCCATGCACACATATGCAAGACTGTTATTAAAACCTCTCAGAATGATAAATCTTTACAATCCCACTGAACACCATGGTTCAGAGGTAAGTATCTCTACTTGAACCCTTCTCTGAATGCATATTATTTTCTCATTTGTTCGTTGCAATACTGCCTTCCAGGAGCTCTTGTTTATTGATACCATCCACTCTTACTTTTAGTTTTGGAGGGGCACAGCCTATATATTTGAGTGTTCCTTTCAAAATGAACACTTGCTGAAAGGAGAGTAACATTTTCCCCAGCAATCAACTCTTTCAGCATTCTCAAATTGATACTGTCCTTAACTTTCCTTTTAGTATTTTTGTTGTTTTTTTTAAATGCATTCAAATCTGTTTGTCCTAACAGAAGGTCTGCATTTATCAATAGTTCATCTTCTTCCAAGAGCTTAATGTTGTCGGAGTCAAATTCATATAAACCAGATAAGTCATATTAATGATATAATTTTTATGGAGCCTTGCAAGACACATGTCATTTTTACAAGTTTTCCTCTCAAATTAAACCCAGTTTATCTGTTTAGTGTTGTTACATGTGCTTTTCAAGTCAGGTTGAGCAATCTTTGTCAAATTCTATTTCTGAAAGGTTTACGACTAGATTTTCTCTGAAATTTTATTGCTTCAGTTCTTTTCTGAGAGGTTGTGGCCTCTATTAATTTAAGTTTTCATAATATGTGAAGGAGGGGTCCATTCTGTTCTTTTCCATGTGAGTATCTAGTTATTCCAGAAATTATTTTAAGAATATTCCTTGTACCCTAATAACACTCACATACAGTGTGCTTACACCTGATTATGTTTCGCTGTGAGCTCCAGCAATCTATACCCATGAGTCAGGCCAGTACAAAGAGGATACTTTCTTTTCTCTAAATGTCCATTTATTCATTTAAAACTGAAGATATGGTTGGAGGTGACACATAACCATAACCCCCAGAATTCATAATTTCAAGTCTAGTCTGAGATACATAGGAAAATCCTGTCTCAAATACACACGTTCTCACAGATTGATGATGATGATGATGATAATGCAAATAATAGCTACAGTAAAGGCAGATTTTGAAGATGAGTTGAGACAATGAATAGGAAGTGTTTAGCATATTGTACACTCAATAAATGTCACTTTTAATTTTAGAATCATATATCTATTTGCTTGGGCTCTCCTGCCACCTTGTTAGAACACAAGCCCCAGGGACCAAAAAGACATTATGAATCTATGAACCAGTATCTTACCTCAGAGACCAGAAGAGAGCATCCTGAAACACTTAAGAAATATCTATCCATGAAAGCAGAAGGTGACTACTTTAGAAGAGGAGGGGGACCATTAAGAGGGAGAGGGGACAAAAGAGGGTAATAGGGGTCTAAACATGATCTAAGTACATTATGTTCATGTAAGAAAATGTCACAATGAAACTCATTATTTGTGTAAATATATGCTAATAAAATAGCTTTCATCCTTCTACATCTTCTTCAAATAAAAGAAAACGAAATATCTATCGAATGAATAAAAGAATGGATGTTATCAAACAGAAACATGGTAAATGAAAGGATTGGTCAAAATCCATCAGCACAATCTTCATGCATGAAGGCCACAGAACTCAGTTCACGACAGCAGCTCTGTAGGGTTTTTATGAAACCTCTCAATTCTATAGTGAACTTACATTTTACTCAAATCAACTTCCTACTCATTGGTTACCTTCATTTGTTCCTCCTCTATTTTTTATACATTTTAACTGTGATTGTAAGCAGTGTAAATTTCTGATACTGTTTTTGGTTTTTTGTTTCTGCATGATTTCTGGAGTTTTGACTCTTCCCAGTTTCTGAAGTTCTTTCACTATATAACCCAGGTCTCAAACCCCTGGATTCAAGTGATCTCAGTCTCCGAAGAAGCTGGAATTGCATGTATGTGACACCAAGCCTAGTTGACAGTGATGGTTTCATAATGAAGAGGAAGCAGGGTGGTGCTGGTTTCTGTTGTCTGACCAGGGTGTCTGACACTCACTCCACATTTGATTGTTAAATGCAAATAGTTTCAGAGGAACAAGTAAATTCCATGAAACAGAAACTTTCATTTGCTTATTAACAACCTGAAAGCAGACATTAGTCTGCACACATTCCGTAGACAAGCTAAGTCTTTGAGAACAACGGAAAGGAGCACCACAAAGATAGTTCTGATTCCATCACATGACAACAGGATTGAAGAACTTGTCTCTATATAGATAGATAATATGACATAACTCCTCCATCAAACAGCTCATAGATAGGTAGATAGATAGATAGATGATAGATAGATAGATAGATAGATAGATAGATAGATAGATAGATAGATAGATAATCTTCAATAGACGCAACAAAAGCAACCTTAGAGATCTTCTGCAGAGATGCTGAGTGTAGCAGAAGGAGTCTTCCTTTTTGTTGCCACTAGTGAGGCAGTGCTGGGAGTCTTGGGGAATACATTCATTGCACTTGTGAACTGCATGGACTGTGCCAGGAACAAGAAGCTCTCTAAAATTGGCTTCATTCTCACTGGCTTGGCGATTTCCAGAATTGGTGTCATATGGATAATAATTTTACAGGGGTATGTACAATTATTTGTTCCACACATGGTTACTTCGGGCAATCTAACTGAAATTATTACTTTTCTCTGGGTCATTATCAACCACTTAAGTGTCTGGTTTGCCACCAACCTCAACATCCTCTACTTTCTAAAGATAGCGAATTTTTCCCACTCTCTATTTCTCTGGCTGAAAAGGAGAATCAGTTCAGTTTTTATCTTTCTGTTGGGATGCTTGCTTATCTCATGGCTACTGTCTTTTTCACAAATGATGAAGATAATTCAGGATAGTAAAATGCACCAGGAAAACACATCTCGGATCCACCAAAGAAAAAATTACTTCCTTATTAACCAGAGTTTAAGCAATCTGGGAATCCTTTTCTTCTCTATGATAGCCCTGATTACCTGTTTCCTATTAATCATTTTTCTCTGGAGACACAACAGGCGGATGCAATCACATGTCTCAGGATTCGGAGACCTCAACACAGAAGTGCACGTGAAAGTCATGAAAGTTCTAATATCTTTTATGATCCTCTTTGTCTTACATGCCGCAGGCATTGCCATAGAAGTAGTGTGCTTTACTCTGCCACGAAACCAACTGCTCTTTATAACTGGTTTGACTGTTACATGCCTCTATCCCTGCTGTCACTCAATCATCCTAATTCTAGGAAACAACCAGCTGAAGCAAGCCTTCCTGCAGCGCCTAAAATGCTGTGAGATGGAAAGAAATCTCAGAGACACGTAAACAAGCTTTCAGAGAAAGCTGAAAAAACTGATGCTCTTCCATCGGTTTTTAACTGGTATTGAATGTTATTAAAACCTCCTGCAATGGTTGGTGACATAGCAAGGAGTCTAACTTTCTAGTGACATTTTTAAGTCCACAGGAAGCCTCACTTCACTTTGTGAGTTGGCTATGCAAATTCTTCCCCCAAACTAACCGAATAGTAATCGGCCTGGAGCATGTCCGTATGGAGACTTTTATGGTGAGAATAAACCTAAAACACAATTCATTTTATTGTTGTTCACTGAAATTCCCAGGCTGACCCACATAAAAAGAAAACATGACAGAGGATTATAATCAGTCTTCATGTCTAGACAGAACTGGGGGCCAGAAGTTGATACTTGTGTGTGAGGCTTTTCTTCTTTAAACAGATGTTATTGTCTTCATTATGTAAGTCCTATGTTATTTGCTAATGGTATATGTCTTATGTAATAAAAATAGCCATAGTATTGAATACAGTTCTATCAAAAGCAGCTAGGAAGTGAAGTCTATCCAAGGGAGGACAGGGACTAAGTATAAATCCAGCAAACCCACCTGAGATGAAGCAAAGCCATAAGCCATTGGAAGTTGGGTGAATATTATGCTAGAATCATGTACCCGAAAGAGCTAATATTGTTGGTGACAGAGGAATAAAAATACTCTGGTAGAATCTATGTAAAGTCTCAAATTTCTGCTTTGTATATCCTGGGACTAATGGGAATCATATCCTCCACTAACTTGCCAGTCTTTAAGAAATGTTGATTTGATTTTTAAAGTGATTTTTTTTAATTTCTTTTATTTATTGAGATTACAATAAAATTGCATCATTTCCCTCTTCCCTTTCCTCCTTACAAACCTTCTTATATATCCCTCTTTCAAACCCATGACCTCTTTTTTCACTAATTGTTGTTACATGCATATATATATATATACCTATTTTTAGTCTGTATGATATGAAATGTATGTTTTCAGAGCTGACCACTTGTTATTGGATAATCAACTGGTGTGCTCTTCTCTGGGGAAGAATATTTCTCCCCCACCTCAGAATTCCTTAATTGCCTATAGTTCTTTGCACAGGGTTGAGGTTTTGTGGGTTTTTCCATATCCACTTTAACATGCAGTCACTCATGTGAAGAAACAACCCATAGAGTGAGGGAAAGTATTTGGCAAGTACACATCAGATAAAGGTTTAATATATAGACTATATTAAGAATCATAAAAGTTAAACACACAAAATTAAACCAACCAATAAATTCACAAATGAAGTACATGGACAGCTCTTTTTTAATAGAAAAGAATACAGGACAGAACACATGAGTGAAACTCTGGGTCCAGTTTTTGGTATCTCATAAACCAAATGTAGATGCACATGCCTATAAGTCCCACATCTGGGAAGTGGAGGCTGGAAAATCAGAAATTCAAGGCCATTCGCTGCTACATAGCAAGTGTGAGGACAGTCTAGAATGCATGAGACACTGTCTTGTGTGATATTGGTTTGTGTTCTGATAAATAAAGCTTGCCTAGAGATCAGAGAGTAGAGCTAGCCACTAGTTTAACTATAGAAGTCAGGCAATGGTGGAACACGCCTTTAATCCCAGCACTTGGGAGGAGGAAGCAGGAAGATCAGGAGTTCAAGGCCACTCTGGGCCACATGAGAATGAACCAGTCTAAAAGAGAAACAGAGCTGGCTGTGGTAGTGCACGCCTTTGATCCCAGCACTTGGGATCTCATGCTTTTGACCCTAGCACATGGGAGGCTCACGTCTTTAATCTCAGCACTAGGGAGGTGGAGACAGGAATATAAGTCAGGTGGAGACAGGATCTTGGCCCCCCATTTCAGTCTAAGATTTCATAGAGGAAAGAAGTCTCTGGTGGCTGGTTGTTCTGCTTCTCTGATCTTTCAGCTTTCACTCTAACATCTGACTCTGGTTTTTATTGTTAAGACTAGTTAGAATCGCGCTTCATTGTCTAAAGAAAATAGATGATGAAGAAGAAAGCTAAGTGATGAGTGAACATTTTAAAAAGCACTCGACATCCTTAGCCATTACAGAAATACAAACTGAAACTGCTCTGGGATGCCATTTCACTCAGTCAGAGTGACTATCTGGCTCCCAAGAAAACAAATGGCTCCGTGCTGCAAGGATGTAGTAAAAGGGCCATTGTACACCACAGGGAGGACTAAACTAGTGCCTCCCCTATGAAATCCAGTGAGATTCTTCCAAGACTGAGGGCAGAATGATCATACAACACAGCTGGATCATTACTGAGTCTACACCTGGGGGACTCTAAGTCAGGAGATGCAGAGATACTTTCCCATTTATACGTATTTTTGCGCTATTCACAACAGCTAAGATCCAACATAAACAACCATCAAGATATAAATGGATAAAGAAGATGTGGTATATACAGTGGAATTTTATTTACCACTAAAGAATAATGAGATCATGACATGTGCTGGAAAATGAATGCAGCAGGAGATCACTACATTTAATGAAACAAGTCAGACTAAAAAGACAAATACAATGTGTTTTTCTCTCACATGTGTAGATCTAGGGAGTATGTGTGTGTGTGTGTGTGTGTGTGTGTGTGTGTGTGTGTGTATACAAAGGGGACTTGGAGAGGGGAAGAAGAGGTCTTAATGGAGTGTGCAGGCAGGAAAGATAGAGGGAGAGAGAAAGAGAGGGAGAGAAGGAGGAAGAGAGAGAAAAAATATCAGCTGAAAGCTAAAAAAAATGGGATTTTGTGATACTAAGAATGGGGCCAGGAAGAGAGAAGCAAAGGAGATGGAGGAAGGCAGAGGTGTGGGGAGTCCTCAAATGAATAAAGAATGATGACACATATGTATTAAAATGTAATAATAATCAATTACCTGGTATGCTAATGTAGATTACAGATAGGTGATAGATACACACATACATATATACATACATACATACATCAGTGGTTAATATCAACTGTCAACTTCACAGGATCTAAAATCACCAAAGAACCAGGAGTGGTGGCACACACCTTTAATTCCTGCACTAGAGAGGCGGAACCAGGCTAATCTCTGAATTTGAGACCAGACTGATCTACAGAGCAAGTTCCAGGATAGGCAAGGTTACCCAAAGAAATCCTGTCTCACAAAATCCAAAAACAAATAAATAAAATAATCAAATATATTCATAAGGAATTATATAGCAGAAGTTGGAATAGGAAAATCCACTCCAATACGGGCAGCATCATGCCATGAACTGTAGTTCCAGTCTGCATAAAAAGGAAAAAGCTAGCTAAACATGAGCATTCATTTCTCACTCCCACCTGACTATGGATGTAATATGACCAGCTGCCTCAAACTCCTGCTGCCATTACTTCCTCACCATGATGAACTACTGTATCTCAAACTTTGATCCAGAATAAACCTTTTCTTCCTAAAGCTATTTTGTTGAGTATTTTGTCACAATCATGAGGAAAGATGAAAGAAAGGGAGAAAGAAAAAATGAATGAAAGAAAGAAAGATGACAAATAGATGATAGATAGATAGATAGATAGATAGACAGACAGACAGACAGACAGACAGACAGACAGACAGATAGATAGATAGATAGATAGATAGATAGATAGATAGATAGATGATAGGTAGATATATGAAAGATAGATAGATAAATAGACAGATAGTGTGCTGGATAGTTTTATGTCTCTTTGACCAGACTAAAGTCATCTGAGAAGAGGGAACCTCAAATAAGAAAATGTCTCCATAATATCAGATTGTAGGCAAGCCTGTAGAGCATTTTCTTACTTAGTGATTGATGTGAGAGGGCCCATCCCATTGTGGATGATGCCACATCCCCAGGCTGGTGATCCTGGGTTCTAAAAGAAAGCAGGCTGAGCAAGCCATGAGGAGCAAGCCAATAGATAGCACTCCTCCGTGGTCCCTGCATTAGCTCCTGCATCCAGGTTCCTGCCCTCACTGCTTTTGATGATGAACTATTATATGGAACTGTGGGTGAAATAAACCCTTACTCCCCAAGTTACTTTGGGTCATAGTGTTTCATTGCAGCAATAGAAACGTTAACTGAGACAGGCAGGCAGACAGACAAACAAGAGACATATAGATATGTAGAGGGTACGAGGTCCTTGTGCACACAGATAAGCACTAGGGAAATGAGGAAAGTTAAACACACATGCTCATATCTTCTAAGGAAGGGGATGTTTATCTGTTTTCCACCCAGAATGTTGAGAATGGATATAGTTTACAATCTGGTGATCTTTTGATATCTGTAGGCCCAGGCTTCACCAAAATTCTCCAGACTATTATGTTTTTTGTCCCAGACTTTTTCCACATAGATCTTGAGCATTGCTTCTCAGTTCATAGAACTCATCCTTATGAACAAAATCATTTGTACTCTACTGTGGTGATAATTTATTTGTGCACCTCAATAAAGCTTATCTGAAGATCAGAGGAAAAACCAGCCACTATACTAAACATAGAAGTCAGGCAATGATAGCACATGCCTTTAATCTCACCATTTGGGAGACAGAGATCCATCCAGATCTCTGTGAGTTCAAGGCCACACTGGGAACAGAGCCAGGCATGGTGGCACACATCTTTAATCCCAGCACTAACCATGGAGATCTGGAGGTCTGTACAGACAGACAGGAAGTGATGTAGCTGGGTAGAGAGAGGAAGTGAGAGGGCAAGGATAAAAAGGCATATAGATGTGGGTATACAGGAAGCAGGTCTCTCTCTTTGGGCTTCAGATTTCCTAGGGTAAGAACTTGTGGATGTGGCTTGCTCTATTCCTCTGATCTCTCGGCTTTCACCCCAATATCTGGCTCTAGGTTTTTTATTAATAAGACCATTTAGCAATTCATCTTACACTTCACAACACCTTAAGAAACGTCTGTGTTATTTTAGGGCCAGGGCAATCCTGACTCCCACAGGCTATTATGTTTACCTCAGTCATTCTCCATAGAACCTTATCTTGAGTATTGTTTTTGGTTCAACAGTACCCATCTTTATGGAAGAACTTTGTAAAGAATTTCAGTGTAAGCCTATCTTAAGTTTTGTTGTACAAACAGGACTGAGTTAATTGTCATCAGGAAACATTTTTCTAAAACTGTGCTGCACTTAAATATGGCTAAAATAAATAGCCTTGTATCAGACTCTAGAAGTTTGAACCAACACAGACGAAATCTTGCTGAACTGATCTCCTTCTTGCCTCTTGTGGATCATCTTTCTGCCAGTCAGCATTTTCAAAGATTTTCACCTAGATAGATGATAGATAGATAGATAGATAGATAGATAGATAGATAGATAGATAGATAGATTTAGATAGTTGATAAATACATGCATACATACATATATTGATAACAGGCAATAGGTATGTTGCTTAGAAGGATATTTTCTTTACATTTATATTTGAACCAAATGGATAGGTCCCTAATGTATGGATGGTAACATTATATATTATTTTCTTATTTGCTCACCTATAAATTATTATATTTTCTATCCAATAACTCATGTACCATGAAAAACTATGATAGAAGTTAAAATCTATGAAAAAAATCAGTGACATTAGCTTTTCTTAATAAGTCAAGAGAAGCCCAGTTCAAGTGAGCTCACTGTCTGTGAAAGTACAGGTCATGACATCTGCTGCAATGGCAGGTGCCATGCCTTACTTTCTTATTATTTTCTTATTTGTCCTGATTTTCAAGTTGTATGGTTTAGTCCTGATGGATTTTGTGATTCTATCTTTAACAGCTTAACTAGACCTTTACCTCGAGAGTCCTTTGAAGTTGGACTCATAATCTTCTCTACCAGCAAAGACTTGATTTTGCTAATGAAGGGTGACATGGACTCTACCAGACTTAGACTTCTTTAAAAATAAGTTTTTAGTTTATTAAATATTAGGCAACATAGACAGTACAAATTCTAGTTCCAAATATACATGCAGACAAGGCTTTTATGAGAAAGTCTTTGAAGCTGGGTAGTGGTGGCACACACCTTTAATCCCAGCCCTTGGGAGGCAGAGGCAGGCAGATCTCTGTGAGTTAGAGGCCATCCTGGTCTACAGAGTGAGTTCCAGGACAGCTAGGACTGCTTCACAGAGAAACCCTGTCTTGAAAAGCAAAACAAAAAAACAAAAAAAACCCTCTGAACTTGGATTCTGTACATCCCTTCTTCCACTGAATGCCATAGTTGAACCACTTGCTGCTTGTATACAATTTTCTCAGTAAGGTACTGCCTTATTTCCAGTTCTGGACTTACCTAGTCAGATGGCTCATTCTATAAGTGCATATTCTTTAAATATCAAAACAGTTGCTTCAAGGAAATTGCCAATGGTCTTTGGAATAACTATTTTAACATTCATTTTCTATAAAAATTTGTGTTTTCCACACTTTTAACCTCTGAAGATAGATAGATGTATTTCTTGGAAGCTATGGCATCTACTCATATTTCTAAATATTTATTCAACATATGTATGTGTGCACCAATATGGGGGGTGAGCAGAGTGTACCCATCCATACATGTGGAGGCCAGAAGTCAATATCCGATGTCTTTCTTAATCACTCTGTTTATAATAGGGTGGTGGTTAGACTCTAGAAAGGAGATGACACAAAAATGCCCCCTCGGGAAATGAGATTTGTTAGGAACAAGAGGGATATGTGACCAAAGAGAACATCATCCAGCCATGAAGTGGGAAAGCATCATGAAAGATAGTGCATCATGCCAAAGGCAGCATGACAGGGCTATGAAGTGAGAACACATTACACAAACATTAAGAAAGTTGGCTTAAGGTGAAATTATAAAAGAGATACCTGCTGTGGACAGTATTACAGAAAGACCTGAAGAGAAGGGAAGGGAGAGAAGGAGAGATGATGGGAGAGAGAGGAGAGAAAGAGAGACTAGGAGCATGTAAGACAGAGAGGTAGACATTGCTACCTCAGGGACCAGCCTCTAGAGAGCTCAGGGTTCAGAGGCAAGCCACGGTGCTGGTGAAGCTAAGACCTTTTCTATCTGGGAGGGTTATAAAAAGACACACATTCTCTTGATGGTTTCCTTCATTACTCATCAGCCTCTTCTGATGGATTCTCTGGGCTGGAGCTGGCTGCGTGCTCACAGATGTACAAAAATGTATTAATCAATTGTTACAGAAAGTATTTCCTCATTCCAAGGTCCCCAACCTTAATCTACACATCTTTTTTTTTTTTTTTTTTAATTTTTATTTTGCAATACAATTCAGTTCTACATATCAGCCACAGATTCCCTTGTTCTCCCCCCTCCCGCCCCCCTCACCTTCCCCCCAGCCCGCCCCCCATTCCAATCTCCTCCAGGGCAAAGCCTTCCCCACAGACTGAGATCAACCTGGTGGACTCAGTCCAGGTAGGTCCAGTCCCCTCCTCCCATGCTGAGCCAAGGGACCCTGCATAGGCCCCAGGTTTCAAACAGCCAACTCATGCAATGAGCACAGGACCCGGTCCCACTGCCTGGATGCCTCCCAAACAGATCAGGCCAATCAACTGTCTCACCCACTCAGAGGGCCTGATCCAGTTGGTGACCCCTCAGTCATTGGTTCATATTTCATGTGTTTCCGTTTGTTTGGCTATTTGTCTCTGTGCTTTATCCGACCTTGGTCTCAACAATTCTCTCTCATATAAACCCTCCTCATTCTCGCTAATTGGACTCCCAGAGATCCACCTGGGGCCTAGTCATGGATCTCTGCCTCCAGATCCATCAGTAGTTGGATGAGGTTTCTAGCACGACAATTAGGGTGTTTGGCCATCCCATCACCAGAGTAGGTCAGTTCGGATTGTCTCTCGATCCCAGACTCAGAAAGACAAACATGGTATGTACTCACTCATAACAGGATACTAGATGTGGAACAAGGATGACTGGACTGCTACTCACATCACCAGGCAGGCTACCTGGAAAACAGGACCCCAAGAAAGACACAGGGATCGCCCAACGACAGAGAAATGGAATGAGATCTACATGAACAGCCTGGACAGGAGTGGGGGTAGTGAAGGGCGAGGGTCGAGGGAAAGAGAGCTTGGGTGAGTGGGAGATCCCAGCTGGATCAAAAACAGAGAGGGAGAACAAGGAATAGGAGACCATGGTAAATGAAGACCACATGAGAATAGGAAGAAACAAAGTGCTAGAGAGGCCCACAGAAATCCACAAAGATAATCTACACATCTTACTGAAGGGGAGCATCACATGCCTCCATGACTCTAGTCTTTCATTAAGCATTGTGTTCAATACACAAATAATACAAGAGCCCCAGATGTGCCTGAGGTGTCCTATGATCAAGGTCATGGGATGGCCACAAGGCCCACCTCAGTAAAACCACCATTGTTCTCCACATGGATTCTCCAGGGTCAAAGTACTTTTAAGAAGTGTCTATTTATTCTAGTCTCTATCTCATACAGTGATTTTGCTAAATTCCTACAGAGTGCAGGTGACATGTTCTTCATCTCCCTTACATGATTAAGAATAAAGTTATCCCACTATCCCATATACACTTACTTCTAAGTAACTTATTGCAGGTCAACAAAGCATAAGCAGACAGAAAGGATCTCTTCACAGACAACTCCCTTGCTTGCTGGCAAGGTGTGTACCATGGCTACAAAGAAAGAATCAATCATTCTGCTGCCTATCTAGAAAGTTAATCTTACAAGGACTCCTAAAGGAATCACAAACCTAAACTATGTACATAAAAGGCAATCTAAAGGCTATTCTTTAGATCTTCAGTGTGTATACCCATCTATCACTAGTTTCTTATGTCAGGAGAATTGAGGGCAAGAATGGGTACAAGGACACCTGTGTCTGCATCTATTAAACATTAAGAGAATTCAGGCCAGCCTGGCTCCTGGAGAATTCAATTGTTCTCCTTTAACCATTAAGCTGAGCTGTTACCTAAAGCAGTTTCTAAGATGGAGCTCAAAGGTCTTAGCCAAAAAGCATGTCTTTGTATGTACTTTTATTCATCAGAGCTCTATATATTATTATCAGTTAGAAGGTACAACTTAAGGAGGAAGTCATCTCATTTTCGAGGTAAAATTGTCCATAAGCACAGGATATTTCCAAAGAGATAAACATTTCCTTACAGGCAGTGGGGAACTTCCACACACCCAATTCAACCATGCCAGATATCACAGAGAGATAGCAACAGCAAGCATGCAAAGGGACAGCAGAAGCAAAAGACATTCCGGGGTCTGTGGGTCTCCGGGGGTGGGAGGGCCTTGCCTAACCGAGATTATCCATCAGGGGATTTCCTCCTGGTGGGCGGACACCCTCAACCTCAATCACCACCTGCTGCTCCTTTAACAGGGCTTCTGGTATCATGGCCTCTGGCAGATAGAGAATAATGTATGGGGGGTTGGGGAATCTTGCTTTGATAACTCTTCCTGAGGTGTGGGGATCTTGGTAATAGCTCAAAGCCAGTTTCAAATGAGGCATCAGCTAAGACAAAGAAGCACATCTGTTTACTAGTGCCTGCTGTATCTTCAGGATGTGGGGAGGAGAAAAGCAGGGGACTTGACAATTCTTTGTCTGGGGGAACAGGCCCCACAGAGAGGCAGGCCTGATCTTAAAGCAACACGCCCATGGTCTAATAGTATTCCTCAGTCTCACTGTTTGATCAGTGCACCCCTGGGGACTGCTCTGTCTCCTCAAGTGCTGGGTCTACAGACACATGCCGCTGCATCTAGCCTTCACCTGGGTGCTAGGGATGCAAAGTTGCGTCATCATGTTTGCATAGCAAGCATTCAAGCCACCAAGAAATTTTCCCAGTCCTCATCAGTTTTGTTTTGTTTTGTTATTTTTATTATTCTAGAACGTAAAGAATTGCTTCAGACATCTGATTTGGCATATTCTTCTTTTATTTAAGGTTTTGAAATTTTCAAACATTAGCACTGTATTTACATTATTTCTATGCCTCTCTCTCCCTTCTCCAACTCTTCCCATGCCCTTCACTCCTCCTCTCAAATTCATGATCACTTCTTACTGATTATTGTCATATACATGTATGTGTATGTGTATGTATATATATACATGTATACACGCATATGTATATATAGCCTGCTGAGTCTTGCTATTAGTGTTGCTTATATTTATTTATATATAGAAATAACTGCTTGGAATTAGATAACCTATCAGGGGGTTCATGCCTGGAAAAGATTCTCTCTCTTTAGCAGCTAACAGTTATCTGTAACTCTTCATCTAAGGGGAAGTCTTATGAGATTTCCCCATCCACATTAGCTTGTCAGCTTGCGTCGTCGTTGTACAGGTCTTGTTTTGGTGACTATGTTTTTAAGATTTCACTGATTCAGCGATTCTGCCATGCATAAAGCATACTATCTCACAGTGGACATTCCGGTTCTCTGGCTCTTAACAATCCTTTCATCCCCTCTTTGGCTATGTTCCCTGAGTTTTACATGTTGATATATTGATTGGGGCAGGCCAACCACAGAGAATTGGTTTCTGTATTGTGACCATTTGTGGTTTTCTGTAATGGTCTCCATCTGCTGCAAAAGGAGCTTCTTTGATGAGAGATGGGAGCTATGCTTCTCTGCCATTGCCCAATGAGCCCATTAACAAAGTGGCCATGATGGCAGGGATGGTGGTCGTGGATGGACTCAAAAGCATGGATTTCCTCTCATGGAGGATGGACTGGCTATAACTGCTATTGATTACCAAATATGCCAGCAGTAAAAACGAACACTGAGCCCCAATATGGCATCATTCCCCATCAGTCAATGACCTGGTTGCAGATTAACTACACAGGATATACCATCATAGTATTCTATTCAGTTACTTCATAGTGAGAAAGAAAAAGGTGGATCTGATCGATAATCTCACGCTCATATAAGTCACTGGTTTTGCCATATATCCTGCTATCCTGGAACATCAGGGTTGACAGAATAATTGGATTTGAAAGAGTTACAACACAAAATGGGTGGTAATAGCTTTGAGGGCTGAACAAGATTAATACTGATATTTTTTTCTTGTGCTGAGACCACCCTTAAGTACAAAGCAAAAATCAGAAAACCCTGTCTCTCAACCAGAACTCCCTGACTCTACCTCACCAAGAACTCCCACAACTCACTGTTTACCTTTCTCTACTTCCTTTTAAAATTATGTCTCTCTTTTTTCTTTTTATAAACATGTAAATGAAAATATTTTGTTGCTGAATATTAAACTTTATTTGCATGTGCTTTCTCAATGTATTTTAATCTCTCTTTGTCCAGGTGCTAGAATATCATATTTTGCTCCTATTTGTTTCTTAGGCAAAGCGAATACTTGTACAATTTACACTAACACTTTAAATCAGTCCTTTATCTTACCTAGAAACCAGAACAAACTAAAGAGGAAAAGAAAACTATAAATAACACCAGGATATATATATAATGTACTGACTCTAAAATAAACATAAAGGCTGCCAAAGGCAAGTTATAAATGGACATAACATCTACAACCTCAGAAAGCAATTGTCAAAATGGATACTCAGCCAGGTGTGGTAGTTCATGCATATAATCTCATAGTTTAGGAGGTTGATACCCAGGCCATCCTGGGGTATAAAACAAGACTCTGTGACAACATACACAATATACCACACACTCACTCACTCTCCTTGAGTGTGAGAAACACATACTAAAATGCAAACACTATATTACTTATTTGCAACACTGACTGTAAGAACTAAGATATTTAGAACAGATTAGCACAACTCTTATACATCTGGTTTGGTTATGAGTAATGGAGAAGGCTAGGATATACAAATCACGATTTAAAGCAATTCTATTTAGAGAACCCAACCTGTGCCTAGAAAAGATAAAAATAAAAAACAGAGAAAAGGAGCCTTTGTATCATGAAAACTACATAGAAGACATGCAAACATCTAGTCTAAAATATGCAACTCATTCAATTCTGATAGCATCACAGCATATAAATAAAGGTAGATAAAAAGAAGGGAAAATTAGCATAAAAGACATAACATTAACAGGTATTGAATATGTGATGAATAAATAATGAAATCAAATCATGCAGAAATACAAAAAGTCATAATTCACAAACTTATCCTAATCTGATGCCCATTACCAAGCATAATCTACTAAGAATACTGAGGCATATGTAAATGAAATAATTCTTTGATTAATAAATAAGATTAGAGGCTTGAATCACCTATAATAGGTTTAAAATGTGCCTACATTTAAATTTTTTCATAGAAACATATGCTATGATAAGCACTGCTTATTGTAATTATGGTACAATTTTAACAGTTATATCAAAGTTTTTAAGAAAATAAAGGTACTCTGGCCTTAACTTGATATCTTCATCTCTCCCTCTTATCCTCCAAATCCAACCCCCCAGCCTCATCCCTGCTTCTGTAACAGACCACTTGCTGTGTTCTCCATTCCTCTCTGCCCTCATCTCCAGTAGATCACACAACTCTTCCTCTCCAAATTCCTTTCCCCTTACTCATTGCAATAACCCAGCCCCAACTCCAGCAGGCATTCCCTGGAAACCTGCCAGCTGCCTGCTGGAGAACAAGGTCAGCTAAGCAGGTAGGCTAGCTTCAGTATTCACTCTCCCTCCTCTGCTCTATATCCAATCTCATCCTCAGGCCTATAGCAGACTACCTGTTGTGGCCTCTCCACACTTGTTGCCCCCATTCCCAAAAGATTAAGCGGATCCTGGTAGCACACCCTGCTTTCCTCCCACTCATGGACCCACTCAGCCTCTCCCTTCCTAGTTCACCCCTATTCCTAAGTGTTAAACCCCAATACCTATACCAATACATTTCACTGAGAACCCCCTGTGACCACACCTATCAGGATCCCAGAAGATTTCCCTGCCAGGCAACACACAGCCACCATACTCTCTAAGAACCAGAGAGGGTAACAGAAACCAAGGAACAAATCACCCACTCAACAAAAACAAAATCAGATGTCAGCACCTAGAGTTAAAATTTTCCTATACCCAGATCCCTAGATGCCAGTGTAAAACCACAATCATTAACAGTGATGACAATATATTTCCACTACAGCATGGCACTGTCTTAGAAACATTCACAGAGTAATGGAATAGAATCCAGAAATAAATCCATGCACTTATCATCAACTGATTTCCAACAGAGGTGCCAAGAACACAAGATGGAGAAATTATAGACTTCAATAAATAGTTTGAGGAAAACATTTTTATCTGCACACAGTAGAATGAACCTAGATGCTTTATCATGCAATATATAGAAGTTAGCTAGATGGACTGAGACAAATGCAAGACTATAGTCCTGAAGTTTATGGAGGAAAACAGGTGGGAAAGATCAACAGAACTGATCTAGGGGACAAAATAAATATGACCAAAAAGCATAGGCAACAGAAGAATAGACAAGTGGGACAGTATCAAAATATAAAGCCTCTGTAGAGCAAAGGAGACAATCAGTGGGGAGGAAGAATGACAGACCAGAATAAAATATTTGAGTAGTATTTATCTGATAAGGATTAATACTCAAGCGTAAGGAACTTAGATGATTTGAAGCAACTAGTTGGCCTGGTCTTTGTGAATGTATGAATGGTGTCTCTTCAAAAAAGATCTGGGCACTTCAGGGATTCTGTCAAAGGATAACAACAGATGAAAATAACACATAATATGAAAAATATATCATTGTCTAACTGGCCCCCTGAAAATGAGTCCTTCACAGGAGAGCAAGTATTCTGTCTAAAAACACATTTAACGCTAAAAAGATTTGCATTATTATAACAACTGGAGAACTCTAAGGCTGTTGGGGGATGAACTCTGAACTAATCAACTAGATTGACTGAAATGAGAAGCAAACCATTGACTGCATCCTTACCAGTTATCTCCAGAATGTGTCAGATTGATGCAGTGGTATTGAGCAGTATTATACTACTCTTGTACCTAGAATGTATCATCCAGTAATGGCAGTCACTTACAGTGTCTGTATAGTCCCCAAGTACTTAAAGTGTGTATTTTGGCACCTATCATCTTGACTTTTATTTCTTCACAGTAGCCAATTTCTCTCACCCACATTTTTCTGGCTGAAATGGAAAATTGATGAAATAGCTCATTGGCTCTGTTAAGATGTGCTGTGGGATGGTCTGTATGTCAAATGTGTTGCTGATTGGTCAATAAATAAATCACTGATTGGCCAGTGGCCAGGCAGGAAGTATAGGCGGGACTAACAGAGAGGAGAATTGAGAGAACAGGAAGCTGGGTGAGAGAGACACTGCCAGCCGCCACCATGACAAGCCGCATGTGAAGATGCCGGTAAACCACAAGCCATGTGGCAAGGTATAGATTAATGGAAATGGATTATTTTAAGCTGTAAGAACAGTTAGCAAGAAGACCGCCACGGCCATACAGTTTGTAACCAATATAAGTCTCTGTGTTTACTTGATCGGGTCTGAGCAACTGTGGGACTGGCAGGTGAGAGAGATTTGTCCTGACTGTGGGCCAGGCAGGAAAACTTAAGCTACAAAGATGCTTTGCAATTTCTCTGCTGGTCAGCCTTACACTATCAATAGACTGCCTTGCAGCTACAAGGAGAGATGTCACCAAAATGTCCATGCTTGAGTAAAAAATGGAGGGTGGGGGTGAGAGTAAATCTAGCCATTATCTTTGTTTAACCAATTTATTGTACTACTGGTATTGTTTTTTTCTTTTAATCCTATACCTACAGGGACATGTTAAACTGATGAAACTCAATATAACAGCTTATATAGACCCCAGGACAGAAGTCTGTGTAAGTGTCATGAAAACAGTAACTTCATTTCCTTCTCTTTTTATTTGTTGTGTTTCTTCTCTTTTGGTGACCTTTAACTATCTCATACAATTAGAGTAAAAATTAGTTGTAGTATTTGGAGAAACTATAGCAATTCTCAATCCCTTTGCTCACTTACTCATTTTAACTTGGGGAAAATATGAATTACACCAGGCATCTGTCAGGTGTGTTGTTTGGCTTCTATTGCTGTGATAAACACCATGGCCAAAAGCAGCTTGAGGAGGAAAGAGTTTCTTTGGCCTACTTGCCTGTCACAGTCCAACACAGAGAAGTCAGCACAAGAATGGGTAGTCAGAAACTAAAGCAGAGGCCATGGAGGAATGTTGTTTATTGACTTGCTTCCCTGACTTGTTCAAATAATTTTCTTGCAGTAGTCTGGGCCTTCCTACACCAATCAGCCATCAAGAAAATAACCCCAGAGACATCCACAAGCCAGTCTGATGACAGCAAACATCGATTGATATTTCCTCTTCTCAATTGACTCTAGTTTGTGTAATGATGATTAAAACCAGCCAGAACAGTCAAGATACTGACATATAGAAGCATAGTCTGCATGATGTAAAATATTCATTTTATGAATGGGCTTAATTGCATATCTTATTTTCTAATATATAAATTTCTCTAGAGAGGGCAAGTTGAGCCCAGATTCAGCGCAATATAACAAGACTATTGTTTCAAAACCAAAACCAAACGGGGCTGGAGAGATGGCTCAAAGTTTAAGATCAACTGATACTCTTTTATAGGACCTAGATTCAGTTCCTAGCACCCACATGGCAGCTCACAAATTATACATATAAAATAAAAATATATAAATTGTTTTTAAAAACATAACATTTTCTAATGTGTCCATTCTTATATTTCCTTTATTCTATTGATTTTGGATGCATATCTTCAAGAGTAGTCAGGACTTAATATCAAACTAATGAATACATATATCCCTTGCACATTTCTACAATCCAAACATGCTCATCATTTTTTATATCTTTACTAATTTTTTTAGAATTTCATGCAATGTATTTTGATCATATTCACTCTCAAATGCTCCCCTTAGTTACTTCCTATATCTCCCCAACTTCTTTTTTAATTTAGTAACCAATAGACTCCAATTTGTGCTGTCCATAAATTCTAGGCACAGGGCCATCCAAGGGAGTATGGTCAACCTAAACACCTTCACTTTTGTATCCCTTGTTCTTTAAGAAATTCTGTGCTCATTGGTCTCTTCTTGTCTTCCCAGTGCAAATGTGGGGCATGAATTGCCTAGTTCACTTCTTCAAATATTTCAGTTCGGCCCATAGTGAGTTGAATCTGTGTTACACTTAGAAAATATTTGGATGAGGATGTTGTCATAGAGATTGTGGGAGCTTTATTAGAATATTAGAAGGTGTTAATACCCAATATAACATATTATATAGTAAAATACTTCTCAGAAATTCTAAACAAGAATTAGTCTGTGTGTAGAGAATAAGAGTCTGGGGTTGCTCAGCCATAAATAGGAAATCTCCTCTACCTAAGACTCAGAGAACATTGCAGAAGAAGGAGTGAAAATATTAAAAGAGCCCTGAGTAGTATATAACAACAATGAAACTGGTTTTAATTCCAGACACAATAGGGCAGCCACACATACAAACCCACAGTGATTATGACAACATGCACAAGACTCATAAGAGATCAAGACAGACAAAAATCTCAATATGGAGGGGGACATGAAGGTGGACATAGTCCCATTCCTAGATGAAGAGCTATTAGTAATTGACAGCTGCTGATATTGTCAATGCCTTGCTCAGCCATCATCAGAGATGCTTTCTCTTGCAGCAGATGGGAACAAACACAAAACCAACAGCCAGACAGTATGCAGAGAGTAAGAGACCTTGGAACACTCATTCTTTTGTTTTGTTTTTCTTGTTGTTTTGTTGTCATTGCTGTTTTTTTGGTCTTTTTTTTTTTTTTTTTTTTGCTTCTTTGGGAATGTCACATCCTGCACCCCAATCCCACTCCACTCATCTCCCAGTCCCTCTGTATCTACCCCCACTCCTATAGTGCCCCCTCCCCCACCCAAAGGAAAGCCAAAAAAGAAAAAATAAAATAAAAACAAACAGTATTAAAAAGAAAAACACATCACTCCATCTTTCCCACGTCTCCATCGCCTCTTCATTCATCTTTGTGGCATTGGGAGCTGCTCTATATTGTGCACTATACCCTTTTGTCCAAACCATTTTACTTGCAAATGTTCACTGTGTAATGAGTTTTTTTTTTGTTTTTTTTGTTTTTTTTTTTTTTTTTTTTTTTTTTTTTTTTTTTTTTTTTTTTTTTTTTTTTAGTTTTTCGAGACAGGGTTTCTCTGTGTAGCTTTGCGCCTTTCCTGGAACTCACTTGGTAGCCCAGGCTGGCCTCGAACTCACAGAGATCCGCCTGGCTCTGCCTCCCGAGTGCTGGGATTAAAGGCGTGCGCCACCACCGCCCGGCGTGTAATGAGTTATTGATCAAGTTCAAGTCCTCTGACTTTGATACACCATCAATAATGAACCCCCACCTGCATTCCTCTCCGATATCCTGCTGTTGCTCCAAGTCATGGAGATCCTGCAGCTATGGTTCTTCAGGATCAGTCCCTCAAACACTCCAGCAGGTCATATATGGGATAGATGTTGGGGTGTGCCAAATCCAAGCCCTGGATGTGTGCCTATGTGACACCTGAGTAGGTCAGTCCAGGTCACTGGGACCATTCCTCTCAGGTGAGGGGCAGAGCCAGCTCTCCCAGGCCCAAGATGAGGGGTAGGACATGCTTTCCCAAATGTGAGGGCCAGCTCTTTTATTGAGTAGACCATCTTTCCCAGACTGGGATCATCAGGGTCCGTTATCCCAGGGCCGGGCAGGTTTAGAGTCAGCTCTCCTGTTGGGGAGGCAGGTCACTCTGAGCTGGTGAGGAGTGGGACTAGCTCAGCAAGGCCCTCATGCTTCAACTCATGGTTCAACACATGCTTTGCATGGGCTCCAGTGGCAACGAGTGACAGATCCACACAGACCCCAGCCGCTGAAGGACCATAGAACCAGACGTGGTCATTGGCAGCAGCTTGGGGTCAGATGTTACCATGACTTCGGGTGGCTGTGCAGGTCTCTCAGATCCAGATGCGCCCAGCAATAGCATGGTCCGTGGGCTCCAACCTGGCCCCATGTGGCAGTTCAGACCCCGGGCAGTTTCTTGGCCCTGATGGCAACAGGAACCATGGACCTCAACATAGACTATAGCTGTGTCAGGGCCATGGACCCAGAAATGGCCACCAGCCCCAGCTCTGGACTGGCATCAATATGGCTTCAGTGTCATTGCAGGCCACCCTGATCTGCGTGGTTGCAGTAACAGCATAACCCTCCTGCATCAAAGATGGCCTTAGATGTTGGCCCAGACCCTAGGCATTTGCCTTTGGTGATAACCAGAGCCTTGGACATTGACAGAGTCCCTGGCTGCAGTGGGACCATGGATCCAGACCTGGCCCTTGGCAGTAGTTTGGGCCTGGATAAAACCATGGCCATAGGTCGCAACACAGGCCACTGAGGTTGGCATGGTCCTACTGCATCCGGAGACTGTGTTGATATGTGTCTCCTCGGCTGCAACCCCGGCCCAGACGTCTCTATGGCACCAGGTGGCAGCACAGTCCATCACAATCTGTATGTCCCTGGTGGCTCTGTGACTCTTGGGCCCCAACATGGTCTCAGGTGTTAGCCCAGGTTCTGGGCATCTGCACAGCCTTCAGTGGTAATAGCAGCCATTGACATTGATGCATACCCTGGCTGCAGTAGTGCCACAGACCGAGACATGACCCCTGGTAGCAGTTCAGACTCAATCAACATTGTGGTCACTGGTGGTACAGATCACCCAGATTGTCATGGCCCAAGCCTCAGCACGTCCCTTCAGCATGGCCACAGGTGGTGATCCAGAACCCAGGCATCTGTGTGATGCTTGGTGGTGACAGAGGCCATGAACATCATCACAGATCCCAGGTGCTGTAGGACCATGGACCCAGACAGGGTTCTCGGAAGCAGCCCAGCCCATATGCCACCATGGCCCTGGGGTGGGAGCACAGGACACTCAGAGGGGCATCACCCGAGTTGCCAGGTGGTCATTGGGACTCAACATGGTCCCAGATAGGGGCCCAGATGCTGGACATCTACTTGCCCCTTGATGATATTAGGTACCATGTACATCAACACAAACCCTGCCTGCTGTAGGGCCTCAGCTCCAGACAGGGCCCTTGGCAGCAGCCCAGGACCAGACAACATCATGTCCCTGTGTGGCAAGCAAGCCTCACACATCAGCCTGTTCTTCACAGTCTTCTACCTGTCTCTCTCTATATATATATAGGACATGAATCTCTCTGCCTCTCTCTCCCTCCCATTCCCCACGATATATTTGCTCACCATAATAGTGCCTGACCACTTGGTGCTGCAAGACCTCTGGCTTCTTCTCATCCACCCAGCACAAACTACTCCAGGTGGCCAAGAGCATGTACATCTCTGGCTGTTCTTGGCTTCTTCCTGCCCACCCTCTGGGCAGGCATGTGGGGAACACTAATTTTTAAATGTGTTATCTTTACCAAATCCCTTCCCTGAACACTCAAGGAACTCTGGGGAAGAGGATACAGAAAGAATATAAGAGCCATAGGGGAAGAAAGATACAAAAAAAAAAAAGGCCCTCTAGATTAGCATGATCAACGCACATATGAACTCTCAGATACTGAGGCAGCATGCAGTGGACCTGCAGAGGTCTGCTCCAGGTCCTTTGTGTATATGTTATGGCTTCCAGTTTAGTGTTTTTATTCCTGAGAGTGCAAACGAGTGGGTCTCTGTCTTTTGTGCTCTCTCTAGAGATCTTTTTCTTCTGTTTGTTTGGCCTTATTCTGATATGCTATGTGCTTTTTAATCTTATTTTATTTTATTATTATCCTTTAGAAGCCTGTTTGTTTTCTAATGAGAGACAGAAAGGGAGTGGATCCAGATGGGAGGGGAAGTGGGGAGAAATTGGGAGGAGTAGAGAGAATAAAATCATAACCAGGTTATATTATGTGAAAAAACAATCTATTTTCAATAAAAAGGAGAAAAAGAAAAGTAATAATCTGTCTCATATGCGTGCATTGCTAAGAGTATTAAACATATTCCCTTGCCAGTAATTCTAAAAGTATGTTCTAATTAACTCAATTTATGTATGTCGGTATAATTCAATTACAATTAAAACAATTTGTTAAGTCTCGGTGGAGTATTGTTTCACATTTAGAACATTTTTTCTCAAGAGATCAACTGTGATTAACTTTAGTAAGGGGCTCAAAGTTCAAATTATTGAGAATTCAAATGTTCCTCATAAATTTTATTCCATTTCTAAACATATTATGGTGAATCTGCTTTAGTCTTCTTAGTTTAGTCTCAAGTAAAATTTAACTTTTCTTCCTCAGATGGAAATCATGAATGTGAGGTCTATCTAAGAGGAGTGTGTTACACCCTGCACACCTGTTCATCTGGACATTTTTTTTGTGTGTGGAGTATCTGAATAGAGAAACTCCTGAGATGCCTAAATAAGTCATATAGTCTTTGTTTACCTCCAGTAGTGCTGTTCCAGGCAGAACAGTGGGAAGTAGTTGCCACCTCCAATTTGTACACATTTTTAAAGACAAAAACCATAATTGTGATGTATACAGAAAGGCAGCCGTGGACATCTGCAGCAAGCAAGTGTTGTTTACAGAAGCAGAGAAACAGCAGTTCAGTGGTCAAGCAGTTCCCATAACCTTTAGGTCAGGGACACACTGGATAGGAATTTATAGCTGGCCCTAAGATCCTTTTACTCTAAGAATTTGTGATTGGTCTAAGTGACCAGAGACCAATTTACCCAAGATAATTTTAGCAGTTAAAGTATTCGTAGGAATTTTTCACAAGTAGGTATAATTACAGTTCAGTAGTCCACTAAACTGTAAATACTGTCATTCTGTGGCTGTCACTGAGTTCTTGGTCTGATTTTCAGTTATGACAGTGCTTTTAAGATTGATCCATGTTGAATGTTTCAATCATTTCTTCCTTTTAAATGTCAAATAATGTTTTATGGATACAATTTGTCCATGTACTGATTAATGATGTCTGGTCTGTTTTCAGGATTGAGAATTATGATATATACCATAACCACTCAAATATCATCAGATTTATAGACATACATCTTCACACCTGGTGGATAAACTCCAGGATTGGGATGTCTAACTCACATGTTTAGCATTTTAAGCAAATGCCTTCCTCACCATCATCACTGTTTCTTAGGAAGCATGTTGCAGTGATCACATAATGAGACACAGGTGAAAGCTTTGTAGTTTAGCTGCTTGTTGACACTTGGCTTTGCTGTAGTTTTGTTCCTGTTTTCATTCATTGAAGTCAATCTGGTAGATGTGCCATGGTATCCTAGCACAGTGCTAATTTGTTTTTACAGGGACTAATAATGGTTGCAAGTAACTTTTCATGTGCTTATATGATTTTCATATCTCTCTGTGACAAAGAAATGTCACCAGTGGAATGTTTGAATCTTTTATCTAATTAATAGAGATATTTCCTATTTATTACATTTTCAGAATTCCTTAATATTCCAGATGTAAACCTTTTATGATATATATGTTTATAAGAATTTTTTGTTGGTCTTGTGGTTTATCTTTTTCTTTACAGTGTATTTAAAAAAATATAAATTTAATTTTAATGATGTACAATGTATCATTTTTTCCATAAAAAAAGGAAAAGAAAGAGGAGAGAAGAGAAGGACTGCATCATTCAATTGTTCTGTATAACAACAAATAACAAACTTAAAAAATTGGAGGGCTAAGTTATAGGGAGAGTTAGTTTGTTAAATGTCCTTAAATTGTCCATTTCTCAATGTGAAGCCAAATTTTAAATTCTTTAATAATAAACAGCATGATTATCCACCGAGATAAGAGTCCTCCATATATTTCAGCTGCTACCAATTTTCTAATTGCTAGAAAATTCTTGAGGATTAGGTTACCTAATATAACACAGAACACCCAACTAAATTTAGCTTCAGTACTTCCTAAAAGCTTTGATTTTTTGCTACATTCTAAGTTCTAAAATATTCCTTTTAAAAATGTTTATTGATTATCTGAAATTCAAATTTAGTTGAGTGCCCAACATTTTTATTTATTCAATATAGCAGCATTGTTGGGGTTACTAATATGATTACTGAATGCCAATTTTGTAAAACTTAGCTTCAAATAAATAGCACTGGACCATGGAAAGGAATTGGGTCAATTTGCATCTTAGCAAGCAATAGCCCAGCCTAAATTAACTGTGTGTAGAAAAGAATTACCTCCTGAGAAGATAAACAGACACACAATACCCAAGCTAAGGATCACCAAACATGCTGTTTATCAGACTAATTGAGGTTTAAGTAAACTACCTTACAGTCTTCATGAATAGTTCCAGTTTTCATCACAAGACAGACTACAACTTAAAGAGGTAAAGACAAGACCAGCAAACTCTAAACCACCAAGTGTAGAGACTAAACTACATCAAGTCAACCAAGAACTAATTGGATATTTCTCTACTTAAAATGTCATACAAAGTGGATACTGCCTTAATGCTTGTAGCTGTTGGAGAGGCCTTGGTAGGGATCTTAGGAAATGCATTCATTGCATTGGTAAACTTCATGGGCTGGATCAAGAGTAAGAAGATTGCCTGTATTGATTCAATTCTCACAAGTCTGGCCATGTCCAGAATTTGTCTGCAGTGTATAATCCTATTAGATTGTGTTATATTGGTGCAGTATCCAGACACCTACAACAGAGGTAAAGAAATGAGGATCATTGACTTCTTCTGGACACTCACCAACCATTTAAGTGTCTGGTTTGCCGCCTGCCTCAGCATTTTCTATTTCTTTAAGATAGCAAACTTCTTCCATCCTCTTTTCCTCTGGATAAAGTGGAGAATTGACAAGCTACTTCTTAGGAGTTTACTGGCATGCTTGATCCTCTCCCTGTGTTTTAGCCTTCCGGCGACTGAGAATTTGAATGATGATTTCAGACATTGTGTCAAGAAAAAGGAGAGAATAAACTCTACTTTTAGATGCAAAGTAAATAAAGCTGGACATGCTTCTGCCAAGGTAAATCTCAACCTGGTCATGCTGTTCCCCTTTTCTGTGTCCCTGGTCTCATTTCTCCTCCTGATCCTGTCCCTGTGGAGACACACCCGGCAAATGCAGCTCACTGCATCAGGGTACAAAGATCCCAGCACAACAGCTCACATAAGAGCCATGAAAGCAGTCATTTCCTTCCTTGTCCTGTTTGTTGCCTACTGTCTGGCCTTTCTCATAGCCTCCTCCGGCTACTTTATGCCTGAGAGTGAATTAGCTGTAATTTGGGGTGAATTGATAGCTCTGATCTATCCTTCAAGCCATTCATTTATCCTAATCCTGGGGAACAGTAAACTAAGACAGGCATCTGTGAGGGTGCTTCGTAAAGTAAAGACTATGCTAAAGAGAAGAAACTGTTAAGAGCATGGACAGATCTGAAGAAAAGCTTTCACTTTCTAAGATAAAGGAGGACAAGATCGTTATCTTTCATTCTTACGGGAATACTGGTTTCATGTAGTGACATCCCTTAAACAGACTTAAGATTGAATCTCAGGAAATCTCAAGTACAACAATTTTGTATGTATCTGTCTCTATTTGTCTCTCCCTCTCTACAGAGTTGAAATTTTTTTTAAAAATCTGAATAAATTATAACAAATAGCCAGAAGAGGAAAGGACATTTTCATAGTCAGTTCTGAATCACTTCTTGAAATGCAAAGCCACCTGTCAAATTCAAAATGATTGTAACAGCATCTCGCTGTTGTTTGCATCCTATGGAAAGAGCGAGTTCATTCTTATGACCCTACTTAGCATTTTCTTCTCAGGTCACCGAACTCTGTTAGCGATTGGAGAAGAATCAAGTACAAAGTGACAATTTTTGTTTTGGAGACAGGATCTCACCATGTGATTCTGGCTGACCTGGAACATGCTATAAGGACCAGACTGGCCTTGAACTCACAGAGATCTGCCTGCTTCTGCTTCCCAGTTCTAGGATTAAAGGTGTGCACCACCACATCTGGCTCAGGTGATGATTCTTAACAAATGCTTTGGAAATATATAATATGTGGGAAATTAACAGTGAATTTAAGCACTGTTCAGATATAAATTGTGATTAAATGTTATATTAACTTCAAAAATATTTAGGATTATAAATCAGTGGATGAAAAATATTCTAAAAGTAGGGTAGTAAGTTTTACACTGACTTTCTGAAAAATACCTATTGGCTGCATATTGAAGCAAATTTTTTCACAAAGAACACCTATAACATTGCTCTGAACACCTAGACTGTACCCGTCAGAGATTACAAAGACATTATGATAGGATATGGCCTCCGATACTGAAAACAGAATCAGTTATACTAAAGCTGGATACATACCTGAAGACTAGTCAGCATGCTATAGAGATATCTGCATTGCCATATTTATTGCAACACTATTCATAATAGCTAAGATTTGCAACAAGACTATATACCCATCAACAGATGAATCAATAAAGAAAATTATGTATCCGTGATGGAGTTTTATTCAGACATAAAGAAGAATGGAGTTGTGTCATTAGCAAGAACATAAGTAGAACTAGAGATCATTGTGATACCTGAAATAAGCCAGACCTAGAAAAAACAAAAACTGCATGTTTTCTCTGAAGTGGAGAATATAGATTTAAATTGATGGATAGGTGGATATTGATATAGTATAAAATAGAAATGGACTTTTTGAGAGTGTGAAGAAGTCTAAAGGAACAGGGAAGTGATATAGCAGAGCGTAATGATGGTAAATAAAAAGAAAGAAGGAAAGAAAGAAAGAAAGAAAGGAAGGAAGGAAGGAAGGAAGGAAGACAAATAACACGTGCCCTCTCAAACATGGAACCTGGAATATTAAAAGTGTGTGTGCAAGTCATGAAAGCAGAAATGGGACTACTTAAAGAAGGAGAAGGAACAACAGGAGGAGGAGGAGGATGACAGCTGAGGACAATGGCAAAGAGTAATGACATGAGGAAAGTACCATTATTTATACATGGAGCAATTTTATACAGAAACCCATCATTTTACATGCCCACTAAAAAAAGGATGACAAAAAAAGGTACACATACTTAATGAGAGAAAAGGAAAGAAAATGCAAGGCCAGGAAAGAAAGTAAAGGAAACAATTAAGAGACAAAGAAAAAATAGTGAGAAGTGAAAAGAAACAAAAAGAAGTGGGAGAAATGTGGCCTGGAATGAGGGACCTGAGCTACAGAGAGCCCAGTGTGGTGAGGCATGTCTGTGACTCCAGGACCTGACAGGCAGAGAGAGGTGATAGAAGGGGAGTTCATGGCCAGCCTGGGCTACATAGTCAGAACCTATTTCAAAGTATGAGAGAGATCAAGGAGGGGTGCATAGGAGAGGTTGGAGGGGGGAAAGAGAGGAGGAAAATGATGTAATTATAGTATAATTTCAAACAAAAAAAAATTTTAAAGCAATGGGGTAGGAAAATGCCCTGACAAGTAAGGGGCTCAGTTAACAAGTCTAGCAGCCTAAGTTCATCCTTGCTAGGATAAAATTGCCTCACTCAGGAAGGTGGGTTTAATTCCTGAGTGTATTAATTATTGTAAATCATGTGGAGATAAACAAAAAAAAAGTTGAATGGTAGATTTGCATAGCTTCTTTTACTATAGCAATGATGACAGTTTTTAAGCTTTCACTATGAGAACTCAGTGAATGGACCACAGAAAGTACAGCTGAATTCCTTTCTGGTTCTGTTCCTCACATGCTCAGTAGACAGCCATTCATAGGTACCAGACACTGTTATAGGTGCTGAAAGTGCATATGTGATACAATAAAGCCCATTGTGTTGTGTCATGTACAGTTACAGAAAATACCATGGAAGACAAATAATAATCAAATAAACATAGTTACAAATCATAATTATACAACTGAGAGTAACTGAAGAGGAGGAATCATTTTGTACTGAATTACGATAGATCTATATCAAGAAAGTAAAATCAGAGCTGGTTGTCAACTTGATTCAGCTTGGAATCAACTGATTGGCATGCCTCTGACAGGTCTGGGTGGGTATTCCCTTTAATTAATTGAGGATGGAAGACTCTCCCCTAGAGTGAACAACACCTTCTGGTGGCAGAAAGAAAGAGATCTGAGTTTGCTAGTGAGTTACTCCACTGCTGCTGCTTCTACCTCAATCCTTTGCTAACATTGGAACCGAGATTTTTTTTCTGTCCTTCCAAAGTTAGACTGAAGAACAGTAAATTCTCATGTATCCTGCAGCCCTTCAATGCCATCCTCATAGACTGAGAAGTTACTGTGTCCTCTGTCTCACAGCTTATATCGTATAAACCAAACTAATAAACCATGTTTGTACTATATATGCAATCTACCCATTCTATCTCTCTAGAAAACTCTGACCAACACGGACTTTGTGTTATCAGAAGTGGGGTCACTGCTGTGATAAACCTGGCCATGTGGTTTTTAAGTCTTTGGAACTGATTTACAAAAGGAGTGTGGAAAAATTTGTAACTTGGAACTATAAAAGCACTCTACTGTAAACAGTGCTTAAAGGATCATTCTAGTGGAAGTTTTGAAAATAAAAATGCTGGAAGAAACAAAGAGAGTGAAGGTTTGTCTCATGGTATTTCAGAGGAGAAAAAGGATTGTATTGGGACTGGGTCAATGGGAAACTACAACACTCTATCTAGATAGAATGACAAATGGCCCAGATCCTTCAGGAATGGACAGATGGGTCACCCCTCCAGACAAAAACATAAAACCTGATGAGGTAGCCAATGAAGATGGAGAAGCACAAAATGAGCAGGAGAAGAAGATAGTTATAAATAGCAGCTAAGGCCATGTAACTAGTTACAGAAATGAAGATTATAATTTCCATATTTCTGTCATTCTTTGTTATGGAAATTCCTTTACACTGTGTGAAGATATGTCACTGTGACCAGTTTAATAAAAAAGCTAAATGGTCGATAGCTAGGCAGGATTTTGTGGGCAGAGAGAACTCTAAGAAGAAGGCAGAGTCACCAGCCAGATGCAGAGCAAGCAGGATGGGCACTATGAAAATAAGGTAATAAAGCCATGACACAAAAGGTAGATTAAAAGATATGGGTTAATTTAAGTTATATGAGCTAGTTAGAAACAAGCCTAAGCTATCGATTGAGCTCTTATACTATTAAGTCTCCATGTCATGATTTGAGAGCTGGCTGATGGGACAGAGAAAAATCCACTTACATTTTGTTAAGAATACATTTTTACATGTATGTTTACACATACATTAAGCAGATTTTTCCTCTCTTTCTTTACCATATAATAAAACAGTGATTGAGATAATATTGGTATATAAGAGTTATAAATCTATATTGTCAAATTTAATTTTTGAGAGACTGAGCACTTCTTAAGGGACTTAGCCATTTATTTGAGGGACAGAAGATAGGGTTCTTGGCTGTGTGTTGGACATTTATGCCAGATTAGACAGAATTATGACCTTGTAATTGCTTACACTTAGAAATCAAGCATGGCATTGAAGTGGATATCAAGTTGACAAGGAGTGGATTTGTGATGATTAATCTTGATTGCAAATTTGATTGGATATGGATCAACTAAAAGAGATGCTGTGAGTAGAGAATAGGGGCTAGGAGGGTAGAATCCTAGAAAGATTAACTGAGACGCTATGGTGGTTTGACTAAAAGTGCCCCCATAGGCTCATATATTTAAATACTTAGGGAGTGGCACTATTTGAAAGGATTAGGAAGTATGCCCTTGTTGAAGGAACTGTGTCACTGAGGGTGAGTTTTGAGGTTTCAAAAGCCCCAGTCAGGGGGTTAAAGAGAAGGCTTAGCAGTTAAGATCACTGGCTATTCTGCCAGAGGTCAAGTTCAATTCCCAGCACCCACACGGTGGCTCATAGCCAACTATAATGGGATCCAGCGCCCTCTTCTGGCATGCAGGTGTATATGCAGATAGAGCACTCATATACATAAAATACATACATAAATAAAAAGGCCCAAGCCAAGCCCAGAGGCTCTCTTCTTCCTGCTGCCTGCAGATCCACATGTAGAACTCTCAGATCCTTCTCCAGCATGTTATCTGCCTGCATACATGCTTCTTGCCGTGCTGATGATGGACTAAACTTCTAAACTGTAAACAAGTCCCAGTTAAATGCTTTCCCTTATAAGAGTTGCCAGGGTCACAGTGTCTCTTCACAGCAATAGAACACTGACTAAGGCAGAGGGTTAGGATCTTCCCCAGAACAGGCTGTACCTTCCACTGGCAGCCCAGATAGAAATATGTCTGAGGAAGAAGCCCTACTGCCCTTGCCTACCAGCCCTTGCTATCTACTTAGATGTACGTCTATTCTAGCTGCCACCATCCTTCAGTGATACAAACCAGTTTCTTTGGCCTTCCAACATGAACTCAATACCAGGAGCTCTTCAGAAATATTCTGGACTTTCTGTGCCATATTGTAACTGTTAAGGAATCTAGACTCACAGACTGAGCAGCTACCAGATTCTGAGTCTCTCCAATGTTCAGACAGAAATTGTTGTACCACCCAGCCTATGTCATGCAAGCCAAACTAATAAATTCCCTTTGTGTTGTATATTCTCTCTAATTGCTCATTCTTCTAGAGAACCCTGGTTAACACAGAACAAAATTTCAAGTATAATTAGTATAAAATGCTCTAGAGAAATAACATCAGAAAAAGAAATGATGACAGAGTAAGTACAAAGACCTCAGGAGGAAATGTTGGAGATGTTATATTTTCTAAGTATATTTTCTCTAATACTTTGGGCTTCTTAGATTGTTTTTCTATGAAGCCATCTACTCCCCACCTACCACATGGCTGCTTAGAAGTAAAACGTCTTTCTCACTTCCCCACGTCCTTCCTCTAGGCGGCTGCAGAGATTGACAGTTTACCTGTTGTACAATTCCTCTTTTAAACTCTAATAAAATTGTCCCCATGCTTTTTCTGAGTCCTTTCTTAAATTATTTTATTAGTAAGACTAAGATTCTTGAGAAAGGGCCCATTTCCCCAATAACACATGGCACCATAGGGGAGGTCCCCCACATTTTCAGTAGCAGAAATTTGTATGTATTTGGCTTCTTCCTAAAACAGTTCTTGCCTTGCAAGGGCTAGATGGCAAGGTTTTAGTAAATCTAATTCTTCTACTCTTAGGCAGACATTGGCTATAGCTGTGCTCTCTCTCTCTCTCTCTCTCTCTCTCTCTCTCTCTCTCTCTCTCTCTCTCTCTCCTTTGTGATCTACTATATGTGTTCATTTCATAAGACAAAACATATAGAGATAACCCACTGTGAGTTTCATTCCAGGCTAGTCATTTCTGTGGGTATGGGATAAATCTACCTAAGATCAGGAAAGTAGTCAATTAGTTAGAATGATAAAATCAAGCTTCTATAACCAAATATAAGCAAATCAACATAGTCTTCATTGTCTTTTTTAATTTATTTTTTATTTTTATTAAATTTATTTTTATTGTGGTGCGACTCATCTATAGCCCCTGCACTTGAAAGACAGAGACAGGAAACTCAAGAGTTCAAGGTTACCCTTGGCTGTATATCAAGGTCAGGCCTGCCTGAGGTAAGACCCTGTCTCAGAAAGAATATGTTAATAAAGCTCAAAGCAGCAAAGACAAAGGGTGGTGACTGGGGTGGGAGGATATATGCTCCCAGAGAGCTGTCATGTGATCTGGACTACAGAGGAGGAGGAAAAATCACAAAGGAATGTACGGTTAATTCTATGAACACATTCTGGTGTTCCAGTGGGGACAGAGAAACATGAACTAAAAATGGAAGTCAGTTCCAGACTAGAAAAGATACTGTGAACAGCAGATTGAACAGGAATTTGTTGTTCATTGTATTGACAATGAGACAATTTTTGAAATAGTATAGTCAGACATTGCTTTCCCAGCATTTCAAATTAGCATATGAACCCATTGATACTGTAAAGTTGTGCTTACAGAGGAATAGTATCTCCTGATCAAGAAATCTGTTTTAATGTGAGCAAACTACAAGTTTCTCTGGGGGACTAAAAGGCACCTTGATATGAAGAAGAAAAGAAATGGAAACTAGAACTTTTAGCAGAAAAAAGAATTGGAAGACTAATCAACTTTAAACAAGCAAAGCCAGTAGCTGGGGTCTTGTTGCAGAACAAAAGTGTGATGGGATGGGTTTATCTGTGACTATCCCGCCTACTCTCTCACTTTATTACACAAGGCAGTTTTGTTTTGATATGACCTTCGCTACGCAGACTTCACGGTCCGGCTAGGTAGTAACTCACTATGTAGGAAATCAGTATCTGTTATTTTTCATGTCTGAGGTTGTAAAGTATATTGAGCTTTATTTTTACTTACTTCCTACTTTTTCCTAGGCTTTAGATAAATGTTTTCATGAAAAATTGAGAAATATCAGAGTAGATGATCCCAGACTTCTTGTTATATAAGCAGACAACTTTCGTCCTTTCATCCTCTCCTAAGTCAGTTTCAAATGTTCTCACAACAAAATGTGTTGTATAAATAATAATAATAATAATAATAATAATAATAATAATAATAATCCAGCTAGGTATGTAGGCTGTTCTAATCAGATTCCAAATTGCCTTCACTTCTTCATTGACACTTATGCTGAAAGCAAGAGACTTAGATCCTTGGTAGAGGCCACTGGAGTCTTCATTTTTATCTTCTGCTTTCTGGGCTTCCTGCATTCCATGTTTTCACAGTCTGGAAAGTGAAGATCTAGGTGGAGTACAGTCCCTGCAATGACTGTATTGAATCCACCAGTTGGCATAGGCTTGCCTATAGTCAGCTCTCTCTCTCTCTCTCTCTCTCTCTCTCTCTCTCTCTCTCTCTCTCTCTCTCTCTCTCCATCCCTCCCCTGCCCCTCCTCCCTCTCTCTCATTCACCGTCCTTCCCTCTCTCCCTTCATCCTCTCAGAAGCTTGAGTGGTAGAATGGGATATAAATGTTATGTTTCTCCTATGTTTATCCATGCAAAGCATCTGGTAAGTGAATTTCCTCACATAACTTTTCTAAGCTCCTGTAATCAAGGTTCCCAAACTGGAAGGGTGGAGAGGATGTTCCAACAACACAAATGTGTTGTATGTTTTCTATTACATTTCTGGATGCTAAAATTGCAAAATGTAAATAGGGCTCATTCTTTCTGAAAACTGTAAGGAAGACTCTGTTGTGGGCTTTCCCCCTTGCTCAAGCGAGTCCTGGGGACTCTCTTAGGTCCAAGATAAATGTGGCAAAATGACAATTGGGCATTGAAACATTGTCAGAGAAGCTCACAACATAAGTTTTTGTTTGAACTAAGAAAAAAGCTTGTGTATTGATCATTTGGTCACTGGAGAACCATACTCTTAGAAGGAAAACAGGAGCCAAGATATTCATGCTGATGATTTTATTGATGCTTTCAACTTGAGGAAAGAAAGGGCCAAGTGGTTTATTCTTCTGAAAGTTCTTCGTCATTCTCTGAAACAAAGAGACGGACTTCAGAAGCCAAATAGTTCTAAACATGGCACGTGCCTGATACCTTCACCACCCAGTAGTCTCATTAAAATGCATTATATTGCTGGATGTGGTGGCCTGTGCCTGTGACCCTAACACTCAGGAGCCTAAGGTGAGAAGATCAGTGAATGTGAGACCAACTTGGACTGCACGGTGAATTCCAACCAGCCTGGGCTACAGAGTGAAGCCCTGTCTCAAAACAAATACATTCAGAGATAGAATAGGAATAGGAACTGACTAGGAGAGGGGAAGAGAAGGAAGAAGAAAGAGAAGGAGAGATGATAAGAGAGAGAGAACTTGGGGACACACTAAACTAATCTGATAAGAGAAATTCTGACAGGGCGGAAGGGACACTTGCTGCCATCAGAAGGAAGAGGGCCTTTCTGTGTGTAGATGTGAGGCGGGGAGAACCCTGGCAAGAACACATCTGGGAAAGAATGTTAGAGAGAAAGAAAAGATGTAAAACTCAGATAAATGAGAAAAATTGTGGAATTTAAAGAGAAATTTACTAAATGATAGAGTGTAATTAGTCTCCAGGGAATCATCGGAGGACATCTCTAGCTGATTCTCCTTCAACTGGTCACCAGGACTGCTGCTGTACTAACCTTTCTGGTTTCTCTTGCCACCTTTCCCAGAATGTAGTTTCTGGCCACCTTTTGCGTTCTGGCCTTTTCCGCCTTTCTGGCCGCGACTTCCTTGGCCACCTCTTCCTTTTTGACTTCTACGCTGACGATCCTGACCTCTCAAGCTGTCATCATCAGAGCCTCGATTACCGCCTCGGCCTTTCGCTTTGTTGAGCTTCTCTTTCCCTCTTTTGAGGACATCCTTAGCCGACTTGCCAAGCTGACCTACTTGTTCTTCAAATTGGTTCTTCATTTCTTGTATCCCTGCACGGAGATTACCAACTTTTGGGGGAGAGAGAACACACATTCAGAAAAAGATCAAAAATATAGAAAGAATCACCATGAGCTTAACAAGATAATCGTAGACTCTATTATTGACTCGATTTAGTGAGAAGTTCTTATACTGGGTAGACGGTATTAGGTAGTGACCAAGTCTAATACTTAGAAGAAAAGGGTGGCCAGGTGGTGGTGGCGCATGCCTTTAATACCAGCACTCAGGAGGCAGAGCCAGGTGGATCTCTGTGAGTTCCAGGCCAGCCTGGTCTACAGAGCGAGATCCAGGACAGGCACCAAAAAACTACACAGAGAAACCCTGTCTCAAAAAACCAAAAAAAAAAAAAAAAAAAAAAAAAAGAAGAAGAAGAAAAGGTTCAGGGAGATCTTGTCTAAATGTGTATAATTACCTAATCAAAAACACTTTACTTCTTTGTCCCAGTTTACTCTCCTGTCTTTTGATACACCTCTTTTGGTATACCATCTCTTGTATGAGGTCTTTCCTTTCCTCCTGTGCTGTGAAATCTATAATTTTCTATGCCCACTTTCCTAACAGTGATCCTGGTTATGCCCAAGCTTCACTATCTAATAGATTCTGGGTACCTCGAGGATACTAACCATGCCCTACTTAGCTATTAAACTCTTGGTAGTGACAAAACGGGCATGCCATGATGAGGGCAAGTGTAATTTTTTTTGTAATTTTTATTTTGCAATACAATTAAGTTCTACATATCAGCCACAGATTCCCTCGTTCTCCCCCCTCCCGCCCCCCTCACCTTCCCCCTAGCCCGCCCCCCATTCCAATCTCCTCCAGGGCAAAGCCTTCCCCACAGACTGAGATCAACCTGGTGGACTCAGTCCAGGTAGGTCCAGTCCCCTCCTCCCAGGCCGAGCCAAGGGACCCTGCATAGGCCCCATGTTTCAAACAGCCGACTCATGCAATGAGCACAGGACCCGGTGCCACTGCCTGGATGCCTCCCAAACAGATCAGGCCAATCAACTGTCTCACCCACTCAGAGGGCCTGATCCAGTTGGTGACCCCTCAGCCATTGGTTCATATTTCATGTGTTTCCGTTTGTTTGGCTATTTGTCTCTGTGCTTTATCCGACCCACAAAGATACCCCCACAACAGACTGCTGGCAATGGTCGAGAGACAGTCCGAACTGACCTACTCTGGTGATGGGATGGCCAAACACCCTAATTGTCGTGCTAGAAACCTCATCCAACTACTGAGGGATCTGGATGCAGAGATCCATGACTAGGCCCCAGGTGGATCTCTGGGAGTCCAATTAGCGAGAATGAGGAGGGTGTATATGCAAGTGTAATTTTTATTGAATTAGCATTGGAGGAAATAATATAAGTAATCAAAACATGTCTTTCAGGAAACCCTAGCTAGGTGTGCCATCACAAGGTCAGCCAAGGCAAGAAAAAAAAGGCAGAGGAAAGCAAAAACCCCACATTGAACACCACAAAGCTGAGTCCAAAGCAAACATTGGGTTTTTTCCTCTTTTTTCTTGTCTTTCTCATTTTGTTGGTGTTATTATTGTTATTCTGCTTTTTTTAAATTTTTGAACCTATTACAATGTGGAACTAAGAACTAAATAGTAGAATAATGGAGAGAGGAAATTTTTAAAGTTTAGGCATAACTTTTTTTTAATCTAAAAAATTGACCAAATTTTATACTAGACTAGTAATTCAGAAGTTGCTAGATATAATTCATAATAATACTCAATAACTTAATTGAAGCTGAAATATCTCACCTGATTCATGGAAGTCTCCCCCCTCAGGAGATTCTGTGAAGAAAAAACAGTACACATACACACACACACACACACACACACACACACACACACAAATAATGAAGTTTAAAATGGAATTTCAAACTGAGTAGAAAGATTATTAACAAGTCAAGAAGCATCCTCAAGCTATGTGGCTTTCAAGGTTTTGTTTCTTTGTTTGCTGTCATGGGACTGAAGCCAGAGTCTCATACAATGGGCAAGTGCTCTATCATTTACCCAATCTCCTTTATCTTTCACTTTGAAGCAGGGTCTTGCTAAATTGTCGGGGCTAGACTTGAAGACACTCTGTAGCCCAGTTAGACAGTAGACCTATGAACCATCCTCTTCCATCTTCTCAGTAAGGAATACAGGCCTGCGCCTTCAAGTCCGGCTCTAAGGAGTTTTTGCTTTTTGTTTTTACAACAAACTTTCTCATTAATTCTTTTTATTTGATTCTGCCATTTCTTTGATGGGATATTTACTGATTGAATAACCATAATATTTAAGCAACTTACCTAATATATTCATTACTCAATTGAGTTATATGTTGTACTATCTGGTGCTATGTCAACTTGACACAACCTAGCGTCATCTCAGAGGAATAAACCTCAGTTGAGAAAATGCCTCCATAAGAACCTGCTATAGGCAGGCAGGCAGGCTTGCTGGGCATTTTGTTAATTAGTGATTGATTGGGGAGGGGTCATCTCATTGTGAGTAGTACACCCCTGGACATGTGGTCATGTGGTATATAAGAAAGCAGGCTGAGCAAGTCTTAAGGAGCAAGACAGTAAGCCATGCTCTTCCTTGGCCTCCGCATTGCCTCATGCCCCTAGGTTCTTGCCCTGCTTGAGTTCCTGCTCTAACTTCCCTCTGTGATGGACTGTCACATGGAAGCATAAGTGAAACAAACCCTTTCCTCTCCACGTGTCTTTTGATCAAGGTATTTTATCAGCAATAGAAACCCTAATGACAACGTATACAATGGCATCAAAACCACTGTAAATGAAAGAGGTTTGTGTGACTCCATTGTTAGCCATGGTCTGTAGAACTATTTAGAGAAAAGCATTTGCAAATAAACAGTGTGCATGTGTTCTGCTCATATTCAGACACTATCTCACTGACACAAAAGACATGATGTGAAAGGTTGGCTCATGTTTAACACTATGACGGAAGACTACTAAAACATTGGGTAGTTTCTACTCTGGCTTTTTGAGACTTCCTAAACCAATTTCTTAGAACTTCTAAATGACAAAAATGTAAGCAAAAATCAAAGTGTGACACATTCTGAAGGAAAATGAAGTATAACCTTAAATAGAGACTTACCACTCTCTTGAAGAGAATTTTCATCATCTAGGATTTTAAAAGAAAAACATAAAAATTTAAGGTTTGAGTTACTAGATTATAACTGTGTGCTTGTATAAGTCAAGAAAATATAAATATAAAAAGGAAAAAACTAAGAGACTGCTAGTGAAATTAAGATATATATTATATACAAAACAAATGAATATGTGGTTTAAATACAGTGAACCATCATTTCCCAAAGTAGCACCCTAGTCCCCATTATGGACTGAACAAGAAGTAAAGGGGAAATCAAGCAGCCATCTAAATTCCTTCCTTTGCAGTGCACCACATGCTTGGTGATGTGATTTCCTGAAGATACAACTTGAGAATTAAACCATCCATGGCCACATGACTCACTGTCTACATTAGCAAGACTTTACTACCCACAAACCCTTTTTCCCAGAAGACAAGCTTTTCAAACAAGGATTGTTTATTTCAGGAAATTATTCAAAATCCTTTTAAAGAAACACAAGTCTGTTCAACTCTCTAAAGCCATAATGTTTATTCTCCATGACTGCTTTCATAGCTCCTCCATCATATCACAAATTATATATTTTACCTGATCTTAACAAAGACCTCATTCCACCAACCAGACCCCAGAGCTTTATTTTTTGAATGTTCCAATTTTGCCTCTTGCATTTAACCATGGAATTAAAGGAAAATGGTACTTTCTTTCATCATATTAACAAAAAAGTCATTTTTGTTCGCCAACGGATTGTTTTGATGGTATCTTAAGGTACCCAAATTTTGCTAACCTTCTAAGATACATTTTCATTCAGAAGTTTCTCAGATTTTGATAAACAAATGGTCTAATCGGAGCCCTGTACTTCACTAAATTGTAATGCTTTGCATGGGAAACAAGTAAATCTAGGAAGCAGTAGAAGAACCAATTAATCAAACTTTTATTAAACATGAAGATTTAATAAAAATTCTCAGTATTTCTAAATGTTCAGGCACTTGTTGGAAAGGAAACAAAATATCCAGGTGAATTATAACAATTTCACCCTATTCACATAGAGAGTGAGTGTGTAAAATCTATGCATGTTCAGATAGTAAATGTTACACTGTAAAGATGCTGTCTTAGAATATACACCCAGATATTCAGACACACATCTTTGCCATCAGTGAAAAATGTTGCCTCTCCTTTTATTGGCCTACTCTCTAGATATTAACTAATTGCTTATAAGAAGCAGCCCAAATCTACCCTTTTCCACGAATTTCGATCCCATTTCTTCTCTTACCTTCATCAGCCCTCTGAGCTGAGGTCAGAGCCAGCAGAGCCATAGAGAGCAGAACCAGAAACATCCTGGAGGTAGCCATGGTGTCTCTCTCTCTCTATCTCTCTGTATCTCTTGATGCTGGAAGAACTTCAGCACAGCCTTTATAAGACCCAGGGAAACAATGTCACTTTGAAGACCATAGGTTGGGCACTTCCCACCCATATCTAATTTGTTACTTGAGCCCCAGCCAGATTAGCTGGATTATATTAAAGAACAGGTTGTGTTCTTCAAAGGAAACCAATTATTTCTTCAGGTTATTTGAAACAATGGCTCATTCTCCTCGTTTATTAATTTCTAAGTGTTACTAATCGTCATCCGCATTTAATATTCCACCTAGAACTGTGCTTCTCTGTTTTATTACAGGATCTAACACTGTTCTGACATTGCACAGTGTTAGTGACTTCAAGATAGTTTCCTATCGAATGAGCCAAGAGAATCATAAGGAAAACAGACTCTAAAAGCAAAAGAAAAACACAATCACAAGGAGAAAACACGGGTCAAGAAAACCTAGAATAAGTTATCTTCTGTGGCTTGGAAAAAATTCAAGAATAGTTGCCAATAAAAGAGCAAACCCAACCTGTAAACATTTCAAAGACAATAGTTACTTAGAGTTGAGATCATGAATTTAATGTATTATCAAATCAAAACACAAAATAATCAGAATAATGACTAGGTTGGAAAACAACATCCTGTAAGGGTCACTGAGTGAACTAAAGATGTTCAGCTTGGAAAGAGAAGATTGAAATTAGGTACCCCTGTCATCCTAAGTGATATAGAACAAAGAACAATCTTGTTTGAGTCCTTCTGGAAGGTGGAAGCTAAGAAAAGAAGGACATTTTGTTGGTAATATAAAAAACTCCATAGAATTATTGAAATTACCTCACAAAATTTTAATTCATTTTAAAATTATCTTAATATTTTTAAATATCTTAGAAGAGTATAAATAAATTTATTAAAATTATTGATATTTTAAATAATAAATTTGAATTCTCCATTAAAATGAGCTATGGGGCACTTTCATGCATAGACACATCTGATAGTTATCTTTGCTGTTTATCTGGCCATTATGTCCTTCCTTCCTCTCAAGAAAATGTGCTCTCTCCTTGGCTCTTTTTCCCAAGAAAGATGTCATGGCCTTTTTATGATATCCTTAAAATATACCCTCAAATATACTATTTTAATCTTGTTTTCTTTTCAGGATACTTCATCTTTTTTCTTTCATTTCATTTCCAAACTTAATTTTTACATCTATGCTTCCTTCTTTTGTTTTTATTCACCATATAAAGCACTTAATGAATAATATATAGAACAATAAACAGACTAATGAATAAGAGATAAATGTCACAGGGATGAATGGATAAATAGCTGAAAAGTGATAGCTAGATAATAGATAGAAATAGATGATACATAGATAGATAGATAGATAGATAGATAGATAGATAGATAGATAGATTATATAATAGGCAGATAAATGGATATATGGATAAATATATTATAATACATACAATACACTTAATGTGCAACAAGATGTTTTATTTATTGTGTGCTAACTCAATTGATCTTTATATACTTTAACTTTTAAAATATTTAATATATTTATCATGTTTATGCAAAATTTAATCTTATATATAAAGGAACTTGATTTGTATTTGCATATACTCTTCAAAATTTTGTTCTTGGGATTGGTAGATGCCTTCAGGAATTAAAAGCCCCTCAATCCCAGTGGTTGTGAGCTGCCTGGTATGTGTGCTGGGAATTAAACTCATGTCCTCTGGAAAAGCATCAAGCACTCTTAAACTCTGAGCAATCTCTTCCTGATAGCAAAACTAATTCCTTTACCAGCCTTGTACAGTAGGACACCTTGTTGATGAGCAAAACTAATTGGTTAAAATGATGGTGGTTAGAAATGTAGCATGCATTTCATTGATTCATCGGTGTTCCAACTTTGACCCCGTTGATGCCAGTCATTCCTGTCAGTTCAGCTCTCAAATCTATAGTGATCGTTTATGCAGTTGGCTGATTGTCAAGTGTCATGCAAAACTTCATACCAGCTACATCAATGACTAGGTTTTGAGAGAATAAGATTCATAGTCATGGTTTTTTATTTCACAGACCAGTCACTATACTAGACTTTCTGAGTTAGATATGCATGAGGCAGATTCATGAGCTGTTATGGAAAAAGTTTAATAGTCACTCATAGGTAATGATTAGCATTGATTTCAAAATTCTGGAATTATGATTTCAAAATGGTTTCTGTATAGAGCTCAGGGAGCCCTCTGTGAGGGAGGGACAGGATTAGATGGTTTCTCTCTGAGAAACACCTTATGGAGTCATAATAGGCAAGAATAGCCTTCTCCCTTTGTGTCACAAGGGCAGGAAAAGCAAAAAAAAAAAAAAGAACAGAAAGAGACAGAGAAGGCCAGTAATTGAGACGTGGGCCTACAATCTCAATGCTGAGGTGCAGAGACAGGCAGATTGGAAGTTCCAGACCAGCCTGGGCTACCCGATAAGACCAGAGTGAAGGAGGCAGGACAGGTAATAGAAAGGAAGAAAGGAGAGGAAGAGAGAGGAGAGGAGAGGAGAGGAGAGGAGAGGAGAGGAGAGGAGAGGAGAGGAGAGGAGAGGAGAGGAGAGGAGAGGAGGGAGCAAATCGGTAGCTCTCCTAAGTCTGCAACAGAAAGTGAGTGAGAGAGAGAGATGCTGAAGACAGGCATCTGCAGAGGATCCTCTAAAAAGCACACTTAAGTCTGGATTTGCGTTTAGCTATGAACTCCAAGTAAGAGGCAGCTGCTTTGGGATTTGTTGAACAAAACTGGCATTGAACTCTTTATTCTTGGGGGGGAAGGTGGACCATCCTCCTCAAGGAAGTATTCTGGCTAAAAAGAATGTGGGAACTTATTGCTCATCCTTTACACCCTTTGGGAATAGACTCAAAGCCATCCCTTCATCACAAAAGCTTCTGTTTTAAGTAATCTGAACCATCAATAAAATGGAACATAATCCAGTCATCAAAAATTCAGAACATTACAAATATGTAAGGATATCCAAACTAAGTAATTATTAACTAAAAATAAGCACTACTATTATCTCACTTTTGTATGAAAAAAAGCTTTCCTTCTGTCTATCCATACAGCTGTTTCTCTGTTGTCTGTCCAGCTAGCTTCTTTATCTTGTTATAAGCATTTATTTCATGGAAAATATAAATTATATATAATATATAATATATATACATTTATATCCATATCAGACACTGGTGTTAGAAAATATGTGAAATTATAGACAAATTATTATTTATTGGATTTTTTGTAATTGAGATTGTAGATGTAAGTTGGAGTGTCCTTATTCTTCTATATTGTTTAAACTTTTATAATGATAACTTTCTGCATTTTAAAAAGTGCCAATAAAAATGAAGGCTCTTGTCAGCACACTCTGACCTGACACACTCAGAGGACTATGCTGAAATTTTCCCCAGCTTCAACTTCCTCCTTTATCCTTCGCTTCTTCCTGCTTAGATTTTGGCCTTTGGCAGTGACCTTAGTTTTTAGCAATGACCTTTAACCTGAAGCTTGCTCCAGTCAACAATTGGCGCACTCCTTTCCATTATCTAACAATTAGTGTGTCTCAAGCCTTAATTCTATTTTCCCTATGAAGGTACACCCTTCACTATAATTCCTTAATTACAGACCTTCCTTCCAAGTATTATGATTTCACTCAGAATTGTTCTGAATTACTGGAACTTATGGGTTTGTTTCAGTTCTTATGCCTAACATTGAGAATGATGACATTTTATGATTAACTCTTCATGAACCTGGTTTATATGAATAAAGTATTGTATCTTCAGAGTTATTCAATTATTAACCTAACTCTTGAAAAACTTGCAAAGCAGGTACCATCATCACACTAACGTTTTAAGTAAATAAATTGGGGTGTAGATTCTATTTGTCTGGGAAGTTTTGGAGATGAGATTTTACTTGGTATATTTTTAATTTATTTTATGTATATTGGTGTTTTGTCTGCATGTGTGTCTGTACAACACATTCATGTCGTTGGAGGCCTGATATTCCCACTAGATCTTCAGTGCCACTGGATCCCTGGAACTGGAGTTAACAGATGATTAGTTGCTATACGGGTACTGGGGACTGAATCTGGGTCCTCTGCAAAAGCAACAAATGCTTGTAACTTCTGAGCTATCTCTCCAGCTTCTTGCCTTGGTCCTTTTAATTTTGGCAAAATTTGTGAGTTTACCCCCTACATTATGCCATGTACCATTATTTGTTTATCTTTATTTTGTCATTCTTCATTTTAATTTCTGTTACAGTCTTGATTTCCTTGTGAATTTCTCAAATGGACTAGCAACTTTTGGTCATTATTCTTGGAACACAGAACATTTACAGAAGGGGATTTTTTCCTTGTGTTTGATATCCACTTTTGAATCCTCAGTTGTTTCTAGTTTCTGAGATTGATAAAAATATTTTGTAAGAAATACCAATTTTCTGATGCTTAGGGCAAGCAACACCATAACCATCTAAACTTTAGATTCTAAAGTCAAATAGCACATGGCTTGATGAGAAATACAGGGCCATGAAAATCAGTGCCAAATGGGAGGCAGCAAGAAGCAAAATGCAAAATACATCTGGATCACAGATCAAATGTTTATGTCAGGTCAGCAGCCCCCTTAGAGTGCTAATTTTTCTAAAATACATATTATTCCCAATTTTTATTTCTTAAAGATTCACTTATTCATGTTTGTTTATCTGACGGGAAATTTTCCTAATAATTAAATTGAATATGAATAAATTAAATTCTCTATGAAAAATAAATTGGCCGGGCAGTGGTGGCGCACGCCTATAATCCCAGCACTCGGGAGGCAGAGCCAGGCGGATCTCTGTGAGTTCAAGACCAGCCTGGGTTACCAAGTGAGTTCCAGGAAAGGTGCAAAGCTACACAGAGAAACCCTGTCTCAAAAAACCAAAAAAAAAAAAAAGAAAGAAAGAAAGAAAAGAAAAATAAATTGAATGACTGAATTAATTAATGAAAAAATGTTTTACCATATGATGGCTGCAAAAAAATAAAACATGTTTAGATTTATGTACACACCAAGTTTGAAAAATGAGGAATGGAAAGACATTTCATACAAATGCAATCAAAGAGACAGGTGATGTGTGAAGTCATGAAATAAGTCTAAGCAAGTCTGAGATTGATTTCTATGCAACAACAAAGCAGAAGAAAAGTGGGAAAGTTTACAAATACACAGACATTTAATAAGCCGCCTTTGCACAAGGTGGGTCAGAAAAGGAACTTAGATGACATCTTGATTCAGGAAAAGCATACAAATAAGGAAGCTTCATGATGAACATTTAAATCTTAAGAAGGAAAAAGTGCTATGGGGTATCCACCAGAGAAGACTATGTGGACACATGTTTAGGCCAATAGGAAGTCTTTATTAGCTGGCTGACAGCTACACGGGATGCTCGGGATCCCAGTGTAGCCCTGAGCATTCCTCAGGGTCAGCTTTTAAGCACAATAACCATGTCCCGGGTTGACATACTTCAGTTAACAAGAACAGTTAGCCAGACACTGAACTACAGAAGCCAAAAAGCAAGGTTAGAACATTTAGAGACTTCCCCAGAGCAACAGACTTCGATGAATTAGGTCTTTGTTTTCATTTTGGCAAAGGATTCTGTCTATGTGCTGTGTTTTACGGCCTAAATGGCATTTCCAGCATGGAGCCAGTTTGCTAAGTTCTGGGGGCCTGTTACAGAAAAGACTTAATCTCTGTACACTTCAAACATCCAGGAAAAACAGAAAAAAAAATCCTAAATTATTGAAGACAAAAATGATCATCAAAATAAAAGTTCCTAAAACGGAAAATGAGAAAATATAAACACAGTAGAAAATGCAATAAAACTAAGAGCTGCTTTTCCCAAAAGAAATAAGCAAAGTAGACAAACTTTAACATGACTAAAGAAAGCCAGAGAAGACAAGGAAAACAGGAGTTTGCAAATGATGCCACAGAAATAAAAATTATGGGAGATAGTTAGGAAGACTTACCAATAGATTGCAGAGCAGGAAACTTTTTTTTTTTTAATTCTTAGAAGCATATACACAGGGCTGGAGTTATAACTCAGTGCAGAGTGCTTGTGTCCATACACAAGGCCCTGGGTGAAAGCAATCTGGGGCACACGACTGTTTCTCACCAGGTTGTGGAAAGAACCTTTTTCTGACAGTCCAACTATGAGATGCACTTCTCTTGCTTGAAAGTCAGTGTGATGGAGCCCAGTAATTTCTTCACAGCCACAAACTTTTATAGCCCTGAGTATACTCAGGCCATTACAAGATGTCAAATCTGTTGAGTTCATGCAGAAAAGACTGTAGCAGAAAGTACTTGGATGAGAGATAAACATCAATTGCACACCAGTGCCCACACATATGTTGTCATTATCCACAGTGTCACACACGCCCTGACCATCACTACCCTCATACCACTATGCACCAAATGGACTACTAGGTGGCTGTGAGAGCAGATCTTCACTCATTGCCTAGAGCATTTGTGATGTGCTCTGCAGGTAGCAAGGAGCTCCACCAGTCGGTTGCGGTCACATATGCCTGTATTCCCAGCCCTGAAAGGCTGAAGCAGGAGGCTCATGAATTCTAGCTCAACCTGCATGACATAGTGAGACCCTATTTCAAAACTTCCAAAAATAGCGAAGCCTTGTGACAGAACTATCATCAGAGCTACTCAAAAGGCTAAGGCAGGAAGATCATAAACTCCAGGACAGCCTAGGTGACAGCATGAGTGCAAGGCCAGTTTGGTTAACTCAGGAAAACTTTGACTCAAAATAATAATAAATAAATGGAAAAAAAAGAAAAAAAATGAATAAATTTGGGGAGTGGCTTACTGGATGAAATGCTTGTTGTGCAAGCATGATAACTGGAATTCAGATCTTCAGAACTCACATAAAACAGTGTGGAAGACACCTGTATTTCTAGCAGTCAGGAGACAGAGCCACGGGATCGCCAGGGCAGAATGGCTAGCTAAACCAGACAGAAGTATTGAGCTCTGAGTTCAGCAAGAGACTCTGCCTCAGTAAATAAACTGGAAAGTGATCAAGGAAGACACTTAACGTGTAACTTCAGGCCTCAAAAACATACTTGTACACACATGTGAAAATAAATAGATAAATAGATAGATGATTGATAGATAGATAGATAGATAGATAGATAGATAGATAGATAGATAGATAGAAAATGGCAAGAATATCTCTTGCCTAGCATGTTTTAGACTCTGAGTTCAAATCCCAGTACCAGCGGTGGGGGGAGAATTCCTTTTCCTCTTCAGCCTCTGTTGATGTGCCCTCTTCTGAGGAACCCTGGTGGGACAGGAGAGGATTGGGTAGGAGGTGTAGCCCATACCATCACCACTTGATTAGTCACTTATCCATTATCTTAGGAATGCCCACGGCTCATGTTAGCATTAACCATGAAAATAGCCCAGCCTCACCTGTTGACGTGGTGAGTGGCTGGGACTCACAGTGTACAGGCAAGCTTCACAACAAATATGGTGCATGTATACAGCTGGACTTGATTTGATACAAAGATTTTGAAGAACTGTCTTAATATGAAGGGAAGATTTATTGTAGAATGGAATTCTCTATGTCTTTAAGACAAAATATCAATTCAAAAAACTCATGAATAAAACAGTGTAAGTCTCCTCAGCACATGAAATATTTGTGTGCTCCAAGAGGACACAGGCAATAACCCTTCATTGCCTGTAAGTCGTGTAGACACACTTCCTATCACGCATCCAGGGACGCTGTAGATCCATCTCTCCAGGAATCCTCAGACCCGCTGAGCCCTCCCTTGGACCATGCACACCCAGTGCCCATGGGTTCCTGTTCAGTGTCAGCAGTGCTGTGTGACTAGACAGTAGGCAGTCCAAGATTCAAAGATGGCTGTTTAGAAGAAAGCGGATAGGAATCATTCTCATCAGTTCCATTTGGGATTTCCCCAGGGTCTTCTTAGGAATTTGCCTAGACAACTAGGCCAGAGGTGTGTGGAGGTCTCTTTGACTAAGAGAGGGTGTTTGTTTCTGTTTTGGATCTGTTTGGTTTTCCTGGGGAAGGGCAGGTATTGATGGGGCTTCTTTGTCCACAGCAGTGGTAGCAAGGCTGAACACTGTGCACCTTCTCCTAGAGGTAGGTCACACATTCCCTATCTGTCTCATGCCATCCACACACACAATCACTCACAACACACACACACACACACACACACACACACCCCACACACCACACACACACCACACACACTCACACACACACATACACACACAAATACACATCACACACACGTACACACAGTACACATACATACATATGCGTACCACACAGCATGCATACACCCACACACACCACACACACTCACACACACTCACACACTACACACCACACATACCACACATACCACACACACACACACACACACACACACACACACACATAGACAATACACATGCACATACATGCACACCACACACATGAATACCCCACACACACACCACATAAACACACACACACACACATACACCAAACCACACATACTTGTTCACCAGGGCTTCAGGATAGTGTTCACTGATGGCCTTCCTACTGTTGCTTTACTTTGAATTGAATGAGCCACTACACTGACAGGGAGCGACTGTGTAATCACTGTCCCTGAAACTTCCCGGGTCCTAGATATTGGAACAAAACTAGATACTATTCCCCACAGGCGGCTGTAGGTATAGAGAAGATCCCTGAGTACCAAGCTTGCAAATCAAGCTAGCATGTCTGCCTCTCCACAGAAAGTCAAAGCCTAACAGGAGAGGGGAACAAAACCAGAGTCAGCTTTCTCTCCAGACTCCAGAAACTCCAGCTAAGGGAGCTCTGAAAATTTGTGTGACCCCAACCCAGAACCTATTTGGGAAGACAGGAGCGAAAGTCTTTTCGGCAGTAGCATGTCAAGGGTGTAGCTCAGTGCCAGAACACCTGCTTGCATAGGTGAGGGATTATATATGTAGGGTTTGAGTCACAGCACAAATATATAAATAAATGGTGTCTGCCTGGCTTGACCCTGGAGGTGGATGCTAGAAGCTGAGTATATCCAAACAGCAGGAACAAGCCATAGGGCTTAGGCACAAAAGGCACTCTCCAGATGGCCATCAGCCTTTTTCCCTTCTAGAAACAGAGGCTTGTCCAGCTCCCTGTCCAGAAGACCAAAGGTTTGGGCGCGCGCGCGCGGTGGGGGGGGGGGGGGGAGGTAGGGCTAAAGTCATCCAGGCCAGAGAGGGACCCTTGACAAACATTGCGTTACCAAGTATGAAAAGTGCTGTTGGGCTACATAGTTTCCTTCCAGCAGAGACTTTTCAGAATACCAGCTCTTCATCTTGGGAGAATGTCTTCATGCTTAAGAAGAGAAAACAGTTTGAAGCCACCCAGGTATACCTAGCAAGTTCCATGCCAGCCACGAGATACATAGTGAGACACTGTTTCAAAAAGGAAAGAAAGCAGAAGGAAGGGAGGGAGGGAGGGAGGGAGGGAGGGAGGGAGGGAGGGAGGGAGGGAGGAGGAAGGGTAAACACAGCTGCTTCTGAGCATGCTCAGTTCATGAACCATGTTTATTCTACATGCCTAAAAGCCTTACCTGGCTCCTCAGGAGTTCAATTAAACATTCTAGCTGCAGCAAAAGAGATATGATACTTTGAAGGTGTTTGGGAAGAAAATGCATTCCTAGCCACAGCAGGTGTTGAAGGAAGGTGCCTGTGCTTTGGAGCAATTACAGATACATAGCAAGGGGCCTGCCTAAACTGCTCTGAGACTCACCTAAGAGTTGTTCAGGTGTGTGTGTGTGTGTGTGTGTGTGTGTGTGTGTATGTGTGTGTGTGTGTATGACGTGGTGTGTATGTATGTGGTATGTACATGTGTGTGGTGTGGAATGTGTGATATGTGTGTGTAAGTGTGGTGTATATTTGTATGTGTATGTGGTATGTATATGTGTGTGGTGTGGTATGTGTGTGGTGTGGTATGTGTCCTATATGTGAGTGTGGTATATGTATGTGTGTACAGTGTTGTGTAATGGTGTGTGTGTGTGTGTGTGTGTGTGTGTGTGTGTGATATTGCCTGGTGTAAAGGCCAGAGATTGATATCCAGATGTCTTCATCACTCCAACTGTATTTTTTAATACAGGGTCTCTCTGTGAACATGCCACTCTCCATTTTGTCCAGATTGGCTGGCCATTGGGATTAAAACTGAATGCTAGCATGTCCAGCTTTTTACATGAGTGTGTGGGATCCAAACTCCTGTTGCCAGTGGTTTCCTCCGTACACCACTCCTGTGTAGCCAGTTGTCCAGAAATTATTTTGACAGTGCTCCTTAAATTCAAGGGCAATGTATCAGGTTCCTGGGGAGGAAATATGACAGCATTTACACGTTTCCCCCCAAAAAAGAGTTGTTTCTTTCATCCCTAAAATCCTCTGCTGAGTTTCCCACCTTGGCATAGGTAGGGACACTGGTTTGAAACTGGTTTTCAGACTTTTCGTTTATAGATTCTGTTCAGGGCATCTAGGACTTGAGACTCCAAGGGGAACTGACTCTGGTCATCTGGTGTACTGCATAAAACCAGAGTGTCATTATAGTGTGTTCTACAGAAAGCATACATGTAATTCATCTTTGGATTTGACAATGGAATTCTCCAAGAGGACTTTGAATTCTTGACAGACATTAACCTAAAAGGCATGGTAACCTCCACACTCGTGTCTTCTGCCCTAAATTCTAGTGAATTTCTGGAATTAAAGTAGCAGCAAGCATCAGTCACTATCTGATTGAAAATCCCTTTGGTATTCCTGTGAACTGAATGGTGTGGGCTTTAGCAAACACAAGGCTGGGCCTTAGGCCATCAAACTCAGAAATGAATGATATGATGGACTGAGATTTCCCAGATATTTGAAAGCTTCAGGCTTCCAAAGCACTGTAAGGTAAGGGCAAGGGCAAAGAAATCAATCTGAGATCTGAATTTAGAAGACTAATGGCAGTGTTTATTGGCATGCCGTTGCCATGGGAAGCCTGCTTTTGTAAAGTTTGACAGACATGCAGTGGTCAGCCCAAATCAGGATAAAATGAAGGAGCTTATTTTTGATGTCTTTTATTTTAGCTAAAGTTGTTTGGGTTTGTTTTCTTCCCTACCATAAGCATTACTAAATCAAAATTTAGAGTTGCAGTCATACAAATATCCTCATTTCTACAGTTCATTTTCTCTCAGCCTTGCCCACCAGGCTGGCTGGACCCCTCCGGTGCCACCTCACAGTGACACAGGACCAGCTGTCTTTGCTACCCTTGGCTGTTGCTGCTGCTGCCTGCTCTTCTGTTCGCCTGCTTGCATTTGCATTGCAGCTCACTTTGGAATGTGGTGTCTGGCAAACAAGACTTAGGAGAACAGCCCCGAGAGACCTTAAAAGCAGTATCACTTCTGAAACAGCTGTTTAGGTTTTCTCTGTGTGTACATGTGTACGTGCATTCTGGTGTGGCTGTGGGCACATTCATGTGATAGACAGCACTTGTATGTCCATTAGGACAACCTCGGGTGTCAGTCTTTGCCTTCTGGCTTGTTTCAAATAGGGTCACTTTCCTCTTTTCCTGCCGTGTACCCCAGGCTACCTAGCTTGAGAGCTTCCAGGATTCTCCTGACTGTCTCTGCTCACCCCACATGAGCACAGAGTTTATAGGCGCTGTGCCTATATTTGACTTTTTTATATGACTTCTGGAGATTTGGACTCACACGCACACTTTGCATAAGAAAAGCTTTTAAACCACCAGTCTATCACTCCAGCACCAGATAGGTAGACAGGCAGACAGACAGACAGATAGACAGAGGATAGGGAGGGAGAGAGAGAGAGAGAGAGAGAGGGAGAGAGAGAGAGAGAGAGAGAGAGAGAGAGAGAGAGAGAGAGAGAGAGAGATTAGTATTTAGCACAATCAATGTGTATTTTAAATGATTCTGGCTATTTTCCAACATTGAAATTATATAAAGAGATTCAAGCCAGACACCATTCACATTGTAATCGCTGCACTTAATGCCATATCTTACAATGAATGAAACCATAGACCTGAGAAAGTATGCGTATGCACACCACTGTTGTTCTTCTTGAAACAATAAACAAAAACACTTGTTTCCAGTGCTGAATTGGTTTAAGGATGTTGTTCACTTTGTTTACTATATCAGGTCATGAACTGCGGTAATGTAACCACAAACATATGGAAATATTGGGGCTGGGGAGATGGCTCAGTTGGCATGAGGACCTGGCCAAGATCTCCAGTACCCATGTAAAAAGTCAAGCATAGTGTGCACAGGCTGTAATCAACCCTAGGGAGGTGGAGACAGGAGACCTGGGGCTTGCTGCTAGTCCCTCCAGCCAATCAGTGAGCTCTAGTTTCAGTTGCAGTTCCTGACACTGAATAAAGGTGGAGAAGCAAGTGACATCAACCTCAGTTTTTGCACATGCACACTCAAATGTACAAACACCTACACTCAAAAATACATGCAACAAAATAAAAGGTAGTAAATATTATTAAAGCATAGGAATGTTTTTATTATGCTTATTTATTGTGTGTATGCACATGTGTTTCCAGGTGTGACTATGGCATATGTTCCCCTCTCTTGGTTCCGTGGCAAGCCTTTTACCAATCTGTCTGATCTCAAACGTGTTCTTCATACGTATACAGCATCAAAATGAATGGATTAAGTCATTGGCTCCAACTGATCCCAACTATCCCAGACAACAAACAGTACTGCACTTATCTATCAACCAATATTCATAAATGAATTTTAGAAGGTTTTTTTCAACCCCTGTACTTGCTGCTTTGGGCAAATGCTTATTAGAACATCCACAATTTAAGGTTGCAGCTACACATTAGCTTAGATTGTAACAGTGGACTACATGGGAATTCCAAGGCAAGCAAGCTTGAGTGTTGCATGGTTCTCTTGAAGGGTGGCTAAACAAACAAGCTGAGTACAAATAGGATAGCAATCTGAATTTTAAGTGACCCCAAGGTGTATTATTAACTCTGGCTGTGAGGTCCAGGGACAGTTCTAGTATCTTAGAATGTAGAAAATATTTTCATGATATTATGTTGCAGCACATAACCCCTTAAATAAGAAAACCTACATTAATGTAGACACATGATCTGAGGACATAGCTCAGTAACAGAATAATGGACTAGCTTCCATGGGTCCCTGCATCGAGCAACATGCTGTCAATGTGAAAGCAAAAGACAAACTAACTAACTGACTAACAAAAACAGCCCTCACCTCAAAAAGGCATAGTTTAGAGTTTATTCTGGAGCCAAATATGTAAAATAACCATAATAATAACTAATTAATTAATTAAAAATGGCTCTCACATCAAAGAAAAGATAGCTTATATTTTATCATTTAATCTGGAGCCAAATATGGTCTGGGAACACAGGTTTAGGTTACTTTAAATTCCATGTTGCAGTGTGGTAACAGTTTTTGGAAGTTTTTATAGTAATAAAGCACAGAAAGTCATAACATAACATGCTTTTCAGATTCATTGGTGGAAGTATCTGGTGGGCCGATTACAGTAAAGTGGCGAAACCTCTGTCAGGCCCCATGTGTATCTGGTAACCGTGTTAGCTTTTGGGTGAGTGAAAGCTCATGGCCTGTTCATACATCCCAACAGTTTCATGTGACAGTCACAAATGATATCAGGTCACGCACAGAGGTGGGCAATGAATGGCTCTTAATGGCTCTAAAAATAGTTCAAGATGATTTATTCTGGATCTGCACCATTCCAACCTCTCCACAGTTACTGAAGAGATACTGAAGCAATGCCAATGCTCTTCAGTAGAGAAATATTGGAGTCATTTTTAATATCTTTAATATGAAATCTCAAGCAGCAGTTAAAAATGAGGCAGCTTTTGTTAACTGACATGTAATTATCTCAAAGATGTATTACTAAGAAGCTGAAAGTGGAAAACGGTAGCTATATTATGGCACACAGTGTATGATTAAATAAGTATATAAAATAGTATAGTGTATTTATAAATATTCCTACCCAAGAATGTACACAAAAGGTCTTTTTTGGTAATAAATCAAGTAGACTATAGTGGTACTTCTAGTGAAATTAGGAGAAAATACTTTCCTTTTTTACATAAAAATTTTAAAGATATGTTTAGGGCCTGGTGAGATGGCTCAGCAGTTAAAAGCACATACTGCTGTTGCAGAAGACTCAAGTTAAGTTCCCAGCATCCATGTCTAGCTCCTCACAATTATTTGTAATTCCAGGTCCAGCAGATCTGACGCCCCCTCCAGGCCACTGCACTCATGCAACATACCCACAGACACACACACACACACACACACACACACACACACACACACACACATATACACACATACACCTAATTAAAAATAAATCTTTAAATAATATCAACAAAATTTAAAGTATACTCATATGAAGAATTATTTTCTGGTTTCATTAAATGAAAAACAAATAATTAATTTTTGAAAATTAATGACTAAATCAAGCAAGTCAAGGTAATGGAAAAAAGTCTAATTTAATGAACAGTTAGAGTTATAAAAATCAACACTTTCTCTAGCCTAGCTCTAAGACTACCCCATGTGTAAGGCTAATTGGAGCCTACTGCATTCTGGAGGTGCAAGCTCGTTTCTCTTCCGTGCTTTAGGAGCACACCATGAATGGACTCAGTAAAACAAGACCAGAGCTGTAGCCTTGGAGAAGAGGCAGGCTGAATTAGGATCTTGACCACAGCACAGTACTGAGCTGTAGACAAAGGCTGGCCACAAAATTTTAACAATCACAATTTCCTTTGTTTTTTATTTTCTGTTGTCTTATCAAGAAGAGTGTGACTTAATCATCACATATTACAATAGATAATTTTAGAATTTTAAGAAATTTTCCCCAATATAAGAACAAATTAGAATGTATTCCAAGACAAGAAAGTGTTCCCACCAGCTTCTCTTGAATTCAAACAACTTATTATCCATGTGATTCATATACCCTCATGCAATTAAATGTTCAGCCTAATTAAGTAATTCATAAATTAATGAGTTTCAAAGTATAGAAAAAAGAATAATTCTTCACATTGAAGGTGACATTACTGGCTCCCAGTGTTCTCACTAATCCATTATTTACTTTAATTTGAGAAGATTAACAAAGGTCAGTGGCTTGGATTTCTCCCATTTACTTCCCCAAAAATAAATATTAGAAGATCAAATCAACATAAAATGAAATATTAAAATAACATTGACTTTATCTCGACAGAGAACCTAGACAGCACGTGAACTCGTAGAATTACATACAGGCATTCCAGTGATCAAACAGAGAGCCATGTCTTTTCGAAGTGTTCCTGCATCCTCTTAGCTCCTCATCATAAAGGAACTCCAGGGACCCCTCCTGGTCTCAAATGATTGCTTCAAGAAAGCAAAGAACATGTGCTTTGCAAATTTAGTTATTCCCAAATGTGCCTAGAACACTGCTGACTTTATCAACAACCATGGGTAGAGAGATCTATTATGTCTACTACTCAGGGCCTGGCAGGGGCAGAACTGATGACAGGCTCCCTTTACCTGGTGCTTCTTTGTGCCTTAGATTGTAGAGGTGAATTGAGCATGATAAATTCAACTAAATCAAGCTGTGTTCACCTCTGGCCACTCCTGGAAACACCATAGCCTTTCACAGCACCTTGCAAACATGGGCATCTGCACATGTCTCCTGAGAACAATACCTAGAAAACTTAGGTTCCTGCTTTTTTTACAGGATGGGATCCTGCAGAGTTGACTTGGGTCTTGACTGCCACTTGGGACTATACCTCAGGAAATACTTTAAATCCAGGATATACACCCAGCTTCTCCTTACCTGTGAAAGAAAAAAAATGTTTCTACACTGCTGGGCTTCAAATTCAGGACTTTGCATATACCTAGCAAGAGGTCTGTCACTGAGCTATATTTCCAGCCCTTGAATGGAGCCATTTAAAGTCCGTCAACATTCTAGGATAAATGCTGTCTAGGATAAAGACAACATTCATTTATTCCTAGCAATAAGCAAAAGTTAATCTTTGCACTGAACTACTTGCTCTCGGACCCTCCACCTGAAGACAGCAACAGCAAACATTAAGGACGTCTGCCCTGCTCACTCTCACTGGCCAGCCCACCTCCTGGTTGCTATATTGGTTGCTGGCCACTCATAGCTGCCTGCTCCTCTAGGCACTTGTCCTTACCAGTAAGCCTCTGACATAATCCTACAAAGGCCTGCCCTTCTTCCTTTGTAGAACTAAATCTGAGAAGCAGTTGGTACTCCAGGCCCTCCCCTGGGTCAGGCTGGTCTCCATGTGGGGCCATGTTCGGTCTTGCCTTTGTTCCTTACTCTATCCTACTCTCTAAGCACCCTTTGTAAAAAGCTTTCTGAGACCACCAACTCCCAAATCATGACATGGAGACTTAGTTATGAATGTTCAGGCTTATTTTATGTTTGTTCCACCAGCTCCTATACCTTATTTTAACCTGTTTCTCTTTATCTACATTTAGCTTTCTTTCACTCTGTATGTCCTCCTCTGTGCCAGGCTGGCTAGCTGCTGCCTGGCTGGGTGGTCCCGGGCATCTCCTTGTCTTTCTCACTCCTCTCGTCTGTTGTTTTTCATCAAGTACAGTAGCTGCCTCTTAAGCAACTGCTCTCCTAATAGCGACTGCAACTCTGCTGCTACCAGCAGCGGATCGGCTGAAAGGGCCACAGCCTGGGATTTCTGTTCCCTCAGGCTCTCTCAAGGCCACTAAGGGAAACTTTATCTAGACCTCTAATCCTCTACAGAACTCAGTATTCAAAGATTGAGGTGAAATTCTGCCCACTCAGAGAGGCTGAGTGTCAAGTCCTTCTCTTCTTGTTCGTGTCTTCCAAAAAAACAACACACTCTGCTCCGCCCCCACTTAAGAACCCTAGGTACACATAGTTTCTCACTACTACTTCCTGTCAGCTAGTTGCTGACTCAGCCTCCTGACTGCAAATTAATTTTATTTAATCAAACAAATGTAACACATCTTTGCATCATTAAACAATTATTTCACAGCATAAACAAATATAACACATCTTTAAATAATAATCTACAACACTCGTTCTCTCTCCCTCCTCCTTATTCTCTGCACACCAGTCCTGCCTCTCTCTCTACTGCTTAGCTATTGGCCATTCAGCTTTTTGTTAGTCCAATCAGATGCCTCAGATAGGCAAGGTGAAACAGCAACACATCTTTACATAATTAAACAAATGCAGCATAAACAAATGTAACACATCTTTTCCTAGTTAAAATAGTATTTCATAACATTTCCCCCTTTTGCCTAAATAAAAAGGAAGAGTTTTAACTTCAACATAATAAAACTATATACAATAAGAACAATCATCAAGTAAGAATTACATTTACAATATCCAGTCCCTTCACATTTGGCAAATTCAGAGAAATCTCTCTATTATCTATTCTATCTTAATGAGTCCAAAGTTCTGAATTGAATTTGCCTTCTATCTTAACTAAGGAAAACTTTAACTGTTACTATCTAGTCTTCAACTCCACCAAAGACCCCAGAAGGATATAATATTACTTGAGTAAACAGGAGGTACAGAGCAAGCAACTTCCAAAACTATAGAAACAACAGAGACATCCTGCTGCCTGGATAGTTATTCAAGTTTCCTCTGCAATGTTGAGCCATTCACCTTCAGCCTACAGCAGGAAGTTTGAAGGATTGTCCTAACTTGTCTTAGCAAAGTTCATCAGTTGTTTTCCTTTGTGTCGGTGGAATATCTGGCAGACTTTTCTATGAAGCAGGAATTTTGAAGGACTGTCTTGTCTTAGCAAAGCAGTCTTTTTCCTTTGTGTTGTGCTTGTACAGTATGTACAGCATACTGTCAGCAGTAAAGGCAAAGGAAGTATCTTGCCCAAATGGCTAGCTTTACCACAATGAAAGCAAACTCCAAATGGAGGTTCTTTGATGCCCATCACTCTTTTATGAAGTAGATTGGTGCTGCCAGGAGCAGACATATTTCACTATCATGAAAAACCTTAAGTCATTAAACATCTTCAATGTCATATTCTGTAGGTCTCTGCAGCATTTAAAGAGCATCTATCTATCTAAAATATATCTGTTTAACCTTGAAAACATACCTAACATGACTACAAGTTCAATGATTATAGATAACTAACTGCTAACTTGTATTTTTTAATTATACAGTCCTTTTTTAAATGAGTAGCATAAGTACAATACCTTAAACAAGAGAAGAAACATACATACAGTATAAAAAATACTTTAAATTTGTATCAATATACCAAAATCCATAACAAGGTAAAATATTTGAGATTAATAATTGTCTTTTTATCCTATATTACTATATCCCCCCTAAAATATGACAAACATCCATAACCCACTCAATGAACAAAAACCACCCACCCCACCTCTTGGGAATGTGGGCCTCATGTTCTCTACACTACTTCTGGTTGTCTGAAGGTAACAGCATCTTTAGGGAACCCTGAGAAAATTGAGATAATGGTCAAGTCCTAGTTGTAACATTTGTTGTCCAGTCTCAGAACTGCTCCCATACAGAGGGATATATATCACCTGTATTGTAGTTTTTCTTGATTTATTTATTTATGTTTGTAGCCAAGAGGTCTTGCCTTTCAGGAGGTCTCCCCTATCAAACCTGATCTCTATTAACCTTGGAGAAATCCACAGCCTTTCATTTCCTATGAAAACAAAAGTATAACCTCTTCCCTGACTAAATATATATTCTGAATTCCATTTTAAAGTTAAGACAACCCTAAAGTATCTAGGCTGGTTTAATTCAGCAGACTCTTTTACAATCTAATGTCTCTCAGCAGCTATCATTCACTCATCAGCATTCAAAAAATTCAAAGTCAACACAACACCATACAGGACCCAGACTCCCTCTGTATTTCCCATCTTTACATGATTTTTTTTCCTTTATATAACTTTACTCTCTCTTTAAAGACTTTATTATTTATAAACTATTTACTTTTTTCTTTGATTGTCTATATCCATTTTCTTTTCTTTTTTAAACCTACATATGTTTTTAAACACATTGTAACCTGTTTAGAGGTTTTTGTCCATCTGGACCTGTCTTTACTGCATATCTGTAACTTTTTCTGACCATGTGAGCCAAACCTTAAATGGCTAAGCTACAAGGGATGGCTTTGGTGGCTGGCTTTTCCCCACTTTGGTCCGTGACAGCCAGCCTGAAGACTGTGGCCACAGTCGGGAGCTACATTAACTTAAGCCCATTTAAGCATTTAACTGGGAGCAGCATTCAACCACCCCAGCTCTAAGGATATTAGTGCCCACACTGTGGCAGGTGTGGCAGGTGTGGTAGGTGTGGCAGGTGTTTTTACTTGGCATGCTGTTTCTGCTTAGTGTGCCAGCTGCTCAAATGCTCACTGTATGGCAAAGCCTCTTAAAGGAGCTGTGTCCTTGTTTTTGTTGTTGTTTTGTTTTGCTTTCTCTCTTTTTATCTCTCTTTTTTAAAATTTCTTCTGGCCTTATGTGGATATTCAAGGCCCACATTGGAATACCAAAGATAGCATGCTTTCCCTGACCACCAGCCCCTAAATCATGTCATAAAGACTTCTTATTAGTTATGAATGCTTGGCCTTGTCTTATGCTTGTTCACCAAGTTCTTATAACTTATTTTAACCTGTTTCTCTTTATCTACATTTTATCTTGAGGCTTTATACCTTTCTTTCACTCTGTATGTCCTATCCTGTGCCCAACTGACTAGCAGCTGCCTGCTTGCCTGGCCCTGGGCATCTCCCTCTCTTTCCCTACTCTCATTGTCTCTCTCTTCCTCCTCCTTATTCTCTCTGCCCACTAGCCCTGCCTATCCCTCTATTGCTTACCTACCGGTTATTCAGCTTTTTATTAGACCAATCAGATGTGTTAGGCAGGCAAGGTAAAACATCAACACATCTTTACATAATTAAACAAATTCAGCATAAACAAATGTAACACATCTTTGCCTAGTTAAAGTAATATTCCATAGCACCCATTCCTGGGGAACTCTGAAGGAACATTTTGAGAAAACACATTCCTGCAGGTTTGGCTTTATGAAGAATCATATCATGTAGATGTAACCAACCTTCTTATTAAATAAGAAACACAGAACCAATGCAAAGAAGAAAGCCAAGAGGTCAGAGCTAAGAGCTAAAACCTTACCCTTCCTCCTGCAGTGGTCCTACCTCTCCAAACCAGAGCTACTTTCTGTGTTAAAGTTCTTATATAGAATTTCTGTTCTGTCTTCTCATTGGTTGTAAACCCAACCACATGACCACCTCATCATAGCCTGTCTGTATAGACCTCCAGGTTTTCTATGATTGGTATTGAGATTAAAGGCATGTGTATCCAATAATGGCTGGTATCCCTGAACACACAGAGACTTACCCAGCTCTGCCTACCAAGTGCTGGGATTACAAGCGTACGCCACCACTGCCCTGCTTTCCTATGGCTTGCTAATAGCTCTGACTCCCGGGCAACTTTATTTATTAACATACAAATAACATTTTAATACAAATAAAATATCACCATAGTATCACTTTTGCCTTTTATTCTTCTTCATGATTACACTCTACCACCACTTTCACTGTCATTCTTCCCCTACTCAACAGCAAACTCAGAGAGTGGCTGTCAACTTGAAAGAAACAAGAAGAAACTTGAAGAAACAAGTGTCAGTAGTGAGGACTCTGAGCAATCTCCACTGCTGTCTGTACTGTCTCTTCTGGGCATAGGGACTAAAACCCTAAACCTCAGATGGAATGCTGGAGCAAGGCACCCATCCTCCTATCCTTTCCTCTTTAGATCAGTATCCAATGGGTCTTTTCTCTTGATTAGAAGCAAAGAATAATGAAATGGTCTCTGGGGCTCCTGTACAGAAGACTGTAGGACTGCAGGGGTTTGTATTACAAAATTCTATAAGATTAATCACACAGGGAAGTTGCTCATGAAAAAGAATTAGTCAGTAGCATAAGTTGAAACAACCTAAAAGTGCTGGCATACACCTGTTATCTCAACACTTGGGGGTAAAAGCAAGACCCAGAGGTTCAAGATCACCCTCTGTCAGCTACATAGACAGTACAAAAACCAGCTTGGGCTACATGAGATCCTGCAGAGAGGGAAGGGACAGGAAAGAAGAAATAGAAGGAGGAGAGATAGAGGCAGGGAAGGAGGGACCTAACAAATAAAAACATTTATTTGAGAATAGCACACAGAAGCATGCTAAGAGTGCTTCCAAATCAGATGGACCACACCACCAAGTGTATCTCATGCCCAAAATGCTTATTATATGTGTAAACTCATGTTGTCAGAAATATAATCATTTGCAACTGTCACTTTGAAGACAGTATTACCATGTTCTTCCTGTTTTACAATGTTTTCAAAACTGTTAGGTTATACTAGAGACTTCTGGTTATCAAAGTGAAAACTACTTCTAACTGCCTACACATACCAGGTTTGTGATTAATTTAACACACAAACAAACATCATGAATAAATGAAGTTTGCAAACTTAAAAAAAATTGCAAGCTCACTTTGACACTAAATGAGCTCATTGGAAACCTTGAAAGAGGATCAGAAACCAGAGCAGAGCACTCAAGAGGCAAATTCAGGCAGATCTCTATGAGTTCAAGGCTAGCCTGGTCTACATAGCAAGTACTAGGCAATCCAGAGCTACATAGAGAGACCCTGCTGAAGAAGGGGGAGGAGGAGGGAACCAGAAGAGTACGACTTGAATAGTTGCAATGCAGCTTCTGATAATGACAGCTATTCTTTCAAGAAACTAAATAGTCAACTGGAAGGTTGCTAGCATGAGGACATGGTAGCATCCGCTTTTTAATAAAATTTAACCAAAAAAAAAAAGAAAGAAAGAAAAAAAAAAGAGTGCAATTGCCAAGAAAAGAGGTAAAAGCGGAAGTGACTTAGGAAAATCAAACGCATTGAACTAAGCACAAAACTTTAACTGGTCTCTTGTGATGATTGAGGAAAATGTTTACAGTACTTTCAGCTCGGACATTTCTCGAGGCTGCAGTGAGGTACGTTTTATTGTCATATATGATGTGCACATGCCACCTTGTGGTGGTTCTAGGTATAGCGTCTTTTAAATTTTTTTTTTAATTATTTTTATTTTTATTATTAATGTGTGCATTTATATGATGCTTATTTATATGTGTGAGCCTGCTAGTCTGTGTGTTCACAACATGTGTGAAGTGTCCTCAGAGGCCATAAAAAGGCACTGCATCCCCCTGGAGCTGGTGTGTGAGAGCTGATTGATGTGGATGCTGGGAACCAAACCTAGGTCCCCCAATTAAAGAAAACAAGCATTATTTTTTTGTTTGTTGGAGATCTGGGCAGGTTGGCTTTGTGAGTTTGTTTGTTTGAAGACAGGGTCTATGTAGCTTTGGCTGGCCTGGAACTCCCTGTGTGGGCCTCAAATTCGTAGAAATCCTCCTCCTTCTGCCTCTCAAGTGCTGGATTAAAGATGTACATTACACTTTCAGCTTAGCAAACTCTTTTAACCTCAAAGCCATCTCTCTAATCCCCAGAGAAAGCTTCTTTATCACCCGTTTTAAACATCATTAGAGTTCCAGCTATGAATTATAACATTTTTTTTGTTTTTTGTTTTTTGTTTTTTGAGGGTTTTTTCCTTAACATGGATTCCTATTTTCATTTTCTTTTTGAGTAACACATAGCATTAAGAGAGATTAATGCAATTTAAATTCAAAAAGGAACAGTGTGAGAAGCTACAAGAATTTTTTTAATGAGCTACCAGAGCAAAATGCATAATCTAAAATTTTACAAGAAATTGTTTGAGTGCCCCTAAGTTAACCTGGAGTATATGCAATGGTTGATCTTCGTTGCCAACTCCACTAGATTGAGAATCACCTAGGACACATAGCGCCGGGTCTGTAGACTGGGCATGCGCACACTGACTGTGGGTAGCCCCACCTCACGGGTGGTCCTGGGCTGCTTAGAGGAGATGGTGAGCTGAGCACAAGCTTTACTCTCTCTGCTTCCTAACTTCAGATTCAATGGGGCCAGTCACCTCATACTCCTGCTGCTGCTCTGGGCGCTTTTCTCCCAAACCATGGGCAAAAATCAAAAGAAACAAAAGAAAAACTTCTTTCCGTAAGTCTCATCTTGTCAGATAATCGCAGCTGAGAATAGTTGGTACCCACAAGTGGAGGTGCTCTGATGTTAAACCTGACCATAGGCAATTGGAACTGGATTGCAGAAGGGATGTGGAAGGGCTTGGAGATGAAAACTTAGAAAAACCCCCAAACTCTGGCACCAGAGCTTAATGAGCCACTCTGGTGGGGACTGTGAAGACCAGAAGTCAAGAAAAAATTAGACGCTCATGAGATAACCTAACTCTATTGGAAGTGAACCATCCCTGTTACAATCTATCAAAGAATCTGGCACACAATCCATCAATCAATTTAATCAATAAATGAATAAATAAAAAATATAGAGAAATGAGAGCCAGGAATGGTGGCACATGCCTTAAATCCCAGCACTTGGGAAGCAGGTGGATCTTTTCAAGTTCGAGCCCAGCCTTTTCTACATAGTTAATTCCAGGACAACTAGAGCTACACAACAAAGAGAACCTGTCTCCAAAAAAAAATGTTTTAAAAAAAGACAGAAAAGAAAAGAAAAAGGATACAAGACAATGAGAGTAGAGTAGGATATGGGACCATACTGCAGGAACAGCAGGACACCTTTAGAGAAGTGACCTGTAGTATGTTGTGGAATATTATTTTAACTAGACAAAGATATGTTACGTTTGTTTATATTGCAGGATATTAGTTTAACTATGCGAAGGTGTGTTGCATTTGTTTATGCTGCATTTGTTAATGATGTAAAGATGTGTTATATTTGCTTCTGCCATATTCGTTTAATTATCTAAAGATGTGCTGCATTTGTTTCACCATGCCTGCCTAAGGCACCTGATTGGTCTAATAAAAAGCTGAATGGCCAACAGCTAGGAAGGAGAGGGATAGGCAGGGCTGGCAGGCAAAGAGAGTATGTAGAAGAAGAAATGTAGTCTCTATAGAAGGAGGAGAATGACAGAGAAAGAGAGGGCCACACAACGGGCCAGCCAGCCAGGCAGCCGCCAGACAGACATGTAGCTAGAGTTTTCCTGCCTGGCCCACAGTCAGGACAAATCTCTCTCACCTGCCAGTCCCACAGCCGCTCAGACCCGACCAAGTAAACACAGAGACTTATATTGGTTACAAACTGTATGGCCGTGGCAGGCTTCTTGCTAACTGTTCTTACAGCTTAAATTAATCCGTTTCTATAAATCTATACCTTGCCACATGGCTCGTGGCTTACCATCATCTTCACATGCTGTTTGTCATCGTGGCAGCTGGCAGTGTCTCTGACTCAGCCTTCCACTTCCCAGCTTTATTCTCTTCCTTGTCCTGCCTATACTTCCTCCTGCCTGACTATTGGCCAATCCGTGTTTTATTTACTAACCAATCAGAGCAACACATTTGCCATACAGAACATCCCACAGCACAGACAGGCATGGAGAAAGCCAAAAAAGTTAGATAGAAAGAAAGAAAGAAAGAAAGAAAGAAAGAAAGAAAGAAAGAAAGAAAGAAAGAAAGACAGACAGAAAGAGAGAAAGATGAAAGGAGAGAGAGAGAGAGAGAGAGAGAGAGAGAGAAGAAAGAAGGAGAGAGAAAGGAGGAAGGAAGGAAGGAAGGAAGGAAGGAAGGAAGGAAGGAAGGAAGCCCCAAGGCAAAATGTAGATGAAGAGAAATAGGATACTTTAAGTAATAAGAACTAGTGGGACAAGCATAAGATAAGGCCAAGCATTAATAACTAATAATAAATCTCTGTGTCATGATTTGAGAGCTGGTTGGTGACCCAGATGAAAGCCTGGTACATTTGGCTTTCCAATGTTAGGCCTAAATTTCCACATAGTGCCTGATATAGGTGGGGGGAAAAGCCAACATGTTAAGTAGATACAGTGTTCTGGGTAGGGATGGCTGCCGGAGCATGGGCACTAACATCTCAGAACTGAGGCAATTGAATGCAGTTCCCAGTTAAAAAACATGGCTCTCACCAGGCCTGTGGGGCATAGAGTTCTTCCATGGACCCAAGGAGTGGGTGGGGCCAGGAGAGGGCCTAGCTGCAGCTGCTTACTAGTTAAAAGTTTAGCTCACGAGTAAGAGAACACTGCAAATGTGCAGCTACAAGCACTTAGAAAAGCAGGTCCAGATAGAAAGGAAAACTTCTAAATAAGTTTCACTGTGCTTAAAATGTGCATAGACTTAAGAAAGAACAGAAAGGGGTATAGACAGAAAGTCATAAAAAATAGTTTAAAAATAATAGTCTTTTAAAAAGGAGTAAAGTAATATAAAAAAAGAATATGCCACATAAAAATGAAAAATAGACAGGGAGTCTGGATACTGTAGGGTGTTGTGTTGACTTAGAACTTTTTGAATGTTGATGAGCAAATGACAGCTGCTTAGAGACATGGGACTGTTAAGAGGGACTGCTGAATCAAACCAGCCTACATACTTTAGGAATGCCTTAACTCTAAAGTGGAAGTAAAAAACAATGTATTGAGTTGGGTAAGTGGTTATGCTTTTGTTTCCACAGGCTGTGGATTTATTCAAGGTTAATGGAAATCAGGTTTGATGGGAGGAGAGCCCCTGAAAATCCTGGCTACAGACATAAAGAAATAAACCTAAAATAAACTACAAGACAGGTGATACATATTTTACCTGTTCAAACATAAATCAGAGAATAATCTTTGGCTGGCTTGTGTACAACACATAGTCCACAGTTGTGTTAATTCAGGTATGTAAGTTACCTTTGAAAGTGTGTGTGTTTTCAGAGCAAGAGGACAAGACACCAATGAAAATGGGTGGCCCAATTAATCAAGCCTTTCAGATTGTGTCCGCTGCAGTTTCCTCAGAGTTCTGTATCCAGAACAGCTTCAGGAATGCTGACTGAGATAGTCCAGCCTCACAAACTATTCTAGCCAGAACTATAGATAAGCCTTGGGCTTTCCATTGCACAGAGACTGGCAACAAATGTTACAGCTCGTTTTCCCAGGACTTGGCATTTAGCTCAATTTACTCAAGGTCCCCTAAAGATACCATTGTCCCCAGAAAACAGGAAGCAATTTTGAGAACATGAAACCCATATTCCCAAAAGGTAAGGTGTGTAGTTTTGAATCATTTGGTGGTTTATGGATGTTTGTCATCATTTAGGAGGGTTTGTTGCAAATTGTTATTGGTCATGGTAAGGGAAGAAACTAAATAAGGAAGGTTAGATTCAAGTATCTTCTGGAAAAAAAACAGGGGGATATAGGAATGATAGGATAAAAATAGACTATTGAATCTACTTTTAAACTAAAAAGCAACTATTAATCTCAAATATTTTACATTGGTGTGGATGTTTGTATATTGATACAAATTTAAGGTTATTTTTTACAGCATATTGTATATATGTTTATACTCTTGTTTAAAGTACAGCACTTATCTAGTTCATTTAAAAATGTATGGTGTAGTTCTAGTCTTTGAAAGCTATTATGATAAACAATTTAGGATAATTAAGAAAAGAAGGTTAGTAGTTAATTATCTATAACAATCAAACCTGTAGTTACTTTATATAGTTTTCAAGATCATACAGAAATATATTTTAGATAGATAGGTGGTCTCCAAATGCTTCAGAGATCTACAGAATATGGCATTTAAGATGTTTAATAACCTAAGGTTTTTCATGACAATTAGACTTACCTGCTCCTGGCAGCATCAATCTACTTAATGAAAGAATGATGGACATCTGCAGTTGTTTTTTTTTGTTTTGTTTTGTTTTTTTGTTTGTTTGTTTTTTTTACTCTTTTGGCTCTTTGCTCCTTGGGGGGCCCACCACCCAGCTCCCAAATAAATCACATAGGTAGAGATCTATTCTTACTTTTAAATGCCTGCCCTTAGCTTGGCTTGTTTCTTACCAACTTTTCTTAACTTATCCCAACTACCTTTTGTCTCTGGGCTCTTACTTTTCTCTACTTCTGTATATCTTTTCTTTCCTTCTTATTCCATGTCTGGCTGTGTAGCTGGGTGGCTGGTCTCTTCTTTTCTCACTCCTTGATCTCTCTTTTCTCTTTTTTTCTTTCTATTTATTCTCTCTGCCTGCCAGACGTGTCTATCCTTTCTCCTGCCTTGCTATTGACCATTCAGCTCTTTATTAAGCCAATCAGGTGTTTCAGACAGGCAAAGTAACATAGCTTCACAGAGTTAAACAAATGCAATATAAAAGAATGCAACGCATCTCTGAATCATTAAACTAATGTTCCACAGCATAAATAAACGTAATCTTAGAATAATCTTCCACAGCATTTCCCCCTTTTTGCCTAAATAAAAATGAAAGATTTTAACTTTAACATAGTAAAACTATATACAACAAAAACCATTCTCAAATAGGAATTACATTTACAATATGCAATCCATTTGCATTTACCAAATCAGAGAAAATATGCCATTGTCTATCTTACCTTAGTAACTCCAAAGTTTCATACCTAATTTACATTCTATCACAACTAAGGAAAACTATAATGGTTAACTATTTAGTCTTTAATTCCATCAAAGACCCCATAGAAGGATGCAATAGTACCTAACAACAGAGATGCCTTGCTATGTAGACAGTCACCCAAAATTCCTCTGCAATGTTGAGGCATACATCTTCAGCCTACAGGCCTAGAATATCTGGCAGACTTTTCAGGAAAGCAGGAAACTTGAAGGACTGTCCTGCCTTGTATTGGCAAAGTTCATCAGTCACTTTTCTCTGTGCCCTGAAAAATATCTGCCAGACTCTTCTGTCTTTTTCCTGTGTGTCCTGCATGTCTAGTTTGTACTGCTTGTCAGGCAGTCAAGGTGAGAGCAGATTCTTGCCCAAATGGCTAGCTTTGCCACAATGAAAGCAAACTCCATAAGGAATTTCTTCAATGCCCATCATCTTTTCTGAAGTAAATAGATGCTGCCAGGAGCAGATTGTCTCATTGTTATGAAAAAAACCTATGTTAACAAAACATTTTAAATGCCATTTTCTATAGGTCTTTGAAGTGTTTGAAGACTATCTATCTATCTATCTAAAATATATCTCTATATTGTGGTGGTATTGTGTTCCCCAAAATATTGTGTATCCTAATAAACTTATCTGGGGTCAGAGAACAGAAAAGCACAATATAAACATAGAGGTTAGGCAGTGGTAGCACACGCTTTTAATCCTAGCATTCCAGAGACAGAAATCCCTCTGGATCTCTATGAGTTCAAGGCTGCATTGGAAACAGCCAGGCATGATGACTCACGCCTTTAATCCCAGAAAGCAGTCTTTAATCCCAGGGAGTGGTGGTAGAAAGCAGAAAGGTTTATAATGCGTTGAGGACCAGAAACTAGAAGCATTTGGCTGGTTAAACTTTCAGGCTTTGGAGCAACACAGTTCAGCTGAGATTCATTCTGGATGAGGACTCAGAGGCCTCCAGTCTGAGGAGACAAGACTAGCTGAGGATCCGGCAAGGTGAGATAGCTGTGGCTTGTTCTGTCTCTCTGATCTACCAGCATTGACCCCAGTAACTAGCCTCGGGTTTGATTTTATTAATAAGAACTTTCTAAGATTCATGCTACACTATATGATCTTGAAAACATACCTAACATATCTACAAATTTGATTGTTATAAATGACTAACTACTAACCTGTGTTACTTGATTACCCTAAATAGTTTATAATAATAGCTTTTAAAAACTAGAATTTTACCTTACATTTTTAAATGAACTGCATAAGTACAATACCTTACAAGAAAAGAAACATATAAACAGTGAAATAAAAATAACTTTAAATTTCTATCAATATTCTTTATTCCCCTAAATGATAACAAACACCCATAACCCACCAAATAATAGTCACCCACACTATTTACTTAGAATGTGGGACATCATTTTCTCTAGACTACTTCATGTTGTCTGTAGGCAAAGCATCTTCAGGGGTCTCTGAGAAAATTGAGATAATGGCCAACTCCTGGGAAGACCTTTGTTGATATATATCACTCATCAAGTTTCAAGAGATCTCCCATGATCAAACTTGATCTATATTAACCTGGAATAAACCCATAACCTCTTGTTTCCTATGGAAACAAAAGCAAAACCTCTTTTTCAAAGCACTTTTGACTTCCATTTGAAAAAATACATCTTTTGATTTCTTATTTAAAGTTAAGGTATTCCTAGAGTATATAAGCTGGTTTATTTCAATAGTCCCTCTTTCAATCCCATGTCTATTAGCTGCTGTCTTTTGCTCATCAGCATTCAAAATCAGCACAACAACATGCAGAATCCAGACTCCCTGTGCATTTTGTATCATTCTGTGGCTTTTTTTCTTTTATTACTTTTACTCTCTCTTTAAAGACTTTACTGTTTTTAAACTATATATTTCTTTCTATGTATACCCATTTTTCTTTTCTTAAGCCTATACACATTGTTAAACACACTGGAACCTGTTTAGAGTTTTTTGTTTTTGTTTTTTTCAATCTGGACCTCATTTACTGTATAACTTTTGACTGTGTGAGCAAACTTTAAACTGCTAAGCTACAGCTGGTTCCTCCACACAGTTCTTTTGGCTGGTTCTGCCTGCTTATAGGTTCCTGACAGCCAAGCCTAAAGCTCGCAGCCTGGTCAGAGTTGCGTTTGACCAGGAACTGCATCCACCACCACCCCCAATTCTGGAATGCCAGTGCCCTGCCTGTGGCAGCAGATTTTTACTTAGATTTTTGTTTCTATTTAGCAGGAAAAAAAGCTGTTCATGTGCTCTGCTGTATGGCAGAACTTCTTAAAGTAGTAATATCTTTAATTTTCCTTTTCTTTTCAAGCTTTCTCAGGCCCAATGGAAATTCACGCCTCATAGAGAAGTTCAGCAGAGGAACCTTGGGTGACTGACCAAACAGCCATATGGCTATCATTTCTCTAGTTTCAGAAGTGCACTTTCTGTTTACTAGGTAATATTACATCCTCTGGTGTCTTTGATGAATTTGAAGACTAGATAGTTGTAGTTACAGTTTTCCTTAGTTATAATAGAAGGTAAATTAGGTACAGAGCTTTGGACTCATCAAGATAAAATAGATAACAGAGAATTTTCTTTGAATTTGAGAAATACAAATGGACTGGATGTTGTAAATGTAATTCTTACTTGATTTTTCTTATTATATACTTTTACTATATTAAAGTTAAAACCTCTCTTTTAATTTAGTGGGAAGTGTTGTGGAATATTATTTTAACTAGGTAATGATGTGTTACATTTGTTTAATCTGTGGAATATTACTTCTACTATGTGAAGTTATGCTACGTTAGTTTATGCTGCCTTTGATAATGTTATAAAGATGTGTTGTTGTTTCAACTTTCCTGCCTAAGGCACCTGATTGATCTAATAAAAAGCTGAATGGCCAATAGCTAGGCAGGAGAGGGATAGGCAGGGATGGTGGGCAGAGAGAATAAGGAGGAAGAGAAATCTAGGCTCGAGAGAAGGAAGAGAAGAGAATGAGGGAGAAAAAGAGGGACATTTCCAAAGCCAAAAGCCAGGCAGCCACCAGCCAGACAGACATGGAGACAGCAGGTAAGAAAGAAAGAAAGAAAGAAAGAAAGAAAGAAAGAAAGAAAGAAAGAAAGAAAGAAAGAGAGAAAGAGAGAGAGAAAGAAAGAAAGAAAGAAAGAAAGAAAGAAAGAAAGAAAGAAAGAAAGAAAGAAAGAAGCCCTAAGACAATATATAACAGGGTAATTTAAGTTATAAGAACTAGTAAGTCAAGCATAAGGTAAGGCTGAGCATTCATAACTAATAATACATCTGATGGTTTGGGAGCTGGTTGGTGGCCCCAAAGAAAGTTTGGTACAGTAGTCTATTCTAAAATAGCACAAAAAAAGTCTAACCAGGGAACACAGCAACAGAAACTATAACATACACTGATTCACATTGTGGTGTTACTGCTGTCTTCTATTGGATTGGGTTTTCCTATGTGAATGTGTCTTTCTTGGAATAGTCTAAATTATTTACACCCTAAATCTACTTTACTTTTCCTGCTTTTTTACTGTCCTAAATAAAACCATTTATTGAAGATTTAGATACAGCATATTTTATGCTAAATACTATACAGCTTTTTTTTTTTTAATTCTTACAAAGATCCAAAATCTTTTAAGTATGTACTTTATATTGTGTTGCTGTTTTCTGGCTTTTTAAAGAGCTAGCGCGCTCGCTCTCTCTCTCTCTCTCTCTCTCTCTCTCTCTCTCTCTCTCTCTCTCTCTCTCTCTCTAATTTACTTAGTGTGTGTACATGTGCTCATGAACACTGTGAAGACCAAAAGAGGGAGTCAAATTCTCTAGAGTTAGATTTACAGGGTGTGGTGAGTCATCTGACCCATGTGTTAAGAAAGACAGAAAATACATGGAGTTGGATGGGTGGGAAGGTAGGGAGGATCTGGGAGGAATGAGGGGGGGGAAACATGCATGATCAGAGCATAATACATAAAAAGAAAAATTCAATAAAAAATCCTTGTCCTCTGAAGAAACAGCAAGTGCTCTTAACTGGTGAACTGTATCTCCAAACCTTATTTTCTGATTTGTGAAATGGTTGCTCTGTAGCTGAGGCTGGCCTGGTACTGTAGTATAGTAATTTCTTCCAAATGTGTCATTTCTTCCAGAAAAAGAGGACAGACTGTTCAAACTCTGGAAGTAAACAAACTTGATATGTCTGGGAAAGCTGAAACTCACAAGATTCATGAAGGCTCTTCCCCAAGGCTTTATATAGAATCACAAAGAACTGGGGGCAGAGGGTGGGGGATGAGACACTGACCAGACCACCTGCTAGAAGGAGATTCTCAGGCCTGCCCAGCAGCCTACAAAATGTGAAGAAAGCTCTAGCAACAGTCATCATTCATATTGGATCCAGCTTTTCAGAGTTGCAGGCAACTTTGAGTTATCACTGCTTCTGGAAGCAACCCCTTACTAAGCTGCTATAAGTAACCCCAATCAACTCATTGGTTCAACAAGCAGACCTTGATATAATGGTTACTTTGATCTGTTATGGACCTCTATATAGAACAAGTAGACATGTGCATATTGTATCCCCACTAAAATATTAGACAATGGGAACCCACTATATAGCCCAGGGTGGGTGTCAAATTCTCAGCAGTCCTCTTGCCTCGGCCTGTGGTGATATCTTATTTGTGCTCTAACAAATAAATCTTGCCTAGAGATCTGAGGTTAAAGCCAGCCACTATATTAAACATAGAGGTAAGGCAGTGGTAGCATATGCCTTTAATCCTAGAACTCAGGAGGCAGAGATTCATCCGGATCTCTGTGAGTTCAAGGCCACACTGGGGAAGAGAGCCAGGCGTGGTGGCACACACCTTTAATCCCAGCACTAGTTAGCCATAGAGATCTGGAGTTCTGAACAGACAGACAGGAAGTGATAGAGCTGGGCAGAAAGAAGAAAGTGATTTAGAGCTGGGCAGAGAGAGGAAGTAAGATGGCAGGGCACAGAAAGGTATATAGGTGTTAGTATGCAGGAAGTAGATCTCTCTTGGGCTGAGGATTTCCTAGCAGTAAGAACTTGTGGCTTGGCTTGTTCTGTTCCTCTGATCTCTCAGTTTTCACCCCAATGTGTGGCCCTGAGTTTTTATTAAGAAGACCTTTCAAGGTTCGTGTTATATCAGCCTTCCAATACTGCTAGCATTACAGACATGTGCCTTTGTGTCTGGCTTTAACTATGTAACTTTGTGTCCCCCCCCCCCCACTTTACAAATGAGAATACTAAGACCTCTTCAAGATCACACAGTTGGTGAGATTCCATGCACTCTTGCTTCCAGAACCACCAGCATCTTATCCCCAATTTTGGTTGTAATAATATTTAATTAATTAACAACTGGTGTGTTTTTAAAAGATGGAGAACAAGGGGAAAAGAATTGGTATACACTACATAGCTGTGTAGTTGAGACAGAAAGTCACTGCTATTGCATCTAGCACTTGTTTTTTGTTTTGTTTTGGTTTTTTTGTTTGTTTATTTGTTCAGTTTTTTTGTTTTGTTTTGTTTTGCTCAGTAGCAAACGTTTATTGGGGGGAGGGGGGGGGGGATCAGTCCTTCTTGGCCTTAGCCTTCCTCATGGCAGCCAGCACGTTGCTCAGCTCCTCCTGCTTCCTCTTGGTGCAGATGTGCATGCCCACCCTCTTCATGATGAACTTGAGCACGCACTTGTCCTGGGACACCTTGAGCAGCTCCATGGCGCACCGCTCATAGGGAGAGAAGCCGCACACCTCCCGGATCATGTCCCACACAAACTTGGTGTGCTTGGTGAGGTGCCCGCGGCGCCAGCTGTGTCTCAGCTTGCTGACATACTTCGTTGTCACCTTGTGGCCCCTGCTGAGGCCCACAGCCATGGGGTAGTGCAGGGCCATGGCTGCAGACAGACAGCGGCTGAAACCCAGCACCTCGGCCCACGATGCCCATCCGCCTTCCGAAGCACCCCGCGGGCCCGGGAGCACCAATGGCGGCAGATGCCCTGACGAGCTCCACTTACCTGCACATCTAGCACTTGTAAAACCATAAAATCTTGGAAAATGTTTCCCCATTTACAAGTAATACATACACATACTGCTTTTCCATCTGCACAGAGACTGTATTTTAATCTGTTGCTGTTTTTGCCAGCAAATGCAGCTCCACAGATGATGGCCTGCTTCTCTGCAGTGGCCTGGCTGCTCAGGCCTTGACCTGGTGGGAGTTCTGTTCCTGCAGGAGCCGGCTATGTTGCTGCTGCCAAATACAGCTTTTAATTAAATCTCTATCATTCTATTTATCAATAAGACTCAGGAGTCAAGGGCTGAAGTACAAACCTACTAGCTCAGAGAGGTTGAGTAGCAACTAGCTAACCTTCTCTCTTTGCAGGTAACTCCAAAAGAAAGAGAGTCTGCTGTGCCACAACAAAAAACCCATGCTACACTAAGTCCCTCCCTACTACTTCCTGTGCATCTCTCTATCAACTTACAGACACCCTATGACTCTCTGATTACTTTCTGTCAATTAGTTGCTAACTCGGCCTCCAGATCCAAGGTTGATTTAATTTAATTAATGCAAATGCAAACTTGGGGTTCACAGTGCAATTGAATATCCCACAACATTTCCTCCTTTTTGTCTTAATAAAAACAAAAGGTTTGACTCTAACACAGTAAAACTATACACAATATGAACAATTATCAGGTATTTTCTAAATAAAAAGGAAGTGTTTTAACTCTAATATACTAAAACTATATGCAATATATGTAATTATCAGGTGAGAATTACATTTACAATATCCATTCCATTTTTTTTTTTTTTTTGGCAAACCCATAGAAAATACTGTATTATCTATCCTATCTTGGTAAGTCCAAAGTTTTATACCTAAACCACTTTCTATCATACCTTGTACAACCAACCTAGAAATATATTTTTAGGCCTAAAAACATTTTCTTCAATAAATAGCTTAAGACTTTATGTCTCTCAACCTTATGCAATTTACATCTCTTTTGTGAGTTTCTTTTCTGAACTTTGTAACAAGGAAAACTGTAACTATCTAGACTTTCACCCTACCAAAGACTTGAGAAGGATATAATATTACCTTGTGGTGATATATTGTGTACCCTAATAAAATCTGCCTGAAGATCAGAGAACAGAACAAGCCACTATATTAAATATAGAGGCCAGGCAGTGATGGCACACAGCTTTAATTCCAGCACTCCGAAGGCATGGATCTGGATCTTTGTGAGTTCAAAGCCACCCTGTACTACATGAGATTGACTCAGGCTAGGAAAGAAAACAGAGGCAGTGGTGGCACACACCTTTAATCCCAGTACTGGGAAGCACACATGCCTTTAATCCCAGGAAGTGATGGCTGGGCAGAGAAAGGTATATAAGGCATGAGGAGACAGAAACTAAAGGCTTTTCAGCAGAAGTGTCCCTTTCGGCTGGAGGCTTTTTTAGGCTGAGGAGTTGGTGAGGTAAGGGGTAGTAGCTGTGGCTTGTTCCTTTGTCTCTCTCCTCTTTCAGCATTTACACCAATATCTGGCTCTGGATTTTATTATAAGACCATTTAGGATTCGTTTAACATTACCCAAGTAAATAAGAAGTGTAGAGCAAACAACTTCCAAAACTATAGAAGTAACAGAAACAGCTGGCTACCTGGAAAGTCAGGCAAGGTTCTTCTGCAACGTTGGGATATCTGTTTTAGGCTACACTGTGGCCTAGCATATCTGAAAGCCTTTTCAGTGAAGCAGCAAATTTTGAAAGCCTGTCCTACCTTGTCTTGACAAGCTTTGACAGTTGCCTTCCTTTGTGTCCTATTTGTTCAATTTGGAAAATACACTGTCAGCAGTCAAGGCAAGGGAATTTTCTAACCCAGTGGCTAACTTTGCAACAATAAAAGCTAACTCCATATGGAGGTTCATTGATGCCCATCATCTTTTTTGGAGTAAATTGTTGGTGCTGGGAACAGACGTGTCTCAATGTCATGAAAAGCCTTAGGTTATTAAAATATCTTAAATGCCATATTCTTTAGGTCTCAGAAATGTTTGAAGACCACCTATCTATCTAAAATCTCTCTGTTGGACCTTGAAAATATGTCTAACAGGGCTACAAGTTTGCTTATTATAGATGGCTACTAACCTCTATTTCTTAATTATGCATTACATTTTCAAATGAGCTGCATAGGTACAATACCTTAAACAAGAGTAGAAACAAAAATAACCTTAAATTTGTATCAATATACAAAAATATCTTTTTTTGTTTGTTTGTTTTTGTTTTTGTTTTCAGAACTGAGGACTGAACCCAGGGCCTTGTGCTTGCTAGGCAAGTGCTCTACCACTGAGCTAAATCCCCAACCACAAAAATACCTTTAAAAAGAGTAGAAACATCTATAGTGTATGTTCTAACAAAAATAACCTTAAATTTGCATTAACATACAAAAATACCACAGACACATATATACAGTATGTTTAAAAAATAACCTTAGATTTCTATCAATACACAAATGCTGTGGGATATATGGCAAATGTGTTGCTAATTAATCAATAAAACACTGATTGGCCGTTGGCTAGGCAGGAAGTATAGGCGGGGCAAGGAGGAGAATAAAGCTGGGAAGTGGAAGGCTGAGTCAGAGAGACACTGCCAGCCGCCACGATGAGAAACAGCATGTGAAGATGCCGGTAAGCCACGAGCCATGTGGCAAGGTATAGATTAATGGAAATGAATTAATTTAAGATATAAACACAGTTAGCAAGAAGCCTGCCACGGCCATACAGTTTGAAAGCAATATAAGTCTCTGTGTTTACTTGGTCGGGTCTGAGTGGCTGTGGGACTGGCAGGTGAGAGAGATTTGCCCTGACTGTGGGCCAGGCAGGAAAACTCTAGCTACACACAAAAATCCATACCAATGTAAAATATTTATTAATAGTTGCTTTGGTTTAAATTAGATTCAATAATCTAAGCTTTTATCCTATCCTTTCCATAGCTCCCTTTGTCTTTTTAGAAAGAGGTCCTTGAATCCAACCTCCCCTGCTTAGTTTCCTCCCTTACTGTGACCAGTTACAATTTGCAACCAACCCCCCTAAACAATGACAAACACCCATAATCCACCAAACAACCAAAAACTACCCACCCCACCTCTTGGGAATGTGGACATCATGTTCTTAAAATTACTTCCTGCTCTCTGGGGGTTGTTGGAATCTTTAGGGGGTCCTGAGGAAATAGAGATAATGCTCAAGTCCTGGTAAAACTACCTCTATCATTTGTTGTTCAGTCTCTGTGTGATGGGAAAGTGTAGAGCTTATGTGAAGTCCAAGCTAGCGTAGTCTGTGAGAATGGGCCCTCTCATCTAGTAGATTTGAAATTGTCTTGAGCAGTTTGTAATCCAAATCTGATTATTGGATGGTGTTTCTCACCTTAATGGGTTTACCACAATCCAGGTGGAATCATTGTTGTGGGACCACATCATCTTTTTGGTGACTTCAAAGGTCACTGTTAGGAATGGTCATGGTTTACTTCAGAAAATTTAAGCATTTTAAATGTCATATGTAGCATATCTCAGAGAGGCTAAAGGACCACAGTCTATTAAATACACCCGGAATACACAAACTTAAAACCTAGTTATCTGCTTCAGACTCAAGCCTGAAATCATGCATAGGAAGCTATATGAAGCCTATTTCTAAAATTAGATAGTACTCTATATGAACATTAATATCATGACAGAAAGTTTAAATATATATATATATATTCTTATAAATTTAGAGATAATATTTATACCTTAAGAAAACATGAGGTTCCCCCTTTACCTTTATAAACCACCATTTGCCTATGTACCACATCTGTCTATCCAGAAGCAGTCCTTTGTCCCTCTGGAACAAATACTCCTTCCCCCTCTCCCAGGTTCCCTTTCCCGTCTCTCTCTTCCTCTATCTCCTGTCTTTGTCCTTTATCCTTGACCCCTGTCCCTCTGGGGCAAATAAATCTCCTTTGTGCTGAGAACTAGGTCTGAGAAGTTGGTCTTGGTGGTCCTAAGCCAATACTTTTCCTTTCATGGACACATCAGTTGAGGAATTGCCTCTATCAAGTTTACCTATAGGCAAATCATTTTCTTGATTTGTGATTTATGTGGGAGGATCCTGCCACTGTGGTGTCACCCTGGACAGGTGGTCCTGGCTTGTATAAATAAGCAAACTGAGCAAGCCACAGGACCAAATTTATAAGCATCCTTCCTCCATGATCTCTTCTTCAGTTCCTGCCTCTTTGCCTGCTTGAGTTCCTGCTCCAACAACTTCCCTCAGTGAGGAACTGTGATGTGTAACTGTAAGACAAACAGATCATTTCCTCCCCAAGTGGCTTTTGGTCAGTGTTTATCACAGCAACATAAGCAAACTAGATATAGTTTCATTTCTATGGCTGTGATAAAATACCCTGAACAAAAGCAACTTAGGAGAGAAAGAGTTTATTTTAGCTCACAATTTCAAGTTGCAGTCAAGGGCACAAGAACTTCTGACACCTGGTCACATCACATCCACAGTAGAGAACAGGGAGAGATGAATGCATGCATGGCTATTATTCAGTTCACTTTCTCCTCTCTTATACAGCAAAGAGCCAGACCCAGAGAATAGGAGCACTCACAATGGATGGTCTTTTCACATCAATTATCATAAACAAGGAAATGTCCCACAGACATGCCCACAGGGCAATCTGATCTAGATAAAACCCACACACACACATTATATTCAAAAGTTTTCCTGTGTTTCACCCTGCCTGTGGTCTGGACAAATCTCTCCCACTCATGCCCTGAAGCTGCTTAGTATCAAGTTAACACACAGAGGCTTATATTATTTACAAACTGTATGGCCTATGGCTCAAGCTTCTCACTAGCCAGCTCTTATAACTTAACCAATTTCTATTTATCTATAAGTTGCCACATGGCTTTGTGGCTTACTAGTACTTTCACATCTTGCTTCTCCTGGTGGCGGCTCACAGCATCTCTCCCACCTCCCCTTTCCTCATCCTCCCTCTCCAGTTGGGCACCAGATGTCTGATGAATTGCTAAATGGTCTTATTAATAAAAATTCCAGAGCCAGATATTGAGGTTAAAACTGAGAGATCAGAAAAACAGAAAGAAGCCAGCCACGTTCTTACCACTTGGAGATCCTTAGCCAAAAAAACCTACCTCCTGTATACCCATACCTATATGCCTTTCTGTTCTGCATCTTACTTGCTCTCTCTGCCCAGCTATATCACTTCCTGTCCATCTGTATAGACCTCCAGACCTCTATGGTTAGTGCTGGGATGAAAGGCATGTGTCACTAAGCCTGGCTCTGTTCCCCAGGGTGGCCTTGAACTCATAGAGATCAGGATGGATCTCTGACTCCCAAATGCTAGGATTAAAGGCATGTGCTACCATTGCCTGACTTCTATGTTTACTATAGTAGCTGGCTTTTTCCTCTGATCCTCAGATAAGCTTTGTTAGGTTGCACAATATTTTGGAGGACATAATATATCACCATACCACATTGAGACTCTTCCTAAGTAATTCTAAATTATATCAAATTGGCAATTAGAACTAACCATACTGTGGTATTTTACTGCAAATTTTAATTTGTTTTATGACTATAAAACAATGGAATAACAATAGAGAACTTACAGGAGGCATGCATATCCTTCAAATCACTTAATCTTTCGTTGCATGTTTCCATTCCTGTGCCCAATCAACACCTCCCAAAAGAGTATCTGCTAATCTCCTGCACTACAGATATTAATATAATATCTAGAACATATTCTAAAGTTATGTCTACCCTTTGAGAGCCCAAGTACAAGCTAAGTGTGGTGAGATCAGCCTATAATCCTAGCATACTGGAAGCTGACACAGGAAGATTGCTACAAGTTAGAAGCCAGTCTGGGCTACAGAACAAGGCACTTGTCTCAATATGCTTCCCAAAGCTATGATCACAGACTAGTGCCACTATGCTCAGCCTTGAAGTGTGCTATTCTTTCGTCCTTTCTGTTTTCACATGAGCTCTAGTCAGAAACTGAGTGCCACTGGTCTGAGTGGCATGATCCTAGATGACTTAATTCCACCAAATGCTACCAAATGCCAATTCTGTCTTCTAAGAATACTTCCTTATACAGCTTTTGATTTTCTGTCCATTGGTGTCTGGCTTTTGAGTCTCTGTCCCCTGGTGACTGCCTTCAGCTTCCATTTACTCCTTTAACATTGTCTGTTAAGGTCTCCCTTCCCCCTCACATGTCCTGAATGTTCAACCTGGAAGTAGAGATGAATGTGATACAGAGGGTAAGTAGTAGGTGTGTTTGAACAGTGTACTTGTCAGTAAAAAAACACACCAGTTTAGTTACTGTGAAGAGATAAACTGAGACACCTCAGGTCAGCAAACACAACCCAGACATCAGATGATCATGGCAACAAGTCCTTTCCCCAGTTGGAACTCAGTTATCTCTAAATTCCTCTGAGTTTAAGGCCCAGACACAGGGTTCTGTCCCTCCCTTGCCTCTACAGACACAATGACAAAACACAATATTTCTTATTGTCTTAGTTGAATAGACTCTTATCTGCCTTCTTTTTTTTTTTTTAACTTTTTTTTTTAAAGATTTATTTATTTATTTTATATACAGCATGTATGACCAGAAGAGGGCACCAGATCTCATTACAGGTGGTTGTGAGCCACCATGTGGTTGCTGGGAATTGAACTCAGGACCTCTGGAAGAGCAGTCAGTGCTCTTAACCTCTGAGCCATCTCTCCAGCCCTTATCTGCCTTCTTACTAATGTGTCATCTCAAAGAGTAGTTAAGACATAGTAGACAATCAATGTATAATTAACGACTTTATACAATGTCATTAATGGTATGGATTTAAAAAATCCTCACAATTAATTTTTAAAGATGAATTTTAAAGTAAACTACTGTGTTGATGCTGTAGTTCTGTGATTACCTAGCATCCTCTGGGTCTGGAGTTCCCTCTATTCTCAGAATAAAAAGGAAAAAAATTCTTAATCATGTTGGGAGGCCAGGGTGTCATTAGAAAACTAAGGATAAATATCAAAACCCAAGCCACTCCGGTCACCAAAGCTCCAGGTAGACAGTCCTGTTGTGTTTGACCAGTGCAGTTGAACTTCACTAGTAGCTGCAAAGTTGCAATTATCAATCAGGACAGCAGTTCCCTAAGGGATAGATACTGAATTTAGGGAAAAGCAACGTTTTGGTACCTAATGTGGGGCTCTCAAATTTCTATGTAGGGCCTGAGAAAGCTTAAGGAAGAAAAAAAAAGAGGCTGTGGCTCCTTTAAGAGTTTCTGCCTGATGATGAGCCCTTGAGCAGCCAGTACGTTAAGTAGGAACAAGAAACTAAGTAAAAATGCTTGTCACAGTGCAAGCATCAGCATTCTAGATCTCTAGGAAGGTTGAATGCAGTTCTTGGTCACCTATCTCCAACCAGGCTGTGAGCTGTAGGCTTGGCTTTCATGACCCAAGAACAGGTGGAGCCACCTGAGAGCCACATGAAGGATTCAGGTATAGGTTAGCAGTTTAAAGTTTGCTCAGGTGGTGTAAAGACTAGAAATATGCAGTAAAAGATGTCCAGATTGGAAAAAAAAAAACCTATAAACAGGTTCCAATGTGTTTTACAATGTGTGTAGGCTTAAGAACGAAAAGAAAATGAGTATAGGCCATTATAGAAATAAATAAATGGTTTTTAAAAAGGCTTTAAAGACAGTAAAAGTAATATAAAAGAAAAAAGCCATGTAAAGATGGGACATACATAGGGAGTCTGAATCATACATAGTATTGTGTTAATTTTGAATTTTTTGAATGTTGTTGAACAAATGACAGCTACTGACAAGCATGAGACTATCAATGGGACTGCAAAATGGAACCAACATAGATACTTTAGGGCTATCTTAACTTTAAAAAAGAAGTCAAAATATGTATTTGTCAAATGGAAGTGAAAAATGCTTTGGAGAATAGGTTTTGCTTTTGTTTCCTGACAAAAGGCTATGTGTAGCTAAAGCTGTGGATTCGTTCCAGGTTAATATGGGTCGGGTTTGATCAAGCGAGACCTCCTGAATCTTGACAGGTGATATCTATCAGCAAAGGTTACTGCAGGTATTTCCAGGACTTGGCCATTATCTCAAGTTTTTCTCAGGGACCCCTAAAAATACTTTTGCCCACAGACAACAGGAAGCAGTCCAGAGAAAATGATGCCCACATTCCCAAGAATTGGAGAGTGTGGGTGGTCTTTGGTTATTTGGTGGGTCATGGATGTTTGTTATCATTTAGGGGAATATAATATATTGATGCAAACTTCAAGTTATTTTTGTTAAACTGTATATATGTTTCTACTCTTGTTTAAGGTATTGTACCTATGCAGTTCATTTAAAAATATAAGGTAAAGTTCTAGGTTTTTTAAGCTATTATAATAAACTATTTAGGATAATCAAGAAACAGGTCAGTAGTCATCTATAACAATCAAATTTGTAGATGTGTTAGGTGTATTTTCAAGATCATACAGAGATATATTTCAGACAGACAAATGGTCTTCAAATACTTCAAAGACCTATAGAATATGGCATTTAAAGTTTTTGTTAACTTAGGGCTTTTCATGACCATGAGAAACATCTCCTGGTAGCACTAATTTACTTCATAAAAGGATGATGGGCATTGAAGAAACCCCATAGGAGTTTGCTTTCATTCCGGCAAGTTTAGTCATTTGGGCAAGAAACTGCTTTTGCCTTGACTGCTTGACAGTATGCTGTATAAACTGGACATGCAGGACTCACAGGAAGTGACTGCTGAACTTAGCCAAAACAAGGTGGGATGGTCCTTCAGAGTTCCTGCTTTACGGAAAAGTTTGCCAGACGTTCTGCAGGACACTGACAAGCTTTGCCATTATAAGGCAGAACAATCCTTCAAATTTCCTGCTTCACTGAAAAGTCTGCCAGATACTCTAGGCATGTAGGCTGAAGATGGATGCCCCAATGTTGCAGAGGAACTTTGTGTGACTGTCTAGGCAGTCAAATGTCTCCATGATTTCTAGGGTTTTGGAAGTTGCTTGCAATGCACTTCCTGTTTATTCAGATAATATTACATCCTTCTGGGGCCTTTGATGGAGTTGAAGACTAGATAGTTATAGTTGCAGTTTTCCTTAGATATGATAGAAAGTAAATTAGGTGTTAGACTTTGGATTCAGTAAGATAGGATAGATAATGGTGCATTTTCTTTAAATTTACCAGACACAAATGAACTGGACATTGTGAATGTAATCCTTACTTGATAACTGTTCTTATTGCATATAGTCTTACTATGTTCAAGTTAAAACCCTTTCTTTTGGTTTAGATAAAAGGGGAAAATGATGTGGAACATTAATTTAAGTTGTTACATTCATTTATGCTGTGGAATATTTTTTTAATGATGTAAAGACGTGTTACATTTGTCAGGAGGCTGAGTCAGCAACCAACTGACAGGAAGTGGTAGGAGGAACCATGTGTAGCTAAGATTCTTAAGTGGGGGGTGAGCAGAAGGTCATCTGGTATTTTGGGGAGATGCAAGCTAGGAGAGAAGGTTAGCAACTTGCTCTTCAGCCTCTCTGAGTAAGCAGAATTTTACTTCAACCTTTGAATTCTTAGTTCTATAGAGGGATAGAGATCTAGATAAACTTCCCTTTAGTGGCTGTGATAGAGCTGGTACTTGAGGGAACAGAATTCCCACCTGGCTACGGCCAGTGCAGCCAAACTGCTACTGGTAGCTGTGAAGTTGCAATTGCCGATTAGGACAGGAGTTGCTTAAGGAGCAGCTACTGAATTTAATGAAAAACAACACTGCCCCCCTGCAGATCTCCTATACTCTTTAGTTTCCTCCCTTCCTGGACTCTGGCCCCAATTCCCTTGCCCCTCCTCACTGCCATGTCCCAGCCCCCAACTTAGGTGGAGACCCTTTGCTCAGCCACAGGCCACACAGGCCAGAAGACCAGAGAGGAATCACCAGAAACCCATATGTCTAGATGCCAGCATAAGAAAACAGCCAACAACAGCCAAGACAATATGTCACCACCAGAGTCCAGCTTTCCTACTAAAGCAAGTCCTGAATGTTCTGACACAGATGAAGCACAGGTTCATCAATGGAATCGAATTGAAAACCCAGTCATAAATCCACACACCTATGGACACCTAAATTTTGATAAAGAAGCCAGAAAGACACAAGGGGAAAAAGAAAGCATGTTCAACAAATGGTTCTAGTCTAACTGGATGTCTTCATGTAGAAGAATTCAAATAGATCCATATTTATCACCCTGTATAAAGCTTAAGTCCAAGTGGATCAAAGACCTCAACATAAAACCAGATATACTGAACCTGATGGAAGAGAAAGTGGAGAATAGACTTGAATGCATCAGCACAAGAAACAACTTCCTGAACAGAACACTCATAGTACAAGCATTAAGATCAACAATTAATAAATGGGACCTCATGAAACTGAGAAGCTTCTATAAGGCAAAGGACATAGTCAATAGGACAAAACAGCAGCCTACAGAATTGGAAAAGATTTTCATCAACTCCACGTCTGATAGAAGGCTAATATCCAAAATATACAAAGAACTCAAGAAATGAGACATCAACAAATCAAACAATTCAATTAAAAAATGGGGTAAAGATCTAAACAGAGAATTCTCAACAGAGGAAACCAAAATGGCTAAGAAATATTTGAAAAAATGTTCAACATCCTTATCCATTAGGAAAATGCAAATTAGAACTACTTTGAGATGCCATCTTATACCTGTCAGAATGGTTAAGATCAATAACACAAGTGACAGCTCATGCTGGAGAGGATGTGGAGCAAGGGGAATGAATACTCCTCCATTGCTGGTGGGAGTAGAAACTTGGAAATCAATATGGCAGTTCCTCAGAAAATTGGGACTCAATCTACCTCAAGACCCCGTATATCACTCTTTGGCATATACCCAAAGGACATCATCCTACCACAAGGACACTCAGCTATGTTCATAGGAGCTTTATTCATAATAGCCAGAAACTAGAAACAACCTAGATGTCCCTCAACTAAAGAATATATAAAGGAAACATAGAACATTTATACAAGGGAATACTACTCAGCACTTTTTTTAAAAAATGACAACATGAAATTTGTAGGCAAACAGATGGAAGTAGAAAAAAAAATCATCCTGAGTGAGGTAACCCAGACTCAGAAAGACAATCATGGTATGTACTCACTTATAAGTAGATATTAGCTGTTAAGTTAAGAATAACCATCCTACAATCCACAGACCCAGAGAGGCTAAGTAACAAGGAAGGCTCAATGGGAACATATGTATCTCCCTGGGAAGGGGACTTAGAATAGATTTTGTGAATGGACTGGGGACAGGTGGGGGGTGGGAATAGGAGGGTTCAGGTGGAGGGGATGGAGAGAGAGTACAGGGAGAGATGACTGGAATAAGAGGGCATTTGGGGGCAATGTGAAAACCTAGCACAAAGAGAAATCTCCCTGGAATCTACAAGGGTGACTGTAGCTAGAGTTTTCCTGCCTGACCCACAGTCAGGACAAATCTCTAGCTACAAATGCCATCCAACGTGGTGGCAAGAGTTTCCACCTAAAAACTGAGAAAAAAGATTCTAAAATGGAGCTAAAAACAGTTCCTAATTGTCTCTCTCAAATGAGCGGCAGCTGCCGATTTGAGCTACTGGTGGGTTCCTGTGCACGCTCAACCTGCTGTATGGTGGGAATGAGGCCTCTGCAAGTGGCACATTAAGCTGCATGGTGGATTTAGCCTTTGCTGGTACAAAGCAAAGAGGTTTCTGGGCTACACGCTGCTTGGATAGAGGCATGGACCCACGATGGCTCCCAGAGCTGGTGGTAGACGTGCCACCGCCATGTTGGGAAGCTGAGGTGGGCGGATCCAGCAGCCACAGCTGCTGCAGTTTAAAGCAATAGATTCACAATAAGACAGATTCAGATGTAATAGTTTACAATGTGTGTAAAATATACATAGGCTTAAAAGAGACAAAAAAGGTGATAATATACAGTTATATAAATAAATACATAGTTTTAAAAAATAAAGTCTTTACAGAGACAATAAAATTAATATAAAAAATAAGCCACATAAAGATGAATATTACACAGAGAACCTGGATTGTGTTGCCTTTGGGATTTTTAACTGCAGAAAAACATTTGATTGTAAAAGCTGTTGAGTTATGTCAAAATGTATATTTTAAAGATACCTTGGCTTCAAAATTTGGATATAAGGATATGTTTCTTTGGAAAGGAGACTCTGCTTTTGTTCCCACAGAAAGCCAGAGGCTATGGATTTGTTCCAGATTAAGATACATCAGGTTTGACCAGCCAAGACCTCCTGAAAGGTCTCTGATGACACCATGGCCCAGATGACCCAACATCCTGAACGATTTGAAGGCAACTGGCTCAGATGATACACCCTCATGGACTATTCCATAATTCTAAAATTTTCTTTGTATCCCCATAAGATACAGCACCCCCCTCCAGCAGGAAGTAGTAAGAGAAGCTACACCCAAATTCCCAAATTATATGTAATTTTACTTTGTTAAGGTTAAAACCTTCCTTTTTGAAAAAAAAAGGGAGGGGAAGTGCTGTGGGATGTTCTGTATGGCAAATGTGTTGCTGATTAGTCAATAAATAAATCACTGATTGGCCATTGGCTAGGCAGGAAGTGTAGGCGGGACAAGGAGGAGAATAAAGCTGGGAAGTGGAAGGCTGAGTCAGAGAGACACTGCCAGCCGCCATGATGAGTAACAGCATGTGAAGATGCCGGTAAACCACAAGCCATGTGGCAAGGTATAGATTAATGGAAATGGATTAATTTAAGCTGTAAGAACAGTTAGCAAGAAGCCTGCCACGGCCATACAGTTTGTAACCAATATAAGTCTCTGTGTTTACTTGGTTGGGTCTGAGAGGCTGTGGGACTGGCAGGTGAGAAAGATTAGTCCTGACTGTGGGCCAGGCAGGAAAACTTAAGCTACAGGTGACCCTGCTAAGGACTCTCAGTAATTGGGGATATAAAGCCTTAACCACTCATCTTCTGGAATCAAGCAAGTCTTCCAATGGGGGGAAGGGGACACTAACCCAGCCACAAAACCTTTGACCTACAAACTTTCCTGACTGCAAGATGTACTGGGGCAATGGTGGTGCAGAACTTGTGGGAGTGGCCAACCACTGACTGGTCTAATTTGAGTCCCAAGCCACAAGGGGGAGCCCATGCCTGAATGACCAGGATCCAGAGGCTGGATAGCTCAGAGACATAGGATAGAACCAAAGAGGACTCTGTGTGTGTGTGTGTGTGTGTGTGTGTGTGTGTGTGTGTGTGTGTGTGTGTGTGTGTAATACACATATATAAACCAGGTTTTTTACATAATATATATGTATTTACAATATATATTTATATCAATGAAATTATTCCTAATGATGTTCTGCTATACTCTGATGGGAGCCAATGCAGAGATCCGCAGTCAAAAATTAGGAGAGAGAGCTCAGGTTGAAGGCCTCCATTGGGTCTCTCCCCTTGAAGCTCCAGGGAACCCCAGTGGAAATTGGGCAGAGGAACTGTGATATCCAAAGGGGTCGAAGACACACAGAGAATGCAGCCCACAGAATTAACTAAGCAGGGCTCATGGGACTCAGAGAGACTGAAGCAGCAAGGCAGCCACATAGCCTGCATGGGTCTGTGCTGGGTCCTCTGCATATGTGTGATGGTTGTTGGCTTGTTGTTTTGTGGGAACTCCTGAGAGTGGGAGTGCGGGTCTCTCTGACTCTTCTCCTCCTACTGGATTGCCTCACTCAGCTTTGATGAGAGGGTTTGTCTTATTGTATGCATTGGGTTGATGTCCCTGGGAGGCTTGCTCTTTTCTGGGTGGAGACTGAGGAGAAGGGAGGGGAGAAACTGGGAGGAGTGGAGGAAAGGTAAGCTTAGGTCATATGTACTGTATGAGAGAAGAATAAGTTTAAAAAATTTCTAAAAATTTAAAAAGAAAAAAAAAAACTAAGGATTCTTCTGTGCCTCCAAAATGTAAGAATTTAGAGGACTGACATAAGGAGGCACATCTCTGCTGAGAGAGAAACCAGGTTAAATGTCTGATAAGAGTGAGATTAGTTCTTAAGACTCTCTTAACTCATAATTAAGGAAAATGGGAAGAGTGGGGAGTCGAGGGCACTCATTATGATGACTGCTTAGAGATGGAATGCAAAACAACCAAACAGGTTAGCCCTGCTTCCACACCCACTACAAAAACACAAACATCCACCTCCACAAAATACACACACACACACACACACACACACACACACACACACACACACTGAATCAAGGAAAACAAAACCTACACGGAGGAAATGATTTCACTAAAAACAACAAATAGAAAAAGAAAAAGAAAAATGGAAAAGTGCACAGAAAACACCAATATTAAAAGGAGGGAAGGTCAGTCATTATAACTGTCTTTGAAAATTCAAGCAAAACTAAGTGACAATATATAAATTAATGAATAAGTTCATCAGTTAAAAGACTACTGGAGGATTTAAAATAAGCACCATGTAAATATCTGCTGTTTAAATAGCAGTAATCAACAAAATGGAGAATTTTTTAAAAGCCTTTTTACAAAACCTCAGTGCCATATCTTTAAAAAACAATCAGAACATTACTGATGGAGTGAATGGAAACACAATAAGGAGCAATAACTCATGCTATTAAAGTTGGGAAGGTTATTCTAAACTGTCAATTCTCTCTAGATTGTTCTATCAAGTCATGAATCCTAACGGTACTTTTCCACAAGATTTACATATTCTAAAATTAATCTGCCCTCCTCTCCACATCCCAACCACCCTGATAAAAGAACGAAATGTGCTAGAATGGGAAAAGAGAAATCAGGAATGCCTATAATGGATTGATAAATGCACCACATTAATTGAGTATATGCTGGCAATTCAAGTGCTCTTAGGCATATGATTAGACGGGGAACTTCTCTGAGGCAATCACCTAGCTAAGGAATTAGGAAAATACTAAAAATAGCTCCTTAATGCTTCAAATGATGAATACAGCTCACTGTAGCACACACGGCTCAGAATCTAGAAGAAATAAGATGCGCAGAGCTTCTCTGAAGTTGAGGAATGTTTCCAGAAATAGGAAACAGAAACAGTAAGTTCTCAGGGAGTCTTGAGTAAATGGGAACTGGTCTTTTAAGCATCATACGCAGGATAGCACATCCACAAAAAAGAGCAACAGAAAATGCTTCTGAACAGAGAAGATTGACAAGTCCAAGGAAGCAGAACATAGGCAGAAGCACACATAGTTATAGTACCATAAGGTAGATTCCTAAGTGAGCAAGTAATTATTGTTGATGAGATAGTCATGAAAAAATAATCAACTATTTGTACGAACAGTGTTTGTTATTCAACCATGTGAGAGGGGAGAACATTTGATTAGACATCACAATCTCTTCCTAGATTCATTATTGGCCAGCCTTGAAAATTCAAATTACTTAGCAACTGATTTTTGTATGTGAAAATTGAAGAGGAGGGAGGCCTCTGGGTGAAGGTGGATTAACTCATGATCTCATTCAAGCCCCAGCCTTGTACTCAACTTTACAAACCAAAGCAAAACAATTGCTTGGGTTCACTCTCGAAGCGCTGGAAGACAGGACTCATACAGACTGGAATGCACTTCACTTGGCTGCATTCCCGTTTTCATTTCTCAGCCTGAGTTTCATTACCCAAGAAATCCACAGGGTGGCAATAACACTGAGTAAAAATACACGGAGAGTTCAAATTCTCAGAAACGGTGTTCTGCAGAAGCTAATGTTTACAGCTCTCCCTTCCCTGCTTTTTATGAAGTCACCAGGCTGCTGGCGCCAGTGGAACAAAGGCCACACACAAAGCCTGAGAGTGGGAGAGATGACTCCCAGGGGAGGCCCAGCTATGACCACACAAAGCAGTCTTTACCGTTCTTATACTGATTTGAAAGAAAGACACATGAGATGGGAGAGGGAAGAGAAACTACTAAAATATCAAGTTATTGAAAGTCACAGAGGTAGCAAGCCATGGAGGCTGAATTCCATCTTTAGTCAAACACCTAGGATCTTTACCCTCCAGCAAGTTGACAACTCTGAAGAGAACTGACTGGACAAACTCAAAGTGGCCTTCCTTCCTCACCATCCTCAATGGTACAAAAAATGATACTTTTACTATTTTCTTTATAAGAGAAAGGATGCTTCATCAGCACAGGCTTAGCACAGGCTAATACAAATCATTTTCTAGTCAGTACTAAATAATGATTTGACAGCCTTAGCGATGTCAGATTCAGGTTTTCTACCAGGGCCACTCATGATTCTCTCCTACTGCTTAAACAGCGCATGAGGAGCTGGGAGTGTGCACGTATAGGTCTCTGGGTTCTGTCCTTGGCAGCATGAAATAAATAATGCATGGACATTTTCTTCATCACCTCTTGTCTTAATGGAGAAATTTAGAGTCAAACAGCAGCATTTCTTACAAATTGAATTCAATGGGGAAGGACATGGCATTTAAAGTAGTCATGGATTGTGTCAAAGTATCCAATGACAAGAAGCTTTTTTGACACAATAGATTGAAATTTAAAAAAATCAGGAAATCATCCATAATTATGATAACTTTTCATACAGGCTCTAATGGTTCATTTTAACTGTCAGCTTGACTCAATCTAGAGTCTCCTGGAAAGGGAAAGATAGTCTAGATCAGGTGGGCCTATGGCCAGTCCTTAAGAGATTGTCATGGTTATGCTAATTGATGTGAGAAAACCAAGTCTAAAAGTGAGTGACACCATTCTCTGGGTTTGGGTCCTGAACTGCATAGAAGCAGATGAGGGGAGCTGGGCAGGAAGTATAGATGCATTCATTTCTCTCTGCTTTTGACTACGGATGGGCCTAGCTACTTCAAAACTTATGCCACTGTCAATTCCATGCCGTGATGGACTGTAATCTGCAACTATGAACAGAAATAAACTCTTTTCTTCCCTCCATTCCCTCTTATCAGGGTGTTATATCACAACAACCAAAATGAAACTAGAGCACAGACTGAGCATCCGTAACCCAACAATATTACTCGTAACTGGAAGTGATGGCCCATGCTTCTGGGCCCAGCACTCTGAAGGATGAAATAGGAGAATCTCAGTGAGTTCCCTATTATCCTGGGCTGCAGAGTGAAACTTTATCCCCCAACCACCACCAACAACAACAACAATAACAACAACAACAACAACAAAAAAAACCTGAACTGTAAAATGCTCCAAAGTCAAAACTTTTTGAATACCAACATGATACCATGAGTGGAATATTCCACACCTGACCTCATATGATGAGTCATACTCAAAACATAGATGTAACAAAAATATACTATATAATTACCTCCAGGCAATGAGTGTAAGGTGTGTATGAAACAGAAATGAATTTCATGTTTAGACCTGGATCTATTCCCTACTGAGCTTCTTGTTAAGTACATGTAAATATTCCATTAAAAAATTAAAAACCTGAAATACTCCAATCTCAAGCATTTGGAATAAGGGATTCTTAACCCATGTTTTGTTCCTCTGTGTTCTCATCTCCATGCCCTTCTTGGCATGTGCAGACTATTGTTTCTTGCTGGGACTGACTGTTTTCTCTCTCACATATCTTTAATGCTAGTAACTAGAAGGGACAGACCCATGTCTTTTATTCCTTACCCACAATCTCTAAGACAGAAAATTTCATCTGGCCTGACTACAGCGGCAGTATAATTAAGCATGAACAAGACTAGTGATAATCAATGAAGGATATTCTGAGACACAAACACCCTAAGAGAGTGTTGGACCAGATAAAAAGCAGCGGGGTGGGGTGGGAGGGATAAAGAAAATTATTTAGGAGGCTGGGGAAATGGCTTAGTTGGTGGTAACATGCTTTTTATGCAAACTTGAGGACATGAATTTGACCTCCAGCACCCACATAAAAAAGCCAAATATGCTACTGAACACCTGTAATCTCAGTACTGGAAAGGAAGAGACAGAAGGATCCCTAGAGCTTGTGGGCCAGCTAGTAGAGCTGAAGCAGTGAATTCCAGGTCCAGTGAGAAACCCTATCTAAAAATTAAGATAGAGAGCAATTGATGAAGTCATGTAAAAAAGACCTCTGGCCTCTACACACATGCATACACATATGCATGTACACTTGTACAAACAAACATGAACACATAAACATAAATTCATTAGTTAAATGAAAGATTTGATCTCAGGATATAGCTCAGTGGTAGATCATTTGCTTACCATGTAAGGCACTCTGGGTGCCATCCCTGCTAAGGAAAAATAAATAGGTGAATTAATAGATAAATAGATAGGTAGATAGATAGATAGATAGATACATACATACATACATACATACACACATAAGTTCATTTCCCAGATAATCAGGATAGAATTATAAGTTATTTGGCATATTTATGCACATCCCTGTTACCACAGTGGTAATACCACAAAACTTACAAAAGTATCAAGTAAGCTACAGATTTTGATAGTTTCTCACAGTATTTAAAGTTAGGTTAAAAATTAGAAAACTCTGAATTCATATTTATAGTATCTATACCTCACCTGCTCATTTTAGCATGAACTGTTTTCTGTTTGTTTGTTTATTTAGTGTGGATTGTTGATAGGGCCAAAGGATAAGTATATGGGAGAATCACAGAAGATTGTTTTAAAGCCTCTTACTAATGGCTGGAGGGATGGCTCAGCAGTTAAGAGCACTGCCTGCTCTTCCAGAGGACCCAGGTTCAATTCCCAGCACCCTTGTGGACACTTACAGCCCTTTATAATAACTCCAATCACAGGGTATCTGATACCCTCTTCTGGCTTCCTTGGGCACTGTATGTACATGGTGCACAGACACATGTAAGCAAAACACCCATATGCATAAAATAAAATGGAAAGAAAGAGATCTAACAATAATGGACAAGTTTAAAGTGGTACCAGAATTACCCAAGTGTGACATGGACACATAGTGAGCACATGCCCCTGGGAAAAATAACACAACTAGACTTGCCACAAACCTTCAATTTGTGTGTGTGTGTGTGTGTGTGTGTGTGTGTGTGTGTGTGTGTGTTTTAAGTGCTAACTCAGGAAAGCACATTAAAGTGAGATACGTTTATACAAGACAAAATAAAAATGTATAATCAGATTGTCACCGTTTTGTAAAGGAGTGAAGCATAATGACACCATTACAGGGTATTGTCAGACTGTTCAGAGTTGACTGAGTGCTACCATTTACTAAGAATAGAACCCAAAGGCTTCCAAAACTCTCTGAAGCTGTCTAGTTGCACTCTGGTTTTCATAACGCCCATTGAAAGTGATGCTATGGGAGCTGGAGTGATGGCTCAGCACTTAAGAGCACCGGTTGCTCTTCCAGATGACCCAGGTTCACAACTCTATGTAACTTGCCCCAAAATGTTCTCTTTTTGCCTGCATAGACACTGGGCACACACTCATGGCTCACAGACACACATGCAGGCAGAATACCCATGAACATTTTTAAAAAGAAAGAAGGTAATGTTACACATAGTATCAGTTAACACATATCAAAATGTCCAGAATGTAAAAGGTGTTCGATAGCAATAGCCACCACCATCACAGTCCTGAGAAGCACAAAGAAGTTAGTTCATTTCATTCTCATCAGAGTGAGCAGATATCATCAGCATAAGAACTACACAGTCGCCAGGCAGCGGTGGCGCACGCCTTTAATCCCAGCACTCGGGAGTAGAGCCAGAAGGATCTCTGTGAATTTGAGGCCAGCCTGGTCTACAGAGCAAGATCCAGGACACGCACCAAAACTACACAGAGAAACCCTGTCTCAAAAAACCAAAAAATAAAAATAAAAATAAAAACTACACAGTCATCATGACCCCATTTTACAAACAGGAAAAGTGAATTATAAGACTATAATTGCACAGATAAACACTCAAATTCAACACCTGCTTGCTTGGCTTTCTGAAAATGTAAGCTTTCTTACCCCATGGTCTCCATCTCAAGTGTGTTTTCTGTAACTTTGACCCTGGGGATTCTCACTGCAGAATGACTTCCTCATTGGCCAACATTCTGAGCCTAGCCCTGACCATTCCTCACTCTAAGTAACACCTACCTCATTTCTTTTTTGGGTGCTGGGGATCCAACCCACCACCTGTGCATTTGAGACATGTGCACTAAGCATGTCTCCAGCCCTTGAGTCTTATTTTATCTTATTATTATTTAAATTCGTTTCAAAGCAGGCTGCCTTGAACTCATTCTGTAGCTCAGGGAGTCCTTGAACTCACGATTCTCCTACTTCAACCTTCTAAAGAGCTGAGATGATTGACCTGAGCCACCAAACCCAACAAGTTCACTATTTTTATATCTAACTTCATCGGGGCCTTATTAATGGATCTTCTGAAAAATTGAGCAGGGAGGGGGGATTTATTTTGGTTAATTTAATCTATTTTTCATAATTGTTCCAATGGTATTTAGCCTTTTGGTTAGTCTGTCCTGGTTCAGAATTGGGGAAGATCTGACATTAAACTTGAATAGCATAGATGCTCATCTTCCATTACTACTCAAGACAGGGTCTCTAGCCTACAGGATTGTCTAGTTTAGATTATATTCTCAGTGATATAAAATGGCTATTTTTGATAGCATTTTTTTTATTCATTTCTATTCTATCTCCATGAATAGACACCAGCCCAGGGATTCTAACTATCTCTCTAGTCAACATGGTATCTATAAATGTGTCATTCAAATGTTACACACTTCATTATTCTGTCTTAGCTTCAGACTTACCTTAGCTTTCAAATCCCCAAAATACAGTCTTGATTTTTGTTGTTTGTTTTGTGAGTTTTGTTGCTGTTGTTTTGTAGCCAGGCTGTCCTGGAACTCATGACACCCCTTCCTTAGACACCCAAGTGCTAAGACTGCAGACACATGTTACCAACACTCAGGTGCTGTTCTTTTTATGATTATTTCCATGTTGACCACCCACTTGTTTACTGTTTTCCTGCACTGGCTTGTGATTCTTCCTGAACAAACTTTTTTCTCATGTTATAACAAAATACCTAAGAGGAGAGGTTTATTTGGGCCTGTAGTTTAGGAACACAGCCTGCCGTGAGAGGAAAGACGTGGTGGTACTCATGGCATCAGGAGTGTGAAGCTGCTTGCTCACATCTGGGCAGATCAGGAAACAGAGAACGAGCAACACTATTGAGTAGCTGGCTCTCTCCCTTTTCTCTTTTATAATTCAGTTCAGGGCTCCCTACCCACGGGATGTTGCTACCCACATTCAGGGTGGGTCTTCCCTCTTCCACTAAACCTCCCTGGAAGTGCCCTCAGAAACTCAGAGGTGTGTCTCCTGGGCGATTAGAAACCCCACCCCCCCACCCTCCTACCCCGTCAAGCTGACCAGGAAGATGAATCATGACACAGACCAACTGAACTAGAACAATAGGCAAGCATCTATAATAACCTGCTCGGGCTCTCTGAGACCTATCTTGTGTAAGTGTTTCAAAATTTTATTTCCAGCCAGAGAGATGATGTAGTGGATAAAGGTGCTTGCTACCAGTCCTAACAACCTGAGTTCAATCCCTGGAATCCACACAGTAGAAGGAGAGACCTGATTCCTGAAAGCTGTCCTCTGACCCCCACATGACATGTCTCCCATGGCACACATTCATGTACATGTACACAAACACACACATACATTAAATTAATTAATGATTGTAAAATATCTTAAACATGTTTTATGTTTCATTTGATTCTGCTCAGTTATGGCATGCATGGCCATAAATAACAGTAATTTGTATCTTTTTTTGTCACAAAGTTCACAGACATTGCATAAAATTCTTCATTGCCTATAGCAGGTCTTGAGAACGCTCTTCAGTTGCAGCTTTTATGGTGTTATAGGAAGCAAAGCTCTACCATTGCTTTAGTTCTGTTACTGTAATAAAGACCATGAGCAAAGGCAACTTGGAGAGGAAAGACTACTTCATCTTACACTTCCAGGTCTCAGACTGGATGACTTTTTCTCTCTCAGATGCAGAGCTCTTTCCACCACCGTGGAAGCTAGCCAGAGACAGGAGGCTTGCAGGCCGTTTCCAGGTTGATTTCTTCATGTCCTCTGACCACGGTGTGGGTGTCTTTACCAATAATGCCTAACCTGGCCTGGGCTGACCTGGAACAGGCTCTACAACCTAGCCAGCTCTTCCAGTTGTTATTCTCCTGCCTCAGCCTCCTGAGTACTAGGATTACAAGCTTACACCTCAACCCTGGGCCTTCTGTAGCATGTTTTCCCTCTTCCATCACATAGATCCAATGCTGTACTGCACCTTATGGCCATGTCTCTTTAGCTCCCTTCATCTGACCACATTTCATCTTTAAAATATTATTGGCACTTCTAATGAATACTTTCTACCCTTCTTTTTCATACATTGTTCCTCATTCAGGCCTCTCCTGAGATGTCCTTATTATTGCATAGACGTTTTGCACTAGTTGATAGACTAGCTCCTGGTGTTCTTTCCCAAGTCATTCTTGTCACTCTACCAGGAAAGTGTGGACTTGAACCTGCAGCTGACCCTTTTATATTCACAATCAGCTCTCAGCATTTTGTTCCTAAGCAAGAGCCCTTGTTTCTCTCCATTTGTTTTCTATCAGCATGACTCACTGACTCATTTTTTTTCCTTTACCTCATTACTGCACTTAATTAAGTGAAACAAACTTTCAATGGTGGTTATCTCTAGTAAGGGGAATGATAGGTGAGGATTGAAAGGAACTATAAGTGTGCAACCATCACATCCAGCTTTTTCTTTCTTTTCACTCAGAGAGAAAAATAAAGAAGTTGTAAAAGAGAAAATTTCCCAGACTCCGGAGTCTGAAAGGCAGGAAGTAATAACATGGCCTTAAGCAGAACACGTTCCCCAAGCTGTTTCTCATTGAACATGTTAACGTGAGAGAGACAATTCAGAGTTCCAGTGATGACTCATGGCCTCCAATCTTCTTTCAATCAGCAGGCTGGGTGCGCAAATTAGTTAGGATTAGTTCTGGAGTGTAGGCTTCAGACAGGGTAGAAGCTACATTTTTGGTTGCAAAACATCTCCACCTAGTATAGAACTTGGTGAACTCAAAAAAATGTTTTGAGCAATACTAATATGAAGACGGGCCTCTTTACAAACTGAAATTTTTATAAATTATGCAGAACTTTTTTAGCTTATTCACTGTAAATAAAATGAGAGCAAAGCCTGGCATGATCTCATACTCCTGTAATCCTATTAGAAGAGTAAGGCAGGATGATCACCTCAAGCCCCGGGACAGCCTGGGCTATACAGTGAGTTCAAAGCCAGCCTGGGATACAAAGTAGGTTCTAGGAGGGCCTAGGCTAGTGAGCGAGACCCTTTCTCGAAAGTAAACAAAACAAACAACTAAACAAACAGTTTATATCCTGAGGTGTGTCAAAGACAGGAAGTGTCTAAGAATCAAGGTCTCTGGGACGGTGGAAATTTTGTCTCTGCATTTACTCAAATCTGTGTTAGCTGACAAGAGAGGACATTTCTTGCCTGTTTCCTGCAGGAACTGAGACATTCTTGGAAATCTTTCTTCCTAAAAAGTCCTAGAATCCACCATCTATTATGCCTACCCAAGCCAAATAGGGATGGAGCAGCTGGGAGAGGCTTAAGCAGGGATACTAGAGCTTAATGAGAAACAGGACATTGATCCTCCAAGCCCCGTTTTCAGCCAAACCTCTTGATGGGCAGAAGCATTATCTTCTTTGCCCTGGCCTCTGGGCTCTCTGCTCACATCTACCCATTTGAATGGAGGGGGAGAGAGAGAGGGTGGCACCCCTCCCTTAGCTCTTTTCATCCATTCCCAGACTACTTTCCCCTTTCCAATTTCAGGTTTATTTAATATTTTCTAAACAATTGTCCTAGGCCCTGCCAAGTGCCCTACTCGAAAGAGACTACCCGGTAGAAGCCAGCTCCTTCCTACAGTTGTTTGAGCCTCGCCCCCAGTGCTGGTCCTTTCGGAACTGGTAGGCACTTAGAGTTAATCATAAGACAGATGAGTTGTGCTTGACTCACTTTGTGAGTTAAGCAATGAGATGCCAAAATGCCTCCACTAAGATGTGTGGCTACACTGATGCCCTTTCACCTTGAAAAACCTAAACACATCCTCCCAGCTTATGCATCATAAGAATTCACTGTGTGATTAGTCATGGGACACCAATCATCCTCCAACGTATGGTACAAGAAGGGTGATCACACACCCATGTTCTCCAAGGCTGCTGTGCAAGTGCATTCCCTGCCAATGATAAGAAAAGGCAGACTCTGAGCATTTGCCTGTGGCAGGTACTATTCTAAGGCCTTACATGTATTGTCTCACTTGATCAGCACAGCGTCCTTATACGGGGGAATGGTTACTGTCTCCACTGTGCATTGAAGAAACAGAGCCTTTCATAACGTTTCACAATCCGTAATATTAAAAGCCCAGGAAACACAGCTTTACATCTCCATTCTTAATCATCATGAAGCTAGTCTGAGAACCAGTTGTTTTCAATCCCTTTCAAGTTCCAGGCTCTCTGCTGGTGCCTTGGATCACAATACTTATGACAAGGTAAAGTCTACGCTAAGGAAGGGTACCAGAAAATACACCTCCCTGAAGCTGCTTCTCTGGTAAGAAGGGGAGCTACCACCAGTTTAGCGTCTAGAGAAAATGGTTATTCCACCCTTGAAATAGAGCATTCAGCAATTCCTCTGCCACATTAACTTCCTGTGTATCTCCCACAGGCCTCCGACAATCCACAGAACAAGACCTGTCTGTCTGGGTGCTACAGTTTGCTATGGAAGGGCTTTTCCTTCTCTTTTCTCTTTTTAAAAGGTTCCACTGTCCATTAATTAATTTATTTGTTGGGAATACCACAGTGTCCTTGTGGAGGTCAGAGGACAGTTTGCAAAACTTGGCTGTCTCTTTCCACCATGTGGGTCCTAGGGACCAAACTCGGGTTATCTGGGTTGGCAACAGAAGGTTTTCTCCAGACCACCCACCAGTTTTTCTAACTGGGAGAAATTTGATCTGGAAAGGGATAGGGCTCCTTAAGATACCGCTTTCAGGGAAGAAGGTTAATCAGCTTTGCTACTGTCCCACCCCACCTGTGCTGCAGGAGCCCCCGCTAGGCTGGAGGGCCACCTGTCCTTGGTGGCATCCCACTAACCTGTCATTAAATACAGTCCATTTCTTTTAGCTCTCGGGATACTTGCAAGGCTTACCTGAAAGCTTCTCTGATTTTTTTTTTTTTTTAAGTCCTGAAAACCAGCTTTCAAATAACTTCAGGTAGCTAGGGGAACACATTGCCCAAGATTACACTGTCCACCTGGCCTGACCTCCACACTCATTCCTTGGGCCACATTCTTCTCAGCATCCTGCTATCTCACTATCCCAAGATAGGAACGTTTCTTCCCTCAGGGTAGGAATTCCAGCCTGTAAAAACGTTCTCAGTTTCTGGCAGGTAGTCACGTTCATAATACTCCAAATGGCTTTTGCCTAGCTTTGTCATGTGTCCCAGTGTGTTAAAGGGTGTCAGGTGGTCAGTCCAGCTTTAGGAAAGCTACCACTACTGATACCCAAGATTCTGACAATACTGCTCCTCCATCTTCAGGCAGCAATGTAAATTTCAATTCATTCTAGAGTTTTGTCTTTCATTTTTGGTTGTTTGTTTTAAATCATTCTTTCATAAATGACAGTCTTATATGAGAATGTTCTCCAAGCCATTGCAGAATACAGTAACCTTGTGCATACCTATATTTTTTCTCCTCTTCTTCCTCCCTCTTCTAGTATGAAGGGTTTCATCTAGGGTCTAGTGCACCATAAGCAAGACTCCCCCCCCCCACTTTCCCTTTTGAGGCAAAGTCTCATTAAGTTATCCCAACTGGCCTGCATCTGTACCCCAGGTTGGCCTTGGGCTTGCCCTCCTCTATCTTCAAGCTCCCAGGTAGGGCCTTGTGAGCACCCGAGTCCCAGGGAAACTGGCCAGTCACCTGGTTTGCCTATATTTCTGGGACCAAGTTGTTGCCAGAATATGAGAATGTATTAAATGTTCATGTTGATTTACTAAAATCTCTAACTACTCATGACTCTGATAGGAACCACAATGGTATTTTTGTAGATTTTGTAATCTTGGAGAGAATAAAAAAAGGTATGAATAATATTACATCCATATTCTAGGGTGGAAAAGCATCATAGAGTGTTAGGGCACAGGCAGTCAGACAGGTGGGAAAGAAGGGAAGGAGGAAAGAGAAGGGAGGGAAGGAGAGCGGGAGGGAGAGAGGGAGAGAAAAACAAGGCAACGTGATAGAAGGTAATTATTTATACATAATTCACTAAAGAGACAAAGCTAGAATTAGGAATGATGCTGAATCCCCAGGGCTGACAATAGCAGAGTAGCCACTAAAGATCCCAGGTTTCACCAGGCAGTGTTAGAGCACACCTTTAACCACGGCATGTGGGAGGCAGAGGCAGGCAGATCTCTGTGAGTTCGAAGCCAGCCTGGTCTACCGAGTGAGTTCCAGGACAGCCAGGCAGGGCTGTTACACAGAGAAACCTTGTCTCAAAAAAAAAAAAAACAAAAAAAAAACAAAAAAAAAAAAAAAAAAAAAAAACAGGTTTCATAAAAAGACTTAGTTACTACATAGGGAAACGACTATAAGGACAGCCACCAGACAAGATCTGCTGCCTTCAGGGAAATGACCCAGGACCCAGTCCACCCCTAGAGAGGGATCCTTGAATAATAAATATCCCAACTCATTTTGGTCCCTTCCTTTTGTTTCTCAGTAACACTTACCAGCAGCTGGACCCAACCACATGGCAGAGGCCATCTACAGAAGCTGCCTGCCTAAGTGGTTAGCCTCCTAGGGCTCAGAGCAAGAAGGAAAGAAAGGTAGCAAGAATGGCCTTAATGTATACACACACACACACACACACACACACACACACACCGGCCTACAGTTATTTCCTTTCCTTCTATGTGCTAGGCAAGTACTCACTCTAACACTGAGAAACATCCCTAGCCCTTTTATTTTTTATTTTTCCAATATTTTTATTTTGAGACATGGTCCCACTTAGTTGCCCAGACTAACCTAAACCCACTCTGTAGCCCAGGGACACCTTCAACTTTCTTTCTTTTAAAATTTTCAATGTAATATTTTTGACAGTTTCACACATACATGCAATGTGGGAACATACTCATCCCCGCTACACTCTTGTCCTTCTCTCGCTCTGGTTAGCCCGTTTTCTTCCCCAGGAGCCCCCTCCTACTTTCCTATCGTATTTGTGTGTGTGCAGGTCTTGTGCATGTGGCCACAGCTGTTGTGTGTTCATGGTTCCATCAGTCATGTCATATCGAGAGGACAGTTTCACAGGACTCTCTCGATCCTTCAGCTCTTAGTCTTTCTGTCCCCTTTTTGGTGATGTTCCTAGGCCTTGGAGAGGGAGATGTCCCATTTAAGGCCAAACACTCACAGTCATTTAGTCTCAGTACTTTGTCCAGTTATCAGTCTCTATATTAACCAAAACCACTCAGCCAAGGCTGAGAGCAGCATTAGTCTAAGAGCATAAACACATTGAGAAGGCACTTTGGCTACGTGTCCGTTCAGCATAGCATCAATATTAAGGTCCCTCTCAAGGGCCTATGAGCTTTGCAGTCACAGGATTTTCCCCAAATTTACAGCAAAATGGGGATTCCTTCATGCCCCCATTATACCAGTAGGAACATCTTGTCTGGCAGGCAGGTAGGTATTGCAGTCTGTGGCATTCACAACTGAGTAAGACTAATGATGCCTTTTTGTCTCCCAGCTGTCTGCACGTCACCTGCTTGTACAGTGAGTGCTGATGTGGAGAGGAAGCTTCCAGTTCAGTTCCAGCTTGATTTACATGTGTGCTGTGTCCCAACTATGTGGTGTCTTCAATAACAGGGTCCCACTATCTAATTCTAGTGGGTGTGGCTAAGAGCAACGACAATAGCCCCCCCCCCCTTGTTTTGTAATCCTCTAGGAGATCCCTATTCAGTATCTCATAGGGAGATATCCCACACCTGGCACTAGGAATTTTTGTTTTTGTTTTTGTCTTTCCAGATGGGATTTCTCTGTGTAGCCCTGGCTGTCCTATAACTCTCTGTGTACACGGGGCTGGTCTCAAACTCACAGAGGTCCACCTGCCTCTGCCTCCCAACTGGGACTCAAGGCATTCACTACCACCTCCCAGCTGGCACTGGGACTTTAAATTAAGACCTATGGATTCTTGGGGTAGCATTATTCAGTAATGTAGGGTAACTTAATTCATATGTTAAAATAATAATTACATCTTATGTTTAGCTTAAAAAATAGTAGGTTTCTATAGTGGCATTTGTCTTCCTGGGCCGTGGTTACCTGACTGTATAATATTTACCAGCTCTCTTATGAAAATGGGAAAGTTTCCTTTTTCTTCACTTATGAGAATCCTATTGGGTATATGTACCACATCTTCAGTATGTAGTCATTATTCAATGGACATCTAGGATGATTCCATTCCTCAGCTATTGTGAATAGAGCTGCAACATGCAAGTGTCTTTGTAGTAGGATGTGGAGTCCTTTTATAGACCTAAAAATAATATAGTTGAGTCATGTGGTAGTTCTATTTTTAGTTTTTTGAGAAACCTCCACACTGGCTTCCACAGTGGCTATACCAGTCTCCAACCACACCAACAGTGAAAAAGGGTTTCCCTTTTCCCACATTCTCACCAGCACTTGCTATTTGCTTTCTTGATGATAGTCATGCTTACTGAGTTGAGATGGAATCTCAAAGTAGTCCTAATTTGCATTTCCCCATAGCTAAGGGTGTTGAATGCTTTTAAAGATAGTTATTAGCCATTTGTATTTCTCTGTACACTTCTGTAGCTCAGTTTTTTAATTGAGTTATTGGTTTTCTTGTGGTTTCTTGAGTACTTTGTATAATCTTGATATTAATCCTCTGTCACATACATAGGCAGTAAAGATTTCTTTCCTCATTTTGTAGGCTGTCCCTTTACTCAATACATAATTTCCTTTGTTGTGCAGAAATTCTTAATTTGATGAGGTCTCATCTGTTAATTTTTAGTCCTATATCTGGGGCAACTGGAATCCCATTTAGAAGGTTCTGACCTTTACCAACATCTTGTAGAGCACATTCTACCTTTTATCCCGGCAATTTCAGATTTTACATTTAGGTCTTTGATTCATTTGCAGTTGAGTTTTGTGCAGGATGACAGGTAAAGCTCTAGTTTCATCCTTCTACTTGTAGACATTCAGTTTTCCCAGTACCATTTGTTGAAACTTGAAGTCAAGCATGGTAAATTAACAATGTCTCCACCTCCCCACCCCCAAGCCTGTAGCACATTAAGGGTTGCTTTGGCTATCTGGAAATTTTTGTGCTTCCATATAAATTTTAAGGTTGTTTTGGCTTGTTTTTGTTTTATTCTATTTCTGTGAAGAATGGCACTGGATTTTTTATTGGGATTGCACTGAATCTGTGGTTTGCTTTTGGTAGGATAGGCCTTGAACTTGGATCATCCTGTCCCAACTTCTAAAGTATCAAGGATTACAGACTTGAACCATCAAGCCCAGCTACATTATTTTCTCCTTTTCTTTCTCTTTCTTCCTTCCTTCTTCCCTCCCTCCCCACTTCCTTTCTCTCTTCTTTGCTTCCTCCTTTCCTTCTTTCTTTCTTTCCTTCCTCTTCTTCCTTTTCCAGTCCTTCTTCTCTTTTAAGACAGGGCCTCATGCAGCCCAGGCTATCCTCAAATTCACTATGCATCTTGGTATGACCAGGAAGTCCTGATCCTTCTGTTCCCTGGTTCCACTGCTCAGGTACTCTGATTTATAGGCATGAACCACCATCACATGTGACTTGCCTTCTTTTTGTAAACTTCAAATTAGCCTTATGTTGGAAAGCCATCCCATTAGGACAACAAGAAGTTCAGTGGTTTACACAGATCTGCCTGTCCTTCCCATCCATAATCAGCCTGTGACTCTTAGACAGAGCACAGGCATCCGTCTGTAACCTGTGTTCACATGCACACTGACCACTTTTTTTTTTTTTTTTTTTTTTTTTGGTTTTTTGAGACAGGGTTTCTCTGTGTAGCTTTGCGCCTTTCCTGGGACTCACTTGATAGCCCAGGCTGGCCTCGAACTCACAAGAGATCCGCCTGGCTCTGCCTCTCGAGTGCTGGGATTAAAGGTGTGCGCCACCACCGCCCGGCGCACACTGACCACTTTGCATAAGTGCCCAAGCTTAGTGATTCTATGGCCCTGCACTACAGTGACCAAATACTACCCACCCAGCCCCCCCCCCCCCAGACAGCATGCAATCCAAATCCACCAGCATAAAAAATTCCGTGCACCTCATAGTCATTCTAGGAGGCACAAAAGGAGTGGGCCACAGTCCCAGTTACCCATAGTAACCAATTGTTCCTTTCCTAGCCTCAAAAACCTCCTTGCTTCGGATCCTGGGTTTTTGTTGTTGTTGTTGTTGTTTTGTTGTTGTTGTTTTGTTTTGTTTTGTTTTGGGGTTTGGTTTTATTTTATTTTATTTTTTTTTTTGGATTCTTCAGCTGAGACAGCGAAAACGATGGTTTATTGTACACGAGTTACACCTGGCCACAAGTGAGAACAGAACGAGTCCAGAATGCCATGGCTCCAGGGCAGAGGGCCAGCGGGACTGGTTTGGTTGTAATGAAAGCAAAGTCTCTCAGGTGGTCTCTGCAAGGCGGTGGTGATGTTCCAGGTCCATCAAGACTTCCAGCGGCAGTAGCACACAGTCCAACAACTTGCACCAAAGCCCCGGCCTTCAGCATCCCTTGCTTCTGCTCCTCCAGCCTCGCGGGTGCTCAAGCCCTGTTCACTTGGACTTCTGCCTCGTCTTTCTCCTCTTGCACTTCAGCCTGCGCATGCGCTTCTTCCTCCACTTCGCTCTCATGGCGCAGGAGTTCCAAGGAAGATGGCGCTAAGGCCGGGAGCCCCATCCTGTTTTTATGTCCCTTCTTGAAGACACCAGCTCCTCTCTCTTCCACTCCAAACAGCCAAGCGTAGTTTCCTGAGAGGGTTTGGATTTTCACAGAGTCTTAAAACAAATTCTGTTTCCAGCCAGTCAGCTACTAACTGCCAAAATCTCAGCTTTCCTTTTGGAATAGGAAAAAATTAAAATCACAGAACCAGATCCAGTTAAAATTCTCTTGGATTTTTTTCCACTGAAACATAAATAAAAGGCAATTTAATTTACATAAATCAAATTGAAAATGTAGATGGACTTGGAACTGCTTACCAGAATCCAGAATTGAGGCTGATTCTAGCATATAAAAGGAATACAAAAAAAAAAAAATCTGCGTATAAAAGATCGAAAAGCTGAGCTGGGCATGGTGGTACACACTTTTAATTCAAGTACTCTGAAGGCAGAGGAAGGCTGATGTCTGTGAGTTTAGGACAGCCTGTCCTACATATGGAGTTCCAGGCTTGTAAAGGATGCATAGTAAGACCCCGTCTCAGGAAGAAAAACAAAAAGATAGCAAAGCACCAATGTCCCTGTCATTCATCTCACTTTGAATATGTCCCCTCTCCTCTTCTTAGTTTCCATGTAGCTGAGCCTGGCAGGCTGAGAAAGACGGAAGGACGTGGGAAGATGAAGGCAGCCACAGTCTGAAGCCATTTCCAAACGTTTGTCATATCTGTCATCTGTGGTTTCCAAGCAAGTGCTCTCCTGAGTGAACACTGAATCACTGGGCTTTCTGGAGCTGGTGGAATCATATCATCCACACAGGGAAAATAAAACAACAAAGATCCTAGTTTTAATCAACCTGAGTGATTTCCTAACCTATGACAAAGTCATGCAAACAGTGTAGCAGGAATCTTAAATGGTCTTATTAATAAAATCCTACCTGAAGCCAGGTATTGGAGTGAATGTTGGAAGACCAGAGAAGCAGAACAAGCCACAGTTTCCTCACCTCGCCATTTCCTCAGCTGATCCTGTCTCCTCAGACTGGAAGCCTCTGAGTCCTCATCCGAATGGATCTCACCTGAACTGCTGCTCAAAAGCCTAAAAGCTTAACCAGTCAAATGCTTCTAGTTTCTGGTCCTCACGCCTTATATATCTTTCCTTTCTGCCATCACTCCCTGGGATTAAAGGCTCACTTTCTGGGATTAAAGGCGTGAGTCACTATGCCTGGCTGTTTCCAATGTGACCTTGAACTCACAGAGATCCAGAGGAATTTCTGCCTCTGGAATGCTAGGATTAAAGGCATGTGCTACCATTGCCTATCCTCTATGTTTAATATTGTGGCTGTTCTCTTCTCTGACCCCAGATAAGCTTATTAGGGTGCACAATATTTTGGGGAACATAATACCACCACATTAACAGTCTGAATTTGGGCTTTAAAGATCTGATGGAAAAGTTAGAAATAATAAGCATAAATCCCCTTTGTAGTAACATGGAAGACACCAGAAAATAATACTGCCTCCTACTAATATAAAAGTCATAATGCCATAAACCACAGAAAAGGCAGTCTTGAAAATCTGATTGATCCAGACTGAACTAGACTGGGCATGGTGACTTTTGTAAGATAAGTACAGGGGAGACTGAGGTGAAAGAATCACTGCAAGTTTGAGGCCAGGTTGGGCCACACAGTGAGTTTCAGGCCAGCCTGTGTCCACAGAGTAAAACCCTGTCTCTTAAAACAAACAAAACAAAACAAACAAACAAAAAATGGGGATTACATTAAAAAAAAAAAACATGGACAGGATCAATTGAAGTGATAAGTCTCTAAGAGGCGTGTAAGTCTGTTCTTGGCTGCTTTTCATTGGGGAAGGATGGGGATGAGCAGGTACAAAGGACATCAGGGATCCCAACCCAGCATTTTCTTGACAATCTTCTGTCTCACATAGCATCTTGGCCTATTTCTGTAGGCACATGCAGCTTGCTTAATAGTGTTAGCCATCACAGAGACCAGGAGAGTGCCAAAAAATCTTGAGGGACAAGAACACAGTGAGATCAGAAACTAAGACTTAGGTGTGGCCAGTTACACCTGCTGAGTAGTGTTTGTGAAGGTTATTTCCTAAGCCATGGAGAGTTGACTGATGAAGTGTGGACCATGCTGTTGAGTAAGCTTCATCTAGTAAATGTGGGTAACAGAATAGCCAGGAAGCCCATCCCTGTGGCTATCTCACAGATAAAGACTATACCAACCATCACCCAAGCCCCATCCATGAAGATTGTGGATATATTTCCAACCAACCCTTAATGCCATTATGTTGAGTTTCTCCTCTTTCACACTCTAAAAATGTAATTTTAGATTAGAGCTGGTAGGATGGTTCAATGACCTGAGTCCAATACCCATAATCCACATGGTCAAAGGAAAAAACTAACTCTCAAAGGTTGTCCTCTGACCACCACACCCATGCCATGACATACACATGCCTGCTCCAGAACTATGCATACATATACATATGTGCATACATACACACACAGGGAGAATAAAATAAAATGGGTTTTGGTTGGTTGGTTGGTTTTTCAAGGACAGAGGTTGTCCTCGCTCTGTAGACCAGGCTGGCCTCAAATTCACAGAGATCTGCCTGCCTCTGTCTCCCGAGTGCTGGGATTAAAGATGTGCACCACCACTGCCCAGCCAAAATGTTTTTAAAGTATTTAATCTTACTTATTATTACTATGTGCACATTAGTACAATACATGTGTGATTGCAGCTATCTATGCACATGCTGTCATATATGTGGCTGTCAGGAGACAATCTTCACGAATTGGTTCTCTGTTTCCACCATGGGTCCCAGGGATTGAACTCAGGTGGTTAAGCTTGCTGACAAGTGCTCTTCACACATTTTGACACTACTAAGCTGATAACCTCCTGGGTCTAATCTGTGTTATTAAATAGCTAGTTAGCATTCATATATATCAGCACAACAGCATTCTTCTGTTTTCTTAGGCTTTTCTATATTTAATGATGCACTTTAAATATCCCATTCCTTACATTAGTATTAGGAAAACAGTTCATTTCATGGGAATTATAGGTTGTGAATGTTTTCAGGTTTGGGTGAGGGGGGTGAGATAGGGCCTCACTATGCAACTCAGGCTAGCCTCTAACTCCTTTATCTTCCAGGCCTCAGTTTCCCAAGTTCTGGGATTATAGGTATGTGCTCACATGTGGTATATGTGAATTCTGAATGTGAATAAGCCTTATGAGATCAAGACAGTTGAGAAATGGGAGAAGCCATAACCTGATGATATAATCCGTGGCTTTACTACAGCATACTTTCTAACATTGCCCACCTTCTGATTTATAGGTATGTGGGTTTCTTGTTTTGTAAAACGGCAAAACATAATAGCAGACACTCAAAACATCATGCCCCAAGACATGCTTCCACTTGATTCTTGTGATTTTGTTTTTATGAACTACCTTACTTGAACTGAAATCTACTTACTTGTTATTTTTAATTTGCTATTTTAAGTTTTGTTTTGTTTTGTTTGCAAGTGTATGTGTGGAGTGCATATGGGCACACATGTGGAGGTCAAAGGACATCTCAAACCATGAGGATCTTAGAGATTGAACACATGTCACCAGGCCTGGTAGCAAGTTCTTTTTACCAACTGAGACATCTTGCCAGCTCTTTGAAAAAATTTAATGACTTTTATGGTGTGTGTGTGTGTGTGTGTGTGTGTGTGTGTGTGTGTTCCATGTGCATACACTTACAGGCCAGAGGATGGTATTGGATGTCCTTAATTGCTTCCCACCTAATTTTCAGAGACTCCATGTCTAGACTTCTGACTATCATGAGCTCCAGGGATCTGTCTGTCTCTGTCTCCCTCAGTACTGGAGTCACAGACACATTCTATTTCCAGTTTTTGTATGGTGCTAGGGATCCAAACTCAGGTCCTCATGCTTGTGAGGCAGGCACTTTACCAACTAAGGCAATGCCTCCTCCACACTCCCCTACCCCTGCCATCTTATTTTTACACAGGCACTAGGGATCTGGATACAACTGAGCTATTTCACTCTTTCTCATCTACCTTATAAAAGGCCAGTAGTGATCAATGTGAGGGAGCCCAGCAGAAGTAGAAGAAAAGGAAAAGAACTTGCAAGAGTCTGCTTATGGTGTAGCAAGATTTCTAGAGATCTATACACGTGGAAAGTGGAAAGGGCTAAAATTACTCTTTGTTATTTTTTTTTTAATTTGAGACAAAGTATTGCTATGTAGCCCTAGCTGGCCCAGAACTTGCTCTGTAGAACAGAACAGAACAGGTTGTGATCAAACTTGTGATCCCTTTGCCCATCTGTCTGCCAATTGCTAGAATTTCAGGCAATAGCCACGGTGCCTGGCTCCACTCTATACTCTATACTTAGTCCTTACTACCAAAGTAAATACATACTGACACCTATGTTGGCAAATAGTGCTATTTTTGTGGTAAATTTTAATGTATATATTTACTTTAATTTCAATGTTATAACTATCTTATGGATGCTAAGATGGTATTTGAACTAATCATTTACTCTTTAAATTTTATGAGGAGCCAATATCCCCCACCCAAATGTTCTCACTTTTCACTACAAAATTTCCCAGTTTTTTGATCGGAGTTACCTTACATAGGGTGATAATGCTTCTCCCAGAAGCCCTAGATTATCAAGCAAAAACTGTCAGATGTGGGATACCTCCCTTCAAGTTGTTGGTCAAGAGTATCACAGAGACCCCCAAATAATACTGATGAACACCATTGCTCTTTATTGCCTACCAGAACTTGATAGGAAAACTCAATTGTAGAGAACACCACAAACTTTGGTCACAGATATGGTAAATCAAGCTGGTACTGGCCTGGAAGCTCCCTTCCCACTGGCTAGTTTTCACAGTGCTAGAAGGTGTTATGTAGGCTGCTGGCAAGAAAATACACCAAGGGTTTTACTCCCCCAACCCCCCAACCCCATCATGAACACTAAAATCTATAATCATGGCCAGCCTGGCAAAATATACCCATTAGTGCAAAAGTAGTTAGTGGCATAAATGTTATGGGGGTAACAAATACCTTTATGATTGGATTTAAAACCCACTTCACAGGAGGGAACTCATGCCTGGTACTATTTTTATTTTTTATTCTTTATTTTTTATTTCTGGTTTTTCGAGACAGGGTTTCTCTGTGTAGCTTTGGAGCCTGTCCTGGAACTCACTCTGTAGCCCAGGCTGGCCTCGAACTCACAGAGATCCGCCTGCCTCTGCCTCCCGAGTGCTGGGATTAAAGGCATGGACCACCACCTCCCGGCAGCCTGGTAGTATTAACTTGCCTCAAAACCCACGGTTAAGTGGACCACATGCTCTAGGGAAGAAAGTATCACTGTTACTCTGCTAATGGGCATAGCATCAAAACGCCTTCTAAGTACTTATCCTTATACCTTTAGATTAGTGAGCTCTTATTCATCATCGGAGAAGCTTCCTATTGCATCAGATGGAAGTTGACAGACAGACTCATAATACATCAAAAAGCAGAGAAGTGGTGACTATGGGACGCTTGAATCCAAATGAAGCACTATATCTTCTTGTCCTCCCAAGGTTCAGAGAATATCAAAGAAAGTGTGGGGTGGATTGTAAGAGGCAGAAGTCAAGAAGGGTTGCATGAAATAGTGCCTCCTGGACATTACAGGGCCATTGCCTTCATGAACTAAGAGCAGCAGCTGTGGCTGACTGTAGACTACCAAGCCAGTCAGTCAGCATTCCAGCATGGATGGGGAAAGGGCCCACCCTTAGCTGATAGCTATTGGCAGTTGATGGCTGCCGGGGGAGGCAGAGTCAGTTTTCTTCATGGGTGTAGCTCCTCCCTCACGGGTTGGCAATCCTCCAGTGGATGGCCCTACACACCCATGTGCAAACAGGCAGCTCTAGTTAGACTAAGTGGGATATAAAGAAATAGGAGAAGGAGGAGGACAAGAAAAGGAGGAGGAGGAGGAGGAGGAGGAGGGAGAGGAGGAAGAGGAGGAGGAGGAGGAGGAGGAGGAGGAGGAGGAGGAGACTATTCAGTTGAGAGGAAGAGGTGGGAGTGGCAGCATCTATGTCAGAAGAGGGAGGGGGAATGTGATCTAAGTGCACCGTCTGCTTCTATGAAATTTTCAATAAATAAATAAATTTAAATTTAAAAAAGAGAGCTAGGGAGACTGCTCGGTGAGTAAAGTGTCTGCTGGGCAAACTGGACAGGGTAGTGATGTGGTGCAAGACTTCTGTACCCCAGAGCCAGGAGTGAAGGCAATTTTTTTTTTATTTTTATAATTTAATTTAATTTTACATATCAGCCACAGATTGCCCTGTTCTCCCCCCTCCCGCCCCCCCATCCCCCCAGCCCACTCCCCATTCCCATCTCCTCCAGAGCAAAGACTCCCCTGAGGATTGAGTTCAACCTGGTAGATTCAGTCCAGGCAGGTTCAGTCCCCTCCTCCCAGGCTGAGCCAAGTGTCCCTGTATTAGCCCCAGGTTTCAAACAGCCAACTCATGCACTGAGCACAGGACCCGGTCCCACTGCCTGGATGCCTCCCAAACAGATCAAGCCAATCAACTGTCTCACTTATCCAGAGGGCCTGATCCAGTCGGGGGCTCCTCAGCTATTGGTTCATAGTTCACATGTTTCCATTCATTTGGCTACCTGTCCCTGCGCTTTGAGTGAAGGCAAATTTATCCTAAGGTCTCACTGTCCAACCAATCTAGCCAAAATGGTAAATTCTATGTTTCTGTCCTAAAATATAAAGTGGAGAATGGTAGAGAAAGACAATATATGACATCACTGTCTGCCATCCACACATACTTGTAGGGGCAAAAGCATATGTGCGCACACACACACTCCAAAACAAGAAGAATTACAATTAAAGGACTGGACATAGCTCAGTATTAGAGTAATTACTTGTATGCATGAAGTCCTGTGTTCATGCCTCAGAAAGAGAGAAGGGGGTGGGGGTCTAGTTGGTGACTCACATCTTCACTAACAGCATTTGGAAAGCTGGGGTTGCAGAAAGTTGACAGTCAACCTGGGGGACACAGTGAGTTCTAGGCCAGCCTGAATTACAAAGCATTATACTCCCCCCCCCCCAAGACAGAGTTTCTCTGTGTAGTTTTGGTGCCTGTCCTGGATCTCGCTCTGTAAACCAGATTGGCCTTGAACTCACAGAGATCCGCTCTGCCTCCCGAGTGCTGGGATTAAAGGCATGTGCCACCACCACCCGGCACATTATACAGTTTTTAAAAAGAAAAAGAAGGAGAAAGAAGGAGGAGAAGGAGGAGGAGGAAGAGGAGGATAGGAAAGGAAAGAATGAAAGAAGGAAGAAAGAGAGAGAGAGAGAGAGAGAGAGAGAGAGAGAGAGAGAGTCCAAATAAACAGTTGTCTGCAAAAGCAAGCACTAACAGACCACTGCAGTAAGTAGCTAAGCATACTGATGAAAATCATGGCAGAGGAACACTTAATTTGAGAAGAAAAGAACTTCTTTTTTTCTTTTTCCTTTCTTTTTTGAGGCAGGGTCTCACGTAGCCCAGGCTGTCCTTGAACTGGCTGTGTAGTTGAGTAGCACCCTGAACTTACCGTCTGTTGGTCCCACTCCTAAACACTGGGATCACAGGCAAACACCACTAGGTCTGGCCTCCAAAGGAACAATGTTAAGAAGAAAAAAATAAGAAGAATTGTACTGTTTTGTCTTCTGCAGAGTGTGAGTGTTTTTCCCAGAATTATTACATATATCAAAAATTTAAGACATTATATCTTCTAGACAGAGTTGATGTTAGGTATTCCATAAAGTTTCCATGAAGTTTAATTCCCATAGAAATAAGGACATGAAGGTATGAAGTAATGATGATGATTAAATAATAAGGAAAGCAGATTTAAATAGCTTTTTTAAAAAGGAAGGGAGAAATATATATATATATATATATATATATATATATATATATATATATATATATGCAGAAATATAAAGGCAGAAGAGAGCTTTTTCAGGAAGGGGATATATTTTATTCCTTGTTTTGGAGTGTTCCAAGATGTTCTAAAGAAAATTGCACACAGCTGTTTGGTTTCCTCTCCAGAGGCCCTAATTGGAATGATCTGTCCTTCAGTAGCCAGCAAACCTCAGAACCCTGCAGACAGCTCTGAGTGTTTGCAGGTTCTCTCCATTTGGGGGAAATGAGATTCAGACACTGGGTTCTACTTTGTTGTGAAATAGCTGAATTGGTTTGAAAAGGGGTTCATCTCTGTGCTCTGTTCCCTCTTCCTAAAACAAATAGGGTTGATATGGGTATGAGACACACTCCCTGTCCCATTCTTCTATATTTGGTTCTTTCTGAAATTGCACCAATATGCTAGCAAGAATCTATCTAAATGGCTTAGGAGTTAAAAAAATAGAACAATGTTAGAAGCTGCAATTTATGTGTAAAATCAACATATGCTGAGACAACCCTTTTTACCTCCCCCCCACACCACCAAATGAGCCTTTAACATTCTTAGTAGTTGCTTCTCTTTTCTTTCTGTAATGGTCCCTGGCCTAGAGGTACGACACTTTCTGAATACTAAAGCTCGGTGTCCCACAGGGTTGTCAAGTTACCTCTTCTCCTTATTATTGGTTTGTTTTCTTCTTCTTTTTAGATATTTCTTTTTTTAAAAGATTTATTTAATTTTTAATTATGCATCTGTGTGCTAGGGAGCAGGTGGAATATGTGCACATGAATACTTCACGCCTTATATACTTTTTTGCTTTCTGCCATCACTCCCTGGGATTAAAGGCTCACTTTCTGGCATTAAAGGTGTGAGTCACCATGCCTGGCTGTATCCTTGAACACACAGAGATCCAGGTAGATCTCTGCCTCTAGAATGCTAGGATTAAAGGCATGTGCTACCACGGTCTATCCTCTATGTTTAATATTGCGGCTGTTCTGCTCTCTGACCCCAGATAAGTTTATTAGTATGCACAATATTTCAGGGAACACAATACCACCACACATGGAGACTTCTTATTAATTATGAAAGCTTGGCCTTAACTTAGGCTTGTTCCCAAGTACCTCTTAAAATTCAAATTAACCCACTTATATTAATCTATGTCTTGTTATGTGGCTCATTACCTCTCCTTAGTACAGTACATCTGACTTTCCCTGTCTCTGTAGCAAATCTCTATTTTTCTGATTCTTTCCTGAGTTCCTCTTTCTCCCCAGAATTCCCACCTATCCTCCCCTTCCTAGTTATTGGCCATTCAGCTCTTTATTAAACCAATCAGAAGGTGTTTTAGGCAGCTGAGGTAAAACCGAGACATCTTCACATAGTGTGATCAAATATCCCACAACAAGTATTGACTGTTATTCTTGGAGCAATCTCTCCAACCCTTTTCTCTTTGGTTTTGAGACTGAGTCTCAAGTCACTCAGGTAAGCATTGAACTTGCTAGGTAGTCAGAGATGACCTTGAATTCTTGATACTCCTGTCTCCACTTCCCAAATACTATGATTATAGGTAGGTGCTACTGCAGTTGGCTGATTTGCAGTCTTTTTGTTGTTGTTGTTGTTATTTTTTTTGAGACAGGTCTCATTATGTAGCTCTGGCTGGCCTAGAACTCACAGATATCCACCTGTCTCTGCCTCCCAAGTGCCAAGATTAAAGGCATGTGCTACCACACCCAGCTAATTTTGGGTCTTTTGACATAGGATCTAGCTATATAGCCTAGCCAGAACTAGCTGTGTAGACCAGACTGGCTTCAAAGTTGCAGCAATCTCATGCCTCTGACTCCAGAGTGCTGGAATTACAGTTTAGTACACCATGCCCAATTTCTCTTAGATCTTTTATTAAAAAAATGAAAGGAGCCCAAATATATACTCAGCCAGTGTGCCAATATCATTAAAGTTAAGGAGAGTCCATATCCACAAAGGCAAGGGTGCTGAGTGGTGGATATTATCAGTTAACTTATTTATATACCTTAGGATATATCAGTAATACCACTGTATGGTTACTCAAAATTAGAGAACTATGATTCATGTAAATCTTTTGTTGTTACCATTATTAATATTATTATTATTATCATTATTATTATTATTTTGATATAAATGTATGTAGCCCTCAGCTGACCTGGAACTGGATGTATAGACCAAGCTGTTCTTGAACTTGGCTCTGCCTTTGGAGTGCAAGGATTTGAGAGATATATCACCACACCTGGTAAATCTTTGGATATTATATGATTAAAAAGGAAGTTCAAGTCAGTCTGAGAGGTAGCATTGTCTTAATGGGTCACTGATGGCTGATGAGTAGTTCAGACTTCATGTCTTAGCACAGCAAATTCCAGGAAAATCATTCAGGCAGTACTTCTATTTGTCTGGAAGACTTGTGCTACTCACTATGGTGGCCACTAGCCATACTAAACACTTTGAATGTCATGAATCCAAAGTAAAATGTGCAGTAAGTGTAACATACAAGCCAAGATTTGAAAGTACTAGCCAAAATTATTTAAAATATCATTTAATGAAAATGGGGCATTTGGGAGATGGCTCCCTGAGAAACAGATTGTCCCAGAAGCCTAACCACCTCAGCCCAATCCCTGAAATCCACGTAAAGGTTCAAGGACAGAAACAAAAGTTGTCCTCTGACTTCTACCTGTGAATTATGACACACTCACACACACACACACACACACACACACACACACTACATAAAAATATTTTAAAACATCAGTCACTTTTATCCTGACTCAATGTCAATGTATATATATAGTGTTGAAGTAGTAGGTGAGAGGTACATGCAAGCATGAGCTTTTGAAACCTCAAAGCCCACCCTGGGACACACTTTGTTTAACAAGACCATGCTTCTTAATCTTCCTAATCCTTTCAAACAGTTCCACTCCCTGGTGAGAGGACAACCTGCCATGTGGGTTATGGGGATCAGTGGCAGATGCCTTTACCTGCTGAGCCATCTTTCCAACCCTCATATGTTTATTTGTATTCTTGCTTAAAGGAGAGTTAGAGTTTAATAAAGATATTTTTATAGGCTTAATCACAAGAGTTAAGGCAAAGAGAAGTACTCAGAATGAAGTAATAACCAAAAGCATAGGATAAATTTCTTAGAAGAGTCCCAGAAACTAATACATATCCAAGTGTAGGGACAGGATCCTCCTGGAAGATTTGTCTCTTTTTATTCTTGTGACTTAAACTTAAAGTAGGGTGTTGTGGCTCATGGCTATAATTCCAGAACTTTGGAGGCTGAGGCAGGAGAATCATTTTGAGTCTATGTTTGAGGTCAGCCCGGCAACATAGTAAGCTTTATATCACCCTAGGCTATAGAATGAAACCCTATCTCCCCAAACCAAAGAGTGGAATTTAGATACACATTGTGGTTGTTTGAATAAGAATGCCCCCCACAACCATAGGCTCATGTATTTGAATGCTTAGCAGGGAGTGGAAATGTTTGAAAGGATTAGAAGAATTAGGAGCTGTGTTCTTGTTAGTGGAAGTGTGTCACTAGGAGTGGGCTTTGAGGATTTCCAAAGCCCATGCCCAGCCCTGTCTTTCTCTCTCTCTGCCTATGGATCAGGATGTAGCACTCTCAGCTACTGTTCCAGTGCCTGCCTACACAATAATGGACTAAACCTCAGAAACTGTAAGCAAGTCCCCAATTAAATGCTTTCTTTAGTAAGAGTTGCCTTGGTCATAGTGTCTCTTCACAGCAATTGAACACCGACTAAGACACACATACATTCATAATTATAAGTATATATAAAATATATAATACACACTCATATATTATATATGTAATATGTGTGTATTATGTAGATGATATATATGTATGTAACATGTATAATGTGTATATAATACATATGTATGTATATACACACATGTACACACACATATATACATATATATATATTATATTTGGGGCTCCAAATACATTTCAGTTGGGGCAGTGCTGATTAAACCATAATCTCCTCAAATACTGGGGCCATCTTTGTTTCCTTCTATGTGACATTTTTAGCACTTAATGGGACCAGTCAACATCTATGCTCAAAGCAATGTTAGCAAATGAGAATGGAATGGAATAATCAGGGCCCTCCTCCTCCCAACACTGCTAGGGACACTCTGGAAATGTTTACTTTCTATTTCTACCTTAGGATGTCAACTGTTTCCCTTCTATGCAGTTTTATCTCAGTCAGGTTTCTGTTTCTGTTTCCCTGTTTTAGTTACTTGAATGTAGATGCTTCTTTAAACCATATGTAATCACCATAGTCAATTAGGACCTTTTGTTTCTTTCTTGGGGTGATTTGCTGTATAGTCTCCTGTCAACTCAGCCTCATCCTGAGCCTCTTCAAAAGCAGGAGCTACACTTCCCAGAATCTCTTCTCTATTACAGACTTCCAGGTGGGAATCTGTCAGCCAGAGATTTAGAAAGCAAAAGAGGAGGAAACCATGGTTCCCCAAAGCCAGTTACAGGAAGATGCCTGGGCAAGTAAAGGTTTCAAGATGCTGCCAGAAGGACTTCTTGAGACAATGTCAGCACTGAGAGAGCTGGTACAGGTACTGTACCATGAAGATAATGAACTTCAGGGCTCCTGTCTTTGAAGACTTTTAGTAAGACTCTAGAATGGCCTTAGCAAATTTAGTCTCAGAACTTGTGTTAGTTTCTTTTCTATTGCTATGATAAAGCATCATGGCTTCTGGTTCCAGAGGGCTACGAGTCCATCGTGGCAGGGAATCGAAGCACCAGGCAACAGACATGGCAGCAGGAACAACCAAGGGCTCATATCTCAAATGGCAAGCAGGAGCAGAGAGCACATTGGGAATGGCCAGAGGCTTCTAAACCTCAGAACTCACCTCCAGTGGCACACTTCCTCCCACAAAGTCACACCTAAAAGCTCCCCAAACAGCGCCACCAACTGGAGACCAAGTTCTCAAATACCAGAGCCCATGGGGGGGGGGGCATTCTCTTCAAACCACCACAGAACTATAATTAAAATAAAATTACTTATTTTTTCTTTGAGGACAGGACACATGCTCTAGTGTGGATGTCAGAGGATAATCGGTGAGGGTAGGTTCTCTCCTTCCACAATGTCTGCCTCAGGGATTGAATTTAAGTCACCAGTGTGGTGGCAAACATCTTCACCTGCTGAGCCATCTTGCAGCCCTTTATTTTTAAGAAAGAGCTCTAAATTGTATTGGCTTTAAGTATCCTAAAACCTAGATAGAGCTGTGAAGGGTTAAGAGCTTTGCAGAGACAGAATGACTCAAGAGGGACACCAAAGATCTATGGGAACGCTGCTCTGACTCTCTCCCCCGGCCTTTGCAACCTTTATGGATGCTCTGACTTTCTTCTTACTAGGAGTAGAGTAGCATTTGTTCTCAGGACCAAGACAGCCAGTGCTTTAAAATGATGGCTGTCTGCAATTAGATTTTGCATCCATGTTATCTCACATTTAAGAAATAACAATTACACGCTTATAGGAGAAACAATAAATGATAGGTACGATAACTCACCCTACAGACTCAACACTTGTGAGCCTGAGACAGCAAGACTTTCATGAGCTCCAGGCCAGACTGTGCCACAATGGGAGACTCTGCCTAAAACAAACAAACAAACAAACAAACAAACAAACAAAACAGAACAGGTTTGAAAAAGATAAGGAAAAACACTTGAATATCACATAAAGATCTCAGAGGGAGCAGTCTTGAGCAACATCTGTTCTTTATAGTGCAGTATTTTGTCCAGCATACAGGAGTGCTTCATGGATGTGTGTGTGTGTGTGTGTGTGCGCGCGCATATGAGTGGAGGAGTGAGGAGTATCTTTATGCTCATTTATATCTAAGGTGGCTCCAAGTTAAGATTTTTAAAATGAGATGTCATGTTTATTTTCACTCACTCTCTCTAGATTTATGTAGTTCAGGATCAAGAACTCTCAGCTGCTTTTATTGGATGAAATGATGAGTTAGTTGGGAGAACTATTCCAGCTCAAATTCTAGCAAGTCTCAGTAACAACATCTACAATTCCTTTAGGGTCTTCCAGAGGTTAGGAGTTGTTCTCTAACAGTGAATATGTTTTTCTTATTGCCAGGTGTGGCAAATCCTTAAATGTTATTTATATTTTCATTTGATTTCAATATGGAACATGCAGTGGTACTGTTTAAACGTTGAGGATTTAATTCTAAGATAATTAAACTATATTTTTAATTTTAAGGATTATTTATTTATTTTTATTTATGTTTTTTATTGGGGAAATGGGATGTAATTATATAGCTCAAGCAGGCCGTGAATTTATGATCTGCCTTCCAGCCTCCCAAGTACTGGGATTACAAGGCTGTGATACACCAACCCTGTCCAGAACTTATTTTTATTTATTTTTTAATATTTTAATTATTTTTAGTGTGCGTGTGTGTGTGTGTGTGTGTGTGTGTGTGGTGTGTGTGTGTGTATGTGTATACATGGTGGGTGGGTAACATGGGTGACATGCTTGCCACAGCACAGGTTTAGAAGTCAGTTGTTTCTTCCCTCCACCATGTGGGTTCTGGGAATTGAACTCAGGGCATCCGGGATGGCAACAAGTACCTTTACCTGCTGAACTATCTCACCTGCCCAACAATTAATTTTTTGTTTGTTGGTTGGTTTGTTTTTGTGTTTCTTCAAGACAGGGTTTCTCTGTGTGACAGCCTGGCTGTCCTGGAACTCGCTCTGTAGACCAGGCTGGCCTCAAACTCACAGAGATCTGCCTGATTCTGCCTCCCCAGTACAGAGATTAAAGGTGTGCACCACCACCTTATGGCTTAACAATTAACTTTTTAAAATGGTATTTGTCATGGATGGACTCTATTAATAATGACTGCATTGATAAGTATATGAGTTTGGAATAATCTAGTCTTTGTTGTTTTCCTTTTCCAAACATTAACTGTGTGCAAGGTGTAGACTGGGGATTGTGTTAGCCAGTGGAAGTGTAAGAGGAGTTGAGTTGCACTTGAGAGCTACCATCTTGATGGCAGAGGGTGACATGACCAAAAAATTCCAGGGGGAAAGGAGGGTAAACACTTGGGGAAAGAGGGAATTTTAAAGGGAAACTTTCATTGGACAGACACTGAAAACATGTATGGCAATTCATCCACTTGTCACAGCACCTTTGGAAAACTCGCATAAAGGTTAGCAACTTCAGGGCACTGAGGAGTTGGCCCATAATTATTGGGTTATTAAGGGGAGGCACCATTTTGAGTTATAGGGGCCAAATGGCCTTGTATTGCAGACAGTCCTTGGTACAGGTCTCAGTCTTTTGATCATATGTGTTCAGCATCACTCCGTAAAGAATAATGTGTGCTTCTGGGCTAGGAATGCTTACGGTTGAGCTGCTTCATGTATGGCTCATCCTAGAGGCCAGGAGGACTCTTGGTTTTGGTTTTTTCTTTTTTTTTTCCTTAAAAACTGCTTTTTAAGCTGGGCATGGTAGTGCACGCCCTTATTCTCAGCGCTGGGGAGGCAGCATAGGAGCTCTCAGAGGCTAGTCTGGCCTTATGGAGGGGGTACAAAGACAGCCAGGGATAACACAGAGAAACCTTGTTTCAAACAAACAACAACATTTTTTTTTCCCATTTATGGGGGGCAGGGAAGCATGCTGTTACCACAGCACAGGTGTGGAGGTCAGGACAACCTGAGGGAGTTGGGTTTTCTCCTTCTACCAGGTAGGCCCTGGGATGGAACTCAGGTGGTCAGGTTCAGAAACAAGCCTTTACCTGCTGTTGCAGGCCCTGCTCCCAGTTGCTCAAGCTTTCACCAGTTTAGAGCTAATTACAGCCAATTGGAAACAAAAGGAACGATGTGGCTTTATTTCGCTGTTTCGAAGTAGGTTAATGCGTATTAACAGCTTATTATTATCTGTTGCTTCTAACTGTGTAAATCCTGCATTTGCAATAATTCTATAAGGTCTAGATTTTGATTTTCTCATTTGTGGAGCCGCTAAATGGAGCCTTAAGATTTTACTGCAGTTTTTGTTTTGTTGGAGGAGTGGTCTTCCGGCACACGTATGCACTGTTTGGAGAGTCTCCTGTAGCCCTCAAATTTCTTTTGCAGACGATGACCTTGAACTGATCCACGCCTAGACCCAGGGCTCTGTGCCTGCTAGACAAGCACTGGATTCCCCGAGCTACATCTCCAATCCTGTGTCTGTGTGATTTCTTGGGAGAAGGGGTAGTTGAGGTACAGTCTCAGTAGCCCATGCCTAGGCTCGAACTCACAGTGCCGTTTCCATATTACCGGAGCCAGCCAGCCTCCGCGCCCGGGTTATTCGCGTTCCTAATCGCAGCACCCAGAATAGTTTTTATTATCTGCTGGATGCGAAAATGTAAACGACTTGGGGCTTTCCTTTCTTCTTAAGGCGGCCTGTGGGTGTCCCACTCCACCTCTCCAAGAAGCAGATTCAGGTGAAAGATGTCTTTGGGAGGGGGAATCCCCCTCTGCTCTGCGGCGACCCAGTGCAGGAGCCCACAGCCGGGGACCGCCAGCATAGGGAAGCCTTGTCGAGAACCCCGGGCGCCTTTAAATGCTAATGAGCAGCCGAGCCGGCTTTCCCCACCCTCTCCCCGCCCCACGCCCGCCTGCCCGCCCGCCGCCCGCGAGCACTTGCGCGGGGCCATCTTCGGGGCCGGGAGACCCAGCGAGACCGCGAGCGCGCGCGTCCCCCGCCCTCGAGCCGCCGCCCGCCGCCGCGCCGCGCGATCCGCACCGGCCTCCCCGAGAGCGAGCCGGCCGCCGCGACCGCCACCGCGCTAACCGCCGCCAACCGCCACCGAGGTGCCCGGAGAGAGCGGAGAGGCGGCATGAGCGAGGCGGGCGAGGCCACCACCGGCGGCACCACGCTCCCGCAGGCCGCGGCCGACGCGCCCGCCGCGGCGCCCCCGGACCCCGCGCCCAAGAGCCCGGCGGCCGGCGGCGCGCCCCAGGCCCCGGCGCCCGCCGCGCTGCTCGCGGGGAGCCCCGGTGGAGACGCAGCCCCCGGGCCCGCCCCGGCCTCGTCAGCCCCCGCGGGCAGCGAGGACGCGGAGAAGAAAGTTCTCGGTGAGTCCTCGGGTGCAGCCCCGGAGAGGCGGCGGGCGAGGATGGACGCGGATGCAGGGCGGGCTGGGACACGTGGGCCGGGACTTGGAGTCTTTGCTGTGGGTCCGGAAAGCAGCTCGTTTCCTGGGGCGGTGGGGGTGGGGGGGGTGCGAGATGGGATTCCGGGGAGGGATGGGCGGGGTGAGTTGGGAAGACTTTATTGTTTTTCTTTATTTTTTTATTTTTTTCTGGCCTGGGAGGGTCAGGTGTCTGTCCCCGACGCCCTTCCCTCGTGGATTTGGGACAGCCGCCATGCTCCTGCCGGCCACATGCCGGCACAGGGATGTTGCAACGTCTCGGGAAACTTGGGGCGGGTGCCCTCCCCACCCCTCGCCACCCCTCGCCATGGCACAGATGCAAAGAGCCTTCCAGTGCCCACCAATTGCTACACAGTTCCCTCTCCCCGCACTGTGGGAACGCACGTGGTGTGGGGCTGGGAAAAACTTGGTCGGAAGTGGAGTAGGACATGTGTCCAAAATATGGTTACCTTGGGACTTGTAACTGGAAGGGAAACGGGAAGGTGGAGACGGGAGATTTTAGGAGGCAGAGGCATTGATTGCAACGGTGGCTGTTGGTTTTGCCCTATATTTCGGTGTCCTCATCTTTAAGGAACTCCCAGTGTGAGGTCTTCCACGGGCTTGCCAAGCAGGTGGGTGGTGGATAAGCTCCCTGAAGGGTGTGTGCGTGGCGCATGTGGTTCGCTCTCCGAAACAGGAAAGTTAACAGATGGTGTGGGATGCTTCAGTAGTGTTCACTGTTTCTGGGTGGGGCCAGTTGGGCTCGTCTGCCCTCCATGCTTCCTCCCCTTTTAGCAAGAAAGCTGAAGGGATAAGTGGAAGAAACAGAACACCATTCGGTTTTCCCAACTCTCGACAATCCTTCGGTTCTTGTTTTTCCAAGGCTTTAAAAACTCAGTTCCTGCCAAATTGCTTGCTTTTTCCTCCCTATCCTCACTAAAAAGTTCCTTTAAGGTCTTGTGAGTGTTGCATTATGGTACTTTCCACCAGACTCTGCTTGGATCACTTCCACACAAAATGAAAGATAGAAAGAACCCCGTGTTGCTAACCAAAGCAGGTTCTTAATGATACCATACCGAGGGAAAGATGGAATCCTACAGGTTTTCACTTGATCCTTGCACTTCTAGTAGATAATGTCTTTGGAGATGGAGGGAGCCGATAAATGAAGGTTAATTTCCGCAATCTCCAACAGTTAATTCTGTTTCTGCCAGATAACCTGGTGACGACTCTGATGTCTTTCATCCTGCCACTCAAAAGTCCAGACTCTGAAAATGAAGGGCAAGCCTTGCACCTGACACTTGAGTACTGTTTGTCTTTGTCTAGTGTGGTCTGCCATCTCCTGTGCCAAGCAGACACATGGATACCCAAAATGTTCTGGACCCAGTGCTGACTGAAATGGATATCTGTTCTTGGATGCTCTCATTCTGGTCTTTGCAAAGGGGCCTTAACTTTGGTTTATACCACGTAGTCTTTTAGGGAAAACAGTTTACATGAGTAAAAAGAACTAGATGGGGGAACTCCACCAGTGCCTTGTTGTGTACTTGAATATGTTTGTAGTATTAAAGAGTGAGTGAATTTGTTTGGTTATATTAAGTCCTTGGAAATATTTGGAGAATTAGTTTTTGTCTGTTTGTTTTCTTTTGAGACAGTCTCACTGTGTAGACCAGGTTGGTTTCCAACTCACGGAGACCCACTTACCTCTTCCTCCCAAGTGCTGGGATTAAAGGCATGAGCCACAACTACTCAGCTGAATTAGTGCTTTTTAAACTACTTTGAGAAGTAAAAAAACCTTCAACCTTGAAAACAGACTTGAGAATCTTTCTCATCTTTCCCCTTGTGGTGTTATCGTTACCTTTGACCCCACCTCCTTGTGTATGTCTTTTGGTTTTGCACTAATTTTTTATTTTTCCAGGCTGCTCTCGTGAAGTAGCCCAAGCTGGCCTTGGCCTCACTCACTCTGTAGCAGAGGAGAACTTTTAACTCCTTATCATCCTGCCTCCACCTCTCAAGGGCTGGGATTACAGGTGTGTACCACCACTCAGCTTAGTGTTGCCCTTCTATCAGTTTGACTCTGTGAGTGTATCTGTAGGTCCAGAGGTTTCGAAAGAAACACAAAATCCTCCAATGTAGAACCCAGGCATAGAGGTCATACTGTTTATCCAAACCTGACCTCTTGTGTCTGGTGACATCTGAAAACATCAGTTTTTCCCCTTTGCTCTGAAGCTCAAATTAGATTGGTTTTTAAGCTAAAGGCTGAATAGGCTTTCGGAGAAAGCTAAGATGCTTTTGCAAGCCTGCCCTTGCGCCTCACTCAGAACAGCATCATCTCTCAGCGAGGCAGCCGGGATCTGTACCTTTCACCCCTAAACTTTTCCTTTTTTAAGTGCCAGGTGGTATTTTGAGTCTTGATTGTCTTGTGCATTTCCTGGATTTAGATCTGTTTCCTAGAGTTTACTAAATTTGACATGCACCATTGATTCCAGCAGTCGTATTTGGAATAGTTTAAGATTAATGGGTATCTACAGAATTTAGATTGTTTTTCTTGATGAATTCTCAAGTGAGGCATTGTAGAGAAATTATCCTGCCCGTGACAGGATAGAGACAGTAATCAAGTTGACTCTAGAGAATGCCAGGGACCCCTTCTTAGCAGCTGAAGAGGGCAGGTGAAAGACCTTGGTGTGAAAAGGGCCTGTTGTGTTGGAGATGGTAAGTACAGAACTGGGGTGAGCCAGCATCAGTTCTATTATTACTCTGGACTGGTGACCAGCCCTCATTTGGCCACCAGACAAGTTTCTTTATATCTTTGTAGGTTGGTTACTAAGAAGGAGCTCCTGTGTTCCTTATTAAAAGTTTGCCTAGTATTTCAAAGTATGAAAATGATAAGATGGCCCAGCTATCTGTACTTTCTCTGTGGCTCTTCCCTTGCACATAGGAAATGTCTGTGGGTGAATTGACTGGAATGTTTTTCTTTTTTTCTAGTTGTTGATTTGGTTTTGTGCTGAGAATCACACCTGTTGCCTCTTGAATACTAAGTGCTCTGCCACTAAGCTGAGCAAGTCCCCAGCCCTGGCAACTTCCTGGGGCTTTTGTGTTTTAAATTTTGTTTTTTAAGGATGGTCTTAGGCAGCCCACATTGGCTTTGGCTTTGGACCCCTGATCTTCCTGCTTTCACTTCCCAAGTGCTGGGTTTGTAGGCATGTGCAGCTGCCTCTGCCTTAGAACTGAGTCTTTACTAGCACATTCCCCCAACCACCTTTCTCAATTTTAATTACCGCAGAATTGTCCAGGCATGTGACCACCCCTTGAGGCCTGGGTAAAAAGTACTGCATGATAATCACAGCTCCACATTCTTACCCATTTGGGGGAGGGGGGGCAGGGAAGGAGTTAAGCCATTAATGGTTTACTCAAGGGTGTTTTGGCTTTGTGTAATGATATCAGGACCTTAGTGATATGAGCTTTATCTCTTTGTAGGTCAGGTGCTAACATATCTGCTTAATCCTGTTTTAGCCACCAAAGTCCTTGGCACTGTCAAATGGTTCAACGTCAGAAATGGATATGGATTTATAAATCGGTATGTGTCTGTGTTTCTTGTACCTACTTTGTAGCAATGGCAGTTACAAGTCCATTGTCCTACTTTATTAATGAATAGGCTGTATATATACATTTTGAGATTTGTAAGCACGGTAAACAGTCTCATTTCTAAGCTGTTGGTCATTATTTATATTAAGACATTTAAAAACATTCATATACCCTAGCCTTTAGAAGAGAACAGATGAAGACTGCAGGCAAGTGGGGAGAGCTTTAGTTAGGCCTTATCCATAGTTTCACAGATGGAGAAGAGAGCCTGGTTAAGCAGCTTTCCTTAAGGTCACACATTAGAGAGTAACTGAGCTGGGGCTGAAAGCCCAGCCCTGGTTTGGTCCAAGTCCTGTGAGGAAGCCAGTGTTTAAACCATGGTGACTTGTGACCACACAGGAATGAAGGTAACCACAGGCTGCTGGGAGACATAGGGATGTATTTTACAGGATGTTGGTGATTTCCTTGCTTTTTAAAACCGATTCCTCCCGTTTAATCCTGATCTGTCTGGGTGGAGTGGAGGTTAGGGTGGGGTGGTTGGAGGGTTGTTTTAAGTTTCAGTGTAAGGAGAGCCTAGTTCACAGCTGTGCCCTGTCCTTTTGACTGTCTTACTTTTGCTGGGAGGGAAATTTAGGGCTCTGATTACACAGCATGTGATTGAGAAAGACATGAGAGCAAAGAGATGTTTCTGTATGGGGAATCCAATGCTTGGATCTCTGCGATGCAGTGTAGAGCAGTGCAGGGGCATGTGGGAGAGACGAGGGCTGTGGGTATTGGTTCTAGGCATCTATTTTGAAAAGACAAACTATTTAAAAGGTTGTGTTTTTTTAGGTCTTGAGATCTCAGCTCAGTACATTGGTTCTTTGAAGCTTCTCTGAATGTTCAGAACCTTTAATTTTGAGTTGTTCTTTTCTTTTCTGCCTCCCAACAGAAATGACACCAAAGAAGATGTGTTTGTACACCAGGTAAGAGGGATTCTATCAGTGGTACTTACATTGGTTGTATGAGAGTTCTACAAATGATTGCAGTATCCGGAACTCCTTCGGGTTTTTGTTTTTGTTTTTGGAATGAGAGCTCAGTTCAACATTATTAAGAGTGGCAGATAAACCTTCGATTGTCCCATCATATTAACTGTTTTCAAGCATTTGGGTGGTTTCTGTTCAAGTTTGAATGAAGTCGTATTCAGTTAAACAACTACTTCCATGTCAGTTTCTTACTGGCCTGATGCTGTGGTTCTCTTGGTTGCCTGGCTAGAGCCAACCTGGCTTTTGCCTGATCTGGTGTTGGATAAAACTCCTTTGTCTTGTGAACAGTACCCCACAAGCAGAAGGGTAGAATTGTGTGTGTCTCAGAGGTGAGAAAGCTTCCTGTTCTTAGATAGTTCTCCCTCCTGTTGACTGAGAAGTGTCTAGTACATGTCCAGGTCCAAAGACCACCGACCCCCCTCAACCCCCTCCAGTTCCCTTCTGTCTGAAAGAAATTGAGCAAGTGAGTGTTGTGGAACTCTGCTTCATATGTCTTAGTCCTCAGATGTTCTTTATTATCAACCTGGATTGTTTGCTTTATAAAGTAGGTTAGGAGAAGTCACACCCATTTGAGCTGTTCCTTTTGTATATTCAGTCTGAGAGAGGCATACCATTTTCAGGGTTGAAAGCATGACAGAGGCACACTGGCCTGTAAGGGCTCGCGGGCTGCACTTGTTCCCTAGTGCTCGGGTTTATGTGTTGAGCTGGAGTTTGGCAGTTGGAGATAGCCACATACAAAAACCTACAGTTATATTTTCTATCCTCCATGTCTGCCCTGTGGGATACATTTCTGTTGTATCTAGATAGTTGGAGTAGATTTGTTGAGATAAGTCCTAACAGACTGGAAAGGAAGTGTTGACTGTAACATCTGGAGGTTAATGGCCTTTGGGAGAAGTGCCCTGTTCAGTGACTGCTGGGAGAAAGGGGTTTCCATGCTGGTGATGGCCTCCTAGCCTGTGAGCTAATGACCCGATTCCAGCCCCATGAGGTTGTGTGGTGAGTCACCTCAGTGTGTTGAGGCCTGCCCAGTTTAACAGGAAAAAGGGAAGAGCCGGCAGGGAGGGGCTGTTTTTTGGAATGGCTAAATGTTCATGTTGTGTGTGCATACATCCTGTCCAGAGCTGCCGCCTCCTGGAGAGGGTGAGGTCTCTGCCCTATTGGCTCACTTTTCCCTCTCTTCTCCCTCCTACTCGGAGTAGAGGAAGGCTGGATTACACGTCTAATCGCTTTATAAAATAAGGTTGACCTAGTTCCATAGAAACTCCCCAGCCCTTAAACTGTTTAGAAATGCCAGCCAGGGAAGTGGAAATTTGTTGAGGATTCTTCTTTTCCTGTGTTTGAAAAAGAGAAAGGGGCTTTTCTTAAGCGGACGATGTAGGTGCAGATGTCTGATGCAGAGTGGCATCTTCAAGTTTTCTACTGGCATGTGAGGTGGGAAATGTTAAGAACTCACAGATACAGTGTAGGGATACAATCTCTTCCATTTGAGCCTGCTAGCTCCGAAGTCACCTGTTGGCCTCATGTCTCCTCATCCATAAAGACCAGATTACACTTGTGTGTTATCTATCTTTCCTGAAATGATTTGTTTATTCATTATATTATCATAGTATATAGGGTCATAAATATTTATCTCATTGATATTATATTCCTTTTTTTAAAATCACTCATTTTTATTCATTTACCTTTGTGAGGCAATTTCTTTGTGTCTAAACTGGTCTTAAGTTCCCTGTTGCCCAGGCTGGCCTCAAGATCACACTGGTCCTTTTGACTCATCTTCCCAAGTGTTGATCATTTCAAACATGAGCCACCAAGCCAGTCTTTATTTTTGAGAAAGAATTTGGTATTGAAGGCCTGATGCTACTACTTCTACCTCCCAAATGCTGGCATTACAGGCATGCATCACTGTATCCAGCCACACAAACATTTATTGCACCTTTTATTTTTATTTATGGTTATGGGGGGGTTGGTATGTGCACATGAGTACAGTACCAGTGGAGACTGTTGTTCAAATCTTAGGTGGTCTTTTAATAAATCCAGAGCCAGGTATCAGGGTAAAAGCTGAAAGATCAGAGAGGCAGAACAGCCAGCCACTAGTTCTTACCTCTATAAAATCCTCAGCCTAAAGAAAGTGAGTTCCTGTTTCCTCACATGTTATATGCCTTTCTCTTCCCAGACATCACTTCCTGGGATTAAAGGTGTGTGTGCCACCACTGCCTGGCTCTGTTTTCAGTGTGGCCTTGAACTCACAGAGATCCAGAGCATCTCTGTCTCTCAAATGATAGGATTAAGGGCGTGTGCCACCACTGCCTGACATCTATGTCTAATCTAGTGGCTGGCTCTGTCCTGATCCTCAGGCAAATTTATTAGGGTACACAGTATATCACCACAGAGACCAGAAGAGTCACCAGATCTTCTGAGTGGCAGGCGGTTATCTTCCACATACTGTGAGTGTGGGAGCCCAATTCAAGTCCTTGCAAGAGCAGTATGTACTCATAATGACTGAGCCATCACTCCAGCCTGCCACTCCCATTTAAAAGCTTTTGAGGCTGAAAGTATCTCGTGTATAAACCCTTTGTACCCAAACCATGCTTCTGTGTCTGTATAAGGTCTCATGTAGGCATTTTTGCCCTTGTGGATGGAGCCATAGACAGGAGAATCTCAGGACCCTCTTGGCTTGATGTAACTGATTCAGTGTCTTGACTGACTATATCTCTTTAATCCATCCACCTACTGAGATACATTTTGAAGTATCCCAGAAACCAAGAAAGGAATGTTCACTGTGATGTAGAGTGTTGTTTGGAGATGCAGGGTAATGGAAGAATGGTTTTGTTTGTTTGTTTGTTTGTTTAAGTTAAATACATATATGGTATTCTGGCTATCATGAATTTGATGAATGCATTTCAGTATTGGAATACACCTCCAATGGAGTTCTCTGTTTCTTTGACAGACCGCCATCAAGAAGAATAATCCACGCAAGTATCTGCGCAGTGTGGGAGATGGAGAAACGGTAGAGTTTGATGTGGTTGAAGGAGAAAAGGTGAGAAGCTGGTAGTGTAAGAGTGTGCTGACACATAATTTTATTGTATAGTAAGTGGCTTTTCAGCTTCAGTGAAATATTAAGTTTTTTGTGATAGAAGGAATTGGAGACAGAAATGTTTTTACTGGATGCCACTATAAATATTCAGTATGCTCTATACTTAAAGGAACTCTGGAATAAATGCTAGTTTCTCAAAGTCTAAGATACATTTATTTTGGACCCCAAACTGTCTTGGGCCAGGCATGTAGCCTGTTTGGTAATACTTGCTTAGCATGCATGCAACCCATGGTTCAATTCCCAGCACCACAGAAACCAGACATGGAAGTACCTGCCTGTGATCCCAGAAAGACTGAGGGAGGAGGAATGTTGCAAGATACAAGGCCAGCCTATGCTGTACATTAAAAAACTCTGCCTCAGAAGTACACCCTTCCCACCTCCCTGCCAAAAAAGTGTTGACTGCAACCAATTAAGCCAACCTGGTTCCTCTTCCGGTGGATCCTGCAATGGCTGCAGACAGCATCCTCCTGGATAGTGTACACAGCCTCTTCCTTGTATAGGTTGCTCTAAGGGACCTAGGAGACAAAGCTTCCCAGTAGGTGTTCTTGGCTCTGATCTCATGCTCTCCAGAATTTAGGGTCCAAACAGGTATGCAGGATGACTTTGGGAAACCCCAGGGCTTGATAGTGAAGATTCACACTGGCCAAATAAGTATGTACCTCTGTACCTAGTTACATAGTAAAGATAAGTGATTGAGGTCCCAGATGGGACAGGTTGAAGTTTCCTGATTCCCTAGAATATCCTATATCTCCAAGAAATGGGGCTTTTCTGTACAAATTTGTTGCAGATGAATTTGGTAGTGTGGTGCCTGGGAATGTAGCTCAGTGTTAGAATACTTGTGCCTAGCATGCTTGTCCTTGGCTTCTGTCCCTAGCACCTAGGAGTAGAAAAAAGGGCTCTTAGTCATTGTCAAGAATATAATGAGGCCTAAAAGAGGGCTGTGTGTAGAGACTGTTCCTATGTCAGGGCCTTTTCTTTGTTTCTGCAAAGCTCAGAAATGTTTCCAACTAAGTAGTGACTCAGGGCTGGTCAGAGCATCTGGAGCCAACCAACCAGGATTCGGGTGGTATCTCAGGGTATCCCAGGTTTCAGCACATGGTAGCACGTGTCATTGTATTTCTGCTCTCTTCTGTTGAAGTGTGTTGTAGTCATTCATTCATGTTCTAAAAAATATGCACTGTTCTAAACTTGGCTGACCAGACAAGGGGGTGGGGCGTCTCAAGCTATAGGTGTGTGGTTCTGGAGGCCAGGCACTCTCATTGAGGTGGTTAAAAACAGTGTTTTTAGGATCATAGTAGGAGTTCTTAACACAAAAGTTGTCTGTTGCTGGAGGAAGTTACTTGGTTTCTTTGAAAAATAGAGACCTTCTGTTTCCTTCTTCAGGGTGCTGAAGCAGCAAATGTGACTGGTCCAGATGGAGTTCCTGTAGAAGGGAGTCGTTACGCTGCTGACCGGCGCCGCTACAGACGCGGCTACTATGGCAGACGCCGTGGACCTCCCCGTAATGTATGTTGTCTGTCCCTAACCATTGATTACAAATATTCTCATGTTGAAAACTGAATGAACATAGGAACAGATAAATACCATATCTGAAGGTGCCATGTCCTGGAGATAAAGAGATATGATTATTTTTGAAGGGGAATTTTTAGTGCCCAGATTTTGCTCATAGCTAACTGTCCTATTGGAAACTTGACAGTCAGAAGTTGTATCATTTAGGATGGACTTGGTGGCAAGTAACAGACATTCAAGTACCTCGTAACCAGAAGATTTAACTAAGGTGCCAAGATGTCCAAAAGCTTCTCTTTGGCCAGATCCTCATTGTGTGGTATTCACTGGCACCAGGATTGGGGTTCCTATCACGGCTGTGCAACCTGTTTCTGCCTTGGTGCTGAGACAGCTGGCCTCTAAGGAAGTCCGCATTTGGTTGGCAAGCAAGAGTCAGGGATGTCTTGGGAATCACTGTGCATGTTCCCTGCAGAAGTGCTGAGCGACTTGCTTCAGTGAAGGGGCTGCTTTATGTAGGGAAGCCTTTTGCTCTTATTTCAAAGTTAAGAAGAGGAGACTGATTACTGATTTTTAGTTCTTTCAGTTAGTCTCAGTCCAGGTGAAAGCAGTTTCAGGTGAAGCTGGCTGGAGTATTCTCAAGGTAAACATAATGAACCCAGTTGTGATCGTGAGGACCTTGCTAGATTTGAATTCAGAAGGTATGGTAATATAATAGTCCATATTTCTGATGTTTGTGGAAGTAGAGCCTGGTACCAGCGCCATGTATGTATGTCAGGGTACTCTGTGAGCACAGTGTGGAAGGTGCTTGTGTCATACAAAGAGAAACATCTTCAAATTAGCCAGGTATGATGGATTTTAATCTCTGCACATGGGGCACTGAGGGAGGCAGATGATCTCTTGAGTACCAGGCTAGCCAGGGCTATGTAGTAAGACCTCATCTCAAAAAAAAAAAGGAAGAAAAATCTACAGATGAAAATACTCCGCTCCATTTTGATAGGCGCACATCTTTTCCTAAGTGCTTCCACTTTCCAAACTGTCCTCTCTGTTCCTGTCCCCCATGTTGATTTTATTGCGTTCCTTACGTTTTATCTATTTATATTTTTCTTACTCTTTTTGGTTTTGAAAAAAAAAGTCACAAGGGCTGGGGAGAAGGATCAGAGTGCCTGCCATACAAACATGAAGACCTGATTACAGCACCTGCTGAGTACTGTTGGAGATGTGTGGGAGCCCAGGTGCTGGGGGAGAGAAGTGGATCCCTGTAGCTCATCATCCAGCTAGCCTAGCTGAATTCATGAGCTGCGGGTTCAGTGACAGACCCTGTCTCAGGAAACACAGTGGAGAGTGATTGAGAAAGACACTCAGTGTCCACTTCTAGCCTCCACATGTATGTACACAGAGACCTCTTAATGTTTGAGGGGTAGGGGTAGGGATGAGCAGTTTACTCTGGGGATGTTAACTCAAGTTTGTTCATGTCCCAGATCTCTGTGATCAGTTTGATGTCTAGGTCAATTCAAAAGTAAAAGTGGTAGAAAATCTTAGGTAAAATTTTTTCCTAAAGATTTTTCCCTCCATGAGCTGGGAAAAAAATACATAGTTTGTCTATGTGGAGGTCTCTATTGTCCTGACTTGAGTATAGTCTGCAGTGGTGGTGCCATTGTGATTGCCTCATAAGGGTCTTTATGGAAGATTTGACTGTGTGAACTTAAGAGATACGCCTTCAGAAATTTATGTGGTGAATATTTTCTATGCAAAGTATGTCTTTACATAACTGTGAATCATTTATTCATACAGGTTTTATAAAGAGTAGAATGAGCCAGGCCTGGTGGCGCAGGTCTGTAATCCCAGCTACTGGGGAGGCTGAGGCAGGAGGATCGCAAGTTCAAGCCCTGTTTGGGCTACAGAGTGAGTTCAAGGCCAGCCTGAGTAACTTAGTGAGACCCTGTCTCAAAATGAAAAGTAAAAAAAGGGCTGGGATATAGCTAAGTGGTAGAGCGCTTACCTAACGTGGATGGGCCTTTGAGTTAACCCCTGGTACCTCAGAGAACAGTGTGCTGTTGGTTTGTGAAGTTAGAACAAACCAGTTCTGTGGGGAGTTTAGTTGGGCGTGTGTGTTTGGTGTGGAGGCTCTGAAGCTTTAAACCCATCCTCTAAGAGAGACTGGTCATGAGCTTATTAGTTTTCAATTCACCTTAAAGGAACTACAGGTATTTCTTTTTAAGACTGGCTTAATTGAGATTTGTGATAATAAATCCTTGAGTATTTGTTAGTTTAATTTGTTAAAATAAAGAATAGGAAAAATGAGTAATCTTCTAAGTTCTATATTTAGAAATGGTTAGTATTAGGATTTGCTGCTATTAAAATACAGTTAAAGCTTATTTCTAGCCATTCAAAGGGAAGGGTTTATAATATTTAATTTAAAGTAACTTATAGTGATATAAAACATTTCAATTGAAAATCCCGTGCAGATTGGGAGAGCAGATTGGCATTTACTGTACCATTGCAAGTCTTTGATATATGGTTTAATAGAAGATAGTGGGAGTCTTTGTGTTTGTTCTTTTGAGAGACTGCATGCCGTTGTATCCTAGTAGCTGGTGAGAGATGAACGTCTTAGTGGAGTTTTGGGAGTGCTTTTTCTTTGTTGCCCTAGGAAGCATACTGCCTAGGTCAAATCTACTGATGACATCATAAAGTTTTTTTTTTTTTTTTTTCTTGACAGTTCTTGACTTTTCCTGCTGGGGTAAATTTGGGAGACACATTGAAAGGAGCCTACTGTTAACACTGCTATTTTAATTCAGTGCCATTAGATTTGGTAATAGATTGATTGCTCTTGCTTTTCTGCTGCTCGGTATGTTATCTGCATAGATCTATTTTAATCTCCATGTAGTTTACCCCAGGCAATCACTTGATCTACGTGCCTTGTGTCTGCACAATGAATGGTCACTGCTCTGGGCGTTGTGGGTGTTTCCTGGTGATAGCCATCCTAAGTGGTATTCTTTGGTTCTTGCCTGGCTGTAACTTCTTCTGAAACTCTGTTTCTTTGCTTCGCTAGTACGCTGGGGAGGAGGAGGAGGAAGGGAGCGGCAGCAGTGAAGGATTTGAGCCCCCTGCCACAGATGGGCAGTTCTCTGGGGCCAGGAATCAGCTGCGCCGCCCCCAGTATCGCCCTCCGTACCGGCAGCGGCGTTTCCCGCCTTACCACGTGGGACAGACCTTTGACCGTCGCTCACGGGTCTTTCCCCATCCCAACAGAATGCAGGTAAAATGCACCTGGGACTCCTCCTCAGCAGTCCTCACCCTTCGTCCTTCTCTGCCTCCTCCTCCTCCTCCTCCTTCAACTCCAGCTACCGGAAGTAACACATTGCTTGCAGCTTCCCATACTATCAAAGCTGAGGCAAGGCCCACTGCCTGTTGAGAACACTCATAGAAACATTTTTTGAAGTAAATCATGAACATGCATATCATGTGGCACAGTGAGGGGTAGTAGGGTGTCTAGTTTGTAGATTTGTAAGAAAAAACAAGCCAGGCACGACGATGCATCCTGAAGCAAGAGGAGTCTGAGTTTAGGGCTAGCCTGTGGTACATACTGAGACAGATTAAGAACTTGGAGTCCGATCTCAAAAAGGGCCAAAATTTTAATCCTGTTTCTGTTACTGGTTATTTCAAATTTTGAGAAAACTGTTGTTCACCTGTTAAATGGAGGCACTGAATGCCTTTACTAGAATGTTCTATTAAACATGAAGGTGGAGCACAGTGGAAAATTAAAATATCAAATTAGCAGAGAGTGCTGGTTTTCTGGCAAGCTAACAGTATGTAGATCGAGTGCTGGAAATGGGTAGAGCTTTTGTGAATCTGTAATAAGCTTTACACCAATGTTGCAATTCCCAGGGAACTGGGGTCCTTATTTATTACTAGCTACGGCTCTTTCCTCCTTAGTGAATGTGGGTCGCGCCCCCCCCCACCAGTGTTTTGACTGAACATTCTGTTCAGTCTCTTTGCTACACTCCTCCCATTCCCATCATGCATGATTGTTGTTTCTACAAGGCTTCTTGTTTTTGCCCTTCTAACTCTTCAACAGCTGCCCCTGACAAATGTGCTAAAAATAACAAGTAGTGTCAGATATATGGGAACACTTGGTCCATGCGGCACAGTGGGCGTCTTCAGGGCAACACTCTGGGCTTCTAGGAAATGAGGGTGAGAGCAGTCAGCTGGGTTGTAACATTGGTTATGTTGCTTTATCAGTGACTTCCTGGGGTAATGGTGCTATTTGGCATACTTCCTGAGACGATAGTGATTCTTTCACATATCATTAAAAGAGTATAGTTCATACTGAAGACCAGAGCAAAATGATTCCTTGGTGTCTTAGTATCGTGACTTAATGCTGCATTTTTTAGCAGCTTGCTGACTCTCAGCAACACATAAAACTACATGTGATTGTAATGCATGCCGACCATAGCCATTCCATATTGAAAACAAAACCCATTATTGGATGTCTGCAGCAAAAGAGTCTTTCACGCATACTGCTGCAGTGTTGGTACATAGTTACTAAGTCTGCCTAAGCCAGATCAACAGCTGAAATCGAAAACTTCATAAAGTTTACATGCAACTAGGTGTCTTTACCATCATTGTTGTAAATTATTTTGAAAAGTAAAAGTAGATCTCTGGGGTAGTTAAAAATTTAAATTCAGATAGAAAAGGCTTTGACACTTAACAGCAGAGTGAGATTTTATGGAGTGTTAGCAGGCAGCATGGGAAATGATGCCATGCAGCATGCAGACCAATGGTGTTTGTGTGATGCTTAAGGACATTTATCAGTAGCCAAAGGGTCTCAGTTTTCAAGAGTGGTAGTGTGTGTATTTGACAAAAAGAGCTCCTAAACCTAAGTCATTGATGAGAAAAGGAAGCAGCACTGTGGCACCTACCAGGTGGCAGATGTTTGAAATAAGTAATGTGGCTTCCATATTTTTGTTGCTTTTCTTACCAATAAAGAGATTTGAATGTTTTTAAAAATTAGCAACTGGTGACTAGGGTCATGGTTCTCTCAAAGTACTTGCCATGCAAGCATGAAGACCTAGCCAGGCTCAGATCCCTAGAAACCGTATAAAGCTGGGCGTAGCAGTGTGTATATGTACTGCTCGCTCTCCTACAGCAAGACTGGGGACAGACATAGGGGAAACTCCACAAGCTTGCAGGCCAGCTAGCCTGACTGCCACAGTAGCCAACAACAAAAGACCCTGTTTCAGACATGGTGGGATGCAAGGACCCACACCTCAGGTTGACCTCTGTCCTCTACGGGTACAGTGTTGTATTTATATACCCATTGTACCACACAGACACATACAAGACACATCATAGAGCCGGACATGGTGTTCCATGGCTTTAATCCAGCTTCTGAGTTTGAGGCCAGCCTGGTATGCAGAGTTCTAAGACAGCCAGGGCTACACAGAAACCGTGCTTTGAGAAACTAAAGCCAAAAAAGAAGAGAATCACCAAATACACATCATACACCCCCACACAAAGATAATGAGCCAGTGACCTTTCTTTCTGCCTTTTGTTTGTTGTTGGAGGGTTCAGAATGTTAAATGCAGGCACATGTGGTTGGGATGGTGAGTGCAGGGGAAGGAGTGAGCACGCTGAGCTCTTGGGGAAGGCAGGTCATTCCTGCTAAAGCTTGGTAAGGACCTTTGTCTTGCTGTAAACCTGATGAGGCCAAGATGGGCATCTGAGGCAATAAGAATAAGCATCATTGTGGTATCTACTCTTCATGACCAGACTGTAGGGGACAGTGAGCAAATCAAGGAGGTGGACCGTTGTAAACAGTGTACATGTGAGTCAGATACTGCACTGCTTCAGCAAGTGAGGCTCCGTGGTCAGGGCCGGGTAGTGCCTCAAACGGGTGGGGCTTGATAATTGGAAAAGTATGTGGTGGGAGGAGCTGGTACCTCTGTGGACTTGAGCAAAAATGTGAGAAGAATGAAGATGGAGTTTCAGGAGAAAGATGTTTTGGAAGTCTTTCTTCCGCAGGAAGGTTGGCAGAAAAAGCAATCAGAGGTCAAGAGTGGCTGAACAGAGGAAAGTGTCGTCTAAGATGTGGTAGTTGACAGTATTGTGGTTCTTGTGGAGAGGTTTCAGTGCAGCAGAGGAAAGCAGGTTTTTGGTTACAGAGAAATGGCACCAAGGACAGCAGAGTGGGGAGTGTCCAGTGAAGGGAGATGCAGCCACCATGGGGTTCCCGGGGTTGCCGTGTCAGGGCTGAGATTGAGAAGGTGAATATTGCCTGGCAAAGGGCTGTGGGAAGGGGCATGCTGGCAGGACATTCCAGGAAGGAACTGTTACAGGAAGTTAGGAAGTAGAGGAAATGAGGCTGAGATTGGTGGTCTGATTCGATAACTCATAGTGGAGTATTATGGTGAGAACTTTAAATGGCAGGAAGTGGGAAGAGAGGCTCTGTGCTCTTTGATGTTCCTTCCTAATGGTTGGTAGATCACCATCAGGGGGTGGGTTTTCTGTAGCCAACTGTATCTGTAAAGGAGCTCAGAGAAACGGGGGATCATGGCAAGATATTTCTTGATTTGTTTTTGATGGTGCTGAGTCCCCCCTGGTCTCACTTGCCCCTTATTTAACATATGAAGAGCTCACTACCAGAGCTGCTAGGTGAGGCAGATGAAGGTAGCCATACACATGGAACACATCGGGATCATGTGTGTGTTCTGTGAGTGTACTGCTACTTAAAGACCCCAAAGCAAGGATACCCTAGGAGTGCTGAGCACAGCTCATCCCTGGTTGGTTGTTTCTGGGTACAGTTCTTGTACAGAAAGAAACTCCTTTCTAGAAATGTTTGCTTTCTGAGCTGGGTCGGAAAATACATTACAAGCCTTGAACATCCTGTGCCAAAAAGGCAGGAAGTACTCTAAAGAATGTTGGAGACTTGTCAAGAGGCAGCAAGCCAGAATGCAGGAGTTCCTATTGGCCATTAATGAATGTAACAGATTATAGCTTGTTGAATAAAATGGAAACCCATGAATCCATACAGGTGAAATAAATACGTGAACATATGAAACATTTGAGGAATAAGGCATTTACAGGCTGTGAAGGGACTTCCTTACAGAGCATTCAGTGGAGACCTTTCCTATCAGAGGCACATGAAGTAAATGTAATGCAACACAAATTTAGGTGCCCAGATCATGAAAACCAAGAAAGATGAAACATCTCCACCTAAAAGAAATACAAATAAACTTAACACATGATTCTAAATAGAAAGGGACATTGACACATGGTAAAACTATAATGTGGTTTGAGAATTGTTCTATATGTCCATTTGTGGTTATTTTAAAATGAAAGAGGTGGGTGTGGTTTCAAGAGGCTTATAAGCTTTAATCAGTGATAGAATAGAGATAAATATAATCAGTGATAGATTAGAGGTAAATAGGGTTAAGTCTGTTTCAAGGGTTGAGAACAAACATGAACATGAAGCCCTCGTCCAGGGTAAAATAGGAGTTAATCATGAGGAGGCTAGTGGGCATGCTGGTGGGTGATGAAAATGGTCGTGCTTCTATTATCCTAAAAAGATGAAGGATGGTATTTGGTTCTGAGGAGGAGTAAGGAAGTGTTTTGTTTTTGAGACAAGGGCTCATTGAGTAGCCTAGGTTGACCGTGGACTTAGGGTGATGCCCCTGCCTCAGTCTTCTGAGTGCTGGGGTTACAGGTTTGTGCCACCATGCCTGGCTTGGGTGGATTGTTGTTTTGTGAGTGCGAATGTGTATGTGGAGGTCAGAGGTCAATGACAGGTGTCTTCTACTGATCTCTACATTATTAATACTTGACTAGTATTTTGTATGTGTTGGGGGCAGTGTTTTGCCTGCATGTATGTCTGTTCTACATGCTTGCCTGGTGCCCTTGGAGGCCAGAACTGGAGTTAGAGGTAGTTGTGGGCCACTATGAGGATGATGCAGCCAGTGTGTTTAACCTCGGAGCTGTCTCTCCAGCCCTATACCTTATTTTTGAGACAGGATCTCTCATTGAAACTGGCCACTGAGCTCTGGGGATCTGCCTGTCTCTGCCTCCCCCGTTATGGGATTTCAGATGCATGCCTGGCTTTTTACATTAGTACTGGGGGTCCAAACCCAGGCCCTCCAGCTTGCAGGAAAAGCACTTTGCAGACCAAGGACTCTTTTCATCATGTGGGTCCCTGGGTGCAAATCCAGGCTACCAGTCTTAGAGGCAGGTACCATTATCTGCTGAGCTGTATCACTATCATAGGAATTTTTAAGTTGGGGGTGGTGACTACACACTTGTAATTTTAGCATGTGGTAGACTGAGGCAGAGGGATCACACATTTGAGGCTAGCTAAACCTTGTCTTACCTCCCCATAAGTAAACAACGCACTATACTTTTAAATGTTACACTTGACATAAACAGATGGAAAAGCTACAAGGAAGAGCTATAGGTAAAGTTACGCTAAATATTTGTCAGTACTGAGTTGAACCCCGCAGTCTTTAAATTCTTCCAGGCGTTTAAATCCTGCCCTCAGCTAACAGTGACATGGATGGGAAACCAGTATAAGTTAATGAGTCAGTGCATCTGAGTTTGAAGCAGTTGAACGTGTCCTATTGCTCAGAAATATAATGTCATTTCCTTTTATTAAGTTATTTTGTTTGTTTTTGTTGCTGGGAACCAGTTCTTTGCATGTTCAAGCTGAGAGCCATGCCAGCTGAGCTGTAGCCCTAGTCCCTAAAATAGTCTCTTTAGTATTGAAAGGGTCAGATTTTAATGTTGTGGGAAAAGCTAGGTGCTCTGTGCTAAGGAAGTGGGAGAAGGCTATTGCAGTAGGAATGAGTTTTCCTTTCCTGTCATTCATTAAAATAACCAGTAAGTAGGGCTGCTGTTACTGGAGCATCAGGTCGGGTAACAAAGCTCTTGACTCTGATTTGCTTTTTAAAGCCAGTTTTCCGCACGTGACTATGTGCTTTGACCCTCCTTGCCCTGTGTCCTGACTCATTTCCAGCTGTCGTTGCCCTCTCTAGGCTGGTGAGATTGGAGAGATGAAGGATGGAGTCCCTGAGGGAGCACAGCTCCAGGTTCATCGGAATCCAACTTACCGCCCAAGGTTCCGCAGGTATGAGTGTCTGCCACAGCTTTTTGAGAGGGACAGTAGAGTGGATGAGGGCACTGTGGGTCTGTTTCATGGTTATGCTTATTATTGGAAGATAATGGTGGCCTTGGTCACAAGCCTGAAAGTTTCTTTCTTTTTTTTTTTTTTTTTTTTATGGTGGGGATAGAGCCCAGGGCTCTACACAGTGTTAAGATATTTTACTCTTTAGCAGTCAAAATGCTGTTCTTTAACTGGGCTGTTGGTCATGGCCTGCAACTTGAAGTCACATGAATTACTTAATCTTTTTACTTGTTTTGTTTTGACACAGGGTCTTAACTGTGTGGTGGCCAGGTCTTGCCTCATATTTAGTATGTAGTTTGGGCTGGCCTCACATTTGAGCTCCTCATGCCTCACCTCTTGGCCTCCCAAGTCTGAAATTAAAGGTGTTTGACACCATGTCTGGCTTAATGCTTAATTTTTTTTTTTTTTTACTAAATTAAACAAAATAAGAGTTAATTGGTAAGCAGTTTAATGTGCCAGAAATGGAGAGAAATTGAGATATTGAATATTTAAATCGTCAAGGTAGTCTACTGGGGCTTTTGAATCTAGCTATGGAACACATAGCCTCTGAAGAATCAGAGTTTAGTAGCTGTACGTCCTTTGGCATGTTTCTGGACTGTGCAATGGGCACCAGATCTGTACATTGGACATTTTCAAATGTTATTCAAAGCTGGAGGCATTGACAGGTAGATCTCAGTGTTCAGACCAGTCAGGGCTTGCAGTGAAGCCCTGTTTCAAAATATGAAAATGGAGTCATTCAGTGGTCTCTGATACTTACCATGATGCCCTCAGTACATCCTGGGTGTCGGTCCCACTGTCATTACTGTTAGTGAAGGGTGGGCCATTTTAATACGCTTTTTCTTTTCCAAAGCCTCATTTGGGCTAGACTCTCTGAGATCCTTTGGGTGACTGTTTTGTTTGGTTTCATCCTTAAATATCATTTGTGTGTGTGCCTCAGCATTTATGAGTAGGTCAGAGGATGGATCTCCACCACAGGTTCCAGGGATGGAAACCAGGCCACAGGTCTGGAGTGCACAGCATTTGGAGAACAGGTGCTCTTCATTTAGAGCCATCTCACTGTGGAAGCTTCATGATAGGGGTTTTTGTTCATTCCTTCTCACTTGAGGTGAGGGGAACTAATGCGACTTCTTGGATGGTGTGTCCTACATGTTGCCCCTCCCCTATCTAAAACCTAGGTACCAGAGAACTGTTGTCACTTTCAGACTTTGGAACATTTGCATGTGTTTCACTAGTTGAACATGCTAACTGGAAAATCCCCATTCAGAATGCTCTAAGGTGTTAGTTAAGCTTTTTACATATTTTCAAATTCTGTGTTTTGGATTTGTGGATTAGGGATACTCAACTTTTACCTTGTAATTTATCAATAGGGATTTATTAAAACAAAAGTAAAATATATTGGGAAAGGATTTGTACCATGACCTTCCTTACGTGGTTGATTCATTAAGAGTCTTGGTCTTGGCTTGGGTCACCTTTCGTGGAGGCTGCGTCCTGGGCCATACGTCTTTCTTCATTTTCCTATCCTAGGTTCCTATCAAAGTCCCTTGTAGGACCCTATATATTTACTGTGTGCTGGTTTACTACAAATGTGTGAACAAGTGAAGGAGCAAAATAATGGAGAAATAAAGTTTCTCACCAAGACTACATTCCATCTGCATCTGCAGGTCTGGTCTGTGGATGATTCATTCAGCAAGTACTTGTTAATCACTTGATTCATAGTAAACCAACCCTGTGTCCTTGAGATCCCTCCCACCCCCATCCCTGCCCACACATTGCCTTCAGTCACACTGAATGTGTCCTCACGTAGCTTGTGTTCCCTGCTCTAGGGGACCTCCTCGCCCACGACCTGCCCCTGCGATCGGAGAGGCTGAAGATAAAGAGAATCAGCAAGCGGCCAATGGTCCAAACCAGCCGTCTGCCCGCCGCGGATTCCGACGCCCCTACAACTATCGGCGCCGGCCCCGTCCCCTGAACACTGTTTCACAAGATGGCAAAGAGGTAAAGGCAGCAGCCAGGAGGGACGCACCCAGCCATCCTTAGCTGTGCCGCCGCTTTCTTTATCATCCTGAAGATGGTCTTGCTGTGTGTGAAACTGGACTCTGACAAGCACAGCATTTTGCTTAGGACCCATCCGTAGAGAATATTCTCTGCCTGTAACACACTGAGTGTTTGACTTGTTAACAGTCTCTAGAGGAATTACACTAGCAGTGATTGGGAAATTAGGATGAAGGACAGTAGTTAATAGAGGAGGAAATCGATGTCGAGCAAGCACAGAGTGACAGCAGTTATTATGTGCCGTGTACTCTAGGGAGAGGGGTATTTATTGGCCAGCTAGAAGCCACTTAATCTCTGACTCACATGGAGAAGTGGAAATCTTCATTGTTATTGTTCTTCCTTGGTGAGAAAATTCTCTTTTGAGACTTTTTTCCCTTTAGCACAGTCCTCTGAAGGATTTTAGTTCTGGTTTTGCTTTGTTTCAGACCAAGGCAGGTGACGCGTCAACTGAGAACCCAGCTCCAGCCACCGAGCAGAGCAGTGCCGAGTGACCCCGGCCCCCAGGCACCTTCACCACCAGCAGGGTGAGCCTTGTTCTCAGTACACCTGTGATTCCACTGTGCCATCCTTGGTCTCCATTGCACCTTGGAGATGGGGGGCGTTGAGGGTGATTGGCTGCACAGTATATTTGGGGTTGACCCTATTTGAGTAAGTTGAGGTATAAGTAAGGAGACAGGTTAATGATCTCCACTTTTTCTAAGATGGCCTTCATTTATTCAAATTCTTATTTGTGTGGGAGCATGTGCCACATGTGTGGAGGTTGGAGGATAGCTTTCAGGAGTCAGTTCATCTGACCATGGGGTCTGGGAGTGAAACTCAGAAGGCCGGCACAGCAAGCACATTTACCCAATAAGCCAACTGGTGGCCAGATTTTATTATCTTTATTTATTTAGACAGTGTCATCTTTTTTAAGTTAGTGTATATGTGTCTGTGTGGGGATATGTGCTTGTGAGCGTGAGTGCCCACTGAGTCCAGAAGAGGCTGTCAGATCCTCTGGAGCTGGAATAGGCAGTTATGAACCACCCAGTGTTGGTAATAGAAACTAAACTCAAGTCCTCTGGACGAGTAGCAAGCACTCTTAATCACTCCCACCCTATTACCTATTTTTTATGCATGTGTTGGTGGTGGTGTTTTGTGACAGGGTCTTGCTTTATAACCCTGGCTGGCCTGGTTCTCGCTCCCTTGAACTTGAGGCAATCCTATTTCAAGTTTCCCCTAATGCCTGTGCCCACATGCCTGGCTTGACAGTTGGCTTTTGTGTGTTTGTGTAGAGAGCAGAGGTCGCTTTTTCCTCTTGCTTTCCACTTTATTTGTTGAGACAGGGTCTCGCTGAGCCCATTAGCTAGACTCGCTGGCCACCGAACTCCAGGGATGCTCCTGTCTTGCACAGGGCACTAGGGTTGCAGACACACCCCTGCCACCCACTTCCTGTGAGTGCTGGGACTCTGACTTGTTCTCATTCTAAAGGACACTTAGAAAAACCAGTGCTGTTCTGGCACCTGTTAGTCAATGTCATTGTTTTGCTTTCGTTTTTATGACAGTGTTTTAGTAGCTAGGTGTGCTGGTATACACCTTTATTCCTAGAACATGAAAGACTGTGAGTTCCAGGGTAGCCAGAGCTACGTAATAGAGAGGCCCTGTCTCAAAGAACAAACAAATGAACAGAGTCTCACAATGAAGCTCAGGCTGTCTGAACTCAAGTGATCAAGGATTGCAAGCACACACCACCACACTGGGCTCGGTTTGAAAATTTAAAGGTTCCTGACCAGGGTGTGGTTTTAAATTCCAGGAAACTGTTACCTGTAGCATAAACTTGGTTTTTCCTTGCTCATCTTCTGATCATTGTTACTTACTTTGTGACAGTGCAGTGTGGTGTGAGATCTAGTGAGGACTCTGCAGCTCTAGCCTGCTTGGGGACCAGGGATTGAACAGTTTATCCTCTGCCTTGTTGATATCCGCTGCTGGTCGGATGGCTAGGACTCTCTAGGAGTGTTTGAAGTAACACTGAGGTATTAGAACGGGGATGGAGAAGAGCAGCCTCTCAGTGTGCCAGTCACCTGTTTTCTGTCTTACTGAAGATTTTGTCAGTTTACTAGTAGAGTGAAGTGTAGCCAGGAAGCTACAGCTGTCAGAGGGTTAGGCTAAAAGTTTATACTGTACTTGTTTTGGGTTCTGGGTTGTTTTTGGGGGACAGGGCAGAGAGGTAGACAGACTAGGGCTCATTTTTTAGATTCAGGTGCCCTCAGCTCATTCTGTAGTCCAGGCTGGTCTTGAACTTTGGCTGGCCTGAGTGTTCGGATTGCAGTCATGTGCTACCATACCTGGCTCATTCCCAGGTTTCTACCTGGCACCCTTCTGATTTTTATCTATTTCTTCTTGCTGCCCTTGTACGTTGTAAAACCCACTCTGTTGGAGCCATTTTTTGAAGGAACAGTTTTGGATTTGTAATGAGCTTTCCTGCACAGTGTGCTGAGCAATTGGAGTTGGTTCTCCCAGAGAGCATACTGCTGTGCTGGCTGGCAGCAGCGCTCCTTGTTTCTTGAGGCAGAATGGACACAGTCCCCAGTGAGACCTGCATTAACCCACTCTGTTGTTTATAGAGTTAGGCTAATAGCCAGCAAGCCCCAAGAGTCCGCCTGTTTCTGCCTTTCCCAACACTGCGTTACAGATGGCAGTCATACAAGGCTTTCCATGTGCGTTATTGTGTACTGACTTTTCTACTTGGTAAAAGTATTTCACCAAAACCTAAGAATTTTCATCCTGTTTTACCTGTGCAAGATGTATACTTGGTTTAAAGCCTTGTAAATAATTTTGAATTGTATGAAAATAATTTTTGCCTGTTTGTCCTAACTTTTGGTCATTGTATATCACTTTTGCTAAGTTTGATTTTAATTTCTTCCAGGTGACCTTAAGAATTAATGACAATTCAAAAACAAGGCAAAAAGCACACCCACGACCTTACCAACACCAAAGAACCATCTAAGCAATAAAATGGAAGACTAACCAAGATTTGGACATTAGAATGTTTACTGCTATTCTCTACGAAACTAACAGCTACAAAGGGAATGAGCCAGCAATGTCCATCAAGCTGCATCCCGGGAACCTGCACAGGCGCAGGAGAGCGGCCTCCCCAGTTTCAGCAACCACTAGCTTTATATTTTTTTCCTGGTTTTTACTGTTTTGGTAATATGAATTAAAAGAAGAAATATTAATACCACATGGGGATTACCCCAACCAAAGAAATCTGAAATATATAGTAAATGCTCTTTTTCCTTTGTTGTTCATTTTGGATGCTGGTGCTAAACTTCCAAGTGTCATGATTTAAAACAAAATTTTATGCCCTTATTTATTCCTAGGATGAGGGGAGAACATTTTTGCTTTCTTACATAGCTCTCTCTGAAATGTGCAGTAACAAGTTCCTCAAAAATAAAATTTTTACCTTCAAAGGAGACGCTGTGTAACTAGTGTATATTTTCCTGTCTTTTTATAAATTTAAGTGTGCATGTCGGTGTGCCACGGGAGTACCTGGTGCCCTCAGAGGCCAGAGAGAGATCTCTGGAAGAGATCTCCTGGAAGTGAAGGAGTTACTGATGGTTGTGAGCTGCCGTGAGGGTGCTGGAGTCAGACTGGTCCTCTGGAAGAGCAGCTTGTGCTCTTAACCACTCTCGCCAGCCCCGTATTTTCCTTTCCCCTACATCATTCAGGCCGTTAGTTACTGTTAAGTGCTGAGCCAAACACAGATGAGTTAGTGAATGTTTTACATTGTGTCATGAATTTGAGGTCATAGGAATTGGGTGGGTGTCTTTGAAATATGCAACCTAGAGATAAGTTCATTTCTGGTAGGGAGTGGTTAGGATGAGGTGTCGCAGGCTGAATTTCCTGACCATTCATCAGAACAGCAGCTGGATGGACAGTTTCAGATCTACTGTCAATTTTCTGTAGATTTATGAAGTACTCTTTATACCTGAGTGTTTCTACACCAAACCATGTCCTATGTATACACAGTTGTCTCTGGCTATTCATTAAGGGACAAGTCTTAACACCTTGTACCCCAATCCCTGCATGTCCATAGCCCACACTAAAGTAGAACAGTGCCTAGCTTCCTGTCTTGTCATTCCTAGGTTGCCCTCGGAAACGGTAAATAACCTGTTGTAAAAAAACACAGTTCTGAGGCTGTGTTTACATAGTTTCGGTGATAGTGACAAGAAAGGTCCCCTCTAAATATTTTCCTTTTGGGGATTTATCTGATTTTACATAAGGAAAGATTTCCTTTTATGTAAACTACTGTGGATCATTACTTTGGTGCTTCAAGTAGGGTGAGTCAAGGGATTATGATGTATCCAGGTGGGCCATAGTGCCAATAACAGATGGGAGATAGAGGCAGCAACAGGTAGAGCTTGAATATTTTAGAGTATGGAAAGGTACACATACACAGAATGTTCAAACAGTTGAGTTTTCGGTGGATAGAGAAGTAATCTGCCTCAGATTAGTGGTTTCTGTGAGCTGAGTGGTAGATGGCAGAGTCCGTTTAATTACTTACTTCACTCTCTGAAGGCCAGTGACAGCTAGACATGGAGACAGGGCAGTCCTTCAATTTTTCTACACACCCACCTGTACTCAGCAGGTTAGGAGGTGGTAGCCATAATGGATCAAAAAGTCAACATGGTTTCTATGCAGTGCCCCACATTGAGCTCTCCACTATTCACCTCCCCTACAGAGTCTGCACCAACAGAACAGTGTCTGCTTTCCAGGTACCATTTCAGCATATGTTCACACATTCAAGTAGGTAGTTTGGTCCACATTATGGTGTGGAAGGAGACAATGTCTTCCTTAGGGCTTAGACCAGGCTAGCTGCTGACTAGTGTTGACAATCTGTCCCTGGAACAATGACTTCTGTGGGCTGACTACAACGGATAAATAATTCTTTATGTAGTCACGATGGTGTGTGTGTGAAGTACTTTGAGCTAGAACATAGTAAAACTGCAGTGTTTTGTTTTTTCAGCAAGTGTATTTTATATTCACCCCCATTCTCTATCCTGCCGATTCCCTTACTCATAGAATCTACATTCTTTTAGTTTTTTGTTTTTGTCTTTTTTTTAGATTTATTTATTCATTATGTATACAGTAGTCTGCCTGCATGTATGTCTGCAGGTCAAAAGAAGGCATCAGATCTCATCAAGATGGTTGTGAGCCACCATGTGGGTGCTGGGAATTGAACTCAGGTCCTCTGGAAGAACAGCCAGTGCTCTTAACCTTTGAGCCATCTCTCCAGCCCCAAGGTTTTTTTTTTTTGTGTGTGTGTGTGTGTGTGATTCTGAGTTTCATTAGGGTATCAGGGTTGGTCTCAGGCAATTTACCAGTGATAATGAGACTAAAGAAATTTTTTTCTTTCCCAACAACTGCCTACCATTCTCAGGATACCAACAGGCCTAATCTTGAGCAGGCCTCCAGGCAGTCACTACCACAAATAACTTTTTAAATGTTCATTTGTAAGCTTGCTTATGAGTGCTTGCATGTGGCAGTTAGGAGGATCACTCTTCTTTGGTCATGTGGGTCCTAGGGCTTGAACTCTTTAGGCTTCGTGGCTGGCACCCATACCTGCTGAGCCATCTCAATCGTCCCTTGTTTTTGTTAAAAGCAACTAGAAGCAAAAACAACAAAAGGAAACCCATTTACTGTGTGTGTGTGTGTGGGTACACATGCCACAGTGCATGTGGAGGCCGGAGACCAATGTACAGATGATGTCCTTCCTCCGTGTGGTTCTAAGGACGGAACTGTCAGGCTTTGCAGCAAGAGCTCTAACAAGGACCAGCTTTAACAGTCCCAACCCCAACGCACAGTGGCGTGTCAGCTAGTTCGGTCGTTGTGCAGGTCTTGTTCAGGCAAACGTGGTAGTGATTTCATGGGTACAGGCTCCTTGACACACCTTGGGGCACTAACTGTGGACAACCCAGGCCTCTGGCTTTTGTGGTCTTTCTGACCCTTGTGCATTTTTCCCTGAGCCTCGGGTGTAGGGTTGTATTGTGGTGTATCAGCTGGGGTTGGGTAGCCCACCGTCACATACTCTCTTCATTTTGGACAGTTGTGTATCTCTGTAATAGCTGATCTGTTGCAAAAAAGCTTCTTTGATGAGGGGTGAGTGCCAGTCAGCCATCTGTCTCTCTTCAAACTGACCAAACCTAAATTATGAGAGGAAGACCCTTCAAAGACTTCAAAACACAACAACAAAATTCAGACAAATAAAAACAACAAAAACAAGCCATCAGTGAGAGTCTGGGCTTCAACTCCCCCACTCTGCTTTGTGTAGGGTTTCATGGTGTGCGCGTTTGCTGTGTGTTTCCTCACGCCCAATACAAGCCTGCCTTTACCTGTCTGCTGTGTTTGAGACTCCCCACAGCTGTCATGCTCAATATTTTCCTGCCTTTTAATTCTTTACTGGCGGAGAAAAGAAACCCTATCAAGATGGTAACACTATGAGAGGCAGTCCTTGGGGAGGAGGCTTCCTGGTCCATGCAGCTTGATTCTTCGAAGTCCTGTACCCGTGTTGTTCAATTCTGTAGTAGTAAGAGTGTTTTACTAATGTTAGTAGTTGTTAGGTGTCAATGCTAAGTTATCCTATATCCGTGCCTCAATAAAAGGATCACCTCCCCATCTAGGGCGAGTAATTTCTGCTTTAGTAATTAATACTCTTAGCTCTGGGAAGGGACAAAGGAAACTTGTTTCCTTGTGTTGACTAGGTTGTTAAAAGTGTTCATCAGAGCTCCAGCTTGTGAGAAGGGCAGAATCTTAGCTCTCTTCTGCTTTAAAATTTGCCTGTAGATTCACTTAGGGCTAATATAAATCTATCTGAACTATTTGAAAAGTTTAAGGAGCTGAGTGGGGTGGGTAGAAAGATAAAAACTGTAACAAACTAGGCATGTTATCTCAGGGCTTTAATCCCAGCTGTGGGGAGGAAAAAGTGGGAGGATTAAGAGTTCATAGGCCAGTGGGTGTGTGTGGGGGTTGGGGGTGGCACACGCCTTTAATCACAGCACTCAGGAGGCAGAGCCAGGTGGATTTCTGTGAGTTCGAGGCCAGCCTGGTCTACAGAGCGAGATCCAGAACAGGCACCAAAACTACACAAAGAAACCCTGTCTCAAAAGAACAAACAAAAAAAGTTCAAAGCCAAGCTCCATTCCTAGTAAGACTGAGTCTGTTTGTCTAAAAAAAAAAAAACAGACCAGGTCTTGAGAAACTGAGTTCTTTTCCTTGTGTAAGAGGAAAAAGCTGAGTAAAGAGCCAGTGATGGTAAATCAGAAGTGGATTCTCATCGTTATATCACACCTGATCCAGCTGCTGGAATTGAAAGCCAAAGTGGTAATTCTTCATCTGCAAGCAGCTGCTTTACAAGGCAAAACTACTTCCCCACCCAAAGGCAAAGCCCCCTCATTGCAAAAGTGTTCATTCACCTGCATGGACAGACCAACACCTTCAGGGATTCATCTCTAAAACTGAGACCATTGACTTTAAAAGCTATCTGTGAAAGATTCAAGCCAAAGAGACACACAAGGGGGAGTGCACATCAAAAGCAGCACTAAGAGGAGGACTGGCAGGAAGTCAAGACAACAGAAGCGAAGAAACCTTGTTTCCATTTTCACTGTCAGAAAATGGAAGACGCTGTTGCCATGGAGGAAAATAACTCCCTGAGCATTTCCAAAGAGGGATTTTTTTAGCCACACCAAGAAATGGAAATATCCCTTGAGGAGTCCTTGAAGCAAACAGAAGCTGGTGAAGGATTCGAGAAAGATCACAGTATCACAAGCATGTGGATGAGGGTGGTGCCATTCCTGCCACTGAAGATTTATTAGCAGAAACTGAGAAGGTGGTACATCTAGAATGTGGTCAATTTAAGGTCCTAATAAGTTCTGAATCCCCAAAAAAGGTGAATGCATGTTTAGAAGAGGAAAATGACAATAAAGAAGTGACATTGTCTAAAAAGAGAACTCCTGGTACCAAAAATACTGAACAGAAACAGAACGGCCTGGAAAGTTGTTGAGCATCTGAATGTTCAAGAAGGTAATGTGTACACAGAAAGGGCTGCAGAGATGGCTCAATGGTTAAGAACACTGGCTGTTCTTGCAGAGTACTCCAGTTTGAGTCCCAACACCTACATAGCAGATCACAACCACCTGTAACTCCAGTCCCAGGGGCTCTGAGTCCCTCTTCTGGCCTCTGCTGGCACCAGGCATGCACATGCTCTGCAAACATATATGCAGGCAAAATGCTCATATGTATAATGTAAACCTAAAAGATTGTGGGGGGTCCCCACGTTCAGGCCACCATCTGTGGGAGGTCAGCTCACACCTTTTCAAGGGTTCCTATGAGATGGAGAGAGGGATAAAAAATATCAGGTAGAAAGAGACCTAGACAACGATGACGAGAGGGAAGACAGAAACACAGGATTGTGGTGATATATTGTGTACCCTAATAAACTTATCTGGGGATCAGAGAACAGAGCCAGCTACTAGATTAGATACAGAGGCCAGACAGTGGTGGCACACACCCTAAATGCTTGGGAGGCAGAGATCTGTCTGGATCTCTGTGAGTTCAAGGCCACACTGGGAACAGAGTTAGGCAGTGGTGGCACACACTTTTAAAACCAGCACTTGAGATCTCATGCCTTTGCTTAGAATGCACACAGGCCTTTAATCCCAGGAAGTGACATGGCTGGGTGGAGAATGGTATATAAGGTGTGAGGAGACAGGAACTAAGCAGCAGTTCAACTGAGACCCTCAGGGGTAAGGACTCAAGAGGCTTTCAGTCTGAGGATTCGTGGAAACAGAATCAGCTGAAAAGCTGGTGAGGTGAGTTTGGCTGTGGCTTGTTCTGCTTCTCTGATCTTTCAGCATTCACCCCAATATCTGGCTCCAGTTTTTATTATTATTATTAATAAGACCATTTAAGATTCGTGTTACACAGGATAGCTTTGGGAGGACCTGGGTCAATACCCAACAGCCTCAAAGGTTTATTCAAAAGACTTTTTATAACATGTTAAGAGGAGAGGCAAAAGACCTCCCCCTTGCTAGATCAAAGTACATCGTACAGCCAAGTGTAGACCCTTCCAGACACCTGGTAAACACACCCGTGGTCAAATCATCCCCTTATGCAGCCCTGCTGGGTAAAGCAAGCTCAGATTCTCTGACCCTCTGTAATTTGGGCCTCCACAAAAAAACATTTTAAAAAAGAATACACAGGAAAAGTGATTCAATAGAAAGAGATGGTTGTGAATATATATATATATATATATATATATATATATATATATATATATATATATATACACATACACACACACACACACACACACACACACACACACACACACACACACTGCCAACCCAGAGGGTGAAGAAATTCTTAAAAGAAGGACCTTCTAAGAGAAAACTAAAAATAATCTGAACAAATTTGTGTAAGAATTCCTATTCAGTATTTAACACTGGTGCCACTTCCTGAGTAAAAAATAAATAAATAAATCTCAGCTATTAAAAGGAAACTTTTATTATATATGCAGGTGCATACATATCACACACACACACACACACACATACACACACACACACACTCTCTCACATACACATACATGCTTTCACACAAATGCTTGTGAAGTCCAGAAGAGGAAGTTGAAACCCCCACGAGCTGGAGTTACAGGCGGTTGTGAGCCTGTAACATACCCTTGTACTTCACTGTAGGAGACTCATTCTACTCATGCTGCTTCTATTTAGATAAAGTATGTGTTTAAGCCATGGTACCATGGTGACACATCCTCTAATGGCAAGCATAGTGTAAGTGTGAGTTAGCCCTGCAATCGGAAGTAAAGCATACTCAAAATGACAAAGAATGCCTGAAGACACTTCCTTGACAGATTGAAATTACTGGCCCTTTGCTCCCCATTTGCCTCCACTAAGTCTGTTTCTGGTTAAATTTCATTTTTAGATGAAATAATTGCTTTGCTCATACCATGCACAACTTGGAATCATTCTTATCATCTTGAACAAGTAGTAACTATTGAATATCAAAATATTAGACTAGTGAGTTTCTTTTTATATTAGTTGCACCATTTTTTATGGATATGACAGCTGTTGGGAGGTTGTGACTCTTAAATGTAAATGTCTCTTTGGCTATAAGACACCTAGATGAAACATTGCTTGGGAGTTATGTATTGTGAGTAAATGCATGTTTCAAAAGTGTTGGATTTTTAACTTTTTATTGTATCATTTATTTATTTATTTATTCATTCATTCATTTATTTGGTTTTGTTGTTGTTTGTTTGTTTTGAATAAGTTCTCATGTAGTCAGCATGATCTCATAGTTGTTATGTAGCCAAGGTTAATCTTGAATTTTCTCTTTTGGAAGGAGGATTGAGAAAGAGTCTGTACGTTTTGTAACTCTCTATATAGAAAAGTCTGACCGTGAACTCAGAGCTCTACCTGCCTCTGCGTCCCAGTTGATGTTTTTCTGTCAGCTTAGTGGCTGCACATGAATCTTCTGATATTTTAATTATCATCTGAGGCTCTATGACCCCACAGTCAGTGCCCCTCTGGCCTGGTCATGGACTGATTCTGCCACAGCCGCTATATGTAGGATTAAATTAAGTCTCTATCATTCTAATTATCAATATGACTCTGAGTCAAAGGATGGGGTGAAGATCAGAGAAGTTAGGTAGCACCTAGAGGACCTTGCTTTTTGGTCAGAGACACTGCAAGAAACGGGTCTCTTCCCTTGTCCCAGAACCAAAAGGACTCACCAAACTCAAGTCCCTGCCCTTTCCTTCCTGAGCATCTTCTATACCCAAATTGCTGGCTTCTCTGTGGCCAATTCTGGTCAGCTAATCACTGGCTCCACCCTTTAGTCAAGGTTTAACTTTGTTAGCAAGTTTCAGGAGAATCAGAATGCAATCAAAATAGCCCACATTTCCCTCTTTTTGTCTAAATAAAAAGCAAAGGTGATTAGAACAATTATTAGGTATTATCTAAATAAAAAGGGAAGGTTTTTAACTCTAACATAATAAAACTATATACAATAAGGAGAATTATCAGCTAAGAATTACTTTCACAATGCCCAGGCCACATATTTGGCAAATTTGGAGAAACTACTGTACTATCTATACTATCTTAGTCCAAAGTTTTATACTAAACCAGACCTTAAAACATCTTAGATAAACAACTTAAGTTTTTATGTCTCTCAACCTTATACATTTTTACACCTTTTTTGTGAGTTTCTTTTCTGAATTTGGAAGGAAATTCCTTGGAAGGAATTTCAAGGAAAACTAAAACTATAACTATCTAGTCTTCAACCCCATCAAAGATCCAAGATGGATATAAAATTACCTGAGTAAACAGGAAGTGCAGAACAAACAACTTCCAAAACTACAGAAATGACAGAGACATCTAGCTGCCTCGACAGTCACCCAAGGTTCATCTGCAACATTGGGGCATTCATCTTCAGCCTACAGGCCTACAATATCTGACAGACATTTCTGTGAAACAGAAAATTATGAATGACTGTCCTGCCTTGACTTGGCAAAGTTTGGCAGTTACATTCTTTTGTGTCTTGCTTGTCCAATTTGGACAGGATAGTGTCAGCAGTTGAGGCAAGAGAAGTTTCTTGCCCAAATGGCTATCTTTGCCAAATTGAAAGCAAACTCGATATGGAGCTTCTTTGATGCTCATCATTCTGTTTTGAAGTAAATTGGTGCTGCCAGGAGTAGACGTGTCTCACTGTCATGAAAAGCCTTAGGTTATTAAAAGTTTTTAAATGCCATATTCTATTGGTATCTGAAGTGTTTAAAGACCACCTATCTATCTAAAATATATTTCTGTTGAACATTGAGAATATGCCTACCATGACTACAAGTTTGATTATTACAGATGACTAAGTACTAACCAGTATTTCTTAATTATACATTACATGTTAACATGAGCTTCATGGGTACAATACCTTAAACAAGAATAGAAACATATATACAGTATGGTATACCAAAAATAACCTTAAATTTTTATCAATATAAAAAAATGCATACCAATATAAAATATTTAAGACTAGTAGTTGCTTTTTAGTCTAAAAGTAGGTTCAATAATCTACCCTTTTATCCTATCATTACCACATCTCCGCCCCCCTCATTTTTTTCAGAAGGGATCCTTGAATCAAACCTCCCTTGCTTGGTTTCCTCCCTACCATGACCATTAATGATTTGCAACCAACCCCCTAAATGATGACAAACATCTATAATCCACCAAACAACCAAAAACACCCACTCTAACTCTTAGGAACATGGGCATTGTGGTCTTCAAATTACTTCCTGATTTCTGGGAGTGATGTCATCTTTATGAGATCCTGAGGAAATTGAGATAATGGTAAAGTCCTGGGAAAGCTAGCTGTATCATTGTTGTGTGTAATGGGAAAGTGCAGGGATTATCTGAAGTCCTAACTCGAGTAGTCTGTGAGGCTGGACATTCCTAGCTAACCACTCTGAAGTTGTCCTAAGCAGTTTGGAGTCCAAAGTTGATCTTTGGGTGGTGTTTGTCAGCTTAGTGGCATTACCACAATCCAGGTGGAATAGTCATTGTGGGGCCTCATCATCTTTTTGGAGACTCCAAAGGTCACTGCTAGGAATCATGGTTCAGAGCATAAAACTTAAAACATTTTAAATGTCATATGTAGCAGATCTTGGAGAGGTTAAAGGACCACTGTTTGTTAAATACACCTGGAGTACACAAACTTAATTCTTAGTTACCTGCTTCAGACTCAAGCCTGAAACCACATCCAGGAAGCTAGATCAAGCCTATTTCTGGAATTAATTACTACCCTATATGACCATTAATATCACAACAGAAAGTTTAAATATATATTTAGAAGATTTTATATAATCTTAATTATATATATAAAATCTTATAAATTTAGAAATATTTATACCTTAAGAAAAGTTTTAAAGAGTCAAAATAGAATCAAAGGATTATTAAATAAGTGGCAATAGAATAGTCCCTCAATTCTGATTTTCTTCTGTCTCATACCAAGTGGCTCCTCTGACATGAGGCAGAAATTTTTGATTTTCCTCTAACAAGCATGTATGAGTTTAGAGAAGGAGAGAGGCATGCTCCAACTCTAATACCAGCTTTAATTTTTATTTGAATTAGGACCACAAAAAGACCATTTGCCCTTTATGTTTGTAGAGAGTAGCAGAAATAAATATTTGGGAAGGTTTATGAAATTCTACACTGTTGGATGTGTGCTACACAATTAAGCCAATTTACTCTGTTTCTCAGGACATTTTCTCTTGATGTTTTGTCCTTTTCAAATCTCTCAATTGTCCATTGGTCTTCAGATTCCTTAGTTGGATACTTTTATTCTCTTAGAAAGACAAAAACAAAACCCTGTCCCAACTCTAACATTGGGGAGTTCCATTTTGTAGGTTATATCTTTTTAAAGACAATATGGGTTTTTTTGGCAACAGAAAAAGCATCTTTTAATAATAAAACAATTAATTTTTTTCATGCCTAATCAAATGAAAGGCACTTGTTAGTCTTATAAATTAGTTTGGATTGAATGACCAAACTTATTGATAAATTATTGCCTCTCCTAATCCAGAAGTCTCTCTTTTCAAATCTAATCTTTATCAATCTTGATGGTATCCAAAGCTTTTCTTCTCCTGTGGAAACAAAAGCAAAACCTCTTCCCCAATGTAACACATCTCCTAGCTTCCATTCTGAGGTCAACACATCTTTAAAATATGTAGGATGATTTAGTTCAGAAGTTTTTTCCATTATCCAATGTCTCTCTGCACCTGTTGTTTCCTTTTCATTAGCTTTTTAAAAATTTAAGGTTAATAAAGCACTGTGTAATCTGTCTATGGGAATATTTATCACCCCTTTCCATTTGTTAAGCATATCTTTTAATGTGTGATTAAATCTTTCTATAACTGCTTTCCTGTAGGATTCTGTGGTATACCTGCAAAATGCTTTATGTTGTAATACGCAAAACTGTTCATCTTACTAGAGACATATGCTGGAGCATTATCAGTCTTAATTTGTACAGGCATCCCTATAATGACCATGACTTCTAGTAAATTTGTAATTATAGAATTAACCTTTTCAGAATTAAAGCAATTGCTTAATGAAATCCTGAATGTGTATCTTTGGTATGGTACACATATATTCATTTTCCAAACTGCAAAATAAAACACATCAATTTGCCTAATTTCATTTTCTGAGTACCTTTTCAGCTACTTCTAGCAAGTAACAGAGTTTGATTATACAAAGAACAAGTAGAACATTTTCTTATAATTTTCTTGGCTTGTTGCCAAGTGATAGAAAAATCTTTCTTCAAACCTTTGCTGTTAACATGGTATTTCTTATAAAATTCTGAGGCTTCTAGCATATACCCTACCAATAGCTGATGAATTTCATCATTACCTTGTGCTAGAGGGCCTGGTAGACCTGTATGTGATCTAATATGTCTTATATACAATGGATGACTACTTGTGGTAATTGAATAAATAACAAAGTTAATTCTGAATCATCTGGAATAAGTTCAGTGGTTTCAATATGTAAAACAAGTCTTTCTGCGTATTGAGAGTCAGTAACAACATTTAGAGGTTCTGGAGGCAGCCCCAACTACCCTCTTAATGATGTTACTGACTCATGATGGTGAAACTCACAGAGTCAGCTCACCTCAGCTCATGGGAGCTCACAGACACTAGACCAACAGCCATGAAACCAACTGATGACCTCTGCATGTGGGTGGCAGTTGTGTAGCTTGGTCTGATTGTGGAGCCCCTAGCAGTGGGACCAGGATCTGTCCTTAGTGCATGAGCTGGCTTTTTGGAACCTATTCCCTATGGTGGGATGCCTAGCTCAGCCATGAAGCAGTGGGGAGGAGCTTAGTCCTGTCTCAACTTGACATGCCATGTGTTGTTGATTCCATGGGAGGCCTTACCCTTTCTGAGGATTGGATGAGGGAGGTGGATAGAAAGAAGATGGGTGGGGAGGGAACAAGAGGAGAGTAGGGATGGGAAACTATGGTTGGTATGTAAAATAAATTAAACAAGGCAAATAAAAGAGGTTCTGGAAAATCTCATAACATGAGATATAAGAAAAGGGGAAGTGCTGTGGGATGTTCTGTATGGCAAATGTGTTGCTCTGATTGGTTAGTAAATAAAACACTGATTGGCCAGTAGTCAGGCAGGAGGAAGTATAGGCGGAACAAGGAGGAGAAGAATTCTGGGAAGTGGAAGGCTGAGTCAGAGACACTGCCAGCCGCCGCCATGACAAACAGCATGTGAAGGTGCCAGTAAGCCAAGAGCCATGTGGCAAGGTATAGATTTATAGAAATGGATTAATTTAAGACATAAGAACAGTTAGCAAGAAGCCTGGCATGGCCATACAGTTTGTAAGCAATATAAGTCTCTGTGTTTACTTGGTTGGGTCTGAGTGGCTGTGGGACTGGCGGGTGACAGAGACTTGTCCTGACTGTGGGCCAGGCAGGAAAACTCTAGCTACAAAAGCATACAATTTTGTAAACTGAATCATACGGGCTTTGAGCCACTTAACTTAAATTTCATGACTTATAACTTGCCTTTCTTGATTTATATGCATCATTATAAAATGTGGAGGTTGAAGCCGGGCGATGGTGGCACACGCCTTTAATCCCAGCACTCTGGAGGCAGAGCCAGGCGGATCTCTGTGAGTTCGAGGCCAGCCTGGGCTACCAAGTGAGTTTCAGGAAAGGTGCAAAGCTACACAGAGAAACCCTGTCTCAAAAAACCAAAAAAAAAAAAAATAAATAAATAAAAAATAAAAAATAAAATGTGGAGGTTCCAGAAATTGGTTTTCCCTTTATTATAGTTTTTTTTTAAAAAATAAAATGAAATCTCTTGCTTTGGGGATATTTGTTGCTAATACCTCCCTAAAATTACTGCAAGCTCTTTACCAATGTTAATTTTCTGTCCATAATAAGGCAATTTCAGCATTATTAAAAGATGCCACAATTTCTGCTAGATCTATTCCTGCTAACTGACGAAGTCTTAATTGTCATTTCAGAATCAATTCAGAAAACTTTTCTACATAAGTATTTAATTTTTTTACTCTGTGTGGTAAAAATACCCACTCTAAGATATTATCTTCTCTCTGCATAAGAATTACTTTAGGAGAGTAAGTAGAAGGTAGTATGACTAGGATATAATCAAGCTCTGGGTCCAAGGAATCCACGTGTGCATTTTTCTTTTCTACCAGAGCCAATTCTGTCTCAGCCTCAGTTGACAATTTTCTTGGACTATTCAAGTCTTTATCACCTTGTAAGGTTTAAAATAAATTATTTCATTCTTGGGTTGTCAATCCAATTGTGGGAAGTAGCCAGTTAACCTCTCCCAGCAATTTTTGAAAATCATTAAGTGTCTGTAATTGATCTCTCCTGATTGGTACTTTCTGTGGTTGAATTTTCTATAAACCTACCTCATATTCTACAATACATTTTTCAAATGATGCTGTTTACCACAATTAAAACAAGTGACATTTAGATTATTCTTTAAATTTTTAGAAATAACTTATCCTATCCAATTATCATTATAAGTGTGGGATCCAATAGCAGCTGTATTTTGGGTCCATTCATCTATGGGTGCTGATCTTGTCTTTAAAGGCCTAACATATTTTTGCATTCTCCATTAGCATTTTCAAAAGCCAAAGATTCAATTAATATTTGTCTAACTTATGGAACTGATATTATTCTATTTAGAGCTGAAGTCAATCCTTGTAAAAAAAAAAATCAGTGAAGGCTTCTTTTGGCCTTGTATAACTTTAGTAAGTGACTCAGTCCTATTTCCTGATTCAATCCTGTCCCAAGTGTAATACAAACTGCTCAATAGTCTTATAAATAAAAAAACCCAGAGCCAGATATTGGGGTAAAGACCTGAGAGATCAGATTAGGAAGAGGTACAGCCACCTCTCACCTCATCAACTCCTCAGCTCCCAAAGAGACCTATTTCCTGTATACACATGCCTATATGCCTTTCTGTTCTGCATCTTACTTCCTCTCTTTGCCCAGCTACATCACTTCCTGTACAGACCTCCAGACCTCTATAGTTAGTGCTGTGATGAAAGGTGTATGCCACCATGCCTGGCTCTGTTCCCCAGTGTGACCTTGAGCTCACAGAGGTCCAGATGGACTTCTGCCTCCTGAATGCTAGGATTAAAGGTGTGTGCTACCATTGCCTGACTTCTATGTTTAATATAATGGCTGGCTTTTCCCTCTTATCCTCAGATAAGCTTTATTAATATGCACAATATTTTGGGGAACACAATATATCACCACACCTAAGCATTCAAAGCTGCTAGAGCCAAGGTGTGATCATCTAATTCACACTGTCTTTGCAACCCAATATACTGCCCTTCATTAAGAATCTGTTCTTGGGGAATTTCAATACCTTTAGCTCTGCTTTATTGTTCTATGACCCTACTTTCCTCTCTCCACCATGTTTTCCATTGTAACTGAGGACCAGCTTCCAATATTGCTGTTGCTAAATCTTTTCAATCTTGTGAAATATATCTGGTCCAAGTGGCCCATGAATTTAACATTTGCTTCATAAAAAGATGAATGGATGCCACCTGAAAGGATTGCTTCCTTAAAACTCTTGAAATTAATAATACTACAGGATCCTAGATAACTTCCGTATAGCCATGGGGGTGCCTATCATCTGGTTGTCATTCTTGAATGGTAACTGGAAAAATTAAGGTTGGTTTTCATTTTTTTTTTGGTTTCTCGAGACAGGGTTTCTCTGTGTAGCTTTGCACCTTTCCTGGAACTCACTTGGTAGCCCAGGCTGGCCTCGAACTCGTAGAGATCTGCCTGGCTCTGTCTCCCGAGTGCTGGGATTAAAGGCATGTGCCACCACTGCCCAACAGCTTTCTTTTTTTTATTATTATTAAGAGATTTTTTTATTCCTTTTATATACCAACCACAGGTTCCCCTTTTCTTCCTCCTCCTGCCCAACAGCCTTTCCCCTAATGCACCCCCCATTCCTACCTTATCCCATGGGGATTCAGCAGAGCCTGGTACATTCAGTTGAGCTCCTCCTCCCTGCACCAAGGCTGTGCAAAGTGTCCCATCATAGGCACTGGGCTCTAAAAAGCCGGCTCATGCACCAGGGATGGGTCCCAATCGATCCCACTGCTTGCCTGGGGGGCCCTCTAAATAGTTCAAGCTAAACAACTGTCTTGCCTATCCAGAGGGCCTAGGTTGGTTTTCTAATAACTTTAGGTTGCATCTTGTAGTGGGAGCTGTTTGAGCCATGCCCTGAAGCACCACCTCTAGCAGGTAGCAGGTAACTGTTACACGTGCCTATGACCTTGAGATACATGCCCCTGGTGCATGATTGCTAGGGGATCCTTAAGACCTGGGATGCATGTATACAGCTCTGTCTTCACTACCTCGTGGTTTTGGATGCTGGGGCAGATCAGGGCAGAGCTTACCAGAGAACAGCATTGGACCTTGCCTCACCCTTCCAGGATTCTGTGACAAATTCCTTTATTCTGTCTTGTGAGTTAACCCCCAAATAAATTCCTTTGATCATTAAGTAGACTCCATGGATTGCTAGCAATATAATCCCATTATAAAACTCTTCAGTTTTATAATGCAATGCTGTGGTAGGTTCTTTTCTAAATTCCTGTCTGTGTCTGAGTATTTTCCTTATTTTTGATTAGCTGGTTTTTCTAAGGCTTGTATATTATTAGTCAAAATTTTCTTATTGTCATTAGTAAGTCTTTCTAAGGCGTGTATCTTATCAGTAGTAAGTCTTCCTAAAGGTTGTATCTTATCAGTAGTAAGTCCTTCTAAGACTTGTATCTTATCAGTCAAATTTTATTATTTTCATTAGTAAGTTTTTCTAAGGTTTGTTTCTTATCAATAATTAGTCTTTCTAAGTCTTGTATCTTATCAGTCAAATTTTCATATTTGGCAGTTACTAAACAACTTTTTAAAAGGAAAATATGAATTACCAAATGATAGTATTTAAAATTGGCATTACATCAATTCCAGCTATGTGGTTTATCCTCTCATTTATTTTTTCCACTTGCAAGCCATCTCTAGTAGCACTTTACAGAGTCCTAACTCCTTATATTATGATATTTCTGATTCTTAACATGGGAAAGATCTTTCTTTTTAATATTATTTACCTCTCTCCTTAAGAACTTCCCAAGTGTCTTGCCAAATCTGCTTACTTCTCAGTTTGTCCACAGCAACAGTGCCATCACCATCAGGCCCAAGCCACTCCTGTGATTTCCAAGCATGAGCCTTTTACATAGTCCCTTGAGCGGCTCTTGGAAAGGCCCAGGCAGTAATTGAGAATGCTCCAGTTGGCATGACTTCTCCATCCATGTGGTCATACCATTTATTGGAGCACCAAATGATGTTTTTCTGTTGGCTTAGCAGCTGCACATGAATCTACTGATATTTTAATTTTTGTCTGCAGCCCCACAGCCTTGCAGTCAGTGCCCCACCAGCCACTCAGGCCGTGGCCTGCTGAAACTTCCTGTCCCATGTCCTGGCTCTGCCCCGGATGCTATAGGTAGGTTTAAATTAAGTCTATTTATCAATACGACTTGGGAGTCAAAGGATCAGGTGAAAACCGGCTAGCTCAAAGAGGTTGAGTAGCAAGAAGCTGACCTTGCTTTTTGGCCAGAGACCCTGCAAGAGACAGGTCTCTTCCCTTGTCCCAGAACCAAAAGGAAGCACCAAACTCAAGTATCCACCCTTTCCTTCCTGTGTGTCTTCTATACTCAAACTGCTGGCTTCTGTATGGCCAATTCTGGCCAGCTAATCACTGGCTCTGCCCCGTGATTTAAGGTTTAACTTTATTGGCAAGCCTTGGGAGTATCAGAGTGAGATCAAAATATTCTACAACACCTAGTGATGGAATTAAAGGCATGCACCACTGTGCCCAGCTGTCCTGGAACTCTTGATCTCTTCACATTAACCTCCCAAGTTAATGCAGGCACACTTTTGGTTGTATGGGCTTTTGATAGTTAAAATATCACTTTTAGACTAAAGCTACTCATCTTTCAAAATTGTTTGCTAGCAAAAGATACTCTCCTCAGTAATTATGGCAATAAAATTGGCAAAGTACAGGCTTGTCTTCACATAAATGGAAAAGAAAACAATTTAAATATGATAACTGAATATTTTAGCACATGATAGTAGGAAGCCTCCATGTAACGTGAAGTAATTACTACACCCTTCTCATTTCAAGGTGCATTCTATTTGTTACTTTGATTTTATAAAGTAAATAATTTAGAGTCACTCATTTTTCAAAAAACATAACAAAACAAAACAAAAATATATCTTCCATGGGGCTGGAGTTAATGGCTCAGTTGTTAATACAGTTTGCCGCTCAGTCGTAAAGGCCAGAGTCAGAACCCCAGAACCCATGTTTCTCAGCCCACAACTTCCTGTATCTCCAGCTCCAAGGGATCTAATATCTTCTGGCCTCAAAAGGCACCTTCACACATATGTGCCAACCCCCTAAACTAAAAAAAATGTCTTCCAGATCATTAGTCACTTCCTTTCTTGTAATTGCCATTCTTTTCTCAAGATGTTCCCCCTTCCCTACATGACATAGACTAAGCATCTGCCACTATGCTTCACCATAATCTATGAAATTTTAAAGATTTTTAATGAAAGCTTACTTTCATATATTCCTCCCTCTTCTCTCTTCCTCCATTCCTTATTTCCTTTCCTTTTTCTCCTCCTTCTTTTTCATGGTTGAGGATTGAATCAATCTTTATATCTTCCCCCTAATTTATATATAGCTCACTAAATAACCCAATAGCAGACATTGTCAGATGCTATATTTTATCTTTATGGTAGCTTATCCTATTTCCCTCTACTGATATGGAAAATGTGCCTCTGAAATATTCCTAGGCTGGCTTTCCTCAGAGTAATTAATGCCAGCTGCTGTCCTAACAGCCTTAAATTCCAGTGGCTTAATATTTCAGTTTTTTCTTGCCAATGTGTTTGGTTGGGTGACTTTTCCCAGGCATGTTCTTCCCAGTGGCTACTCAGGAATGAAATTTCCTTCATGCTGTGGCTCTGTCACTTTTAAAATGTGGTTTCAGTCTTCCAGCCAGTACACAGGGCCACTAGGGAGCCATTTTGCTTCAGATAAAGAGTACACATCCCTGATGCTAGTGGTCTATAAGCAAGTGCTACTTACAACATCATCACGGGGCTGGGAGAATTGTATAAATGCACCTATAAAAAAGCTAGGTTAGATAAGAGGAGCTGAACAGTCTCTGCCATAATTCCAAGGCAAAAATTACAAAAAAAGGATGCAATTTCACAATGCTCTTTCTCCTTTTTACATCCTTGCTTCCCTATTCATGCTGCCTTGCTAATAGAAGAATGTGAGGGCCTACAAACACAGCAGCCTGTTACTAAGGATGCAGCCTTACTAACAGGGGACACAGGATCTGAGCTCATGCTTATTCCATCATGAATTATACAATTCTTACTTCGTGAAGGATTGCTTAATGCTGTGTTTACATAAATGAAATGTAAAAAGACAGGGTTTCACCGTGTAGTCCTAGATGTCCTGGAACTCTCTCTATAGACCAGGTTGGCCTTGAACTCAGAGATCTGCCTGCCTCTGCCTCCTGAGTGGTGGGATTAAAAGTGTGTGCTACCACTGCCTGATAAGAAGTAGTATCTTAGCTTAATTTTAGAAGTTCCCTGGGATTATTGAATCCTCTCTTTCTCAGAAAGATTGAAATGGATGTGTGTGTGTGTGTGTGTGTGTGTGTGTATGTGTTTGTTGAACATATATATATATATATATATGACACATGTATATGTATATACAAGACACTAGAAAAAAGAATAAGTGAAACACTGATAAGAGAATAAAGTGAAAGGAAAATACATTGAAGTCAAAACTGGTATAGAGCACATTATGTTAGACATGAAACACTGTAAATAGTAGGTGGGCTAAGAATTTGATGAGATATATAATAGATATACTTCTAAGTGAGAAACTTGTAGACTGAAGTTTCTTGGTCCTGCACAGTCCCGCCTGAGCAGCAGTCATTTTTATAAAATAATCACTCAGAGGCTTAATATTAATTACAAAGTGTTGGGTCTATGGCTCAGGCTTATTGCTAGCTAGCTATTACATCTTGAATTAACCTATTTCTATTAATCTATGTATCACCACATGTCTTTTGCTTTACCTGTCTTCTGTTACATCTTGCTTCCCTGGCAGCTTGAAGTATCTTCCTGACTCTGCTTTCTTCTCCATGTATCTCTCTTAGATTTCCTGCCTAACTATATCCTGTGTTGCCATAGGCCAAAACAGGCTCTGTATTAACCAATAGTAGCAACAGGTATTCACAAAGTACAGAAAGACCATGCTGCAGCAGAAACATTGTATCAAAAAGAGTCAAATCAATTGCCTCAGAACTGTACAACTGCACTTTAGGCTTTCACCAGAAGGAAATATAAGCCAGGGATTGCTGACATTATTCATTCTTCTCACAAATATTGTGTGACTAATACATGCCATACATCATTTTAGGGATACATCTGTGAGCAAACAAAATCTTGTATGGTGGAGTTAGGGAAGAAAGAGGAGAAATAAACAAGTAATTGTTAGTATGTCTGGGAGTAGTGAGTCCTGAAAGAGTGGGAGCCTGCTAAGAGTGATGGATGTACCAAGATGGGGTGTGGGAGGAGTCAGAAAAGGCTTCACTGATAAGTTAATGGCTGAGTCAAGACTTCACAGAAAGGAGGGGGTTCAGGATTCAGATCCCGAGTACTCCAGGAACATTAAACCACAAAGGTGCTGGTCTGGAAATGTTCAGGCTCTTAAGGAAATCACTCTTTCACAATTCCAGATGAACATAACGTGCTTTGATTCTACTCCCCATTATCTTATCTTATCTCCTTCTAAGTCATCTTCCTAATTAACCCTGATTCTACTTTAAGTCTTTTGGGGGGTACCCAGTGAGCTTGGGTTGCTTGCAGGAGTGGGATGACAGGTGTTTTACAGGAGCACTGGCGCCTTCCCAAATGGTTCTACCAATGAAGAAGGCCTCTCACTCTTCCAGAAATGGTTAACTGCCTATAGTTCCTCAGAGACGGTTGGGGGCTTTTCATTCTTCTCCAGTCCATGATGGAGTGTTGGTGGCCCAGACTTATGCAGACAGTCACAGCTTCTCTGAGTTCTAGAGTAAAAGACGTTACACAAAACTCCTTCCTTTCCGAACTTCTGGTCCTCCTGACTCCATCTCCCAATTGCTGGCTTTACAGGCATGCGCCACCCCCACCCCATCTGCACCCCCACTCCCAACCTCCCTTGCTATTTACTTTGGTGTTTGTTTTGTTCCCAAGAGAACTTTAGAAACATTATTGCGTTAATCACTTGACATAGCTCTGATTCTTTTTTCATGCAAACATCCACAGATGTAAACTTTCCTCTTAGAAACCCTTTCCCTGTACCCTAAGGTCCTGGTAAGTTGTGTTTTCAGCTTCATTTGATTCTAGGAATTTTAAAATTTCATTCCTGATTTCATTTTTTTTTCATTCATGACCCATTGGTCACTTAAGAATGTGTAGTTTACTCTGCATGTATTTGTAAGGTTTTTGAGTTTTGCTTCTTGTTGACATTTCTTGAGTTTGTCTAATACTCTTTGATAAGGCATGTGAATTATTTTGATTCTTTTTAAACTTTTTAATTTAAAAACATGTTACTTACATTTATTTATTTTCTTATTTGCATAAATGTTTGTGAATGTGTGTTTGCATGTGTGCCTGTGTGTGTTTGTGTGTGTGCAGGGCTTGCACATGGAGGACAGAAGACAACCTGTGGTTTTTTTTTTTCTCTCCTTTCTTCCTCATTGTGGGAGCTGAGATTGAACTCAGGTCATCAGTCTTGGCAGCAAGAATGTTTACTCATGGAACCATTTTGTTAAGATATGATTTTTTTTCGGGGGTGGGGGGAGGCTAGAATGATGTGCATAACAATAAAAGTCAGACAAACACACATATAGCAGGTGTGATTGTACTCTCTAACTCCAATACTCGGGATGCTGAGGCAGGAGGATTACAAGAACAGGGCAGAATAGATTCCCAGTGATTTGAAGGCCACCCACAGTGAAACTCTGTCACCACAATTAGAAAACTACCCCAGTCTTTGAATAGGCAGCCTAAGGTTAGGGACATCTCCCAAAAGCACTTTCCCAGCCAGGAACAAAATAGACACCAGTAAAAAGGTTAAGAAAACTTTGAATGAAACCTGGAATCCAGGGGAAGGATAGTACTCCTTGCCAGAAGGCAAGACAGGTGAATGGAGAAAGTACAAAGGACAGTTGTAGTAAGCCTTTTGCTTTATTGAGGCTAGCATAAAAATTGTCTTTTGCCCAAGATCATGTGACACTCCACCTCCTCAGGCCAACACAGGAAGAAGCAAACACATTTTATTTCTGTTGATTTAATCTTGCAGGTTGTTCTGTGTAACCTAAACCTCGGGATGGGTGTATGAGACAGGAGATTATAGCTAACCAGACTGAGAATTTTACCTTTCTAGCTCTTTTCGGTGTTGGGGCAGGAAGGCACAGCTATTTATAATTACTGTCACCTGTTTAAATTTAAGCTTCAGGGACAGATTAGAGGCCCAAGCTGCTCATCTGGTTCCTCTTCAACCAAACAAAATAAGCATTTTGAATACTGTTTACTGAAATGTCCTTCTTGAAAACATTAAGCGGCCTCATTGAGAATCTGCCTCCCCTTCCAATTTCCTAACTCCCTGCCTACCCGACAATTTTGTCCCTAAAGAAAACAAGGACTGGGGATGTAGTTCAGTGGAAAGGCACTTCCTAGCATATGTGAGGCCCTGGGTTTGAACTATAGCACTGAAAAATGTGGAAGTACTCCACCTGTTCATTGCCTGGCTAGCTTCGATGGCGGAAGAAAGAGCTGGGAAGTAATCTTTCTGATGGCAGGTCCTCAGCCCTGAGAAAGCTCAGAGATGGATGCTTACCCAGCAGTGATGTTCCACTGTGGGCAATGACTACAATAAGCAGGCGTTATACCAAACCAATGAGTATGGGAGAAGTCTTAGATGTCAGAAAGGCAAGGAAAAAGATTTTTCCCGAGATCCCCCAGAAAGACATATATACAGCCAGTCATTTTAGTACAAAAAGACCTTTGGTGAACTTCTGGCATGCAGATCTGTATTAGCCAAGCAACTGTATTTGTGCAATTTGTTAAATCAGCAATAGACAACTACCATACAACCTGAGCTAACAAGGGATATAAAACTAACACAACATGGACGTTTACTCATGACCAACATTCTCTGGGCTACACCAACCCAGTGTTAACAGATTACACTAAGACTGACAGCCCACATTTACTTCCTTGCCTTTAGCTGATTGTAGAATATCTTTTTTTTTTTTAATTAACAAAACTTACCCTCAATTGTCCCCAAGACCCCAGTATGGTAAGGGACCTCATAACCACCAGGTTAAACTCTACTCCTAATCAGGGTCCCACGGTTTCCCTTGCGTGGCTTAAATGTTCTTGATGTCTACTGTCCCTTCGTACCTCGGGAGTCTCACTTAAGGTGCCAGACACAACTGCGCAATTCTGTGTCTGGCCACAGCTCCCAGCTTCTGCAGAGCTTCTCTGGTGATCTCTTGTTGCCAGGGAAGCCTTTCAGGTAAAGCCTGGGGGCATGGCTAGGTGTTGCTGCCTCTCTCGGGTCTCCGTGCTTTCAGATAAAGTCAGAAGAGTCATTCGCCTCACTTCATGTTAAATGTCTTTGAAACAGTTACAAAGCAGTGTGCCCCAGGATTGATCATCTTTTTTAGGTTTTTGAAATGCCTTTTTTGATGAAGTAATTCTATCAGTTGAATTATAATTCTTCCCTAAGACGCAACTGTAAGTCAAGAGGGCTTCCAGTGGTTCTCAACCTTCCTAATACTGTGACCCTTTAATACAGTCCCTCATGTTGTGGTGACCTCCAACCATAAAATTATTTATTGCTACTTCATAATTATAATTTTGCTATTGTTATGAATCTCAATGTAAGTATCTGATATGCAAGATATCTGATGTGCGACTCCTTCCCCCCACAAAGGGGTTTAAGATACTGCTGGCTTAACAAAGGAGTGTAGGTAACTACTTTCCCATATGCCTTTCCCCCGGGGAGGGGTGGGGGACCAGCACGTAAGGAGTTTCTAAACCTTTGTACTAAATATGTGAGGACCTACTTCTAGGACTTTCTTTTGCATCGGTTCCTTTTAGGTTTACTGGAGTGGAGGTTGTGGTCCTTATTACCTTGTAACACCTGGCAAAGCCTTGGGGTGGGGAGACCTTGCTCCCTGACATTGCAAGTTTCCGGGGAAACTGCTGATTACGGGATCTACCAGGAGGTGGCGCTGTTGCCCCACCTGAACTGACTTCTCTCTTGCTCCGTTTCTTCACCTTGCAATCGAAATTGAGCCCGTCGCTTGGCAACAAGTCCAACTTTTACAGTTTCGGGCCGAGGTTTCTTGCTGGCTGCGGTGTGGTGAGTTCCGGAAACCTCAGGGCCCGCAGACTTCCCCTTGTGGGGCGCCCGCCCAGAGTTCATCCTCTGCGGGCAGCCACGCCCCACTGGGGGAAGTTGAGAGTGGAAAGCCTTTCCTTGAGGCTGGCACACCTGGCTGAGCCTCACCTGTCCCTTCCAGTGCCCTGACTGGCCAGCTCCATCTGAAACCCGAGTGACCGGAGGAGGGATAAGGTAGCAGCTGGCTTCTGGGGTCAGAGGGAGGGAGAAGCATGCGGGTTGCATCTGGGGTGAGTCTGAAGTTTGGAGAGAAAAGAGGGAAAGAAGGAGCTGGTGGTGGAATGGCCAGGCTGGCTGTATGAGAACCAAGGTGCGTTGATCTGTATTTCTTTGGAGCAAGGGTTTTGTGGCTTTTGACTTCTGACTTTTTATGTCACGAAAACATGTCTCTTTTGGTAAAGAGAAAAATAAGATGAAATTCTCGGAGAGGAGACAGCCAGGACCTAGAGGGTACAGAATAAATGAGGGCACAGGAATTACTTATAGGAGGGTCGTAGCCCCTTAGATAAGTATCTTGGGTTCAGCATGCTCAGCCCTGGAATTCGGCACTGCAGTTACAGTTGCTGCACAAGGTTGTGAGATAATATTTGTTCAATGAGATAATATTTTTATTATCTCGTGTTCCAAAACTACGTTCTGTCCTTCGTTAGGCCAAACCTGTTTTCTCTGTAATCTATCTTTTTTTTTCCTTTTCCCTATTTCCCTCTATCAGTTCCTCAATCTCATTACCATCTTGTCTCTTTTGTTTCTCTCTCGTTTGTGCTACTTCCTTCCGTAAAGAGTCTTCTCCCTGTGTGTGTTTTCTCTGTACATGAAACCATCCATGCCTTTCCCCTGCTACTTAATAAGAGCCACCAGTGGATGTGTGTGTGTGGTCGGGGGAAAGGCCGGTGCTGGTACACTGCAGTGGACCTGGACAGACGCCGGCCTCTGCTAACTGCCTGGTTTATCCTTCTTCCTCCATCGGCGTCTCCACTCACAGACACCTGGAGACTGATCCTTTCACTGAGACATCATGAAGCATTTGTGCTACTGCAAATTATAACCTTTTCTCCATGCCTTCATTATTGGCAGTTGGATGGGGTTTGAGCAACCAAAACTCAAGTTTTCAGTTGTAGAAGTACAAATGTAAAGTCTGTATGTCTGCAGGACTGCTGCTCCTGAGCTCTGTGGGAAGGGTTTATTCTGGGCCTCTTTCTGGGGTTGAGAGGTGACTGTCTTCATATTATGATGCCCCCCATCCCCCACACATTTGTCTGCCTTTGCATTTTCATTTTATAAGCACATCAGTCATATTAGATGAAGGCCAATCCTGCTTATCTCATCTTTTAAAAGTTCCTATTCCTAAACAGTGTCAAATTTGGGGGTAGGAGGTTCTACAATGTCAACATACAAATGGAGTGGGTCACACCTCAACCCATGACAATAGCTTAATCTATATATATATGCTCAAATGCAGTCCATTATAAGTGTACTCAAAAATAGTCAGGGCATCTTAGGAACTGCTCAGCTGTCTCCCGTTGATGCTTCTCCCCAACCTTTCCCACCTCTCGCTATGGTCTCAACAACAACATGCTCTGAGGTTGCATGGTCTGTGAGTCTACAGTTCTGTTTTGTTTTAGCATGAGACCTCACCTGTGCTGTGGCTGCTGTAACCAACACCCCACTCCAAAGCACACAGTCTTGTGTTTGGGTTCTGTGGGTCTGAAGTCAAGCATGGGTAGAGTGGTCTTCTCTCTGGAGGCTCTAAAGAAAAACCAGTTCCAGTCTTGCTTGTTTCTGGAGCTTTGAGCACATTCCTGAGTTCATACCCCTTTTTCCACCTTGAAAGCCCACACTGCCTGGATTTGGTTTCTTCAGTCTTTCACTCCAACTCCTTGCCCTCTTCTTGACCATTTAAGCGTCTTGGTGACACACTGGACTCACTCGGTTATTTGGGGGTAATCTCTTTCAAAGTTAGTTGATTAATTCCATTGGCAAAGTTAATTTCCATTTGCTATTTAACACTAATAAAAACAACACATTAATAAGGTCCAGAGATTTAGGGCATGGGCATTGTGGGAAGAAGGAAGCTTTTTTTTAGTCCTGTATTGAGTCTTTCAATATATTATCATCCCCCCTCCCCACACACCTCTCCTTTTTTTTTTCTCATTACTGGGAACTGAACTCAGGGCATTGTCACTATATCCTTAGATTTTTTTTTTTCAGATTTTGCTTTGTTAATTCTTACATTATGTTTGTGTCAGTGTGTTTGTGTATGTAACTAATGTACAGACACAAACATAATGTAGTTACATACATGGACACATACATCATAATGTGGGTTTGTGCACAGGAGTGCAGTCAAGAGGCGGTGGGTCCTCCAGAGATGGTGTTACGGGCTGCTCTGGATTCGGGTACTGGGAACTGAACTTGGGTCCTCTCCAAGAGCAGTACATGCTCCTAACCACTGAGCCATCTCTCTAGCCCCATCTTAGCGCTCTTTTTAATTTCTGCTTTTCAATGGGGTTTTGGTTTTCCAACCTGGCCTGAACTAACTCTAGCCCAGGCAAGTCTTGAACCTTCTATCTTCCTGCCTCAACTTCCAGAGTAACTGCTAGTATTCACTTTTTACTTAGAGATGAGCATTTTCGTTTTCATGTGTAGCAAGGAAGTTTAAATCCCTTTCACGGAGAAAAACATCAACTTGCCTAAAGATAGAATGAAAAAAACATGTGTTCACTGGGCAGCAACTGGGTACCATAATACTTTCTGTATAATATTGTTGCAAAAAACTCCTTGCGATGATGAAATGGCTCAGTAGGTAAGATACTTGACACAAGGCCTGACAACCTGAGATGAACCCCAAACCCATGTAAAGGTGGAAGGAGAACTGTTGTCCTCTGATCTCCACACAAGGAGCTGTGGCATGTGTGTGTATGCACACACAGACACAGACACACAATAAATGAAACAAAATAAATGAAAGAAACTCATTCTTTTCATGGTTTTCAAAGCAGTTTGATCCCATATGCTTGATCAGTTTCTGTAGGTTATTTTCTTATAAAAATTACGTGCAGACCCAGAGATATTCTTATAGACAGATTTAGTTACTTACTCAGCAAGCCCCTGTTCTAGGGTATTGCAATGAAAGGAACTCCACAGCTCCCACATCTCTGTGCTCACAGAAGTCTCATCTGTTCTTCTCTCTTGTCACTTCAGTTCTGTCCTCAGCAGCCCAGTTAGTTGGTCTGGATTCCCATGTGCTTCTTGTGTCTCCATCTGTCTGTGCTAATCCAGGAGGCTGACTGTGAAGCCCTGGAGGAAATGGCTGTCTAGAGGAAGGAACAGTCGAGAATAGGAAACTCAGCATTAAGTGTGGGATAAATGATGTGGATCCTGAATGCTCTCTACCTGTTAGATCATGTGTTGGACACAGTTTTCAAGTGGGGAGAATGAGAGAAGTCAATTCCCTGAAGGTACAGCTGCCAGCTGCTGATAGAGGGGGAGAAGAGTCCTGTCTTGAGTCCGGGTCCTGAATTTACTGTATTTTGTTTATTATTATTAGTGTTGTTATTACTGTTGTTGGGATTTGCTCTTGTTGTTGTTATTGGCTTTTGGTTGTTGTTTCTTTTTGAGACAAGGTGTCTCGTATCTCTGACTGTTATCAAACTCACTGGGTAGCTAAAGATAACCTTGAACTTTTCGTCCTCCTTCTGCCATCTCTCAAGTGCTAGAATTCAAATGTGAACCACCATGTCTGAGTCTAAGATTTATTTTAAGTGCTACCCTTCTATCTGTGCCCAAAGAACAAAGCACTTAGCTCTGTCTTTGACTGTTTTGTTATCCTTTTTCTTCTTAGAAATGAAAGGTGGCTATAGATGGGGAAATGGCTAGGGATACTTCCATGTTTAAAGACCTTTTATTTTTGAACTTCTAAGACTTTCTTTGAGTTCTCTACCCAGAATAATGAGGAGATAAGTTAGTGCTTAGTTGGGGACAGTTACTTTTAGATAATGAAGGGAAGTGGAGGAAATCAGGGACTCCTGTCTGCCCCGTCACTTGCAGCGTCTTTCCTGGTTCTATACTCTCCCAGCTCCAGGCAGATGGCCTCCTCTGGTAGTTCTCTCTCATTGCACCAACTGAGTTACATGCTACAACTAAATACTCAACAAGAAGCAAATTAAGGGATGAAGGATTTGTTAGGTTCATGATTTGAGCATGCAGTCTGTCAAGGTGGGCAAAGCATGGCAGTGGGAGCAACTTGTGGCTCTGGTGGCAAAAGAGGGAGAGTTTTCACTAAAACTCGTGCATCAGGAACTCAAAACAGGGAATGTGCCCCAGTGTGTCTCATGTAGCTCAGGCTGGCTTTTAACTCACAATGTAGCTGGAGCAGGCCTTGAATTCCTTGTGCTGGGATTACAGGCTGCACCATGACACTTGGCTTGGCTTTCTCCTTTGTGGTCAGTCTGGGACTTAGTCCATAAGACTGTGCTTCTCACATTTGGAGTGGGTCTTCTCTCCTCAGTTAAACTTCTCCGGAAACAGCCTCAAAGACACTGCCAGTGGTGTGTCTCCTCGGTGACAGTAATAGAGGAAGATGCTGGCTGACCGTGGCATGTGCATGCATAGGACACATCCACATAAGCAAGCAATACACATACACACACACACACACACACACACACACACACACACCCCACACATATACACACACACCACACACACAGACACACACAGACACACATACACATACACACACACACACACACACACACACACACACACACCCCACACATATACACACACACCACACACACAGACACACACAGACACACATACACATACACACACACACACACACACACACACACACACACACCCCACACATATACACACACACCACACACACAGACACACACAGACACACATACACACACACACACACACACACACACACACACCACACATACGCCTGTGCTCATGCAAGCACACATGCACACAAACACACATGGGCTTAGGACCAGCCTCCCGAAGTCAGGATGCACTGTTTCGGCTCCTGTTGACCTTCACCTAGGTGCTCAATGAGTCTTTGTTGATCTTGGCCCAAAGTTTAGTGCTACTTCTGGTCGGCTAGGGGACACATTAGCAGGATTTGTCAGTGTGAGAAGCAGAAGGGGTGTACTTTGTGAGTCAAGGCAGGGGAAACCTGAGGGGATGCTGAGAATCTGACTTGGACGTCCTGTCTCCCATCTGATTTATAGTAACAGTCTTCAAATCCAGTCAGTGTGGTTGGAATCTGGGTGGGCCTACTTGGCCTCTTGCCCCTTGAATTTTGCCCGAGGCCTTAATATTTGAGCTCTTCAAGGTACAGAAGGGGCTGACATCTTGGTATGAACCAGCATGAATTCTGGTAGAAGAAAAGAGCAGAGTGCTAGAATATTCCTATAGTCTCAGCAATAAAAACACTGGTAAGTGGCAAATTCCATGTGTGTGCAGGAGCTGGGTTCATAAGTCTGCCTGTCCCAAGGCATGGTGACAGAAGACATGATGAATTCTAAGACCCAGGATCTCCTTTCTCATTCCCATTTACAGAAAACTCAACTAAATGCAAAAGACTAAGCATCGCCAGGCTTCTGAGTGGTGGGAACTTGTAGTGTGAAGAGCTGGGGATTTGAAACATCCAATGCCGGCCTTAGATTTAGTGTCAGTTAAGTGCTGGGTAGATGTTGGTGGTTTGAGTTGTTTTCAAGGGTCCTTTTTTTCATTAGTTGTAACTTGTGCACACTAGTTATACAGAATAATAATCACACAGAGATGTTTCCCATCACCCTCCCTTACTCTTTCTTCCACCATCCTCTTCCTCTTCTCAAGTAATTCCTTCAGAAGGCTCTTATAGCTTCACAGTTAGAATTCTGTGGCCTCTGTGATGCATGTGCTGCATTTTATAGTGTGCTTATAAAGGGGTTAATAAATGGATGAGGCAGGCCCAAGTGGTGCATGCTTTTAATCCCACACTCAGGAGGCAGAGACAGGTGGATCTCTAGGAGTTCAAGACCAGCCTGGTCTTCATACCAAGCTCTAGGACATCAAATGCTCCATAGTAACACCCTGTCTCAAAAACAAACAAACAAACAAACAAACAAACAAACAAATAAATAAAGGAAGGAAGGGTGGATGAATGGAAAGGAGGGAGGGATGACAGAAACAAGTGAGATGGCTTAGCAAGCAACAGCATTTGCTTTACAAGCCTGCTGACCTGAGTAAAATCCCTAGAAGCCACATAAAGCTGGAAGGAAATAACCCACTGACCTTGACACATGCACAGTGGCACAAGCTCACACACATATGCAACACACACACACACACACACACATACACAAACGCATCCATTTATTTTTTTAAAGAAATGAATAGCAGGGCTCTGTTTCAGATATCTTGCTTCTTTAGTTGGAATGTGGCTATCATGGCATGGGCCATAGAGGTACTCAGTACTTTTGCAGTGCGTTAGCAGAATGGCTTTCTGATGCTGTGTTTGCATCACTCCTGGAAGCCAGGCTGTTCCTCCTGATACGATGTGACCTTATTTTCACTCTTTCCTCACCCATAATCCAAACTCAGGATGGTCTAATAATACAGCCAGAATCAAGAAGTCACATGTCATCAGATTAGATTTCTCCTTTTTTTCTGATCTCAGGCAAGGCACTTTTAAACTTTAACACTTAAACTATAGTTTCCATGTGTAATATGCTGTTAATAAAACAGCAGGGTCATGTTCTAACCTGATGTTTTTACTATAAGAGTGAAGGAAAACTTGAAGAGTACTGAATCAATGTAAGATTGTAAGAGAGAAATGGGATAACACAAATACTATTTGCAATGGTCTGTGTCCGCTCCATCCTTCATCATCACACTAATTGTTTCTCTTTCTTGAACCAAAATGAAAGCAAGTAATTTTCAGTCCTCTGGATTAGTACTCAGCAGGGAATGGAGTTGGCCCAACTAGAAAGTGAAAGCTAGAGTGTAGATTATCTACAACTGATTAGGCACTTGATGGTGTCTGCATAACTGGTGACAGGCTGTGGGCTACGGGTATTCAGATAGCATGGCATAAATTCCTTACAAAAGGGAGGTTCTTTGATCTTTGATTTCTGGGATAGAATTGCTGATGATGCATCTTGTGTATGTTCTCAAATGAATCAATGGTTTAGCATAATATTGGGGGCTACAGTTTTGTGGGCATGAGTGATAATGTAGCTCAGTGCTGGAGAACTTGCCTAACACAGATGAGGCCTGAGGCTTCATCCTCAGCACTGCCAAAAAGCTGGCCTGAAAACCTAACGGAATGGAAGGACAGTGTAATATAAATCTTCTGAAACGTATTTTGGGAGCCAAGGGAGCAGTGGGTTCTGCTGGAGGATGGATTAGTAGAAGTCAAAGTGGAGATGGAAGTTAGGGATGTGGATTGTTGGGATGCCCCCTTGGCAGTGTGAGGAACTGAGATCATCCTAGGGTTGTGAGCAAAATTGAGCTTGGTTCAAAATACCAACAGAACTACAGATGGTGCTTTTGTTTCTATCTATCCAGCAGTCGTCCAGGGACCAGTGGTCCCATTTCACGCCACAGTGCCTGTCATAGATAGTATTCTGGCCAGTCTCTAGGAGGTCCTGATGGTCAGTTTGCCCATGTACTGATTCTCCAAGAGACAGAACTTCTGTGGCCTCAGCAAATCACATATGAATTACTTTATTAATTTTTAGGTTTACATACAAAGCAATGTTTTTCATTATGGCATTTTCATGCATATGTTCATTGAATTATTTTCATTCATTCCCCTCTGTCTTAGTTATGGTTTCTTTTTTTGTTTATTTGTTTATTTTGTGGAATGTGTATATGTATGTGGGCAAGAATGCTACAGCGTGTACATGTAGGATGGAGGTGAGAGAACAGCTTGTTGGTTTCTATTCTTTCCTTCCTAAATGCCGGTTCTGAGGACTAAACTTATTTCTTCAGGCATGGCGACAAGTACCTTTACATGCTGAGCCATCTCACCAGCCTTTAGTTAGGCTTGCTAGTGCTGTGATAAACACCATGGCCAAAAGCAACTGGGGGAAGAAAGGGTTTACTTCAGCTTATACTTACATTTCATGGTCCATAATTGAAGGAAGTCAGGTCAGGAACTCAAGCTAGGAACCTGGAGGCAGGAACTGAAGCAGAAGCCATGGAGGAGTGCTGCTTACTGTCTTGATCCTCTTGGATTACATGACCTACCTTTTTATAGCACCCAAGACCACTAGCCTGGGGATGGCATCGTCCACAGAGATCTGAGTCCTCTCATATCAATCATCAATCAAGAAAATGGACCACAGGCTTGCTCACAGGTCAATCTGGTGAGAACACTTTCTCAGTTGAGGTTCTGTCTTCTAAAATGACTCTAAATTGTAAATTCATAAAAAACTAGACAGTAACCCTTCATCACTGCTCTCTCTTAATCCATGCTGCCTACCCTTCTAACTTTTGCCTTCCATCCCAAGACAATCACCTTTTGCTTTCCTATCACAGGTGTTTAATTATCCTCTTCCCCTCCTTTCATGATTCTCTGTCTAGCTCCATGAATCCTCTCTTTCAATTTTTAACTTAGGTTCAGAATATAAAAGAAAATATGTGGTGCTTGTCTTATGAGTGTGGCTTACTGCTTTTAACATATGATGTCCAGTCCCATACATTTTCATGACAATCTCATTTTTCTTTGGGGCTATATAAAAGTGCCTGTATGTATATATGTATCACATTTTCTTTATCCATTCATGTATTGATGGGCATCGATACTGGCTCATTCCCTGGCTACAGTGAATAGTATGGCTATAAATGTGAATGAGTAAGCATCTCTATGGTATATGAGTCCTTAGGATATACACCTGAGAGTAGGATAGCTGGGTTTTATGGCATTATGACGTTTCCAGTTTGTTTGTTTGTTTGTTTATTTTTAAGAAACTGCTACTTTGATTTCATAGTAGCTGCACAAGTTCTTCCTCATCAGCATTTGTTGTCATTTGTATTCTTCATTCTGACTAGGGTGAGATGGAAACTCAAAGTGTTTTACATGCATTTCCTTTACAGCCATTTATTGGCCATTTGTGTTTCTTCTTTGTAGCAAGTCTTTCTCTGTCCCACCATCCAGCTCCCAAATAATCACACAGAGATTTATTATTAATTATGAAAACTTTGCCAAAGCTTAGGCTTGTTTCTAACCAGCTCTTAGAACTTAATTAACACATTTCTATTAATTTACGGGTTGCCATGTGGCTTGTGGCTTTTATCTCTCACCCTGCATGCCTTGCCTCCTCTCTGTTCAGCTGGCGACTCTGCCTTCTTCCTCCCAGTGTTCTCTCTGCCCCGAAAATCCTGACAGATTTTGGCCATTTAGCTTTTTATTAAACCAATCACAGTGGCATATCTTCACACAGTGTAAAAAAATATTCCATAACATTTCGTCTTTTTGTCTACATGAAAAGGAAAGGTTTTAACTTTAACATAATAAAACCATATACAGTAAGAACAATTATCAGGTAAGAATTACATTTATAATGTCCAGTCCATTTGTATTTGGCATATTTGGAGAAAATACTCCATTATTTATTCTATCTTGATGAGTCCAAAGCTTTGTACCTAATTTACCTACTATTCTAACTAAGGAAAACTGCAACTATAACTACCCAGTTCTCAACTCCATCAAAGACCCCAGAAGGACATAATATTATCTGAGTAAACAGAAAGTACTGAGCAAGAAACTCCCCAAACTGTAAGAAATTACAGAAATAGCTGGCTGCCTGGACAGTCACCCAGGTTCCTCTGCAATGTTGGGGCCTCCATCTTCAGCCTAGACAGACTTTTCAGTGAAGAAGGAAACTTTGAAGTACTGTCCTACCCTGTCTTGGCAAAGTGTCCTGATTGTTCAGTTTAAATAGTATACTATCAGCAGTTGAAGCAAGGGCATTTTCTTGCCCAAATGGCTAGCTTTTGCCACAAAAAAGTAAACTCCATATGGAGGTTCTTTGATGCCCACTTTCCTTTTTTGTAGTAAATTGGTGCTGCCAGGAGCAGACGTGCCTCACTGGCAAGAAAAGCCTTATATTCTTAAGACATTTTTAAATGCCATATTCTTTAGGTCTTTGAAGTGTTTGAAGATCATCTATGTATCTAAAATGTATCTCTGTATGACCTTGAAAAACATACCTAACATGACTGTAAATTTGATAGTTATGACTATTAACCTGTATTTCTTTAATATCCTAAATAGCTTTCAAGGACTAACACTTTATACTACATTTTTAAATGAGCTGCATGGGTACAATACTTAAAAAAAGAATAGAAATATATATAAAGTATAACAAAAATAACCTTAAATTTGTATCAATATACAAAACGCTACACCAATGTAAAATATTTGATACAAATGGTTGTTCAAAAGTAGATTTGACAGCCTACCCCTTTATCTCATCATTTCTATATTATATCACCTCTTTTCCCTTTTAGAAAGAGATCCTGTGAATCTAATCTCCTTTGTTTAGCTTTTTCCCCTGGCCATGATCAATAACAATTTGTAATCAGCACCCCTAAACAATGACAAATATCCATAACCCACTGAATGATCAAAAAGCACCCACCCCATCTCTGGGGAATGTGGTTGTTGTGTTCTCTAGACTGCTTCCTGTTGTCTGTGGGTGCTGGAATCTTTAAGGGACCCTGAAAAAAATTAAGATAATGGTCAAGTCCTAGCGGAGCTAGCTGTTGTCCAGTCTTGATGTGTTGGCTTATCTAAGGTTCTGGCTGGAGTAATCTGTGAGGCCGGACCATCTCAGCCAACAGTCTTGAAGCTGTTCTGGATGCAGAACTTTGAGGAAACAGCATCAGAGGCAATTTTGAGAGGCTGGATCACCTGAGCCACCCTTTTTCATTGGTGTCTGGTTCCTTTGTTCTGACAACAGATAAACTTTCAAAGGTAACATACATATCTGCATTAACACCAGCATGGACTGTGTGTTGTACACAAGCCAGCCAAAGATTTTTTGTTTTGTTTTATATTTGAGCAGGTAAAATATACACCACTTGTCTTGTAGTTTTTCTTTATGCCTGTAGCCAGGATTTTCAGGGGGTGTTCCTCGATCAAACTTGATCACTACTAACCTAAAACAAATACACAGCCTTTTGTTTTCTGTGGAAACAAAATCATAACCTCTTCTCCAAAGCAACATATTTTTTGACTTCCATTTGGAAGTTAAGATTTGTTGAAAAGTATAAGTTGGTATAATTTAGCAGTTTCCATAATCCAATGTCTCTCAGCAGCTACTGTTCATTCATCATCAATCAAAAAATTCAAAAACAATACAATAACATACAGGATCCAGACTCTCTGTATATTTTCCATCTCTACATGGTTTATTACTTTTTAAAGGTTTATTTATTTTTATTTTATGTGCATATATGTTTGTGTGAGGATGCCCTGGAATAGGAGTTACAGACAGTTGTGGGTTGTCATGTGGGTGCTGGGAATTGAACCCGGGTCCTCTGGAAAACCAGCCAGTGCTCTTAACTGCTGAGCTGTCTCTCCAGCCCCCAGGCTTATTCCTTTAAAATCATTTTTTGTTACTTCTCTCTTTAAAGACTTTTTTAAAATTATTTTTTTATGACTGTCTATACCCTTTTTTCTTTTTTTCTTAAGCCTATACACATTGTTAAATACACTGTAATCTGTTTAGAGGCTTTTTTCACCTGAACTTGCTTTACTGCATATCTGTAACCTTTTCTGTCTGAATGAGCAAAATCTTAAACTGACACATGGCTTAGCCAATGGTGTGGAGGCAGCTCAAGCCCACAGACAGTGGCTGAGCGATGCCTCTCTGTACCATGACCCACGTGAGAGACTGTGGGACTAGGAAGCCACATTTGTCTCCATTTTTGTTTGTCTGGAACCTTTGTTTAAAGCTTTCTCAGGTCTTATATGAAATATGTGGCCTTATGTTGGGCACCATTTGTAGCAAATCTTTCTCTGTTCCACCAGCTAGCTCCCAAATAACCACATGGAGACTTATTAATTATGAAAGCTCAGGTGATAGCTTTGGCTTGTTTTTTAACTAGCTCTTATAACTTAAATTAACCCATTTCTATAAATTTATGTGTTGCCATGTGGCTTGTGGCTTTTACTTCTTTTTCTCCATGTCTTGTATCCTCCCTGTATCTGGCTGGCAACCCTGCCTTCTTCCTCCCAGGGTTCTCTCTGCCCTGAAAATCCTGCCTAGCTTTTGGCTGTGTAGCTCTTTGTTAAACCAATAACAGTGACATATTGTCACACAGTGTAAATGAATATTCCATAACACTTTTAAGAATTATCACTTAAGTTCATTAGCCTATTTATTGATTGAATCATTTATTGTTGTGGTGTGTGTGTATAGTGTGTGTGTTTAATTTTTGTAGTTCTTTATATATCCTACATATTAATCTCCTGTTGGATGTGCAGTTAGAAATAATTTTCCTCATTGTGTAGGTCACCTCTCATTCTGTGATTGTTTCCATGTTGTGCAGATGGTTCCTAATTTCACTGTAATCCCAATGGTCAGTAAGGTGTTTGCCCCACAATCATGAATTTGGATTTTCCAACACCCACAGAAATGCCAGATAGGTGTAGTGGCCCATTTATAATTGAAACTCTTGAGAGGCAGAGACTAGACAAGGTGGCTGGTTAGGCTATTCAAATAGCTGACCTCTGGGTTCCAGTGAGAGATCCTGACTCAGTACATGTGATTGGATAAGACAAATAGTGTCAACTTTAGGTCTCCACATATATGCATTTATACATACACACACATACACACATGCATACATGCCCATATAAATCACAGACTGCTGGTTGACACTATCCCTGTGGACACATGAATAAATGTCTTCTCACTCTAGATAGGGAAATGACAACAGACAAGAGTAAGAATACTATCAAATATAAATTTTGTAAACCATTGAGTTTTATGGAAGTTACTTACAGGAGTGGAAATAACTCAAAGACAGCTGCATCATCAAAGCCCACCCCAGCATAGGTGACAGCTCCCAAACGGTGGACATCTGGATCACACTTCACAGCCTGAAGACAGCTCAATAGGTTGGAGAGTATCTTTTCTAAGCAATTCAGTTGGTCTGAGCCTCTTACAGGCAGGTTACCTAGCCTTAGATTCTTTTAGGAAGCTCAGCTTGTCTCAAAGTATCTCTGAGAAGTCCTTACTGTTTATATAGCCTTAGTGAGGGAGGAGCCTAGTGAATCTGGTCAGTTTCAGGAACTTCCTGAAGATTTGGAGTTACTTACTTCCTAAGCTTAAGGAACTTCCCTATAGGATGGAATGTTTTACTCACCTCTCCTTTAAAACATCCTGTTTTGTAACAAGCTTTCTTCTAAGATGTAGTATTATCTTAGAGGAACTTGTCACCCAACCCACAATCATAGGCATGCAAAACAAAGAAATGTAACAAAACCATGTAAAATTAAAACTATTAAAAGTTTATGTTGGAGTTGATTTGGAAATTTTTATCCATTTTATAACAAAACAAAATTCATTAAAAAAAAACTGTGATTATGACCCCCTGTGTTAGACATTGCCACCAGATCTTTAGGATATGACATCAGTTTCTAACTTTGGAGGCACTCAGGAGGAAAGTTTAAGATCTCTGTAACATAGTCTGTTTTCCTTATTTCCACACTTAAGAAGGAGAGATGAAGAAAATGACTAGGTTTGATCAGAGTAATCCAACTTAGTGGTAAAAGCTTACAACTTTTGACTGCCTCCAACAGTTTTTCCATTAGGTAAAACAGAGTAAATGAGCTGTAGGAACAATTCATGTCTGGCTCCACTTGAACTGAAGAGGAAGATGCCTCTTTGACTAGAGAATAAAAAAAAATATACTGGGGGCTGGAGAGATGGCTCAGAGGTTAAGAGCACTGCCTGCTCTTCCAGAGGTCCTGAGTTCAATTCCCAGCAACCACATGGTGGCTTACAACCATCTGTAATGAGATCTGGTGCCCTCTTCTGACCTGCAGTCATACATGCTGCATACATAATAAATAAATCTTTAAAACAAAACAAAACAAAACAAAAAACCCAAACAACAACAACAACAAAAAATATCCAGGATTACAGATTTGGTGGGGAATTCTCAATTTTATTCAAAAGCAGCTCTCAGGTTTTTAAATTTGCATTTGGAGCACACTGAAGTAAGGGAAGCTTTGCATTTATGCCACTGTGCATGCAGTCTACTTGATAAATGCATGCCAAACCAATAAGCTTTAAAAATATGTAGGTTTGTTGCTTCCACTTTCATAGAAAAAAAAAAAACCATCTGTGCGTGTCTCTATTCTAAATTGGAAAATGTTTGAGAAAGTGAGAGAAGAAGCAAAGGTAGCACTCTACACAGCTTTAATCATCTCTAAAATAAAGGCAGCACAGTGCCTGTCCTGTGTGCAAAAAAACATCAGCTCGTCTTCCCCTTCAGGCTATGTACAATAAAGTACCAATAAACACAAAACAAACCTTGTGAGTTGTTGGTTTCTATGGAAGATGTCTTACGCTTAGTTTTTTCCCATGTGAAATACATAGTGTTTATGTGACACAGCCACTTACATTGTTCAAGAATGTTCTGTTTGATCTCTAAAATTCTTTAAAAACAACTATACCTTTCCTTGGTCCTGAAAGATATGAGGCACGTTAAGCTTTCTTTTGGGTGATAAAAATATATTGGAACTATGTAAAGTTCACTAGTTAGTTACTCAAACAAAGTATGTGCGTGCACTAATGTCACTGAATTATGTACTTTAAACGACTAGGGGCTAGTGAGATGGTAAGGTGTTTGCTATGCAAGCCTGATTGACCTGAGTTAGATCCTGGGAACTCAGAGTGGAAGGAGAGAATTGACTCCTTTAAATTGTCCATGACACATGTACAAATGGACACATACACAAAATTAATAAATAGAATGTAAAAAACAAACAAACAAGCTGAAGGTAGAGGCAGGTGGATCTCTGATTCAAGGTCAGGGTGGTCTGTGGTCTATAGAGTTCTAGGCCAGCCAGGGTTGTATAGTGAGACCCTGTCAAAAAAAAAGAAAAAGAAAAAGAAAACAACTAAAGTTTGTGTTAAGTAAATATTACCTTTATAAAAAATGTGAAAAAACTTAAAATATTTTATATGTCACTATTCATAGTAACATTTATAGTGGTGAAAACTAGAAATTAGTCATGGTAAATGGGTAGTCAAAGTCAAATATATTAATACGATCCAAAGATTCAGCCTCAAAAAGGGACTCATGCTTAGAAATAATTACATTAAGTGAAGGAAGCTAGACACAAAAGGCCACATACTGCCTTACATTATTCAGTGAATATGAGTAGTCCACAGGCAGAAAATGGCTCATGATTGCCCTGGCTTAGGGGGCAGGAGAACTAGGCAATCTCTGCTACTAACAAGGAGTTTCATTTTGATAGGTTATGAAAATATTTTATTTAAAAAAGATTTATTTATTTTTATGTGTATGATGTTTTGCCTGCATGTATCTGTGTACCATGTGTGCCTTGGACTGGGAAAGACCAGAAGAGGATGTCAAATTCTCTGGAACTGGAGTTATGGATGGCTGTGAGCCACCATATTGGTGCTGAGAATCAAACTTAGGTCCCCTGGAAGAGCAACAAGTACTTTTAACCCTGAACCATCTCTTTCAGACCAATGACATATTTTAAAGTAACGTAGTGATGACAATTGTCTAATAGTGTGAATATACTAAGAGCAACTTTTAAAAATTTGAAAAGTTGAATTTTATGATACATAATTAAAAGAGCAATATTAAAGGTAATTCTAACTTTGCAAAGGAACGAAGGAAAACAGAAAAGAAAGACAAAAGAAGGAACAGAGTGGAGGAAGGAGAACAGGAAGAAGGAAAGAAGGAAAACCTTTTAAGGATAAATTGTAAGAACATTGGCTCTGGGCCACGGTTTCTCCATCTGTGAGAATTCTGATTCACCACACACAGTTCGTTTAGAGAGGCACCTGACCTGTGAGGATGTTGTCCATGTCTGGCACTGTAAACACAGTCAACAGCAGTAGGCAACAGTGGGGGTAAACCAGAATCAAGTAAGCTCAGGCAGAATGGCAGTTAAGGAGCAGCAGGGTGGGGCAGAGAGCAAAGCTGCCTGTTTAGCTTGATTGTATGAACTTTGCTCTCCTGGTAGTGGAGGCTCTGGGGTATAACATGGAATGTAGCTAGTTTCCCGGTCTAGCATTTTGTTTTATTTTATTTTCGTTTTGTTTGTTTGTTTTTGTTTTTGTTTTGAATCAGAGTCTCACTCTGTAGTCTAGGCTGGCTACGGAGCAAAGACCAATCTTGAAACCTCTGCAATCCTCCTGCCTCAGCCTCGCAAATGCTGGGATCACAGGTGTGAGATACTCTTCCCAGCTGTACCTGGGTTTTGTGAAGCTCTGAACACGTGTGAAGGGATGGTGAGCAGCACCTCATGAGTTTTGTTGCTTAATGTAAATAATCTCTAGATGCATACTTCTGAGGAGCTCTCCTCCAGAAGTCAGGCAGGAAACATGACACCTTTGTCCTCTTGTTCCGATATGAAATTACCTTTTCAAGAAGATTGATTTTTAAAGCTTTAGTTGTGTGTGTGTGTGTGTGTGTGTGTGTGTGTGTGTGTGTGTGAACATGTGAGTGTAGGTGCCTATGGAGTCCAGAAGAAGGTGTTCTATCCCATGGAGCTAGAGTCACAGGTGTTACAACTTGACTGCTTGGCACAAGTGCAAGGAACCGAACCAGGCAGGGTCCTCTGCAAGAGCAGTAGGAGCTCTCAACTACTGAGCCGTCTCGCCAGCCCTTACTTTTTTTTCCCAATGAAGTCTTTGTTAGACTTTTATTTTACAAAGTAAGGTCAAGGTGAAAGGTCAATCCTATCTTTAAAAAAACTAATGTCACTGCCACATTTTTATTTCCAGGACAGATCATGATCCCATGAGGGTGTCTGGCATCTCTGATGACTTCTTTACTTGGCAGTGCTCTCTGCATTTTGGATAGGGGCACCTACGTGACTTGAACTTTCTGTAGGAGTCAGGCTGTGTGAACACACAACAAGCAGCGATTATTGGAAGGATTGTCATGTTCTTCATCCTCTGCTTAACAACACAGAGACAAGTGCTGATGTCCATGTTCCTTCTGGTCTCACATCTCTCGATTCTTTTCTGTGAGCAGACATTTCATGGAACAAATACTGACATTGTGTTGGTTGTCACTGCCCTTGCTCTAGATCACAAAGCTTCACTGGGCCATTGAAGAGCCCGGAGACCACACTGGTACCTATGCAAAGCATTACTGAAAGTTCATTTGATTGCACATTGTCTCCCAATTTGAGTCTGTTATCATCTCTCTTGAAATGTATTAACCTTTGTTAATCATAAGTGTGAAAAATGTAAGTATAGATAAAAGAGAAGAAAACATGCAGCTAACAAGTGACACAGTCACATGCAGAATGCGCTTGACCTCTAAAATAACCAGAGCCACAGTTGAGTGGCTCAGATCCTTTACTACTGAGCTTCAACTTCTGAAGGCAGGGTGCCTTGGAAGAGGGGGCAATAAGTGTGTGTGGGTGGAGGGGCACAGACAGCATCTGATAATCCTACCTTGGAGTTTTAAAATACTTTGGTCTTGAAATTTTAAAGCACTTTAATCTTTCACTTGTTTTGAGGTTGGGTCTCACTCTGTCGCTCAACCTGGCCCTCCTGCTCCTGAGCCTCCATCTTTAGCCTCCTGTGTGCCAGGGTTGCAGGTGTGCACTTGCATGTGACCTATCTCCTTTGTCCCCATCAGAATGTCTCTGATTATGTGATTCATATTTTAATGATTAGGACTTAGTATTATGATCCATTATTTTATAGATTAGAAATTTAAATGCAGGAAGAGATGACACTTGCCCAAACTTACATAGAACAATATGGGAAGTCAGGAAGTAGATGTGTGTGATACTAAAATGATGGCTGGCTGCTAATACAAAATCTAATCTAGTGAATTAGAACCTAGTAAATTTTCTCTGGATTACTTAAGAGAGAGATAAGCAGAGTGTGGAAGGGTGATCAACTTGACTTCCATACTACACTTATCCAGAGGGCTGTAAGTACTTTTTAACACTTGGTTTTCATTTGAAGAGAGTCTTATTATTTTTAAAATTAATTCAAGATGGTTCCTAAAAAAATGTCTTCCTTGCCTTCTTTCTCTTTCATAGTTTTTGAAAAATTCAAACAGAACTATAGGTTTCAACTTGGGAGTTATTGTGTAGAAAAGGAAGTCTGAAATCTGTTATTTCATATTTCATGTCAGAAAACTATAAAGCAATTTACAAAAAGGAACAGAAGGATTAAAAAAAACTGAAGTAGCAGGTATGGTGAGGCTACTGTACCCCTACCACTCCAGCGGTGGAGACAGGAGGTCAAGTCCGTTCTTGGCTACATAGCAATGGAGGTCGGCCTGGACTACAAGAAATCCTGTCACAAAACAACAACAAAGAAAAATCCTCAAATCAAACCAAAATAAAAACCTTGAGATTTAAAGACTAGACATTTTGTAGAAGGAGAATGAGAAAATTGTACTGGATATGCAAGTGAGCTCTTCTGCAGGACAAATTAAACCTGGATGTTGGGACGTAGGTGTCCTACTTGTGATATTATATTTTGATATAAATGTTGCATATAGTGAAAGGAGAGACCATGTCAAGATGTTATAACTTGATGAGTAGTAATTATTACAAGATGGTGTTTATTCATATAATAATTGGTAACAGCAGCTAGTTAATACACGCTAAGTCTTATGCTAAATAATTAGTATGTGATGTTCCTTAATTCTTACAGTAATGCTTAGATAACATCGCAAACCAAGTAAGAAAGCAAGAAAACAGAGTATACAGCTAATGAGCACTGGAGACAAGTATATTTGATTTTAGAAATAGGATTTATTTACTATACTTCTGAGACTTGATGCAAAAATTGAAAGTGAACTGAAGCCAAAGTATGCATACTGGATAAGCCATATAAATCTGCCTTTAATGTGTAGCTATAAATGACTGTAAGAAAAAGGAGGCAGAGGCAGTAATGTACACAGTTTAACAGTGCAGGCAACAGATGTTGGGCTAGCTGCTAGGCTACTGTGTGGTTGTTAGGTAAAAAACCAGTTGCAACAGAATTGTAAGTACATCCCCACACATCCAGATCCACACCTGTGCACACATCACTTTCCACTTCTGTTCATTAGATTATTTCGCAACTGTTCTTTCTTAACATTTAGGAAGTCTTTCACCACGTTAAGGGGAGAAGGGACTGGATCCATGTTTAGGTCTGTGCTTTGAAGAGGAGCTTATTTTCCAGAGAGCCTGGCAGTGAAGCTGTGGCAGCCACTAAAGAATTTCAGGTTCTGTGATGTTCAGAAACACAACATCTGAATTCTTTGAGAAGAAATTATAGAAACAAATTTCTTGACTCAGTAAGTTGTCTGTGAATGAAAGACATTATCACTTATGTGTAGCTTGAGTTTTCCTGCCTGGCCCACGGTCAGGGCAAATCTCTCTCAACCTGCCAGTCCCACAGCCTCTCAGACCCAACCAAGTAAACACAGAGACTTATATTGGTTACAAACTGTATGGCCGTGGCAGGCTTCTTGCTAACTGTTCTTACAGCTTAAATTAATCCATTTCTATAAATCTATACCTTGTCATGTGGCTTGTGGCTTACCGGCATCTTCACATGCTGTTTCTCATCGTGGCAGCTGGCTGTGTATCTCTCTGACTCAGCCTTCCACTTCCCAGCTTTATTCTCCTCCTTGTCCCGCCTATACTTCCTGCCTAGCCACTGGCCAATCAGTGTTTTATTTATTGACCAATCAGAGCAACACATTTGCCATACAGAACATCCCACAGCACTTCCTCCTTTTTTTTTTCAAAAGGGAAGGTTTTAACCTTAACAAAGTAAAATTACATATAATTTGGGAATTTGGGCGTAGCTTCTCTTACTACTTCCTGCTGGAGGGGGGCGCTGTATCTTATGGGGACACAAAGAAAATTTTAGGATTATGGAATAGTCCATGAGGGTGTATTGTCTGAGCCAGTTGCCTTCAAACCATTCTGGATGTTGGATCATCTGGGCCATGGTGTCATCGGAGACCTTTCAGGGGGTCTTGGCTGGTCAAACTGGATGTATCTTAATCTGGAACAAATCCATAGCCTCTGGCTTTCTGTGGGAACAAAAGCAGAGTCTCTTTTCCAAAGCAACATATCCTTATATCCAAATTTTGAAGTCAAGGTATCTTTAAAATATACATATTGGTTTAACTCAACATCTTTTACAATCAAATGTTTTTCTGCAGTTAAAAATCCCAAAGACAACACAATCCAGATTCTCTGTGTAATATTCATCTTTACGTGGCTTATTTTTTATATTAATTTTACTGTCTCTTTAAAGACTTTATTTTTTAAAAACTATTTATTTCTTTATATAACTGTATATATTCCTTTTTCTTTCTCTTTCAAGCCTACATACATTTTTACACACATTGTAAACTATTACACCTGAATCTGTCTTATTGTGAATCTATTGCTTTAAACTGCAGCAGCTGTGGCTGCTGGCTCCGCCCACCTCAGCTTCCCAACATGGCGGTGGTAGTTGGTGGTAGTTTACCGCCAGCTCTGGGAGCTATTGTGGGTCTATGCTTCCATCCAAGCAGCGTATAGCCCAAAAACCTCTTTTTTTGTTTTGTACTAGCAAAGGCTAAATCTACCACGCAGCTTAATGTGCCACTTGCAGAGGCCTCATTCCCGCCATACTGCAGATCGAACGCGCACGCTAGGAACCCATAAGTAGCTCAAACCAGCAGCTGCCGCTCATTTGAGAGAGACAATTAGGAAGCTGTTTTTAGCTCCGTTTTAGAATCTTTTCTCAGGTTTTAGGTGGAAACTCTTGCCACCATGTTGGATGCCATTTGTAGTTTGAGTTTTACTGCCTGGCCCACGGTCAGGGCAAATCTCTCTCACCTGCCAGTCCCACAGCCGTCAGACCCAACCAAGTAAACACAGAGACTTATATTGGTTACAAACTGTATGGCCGTGGCAGGCTTCTTGCTAACTGTTCTTACAGCTTAAATTAATCCATTTCTATAAAGCTATACCTTGCCACGTGGCTCATGGCTTACTGGCATCTTCACATGCTGTTTCTCATCGTGGTAGCTGGCTGTGTATCTCTCTGACTCAGCCTTCCACTTCCCAGCTTTATTCTCCTCCTTGTCCCGCCTATACTTCCTGCCTAGCCACTGGCCAATCAGTGTTTTATTTATTGACCAATCAGAGCAACACATTTGCCATACAGAATATCCCACAGCACTTATGTGCACTGGAAGATCTGCAGATGCTATCTGCCCTGATTTATTTACTTTAAAATTGTTAAATTTATTTATTTATGGGGAGGCAGTGACCATGTGAAGCATGAACATGAAGGTCAGAGAACAACTTGAAGGTATCTGTTCTCTCCTTCCTCCATTTGGGTTCTGAAATTGAAGTCACTTCAGCTTGGTGGGAAGTACCCATACCTGATGAGCTATCTTGTCAGCCCTTCTTTGTTTATTTATTTATCTATCTATCTATTTATGTATTTAGAGACAGGGTCTTATGTAATCTAGTCTGGACTTGAGCTAGATATCTAGCTGAGGTTGGCCCTGAACTTCTGATCCTCCTGCCTCTACCTCCAAAGTCCTAGGATTACAAGTAGTGCCACCATGCCCAGTTTATTCGGTGCTGGGATTGAATTCTGGGCCTCACGCATGCACTCTACCACCTGAGTTACATCCCTGGACTCCTTGATAGTGCTTTAATAACAGTTTTTATTTTAAAGCTCTGTCTATGGCTTAGAGGTAGAATGCTTTCCTAGAATGAATGTGGCTCTAGTTTATATTTCCAGCAGCAACACACACACATACATACACAAATACAATATAAGAATCCCATCGTGGTTATCAGAAAGAATTCATGCTAGAACAGCCACTTGCAATCACTTTCATTGATGACCCCCCCCCCCCACACACACACACTCTCACTGACTCTCTGGAGGATTCTTTGAGCAAAGCATGAAGGATGAGTTCAGCTTCTTAGATTAGAAAATGTAACCTTTAGCAGGGTGAGATAAGTCCACCTCAGGAATCTGATTCTTGTCCTGAGTTTTTTCTGCTATTGGAAAGAGATAACACATTAACTCTGCTCTGTGAACTTCAACTTGGCTGTCTTACAGACTGGGCCAGATAGTAGCCTTGACAAGCACCAGGAAGAACTCATTAAGCTTCAGGACTCTACTCTGACTGTAGGTCAGGAGAGCAATTTTGATTACTCATTGAAATAGATAGTTAAAAAAAATCATATCTGATCCTATTTCAAAAATATTTTGAGACAGGGTCTCACTATGTAGACTGGGCCAACCTTGAACACAGAGATCCTCCTGCCTCTGCATCCCAAGTTCTGGGATTATAGGCATGCGCTTAATGTATTTTCAAAATTTATTAATTAAGCTGGGCATGGTAGTGCACACCTTTAATCCAAGCATTCAGGAGGCAGAATCTCTGTGAGTTTGTGGCCAGTATGATATACATATTGAGTTTCAGGCCAACCAGGGCTTCATAGTGAGGCCCTGTCTCAAAAATAAAAAATAAAAACAAAATAAAATTATTAATTCATATAAAAGTCACTCTTTGTCTATATTTGTTAAACATTTTGACTTAGTTAATTTGCCTCCCTCCATTCTTATCTATTTATTTATCAGCATAACAGTTTTCTTATTATCATAAAATCACTGTGTTTTTATGTTTATTGATTGGCTTTTTTTTTTTTTTTTTGAGACAGAGTTTCTCTGTGTAGCTTTGGAGCCTGTCTTGGAACTCACTCTGTAGCCCAGGCTGGCCTCAGACTCATAGAGATCCTCCTGCTTCTGCCTCCTGAGTGCTGGGATTAAAGGCATGCACCACCACCGCCTGGCTTTATTGATTGGCTTTTTCACTGTGATTTTTTTTCCTATGGGAAAATATCCCATCTTTGAAGTTTATGAAGTAATCACCAATCTCATATACTCTACAATGCAAATTTATGCTTCTTAGATGTTTACTTTTTTCCAACTCAAATTTATATTGTTATCAATGAAGTAACTATGTAAATTATTTTTGACCAAATTAGTAATTCATTGCCTAAACTTTAGTAGTTCTTAACCCCTGCTGTTTGTCAGCATCTTCTGGGAAGATTTTCCACTGTTGAGTGATGTTATGTGGAGGCATAATCTAGGACCCTTTATCATCCTCATCTCTGGGAGCAGTGGAGAATGAGCAGCGGGGAATAATATTTTCACATTATTAATATTTTACATTATTATATTATGGCTCCTGTGAAGTGCAGTGGTGCAGACAGGTGTGAGGACCACTGACCAGGTAGAGCCCTGAGGGTCTACAAGTCAACCTTGGAAGCCTTCACTCACTCATGCAAGTCCTCTCATTCAAAATCTCTGAAATACCTTGGAGAGATGCTTGGACACGTTTTCCTCCCATCCTTTCACCTGTTTATTCCTGGAAACACTCACTCTGGTCCTGCCTGCACTCTTCTGTGTCCACTCGCTGTGGGCTTTCGGGCCTCTCACGCCGTCCAGTTATCTTCTATGATGATGCTGACTCCTCCTTCGGCCTCCACAACAGCTCCCCATTCTCCTGCCTCCCTCTTTGATCCTTCTTAAGGACTTTGTACATTTCCTCTTGGAGTGTCATTCACTTCCTTTATGCTTCCAAATGTTAGGACACTTGCATCGTGAACAAATGTCTATTTTCTTCCTCTCTTCTTTTCATTTTTTCCTCTGTCCTTCTCCTCTACTTCCAAGACTTTTAGGATCATTGAACAGCTTCTAGGGCTGGAGAGTTGGCTCAGAAATGAAGACAATTGGCTGCTTTTCCAGAGGATCTGTGTTCAATTCCTTACACACACATGGTGGCTCACAATCATCTATCACTCCAGTTCCAAGGGATCTGATTCCCTCTTCTGGCCTCCATCTTCTGCCTGCATGTATACACAACTGTACATGCAGGCAAAAGACCTACACACATAAAATAAAAACAAAATAAAACAACAACAACAAAAAACCCACTAAGCTCCTGAAGATTCATCTTCAGCCCAGATGTCTACTGGAGATTTCAAATCAAAACCTCAAATCTGACTAATTTTAGCCTGTATTATTTGTCTTGGGTTTGTTCTTGTCCCTTGCCCTTCCTACAGCTCCTGTGTGCAGATAGTTCAACCTACTCAACATCTCCAGTGTTTATTTTTACTCTCAATACTGTAACCCCGGAGCCCATTGAGAAACAGTTGTTTTCTCCTGTTCATTGTTCCCTCTGACTTACTATTCAATGCTTACCAAAGCAACATCATTTCTTTCCTTCTAAGTTTGAAAGGATCACATGGTCACACTGAAGAGGCAAGGAGGGAAACCTGTTTTCACCTGAGTCTGACCCTTTTGTCCCTGATTCATTTCCTGCTGCTCTGTGTTTCTCCACTGTCCACAGGAGAGAGAGAGAGGCGGGTTTCCTAGTCCCTAGAGGAGGAAGAAAGGGACTGTCAAAGTCAGATGCTGTGGTGTGTCTAGGTGTTGCAGGAGTCATCCACCAAACCAGAGCTCAAACTACAAACCTGTTATCACAGAGCCCAGTCGGTGCTGACTCCACCTCTCCTAGCTCATAGACAGCTCACAGATGCTACCGACCCACCTTCAGGAGGGGACATGCTCTGCTTTAGCTCCCAACTCTGCAGAAGGAGGTAGTACTATCCTCCTGAGGATATATTTTTAATCTGGCCCGATATTTATTGTTTACCTGGGATTGTGTTCTGTGTACAGAATCGTTACTGAACCACACCCTGCATGACACTGTACTGAGGTAAAGGCAGCTGAGTGGACTTCCTGATTGTTGGCCTGGCCTGAAGGAGAGAGAGAGGAGAGGCAGGGAGGGAAGGAGGAGAGGTGGAGGAGGGTGTGATGTATACCTTTGTGTGCCCGTGCATGGTCCTTAGGTCTCTCTTCTTAACCTCAACTTGAACTTTTCTGTCTATCAGAGAGAAAACAGATGAGAAGAATGTCCAGAAACAAAACGTTCTCCTTGTTTATGGAGGAAACTGTGAGGAGATTGTGTGTGTGTGTGTGTGTGTGTGTGTGTGTGTGTGTGTCTGTCTGTCTGTCTGTCTGTTTCTCTCTGGGTTTTTTTTTTTTTTTTGAGACAAGATCTGTCTGTTCTGGAATTCACTATATAGACCAAGCTGGCCTGGCCTCAAACTCACACAGATCCACCTGCCTCTGCCTCTGCCTCTTCCCCTTGAGTTCTGGGAACAAAACTATACCATCACAACCAGCTGTGAGGAGATTTTTAAAGGGTTGGAAGCACCTGCTTGCTAGGCAGAGTCCAGTGGAATAAATGAAAAAGGGGGACCAAGCCTTGAAAGTACAGTGTGATGAAGAATAACGTGAACAAAGTTTCTGGAAGAAGGCTTCCACAGCCACCGCAGGCATCAGGGGTACCAGTCTAATGGGGAAAAGAAGCCACAGCTGGATCTGAGGTGGCTGGGGTGGGCAGCAGTTGTGTGCTCTTGCCTCTTCCTTCTTTGTGGTAACCCCAGAAAGAGAGTGACCAGGGAGAAAACATTTCAGATACATTATCTCTGTGCTTTTAAGGTTTCAAAGTAGTATGTCATGGAATTGTGGACATAAAAAAGACAGAGAATGAAAATCTGGCAAGAATCAGTTGCTATGAATGAGTAAAATGCCTTGTAGGAAATCAGAGGTGTGCATCATTGTTATTTGTGAACTCTGATGCTGTTGGAGATGTCTGTAAGTTGTCACTCTGTGGGCTCTGATGCTGTTGGTGATGTCTGTGAGTTGTCACTCTGTGGGCTCTGATGCTGTTGGTGATGTCTGTGAGTTGTCACTCTGTGAGCTCTGATGCTGTTGGTGATGTCTGTGAGTTGTCACTCTGTGAGCTCTGATGCTGTTGGTGATGTCTGTGAGTTGTCACTCTTTGTGAGCTCTGATGCTGTTGGTGATGTCTGTGAGTTGTCATTCTGTGAACTCTGATGCTGTTGGTAATGTCTGTGAGTTGTCACTCTGTGAGCTCTGATGCTGTTGGTGATGTCTGTGAGTTTACCTAGATGCTCAGATTATCTGCCTTAAAAACATTGCTGCATTCCATGGTCAACTGTTCACAGGCATCAGATAGCCTATCAGGCCTCCTCTACTCTGCCTTGCATCACAGGTCTTCAGGCTTTGGAAATCTGATAACATGCTTTGTGTCAAAAGATTTCTGCTCAAACAGGCATTTTGTGGGATTTCCAAGTTCATTTCAGGCCCCAAGTCTCTGAGAAGGTGGAATAGGGAGAATGTCAGAACAATCCTAATTTCAATTCCAGAGAAGAGCAGGGCAACAGGCGCCCCCTCACCTGCCTATGTCATCACACCAGCAGATATAGGATACAACAGAAGGCTAGGATCTACATGAGCCTGCCTCTGTAGGTCACCTCTGCCATTTTCTGTTTGTATGGTGTTTCACAGGATTGTTTCCCAGGTTTGTCTCAGGAGAAAGGTGGAGCCTGAGTATGAGAGAAGTACCTAGGGATCTCAAGTCCTCAGCTGGTGGTCTGTCCCTTTGGATAATGGGACAATAGCCTTCTTGGCTATCAGACACACTAAAAGATTACTATTCCTGAGAACTGAGTTTTCAAACTCAGAAAGCAGATGATAGAAATAGAATCAAAGGGGTGTGTGTGTGTGTGTGTGTGTGTGTGTGTGTGTATGCATGTACATGCAGTAGTTTAAAGAACACTGGGTATATAAATAAGAGAGCTGGGACTAGATATGAAACCTTGCTCTGCCATTTAGTCACATGGGTAAAAAAGACTTGATCACTTATATGCTAACATCTCCGCTTCTGCCTTTCCTCTTTGGCATGGAACAGCCTAAAACAATGACTGGCATCCTGTATTTTCTTTGTGTCTAAGATCTGAAAGCAGGAAGGATAGCTTGTTTTTCAGGATGTTGGACGTAAGTTGTACTGAATTCTTCTAGATCTGAGCAGTTTTCACTCTTCCTGCTAACTGAATGTGTTCTCTCTTGAAAGCAAGCTTCCTTGTTGGATAGCTTGGGAGGAGAAAGGCAAAAAGGGCAGTCAATGATTGAAGAACAAAAGTAGACCCTCTCAGCCTAGGCTCCCTCCTCCATAAATTTTTTCCTCATTTAAAGTATTCAACTCCTCTGCCCCATAGCTCATAACGATTAATAACTCCCTTGACCCATTGTATTTTCCAGCAGGTGGGTCACTTGGATCTTTGAAAACCACCTTGCTGGCAGATCCACAAGGGCTGTTATATAGGTGCTGAGACTGGGGATGAAGCTTCAGACAGACAGAATCACACTTCGTGTAGAAGTTTTGTTCCAGCAGGACAAGTTTGATTTTCAAAGGACACGGCTGTACTTTGGTGGGGAAAGTTTCTTTTGGAAACTTGTAGGTAGATTGGTGACTGTGTCTTAGGGGTGGTGGTGGTGGTGACACTGTGCTAACTAAACAGAAAAGTCTGAAACAAGGATTGTGTTATTGTTGCAAAAAGATTTGCCTCTGATGTATTGAAGCAGGTGCAGAAATGCCCTGTGGTTTGTGATTGTGTTGTGAATCCATGTAGCGGTTGGAGAGTTGGTATTGATATTTAGTTAAATTCTAGTTATCATAAACTTCTATATTCTTCAGAATGTTGTCTTGCAACTAATCAGGGCCTTCACCCACCTTTCATTCTCATGCTCTTTGTATTGTGTCTCCTTTGTCTCTGTGTGATGGATTCTCAATTCAGGTGAGGGAATTAAACCTTTCATAGGAAAATTAAGACATTGAAGTAGCTGAGAGGAAATAAAGCAAGGAATAACAATCCACAGGTGAGGCAATATTCTTGTTTCAGATAGAATTCTGCCTGGCGAGATTTGGCAAACACAGATACATGCAAACTGTAGGCAAGCTATATACAAACATATTTTGCAACTGTCAAATGAGGATGAGAATAAAGAACATCACAGCTGCAAGAGTCCCTTTATTCCAATGCATGCCTTTTGTTATTTGTTGCACTAACTGTGGACTAATGCTTTATATTCTTAACTATTTTGCAGTCCATATAAGAGAAGCTGTAGCCATGCTATAATTTTTTAACAAGATAAGAAAATTATCTAAATATTAATATAGTGTTGTTATGAATATGGTCTTAATATATAATATATTTATAACTTAAATTATATTATTAATCCATTAGTGTTCTTCTCAGGTACCTAAGTGACCTATCTTACCCTGTAGGTAGATGCCACATGGGATTTAAAGATTTATTAGTGGTTATGGGCTATGGGACTTAGGACTCCAACACTTAACTATATTATACCTATTTATTGGTATTATGAATTAATTTAATATATTTACTATGTAAGTATAAATGTTGGCTATAGGATTCTTCTAAAAGAGCCAGATTAAGTCTTCAGAAGAACCATCCCAGAGGATGGCATCAAGGTATGCCTTTTCTCAGCTTGATACAGACCAATAGACAAAGCCATTTGCTAATCAGTTACTAATTTCAGGGGGAAAGTGGTATAGCAAGTAATCTTGCTGTGACAACCAACTGTGAATATCTTCCTTTTGTATAAACTGAGAGGGATACAGGGTCTGTGTGGCAAGGTTTTATGCATATTTTATGACTATCTGGGTATGCTTAGTAAGTATGCCTGGTGTGCAAATTTTAAAAATCCAGGACTCATTTGTTATATGACACATGACTTTTGGAAAACTGCAACTTGCCATGATGCCTGTGTGGAAGTCAGAGGCCAAATTTTGGGAGATCTCACTTCCACCATGTGGGTCCTGGGGATTGAGCTCAGATTGTCAGGCTAGCACAGCAAATACCTTTTCCCAAAAGTCTTCCCCCCAGCCCATATGAATATCTTGGAAGTTGCTTCACAGAGTACATTTGCTTTCTCACCCTAGCATCCAGCTTCATTGGCTTGCTGTATGTGTATTAATAATTCTAGTTTCCTTAAACTACCAGAGACAAGGAGAAGCCATGGCGAGAACCTGGCTCAGAAAGTAAAAGTGAAGGCCATATGGTATCTTAAGGTGGATGTTCTATATCTCCAGGCATGGAGGAAGAAGGGAGGGTTTGGGTCACTGAGGGAAGGCGTGTTTGGCCATAGCCAGTTCAGCGTGGGGTCTGTGCACGTCTTCAGGTTACTTCCTTATGTGCTAGTGGGCGTGTAGTTTGGTTTTCAGGTAGAGCTCACAGTCTGAGCTGGCTGCTGACTGACTTTTTTTCCATTTGTACTGTGTAGAGAGATTGTGTTCCTAGCACCTACTCCCCAGAGAGCCAAACTTGTTCAACTGGCTGCTCCCTGAACAAAAATAATTACTTATATCTGATAAGGTCCTGCAAAGGAAGTGAAAGGAAATGAAAAGAATGCCTACAGCCTTGAGACATTTTCAAACAGGCTCTGAGAACCCAGCTGAGCTCAGGGTTAGTTTCTGGGCCTTCTCCTTTGCTCCTGCTGTGCTCCTTTGCTCCTGTCCTGTGGTGTCCAGAGGGTGGGAGCTTTCTGAACTGCTTTGCTCTTTGCTTGTTTGGTTCACCACCTCCGTGAGGTAGACTTTGCTATCCAATTGTTCACTGGCTTCATGGATTCCTTGCTGTGTCAAAACTCACAGGCAAAAGTTCTCTCTCTCTCTCTCTCTCTCTCTCTCTCTCTCTCTCTCTCTCTCTCTCTCTCTCTCTCTCTCTTCCCCCTTCCCTCTTTTTTGTCTCTCTGTTTTTTTGAGACGGGGTTTCTTTATGTACTCCTGACTGTTGTGAAACTCATTATGTAGACCAGGGTGGCCTCAAACTCAAGAGATCCCCCTGCCTCTGCCTCCCATGTGCTGGAACAGCCTGGTAAATTTCCCTCTCTTGCTTGCAGCCTTTCCCTCTTGCCCATATCTGATTATCTGGCTACATACCTGTCTCCCTTCTGAGTTGTTTAATTGTGATCCACAATATGTACTCGTGGAATAGGGAAAAGTGAAAAGGCGTGAGGCTGGAGCTGGGAGATTTCTTTATGTTTTTTGAGCAGAGTCTGTGCTTCAGTAAGTAGCATGCTGGTCACTAGTGTCAATACTAAGACTCAGCGTGTAACCATATGAGGCCTAAGATGGCTAACAGACCGTTTAGCATCACGTCGTGTCAGCTGTACTTCCGCTTTTGTTTTTATCAAATCACTACAAAATGAGACTACACAGGATTACTTAGCAGGAAAATCTCCATGTTTTGTTTCAGACTCGTCGGAATGAAAGTGCTAGGCTGTGCTCACTCCAGAGCCACCACATCTCTGGGCAAGGCCATAGGGGAGGTTGCTAGATACATAGAACAGTGGGAATTATTGCTTCTTTTCAGAAAGAAACAGGTCTGGAGATGTCACTTAAAAGACGTGTGGGTTTTATGGAGTTGGTGAAGGTGATTAGAACCTGCTCAGTCACAGCAGCTGTGCCTGTGAGCAGTAAGTAGCACTACTTCCACATGGTCGGGTGCTCCCGACAATCGGCTCTGGAGGGAGCAGGGGCTCTCTGGGCCCTACCACTTCCTGCTGACCTACTGTGAATGAATAGATTTAGCAGAGTGGGAGGCAAAGCATCCAGTTGTGTATGTAGTCATTGGTGGTTCAGGGTCACACAGATAGCCCTAGTTAAGCTCTGTGAGACCCTAAAACGACAACAAAACAAAGCAATAAACTAGTAAATAAAGGAAAAAGATTTGTAAGGAAGATTGTAGCAGAAATCTTAGAGGTCTTATTAATAAAATCAAGCCTGAGGCCAAGTATTGGGGTGAACACTGGAAAATCAGAGAGATAGAACAAGCCACAGCTAACCTCACCTGGCCAACTTCTCAGCTGATCTTGTTTCCTTAGACTGGAAGCCTCTGTGTCCTCATATCCGAATGGCTCTCAGCTGAACTGTGCTGCTCAAAACCTAAAAGCTTAACCAGCCAAATGCTTCTAGTTCCTGGTCTTCACGCCTTATATATCTTTCCTTTCTGCCATCACTCCCTGGGATTAAAGACTCACTTCTTGGGATTAAAGGAGTGTGTCACCATGCCTGGCTGTTTCCAATGTGGCCTTGAACTCACAGAGATCCAGAGGGATTTCTACCTCTGGAATGCTAGGATTAAAGGTTTGAGTGCCACCATTTTCTAGCCTTTGTATCTAGTGGCTGTTCTGTCTCTGACCCCAGATAAATTTATTAGGGTGCACAATATTTTGGGGAACACAATACCACCACAGAAGATAGGGTGCTGGCAGAGGCAGTAGGGAAATAAGAGGGTTTTTTTTTTTTTTTTTGTGTGTGTGTGTGTGTGGTGGGAGAGAACCACAACGTATTATATACTTGTATGAAACTTTCAAAGGACAAACTATATTAATAATAAAAAGAATATCCAACAATAAACTAGGAACTGTAATCTATCTGTAAAATTGGTAAATGGAGTGGGAAACATTTTTATGCTGTAACATTTTATATTATGGTTTTATCTTTGAATGTGAGTGCCTGCTCGCTATCACATTAGTGTGGAAGACATCCTCTGGTGTCAGTCCTTGCCTTCTAGGCTCTGTTAGTTGTTTTTCCTGCAGTGTGTACTGGGTTAGCTGGCCTGCACGCTTTAGGGCTCTCTTTTTTCTGCATCTCATCTAGGAGTGCTAGGATTTACATGAGTTCCAGAGGTCCAAACTCAGGCCCTCACGGCTAGCACTTTACATACTGAGTCATTTCCTCAGCTCTACACTTGAAACACATTTACATATAGATGCATTTTTTTTTTTTTATTTAAAGGAGTGAGAAAAATAAAAGGTGTCTCTTTCTATAGTGACACTTTCTATAGTCTATGACCTGGTCAGAATGTGGGTTTGTTTGACTACATCTGGTGGGTGTAGAGGAGGTCCACACAAGCTTTGAGAGAGCTGAGGGATTAAATAGCTTTCATTGACAAATGCTGTCTACTTATTTGTTCTGAGGGTGCAGGTGTCTCAGAATAGGCAAGCAAAAGCATGAATCATCTCTTTTGACATTTGTTGAATATTCATTCATTGTCTGAGTAAAAGGTGTAATGAAATGTTATGTATAAAAAAATGTGACGTGCAGCTGAAAGGAATTTAAGATGCTTCAAGGCTGTAGTGGGGGTAGACATTCTACCAGTGGTCAGATGTTGCTGTGGGTCCCTATTTCAGCATGGTCACAGAAGTCTAGGGTGTCCTTAAAATAATTTCAGTAAGAATGAAATGAAGGGATCAAGGTTTGAAAGATGTATAAGAGGAAAATACTTCAGGAGATAAAGAGTGTTCCTTCAGCCTGAATTCCAGAGAAAAGAGCAGAGACAAGTAGGTAGCTCAGAAAGGGCACTGCATGCTTAGTAACTAGAGATTCACAGTTGGATTTAAAATTTCTTCAGGTGCTCTTTTTTTCTAGAATAACACCCGAAGTTTTTGTGAACAACACATCACTGTGGCTGTGCTCTGTGCACCCTCTGTGGGCCGAGCAGAGGAGGCTGTACCTGTGGCGATGGGAGAGAAGGGTCGCCCAAGCCGAGCACTGTTGGAGTGCAGTCTCAGTGATAAGCTGTGTGGTAAGAGCAGACACAATTTCCTGTGATCTGATTCTGTAACAATAGAGACTGCGTTCTGGATGGTTCCAGAAGAGGAGGGCTGGTTTCATTTCTAGCAGGCATCATTTCTGTGGTGCGGGATACATGCCAATCAGAGATCAGGGTAGAAGAAATGACCCTCATTGGTCTAAGATGCAGGGTTGCCCTCCATGGGCCTCCATTGAAGAGAATGAGGGAATACCAGTGTAGCATGAATCTTAAATGGTCTTATTAATAAAAACAAACCTGGAGCCAGGTATTGGGGTGAACGCTGGAAGATCAGAGAAGCAGAACAAGCCACAGCTAAACTTACCTAGCCAACTTCTCAGCCGATCCTGTTTCTTTAGATTGGAAGCCTCTGTGTCCTCATCTAAATGGGTCTCAGCTGAACTGTGCTTCTCAAAGCCTAAAAGCTTAGCCAGCTCTAGTTCCTGGGTTTCACACCTTATATACCTTTCTTCTTTCTGCCATCACTTCCTGGGATTAAAGGCATAAGTCACCATGCCTGGCTGTTTCCAGTGTGGCTTTGAACTCACAGAGATCTGGATGGATCTCTGCCTCCAGAAGACTAGGATTAAAGGTGTGAGTGCCAACATTTTCTGGCCTCTATGTCTATCTAGTGGCTGTTCTGTTCTCTGACCCCAGATAAATTTATTGGGGTGTACAATATATCAACCACATACCAGGAGCACTGAGATATGGTGGGTAGGGGGATCTTGCAGACTTCTTACTTCCTGTTTATTGCCTACACAGTTGTCCAAGAGCAACAGTATGAAGTAATCATTGTTCCAGCTCTTCTGGTTGGTGGCTTCCTTATCCTTCTTGCAATCATCCTGTGGCTTTTTATTAGAGGACAGAGATCCCAAAGGCAGCGCCCTGGACCCCGGGGTAAGGCTCAAACCATGGAGCTAGGTATGGGCTCAGAGAAGATCTATTTTAAGAAAAATCGTATGCTAAGGTCTCAATAGGCCCAATCTATAATCAGATCTTATGAATTATAAACCCAAGCTACTTACATCTTGCACTCCTAATGGTTTTCTCTATAACTGCTTCTAACTCTATAATGATCTAGTTCCTCCTTGACAAGGCAAAATGATTCATGAATGCCTTGACTGGTCTCTCAGTTCATACGCTTTAAGACCCTCCAATAGCTTGTTGTGTTCCACAGAATGGAAAATTGCAAGGTTCTTCCCATGGCCTTGTATGATCTGGACTCTCTGGCCCTGTCTCTTATCTCTCCAGCCATCCCACTTGGCTTTCATCTGTACTGCCTTCCTTGCGGCTTCTTAAACAGCCCATGTGCACTCTTTTCTTGGTGCCATCATACATCTTGGTCCATCTCCTACAGTGTCATCATGGTTTGCTCTGTAATTGCTTCTAGGCTTTTATTAAATGTTATTATATCTGAAAGGCCTTTTTTGTCTTTACCTCTATAGATAAAATAGTATCTCCTTTTGCTATTTTCCCTCATCCATTCTTAATGTCCTATGTCCTATGATTAGAAACTAACCTTAGGTGGATATGAACCGTGCCTATCCTCAACTCACAGACAGTGTATGGCATATGGTGATACTTACTAAATCAGTGATTTATTTTGGTGCCTTTGGTGGGGATTCCTTTTCAGACTTGTCCTGTCTCTGTGCCATATTCATGGAAACACTGAAGGTAATCCCAAGGATGATAAAAAAGAAATATGACCACTTTCAAGGGATTCATCTTTAGTTTTTCTATGAGTAATGGAATAATTGTGACTGTTGTAGAAGCTTAGTGGTGGTATTCATTCATTGAGAAGCATCAGAAGATGCCCTTGTGTTATTCATTGAGAAATCTGGCTGGCCAGTTTGTTAAGTCTGCTTTTCTGATGTCCCTAAGGCAGGGGACAGCTGGTGGACATTGTCTCTTTGTTCTAGGTACTGCTTCTGTACCTGCATCTAGAGACCTAAGCCTGGAGCCAGCAGGACAAGGAGAAAAGGTGCTCGTACCACTTAAGGAGACCTCTGTGGAGAGCTTTCTACGAGCAGCCTTGCCTTGCCTGGCTAAGCTGCAGGTGCCCAGGGAACAACTCTCAGATGTTCTGGAGAAGATCCACAGTGGCAGTTTGGGGACCCTCTATCATGCCATGATGACCACCAGGGACAACCCTAAGCCAAAGAGTGTTGTCCTCAAGGCTTTAGAAGGTAAAGTATGAAGATCAACTTCTCTCCTCTTTTACTCTCTGCTGTGAGCCTATACCTGGAAATATTAACAGGAACCGCAAACAATAAGAGATATATCAGCAGATATGCTTATTGTGTATAAGGGAAGCTTGATGCAGAGTTCTTCTTCCTGGGTATTTAGATCTCTACCTCATCCTCACCTACTGAAGCCTGAAAAGTAGACACTACTGAAAAGTAGATGCTACTTGGCCTAGGATTATGGGATTGTTTATTTTATTTTTTTTTACAGTTTGATATCTTTTCTTTTTAAATTAATTTATTATTAGCGTGTGTGTGTGTGTGTGTGTGTGTGTGTGTGTGTGTTTGTGTGTGTGTGTGTGTATGGCATGTACATGTGAGTGCCGGTATGTGAGGTCAGAGGTTAACTTTCAGGTGTTGGTTCTCTCCTTCCATTGTGAGTTCCAGTGACTGAAAAGTCATCAGGCTTCCACGTCACCAGTCACTGGCTTTCACTGTCTGAGCCATCTCTCTGGTCCTTATACTCTTCCCTGATATTGTGTCTCTTTCCCTTCCTCCCCTTTCTTTCTCTCTGTATACACAATTAGCACTGGATACATAGAACATAAAACAAGGAAGGGCTAAACATAAGCAAAAGTGTTCATCAGAAAGCCCAGACAGTGATGTAATATGAACAGAGCACTCAGGCAAGTGAAAACCTATCCAGGTCTAAGACCCCGACTCTGTATTCTTTCTGTGACTCTGTATTATTTCTGTTAAAGTGACTGAGTATCACTCTCCTCTACATGGTACCCCTCCTGTCCCCTTTCTGGCTGTACTTCCTCCACTTTTGGTCCCTCTTCCACAAGGGGCCTTGAACAACACATCTGCATGTGTCTTTTGCTTCTTGCCTCTTACTCATCAGCTGCACTTGACTATTCACTGACCCAGTTCTTCTGTTTTCCATAGAACCCGCTGGACTCCAGGAGGTCCAGGATTTTATAGGGCGAATCCAATTCTATCAGTACCTGGGGAAACACAAGAACCTGGTACAGCTGGAAGGATGCTGCACAGAAAAGCTGCCACTTTACATGGTGCTGGAGGATGTGGTCCCAGGAGACCTGCTCAGCTTTCTCTGGACCTGCCGCAGGGTGAGCAATAGAGAAGCTGCATTAGTAGGGAAAAGCTTTGATTGGCTTTTCATGCACCAATTAACAGCACAAATGACAAAATATGCAGACAATGTAAAGGTGAAACAATTATCACTTTTGAATGGTACTATGACAATGTAAGTATGAAATAATCATCACATAGCTAGGTGGTGTGGATGTGGCTCAGTTGGTACAATGTTTGTCTAGCAAAAGGCCCAGGGCATAAAACTGTGTGTGGTTGCATATACCTATAATTCCAGCACTGGGAAAGATCTTGAGTTTAGGCTCATTTTCAACTATACATCCATTTTGAAGCCACCCTCAGCTACATGAGACCCAGACTGAAAACATAAAAATTCCATATCTGTTATGTGCACAATTAGCCACAAGTGACATGTGACTATTAAACACTTGACATGTAGCAGGAGAAACAGAAAATGAACTTTTTATTTTGGGCAGTTTTACACACTGTGAGTTGAAATAGACACTCGTGACTGGTTACTTTCTTGTTAAGCAATGTATGGTTAAAGACTTGTTCTTGCCTCCACTGCCTAACTCTGACTTTGGCAAGGTGGTTTTTGTTTTGTTTTGTTTTGTTTTGTTTTTTGCTATTATTTGCGACAGGGTTTCTATATGTAGCCCTGGCTGTCCTAGAACTTGCTATGTAGACTAGAGTGGCATTGAATTCACAGAAATCTGCCTGTCTCTGCCTCTCAAGCGCTGGGGCTAAAAGTATGTGCCATCATGCCTAGCCTGGAAAATTAATTCTGATCTGAGTTTTATAAATAAATTATCATAAAATGTCAAAGACATTATGTATGTAAAACATAGCAGCAATTGGTACTTAATAAGCAATCAAAATGATAGCTGTTAAAAATGATAATGACATAACAATATTACCACTCTCAGTAATAATAGTTACTCTGTTATTAACTGCTAAGTGTATTTTCCATTCCATAAAAGCACCCTAGTGTGCCAGAGTTGACAAGGGAGAAAATCAGCTATAAGCATTTGTGTGTCAAAATCTTAAAAAAAGAAATAGCTCATAAGTTTCTAGATTCAAATGGATCTCCTTTTTAAAAAAATTAATAAGGGAAAAACATGACAATTGGTTATCCAATATCAAATGGTCAGCCCTGAAAACATACACATTCAAGTAACATACCGACTGAGCAGATTGTATTTATATATTTGTGAATATATACATACATACATATGCACATATATAGTAACAAAGAAAAAGAAGCTATGAATTTGAATGAGAGCAAGGGGGAGGTAAACATGGGAAGGTTTAGAGGGAGGTAAGGGAATGGGCAGATAATGTAATTATATTATAATCTCAAAAAGTGAAAAGTTATTAAAAAACAAAATACTACTACTACTAATATCCTTAGTTCTCTAAATGCTCCTCCCTGAAGAGCTGAAGAAACCAGTGTCCCTGGTTTCTCACTTGCTTATGAGCCAGCTCAAGATTAACTGAACCCACAGACAGGCTGACCATCACACAACTGGAAGTGTGTGGGAAAGGAGCCTGTGGAATGAAGTCTTTCCCCTGGGATGTGAAGAAGAGAGCGCAGACCCTGTCAGTTTAAACCTTTCAAGAGATTGTCTTTCTGCCACCAGTTCTGTGCTCTCACCAACATGCAACTTTCCAGTCTTCAGAGCCTCCATCTTCTCTACTTCAGATCATCTGCATCTGCTCTTCTTACGACTTGAAGCACCTTTCATGCAGCTTATGTCCACAAATCCTTCCTCTCCCCACCGTCCTCTATCCGTGAGGTCGCTCTCACCTTCCTCCTACCACCACATGGTCTAGTAGAGGCTGTACATTTCCTTTGTGGCCCTTACCATATGTAGCCATATATTTATTTACAGTTTTCTGATTCTAGTTCTCATGTCTGGCATTCAGTAAGTCTCGAAGGCATCAGGCTCAGATGAGAAACTGTACGTAGTGAATTTTCTCAACTTCTTTTTTGTTTGTAATTTGAAATTTTCTGTAGATGAAATTCTAAACAGTCTTATTAAATAAGAAACACAGAGCCAAATGCAGAGTTAAAAGCCCAAAAGATCAGAGCACTAGAGAAGCCTTTAGCTTACCGGTCACTGCTGTCCTTCCCCTGAGAGAAAGAGACCTTCTCCTGTGTGACTTGTCTTTTTATTGCCTTTCTGTTCTACCTTCTCATTGGCTCTAAACCCAACCACATGATTTCCTTGTCACTGCCTGTCTATACAGACCTCCAGGTCTCTATGGTTTGTACTGAGATTAAAGGTCTGAGTCACCGCTTGGCTGTGTCCTTGAACCCACAGAGACTCTGCCTGCCATGTGATTGGAAATAAGGGTGTGTGCCACCACCACCAGACTTCTGCTAAATGGCTTGGTTTTAGCTCTGACCCCCAGGCAACTTTATTTATTAACATACAAATAAAATCGTATTTCAGCACAAATAAAATATCACTATATTTTTCTTTTTTAAAATTTTCACTTTTGTTTTCTTCACTTTTGAAGACCAAGCTTTTAACAGGGAAACTGGCATAGGTAAGCCTTCCGTATAGCTGTGTTAATCCTGTGCATGTCTGCACACACAGTCCCAGAACAACTGCTGCATTACTCAGTGCAGAGTGTCAGCCCTGCTTATTTTTTTTGTCTGGTGTTCAACTGCTTTCCTTAGCATTTCTGCAGTTCAGGGAACCCCGTTCCTCTGTGTATCTGAACATACCTAATGTTCCTCTCTTGATTACATATGTTTTCAGAAAGATTACTCAGCAACTAAGAGTGCCTCCTGCTCTTGCGGAGGACCAGGGTTCAGTTTCCAGAACTACATGGAAGCCAGATGCCATTTTCTGGTTTCCAAAGACACCAGAGATACATGGGGTGCATATATTCATACATGCAGGCAAACATTCACACATATAAAAGAAACATAAATGCACCTTAATGTTTTACATTTCTCTCTCCTGTGTGTGTGTGTGTGTGTGTGTGTGTGTGTGTGTGTGTGTGTGTGTGTGTATGGGTGGGGAGCACATAGAAGTCAGAGGACTACTTGTGGGAGCCAATTCTGTCCCTCCACCAGGTGGATTTTGGGGTGGAACTCAGATCATCAGGATTGGTGACAAGCACTCTCATCCTCTGGCCATCTCCCCAACCCCTTCTCTTTGACTCTTAATCCCTGTATTTTTATGTTGTTCTTAGCTTTGATATCTCATTTCAGAGTTTCTCTACCACAATTTAAAAAAGAAAATACGTTTAAGTCACTTTTATATAACGGTTTTCTTTCCTCTGTCTCATTAGGATGTGATGACCATGGATGGCCTGCTCTATGATCTCACAGAAAAACAAATATATCACATCGGAAAGCAGGTCCTTTTGGCCCTGGTAAGACCAGCATAAGTGGAAACTGATGGTTGGATTTTCTCATCAGCCTAGTATTTATGCTGTATTTCCCACACTAACAATTCTAAATGGGGTATATATCTTTATGACAGTTAGATAAAGTCAGGGAAAGACTATTCACTGACAGTGTTTTTTAGCCCCTTATTTATGAAATTATTCAGGTAATACAGTGCAGTATAAGGCATTCCAGGCAGAAGACAGTCAATTTAGGATTGATACAGTGAACTAGAAGGATGTGAAAGTTTACTTAGCTTAAATTTCAAAAGCCAGGGTCACAATTAATTTGGTATTTGAACTTGTACACATGTAAAAGAAGAAACAAGGGAAGCAAGATGGAGGAGATATGAGGGAGGAGAACAAATGGGTGAAAGGGTGAAGAAGGACGCAGATTTCTACCTGAAAAACAAGACAGACTAGCTTGGATTGTGTTTGGGTGGAGACTTTGTTTGATGAGAGATGTGATATGAAACACACACACACACACACACACACACACACACACACACACACACATATATATATCTATATGAAAAATAAGGAGCAACGGGAAGAGGAAAGAAAGAACAGGAAAGGCCAGCTGTTCTTCTATTTTTAAGCCAATTTAAAAAGGTTTAAAGAATTTAGGGTTTCAGAAAAAAATTACCTTTGTCAAAATTACTCAGGAAGTATATAACTATGTCTGTGAAATTATTTGGTTGTATTTCAAATGGATATTTTCTATAGAAAAATCAAGGCTCTGTGAAACTATGATTTTAAGCTTCATTGAATTTTGCTACCACAATGTGTGAAATGGATCAGGGTCTAAAGGGACTTTTGTGTGTGTGTGTGTGTGTGTGTGTGTGTGTGTGTGTGTAGTGGTGATAGTATGGGGGATTGAACTCATGGCCTCTTACACAGCAATAGGTGCATGCCTGGTCCACCAGGTATTTAAATGAAATTAGGAAAAATGGACTAAGAAGGAAGCGATGGGAGAAAAGAGAAGCAGTTCTGGTTGGAACTCCCATTGGATGGAGAGAGAAGCTATTGTCTTCACATCTTGGAGGGTGTAGTCAAAGTGTTGCTAAGCTGTGAGCTTCAGCCTACCTTGCCTCCTGAATTATAAATGCAGCGGTATCTATCCTACAGGGCTGTACTGATCAAACTGATGCATCCATCAGGTACCTGTATCACCTCTCACAGGGCAAGGCTATGTTTTTGTTGTTATCTTTAATGACCTTAAATTTAGTACATTCTTCAGTTCTTCTCATTCGAGTAAAATTTCCTTATATATTCTTTAATTCAGCTCATCATGTTTAATTTCTTTGTTCTAAAAATTTCCAAGGGACGAAAAACCACACTCATGGTCTCCTTCTTTATCAGTGACTGGAATCTGTCACTTTAACCCTCTAAATTTCCCTTTTCTGTCCGTGTTTGGTAATGGGAGCCCCAGATTGCTGGCTCTTCAGTCACGCACAGCTGAGTGGTTTCATGCCAGAGGAGGTGATCCAGCACAAATCACCAACAACCGTGACTTCCACCTGCGTTTCTAACCACACCAGAATCCTTTGATCCTTTATACTTCAAGTAACTACCTCTCTCTTTCTAGATCGTGGCTTAGTAAATCTGTGCTAAAAGTCTTAAAGTTTGTTTTTACAAGGTCTCAGAATTTTGATCTGGAGCCTGGCTTCAGAACTATTAGTGGACTGGTAGAGTCTGTGGCACTTTCTGAGTTAAGAGACTGGCCTCTGGTTACAATCACCTTCTGTCTTCCTTTGTGTTTGCCTTAAAGATACTTCCTTAACTTCATCTATTTATGAGGACAGAATGAGATGATATGAACCTTTCTATAAATTTGTGACATGGCATTCAGCTTTTCTGTGTGCTTTGATCTCTGTTCCAGAATTGACCTGAGTACCATTGGAAAGGAAAATACAATCAAGAGAGGCTAGGGTTGACACAGTGCATGTGATCATGCTTTCAGAGTCCAGTGCTAGGGGTGGGCATGCAGCACACCCGCAGAGTGCTCACCCAGAACAAGGAAATGCCAGGATCCATCTTTAGCACTGGAGGGAAACCCCTGTGTTAGTGCCATTTGAATCATTCCCTGAGTTTGGTTATCCTAAAAATACGGTGAAAAGGTCTAATCCCTTATCCTGCTTTGGAAATGATCTCATTGTTTAGTGAGAGTGTTTGGAGCAGAGAAGGCCCTTGTCTTTTCAAGGCCACCCAAGACTGTCTTATTTGTGAACTTTGACTTTCAGAAGGCTGATTACCTTTGATCATATGCTGATAGGAATTCCTGCAGGATAAGCGTCTATTTCATGGGGATGTGGCTGCCAGGAACATCCTGATCCAAAGTGACCTGACTGTCAAACTCTGCCGACTGGGCCTGGCGTATGAAGTCCACACTCAAGGAGCCGTCTCCTCTGCTCAGACCAGCACCATCCCTCTCAAGTGGCTTGCTCCAGAACGGCTTCTCCTGAGACCTGCAAGCATCAGAGGAGACATGTATGTTCCCACTCTTTCATTTCTTCTCTTTGAGGCTTGGTGTTTCCCCTGGAACATGACTGCACTTGCAGTCAATTATGTCTGCAAATGAGACATACTCTCAAGCAAAGATATTTGTCATTTGCTTTCAATCATTTTTTAAAATGCTTTTTCCAGTAGTTCTTGTGAATTAGAGTGGCAGCTTTTGTTAGAAAAGAAAAAAAGTGAAAATATTATTCAAATCAGTGTTGGAAGACTTACCTTAGCATCCTTACTTTAACCTTTAGGTCGTGCATGATTCCACTTAAAAGCCAGGGAATGAAGAATTTGAAATAAAATATTTATACGTGTTTTAAGTCACTTCTTTTAAAAAAATTACTTATTTATTTACATGTGCCTGCATGAGTTTATATGCACCATGTATGTATAAGAGCTATTGGTAGCCAGAAGAAAGTATTATATCCCCACAACTGGAGTCATAGGAGGCTGTGAGCCAACACATGTGTGGTAGCAACTGAACCCAGGTCTTCTGCAGGAGTAGTAAGTGCTCTTAATCCCTGAGCTATGTTTCCACTCCCAAATCACTTTTTAAGTGAAAACTTTTGCATGCATATTTATCAGACTTTTGAAGGAGAAAAAAAATCTACATTTTGTGAAGGGTCTTGAACATGCAAATACAGCACATAAGCCATGATCCTTTTGTCTTCACCTCTGAAGTGCAGGGGTCACACATGTATACCAGTGTCCAGATATAAATTGTGTTTCTGGTTTGAATAGCAGCTGTAATGATGACTAATGGCTGGATGCCACTTTGGGACGGTTCTTAGTACATACAATGAGAGACCTGAAAATATTTGTGAAACAACCTGAGACTTATTGTTTCCCTTCTCATTTTTTTTTAATTTTTGTTTTTTTGAGATAGAGTTTCTTTGTGTAGGCTTGGCTGTCTTCAAACTGCCTCTGCCTCCAAAGTGCTGAGATTAAACGTATGCACTACCACTGCCTGGCTCCCCCTACCTTATTTTCTTGTTGACTCATCTGTATAATTTTGTAACATGTTATTCATTTCTTTTTTTTTTCAAGTTATTTGGGGGTGGGAGTAGAGTTGAGACAAGATCTTCTATATACCCCTGGCTATCCTGGAACTTGTTATGTAGAAAAGGCCGAGTTTGAACTCACAGAAATCTGACTGCCTCTGCCTCCTATGTGCTGCAATTAAAGGGCATGTACCACCACACGTGCCTCATTTTTGTTTTGTTTTGTTTTAAAGACAGTCTCCCTGGGTAGCCAGACTGTCCTTAAACTAGTGGTGGAAGTATTAAGGCAACTCCATGTAGTTAAAAAAGAGGTTTATTTTGTGGGGTAACTTACAAGTAAAGGGATAGGTTACAGGGTCCGGGAGAGTGAAGTGCAATCTAGCAGTGTTCTCTGGAGAACTCTGCTCGGTCAACATCCAGCATCCAGGATCCAGGAACCAAGAGAGCCGGCCCATCTGGATCTCAGGTCTTAAGGGCTCCTGTCTCAGCCCCGCCTTGTAGGCGTGACAATTACTGGAAGCCTCAATGGGGGTAGTACTTCCAGGTCAAAATTGGACCAGCTACCCACTACAGACCCTCCTTCATCAGTCTTTCAATGTTGGGATTATAGCTGTGTACTACTATTGCAGGACATTTTCTTTTTAGCAGTATACTCTTACAGACTAGTTTTAAAACATTCAATTCATTTTTAAAAGATATATCTTATGCAAATATTTAAGTATCTTCTATAGCATTTAATGATCGATTAACTATAATTACATATACAATTGGTATAATCAGGATAGTAAAGACTTGAAATTGATCTTTGGAAATTATATACCTCAACTGTTTGAAGAGGCATACAAATTCAATGCAAAATGCCTTCCCTGGTGTCCATATCACAGGAGGCAGTGGGAATTTAAACATCAGCACAATGAGCCAGTTAGAATGCTTCCACTGATTTATCACTGATACCTGCCTTTCAACAAACTGTGGGCAATTTTACTTATAAAATGTCACTCATTTAATGATGGTATCAATAGTGAAGGATGTACCTCTCAAGTCATGTTGATTAGCCAAATTCCCTGTCCAAATGTCTAAAGTTTACTCATACTTTTTCTAGGTTTGGGTAAATAGATCTACTGAGAAAGTTGTGGTTAAATGAAGAATCCCTCTTTGCTTTGTGCTGAGTAAAGGTTAGAGTTTGAGCACAGAGGGGACAATAAGATGAAAAAAGAGGGGCATTCTGTTTTAGTGAGTGGATTTGTGATTGTACGCTCATATATTAATAACAACAACAAACATGTGTTATGAAGAAGGGACATAAACTCAGCTCTTAAAGAGATGAGATTCTGGGGACAGACAGGAATGTTCTCTAAAACTCTGTTACTTTGCCTCTTTTGAAAATACTTCAGCTCTCTTTGACTCTTTCATTTCCCTGCTGATGTTAAAGTAAGCATTCTTTAGTAAAGATAAAGGTAGAAATTAAGTGGATGGCTTTGTTTCTTTTACAGCTGGTCCTTTGGGATCCTGCTTTATGAGATGGTGACTCTAGGTAAGGATGACCTTCAGGCGAACAAGCAAGCTTGCTTATTTGGAGGGTGGATGCTGTAGCCTTGGAGAAAGTGTTTTCAGACCAGGACAGATTGCACTGGGTTGACATGAATTCTGAGCCTCTTTCCTCTAAAATCTACTAAAATGATGATCCCCTTTCTTCTCTCTTCCTCTCTCTCCTAGACCTTCCTTAACTTACTTTAGCTCTCCTTTTCCCCTTTATTTCCCCCAAACCACACCAACTCCATAGCATGTTTTCAAACCCAAAGGTTAATTTCCATAGCAATATTATATAAACATAAGAACATTTCCTCAAGTTTATTAATACATTCAATTTAGAAACTGTAGCTCCTTCTGTGTTGTGAGAAGTGGAAGGCAGTTCCCAGTTTCTGTTTTGCCTTGTTTTATTACTTTCCTTAACACTCAGCATCTCCTAATGTTACCTTTCTTCTCGAAAACATCTTTTCTGAAATCTACTGCATCCTTACACAATCAGCAGGAAGCAACTATACTGTACACAGTATTTCCCCATGGCTATGATTTAAAGGCCACTGTCTGAGGTCAATGGATATTGGAGTTATTTTCACTTCCTATTTAGGTCTCTTGCTGCTCTCATGTTTTACATATTGACAGGGGCACCACCATACCCTGAAGTCCCTCCCACCAGCATTCTACAGTATCTTCAGAGAAGGAAAATCATGAAGAGACCCAGCAGCTGCACACATGCCATGTAAGTGGCTCTTTTTTTTTTTTTTTCCCGAGACAGGGTTTCTCTGTGTAGCTTTGCGCCTTTCCTGGAACTCACTTGGTAGCCCAGGCTGGCCTCAAACTCACAGAGATCCGCCTGGCTCTGCCTCCCGAGTGCTGGGATTAAAGGCGTGCGCCACCACTGCCTGGCTGTAAGTGGCTCTTAAAGGCTTGAGTTTCTGTAATTCCAAATCACGTTTTCATCCCTATTAACTACACCCTTTTCAGTGTGCCTTAGATGATCGTTAGTTGTCTTTATATGCTAATGCATGGCCTTAAATGAAGCATGAGGCAAAACAAAATCAGTTCTGCTCAACAACTGTGTCAGTCACTTTTCTAATTGTTGTGACAAAATACTCAACAGAAACTGCTTCAAGGAAAAAAGGCTGACTTTGTCTCACTGTTCCATTATAGTGAGGAAGGCAGAGCAGAGGTGCTCAGTCTGTGGCTGCAGAAGCACATAGACAGATTGTTCAAATGCCTGTGGACCAGCAGGCAGTGAACAAAGGCTGAAATTAGAATGGCTATAACTTTCAAAGGCTTCCCCTGGTGCCAAAAGCTGGGGAATCAAGCACTTAAAATATGGACCTGTGGGGGACAGTTCAAGCTCAAGCCATAAATATGTCATATATGTGTACTGATCAATATGCATATATGATATATACTTATACATTATATACATTACATATACATTACACACATATATGTATATATACAAACATCCTCATATACAATTTTGAGGCAACCCCTGAGGACTCTAATTTTTGCTTTCACAAGAAGCCTTCAGACAAAGGACCTGGCCTTAAAGAACCTAATACTCTGATGAGAAGATAGTTCAAACGTGAGATGATTAAAAGCCCCACTCATCACACCATAGAGTGGAACAGACAATTTATTCCTAGCCTTGTTACCTTATTGCACTGCATGGTGGAAAAGGAAGAGTTCTTCTGTCACTTTGTAGTCTGAAAAGTCTCCAGCTTTCTATTATAAAAAGAAATCATGCTGAGAGAATGTTGAGAGACTTGGTAGAAAGAGAATGGTAGAGTACCACTCTCTGGAAATACAATGGGAGACAGGGCAGAAAGATCAAAGGGTGGAGGGCTTTTAGTTTGTTCTTGAAGAGGAACTACATTCCTTTCACATTCCTCTCTGTTGTCCGCATCTCAGGTACAACATTATGAAATGCTGTTGGCAATGGAGTGAGAACAGCCGTCCCTTACCTGGAGAGCTGCGCTTGCGCCTTGAAGCTGCCTCTAGATCTGCGGATGACAAGGCTGTGTTGCAAGTGCCAGAGTTAGTGGTGCCTGAACTGTATGCAGATGTGGCTGGCATCAGTGCAAAGAGCCTTTCCTACAGCTACAGTGTCCTTTGAAGATGCCCCCAGACAAGTGCTTGAATTAAGTTCCTTCAAGAACAGAGGGAAGGAACCTTCTATGGGCAACAAAGGGAAAAAAAGGACATGGATCCCACATCTTCCCCTATACATTTTCCTGGAAATATGAAATGCTGCTGGATGAGGCTCTACCTCTACACACCATGTACTCAAGACTCACCATCAGTTTGTCTGCTCCCCAATCCCGAGGGCCTGAGCACAAGTGGTGGACAGTGTCATTTCAAAGGAGCTTTTTAAAATCTTAAATAATTGTTGGGGGATAGGGTAAAAGGGCTGGTCCCACCCACCCCAGGCTGGTTTTCAACTAAAAGTTTTTTTTTTTTTTTTTTACCTAAACTATTACAGAGTATAAATAAATCTGAATGGCATAAATGAATAGTAACACAACATAGGAATTCATGAGAAAGAAAGTTCAAGGTTCTTTTTTTCTGAGAAGTGTAAGGGGAATCAAGATCCCCTTTAAGAAGAGATCTTGTCTCTTCTACATTGAGAGGACATAAAAGTTGTTCAGTCCTCGTCCCTTCATGAAGAGTTGGAGAAGAACTATGAAAAATAATACTGAATTTTTCCTTGACTATAGATTGAACTTTTATTGAACTCTTTTATTGAACTCTGAGACAGGTGGACCCTGTTTGATACTACATTCAATTAGATGCAGGAGTCATTTCATAATTAAGAACATTGTTTATGACATTTGCTTGCTAGTCCTGTTAGACTAAGGAGAATAAGTCTAAAGAACCAAAGTTAGATCTAGTGGTGTGTGTGTGTGTGTGTGTGTGTGTGTGTGTGTGTGTGTGTGTGTGAGAGAGAGAGAGAGAGAGAGAGAGAGAGAGAGAGAGAGAGAGAGAGAGAAAGGAGAGAGAGAGTGCGCGCACGCGCGTGCACCCAATGAGTTGGAAGCATGGAGACCAAGCAAGAAGATTTACTAACCCAGGTGGTCATTAAGAGGTGCCAAGCCGGGCGGTGGTGGCGCACGCCTTTAATCCCAGCACTCGGGAGGCAGAGCCAGGCGGATCTCTGTGAGTTTGAGGCCAGCCTGGGCTACCAAGTGAGTTCCAGGAAAAGGCGCAAAGCTACACAGAGAAACCCTGTCTCGAAAAACCAAAAAAATAAAAAATAAAAAAGAGGTGCCAAAGAAGTAATAACCCATTAAATTAGTATTTATTGACTAGAAGTAGACTTTTCTGGTGTATAGCTGTCACAATATCTAGAATGGGGAATAGAAAAGAAAATAAGTGGAAATTAATTTTAATAGAAAAATTGAAGAACATACATTGTCCAAAAACAGATTCTTTATGTGTAAAATGAGAAGACTATCTACCTCACAGAGTGGTGTGAGGGTCAATGAGAATATGTATTTGTATAATACGTGGTATATAATATGTGCTCAATAAATGTTAGTTTCTTTTTTCCCCCTAACTCATGACATTTCTTTTCATTTTTTTTTTTAAGACATAACATCTACTGTGGCCAAGAAGAGAGCACTGGCTTGTGATAGTACAGGGCAGAACATGTCTAGAAGATGGCAGTATGTTACAAGCACCACATCATTAAACTATGATCACATTTTGTTTATTTTCCAACATTGAGAACTGAAGCCAGGGCTTTACACACACAAGGAAGTGATCTACACTGGTCTTGAGCCATTGTTGTTTGTGTGAGGTTTTGGCTGATGACAGTAGTCTCCTATGATTTCAAAATACTGTAAGTATTACATTGAGGACAGTTCTGTTTACACGATGATCTGTGACTTTGCAAGAACACCCTGATACCTTTAGAAGGATTAGGAAAGCTATCATAGACAAGATGACTGGCAGCTGAAAACGGACACAAATGAATCAACTGAAATCTTGATGTAGTCATAATGACTCAGCTAAATAAGGAATGTTTCTCACTGTGGAAACACCACAGTGAGAAGTCAGGATTTAAGAAGGCTAGAGAGAGAAAAAGAATGAGATCCAATTGTTGCCTCCCAGCTGTTAATTTGAGCCATTGTATGAAGTATTTCCCTTATTTGAATATTTAAAAATGTTGAGTGTCAAAGCTTGCTGTGCCAAACAGTAGGAAATGTGTTGGACAAAGAAACTGGGAGCTTTGAATATAGTCAGGCAGGATGTATTTATGTGTGGCTGTCTGCTAATTAAAAACTTATGTTATGAATGAAACCTATGGGATTGTAGAGGGAGTGTAGAGTGAAGACCTCTCTGAATACATGGTATTTAAACCGAGACCTTAGGGAAGGGTCAGGTAGTCAAGGGAAGAGTAAAAAGAACTCTCCAGGGGTGGGACTTGTATGACAACTTTGAGGTAAAAAGAACCAGTGTGGGGCCTCGGAGATGGTTCAGTGGATAAAGTGCTTGCCATGAAAGTTTGAGAAACAGAATTTGGATCCCTAGTACCCATGTAAAAAGTCAGATATGGCTGCATATATCTGTAACACTAGCATGCTGTTGATAAGAGGGAAGTGAAGAGAGGAATCCTCAGAAGCTTGCAGGCTGGCTAAATGGTATACTCATACAAGACCCAAACCTAAACAAGATGGAAGGCACCCAAAAGATGTCCTGTGACCTCCATATGTTCTGTGGCATAGACCTGACAAACTTGCTATACACTGAACACATACATACATAAACATGCACCTATAAAAAACAAAGCCATAATCATAACCAGAAAAAGCAATACACAGGTGAGGTAATGAAAAGATGTCTACAGGATTGTAGCATGTGTATTAAAGAGGGAGAAGACACATAATGAGATGGAGGGTAGCTTACTCTTTCTTTCCTTCTTGGGTATGTGCTGATTGATGGAGGGGGCCAGGAAGGTCAGAAGGCTGTGTTGTATTCCCTGGAGCTGGAGTTACTGGTGGTTATGAGTTGTCTGTCATACGTTGTGGGAACCAAACTCAGGTTCTCTGTATGTAGTCATAACTATGAGCAATCTCTCTCCAGCTCCATTTCACCATATTAAATGAAGAAAAAGTAGGTTAATAAAATTATTAGTGTACATTAATAGAATTTTCCCAATCTTACTATAACAATTTATAAAATGATTTACCATGCTCAATGAAATAAGACAAACACATAGAAACAAAAACATAGAAGGCCAGAGGATAGCCTATTATCTTCAATTTAGTAGAATGTGCTTGTTTGAATGTAAGTTAAAAGTTATGTTGTGTGTTTAAATTATGTGATATTGTTATATGTTTGTTGTAACAACTCTTTCTCTGTCCTGCCAGCCAGCTCCCAAATAATGACACAGAGACTTATTATTAATTATGAAAGCTCAGCCTTAGCTTAGGCTTGTTTTTACCTAGCTATTAGAACTTAAATTAACCCATTTTTATTAATCTATATTCTGTCACATACTGCCCATCCTGTATCTTCCATGTCTCCTGGCATCTCCTTTGCATGCCTAAATTCATCCCCAGTTCCTCCCTTTGCCTGGAAGTCCTGCCTGTTCTCCCTGCCTAGCTATTGGCTGTTTAGCTTTTTCTTAAACCAATCACAAGGACATATCTTTATACAGTGTAATTAAATACCTCACAACAGTTTGCCTCCCAGCTATTCCAGACCTAATAATGCAATTAAGTCTATCAAATCATGGTAATCAGTGATCCTGCCTGATAACCAGTGGTGTATGTGAATTTGGTGTTTCAGCATGATGGGGATTTATTTGAAACACATTGCTATCAAGTGGCAAAAGACATGCCTAAAATACACAGAGAAACCTAAGATGGAATAAAAGACAAAGGTGAGTGGATGGATAGGGACAGAAATAGATCACCACACTTTGGCTTTTCCTTCTTAAAATGTACCAACTTTAGTATGTTATATTAGACTGTATACTACTATTGCTACACAGATTCATTTTTACTAAAGGAGACAGCTCTGACATTTGATTTTATAAGTATATAAAACCAATTACTGATACAAAATGAAAATACAAGTTTATTACCTGCAGTGTTAATCATGATACGGTTAGAGAGTGTTTCTGAAAATTGGAAGAGGGAATGATTTGGTCCCTTTTTTTTGTTTGTTTGTTTTTTTGAGACAGGGTTTCTCTGTATAGTTTTGGTGCCTGTCCTGGATCTCACTCTGTAGACCATGTAGGCCTTGAACTCATAGAGAGCCGCCTGGCTCTGCTTCCCAAGTGCTGGGATTAAAGGCGTGTGCCACCACCGCCCGGCTTATTTGGTCACTTTCAATAGACAAAAAGATGTAGATGGGGATGGGCAGAGAAGATATGAAAAAGATCCAAAGAAGAGAATTCTATACAAAGAAAAAAAAGAAAAGCCCACCAGAGCATTTAAGACATTAACAGCTCTCAGGAACAATCACATCTAACAAAGGCAGGTTTGTGGTGCACACTTGTAATACCAACAGTTGGTCAGGAGTTTAAGACCAGGATAGGTTACATAGGTGAGTTTAAGGCTGGCTGGAGCCCATGAGACCCTGCATCAACAAAAAACAAACAAAACACAACCTGAAATGAAAGAACTATATGATTGAAGAAACACTTGAGTGGAAATAATTATCAACAAATAGTGTACATTAAACCATCAAGCCTCACTTTCCATTGCAGTCAGGAATGTTTGTTTCCTGATTCAAAACGATTTCACAAGGTGTTGTGAGGCTGACCACAGTGTTGGTTGGCAAAGGCAGAAACAGTCCTTCAGTTTCACATAAGTGATAAAAACATTTATTTTCACACGTAAATTGTGACAATGTAATTACCCTAATTTGGAACCTACAGTAGCTGAGAAAAGAAAACATTCACAATATATTTTTACTACTTCCAGTCCAATTAATGATACCTGGAATTCTTACATAACTGTTCTAACCAACATGAGAAACACTAGCCATGTGTGATATTTAAATGTTAATGTAAGTTAATTAAAATTAAGAATTCTTTTTCCCCAGTCTCACTAGCTGCTGTGGGATAATGCTTTTGTACACTGGTTTAATAAAATGCTGATTGGCCAGTAGCCAGGCAGGAAGTATAGGCAGGATAAACAGATAAGGAGAATTCTGGAAAGAAGAGGAAGGCTGAGGAAGGCTGAGTCAGGAGACGCCAGCCTGCCATCCAGAGAGCAGCAAGTAATGGCACACAGGTAAAGCCACAGAACATGTGGCATTATATAGATGAATAGAAATGGGCTGAGTTTAAATGTAAGAGCTAGTCAGTGGTAGGCCTTAGCTAATGACTGAGCTGTTTTAATTAATATAAACCTCTGTGTGTTTATTTGGGTCTGAGTGGCTGCAGACTGGTTGGGACATAGGAAAACTTTCAGGAACAACTAGCTACACTTAAGAGCTCAGTAAACAAAACACTTTCCCACATCCCTGGTGTCTACCATCTGAGAGTACAAAACACAGTGCTCTGTTACTTTTTAATACTGATCACAATGCAAAAGTTCTTATTTTGGTACTATCCTGACCTACAATATGAAGAGGTAGGTAATATAGTTTTCTATTTTATCTTAAAAACTTGTAGGGTTCTACAGGACCTAAGGCCCCTGAATGAGGCTTTCTGTAGAATTCAGTGAAAGGAATTATAATTGATACTTTCACAGATGCTATGAAACACAGTCCTTAAGTTTCTGTGAATTATTCTTGTAATAAGTCAGGCCCTTCTAGGTTTTAAAACTGAAAGTCTCACATCCTAGAAAACTCCTCAAACCTGGGAAAACTGGAATGGTGAGTCACCTAGTGGTAAGATGTGGTGAATTATGTTTCTAATGTATTTTCCTAAATAGCAGCCTACTATGAGAGTGAGTAAATTTTATAACAATTACATAACTATTCAGATGACTGAAGAGGCTGAGCGGTGGTGGCACACACCTTTAGTCCCAGCACTTGGGAGGCAGAGGCAGGTGGATCTCTGTGAGTTTCAGGCCAGCCCGGTCTGTCTACAAAGCAAGTTCCAGAAAAATTGGGCTTCACAAAAAAACTCTATCTTGGAAAATAAAACAAAACAACAAAAGACAAAACAAAAAGAAAAAACAAGGACCAATGAGAACCTGCCTCAACTTGCCTTGAAAACGACTCCACTTTCTCCAATCCTACATTCTAGTTACTTATTAATTTCAAGTGTAGAAATTGTGGTTTTTGGCTTTCTCCAAACACACACATTCACACCACTGTGCCTTACTTTAGGTCATCCTTTGAATGAAATGCTTGTCTGTACTGCAGGACATTCACAGAATTTGCTCATCAAAAAGCCACTTCAAATAACATACCCTTTATAAGCCTTCTTTAATATTCTTGTTTATAAATTTCTAACTCCACCTACAATAAAACCACTTGCTTTTTTTTTTGTACAGGGATGCTGTATTGCATATATGCTATTTGTAATACTAATTGCTTCCCTGTGCTGATGTTTGCTTTATATGTTTGCATTCTTTTTAGTCCGAAGGTGCAAATAGCTTTATTGCTTTATTGCTAACACCCATCTGTTCTGGCACATAGAGAATTCTTGTTAAAACTCATGTGGCATAGATTTCAAAGCGCATCATACACGCTATTTAATTTTCTCAGTTCTGTGTTTGGCAAAGTTGATTACTGTGTATCTAGTTAGTTAATAATCAAACCCGTGGAGATATAATTAGGTGGTGACAGTGTTGAGAGTGAACTTTCTTAGAATTACTACAGAAGGCTATCAGTCACCAGATAGGATTACTCAGGGTTGGTAACAGAGAGGTGATCAGGATTTGAAAAGTGAACTGTTTGTAAGTTCACTCACATTTTGTGCTCTTCAATACCATGCCACACCAGTGTTCCTTACTTCTCCAATTTAAACTGTTGAGAATTGTGGCTTAGCTCCCCTCCCCCATACACAGGCTACTATCTATTAATCCTTACTGAATGAAGTGACTCACAAATTCCACCATGATTTTCAGTTTCATGTGCTATTTGAACATCAAACTTCCCATCAGGGAGATTCATTTTACTTTGTTTGCTTTCCTATTTAAAACTTTCATTTTTATTTTTTTTATTTGTTTGCTTTCTTAGTCTAGGCTGTTAGCTACTGGACAACTGTGAAGCATTGTTCAAAGGCTTCTGTTAGGACTCAGGAAGATTATATTCCGGTTGCCACGGGAATGTATCTTTACTCACCTCACCATTTACAGGAAGTAGGGCCACACCCCATTTTACAATGTGCTTCAAGATCAGAGATACAATAAGTACAACTTGTAAACCTTAGTTCAAAACCCAGAAAAAGACACACCCATGCCACAGGGCAACCAGAGAGTAAAAGTGGTTTACAATGTTCCTTCCAAGCCCATTGAAAAAAAAAAAAAAAGAAAGGATATTTGTTCATTACTAAGATAAAATGAAATTTGCAGGAAAAAGGATAAAGCTTGTGTATGTGTGTAGTTACATGCTAGTGAGTGTAGGTTATTAAACCAGAAAGGGGACTGGGGACTGGTTAAACAAATGTAGGGCTGAAGGTACAGGATACATTTGACAAGAAAGTGCAAGCAGGTATACCGTGGACAGACGGTTGGAGACAGTAGATGGGGGAAGAGGCTAACCGCAAAGAATATAGAACCCAATAATGAAATCTGGGACTTTATCTGCCATCGTGCTCATGCAAACAACCCTTATTAAACTTGGTGAGTCCCCCCTCAACCCAGACACACGTAAGACATAAAAGGACAGGAGGACTTGTTGGGAAGAGTGGTTCAGCGGGACAAAGGATCAGAGAGTGTAATTAGGTGGAAGTGACTAAAATTCATCATATACGTGAATGAAATCGTCGAAGAATTGAGAGTAAGAAGCAAAGCATATAAAAATCCTTTCAAGAGCGAAAACAATGTGCTGGGGATCTTAGTAAAGCCGCTCCAGTGCAAATCTCTAGTTCTCCTCGGGGTCTTTCACCGGACCCGCAGCTTTCCGGCTTTCAGTCTCCACCGGAGAAGACGCACCCGCCGTGACGCTCTTTACCCGCGCCTCTGACGTCACTGCCCCGCGCCTGCGGCACGTTGGCGCGGCCGTGCAGCGGCTTTACCGAGGGCAAAAATGTCTATGGCGAGTGACTTCTACCTGCGCTACTACGTTGGGCACAAGGGCAAGTTTGGGCACGAGTTTCTGGAGTTCGAGTTTCGGCCGGACGGTGAGCGACGGAGGGGCCGCGAGGGAGGGCGAGCCGCCCGGGGGGTGGGTTTCTTTTCTCTTCTTCTTCCTTTTTATTTTCTTTCTTCGTTATTTCAATTTAATTGTTTAGTTTTAAGACGGGGTCTCGTTCTGTAGTCCAGGCTGACCTCGAGCTCACGATCCTCCTGCTTCAGCCTCCCGGATGCTGGGGTGACAGGTGTGTCACCACGCCCCCGCCTCCCAGGAGGGCTTGAAGGGCTTAGTTCCAACTTAGGAAGAGCTTGCACGTGTAGCATGCTTGGAAAAATTGCTGTAAAGTTATCCAGAAAAGCAGATCCTGCTACCATCAGGAAAGTTGAACATAGAAGAATCGGAAACCTAGAGTGTGTCCTTCCAAGGGCAGTATTAACGGAATTATCAAGTGATGCTTCCGTGGATGCTTGAAATCTTTGGGTGACCTTTCGGCCTACTCACCCATTTACTCTATGTGTGAAGGCTGCTTTGTAGGGGAGGAACCCCCTGACTAAACAGGAGTGTGATGTGTGTTAGGCATTGAAGTACAGTTCTTCACCATCTTCGTCAAAATACATGGATGGATGATGGCCAGTTAAGGCAGAGTCAGCCGAAAAAGCTTCCTAGAAGCTCTTTTCCTGTTGCATCTTAGGTGGTCAGCCCTGTTAAGAAGAAGCTGAATATCTCCTTCTGAGCCACTGGCTGTCAGAACACATTGAAGCGGACAATGAACACAAGCTCTGTATTTCTACGAGAAGCAAACGAAGTAGCTGCCGATGCTCTGGGTGAAGAGTGGAAGGGTTGTGTGATCCCATTCATTGGTGGGAATGACAGATTAGGTTTTCCCAACGAAACAAGGCTTCTTGACCCACTGCACAGTGTGCCTGCTGCTGAGTAAGGGGCATACTTGCTGTAGACCAAGGAGAGCTGGGGAGAGGAAGCACAAGTCTTTTCTGGACACATTGGGGATGCCAAGTGGTTATTGTTTTTTTGGTTTTTGTTTTGTTGTTCTTGGTTTTTTTTTTTTTTTGTTTTTTTTTTTAAAGGATATTCCTGGACTGACAGCTATCAGAATCCTGAGGCTTTTCAGTCTCTCTAAGGAAGATGATATCTACCACTATGTTGTCAGAAAGCTCTTCAACAAAGATGGTAGGAAGTCCAGGACCAAAGCACCCAAGGTTCCCAACTCCGACTTACTGTTCTGAAGAAACAATATACTAAGTAAAATGAAGAGGCTGCAGGATATACTAAACTTTTGGCATAGAGAATGAAGGAAGCCAAAAACCAAACCAAACCAAAACACCAAGACCAGATTTCCAAGAGATGTAGGCTGTCCTTGCAAAGAGCTTCTACTTTTAAGTCTGAGTCCAGTAAAGAATAAGTTAATAATCAGAACTTGAAAAAAGAAAAAAAAAAAGCTTCCCCTAAGCCAGGTGTAGTGGTTTATGCTTTTAATCCCAGCACTTGGAGGCAGAGGCAGGCAGATTTCAGTTCGAGGCCAGCCAGGGTTACACAGAGAAACTCTGTCTCTAAAAACAAAACAACCACCCCCAAAAGCCTCCCCCTAACCCCCAAAACAAACCAAGCCAAAACAAAACAAAAAACCCCAAAACAAAAAAAAAAAAAAAAAAAGAAAAGAAAAGAAAAGAAAAAGGAGTTTCCCTTAGAAGATGAGACACTAGAGATCAAAAAGAAAAACTTTCTTGTCTTCTCGGGGAGAGAAACACCAGAGAGGAGCAGAATGAGCAGGAGTCTGTTGAAGTACTGGGCAGTACTTAAGTGCCAAAGCTGAAGGTGTTACTTGAGATGCAGACATTTAACTGAGCGTATGACTGTGTGGACTTTAATGAAGTGGTATATGCATGTTTTGGACAAGGGTCTTTGAAAGGAGAGTTATGAGAGGATCATGTATTCAAAAGGTATCAAACATTTAGGAAGAATTCAAGGTTGCTATGGCCCTGCAGTTGTTTAGAAACTTAACTTTACCCTTGTTCTCCAAATGTTGTTTGGAGCAAACTTACTTTGTTTTTGTTGTTGTGCTAGTGGGTTTTGTTTTTGTTTTTTATTTTGACTTTTTATTTATTTCTTTTGTAATTCTGTTCTCAGTCCCCTTGCCTGTGCATGCCATGTAGCTTGTCCTTATCACCCTGAGTCACATAAATGAAGAACAACACTGTCTTTAGGAAATTTTATGTGTGGATTGGTTCTCATGCACCTTTGCCACTGAATCATTCCACTTACATGAGAAATGATGACTCACTAAATGGGGTACACCCCAGTACGGTAACCTAAAATATAGCAGATGAGAAGGACATCACAGATGTATCTGAGCACCTGACTGACTAACCATGCAGGGAAGCACGCACTGGAGGCCTCAGAGGTCATGGCAGATGGATTGAAATAAATCAGCCAACAAACTGACAGTTTACGTAGTTTGTATGCTTCCGAGTTGTAATTTTTAAATTTTTCGTTATCTTAACTATATACATGAATTTGAAGAAGAACAATTAGGAGAACATTTTTGAATAATAGAGAAAGTGTGGATGCAAAGGAGACCTCTGGAGACTTGTGTGACCCTGAGCAAGTTGTTTAACTTGATTTTATCTCCTGTGAACAGGTGAGAAAGTGAAACCTGCTCTTAGAATTCCTTTAGAGACCAGATGAAATGTTGTGAGTACTGCATTTAGCACCAACACGTCACACTTGAAAAGAATATTTAGTGTTTTGTCACAGTCACATTTAGTTCAGGGGCTAGATTAAGAAAATAAACATGTTGTTGTGCACAACTTTAATCCCAGCATTCAGGACACAGAGGCAGGAGGATAGATCCCTGTGTGTTCAAGGCCACCAACCTGACTATACAATGAGATCTTGTGTTGGCTCAGAAAGAGGGAGAGAGAGAGAGAGAGAGAGAGAGAGAGAGAGAGAGAGAGAGAGAGAGAGCGAGCTCCTGCCTTAACAAACCTGACCCATTGTATGTCGAAGGTATGGAACATTTTAAAGTTTGCTAGCTGACTTATATTTATTGAGTTTTTAGCCTTGATCTTACATGAGGAAAGTAGATTTACTAGTAAAAATGGGAATATGAAATTGTCTTTACCTTTAACATTGTTCATGGTATTCTTTCTTTCTCTCCACACAGGAAAGCTTAGATATGCCAACAACAGCAATTATAAAAATGACGTGATGATCAGAAAAGAGGTATGTTCTCTTCTCTCTCTCTCTTTTTTTTCTTTTTCTTTTCTTTTGAGACAAGGTCTCACTTTGTAGTCTTAGCTGTTCTGGAATTCACAGTGTAGAACAGGCTGGCCTTGAACTCAGAGAGATCCACCTGCCTCTAGCTAAGTTCTTTTCAAATGTCTAAATTTTTACATTTTGTTTATTTATCTTGTCTGTGTTGATGAAAGTATTTCAAAGGCTCTGTTTCAATGAAGAAGCCAATTTATAGATGGAAAGATTTCTATGTTAATTACATGTGATTATAGCATTTAAACTTTTTTTTAACGTGTGTGTGTGTGTGTGTGTGTGTGTGTGTGTGTGTGTGTGTGTGTGTATGTGTATTGGATACACATGTAACATGGTATGCATGTGTGGAAATCAAAAACCAGCTGGTAGCAGTTGGTTTTCTCCTACTATGTCGGTTCTAGGGATTGAACTCAGGTCTTTAGTCTTGACTGAGTTTACCCACTGAGCCATCTTGGTGATTCTCATTTTAGCATTTTTTTTAAACAATCAAGTTGAATATGTATAACCTTATATCATTTAATTCATTTTGTGAAGCATGATTTTTAAACAAAAGGCTTGGAAGTGTGGACTGGGCTCAGCGTGCTGGCCCCTGTGTACTTGTGTTGTGTCCTCACGCTGTAGCCCTTACGTTGCTCCGTTAACTGTGAGCAACGGGAGTGTCCCCACTACACCGGCCGACTCTGGGGCCTAAAGCAGCTGGAGTGAGAAGAGGGAACAGTGTGTGTTAAAGGGTGAGAGAGCAGGGGAAAAAGTTTGTGAGAAGGATGAATTTTAATTCTGCAGCTTTGGAATCAAATTAAATTGTTCGTTCCTGTTGTGTTTGAATGTTTAGGGTTTGTAGCTTTCTTTTATTGTATATCTCACTGAACTGTGGGAAGACAGATGGGTGTTATAAGATTTCATTGTAATTGATTTTCAGGCCTATGTTCACAAGAGTGTCATGGAAGAACTGAAGAGAATTATTGACGACAGTGAAATTACAAAAGAGGATGACGCTTTGTGGCCACCGCCTGACAGGGTTGGCCGGCAGGTCTGTGGACTGTGGTCTTTAAGTGGATAGATCAGAGTTGATAATATAATTACTGTGCTTTATCAATATATTCATGATGGTTTCTTATTGAAGCTTTGCTTATATAACTTCATTTTCTTTTTAAATTCTTTTTTGTGGTACTAGAAATTGAACTCCAGATTCATCTGTGCTAGGCAAGCAAACACTCCATCAGGTTACAGCTCCAGCTCTTACTGAGCTTGATTTTCTTTGCTGTCTCCACCTAGTAGAGGAGTTAGCACTTAGCTCTAATTTAGACATCCTTTCTCCAGCCTGTCCAGCTAAAGTTAGGGTATTTTGACACTGTTATGAATTATTAATTGTAAGTTAGCTGTGTTGTTAATTATTTCTATTATAAATAGGTACAACATTGCTAGCTAAATTTGAGAGTTAGTTCTTAAGTTAGTATATTTTGACACTGCTATAAATTATTTTTTGTAAATTAGATGTTATTGTTAATTATTTCTATTGTAAATAAATACATTGCTAGCTAAATTTGAGAGTTAGTTCTGATCACTGAGTAAGGCAATTCACTTTCTCCAATTTTTTATCTTTCAGAATTTGTATATTTGAATGCCCCAGAAAAAGTCTTGATTGTATTTGCCTGTTATATTCCCTTCAAAATACTTGATATTTCTCAAAGTGCTCCCAAAGAACTCTGCAGGCCCAATTTCACTCTGTATGAAGACAGTTTGGTTTCTGAATTTGGTCTTTTCAACTCTCAGAGAAATGAAATATAAGGCCTCGGAGAAAGAAATATTTAATTTCATTTTTGTGTGTTCCTAAGGATTATACTGTATATCAGCCACTTTCTTTGATGAGAAGAAATGTAGAGAGATCAAATACATGCTGAAAGTGGGCAGTAATGTAACTGTTGTGTGGCAAGAGCACGGTGTAGAGTATGGTGTGGGGCAATAGAGGTGGTGGTCTGTGTCCTGTGGGAACCTGAGTCATGGTAATTAACACCACTAGTTAGCGCAATAGTTACTGGGTGTCTGTGTCTACAAAACACCCAGATATTTTAAAATTATTAAACCTGCTCCTACAGTGGTGATATGACATCTAGACTTGACTGTGTTTATAAATTGATATACTTCTTTTAGAGGATGGTTTTGTAATGTACTTTAGAAAATGCCAATATTTTCCATTTATTTTTCCCTTAGTAATCTCATTTCTGAACCACCAGTTCTAGGAAAATAACTGCAGCTACAGAGAAGATTTCATTAGATATAAAACTGTGTTCCATCGTCTGGGGAGAGCCAGTGCTTGTATCTGTGCACTGGTGATGTGTTCTCATGAGAGGGTAGCAGGCATGCTCCAGAAACTGCCACTGGATAATTGAAGCAAGAATTTTGTGATTATTAGAGATTCTTAGCTAATTCTCAGTTTGCTGTATCTCATGAAGTGTGTAGTTAGGCTTTTTGATTAAATAGCTGTGACTGTCTATTAGCATCTGCTTGATAATTTAGTGTAAAAATTCTTTAAACATACAGCCCCTTCATTAGCTTTAGATTTCTGGGTAAGCAGTACAGATAAAATTTGTATGATGATAATGGTACTGGAGCAACCACATTACACTGTATAAGTTCTAGGTTTCATTGAATTTCAGAGGGTATTAGTCTGTAAGTGGGAGCATTACTATTGTACATTACTCCTGGCTATTGATATCATTGTCTGTTCTGTACTTGATGAGGTTAAGATTGTACATTTGTGAAATAGGCCTAACGAAGACTATACTCTTGGAAAGGTGTTTTAGGGACTATGGAAAATGTAAAGTCCCAGCAGTCGGGCCTGATATGTGGCAGATACCCAAATGTCCTATATTTATTTATAAAAACTTACAGAAAGGGAAAATGCATTTTGTGATATTTTAAATGGGTTTGTATTTATATAATCATTTCTATAACATATGCTTTAAAGTGACAGTGCTCATGTTTAGCAACATCATAAGAAACATTTCTGTGTCATTTTGTTTGAGCTCCTTTTTATGATGGCTCTGGAAAGCAGTTCTGGCTTGGTCCTGAAATTGAGGCTAGTGCTCATGTGTGGTCAGTGAGGCTTTATTAAGAGAATTTGGTCTAGCAGATTAAATTTCTTTTGGTTTTTGGAGAGAGTCTCCCCAGGCTGGTGTGGAACTTTCTCTGTAGACGAGGCTGACCTTGGACTTGAGACAGTCCTTCTGCCTTGCTTCCTGCGTGCTGGGATTATAAGCACGTGCCACCATGCTTGGCTGAGATTCAATTTCTTTTCTCCTCTATCACGTTCTAGAAAGTTTACACTTCTTTGTAGCACGAACACAGGTATCTCTGGGATAGACTTTTTAAATTTATGCCATTTCTCTGCTCTTTTTGTTTCCAGGAACTTGAGATTGTAATTGGGGATGAACATATTTCTTTTACCACATCAAAAATAGGTTCTCTGATTGATGTAAACCAGTCAAAGTAAGTATATTAAAGTGTTGCCTGAGCTGGTGTAACTCATTAACAAGGCTCGTGTCAGTACTGTGGTCTGCTAGACAAGGTGCTTTAGTAATCTCAGGCCATAGGGACTTCTAAGTAATTAAACACTTGTTATCTTGTCTGTCAGAGAAGTTAACAGCGTATTTCATTAAGTACTCAGTTCAGCAGTGTGCATAATAATGCCTGATTTTTGTTGGTCATTTTATATTAAAAAGTCTGGTTGTAATGTCACAAAATGTAAACGAAGATAATTGTGGATTGATCAGCTTCATTGGGACCATATTATATCATATTTCCCCTTGGATTTAGCACTTGAAAAAAAAAAACAGTAGGCATGTGTATGAGCCACCTTTGTGTCCTTAGATTCTTTGCAGCATATACTGAAGCTTTGCTGGTGTGAATCATTGAGTCATTTCTTCATGCTCCTTTCCTTAAAACGTCCCCATATGGCTTCCATTGCTTCATGTTGCCCTAAATCTTAACTTGCTTGAGTATAAGCTTGCATGAGAACCTTGTTTTGTCTTTAGAGTTAGAGTAGTGCCCAGCACATAGTAGGTGCTTCAAATAAGTATTAAAAAGAATGAATGTACAATAATAACTGGGCACCCGTGTTCATGAAGAACAACTGGATGCTTAAACCTATAAATGTGCTCCTACAGTTGGTGAGGACGTGGCCTGCGTACTCTACTGGGTTTGTACATGCATTGCCTCTGTTTAGAGAGCAATGAGTCCTGGTGAACTGCATTCCTCTGTACAGGAAGATAAGTGAATTAATTGTCCAGTTTGTTCACTGTAGTTGTCGGCAAGTGGCCCTTTCCCTAGTTCCATAAGCTTAATTGGTACAAGTGGTTTGTTTTGTTTTAGGAAATTATAAGATTATGTTTCATAGAAAACAAAAGGTAACTTTTATTTATTTATGTTTTTTAATTTTAGGGATCCTGAAGGCCTCCGTGTATTTTACTACTTGGTGCAGGACTTGAAATGCTTAGTGTTCAGTCTCATTGGACTACATTTCAAGATTAAGCCAATTTGAATTGGATACTTTTGAGATTATTTATATATTTAATTAAAGGAGGGTTTTTTAATTGACACTTTTGGGATTTTTTATTAATGTGATACTTTTGTATATAAACTTAATATGTGAAATATGGTTTTCCTTTCTTGGGTCCATGTGGGCTAGACAGCCCCTATATGCAATTGATTCTGTACATAAAAGCCACTTTTTGTTGAAATTTTGCTCTAATAAAATGTATTAAAAGCCTAGATGTGGAGTCGTGTTTTTTTTTGTTTGTTTGTTTTTTTTGTTTGTTTGTTTGGTTTTTTTTGGCAGCTGAATCAGTGACTTGCTTTAAGAATGGTAAGTTGTTCTGGTTGGTAGAGCTTTGAGCAGAGGCCGCTCATCTGGAAATACATGGCCAAATCCCAGCTATGGAAGATACCATAGAATAGAGTCAATCTTCTGCTTCTGTACTTCATAGGATTTACCTTTGTGACACTAAGGTTGTTTTCAGAGGTTCGAGATTTTTTTTTTTTTACATTATCACATGGGTTCACATGAAATATTTTCCTAAGTTGTTGAAAGGGCATAGTCAGAACCCTACATTTCACCTATCTTATTATGCCCTTATTCTTATGTGTGTGTGCACACATATGTAGGAGCTGAGTTGAAGCTTTACAAAGTTATATGAAATTCTGTTTTAACCATCTATAGTGTGCATGTCTATTGTTAGACTTACTGGAAACAGGTCATTCATGTTTCCCAGGTCCTTTGAACTTTCTACAATTCATCTCTCATTATCTCTGCTAACACTGCTGCTGGTGTCCTCCTCTTCCTCCTGCATGGTCTCAGCTGACAGATATCTGCCTGCCTCTGCCTCCTGAGTTCAAGGACTAAAGGTGTGTACCACCATGATGGCCAGAGCATAATCCCAGCGCTAGGAAAAAGATGCGGAAGGGTCAGGAGTTCAATGCCTATCTTGGCAGTATAGTTAATTCTAGACTTGCTTAGGCCTCATGAAACCCTATCTCTAAAGAAGAATGCTTTAGGAGAGACGAGCTGAACTTACAGACTCCCTTAATGATGAGCAGTAGAGCTGGGGGCCTGATCACAGTTTTCAGTGTGTACATGGCCTCAGTTCTCTGAACTGATGTGGAAAGAACATGGACTGAAGAAGTGAAACTTAGTTGTGGATCAGTACTTAACTGTTTTCTCTTTCAAACTTTTTGTTTGTTTTGCTTGTTTGGGTATTCACTTGCATGCATATTTGTGCACCTACACATGTGCCTGGTGCCTACAGAGGCCAGAAGAAGATGTTGGAACCCTTAGGACTGGAATTATCCCCATGTGGGTGCTCAGATCCAAACTCAGGTCCTCTGGAAGAGTAGCCGGTGCTCTTAGCCACTGAGTCATCTCTCTCTAGCCCTCGTTTTTTCTTGGGACCTTTAAGTGGATTTTATTCCTGAGTGACACAGAGCCCAAATATCCACCTGAAACCCTTCCTAGGGTTCCCTTTTATCACTGAGTTTCTGAAGCATCTTTCTCATTTCTTCACTCTCAGTGCTTGAGGCTCAGCAAGGACTATACGAGTAGGTATGATAATGCAGAGCTTTAGACAGGTGTGATTGTAAATGCTAGGACACATGAGGTGGTTTAGGGTACAGGAAATCTTAAAATAGAGCTCTTTTTGTTTTTGTTGAGAGCTGTGAAGTTTACCATATTTCACTGTTGTGAAAGGTTCACTGCAAGGCAGAAATACCAAGAGGTGTGAAGCTGGCCAGGACCAGCCAGTCCTCCCAGTGAAGACAGTGAGTCAGCCCATCCTTCCCTGTGGGCTGGTGGCTACTGCAGGTGTCCCTCACTTCAGCCTGGGGCAGGAAGAACAGCTTGCGGCTGTGCCACAGAGGTCTGAGGGTCTCACTAGAAGGTTTGAATGTGTGATGAGAATTGCATCTCTCTCAACCTAACAGGACAGGCAGTTGAGCTTTCACAGAGGCTATTACAGCAAAGAAGCCAGAGAAATGAATATATATTTGTGTGCATTGGTGTTTTGCCTGCATGTATGTTTGTGTGAGGGCGCCAGATCTTGGAGTTACAGACAGCTGTTAGCTGCCATGTGGGTACTGGGAATTGAACCTGGGTCCTCTGGAAGAGCAGTTAGTGTTCTTATTTACCAACCCATCTCTCCAGCCCTGAATGGAGCTTTTGTTGGTTTTGTGGTTTCTTTTGTTGTTGTTTGTTTTTTCACACACACACACAAAATGAATTTAGAAGACAAAATTCAAGAAAATAAAAAATTTCTTTAAAATTTTCACCTTTCTGTTTTCACATTTCTTTTTTTATTCTGGTCATGTGAAGTTCAGTATTTCCTGTTTTGTGCTGTGCTTTGGTCAAAAATCCACAATGGGAGTGTCAGTCCATTCCCTCTGAAGTGACTTTCTTCCATTGCTAATTAATTAAGCTCATTATCAGTTTAGCGTTTTCTGGAAATTCAGAACTTAATTATATAGAGCTCAGAGGAAGCTACTGCTCTTTGGCTTTTCAGTTATTGACATCCCCCTCTCTCTGTCCACAACCAAAAAAAATTTCCACTCTGTGTTCAGTTTTTGTTGGCTACCGTCTTTTATTACGCCCTGGTAGGCAGCCCACATCCTGTTCATGCTTTGGTCATGGTGATGAACAAAACAGGTCTAGAGTTCTTGCTCACAGACTTTGCATGATGTTAGAAGAGGCCAACCATATGTAGAAAGCACAAAGAAGCGTGTCCTGCACTTGCTTAGCCTCCGTGGTAAAGATGACTTCCTCTCAGCAGAGATAAGGATGTAAACAGAACCATCAGTGTTTCCATGAGCAGTGTGATATACCCCCCCTCCTGATCTGGGGTTACAATGTGAATTTTCTAGAGCAGCACTGGCTCACTGTGTAGCTCTCTCAGTTCCTCATTTTGGTTCATAAACTCTCCCCATCCTGTTCTTCCAAACATTAGCACTCTTTGACAAGGTTGGGTAGAAAACCCAGCTCATCCTGTGTCTTAGAGAAGTTTCTGCAGGCTAGCAATCTTTAAAATAAAGTTATATTGAAATCTATGAGCTTTTTAAAAAATTATTTTTTTTCTTTTTTTTCACTTTTTAAAATTTATTTTTCTATTATCAGCTTGATACAGTATAAATTCTTATCCTAATTGTGAAATGTTTCATTGAGGCTTTCCCAGTAATTGAGTAAACCCAAAACTTATTATAAGCCACAGTAATCCTAGGGTCCCCCCTGCTATATAGCCTCCCTGGTTCTGTGAGTTGCAGTCTGATTGTTCTTTGCTTTATATCTAGAATCCACTTATAAGTGAGTACATACCATGTTTGTCTTTCTGGGTTTGGGTTACCTCACTCAGGATGATTTTTTTTAGTTCCATCCATTTGCCTGCAAATTTCATGCTGTCATTGTTTTTCTCTGCTGAGTAGTACTCCATTGTGTATATGTACCACATTTTCTTAATCCATTCTTCAGTTGAAGGGCATCTAGGTTGTTTCCAGGTTCTGGCTATTACAAACAATGCTGCTATGAACATAGCTGAGCATGTGCCCTTGTGGTATGATTGAGCATTCCTTGGGTATATGCCCAAGAGTGGTATGGCTGGGTTATTTTTTTTAATGTGCATTGGTGTTTTGCCTGCATGTATGTTTGTGTGAGGGTGCCAGATCTTGGAGTTACAGACAGCTGTTAGCTGCCATGTGGGTCCTTTTGGAAGAGCAGTTAGTGCTCTTAACTACCAACCCATCTCTCCAGCCCTGACATCTAAGAGTTTTTGTCTCTATAATTCCTGATTGCATTTTTTTTTGCAGTTATTCCAACCCTGGGAAGTAGGTGACACACTCCACGCTGAAAAAAGAATCTTTATGATTCAATGTTTTGCTCAAATTTATATGGTAAGGAAAGATTAGAGTCTTGGACTTTAAATATAATGTTTAATGTTGAATGAAAGTTTACCATTCATTTCCAAGGTTATGATTAAAAACTTTATTTGTGAAGCTGGGCCTGATGGCTCACACCCCTCATTCCAGCACTTGGGAGGCAGGCAGGGGAGTCCCAGGCAAACCTGGTGTACACAGTGAATTCCAGGCCAGCCAAGTATACGTTGGTGAGACCTTGCCTCAAACAAAACAAAACAGAAATATATTTGTATCTCTTATTAGATCTTCACAGCAATCCTGAAGAGAAATTGCATTTTTGTTTTGCTGTGGTCAAAGACTTTGTGAGTGATCAGACTTACCTGAAGTCATAAGAGCTTGTTAATGTTTCCACTCATGTCTCCCCATGTACCAAATTCATGCTTTGTGTCTAGCTAAAACCAAGGCTCTTCTAAGTCCACATTGTAACCATATTCTGTGTATTGGGTAAGGCTTTATTTATAGGTCGAGAGTTAGTTACGAGTTGTCCTTAAGTAAATCATCTGACTTCTTCACAGCCTTTCCTTGTGGAAAGCTGAGACAACACAAGCATCTGCCACATGGGGACAGAGTGTCTGCCACGTTCTCCAGCACTGCTGCTCCTGCACCCCCACTTACCTTCTCCTCCAAGCATTACTTTCTTAAATCTTGTTTCTTTCATTCCTTGATTTTGGTGGTGGTGGTGGTGGTGTTTGTGTGTGTGTGTGTGTGTGTGTTGTTTGTTGGTTTTTACTCTTGGCTCTTTTGGGGGCCTGCCACCCAGTTCCCAAATAAATCACATAGAGCCTTTTTGTTTGTTTGTTTGTTTTTTTTGAGACAAGGTTTCTCTGCGTAGTTTTGGTGACTGTCCTTGATCTCACTCTGTAGACCAGGCTGTCCTCGAACAGAGATCTGCCTGGCTCTGCCTCCTGAGTGCTGGGATTAAAGGCGTGCACTACCACCACCCGGCCGGCTTATTCTTTCTTATGAATGCCTGGCTTTAGCCTGGCTTGTTTCTTGCCAGCTTTTCTTGACTTAAATTACCCTGTGGTGATATATTATGTACCCTAATAAAATTTGCCTGAGGATTAGAGAACAGAACAAGCCACTAGATTAAATATAGATGCCAGGCAGTGGTGGCACACACCTTTTTTTTTTTTTTTTTTTTTTTTTTGGTTTTTCGAGACAGGGTTTCTCTGTGTAGCTTTGCGCCTTTCCTGGAACTCACTTGGTAGCCCAGGCTGACCTCGAACTCACAGAGATCCACCTGGCTCTGCCTCCCAAGTGCTGGGATTAAAGGCGTGCGCCACCACCGCCTGGTGGTGGCACATACCTTTAATCCCAGTACTGGGAAGCACACATGCCTTTAGTCCCAGGAAGTGATGGCTGGGCAGAGAAAGATATATAAGGCGTAAGGAGACAGGAACTAAAGACTTTTCGGCAGAAGCTTCTCTTTCAGGTAGAGGCTTTTTCAGCTGAAGTCTTTTTAGCTAAGGAAGCTCATTCGGCTAGAGGCCTATTGGCTGAGACCTTTTCAGGCTGAGGAGTTGGAGAGGTGAGACGTGGCAGTGGCTTGTTCCTTTGTCTCTCTGATCTTTCAGCATTTACCCCAATATCAGGCTCTGAGTTTTTTTAAATTATAAGACCATTTAGCAATTCGTGTTATATATCCTGTCTACCTTTTGCCTCTGTCTTTTTTCTCTATTCTGTATATCTTTTTTTTTTAATTTTTATTTTGCAATACAATTCAGTTCTACATATCAGCCACAGATTCCCTTGTTCTCCCCCCTCCCCCCTCCCCTTCCCCCCAGCCCGCCCCCCATTCCAGTTTCCTCCAGGGCAAAGCCTTCCCCACAGACTGAGATCAACCTGGTGGACTCAGTCCAGGTAGGTCCAGTCCCCTCCTCCCAGGCCGAGCCAAGGGACCCTGCATAGGCCCCAGGTTTCAAACAGCCGACTCATGCAGTGAGCACAGGACCCGGTGCCACTGCCTGGATGCCTCCCAAACAGATCAGGCCAATCAACTGTCTCGCCCACTCAGAGGGCCTGATCCAGTTGGTGACCCCTCAGCCATTGGTTCATATTTCATGTGTTTCCGTTTGTTTGGCTATTTGTCTCTGTGCTTTATCCGACCTTGGTCTCAACAATTCTCGCTCATATAAACCTTCCTCATTCTCATTAATTGGACTCCCAGAGATCCACCTGGGGCCTAGTCATGGATCTCTGCATCCAGATCCCTCAGTAGTTGGATGAGGTTTCTAGCACGACAATTAGGGTGTTTGGCCATCCCATCACCTAGATGCCCTTCAACTGAAGAATGGATAAACAAAATGTGGTACATATACACAACGGAATACTACTCAGCAGAGAAAAACAATGACATCATGAGGTTTGCAGACAAATGGATGGATCTAGAAAAAATCATCCTGAGTGAGGTATCCCAGACTCAGAAAGACAAACATGGTACGTACTCACTCATAACAGGATACTAGATGTGGAACAAGGATGACTGGACTGCTACTCACATCACCAGGCAGGCTACCTGGAAAACAGGACCCCAAGAAAGACACAGGGATCGCCCAATGACAGAGAAATGGAATGAGATCTACATGAACAGCCTGGACATGAGTGGGGGTAGTGAAGGGCAAGGGTCGAGGGAAAGAGAGCTTGGGTGAGTGGGAGATCCCAGCTGGATCAACAACAGAGAGGGAGAACAAGGAATAGGAGACCATGGTAAATGAAGACCACATGAGAATAGGAAGAAACAAAGTGCTAGAGAGGCCCACAGAAATCCACAAAGATACCCCCACAACAGACTGCTGGCAATGGTCGAGAGACAGTCTTTCTTTTTTTTAAAATTTTCTTTTTTTTTATTTTGCAATACAATTCAGTTCTACATATCAGCCACGGATTCCCTTGTTCTCACCCTCCCCCCTCACCTTCCCTCAAGCCCACCCCCCATTCTCACCTCCTCCAGGGCAAAGCCTACCCCGAGGACTGAGATCAACCTGGTAGACTCAGTCCAGGCAGGTCCAGTCCCCTCCTCCCAGGCCGAGCCAAGGGACCCTGCATAGGCCCCAGGTTTCAAACAGCCGACTCATGCAATGAGCACAGGACCCGGTCCCACTGCCTGGATGCCTCCCAAACAGATCAAGCCAATCAACTGTCTCACCCATTCAGAGGGCCTGATCCAGTTGGTGACCCCTCAGCCTTGGTTCATATTTCATGTGTTTCCGTTCGTTTGGCTATTTGTCTCTGTGCTTTATCCAACCTTGGTCTCAACAATTCTCGCATATATAAACCCTCCTCATTCTCGCTAATTGGACTCCCAGAGATCCACCCGGGGCCTAGTCATGGATCTCTGCATCCCGATCCCTCAGTAGTTGGATGAGGTTTCTAGCATGACAATTAGAGTGTTTGGCCATCCCATCACCAGAGTAGGTCAGTTCGGACTGTCTCTCGACCATTGCCAGAAGTCTGTTGTGGGGGTATCTTTGTGGATTTCTGTGGGCCTCTCTAGCACTTTGCTTCTTCCTATTCTCATGTGGTCTTCATTTACCATGGTCTCCTATTCCTTGTTCTCCCTCTCTGTTGTTGATCCAGCTGGGATCTCCCGCTCCCCCAAGCTCTCTTTCCCTCGACCCTCGCCCTTCATTACCCCCACTCATGTCCAGGCTGTTCATGTAGATCTCTTCCATTTCTCCGTCATTGGGTGATCCCTGTGTCTTTCTTGGGGTCCTGTTTTCCAGGTAGCCTGCCTGGTGATGTGAGTAGCAGTCCAGTCATCCTTGTTCCACATCTAGTATCCTCCTATGAGTGAGTACATACTATGTTTGTCTTTCTGAGTCTGGGTTACCTCACTCAGGATGATTTTTTCTAGATCCGTCCATTTCACCCTAAGAATTTGGTAAATACTCTCTTACTGGAAACTTCCACATTGTGTCAACAAAAGAAATGGGGACTCAGATTTGACCTCTCATGAAAATGACCTGAATTCTCAGCTGTGCTGACTGAGCTTCCATCCCCTGGGAGCTGTGGGAGACAGGATGGCCACTGAGTTCTAGAAAATAAGATTTTCCTAATCCAAACAGGGCTTTTCAGGGTTCTAGGCCCATCCATGAGACAATGAAACACCACCCATTAACTCAGGGATCACCAGCATTGTTAGCTGCTAACTGGATTTCAAATCTTCTGGAGAGGAATCAATACAGAATAATGCAATCTTTATTCAATATTCCCTCCTTACCTGTGTGCTGCACACAATCAAAAACAACCTTAGTTCCCCCACAGCATCTGTTCTGTTTTCTATTGAGAGTGTCTGGTTCCTTCTGATGTTTGAAGTCATCACACCCTGTAGACTTACTTCTCAATGTTTCATTTAAGCAGCTGTTATTCTGCATGGTAGTATTCCTCTGATCAGCGTTGTTTAGATTTTTCTGTAGTTCATGATTTTCTTGACTATATTGAAAAACTAAAATTAACAAAAGATATAACTCAAAAATGGTTACAAATACTAAATATTGAAATTTAAGATATAAGAAAAGCCCCCATGTTGACAATGTTGACAACATATATTATTACTTCAATTGCTATTTTGACATTTAGAAAATAACACCTCAATGAACTCATTAAAGAAATGGAAACATTAATTTTCCTCTACCAGAAACTTCCATATAAAGTAAATGATAAAGCAGAATTAAATTATGGTGGAAGTACATTGCCTTCCAATTTCTTTGATTTTTTTCAGCATAAAACTTACAAATAAATATCTAACTAAAGAATTCTGTTAACCTTTAACATTCACTGAAAATGTGAATTAAAGAACATGAAGAAATGGCACAATTGTCAAAAGACCAGATAGAAAGCATAATATCCAGATACATTTTAGCACATCTTGGGAGTGATTTTCTCTAAAGATGTAAAGGGATCTAATAAGGCTGAAGTGTTAAGGTCTCTGTACATATCTAGTCTTTTTACACAACCATGTTCTCAATACAGACTGAGAAAAAATGAAAAGAAGGTCATCATTTCTTTTGCACAGCTGTTTCTCACAGAATATTCACCTAAGATTCCCAGTCTCTTCAGCTCAGAAGGCAGACTATCACCAAGTTCTCAGAATGAACATGACCATGAATGGGAAAGTACAAAAGTTCTCAACAGCCCCAAAGTTAATGAAATAGGTATGTAAGAGAAAGGGATACTGTAGTGTGCCAGGATTAAAAACATCCTAAGAGCTGGGCGGTGGTGACTCAAACCTTTGATTCCAACACTGAGCAGGCAGAGCCAGGCAGATCTCTATGAGTTCCAGGCCAGCCTGGTCTTCACAGCAAGATCCAGGACAGGCACTAAAACTACACAGAGAAACTCTGCCTCTCGAATATATATATATATATATATATATATATATATATATATATATATATATATATATATATATATATTTTCTAAGTCCAGAGCTATGTAGCACATCTCCTGATTATAGGCAGGACAATGGGCAGAGTGTGATAACTGCATAATAAGTGACTGAAGATATTACTTAGGCAGAAAGGCAAAGAAGATTTATACCAGTTACTCACTGTATGCCACCAACACTGCAACTGTCACCAGCAGAATGGAACAAAGAATTCCAAGAGGTATTGCAATGAAGTGCCAAGGGACTGAAGATTCTTTAATTTAGAAAACATAACGAGAAAATATTACCATTAAACGACCATGTCCCAATATCGATTTATAATTTTGTATAACATGGAAATGATGGGATATTGGTCTCTAAAAATTTTACAGATGACCATCATGCAAACTGAATAAACATTGCTTTCAAAATTGTATTACACCCATTTTAGAAATCTTACATGTGTGAAGTTTCACAGGATATCAAACTTTTTTCACCTTTGGCCTTGTATTTTCAATCCTCCTGACTCAGTCTAGAAATAGCCCTATGACAGGCACATGCCCCTCATCCAGATCTACAGGATCAAAAGTACATCCTTCAGAAAGCACTGGAGGCACAGACACAGTCCAGGTAGACAATCCCAAACTGGAGCATGCAGTCCACCAAGGACATATAACTGAGGATGAGGAGGAAGGGAAGAGGGATGAATGTTCTTGAGAACTGTAGGGAACCATGGCAGTTATGGAGCTGACTTGTATACAGGCCCACCCTTAAAGTAGCTTAGAAGTCAACTCTTGCTTTTTTTTTTTTTTTTTTTTACATAAGTTCTATTTTTCTCTAGATAATACAAAACATCTTTATGTATTTGAGGTGTTGGGAATCTAAAAGTCAAGCCTCTGATTGTCAATATGTCAAAGAAGTTAAAGTTTAGGGTTCATTTGTGACATTATATGAAGAGTGAGCAGAAAAAGAATAGAAAGTTTTCATTAGTAAACTTAATTATTCTGCAAAAGCACCCGATCCCCACTACTATCTGTCATCCCCTCTCCTCCTCTGCAGCTTCTTCCCAGAAAGAGACTCTGTCATCTGATCATCTTTCATGCACTAGATGTTGAGAAATACTTAAGACAATCAAAACACCTTCTGTTAGAATAAATGCTTTGTTTATAATGAATACTTTTCATTTCCTTAAGATTTTATTTCTCTAAACACACTTGGTGTTTCTTCAGATTCTAGTGTGTTACTTTTAAAAGATTAAGAATTCTTGACAAAACTAAAAAGAAAATCTTAATTGTTTCTCAAATTTGACAGAATATATTCACTTCTCCCTTCTCCAGTCTCAATAATTTTTTTCTTACATGCTCCCTTCATTCTACTCTGCCCATCTGGCTTTCTTTTGTTTCTAGCTAACATCTAGAAATAGGATTATTGCTGAGTGTTGATGGCACACACCTTTAATCACCGTACTAGGCAGGCAAAGGCAGGAGATCTCTGAGTTTGAAGCCAGCCTGTTCTACAGAGTATGTTTAAGGACAGCCAAAGGTACACAGAGAAACCTTGATTCAAACCTCCCCTGCAACTCCTGCGCCAAAAAAAAAAAAAAAAGGAAAATAAAATGAAACAGATTTTAGCCAGGCATGATGGTACATGCCTTTAATCCAAGCACTTGGGAGACAGAGGCAGGAGAATCACTTTGAGTTTAAGGCCAGCCTAGTCTACAGAGGGAGTTCTGGGACAGCCAAATCTATTAGAAGGAGAAATAATGTCTTAAAAAAAAAACCCTCCAAAAGTAGAGATATTGTTTCTAATGGCAGCCTGTAGGATATTGTTTTCAAAATTAGAAGTTTATGATGCATCAAAAATAGGTGAATTTAGACACTTAAAACACTTACCTCTGTGGCCAGGTTCTCTGGGCCCTTGCTGATCATCAGCCCTTCTTTGGTTCTGCAAGTCTGAAGACTTAGGGAATCTCACAGTTGTATAAGTAATCTCCTCATCACCCATCATGGAAGTAAGTAAACTATGGTCTGTGTTAAAATCTGCCCTTGAGTGATTTCTAAAGAAAAAATTTAAATGTCCACATTTAGGAAGGTACCTGGATCTGATGCTGCAGAGGGGTGGGAAGGGGTGGGGTCTGATTCATTCCCCTAATGATCGAAACACCCTAAATCACATGGACTGACCCTGTTTTCTACTAGAGGTGAGAAGTCTTTGAAGATTTCTTCCATTTATACATCCAATGGCCTCAGAACTTATTATTAGGAGATACAAAAAGAATTAAAAATTTACTAATAAGTCATTGTAATATTGACAGAACACATATATAAAATGTTAGCCAAAATTGGTACTACCACAAACCATTGAAATACTTTTAAACTATCAAATGAAATAATAAAAAAATCAAAGCTTCCTGAATAAAGAAAAATTTTTGCTTTAAAATTATTTACATGTTTTGATAAACACATGAATGTAAAAATGTTCTTATAGTCCTTTCAATCATGCATGACTATCAGAGTTTCCTAGACACAACCTTGAAACAATATGTGAAATTTAATACTGCTGCTGATTAACATTTTGGGCTGAAAATACACAAATATCTCTCCTGAGATGTTCAACCTCTCCACTCAGTCGCATCCTACATATTATTTTCAAGAGTCAAGCCTGATAAATGCATGAAACTACAGAATATCTTACTGAGTGGGGTAACCTAGACCCCAAAAAACAAATATTGCATGTTGTCTCACATCTGAGGCTCCTGACTCCAAGTCCTCAGACATGCTGCAGAACCTGGAGTAACTGCAGCAACCAGGAAAGTGGAAAGGGGATTGCAGGGGTGAGGTGTGGGAGCAACAGAGAGGGGCATAGCAGGGTACAACCTGAAGGTTTAATTTCTAATCATTCCATGTACATGATTATTTCACATAATATATTCTAGTATATGATGCTACAAGAGACACCTATATGAAAATAAATTCTGTCACTACGCAGCAATCATTATTTAATGCCCATAAGGGATCTAATCTGATAATAGATACCAATGTATTACTGAATGTAGCTAGAGTTTTCCTGCCTGGCCCACAGTCAGGATAAATCTCTCACCTGCCAGTCCCATAGCCGCTCAAACCCGACCAAGTAAACACAGAGAGTTATATTGCTTACAAACTGTATGGCCGTGGCAGGCTTCTTGCTAACTGTTCTTACAGCTTAAATTAATCCATTTCCATTAATCTATACCTTGCCACGTGGCTCGTGGCTTACCGGCATCTTTACACGCTGTTTGTCATCGTGGCGGCTGGCAGTGTCTCTCTGACTCAGCCTTCCACTTCCCAGCTTTATTCTCCTCCTTGCCCCGCCTATACTTCCTCCTGCCTAGCCAATGGCCAATCAGTGTTTTATTGATTAATTAGCAACACATTTGCCATACATCCCACAGCAACTGAATAGTAACTATTTGTAACTTACCTTATCCCTGACATCAGTAACTGAGATGACAGCCAGCAGATAGTATGGATATTATGGAAAACAAGCTTCACATGTGACAAAATCCTCTAGTTCTTTTAATTGATGAAGTTTTCTGAAATTACTTACATTTTGCCTTATTTCTTGAGAAAAGGAATCTTTCTGTTACAGAATTCTTTTTCAAAATCTTTAGTTATTATTATTGCTGTTGAGGGTGGGGGTATCAAGGCTTCCCCATCAATCCCACTATCAGGTCACACCATCTGAAATTCTCTAGAAAACATAAGATCATGTGATAGAAAAACAATAAAAGCAGCTATTACCTGTGTTTTGACCTGAAATGATTATTGCTGAGGGAATTGATCCCCAGTTGGGGGACAGGTTGATGTTTTCTGTTCTGTATGCTCTCAAAGGCTCCAAGAGAAAAGGCAGAACTGAATCGCCTCTGACTGATGTTCAAGCTCATGATTTTCTGCCCCTCCTCTTGACCAAAAAGAAAAGAGGAAATTGCATGATGAAAGCTGATGCTGACGGATAGGAAAGAGCCAAGCTACCATGTCAGATGCTGCAAATCATTTCCATAATCGATAATTGAAGACCGAGAAGATAAATGTATCTGCTAAAAAGAAAAAAAACAGTAAGTATCCTTTTCAAAAACACTAGTAAAAGGAGATGACTGAAGTCCTTCCACTCCTAATTTTGTAGTAGGTTGATTGAAAGTTTTTCTTGCATTACTATTTGAAAAAAAATTAAAATTGCTTTCTGTTTTTGAATTATGTTTATTACAGCTAAATGTGTTTTAGGAATTACTTTTAAGCACTGATATTTCCGCTATAAAAGTCTTACTGTATGCTCTCCTACCTTTTTATTCATAGAGAATGTTTACAGTGGTCATTGATGCCTTTCCATTCAGAGTGGTCTTATGGCTGATGTTTTCATGGTGATGGCATTGTGCATGTTCAGAAAATACTCTACCACTGAGTAACAGACTCAGACTTTTGGTTGTTTTGTTTTGAGTTTTTTGGTGTTTTTTTCTTTTGTTTGATATAGCAATTGTTATATCATACCTATTAAGTAGCCCAGACTGGCCTCAAACTCTGAGACCTCTTGACTCAGTCTCTTCAGTGCTGGGAGTTTACCTGTATACCATCACACCAATTTAACACCATTGTGGTGGTATTGTGTTCTCCAAAATATTGTTTACCTTAATAAACTTATCTGGGGTCAGAGAACAGAAAAGCCACTCGATACTTAAGATAGGCAGTGATAGCACACGCCTTTAATCCTAGCATTCAAGAGGCATAAATCCATGTGTTCAAGGACACAGCCAAGCATGGTGACTCACACCTTTAATCCTAGAAAGCAAGCCTTTAATCCCAGGGAGTGGTGGTAGAAAGCAGAAAGGTATATAAGGTGTGAGGACCAGAAACTAAAGGCATTTGGCCTGGTTAAGCATTTAGGCTTTTGAGCAGCAATTCAGCTGAGACCCATTCTGGTCAGGACTCAGAGGCCTCAAGTCTGAGGATGCAAGACCAGCTGAGGATCTGGTGAGGTGAGGTAGCTGTGGCTTGTTCTAGCTCTCTGATCTTCCAGTGTTCACCCCAATACCTGGCTCACAGGTTTGATTTCATTAATAAGAACTTTTAAGATTCATGCTACATACCATGTTTCTAATTCAACTTTTCTAATAAATAATAAGCATTTTTCATTTTATAAATATTGATCTATAAGATTTTTAAAGATATTTAATTATTAATCAATTCTATACAGAACAAATTAAGTAATTAAGTAATCTCTTACTGTTGAATATTTAAACTATTTACACTATTTTGTTGTTAATTTAAAAACTATATGGGCTATACTTTAGAACATACTTAGACATTTTATGCATGAAGTCATGTGATCAAAGGAGATAGACATTTAAGGAACTCTAATATTGATTACCATACACCCTCTAGTCTACCAGTTCTATGTGAAAATAATCACAACTGCTTATGTTTTGAAGCTAAGATAAGGTGAATTTTTATTCCAAGAGTTTTGCCCATGAATTTGTTATGAGAATTCCTGCAAAGAAGCTTTGTCAGCAAAGAGTGATTTACTAATCACTGATTGAAAACTGCAGTGAAGTGGAAAGGTTGGAATGTTGTAGATCCAGAGGCTAATTACTTTGTTATGTGATAGCTTTATCCCCCTTAACAGCCATTCCTTGCACACCTGTGTCAGAATTAACATCATGTAACTAATAGATAAAAACTTGGTGAAATCTATTAACTTAGCAGACCACTAACTTCCACTGGAAGCTAAGAATGTCATCTCATGGCCTACAAAAATGCTTCCCCCATCTTTCTGTACCCACCTCTCTGATGTACTCATGAATATACGTTATATTTTCCTTGATTTGTAACTTTTCCAGCTCTGTAAAACTACAAAAGTTCATGAGTATGCTTCCACATTGAAACATGGAGCTATGGTCACTCAAAATGGCTCCAGAAGAAACTATCTCTTCAAACCTGATGGGTTGTTTTTGATGAAACCCATTTAAATTGTTCTTCAAATCAAATGACAGGGGTTAATGGAGCACTGGGATTGGAGAATGAGGAAAGGGCTGGAGAACAGAAGAGGAACTAACAATACAATGACAAACCTAATCCCACTTGACTATAGCAGAGGTGAACTTCCTGCTTCTCTCTTCCTTTACTAACTTCTAGCCAGCTTTTAATCACTACTCTCTTAGCTCCCACCTCCAATGCTTCCTCCTGTTTCAGAATTTGCTCCTGTCCTCACAACTAGGTTATGCTGCCTCTGTCTTACATGGCCAGTTTCCGTTTTTTTTTATTATTCCTTTTGTAGACTTAAAAAACTTTTAAATTTATTATTATTATGTCTAATGAGTGTGTGTGAGTTTGAATGCATGCATGCCATGGGTTGCAAGTGGGAATAAGAGGAAAATTTTGGGAATTAGTTCTTTTCTTCCACTTTGGGTTCCATGGATCAAGTTTGGGGAGGTCGTCAGGCTTGTGTGGCCAGTGCTTTTACCAATGGAGACATCTCACAGGTCCACTTCATGGTTCTTAAACCCTGATATCTCTGAGCCACTGCTCAAGTCTACCATTATCGTATACCAAATGTCTCTTGAAACAGTTCACAGACATTATTTCATCTCAACAGTGTGAGACAAGTTCATTGGGTGCAATGTGGATGCTTCCAGAATACCTCTAGTTAGTCAGTTTTTTATCCATTCCCACATCCTGGGGCATCCTTCTATCTCTTTTCTACACACACACACATACACACACACACACACACACACACACACACACACACACACACACACCTTAAGACTAAATAAATATAGCCTGGGTTTTAGCTTGCCACAAAGTATGGATCTGGGAACTAGAGAGACTTGAGTGGAAATACCAACAAGCTCCTGTGACTTCAGGTAAATCAGATCATTCACAAAGTCATTGACCACAGCAAAACAGAAATGCAATTTCCCTCCAGGATTGCTGTGAAGATTTTTTTTTTTTTTGGTTTTTCAATGCTGTGAAGATTTAACAAGATATACAGATACACAAATAGCTTTTTGTTTTGTTTTAAGTTTTCCTTGTTTGTTTGTTTAAGACAGGTCTCACTACATTGCCCTGCCTGGCCTCACAAGTGATTGGATTAAAGTATGAGCCCAAGTTTCACAAAGTTTTTAATCATAACCTGGCCAATAGAATGGTAAACATGCATTCAACATTAAACATTATTATTTGTAGTCCATGACTCCAATCTTTCCTTACTACATAAATTTGAGCAAAACACTGAATCTTCAAACCTTTTATTCCCCACATGGTCATTAAGTTTGTCAGATATTCCCTAGGGTTGGAATAATTGCAATCAGGAAGATAGAGAGAAACTCTAAGGTTTCAAAAATAACTATTTTTTGAGCTTTCTAGAATGCAGAAGCTTTTCTCAGCCACAGGATGAGCTAGATTTTCTACCTGACCATGTCAAAGAGTGCAGATGTTTGGAAGACAGAATAGGGATGGTCCATGAACCAAAATGAGGAACTGAGAGATCTTCAGCAGTGAGCCAGTGCTGCTCCTGAAAATTCACAGTCGCCCTAGATGAATTTGGGGGTTGTATCACACTGCTCATGGAAACACTAGTGGTTCTTTTTACATCCTTATCTCTGCTGAGAGGAAGTCATTACTGTGGGGCCTAAGCAAGTACAGGACACGCTTTTTTTGTGCTTTCTACATACTGTTGGCCTCCCCTAACATCATGCAAAATCTGTGAGCAAGAACTCCAGACCTGTTTTGCTCATTACTGTGACCAAAGCATGAACAGGAGATGAGGTCTTATCTGTTCACTTGATGAAGAAACAGAATAGCTAACAAAAACTGACCACACATTGGGCAATTTTTTGGTTTTGGACAGAGACAGAGGATGTCAATAACTTTAAAGCCAAAAAAGCAGCAGCTTCCTCTGAGTTCTGTACAACCAAGCTCTGAATTTCTAGAAAAATGTAAATTATTAATGAGCATAAATAGCATGAGAAAATAGAGCCACTTCAGACCAAATTGGCTGACAATTCCACTGTGATTCTTTGACCAAAGTGCAACACAAAACAGAACCAAAATTCATTTCAACCTACTAATGAAACAGAAATGTTAGAAGCTAGAAAAAGGTTTTGCTTTCTTGAATTTTGTCTTGTAAATTTATTGTTTTTGTGGAAAAAAACCACATATACACACCCAAATATATATTTATTTCTCTGACTTGTTTGCTATAAAAGCCTTTGTGAAACCACAACTACCTGTTCCTTTATGTTGAGACACACACATGTCTGGTCACACATTCAAACCTTCCAGTGGGACCTTCAGACCTTGGTGGCATCATCACTTCACAGTGCAAATCGGTCTTCCTGTTTGAGGTTAAGGTGAGGGACACATTTAGTAGCCACCAGCCCACAGGGAAGGATGGGCTGACTCACTGCTTTCATTTGGAAGACTGACTGGCCCTGGACAGCTTCACACCTCTTGGTACTTCTGTCTTAAGGTGAAGCTTTCACAAAACTCAAATATTGTAAACTTCACAGCTCTTACAAAAACTGAAAGAACTCTATTTTGAGATTTCTTGTGACCATAACCACCCCATGTGTCCTAGCATTTATAATCACAGCTTTTCTAATACTCATTTGTGAATAGCATAAGGAATCAGATAGTATTTTACAACAAACAGACTACCAACCCAGGACCTACAGGTATACTGAATAAAGCCATAAACCATCTGTATAGCTAAATTAATCAACATTAAACAATGCAATAAATAAATATATAAATAAATAATAAACTAACTCTACTGATAATAGATAAATGAAAAATCAGCAGCACAGAATTATTGGATGGATTGAATATCAATGCCCACAATTGTTTTGAATTTTCAGTTTCTCAGTTAAAATGCAAGAAAAAATAATTGTAATAGCACTCTACATTCAGGTACACTAGATACAGATGAAGTGATCAGTAGCTATCACACAAATGGCAGTGGCTCCCCATGGGCGTGCACCTATACAGAACTATTCTGTTATTGCAAAATATTTAATGAACAGAGCTACTTTGCTTCTGTCTGCTTACCAAAGTTCTTAGCCTTCTAAATCTTCCATCCTGAAGTCAATGCTAACTGATTGCTTCAACAAGTAGATTGTAACTACCAGAACAGCATAAGCTTATACGGTGAATTCAGAGAGAGACTTATACAGGACACCAGCAGCAGAATTAATAATAATAATGGAAGATGAGTTCAAGTGGAAAAAAATTCAAAGAACTGGGAAACATGAGTAGGACTTGTTTTCATTAGAAGTAAAACATATGTGTAGGTACTGTATAGTCTGCTTTCTGATACTGTTATAAAACACTCAACCAAATAAAGTTGAGAGGGAGAGGTTTATTTCATTTTACATGTTACTACTCAGTATTGGAGGAATACAATACAAAAATTTAGGTGATGTCTCAGATCAGAAACCACAGATCAACTCTCTCATTGGCTTGATCCACAGCTCAGGTTTAGCTATTTTTCTTACATAGCCCACAAACTGCTACCCAGGGTTGGTACCATCCACAACTGGCTGGGTCTCCTACATCAATTAATAATTAGGAACCTGCCTCCAAAGACATATCCACAGGTCAATGTGACAGAATGAATTCTTCTAGGTGTGTCAGGCTGACAACCAAGATTACCCATTACAAGTCCCACACATTTACAACTTGGGATATCACTGCTGAACCACAACCTTTCCTTTCTTTTCCCCAACATTTCAGGTTAGTATAATAGAACACACTTTGTCACTTTTAAGAGTTAACAGTTTTTACAAATATTTCCAATGATTTAAAAGTCCAAGTGTTTTTTAAAAATTTAAAGTTCTTAATTGTGGCTGATATTTAACAAAAACTGTGTTACACACCTTCTTATTGAAGAAATGAAGATGCATGAAAGGAAAAAAATAGATCTACGAAAAATCAAAATTCAGTTATGTCAATTCATGTTCTACAGCTGTATCTGGCTACTGAAATTTACTCATGAACTTGTGGCTTCAGACGGCCTGGGCATACCACTTCTCTATATCTCTGCATAGCAAGTATCAAGCCAGCCAGTGCCACACAGTGATACCCTGTCTCCAAAACCAAAATAAGCAAACAAATGGGAAAAAAATAAATTTAAGCTGCATGAACCATTTAGAAAAAAAAAAAAAACAAAATAAAACTGTACCACAGGTAACTCCTAGGCAGGTTACTCAGGAGTCTTTTGCAAAGCCTGTTTACTTATTCCTGGAGAGGGGGATCTCTAAAAGGTATCTTTTCTTTGAGGCTCCTGAGTCCTGTGAGAATACTTGAGCATCCTTAATATCTCTCCACAAAGGAGAGCTAACAGGCAAGACTCATGAGAGTCTTCTGTGGGTGATCACAGCTTCTCTGATTCAAGCGATGGCAATGGTCATGCCCAAACAAGATGGTACAAAGCTGGGTTACAAGTTGGAGCTTGGTTGCACACCTGTAATATCAATACTGAGGTTTCAGGGAAGGAGGATCAACAACTCAAAGCCATCCTCCTCTGTAGAGTGAGTTTGAAGATAGCCTGGGTGATGAAATCCTAACCCCACAAAATCAACAACAAATGAGCAAACCAAAATCTGGACTCCACACAGTAAGAGAATAAACATTGTTTTTTCTTGAGCCACAAGTGTGTGCTGTTCATTAGAACAGCCCTAAAAACTAACACAGTTAGAAAAATAATAGATACTTAATAATTTTAACAAAAGTCACAAATACATTAAAAGATAAATTTTACCCAAATTAACAGATAGAAAACCTAAACTGTGTTACATCCATTAAATAAATTTTGTTCTTAATCTAGTAAATACCTTACCCCAACGATATCTTCAGGCCTAGATTATCACTTGGTGATCAAATATTTAAGAAAAGAAAATACAAATCCTTCCAAAAATTAAACTTTCAAATATACAAGAATGACTTCTAAAAACTCCAATAAGCATTTAAGGTCAGGGTTTTCTCCATATCCTAAACATAAAAGGGCCAACTGTGATGGGTCACACCTTTAATCCCAGCTTTTGAGAGGCAGAGGCAGGCAGACTTCTGTGAGTTCAATGTCAGTCTGGTCAATATAGTGAATTCAAGGCCAGTCAAGGCTACAGAGTAAAAACTTTTCTCAAACAAACAAGCAAGCAAACAAACGAATATGTTTTTAAAGAGATTTATATGACTCACATTCAGAATTGTAACAATTAAAGAGACTTGAACAGGAATACTGCCAAGAGATCAAGGCCAACCTGAGCTACATACTGAGTTCTAGGCCAGTAAAAGAAACAGTGTGAGACCCTGTCTCAGAAAATATAACAAATGAAACGGGGGAAGAAAGAAAAGGAGAGAAAGCTGCAGGCTAATCTGTTACAAATATAAACATAAGCACTCATTAAAAATATTACCCAAAAAGATAAACAATGGGGAGGAATGCCATGACAGATTTATGGGGATCACATGGCTATGGCAATCATGATGTCACAACATCTTTGGTTGCTTGCTTAGTGTCTGTACAAGATCGACCCATGAACAATCAGTCATAGATTGGGAGGGACTCATGAGGCCCAATCCTCCAAAGGGAACTATGGGCTCTCTCTGGCTTTTGGAGGAGAGGAAGTTACTAACTTCAGTGAGGTAGACACAGCTGAGTAGCTCTGGCTCCAGTTGCTAGTTTCACACCCATGTGCCTGTGCATGTCCCAGGTTAAAGTCTGTGTGTTGCAAAACAAATACAAAACCACAAAAAAGACATGAATGTGGGATGAAGACTTCACAGGCATAGTGTTGATGGTGATGGGCAGGCATCGAAGGCCACAGGGACTGAGTATGACCAGAATGTGTTAAATTCATATATGAAATTGTCAAAGACTAAATTAACTTGTATAAACACACATATTCCAAGCAGGCAAAGCTATATAAAATGGAGGAGGAAAGGTTTATTTGACTTACACTTCAGCATTGCTGTTCATCATCACAGGAAGTCAGGACAAGAACTCAAACCTGGCAGGAACCAGGAGGTCGAATCTAATGTACAGGCCATGGAGGGGTGCTGCTTACTGGAAGCTTCCCATGGCTTGCTCAGCCTGTTTTCTTATAGAACCCAGGACTGTGAGCCCAGGTGTTGCACCACCTACAAAAGGTGGGCCTTCCCAATTAATCACTAGTTAAGAAAATGCGCTAAAGACTTGCCTACAGCCAGATCTTATTGAGGCACATTCTCAGTTGAGATTCCATCTTACAGATGTATCTAGCTTATGTCAAGTTGACATAAAACTAGCCTCCACAATGGTTCTTGAAGAGATGTACATATTTTTAACTCATATTTCTCATGACTTACAGTGGGAACATTTTGATTTCCTACACACTCCAAGGTCAAATTTGATATTTTTAATGTCAGAGTCAAAAAAATAAAGACATCATAAGTCAATAACCATTTTTGAACTAAAGGACATTACAAGTGAAAGCATTGATGATAGTGAATGTGAAGAAATATCAACATTGATATAACTCAGAAAACTGACAATTATTAATATGGATTATGGAACACATCATGTTACTAGATCAATACTAAATTTCTTGCATCTTATCATTTTAATATGATGCTATTATAGGAATGGCTTTGAAAATATTTATGGACAGTTTAGTACTATTGTTATGATCATCATTTTTAATATGCTTCATGAGACAGAGTCTCTTTCTGTAGCCCATGATGGCCTCAAACATACTATGCAGCCTAGACTGCATTCAAACTCAAATACTTACAAGATTATAAGTCTGAGTCATGATATCCAGCTGGCCTCAGTGAATATTACTGTATCCACGGGTTTTCAATTTGATAGCAAATAGGTCAGACAGACAGACAGAGAGAAGAGAGAGAGAGAGAAATAGAGAGACAGAGATAGAGAATGAGCACAAATGTGGACTATGAATGTTTGTATGAGTTTCTTGAACTAGCCTAGCAACTACTCATCAAATCTGAAATTGTATTTTATAGAAAATAAATCCTTTCTAAACATTAGTTCTTCTACCTGCAAAAAATAACAAACACTGACCAACCAACTGACAAATAGAACCCCAAAACTGTATCGTAGTTCTTATTTGTGATGTCAAAGCAATGGAATATTGAAACGGTTTATCCTAGAGATGATGAGTCAGTTGTGTGAGCTATTAACAGCATTCTGGATTTGGTTCCATGGGTCATTCAGGAAACAAAGGATGATTCCTCAGGACTTGGAACAAAGAGCATCCATTCTCCAGACATGAGCTGCTGTGTTTAGTAGGAAGGGAGAAAGCTTTAGTGTGTGTTAAGTTAGATTTCAGTAGAACATCTCTTTTCTTTCCAGTTCATTGCCATGTTTGCTCAGCTGACTGAGTCCTTCGGTTAATAAATTCAGTCATTAAGTAGTCACAAATCGTCACAGGATACCAACAAAGATGACAAAGTGTCCATTTTTACTTCTCCTTTATACTATACTTGGAACCAGGGAATTTATCCATTCTCTTTTCACAGATACAGGGTCGGTTTATAGCACAGTCACCATCATGTATACGTACAAAACTGAGATATGCACAGTCTCCATCTTTGTGTAATAGTTTCACCATTGTCAAATTACTGTAAACAAAACACACAATGGGCAGTTATTAAAATTTGAAACTTGTATTGATGTGATGTAGCCATGATTTTAAAAACAATTTTTATTGACCAAAATATACAGAATATAGAATTAATTATGTTTTACTAAAGGTTTTTTGTTTTCTCTAAACTCATTTTAAAAAGGTCTTGGGCCAGTGACACAGACCAGTGGCTAGAAGCCATTGCCACCAAACTTGACAGTCTGAGTTCAGACTTCGGATACCACAGAGTAGAAGAAGAAAAGTGACTCCTTCAACTGCCTCTAACTACAGATGTGCTGTGACATGGGAACACACATGCATACATTCACACAAAAATAAATAAATGTAATAAAAATAAAAAATAAAAATATTCTCTTGATCACAATTCAATTCAATATCTATTCCACATTGTTCGTTTTTCATCTATAAGTAAATTTAATTTTTAGTATCACCAAAAAATCATTTTACACTAAAGTTTATTTCCTATGATGCTTTTTGGAATAAAGATGTTTTAAAAACTAGAAAAATATAAATGTATGTGACACACAGGACAGGGTTTCTTGGCTTGGGCAACACAGTGAGATTTATCCAGGTAAGGCTGATAAGAATATGTATAAAAGAGAATAAAACAGGGAATGAAATCCACCAAACTCCATGGGTTGTGATGTGAAAGGGATAAAGCTTCAATAAAAGGTCATCATTTGTGAAGCCCTGGATTCAAGCCAGGTAGAAATAGTGTGTTCAGATTTACCATAGGAACAGCAAAAGATGACAAATGAAACTAACTGGCCTTTGGGGTATAATCAGAACAGGTGAGGTACAATAGGAGTGAGTATACATATTAGAGAGCCATGAGACACCGTTATGAGTACAATCAATAAAGCATGTGTTTTAAACATGAGTGAAGAGGAAAAGACCGAGTAGACACTAACTATTCACAAGATCCACATGGAGCACACATTCTGCATCATGACCTCTTTACTTTACCTCCATGGAGATGCCCATTTGGAGCTCTACACAAGGAAGACAAGTTAATCTAATAGCTGTTCACTTGGTCTACTAGAACTGGACATTGAAACAGATGTCCAAGCTACTGCCTCTTCCCACTAGAGAAAATGCTTCTTGTGGTGAGATAAATCTCAACACCAGGCTTTTCTACTGAATCCTCAGTTCTAGCCCTAGTAATCATACCATCATCAGGGGGCAGTTTTGTAGCATAGTAAAGGTCTACAAAGATATTACCACCTAGATGTAGTCATTTTTTCAGCCACTGGCACCTCATACCAAATGCTACCATTTGCCCAACTCTGACTCTGTATGGTGCTCTAGGCTGTAAATAAATTCATTAACTCTGTGGTCAGTCATGGTAGAAGACAGCATCCATCCTGGTGCTTGGGAGGTAGATGCACAAGTGGGGCTAGCTTGTATGAAATGATACTCAAATAGAAAAACAAAACTAATATACCAACAATAATAATCTGTGTGCTCGATTATATTAAAACATCTTGTAAGGCTGTCTGTATCTGTCCTCTGGCCACCTCTGTGACAGCCTGCATGAGAGTATCTTTAGAGGAGAGAGAGGAAATTGTTTTCCTGCAGATTTGGAACCTAGCTGTCTGCACTGGCTGGACCACATTCAAACAGAAGTGACAAGACCTGTCATGTACCCAGGCACTGAAAAAAAGCTTCCTGAGACAGTTACTACTGTGAATAACGTGCTTCAGATAGTTTCTTCAGCCAATGAAGAAGAAATTCAGTAAATGGCTCAAAGAAAATGACATCACGAAAAAAATCCAGCAGAAACAGTACATTCAGTGCATAAAATTTCAGACATTAGGATTTCAATCTAACACTTATAAAATAAGAATACTTGATATCTTTCAAGTGACAAAGTACAGACAGGCACGGTCACACCTGCCAGTAGTCTCAGAACCTGCAAGTTGGAAACACAAGGATCAGGTGTTCAAAGCCAGCCTGGGATACATGAATTGCTACCTAAAAGCAACAAAGTTAAAATTAAAATGATTATTTAATGATATAAAAGATATTTAAAAATTATAATTAACTTCTCCATTTCTGGTGAGAGTGAAAACTTATGCAGCCACTTTGGAAAGTGACATGGTTGCTACTCAGAAAATTGGTAATTAACCTACCTCAAGACCAGCTATGCCACTCTTGGGCATATATCTAAAGGATGCTCCATCCTACCACAAGGATATTTGCTCAATTATGTTCATAGCAGCTTTATTTATAATAGTCCAATGACTATTATGAATTACTGCATGTGGGGGTCTCCCAAGGGCATGCCAAGAGTGCAGATAAACATAGTGGGCAGATACAGTGGTGAGCTGGGCAGATGCACGCCATGTGGCATCGCGACTATGGCAGTGGTGGTGGCAAATAATTTGCAACCCAGACACTGCATTCATGTGGAGAGTTATTATAATAAAGAGATGAAGAGAAGATAGGAAAGAGAGAGACAGAAAGAGAGAGAAGGGGAGAGAGAGAGAGGGGTCAAGGGTGCACATCTCATGGAGGAAAAAGGTGGAAGAGAGAGAGGAAGGGGGAGGAGTTTTTCCTTAGAATGAAGTTTTTACATCAGGACTACATCAATGCCATCAGGTGGGTCAGAATACTAACTTTGGTTTCCAAGGGGCAGATCAGAATATTAACAGCCATAAACTGGAAACAACCTAGACATCCATGAAAAGCAGAATGGATAAAGAAAATATGGTCCATTTACACAATGGAGTATTATGGAGCAGTTAAAACAATGGCTAATCTCTGTGAGTTCCAAGCCAGCCTGGTCTACAAAGTGAGTTCGAGGAAAGGCACACAGCTACACAGAGAAACCCTGTCTCAAACAAACAAACAAACAAACAAACAAACAAAAAAACAGTGGCACCATGAAACTTGCCACCAACTGGATGGAACTAGAAAAGATCATCTAGTGTGGTAACCCAGGCCTAGAAAGACAAATATTAGCTCTAAACTAAAGGATAGCCATGCTACAATCCCAAGACCCAGTGAAGCTAAGTAACAAGGAGGGCTCAAGGGGGGCGGGGTCAATGGATCTCATTGTGAAGGGGAAATAGAATAGACATTGCTGATGGAAGGGAGGGTTGTTCTGGATTGGGGTGGATGGACATGATGAACCAGAGGGATCATGTGGGGAAGATGGAGGAAGAGAGTCCAGAGAAAGACAACTGGAATGAGGGTCATCTCTGGGATGAGCTAGAAACCTAGTGCAATGGAAACTCCCAGGAATCTATGAGGGTGACCCTAGCTAACAGTCCTAACAATGGGGGAAACAGAATCTGAACAGGCCATATCCAATAACCAGGTAAGACATCCAGTGGTGAGATTCGGACCCCCAACTGAGCTGCAAAACCTTCAATCTACAGTTTGCCCTACCTACCAAGAGATACTAGGGTAAAGGTGGTGTAGAAATTATGGGGATAGACAACCAATGACTGTCAAGCTTAAGACCCATACCATGAGTGGGCGCCCACCCCTGACACTGCCTGGAGGACCAGGACCAAGAGGCCAGGTAGTCCAGAGACCTAGGATAGAGCTGAACACTACTGGAAAAAAAGTGAATGAAATGATTCATAATAATGTTCTACTATACTCATAGATTGTTGCCTAGCCTAATTGCCACCAACAGATGGAAACATGAAAGAGACACACAGTCCAACCGCAGGAAGACCTTGGGGAATCCTGTAGGAGAGGGGAGGAATGATTGTGAGAGCCAGAATGGCACAAGAAAACCACGGAATCAATTAACCTGAGGTCACAGGGACTCAGGGAGACTGAACCAAAATCCAGGGATCCTGCATAGGACTGACCTAAGCCCGCTGCATATATGTGACAGTTGTGTGGCTTGGTTTATTTTTTTTTTCTTTTGTGGATCTCCTAACAGTGAGAGCAGGGGCTTTCTCTGACTCTGTTACCTGCTTTGGGGACCTGTAGATGGACTTTTCTTTTGGGCTACCAGCTCTCCAACAATGACACAGAGACTTATTATGAATTACAAAAGCTCAGCTGATAGGTTAGGTTTGTTTCTAACTAGCTCTTATAACTTAAATTAACCCGTTTATATTCATGTACCTGTTGCTACATGACTCATGGCTTTACTTCTTCTCCTGCATGTCTGTTCCCTCTCTGTCTGCTGGTGACTCATTGTGTCTCCTCCCTTCTTCCCAGCATCCTTTGTGCCTGGGAATCCTGCCTAGCTATTGACTGTTCAGCTTCTTATTAAACCAGTAACAGTGACACATCTTCACAGTGTACAAAAAGAGGGACCCCTCTTCGTACTGGGTACATCCTTCCTCAATAAGAGGAGGTGCCTAGTCTTACCACAAGTTGATATACCATGCCTGGCTGGTATGTCATTGGAGACCTGACCTTTTCTGAACAGAAAATAGGAGTGGATTAGAGTGTGGGAAGAAAAGGGAGGAGAGGAAAGAAGGAGGGAAGACTGTGACTGGACTGGAAAAAAATTAATTAACTAATTATTTTTTGTTATCAAGACACGTTTCTGTGTTAACAGTGCTAGCTGTCCTGGAATTCACATTGTGGACCTCGTTTACCTTGAACTCAGAGAGAGCTGCCTGCCTCTGCCACCAAGTGCTGGGACTAAAGGCCTGAACTACCACCCCCCAGTAATAAATTTTAAAAATTGTAAAAAAAGACAACCCCACAAAAAAGAAGAGTATTTTTTGGTTTTTTGTTCATTTTTTTTTGATTGGTTATGTTCTAGGAGTTGGATAATAAACATTGTTTTTAAATACATATATATACATATACATATACAAACCTGCACACACACACACACACACACACACACACACACGCACACACACACATGCCAACGGTATTTTTGGATAAAAACAGAATTTTTAGGAGAGAAATTTTAATAATAATATTACTAAAAACATCAATAAGCAGGGGGAATGGTAATGTGTGATATAAAAATGGAGGGAGGAATTCTGAGAATTATAACATCAAATGTCGATAGTACTGGACATAAAGAACAGGAGAGGATCAAAGGTCGATTAACCAAAACTAAGGGTTTATAAAAGGCCTTATGGACACCCACTAGCTAATAAGTATGTAGATGACCAATACAAAGTAGACTCTTTGTTCCTTTGGTGGTTTGGGGTTGGGGTGTGTTTGTGTGTGTGTGTGTGTGTGTGTGTGTGTGTGTGTGTGTGTTTTAATATTTTTATCTGATTGGGTGTCTTTTACTTTATCTTCACTTTTGTTTTTGTTATGGGGAGAGAAAAAGAAAGAACTTGAGGAGGATGTGGGAGATTTTAAATGGTAGGAGAGCTGATCAAAATATATTCCAATGAAAAATGAAATTGAAAAGGAAAATATATCCATAAAAAGAGTTAGAACCACTGCTGTGGGATGTTCTCCATGCTGTGAATGTGTTGTTCTGATTGGTTAATAAATAAAGTGCTGATTGGCCAGACAGGAAGTATAGATGGGACAATCAGAGAAGAGAATTCTGGGAACAGGAAAGCTGAGTCAGAGAGGCTGCCAGCCGCCACTATGAGAAGATGTTAAGATATCCGTAAGCCAGGAGCCACATGGCAACTTACAGATTAAAAGAAATGGGTTAATATAAAACATAAGAAGAGCTAGCTAGAAGCCTGCCATGGTCATACAGTTTACAAATAATATAAGTCTCTGTGTGTTTACTTGGTTGGGTCTGAGTGGCTGCGGGAATGGCGGGTGAGAGAGATTTGTCCTGACTGTGGGCCAGGCAGGACCAGAAAACTCCAGCTACAAACCACAGAAAACATGAGTTATTAAATAAAAATCAAAGTATAAAGCAGGAGATACATCCAGAGGAATTATTGGTCAGAGAGACTACAGAGGTCTCCACACCAGCACAGCATATTGCCATTACCTTTGGTTACCAACCATAACTACGTGGTAAGACCTGTTTGCTGATACACCATACACTGTAATGTCAGAACATAGAGAAATCAGTTTCAAATCAATCAGGAAACCTCTTTCCTTGAGCTATTTTTCAAAGGATGAGAAGGTGATTTGAAGGCTGCTGGGGGATAAGAGAAATGAATGGTCTTACTCAGCACTGAAGTCTGCATTCTTCAATACTGACCTGCTAGGCAAGATGTTCTCAATGGTACCATTGTTACCGGATAACTAACTGTTTTCTTATTAGAGTTGAGATCTTTACTATATAAGTGATATCATGTTTGCTATTGTAATCCAAATCAAAAGCCAATGATTGTGGAGGTCAAGGGCCCTACGTTGGAAACTGCTACAATCATGTTGATAAGTGGGCATGTAGTCAAACTGTACTCTTAGTACAAGTGTTTATGGCCTAGACCTGGGCTGCTCTTGACCTTGGTCAGAGAAGCTTCTTTTGCAGTAGGCAGTAATCAGTACAGAGCAGCAGAACTAGTCAAAGTTCAGAAGAGAAGAGAAAATGTGTTTAGCTAGCCCTATGAAGACAACTTCAACTCCCTTCCCTTCAAAACCATCCCAAGACTCAGGGAACAATAGGGAAGAGAAAGTAGGGAAAAAATATAAGAGCCTGATGATAAGAAAAGCTCTATGAAATCCTGCAATCTGGACATGACAAGGCTTTCCTACTCACAAACTCACAGCAGCTGTGGTAACCTATATGAGACCAGAACAAGATTCCACCATAGTTGGGGTGGGGCCCTCTAGCTCTTAAGGAGATAGTATTATTAGGTGACTGCTATTGGAAATGGGAGACACATTCTTTATTAAGGTTGTGGCCACTGGGAGGTGTCCTTGCTCCAGCGGATGGCCTGCAAACATCCACCAGTGGACAGCATCAAGTAAGAAAACATGAGTTAGATGGGAACACCTTAGGTGCAGTCAGGGGAAGGTTGAGAGGACAAGTTGTGGATGATATGATCATATTTCATTCTGTATATGTATGAGATTTTTAAGAAATGGTATTAATAAAGAAAATCAATGAAGAGTTTTCTATCAGAACGAACTTAGAGCTTATAGACTACAGCAACCTTGAAATGAAAAGTAGATATGTTTTGCATATATATTGTGTTTTTATATTTATAAATTAATAATTATATAAGCTAACTACAGAAACAAGTCAAGTGTATGTTTAAGATACACTCATAAAATTATTCACGATGATCAAGTTATTTCACATGATCCTAATCTTTGGTTTTTTGTGCCCTCTGCATCTTAGAACACACAACCCTGAGTTATGTTCAGTATTACGTCACTAGCAGTCAGTTTCTAAAACATTCCTCTTCCCTGTCTAACACTTGCTCAAACACTGTGTGATGCATCTTGTCCTGACCTGTGAACTCCATAGAAAATGAGGAAAGCCATGTGAAATGAGAGAAAAGCCTTTGCAACCCTCCTCCCAACTGTGCATCAGTGTTAGAGTGTGAGGGCTCAGGAAACTCACAGTTTAGATGGGCCATCGCCAGTCCATTGCCATTCCCCTTTGCTTCCATTATATTTTAATCCAATCCAGTGTCTGTTTTCAGTAACCTGGGACTGTAAGAACTTCTGTAAGAGAAATAACACATATTTTGATAAAATGTCTGTCTGGTAAGAAAAGAACAGGATAACAGGTCCCAGCTATTCTTATATCATTTTTCTGCTGTCCTGTCCTCCAGCACTTCAGTTCCTCCAAGTACATTTTTAAAGTGATTTCCCACTAGTAGTTCATTTATGTAAAAACCAATGATAGTTACATAAGTTATATAAAATGAAAACTTCAGGTGTCTAGAGATACTGGATTCATGAAATGATTTGTGACCGTGTTTCTCAGAGAAAGTATCACTGTGTAGCCAAGGCTGACATTGAATTCACAGTCTCCCAGCTTCAGACCCTGTCTCCTTAAGTAAGCCCAACACTTTATTAAATTATTCAAATACACATTATAGATGACCACAGGAGTATGTGGGAAGTGTCATCATATTCTAAATGACAAAGTTTTCAAGCTGATTATACAACCATTTCTCTAGAAAAATACCCTCTATGTATTTGAAGAAACTTTTTTAGTAACAAAAGTAAACAGGATCCTGGCCACTTGTTTTCCTTTAAATGTTCATTTCCAAAGATAGATCTTTTTATGAAATATAAGAATACTAGGAAGTAAATATTATGGGCAGATTCAGTGAAAATCAACTAACAGGAAAAACTGTTTATTTTCTGGTTGTCATATGATTTCCATTTTGCAGATTGGCCCAGAGCTCAGTTACTTTCTCTATTGTCATCCAGTTACCCATCTCAGGCAGTCTCACTTCTGGATAGCAAAGAGGAAACTCTGGACCATGGTCTCTCTGGGTGTAGGTTGCACTCTATGGAGATAAATAACTGTCAGTCACAAGATGTGTTATACCAAAGGGCTAAACTTATTCAGGGAAAACATGCTTCTCTGCAGGATCAGTTTGCAGATTCCTGGCAAAGGGAGGAGACTGCAAAGACAGGACTGTCTCCTTAGTAATGAGTCTCCTCATAACACCCTGTGTCCTGACACTAAATAGGAAGTAGGAAGGATGGACTGGAAAACTCTTACTGTATGATTTTTGCTCGAATTACAGGAAAATCACATACAACTGCTGAAGGACTCTTTTTTTTTCTTTTAAATATCTGGGCTCAATATTTCACTATCAAGGGTTCGAGAAGGAGTCTAAGAATAAAGAAGCCTGTAAGAGTCTATGGTACCCGTTCATCATCATCATCTATCTTCAAAAGGGATAAGCTGCAGTCCTGGCAGGTGTGTTTACATCCACTCCAGGGTTTATTGTCCATGATGAAATAATAACATTTTATGCCACAGCAGAACAAGTGTCCTTCAACAGGTTTCCCTACAACAGAGAAGGAAACGGTGAAAATTCTTATTTTCTGGTATTCTGTTAATAGGACTGTGGTATATTTTGTATATGCTTGACTGAAGATCTAGGGCAGAGCTAGTCATAGAGTTAGCCATAGATGCCAGGCAGTGGTGGCACACACCTTTAATCCTAGCACTTTATACTCAGAGGCAGATGGATCTCTGTAACTTCAAGGCCACCTTGGACTACATGACATTAATCCAGTCTAAAAGAGAAACAGAACCAGGCAGTGATGGCTCACACCCTTAATCCCAGTACCTGGGAGTCACACACCTTTAATCCCAGCACTAGGAAGGTTGAGACAGGGAGAGATATGGCTGGGCAGAGAAAAGAATATAAGGCAAGTGGAGATAAGACTCAGGGGCATTCAGTCTGAGGATTCATGGAGACAGGATCTTCCCTTTTTGGCTGAGGAGTTGGTGAGGTGAGAAGTGGCTGTGGCTTGTTTCCTCTGATCTTTCAGCATTTACCTTAATATATGTCTTCGGGTTTCTATTATAAGACCTATTAAGATTTGTCCTACAGAAGAATGTATTTATTACAAATCTATAACTAAGTAAAACCTCACAGCTCTCAAAAATTGAGACACTAGAATGCTGAGACCCCTGCACATCCATGATCTATGCAGCACTGTTCATAATAGAGATATGGATAAAATTTAAGTGTTCATTATGGATGAATCAATAGAGAAAATGTATCATATACACACAAAGAAATACTATTTATCCTTGACAGGGAAGAAATCCAAGTGGGCACGATGACTTATGCCTGCCTACAAACACAGCACACCATAGGCTGAGGCATGAGGTTCACCTCTAGTTTGAGGTCAGCCTAGGTTAAGCAGTGAATTCCAGGCCAGCCTTGACTATATATGGTGAGTTCCAAGGCAGGCTGGGCTATAGAATGAAACCATTTTCACATCTAACCCCCTAAAGAGAAATCCTGACCTAAGTGACCAACTGTGTAGTAAGAGTCTCTCAGGTGACTCCTGACTGCTTGCTGCTCACTTAGTGTCAGGACTAAGTGTCCTGTTATGAGCCGATTCATTACTAATGAGACAGCAGGCCTTTGCAATAACTTCCCTTTCTCAGAAGTCTACAAGAAAGTGTTTCAGAGAAGCATGGATGAACTTGAAGACAGATTGCAAAGTGTGACAAACTAGGGCCAGGACCATACTTTTTGATTTCACTCAGATGAGGTTTGCAGCACAGCCCAGTTCTAAGAAGCAGAGGTTTGTAAAATCCCAGGGGCTGGAGGGAAGGGAAATGAGCACTTGCTGCTCAGAGGCAGTTACATGGATGATGCAATGCTAGGTCTGCAGTCATGCACCCTGCCCACAGTGGCCCACATGCTACTGTACACATACAGCTATGCTGTTGCCTATGTTAGATGCTCTTACCTTAATAGAAATAAGAGACAAACAAGGAAGCTTTTGATGGTGATTTCCTGTTCTCCTGCCTTCAAGTGTATACCCACATGCCCTAAGTATCAAATTTGAATACTTTAAAACATGTGTAGTTTACATAGCTACAACCGTTAGATAACTTATTTATTTGGTCTGTGCTAGGGACCCACATTCTCTATTAATATAGCTTTATGTCGAACCCTTGTTTTTCTGAGAAGAGGTATCAACACTGTAGTTCAATCTGGCTTGAAATTTGCTGGACACCTAGATTGTCCTCAAATTTGCAATCCTCCTGCCTCAGTGTTTTAATCACAAGCATTTCAGATTCATGCTGCCACTTAGAGATGGTAGTTATGTTATTATAAAATAATAATATAAAACATTTTGATGAGTCTGAAATGCCTCAATGACTATTTGGGGACTTCCTCTTTTTCTCTGTCACACATTCTAAAATTTACTAGTTTTAAAGCTATTATTAGTCCTTGAATAATGAAGATCATCAACCCCTGCTATCAGGCACAGTGAGATCATATTCAAGAGTACTTTGTGAACATTAACTTTTGAAAAAAAAACTTAATAATGAATGATAAACTGTGTCAATTAATGTTAACCAGTCACGATGCAAGGAAAGAAAGTTTCCTTGTAACGATTGATATTTTTAACTCTGCGTCATTCAGTGACAGTGATACACCAGTGTGGGCACCATGGAGAAGCTCCATGTGTGCTGCAGTGAGCTTCACTATGGTCACACACAGGCCAGATCTCTGATACCCAGGCAGAAGGAGAACACACACACACACACACACACACACACACACACACACACACACGCACACAATTATTTTTATGACTGCATCCATGTAAATGCTTTAAGTCCATTTCACCCTAAGAATTTGGTAAATACTCTCTTACTGGAAACTTTCACATTCTGTCAACAAAAGAAATGGGGACTCAGATTTGACCTCTCATGAAAACGACCTGAATTCTCAGCTGTGCTGACTGAGCTTCCATCCCCTGGGAGCAGTGAGAGACAGGATGGCCACTGAGTTCTATAAACTAATATTTTCCTAATCCAAACAGGGATTTCCAGGGTTTTAGGTGCCTCCATGAGACAAGGAAACACCACCCATTAGCTCAGGGATCACCAGCATTATTAGCTGCTAACTGGACTTCAAATCTTCTAGAGAAGAATCAATACAGAATAATGCAATTCTTTATTCAATATCCCCTCCTTACCTGTGTGCTGTACACAATCAAAAACAACCTTAGTTTTCCCACAGCATCTGTTCTGTTTTCTATTGAGAGTGTCTGGTTCCTTCTGATGTTTGAAGTCATCACACTCTGTAGACTCTCTTCTCAATGTTTCATTTAAGCAGTTGTTATTTTGCATGGTGGTATTCCTTTGATTGGGGTTGTTTAGATTTTTGTGTAGTTCATGGTTTTCTTGTCTATACTGAAAAACTAAAATTAACAAAAGATATAACTAAAAATGGTTATATCTTTATATAATGGTTATAAATAATAAATGTTGAAGTTTATGATATAAAAAGGCCTCATGTTGACAACAAATATCATTACTTTGATTGCTATTTAGAAAATAACACCTCAACTAACTTATTAAAGAAATGGAAACATCAATTTCCCTCTACCAACAACTTCAGTATAAAGTAAAAGATGAAGCAGAATTAAATTACTGTGGAAGCACATTGCCTTCCAATTTCTTCATTTTTTCTTTGCATAAAACTTACAAATAAAAATCTAACGAAAAAATTCAGTCAACATTTAACATCTGCTGAAAATGTGAATTAAGAAACATGAAGAAATGGCACAATTCTCAAAGGACCAGATAGAAAGCATAATATCTAGATAAGTAGCTCTATTTTAGCACATCCTGGGAGTGATTTCCTCTAAAGATGTAAAGGAATCTAAATAGGCTGAAGTGTTAAGTTCTCTGTACATATCTTGTCTTTTTACACAACCATGTTCTCAATATAGACTGAAGGCCATCATTTCTTTTGCACAGCTGTTTCTCACAGAATGTTTACCTAAGATTCCCAGTCTCTTCAGCTCAGAAGGCAGACCATCACCAAGTTCTCAGAATGAACATGACCAGGAATGAGAAAGTATAAAAGCTCTCAACAGCCCCAAGTTAATGAAGTAGGTATATAAGAGAAAGGGACACTGTAGTGTAGCAGGAGTACAAATATCCTAAGAACTGGGCAGTGATGGTGTACGCCTTTGATTCCCAGATTGTGAAGTGAAACAAACTTGAACCAGGACCACACTTTTTGGTTTCACTCAGATGAGGCTTACAGCACAGCACAGCTGTAAGAAGCAGAGGTTTGTAAGATCCCAGGGGCTGGAGGGAGGGGAAATGAGCACTTGCTGCTCAGAGGCAGTTACATGGATGATGCAAGGCTAGATCTGCAGTGATGCACTGTGCCCACAGTGGCCCACATGCTACTGTACACATACAGCTGTGCTGTGGTCTATGTTAGATGCTCTTACCCTAATAGAAATAAGAGACAAACAAGGAAGCTTTTGATGGTGATTTCCTGTTCTCTTGCCTTCAAGGGTACACCCACATGCCCAAAGTATCAAATTTGAATACATTAAAACATGTGTAGTTTACATACCTAGAACATCTCAATAAGATGTATTTGTTTGGTCTGTGCTATTGACCCCTCACCCCGTTCTCTATTAATAAACCTTCATGTCCAACCCTTGTTTTTCTGAGAAGAAGTATCATCACTCTGTAGTTCAGGGTGGCTTGAAATTTGCTGGACACCTAGATTGTCCTCAAATTTGCAATCCTCCTGCCTCAGTGTTTTAATCACAAGCATTGCAGATTCATGCTGACACTTAAGAGATGGTAGTTATTTTATTATAAAATAATAATATAAGTCATTTTTGATGAGTCTGAAATGCCTCAATGACTATTTGGGGACTTCCTCTTTTTCTCTGTCACACATTCTAAAATTTATCAGTTAAAGCTATTATTAATCATTGAATAATGAAGATTATCAACCACTGCTATCAGGCACAGTGAGATCATATTCAAGAGTTCTTTGTGTACATTAACTTTTGAAAAAAAATACTTAATAATGAATGATAAACTGTGTCAATTAATGTTAACCAGTCACGATGCAAGGAAAGAAAGGTTCCTTGTAACGATTGATATTTCATCTCTGTGTCATTCAGTGACAGAGATACACCAGTGTGGGCACCATGGAGAAGCTCCATGTGTGCTCCAGTGAGCTTCACTATGGTCTCACACAGGCCAGGCCAGTTCTCTGATACCCAGGCAGAAGGAGAATACACACACACACACACACACACACACACACACACACACACACAATTATTTTTGTGACTGCATCCATGTAAATGCTTTAAGTCCATTTCACCCTAAGAATTTGGTAAATATTCTCTTACTGGAAATTTCCACATTCTGTCACCAAAAAAAGTGGGGAGCCGGCGGTGGTGGCACATGCATTTCATCCCAGCACTCGGGAGGCAGAGCCAGGCAGATCTCTGTGAGTTCGAGGCCAGCCTGGGCTACCAAGTATGTTCCAGGAAAGGCGCAAAGCTACACAGGGAGATCCTGTCTTGAAAACCAAAAAAAAAAAAAAAAAAAAAAAAAATTGGGGACTCAGATTTGTCCAAACAAGAAAACGACCTGAATTCTCAGCTGTGCTGACTTGAGCTTCCTTCCCCTGGAGCAGTGGGAGACAAGATGGCTAATGAGTTCTAGAAACTTAGATTTTCCTAATCCAAATGGGGATTTCCAGGTTTGTAGGCCCCTCCAGAAGACAAGGCAACCCCACCCATTAACTCAGGGATCACCAGCATTGTTAGCTGCTAACTGGACTTGAAATCTTCTGGAGAAGAATCAGTACAGAATAATGCAATTCTTTATTCAATATTCCCTCCTTACCTGTGTGCTGTACGCAATCTAAAACCTTACTTTCCCCACAGCATCTGTTCTATTTTCTGTTGAGGGAGGCCAATCCCGTCTGATGGTTGAGGTCATCACACTCTCTAGATTTATTTCTCAGTATTTCTTCCTTTAAGTAGTTGTCATTTAGTAGTATGTGATAATTTTGAGTGAGGTTTTTTAGGGTTTTTTGCAGTTCATATTTTTCTTGACTATACTAAAAAACTAAAATTAGTAGCAGACATAACTTTAAAAATGCCCATAAGGAGTAATATCAAATTATAATTTGAGAAAAAGCTTTACATTGACACCCAACATATATCATCATTTTAATTGATATTTTCACACTAAAAGAGTAATTCTTCAATTAACTCACTATAAAAATGGAAACAAGAATTTCTCGCTATTGTCAACTTCAGTGTAAACTACGTGAAACAGCTTAATAATATTACGGTGGAAGCTCCATATGTCCTGATTAATTGATGGCTTTCACAGCACAAAACTAACAGATAAATACTTAAGTAAAATGTTCAGAGAAACCTAACACAACATGAAAATTTTAACTAAGAAGTAATAGCACAGTTATCACTGGAGCAGATGGACTACCCACAGGAGGACAGACAACAATACACAGATATACAGCTGTGGTGGAGCCTGGCCCATCAGCGGTTTTCTCAAAGGATGTGATGGCATCAAACGAAAGATAAAGCTGAAGCTCCAGAACTTCTACTTCTGTGTACAGATTCAGTCTTTTCACTTAATCATGTTCTCAATATGGGCTGGGGGAAAGGCCAAAAAATGACATAATTCATTTTGTACAGCTGTTTCTTACAGCATGTATATATGAGATTCATAATAACCTGAATTCCAAAACCAGAATATCACCAACACATCTATTATCAGAAGGAACTTGATCATGAGTAAGACAGAATAAGGCAGTCCAAGGCAGTCCCAGTCACTGTAATGTTCAAGAGTTCAGGGGTCCAGAGGAAAATAAAAAACTTACAAATACCATGCTACCTGAAATGTCACCTGGTGACAGTAAATGATGGACAAAGTATTATCTTTGTGGCATAACTAGTGTCTTTTGGCATTACCTAGGCAAATGATGTATTTGAATTACTCACTGTATATCAGCCACACCGAGATTGCCATCATCAGAAGTAAGCAAAGGATCCCAAGAGCCACTGCAATGAGATGTAAGGAGATTGAGCACCCCTAAAGACATCAAAATCATCACCAGGACCATCCCATGGTCCACCACCACCTATAACCTGGGGCACCATATGAAACAAAGAAATGATACCTGTAATGTTTTAAGTAAAATTCCAGAATACAAACCAACTTCTACACCTAAGGTTTGGGGAACATCTCTAAACAGAGGAAAATAGATTGTAAAATACAGAGACTTGAGACATCTTCTGCAAGACAAGGAAGGTGCACCCAGACAATTACAAGAATATCATAGCCTAAGCAAAACATGCACAACCACAACACCAGAGGACATGCCAATATGGACAGGGAAATCTCCACATGACCCCACTCCTAGATGATGAACTACAGGCTGTTGTGGTGTTGTGTTCCCCAAAATATAGTGTACCCTAATAAACTTATCTGGGGTCAGAAAAGCCACTAGATACTTAGGATAGGCAGTGGTAGCACATGCCTTTAATCCTAGCATTCCAGATGCAGAAATCCATGTGTTCAAGGATACAGCCAAGCATGGTGACTCATGCCTTTAATCCCAGAAAGCGAGCCTATAATCCCAGGGAGTGATGGCAGATAGCAGAAAGGTATATAAGGTGTGAAGACCAGGAACTAGCAGCATTTGGCTGGTTAAGCATTTGACTGCTTAAGCTTTTAGGTTTTGAGCAGCACAGTTCAGCTGAGAACCATTTGGATATGAGGACACAGAGGCTTCCAGTCTGAGGAAACAAGATCAGCTGAGAAATTGGCCAGGTGAGGTTAGGTGTGGCTTGTTCTGTCTCTCTGATCTTCTAGCATTCACCGAAATAAATGGCCACAGGTTTGATTTTATTAATAAGACTCTTTAAGATTCCTGCTACATCAGGCAATTGATGACAGCTGAGAGAGAAAATAAATCTCTCCTCAGGATGTGCCCATAAATGTATTTCTAATACCAAGTGGTCAGCTCTAAAACATATGTATGAGCACAATGCTAAATGGAATCACAGATTGCATATATATATATACACATGCAAACATGTAACGAATAGTTAAAGGAAAAAGGAAACAATACAGATAATACATCAAAGTAGGACGTTTAGTAAGTACTGGACAGGTAACAGAAGGAAGGGAAGACAGGATATTTTAATAATGGATTAAAGATGATCAGTAAATTATATGCATATACAAATGTCATAATGAAGCCTATTATTTTATATAATTGATAAATTCTAATAAACTGTAAAAAGAAACGTTTAATTCTTAGATTTCTGGATGACACACACCCATTGTGTTTATAATTGATGTACAGAAAGAGTTCTTTAGGATATCAGATAATTTTTGCCCACTCAGCCTTGAACTTTCAGTCTTCCGGACTCAGCCCCACAGGCAGCTGGAATGACAGGCTCAAATTGTCTCATCCAGGTGCACACAGTTTCAAAAGTTCATCTTGGAAATCACTGAAGGCATAAGCAAGATACAGGTAGGAAACTCTGAACTGTAATTAGCAGCCACCAAGAGATGTCAGCTAAGCATGAAGAGGAAGGAAAGATCAACCAATGGGCTTAAGAAACTGGGAGCCAGTAGGAATATTCTGAACTCTATAGGGAAGTCAGCTCTTTTCTTGTCCATCAGTTCTGTTTTTCAGCAAAATAAGATATTTATCCTTGTGATTTGAAGTCTTGGGTTCTAGGGTCCCACATCTCATTATCACCACACTAATTTAGCAAAAGTGATCAGTTTAGAGTTTAAATATAACAACATTTGAAGGGTAAGAGAAATAGAGAGTGGAGAATTAGATCTCCCCTTCTGACGTGACTGCTGTTTCTAATGCTTGGCATAGAAGTTTGATGAAACATTTGGCCTACCTTGTTTTGGTAAGAGCTGTGTTTTTAACACATACTATTCATTTCTTTAAGATGGTATTCCATTAGAAAATTCAGTATTTCTTCAGACTGCAGTTTCTCCTTTCTAAAGCCCTCACATTTTAAACCATATTTTAGTAAAAACAACTGAAACTTGATGGTTTCTCAAATTTATAAAAATGTATTCAAGGCAGGCAAGGTGGCCCACAACTGTAATCCTAGAATGTGAGAGTCTGAGCAGGAAGAATCAAGGACTCTGAGCCACTGTTTAGTACATAGCACAGTCAAGATTGGTCCTGGCTACTTGAGACCCTGGCTCAAAAAACAAACAAAAAGCAACAATTTAAAAAAAACTAACACAAAGCAAAAAAAAAAAAAAAAAAGCAAGATAAATTATTAACATTTCCAAGTCTCATAGGTTATTTTTTAGAAAGCTTTTAACTCTTCACTTCTTTCCACTGTGATCACCTAGTACCAGCTGACCATCAGAAAAAGTAAGGCTAGGGCAGTTTTCAATGTCTGGTGTGTACAGCGAGTTGGAGGAGAACATTCACCTTTTTGTCCAACGTCTCTGGGACCTTGAGTCTCATCAAGCCTGATTGGTTTCTGTGACTCTGAGGAAGATTCAAAAACTCTTGAGTTTAAATAAGTTATCTCCTGATTGCTCATCTTGGAAGGAAGCAATGAAGATTTAAATTAAAACCTGGTCTTGGGATGATGTCTAGGTAAAGAAAAAAAAATGTCCAAGTTTAGAATATTCTAGAATTTGATACTGCGGTAGAGTAGAAGTTTATTAAGTCCTTTAAAGAGTATGGACAGTAGCTGACTTCCACAAGATATGAAAAAACTTTTTTTTTTTCTCCAGAGCTGAGGACTGAAACCAGGGCCTTGCACTTGCTGGGCAAGCACTCTACCGCTGAGCTAAATTCCCAACCCCCGAAAAACCTTTTTAACTGTTGGTCACATCAATGATTGTTGAGGGGTATGGGAAAACAGTTTGAATAGCCGAATAAAGAATTGGGTAGTGACATGGCCATAAGAATACTTGACAAAATTGATGCAGTCTTAGTAACTGACATGATTTAAAACTATTATTATTATATCAAAAATTCAAAACTTGCTTAAAACTAAATCTCTTTGCTTTTCAAGTGTTTGTAAAAGTTGTGATACATACATAGATATAAAAAGATCTTGTAGTCTTTTGACCACATTTACAAAGTGTATGCCAGAAATAATGTCCAAAGGATTATATGAAAGGAATACTACAGGAAATTAAAATTTCAGATTCTAGATGTGATAACAAAAGTCTCCTGAGTAAAAGCCAAAACATCTGTATTCATAATCACAAATGATCCCATGGACATGAACATTCCACACAGAACAGTATAGTGTATGATGTTACTCAAGGACTCTATATAAAAATAAAATTTCTACAGTGATACATGCCTTTTGTCCCAGCACTCAGGAGTAAGAAGTAGGAAGATCTTTAAGGCCAGAACATCTAGATATCAAATTTCCAAATATCCAGGACTATAGAGAGGGAATTTGTCTCAAAAAAAATGAATGAAAATTTGTCAGTAGGTATCATAAATACTCATAAATTATTTATTCTTAGAATATAAATTATTAAATCATAAGTACTTATGCTTACCTTGCTTATTCCATTAAAAATTATTTAAAGGGGCAACAAATAAGCAGGTAATATTAAAAAAATTGTTGATGGACTCAATTCATTTCTAGTACATCTAACACATTTTAATTGATAAAATTTTCTAAACTCATTTACAATTTCCCTAATTCTCTAAAAATAACATGGTTTCCTAATATAAAATTCTACAAAGTGCATAATAAACTATGTAAACTTCTTGAATTAATTACAAAGTAACTAATTTTACTGATCAGTTTTTTAATTCACAGACAACAAAAATCGTAACACATAAGAGAAGATATCTTTCTTGAAATTTAACTCCAATGTTCACAGTTCGACTTAATACAGTTATAATATGATCAACTGTCTTTCCTATATGTGACTGTCATGCAGGCCATTTGTAACTGAATGGCATTTCTCTCGAATAAGTAAATCATATGATAGAGATATCTGAAGGAATCAAAGTAGTTGTTACCTATTCCACCGTCAGGTGGTGATGCAGGTGGAGGGAACCGAGGATGAGGAACAAGTTGTCCTTTCCAGCTCTGTATCCCCTCAAAGGCTCCAAATGAAACACAGAAGAGTGTCCCTTCTGCATGATACTTCAGCTCTTAAAGTTCTGCCCCTCCGCTTTACCAAAGTGAAAAGAGGAAATTGTATGTTGAGAGTTGATACTGAAAGATAGGAAATGTGAACTATGCATTCCTGCATATGAAATGATCCCCACTTCACATGCAGCAGAATCATGTTGTTAATCAGTATTTGATGACTGAAAAGATTAAGGAAAATACATTTTGAGAAAACCCTGCCAGGATCTTCAGCTAAAATGTAATGTAATTCAAAGAAGCCATTGGTTAGAAGAGATGACTGAAACAGCTCTATATAAATAGGAGGGTGTATAGAGCAAATGGGATGACTAAGTTCTTCAGTTCCAAATTTTAACAATTTTCAGGAATTTTGTCTTACATTAATATGTCTTAAAATAATAAGACTGTTTTTTAATTGTCTATTGAAAGTAAATGTATATTAGGAATGCTGTAAGACAATCACATTTCCATTGTGATTTTCTTGGTATGTATTGAGCTACTTTTTTAATCCACACAACATTTACAATGAAAGTTGATGTCTTTCCACATTAGGTGGTTTCATTGCTGTCATTTCTATGAGGCTGGGCAATCAAACCCAAGGTCTTGTGCATGCTCTTTAAGAAGAGATGGACCATGAGCTACCTGCTCATCCTTTGAGGGTTCGTTCGTTTGTTTGTTTGGTTAGTTTGGCTTTTTGGTTTTGTTTCAGACAGGGACATGATTTATAACCAATAGTGGCTTGAAACTCACTATGTAGCCCAGGCTGAATTCAAACTCACTGTTCTCCTGTCTCATCATCCTCAGTTCTATGTTACAGATATACATTATTGAAACATTTCTCTCTCTCTCTCTCTCTCTCTCTCTCTCTCTCTCTCTCTCTCTCTCTCTCTCTCTCTCTCTCTCTCTCTCTCTGTGTGTGTGTGTGTGTGTATATGTGTGATGTGATGTGTACAATGGCTTCAATGTGGCTTATTAGCAAAAACTTACATGCAGCAAAGCATGGTAACATACTGCTGCATTCTCAGAAAGCAGGGGCAGGAGAATACTCAAAAGTACAAGGACAGCTTGGTCTACTACCTATTGAATTCCAAACCACTTAGAGCTATTAAGTGAGACCTTATCTATAAAACACCCCTCCTCTCTGACAGCAGGTGTCAAAAGGTAAGTCCATCCATTCCGTTCATTGTTCCACACACACTTATCTGCACTATCCTCTTTCACTTTGTGTCTTGAGTTGGCAAATGTGAGGCCTCAGCCCAAATGATGACACCTGACCATGACATTTCCAACCTTAATTTTCAACCTTAAGTTTGAACCCAAACAAGCCTCTTTTTGTTATAAGTTACCCAGCCTATTGCTCTGTATTAGCAACTGAAATGAACCAGCCTGCAGAGTGAGCTAGGATCTCCATCCCACCATGTCACTGGGTGTGGTGCTTGATGTTACTGACTTGACAGGAACAAGCACAGACAAGCCTTGGGCACTCCTGTCAGAGATTATCTAGGTTAGATTTTCCTCTGAACAAGACAATGAGGGATTATCTTTGTTAGGTCAACTGAGGTGGGAAGATCCATCCTTTGTAGCTGGTGCCATTTTTCTAAGCTGGGATCCCAGAGTGTGTAAAGGAAGATAATAACATGAGCACAAACGCTCATCAATCTCTCTCTGTTTCTTGCTATTGATAAAATTCAACCAGCTACCTCAAGTTCTGGTTATAATGACTTCCCTTCCATGAAGGACTATGAACTAAAATAAACACTTCATTCCCTATGCTGGTTTGTCTATGTTTTATCATTACAAAAACTTAAGACACTGGGAGGCAGGTGTTCTGTTTTGTTTTTTTTTAGAATAGAGATTATAAGTAAAACGGAGAACCTGGGAAATCCACAGCAGTGAGAAACTACTGTTTCAAAAAACACCACTGGTGTCCTCAGGTCTGGGGAGTCACATCAAACTGTTCACAGGAGGGTTAACACAATTTTTCTGAATTCCATCCTTGATGGGAGGTGTTCTCCTCACATTGAGCAAGTGCAGAGCACGTTCACATGTGTGAGTGTTGTTTGTCTCCTCTCTCTCAAAGACTTAGTACATGCTCCAAATCCTTTCCTTCCTGTCTGGGACAGCAAAGTGGATGACAGATATGGTGCCAACAGTGTGCACGACAGACAAGGACAATAAAGTGAACAGAAACTAAATACAAGGTGGAGACAGAATCATAACAATTTTTCAGCTTTAGAAAGAGAATCATACCAGTAACTGGAGCACCAAATATAGCAGCAGCTGCAAGTTCTGTCTTCTGTTTATTAAAAAGCTCCAAACTTTTGATAAAGAAAAGTCTTCAAGTGAAGATGATTAAATTAGAAGACAGAGTGTCTTCATAACTAATTGATTGACACACTGCAGTTCTTTGCACAAAGGGCAGAAAAACAAAACAAAACAAAACAAACAACAACAACAACAACAAAAGGAAGTATGAAACTGCATTACAACTAGCTAAAAAAACAGAAAGGTGAGAAATTTGAAAAATGTTTTTTATTTTCTTTAATCTTTTCTTCTCCTTTCACTTTTGTGCAAAACCATACACAGATAAACATAAATATGCTTTCCAATATATACTGATGTCCCTGGCTCCTTACCGTGTGAACCGATTTTATTTGGGAAACCACATCATGTGCCCACTCACATGTGGTAAGACATCTACCAGGAAGCTGTGTACATCAGTGCAGTCACACCTTCAGACCTCTGGTCACACCCTCAGTCCTCAGCAGTGGCTTTATCTTTTCACATCTGCAAGTTGATCTTCCTGCGCAAGGTGAGGAAGAGCTAACAGTCCATGGAGAAGCTTGGTTTGAACCACTTCACTGGGAGGAACTGCCATTATTGACCAGCTTCTGATCTCATGGTAATTCTCTTCAGATGTCAAACTTTGACAACACTAAACATCACAGTTCTTAAAGCAAAAAAAAAAAAAAAAAAAAAAAAAGAAAAAAAAAAAACCTCTGCTTTGAAATTTTCTGTACTAATTACCAACCCACATTCCCTGGCATTTATAACCACAGTTGTGCTAATACTCTGCATTATCATGACTATCAATGTACTGCTTGTGGGGCCAGAAGCACTGAGAGAGCAAAAAGAAATGTGAAAGATGTTTTGGGAACTCAGTAAGAGTAATAAAAGGGCCCCCAAAAGTTTCAGATGGATATCTAGGCTCTTCCATATTGGGAAATGAAATCCATAGCTAAGCTTTTTGCCTCTTCAGTCCCTGTTCACTCCCTATATCATAGATCAGAGAAGAGACTCTAAGTAGCTCTCCAACTCCAGCACATCCTCTGTGGAGTCTACAAGATCAGATCATTCTTCTCAAAGCATCCTTTATTTTAAATGTAATTTCCCCCCTGATTCATGGTGCAATACAGTACAGTATGGCCCAGAACTGACTGTGTAGCTGAGACAGGCCTGGACTCCTGCTACTCCTCCCCATTTGTGAGTTCTGGGATTACAGAGTAAGCCACTTGTTCCAGCCCTCACATCATTCTTTTAATTTGTGTATTTTTTTTACATTTTGATTAGATGTTTTATCCTAGCTTGTTATCCAGTAAGACTAGGAATACAGCTATTTAAATAATCAAAGGTATCTGTGGTTCAGCTTACTTACACCTTAGCCCTTTATAACAACTCTCATACTTTTAAAGTAAAGACACACATTTCTAAGTGTTGGATATGTAAGTAAGGTTAGCTATTGCTCATATTCCTGATAAAAATGTTCACATAATGGACTGGCAAGTTGCCTAAGCAGGTAAGAGCACTGGCTGCTCTACCTGAGAACCCAATTTTGGTTTCAAGTACCCACATGGGGCCTAAGAATTATCTGTACATCCAGTTCCAGGGTTTCTGACCTCCTCTCTGGTCTTCAGGAGTACCAGGCTCATATCTGGTACACAAACCTGCATGCAGGCAAAACATCCATCCATACAAAACAATTTTTTTTGGTTTTGAATTCAAGACAGGGTTTCTCTGTGTAGCTTTGGCACCATTCCTGGAACTCACTGTGTAGCCCAGGCTGGCCTCAAAGTCACAGAGATACTCCTGACTCTGCTTCCTGAGTGCTGGAATTAAAGGCATGCACCACCACTGCACAGCTAAAACAAAATATTAAAAAAAAAACTATTGACACACAGCCCAGCTTGGCACTGATGAAATACTTCCTTGCCCTCTTTACTGTCCACAGAGGACAGAACCTGGAATGTTAGAAGAAAACCATGTGAGTAAGAGATTATGGGAAAACATTTATTTGCTTAAAATATAATTTCATACATGATGAATTTGCCAGTATAGTTTGAGATACTCATACAAATATCCACATCTCATATGTGTTCATTCTCTTTCTCCCTCTCCTCCTCCCTGATTCATTTTATGGGAAGTTGGCACCCCATACATGGAGTAATATTTATTGAGGCCAGCTGGATATGATGACTCAGACTCATAAAATTATAGGCACATGAGTTTGAGGGCAGCTTATGTTACATAGTAAGTTTTTGACCATTGTGGGCTACAGAGTGAGATACTGTCTCATGAAAACTAATAATAATGATGTTGATAACAATAATACTAAACCATCCATAAATATCTTAGGAACAAGCAATTTCTTACATATGTCATCATACATAATGGTGAAACTCAAGACATTCAGTGTTAATATAGGAATATATCCTATCAGTAATCATATTCACATTTGTCAGTTTTGGGATCATATCATTATTAATATTTCCTAACGTTGCTTTCATACTGAACATTTATTTGTGATTTCTTTGATTGTTTTACCTTGACATTAAAGAAAAAAACCAAGTTTTGAAGTTGGAGTGTGTATGTGCAATAATGTACCCAAAGAACATCATGAGAATTATGAGTTTAACAAATAGGTATACCTCTTCAAGCACCATTATGCAGGCTAGTTTTATGTCAACATGATATAACCAGAGTCATCTGAGAGGAGGGAACATTATATGAGAAAGTGTGCCATTAGCCTTGTACCTGGTCTCTGGGGTTCAGGATGCTGGTGGAAGAGGAGACTTCTGCCACAAGTGTGCGCCAGCATGTGGGGGCAATGAAAGCAGAGGCAGTTGGGGTTACATTGAGTAGGTATGGGTGGGGTGTAGATGCAGTCTTACAAGGGGTTCAGGTTGCTGGCCTGGCCTCTGGTGGAGTGGGAGGCTTCCATCAGATGTATGGGCTTGGATAAGGCACCAAGGAGAAGAGGGGCACTTGGGAGTTTGCTGGCAAGGCACAGGCTAGGGGTGGGTGGAATGGGTGTGGGGTATTTTAGGAAGCTGGCTTGGCCTCTGATGGGGTAGAAGGTTCCGACCAGAGGGGTGTGCATGGATACAGTGATGAGGAGAGGAAGGGCAGTTGGAATTATGCTGGGCAAGAAAAGGCAGTGTTGGAGGGCAGTCTTACCTGGACTCTAGGATGCTGGTAAGAGGCTTCCATCAGAGTTGTGAGCTAGGATGTGGTGACAAGCAGAGGAGGGGTAGTTGCGGTTATGTTGGGTAGGTACGGGTGAGATGTGGGGACAGTCTTACCTGGGGTTCAGGATGCTGGCCTAGCTTCTGGTGGAGAGGAAGGCTTCTGAAAGATTCTCCACATGCTACCAAAGAAGAAAAGTTAAAAACCAGCTACAAACCTTTCGTTCTACAAGATTTACCTGCCTGCAAGCTCAACTGGTTCAATAGTGGCACAAAACTTGTAGCAGTAACCAGCAAATATGATTTGTGGAAGCCATGCTCAACACAGCTTGGGTGGCCAAGCACCTGAAACTAGACACTCCGTGGACCCAGGGAAGACCAAATACTACTGTTCTACTAAAGGATCATAACAATAAAACGACTCTTAATGACATTCTGCTCTACTCATAGATCTGTGCCTTGCTCAGTCATCACTAGAGAAGCTTCTTCCTACAGCAGATGGGAACAAATACAGAGACCCACAAGCAGATATTATACAGAAATTGAGAGATTTTGAAACGCTCAGTTCTAAATGGATGTCTAAATCAATTCCTTTCCCTAAGGCTCAGGTGTAGCTAGAGTTTTCCTGCCTGGCCCACAGTCAGGGCAAATCTCTCTCACCTGCCAGTCCCACAGCCTCTCAGACCCAACCAAGTAAACACAGAGACTTACATTGATTACAAACTGTATGGCCGTGGCAGGCTTCTTGCTAACTATTCTTACAGCTTAAATTAATCCATTTCCATTAATCTATACCTTGCCACATGGCTCGTGGCTTACCGGCATCTTTACATGCTGTTTCTCATCATGAAGGCTGGCAGTGTCTCTCTGACTCAGCCTTCCACTTCCCAGCTTTATTCTCCTCCTTGTCCCGCCTACACTTCCTGCCTAGCCAATGGCCAATCAGTGTTTTATTTATTGACTAATTAGCAACACATTTGCCATACAGAACATCCCACAGCACTCAGGGAACCCTGAAGAAGAAGAAACAGAAAGAGTGTAAGAACAAGAGAGGATAGAGGACACCAAAAAACCAAGGCCTTCTAGATACAACATGTCTGACATACATATGAACTCACAGAAATGTGTCATCATGCACAGGGCCTGCACATGTCTGGGCCTGATGTCCTGTTGTCAAGAGAGAAAGTGGACACAGCACACAGCCCTAACCAGAGGCTCTCTAAATTGATAACCACTTGAAAATATAAAATGAATGTTCTAGAGTCTCATTGGGTATACAAACCTGTTGCTGGAGAATTTCTCTCCATCTCCCGCCACCAAGTCCCGCCAGTCCCAGAGCCCATTTATAAAATAAACACACAGACTCTTACATTATTTAAACTGCTTGGCCATTAGCTCAGGCCTGTTATTGTCTAGCTCTTACTCTTATATTTAGCCCATTTCTATTAATCTTTACTTTGCCACATGGCTCATGGCTTACTGGTACCTTACATCTTCCTTGTCCTGATGGCGGCTGGCAGTGTCTCTCTCTCAGCCTTCCACTTCCCAGAATTCTTTTTCTTGTCCCGCCTATACTTCCTGCCTAGCCAATGGCCAATCAGTGATTTATTTACTGACCAATCAGCAACACACTTGACATACAGACCATCCCACAGCACTTCCCCTTTTCTTTTCTTAAAAAGGAAGGTTTTAACTTTAACATAGTAAAATTACATATAACAAAACAATTATCAAGCAAGAATTACAGTTACAATATTAAAGAAGAGATCCTATCTATCTTATATTTGTAAGTTTAAGGTTTTATATCTAACTTATCTTTTATTATAACTAAGGAAAATTGTAAGTATCTAGTCTTTAACCACATCAAAGACCTCAGAAGGATATAACACTGCCTGAGAAATGGGAGAAGGATGCAAGCAACTTTTAGGAGTCTTGTAGGGTAGACAGAGACAGCTGGCAGCCTGGACAGTCATTCAAAGTTCTCTTGTAAAGTTGGGGCATCTGTCTTCAGCCCACAGGCCTAGAGTCTCTTATTTACTTTTCTCTGTGTCTTGTAGAATGTCTGGCAGTTTTCTCTGCAAAGCAGGAACCTGAAGGACCATTTTGTCAAGCAAAGTTCAGTGGTCACCTTTGTATGGGTCCTGCATGTCCAGTTGATCAGACAGTCCAGGCAAGAACAGTTTCTTGCCCAAATGGCTATTTTTGTCAAGGTGAAGATAAACTCCGTATGGAGTGTCTTCGATGCCCATCCTCCTCTCTGAAGTAAATCGGTGCTGTCAGGAGCAGACATGTCTCACTGTCCAGAAAGTCTAAATTTTTAAAACATTTTAAATGCCATATTCTGTAGGTCTTTGAAGTGTTTGAAGACTACCTATCTATCTGAAATATAACTATGTATACCTAAAAGACTTAACTAACATGGCTACAAATATGATTATCATAGATGACTAATTATTAATCTATTTTTTAATTATCCATTATAATCTTAAATGAGTTACATAAACATAATACCTCAAACAAGAATAGAAATATATATACAGTATAACAAAATTAAGTTTAAACTTGTATCAATAAACTAAAATCTATAGCAATGTAAAACATTTTAAACAAGTTGTTACTCTTTAAAAGTAGGTTCATTAATCTACCCTTTCATCCTATCATATCTAAACTATCCCCCTTTTTGTTTTAGAAAGAGATTGTATTTATAATCAACCTGATTTAAATAAAAATATTGTTTTTCCTCTGTCCCACACCAGAGGGCTCTTCTGATTTGGGACACAAGAATCTCTTAACCATTTTTTTTTTTTTTTTTTGAGCAATATGTCTGGGTTTAGAGGGGGAGTGAGCCAATTCCATCTCTAAAGCCAGCTTGGTATATTTGGGAATTTGGGCGTAGCTTCTCTTACTACTTCCTGCTGGAGGGGGGCGCTGTATCTTATGGGGACACGAAGAAAATTTTAGGATCATGGAGTAGTCCATGAGGCTGTATCGTCTGAGCCAGTTGCCTTGAAACCATTCTGGATGTTGAATCATCTGGGCCATGGTGTCACTGGAGACTTTTCAGGGGTTCTTGGCTGGTCAAACCTGATGTATCTTAATCTGGAACAAATCCATAGTCTCTGTCTTTCTGTGGAAACAAGAGCAGAGACTCTTTTCCAAAGCAACATATCCTTATATCCAAATTTTGAAGTCAAGGTACCTTTAAAATATACATTTTGGCATAACTCAACAGCTTTTACAATCAAATGTTTTTCTGCAGTTACGAATATCAAAGAGAACATAATCCAGATTCTTTGTGTGGTAGCCATCTTTACGTGGCTTATTTTTTTATATTAGCATGAGCCTATTGCTTTAAACTGCAGCCTTCTAAGCCTGAAATGGCGCAGTGGCTGCTGGCTCCGCCCACTTCAGCTTCCCAACATGGCGGCGGTCTGCTTTCCGCCAGCTCTGGGAGCCATGACTCTCAGAAATAGTGGGTCTACACTTTTACCAAAGTAGCGTGTAGCCCAGAAACCTCTTTTTTTGTTTTGTACTAGCAAAGGCTAAATTCACCACACAGTTTAATGTGCTACTTGCAGAGGCCTCATTCCTACCATACTGCAGGTCGAGAGTGCACACTAGGAACCCGCCAGTAGCTCAAACCGGCAGCTGCCGCTCATTTGAGAGAGACAATTAGGAAGCTGTTTTTAGTTCCGTTTTAGAATCTTTTTTCTAAGTTTTTAGGTGGAAACTCTTGCCACCACGTTGGACGCCATTTGTTGCTGGAGAATTTCTCTCCAGCTCCCGCCACCAAGTCCCGCCAGTCCCAGAGCCCATTTATAAAATAAACACACAGACTCTTACATTATTTAAACTGCTTGGCCATTAGCTCAGGCCTGTTATTGTCTAGCTCTTACTCTTATATTTAGCCCATTTCTATTAATCTTTACTTTGCCACATGGCTCATGGCTTACTGGTACCTTACATCTTCCTTGTCCTGATGGCGGCTGGCAGTGTCTCTCTCTCAGCCTTCCACTTCCCAGAATTCTTTTTCTTGTCCCGCCTATACTTCCTGCCTAGCCAATGGCCAATCAGTGATTTATTTACTGACCAATCAGCAACACACTTGACATACAGACCATCCCACAGCACAAACCACTCTCAAGGCCAGGCCCCATGCCCTGTAGTAGAAGGCCAACACAAAATGGATTCAACGGTATTTTTGGAGGCTCTTTGTCTCCTACTTTGTCAGAATTTTTTGTTTCCTTTAGGTCCTTTGGTTATATATTATGATTTCCAGTTTTGTGTGTACACGGCTTCTGTGTGTGCAAATGTGTCTCTCTCTGTGTATATTTATATTTCTTGATCTTCTTCTTTCTCTTTTCTTCTGTTTGTTTTGTGTTATTCTGACTTTCTAAAACTTGATCCAATTTTGTTTCATTTTTATTTTTTAAGATGTCTGTTTGTATCCTAAATAGAGAGAAAATGAAAGGATGTGGATTTGTGTGGGAGAGAGAAGTGGGAAGGATCTTAGAAAAAATGTTGATGGGATATCATAAGAATGTACAGTATTCAACTTCTATTTTTCATTAAAATATATTCAAAATAAAATAAAACTGCTCTGAAAGGCAAAGTCTATTTTAAATGTGCAGTACATTGATGAATATACCAGAAGTATCAAATGAGTGTGTGTTATGATTATTTTTTTTTTTTTTTTTTGGTTTTTCGAGACAGGGTTTCTCTGTGTAGCTTTGCGCCTTTCCTGGGACTCACTTGGTGGTCCAGGCTGTCCTCGAACGCACAGAGATCTGCCTGGCTCTACCTCCCGAGTGCTGGGATTAAAGGTGTGTGCCACCACCGCCCAGCTAATGTGTGTGTTATGATTTTTAAAAGAGAGGAGGGAGCATGCTCCTCATACAGAGGACCTGAGCTCAGTTCCCAGCACCTGAGTGGCTCACCACCTCCTGAATCTCCAGCTCCAGGGAATCCAATGCCATCTTCTGGCCTCTGAAGTATCAATGCACATGGCATATGATCACACAGTCACACAGACAAAGAAACATAAATAAAAATAATCAAAATAAAAAAATTACCTTGAAGTAAATGTGTAAGTTGAAACTATATACTATCTAGGAAAAATGACACTGTTAAAACCTCTGCAATTTTATGTAAACAAAGACTTAAGTTAAATTTTATATTATTGAATGATTTATTTCAAAAGATGCAGACTAGACAGTAAGAAAATATTACATCACATAACTATATCAAAGGTTTTGTATCATATATATATATATATATATATATACATACATACATACACAAAACCCTCTTACAATGTTACAACTAGGAAGTGAGCAGATATGAACAAATATTTGACAAAGGAAAACATGACTGACCAATAAGTACTTGAAAAAGATGATTGGTATCATTACTTCTTAGAGAGATGAGAATTCCTCAGTTAATCAAGATGGGAAAGTTTCAAAGAATTGTTAGTATCAAGCATTGGCAAAGATGAAGGGCAAAGAAAGCTCTCCCAAGTTGCAGAGAAAGTAAGATGACATAAGCCATTCAAAACATGCTATAACTTTCTTGTGAAATGAAACTGCACTTAATAATGGAACATGCATATCAAAGCTCTAGATGTTTACCAAAATAAAAATAAAATACAATGTATTTCACACAGTGACTACACACACAAATTGACATGAGAACTTTATTCAAAATTGTTAAAACTTTGAAACACATCCTATGTTCACATGTGAATGGATAAATATGGTATATTTGTGTAATACAAAAGTGCTTTGTAACAAGAAAAATGAACCACTTATATGCTGTGAGATGTTCTGTATGACAAATATGTTAATAAATAAAACACTGATTGGCCAGTAGCCAGATAGGAAGTATAGGAGGGACTAACAGAGAGGAGAATGAATGGAAGAGGAAGGGAAGGTGGAGACTGCTGCAGCTGCCGCCAGGACAAGGAAGATGTAAGGTACCAGAAAGTCATGAGCCACGTGACAAAGTACAGATTAATAATAATGGGCTGAATATAAGAGTAAGAACTAGACAATGTTAGGCCTGAGCTAATGGCCAAGCAGTTTAAATAATATAAGCATCTGATTGTTTATTTTATAAGTGGGCTATGGGACTGCCATGCCTTGGAGGGACCCAGAGAGAAAACTCCAACTACACTTATCTGTGAAAAAATCTTGAGTTTTCTAAAAAATAGTAATGATAATAATAATAGTAAAAGATGCAGAGGAAAATCGGGCCAAATACAAATCTTTACTTAGTATATGACATTATAGAGTATGCCTTCCTAATTTACAGTACAAGAGAGCATATGTCTGCTTTCCAGGGCCCAGGTAAGGAGAGGAGTAGAAAAGAAGTTTGGGTGGCAAAAAATGCCCTGCTAGGGTTTGATTGTTTTCTTAGGTGGAGTTTCTATTGTTGTGATGAAACACTATGACCAAAAAGCAAGTTGAGGAGAAAAAGGTTTATTTGACTTACACAACAGCATTGCTGTTCATCACCAGAGGAAGTGAGGACAGAAACTCAAACCTGGCAGGAATCAGGAGGTAGCAGCTGATTTGGAGGCCATAGAGGGGTGTTGCTTACTGGAAGCTTCCCATAGCTTGCTCAGCCTGTTTTCTTGTAGAACCCAGGACCATCACCCCAAGGGTCTCACCACCTACAAAGGGCTGAGCCTTCCTAATCAATCACTAATTAAAAAATGCCCTATAGGTTTGCCTATAGCTAGATGAGGTACATTCTCAATTGAGGTTCCCATCTCTCACATGTATCTAGTTTGTGTCAAGTTGACATAGAACTAGCTTGTACAATGAATGGTTCTTGAAGAGATGAACATATTTTTTAACTCATATTTCTCATGACTTATAGTGGGAACATTTCAGTTACACACACACTCCAAGGTCAAATTTCATATTTTTAATGTCAGAGTCAAAAACATAAAGACATCATAAGTCAATAACCATTTTAGAACTAAAGAACATTACAAGTAAAAGCACTGATGATAGTGAATGTGAAGAAATATCAACAGTGATATAACTCAGAAAAGTGGTAATTATTAATATGGATTATGGAATAGAGCATGTTACTAGATCAATACTAAATTTCTTGCATCTTATCATTTTAGTATGATGCTATAATAGAAATTGCTTGGAAAATATTTATGGACAGTTTAGTACTGTTATTATGATCATCATTATTAATATGCTTCATGAGACAGAATCTCTTTCGGTAGCCCATGATAGCCTCAAATATACTATGCAGCCTAGACTGCATTCAAACTCAAGTACTTATAAGATTATAAGTCTAAGTCATGACTTCCAGCTGGCCTCAGTGAATATTACTGTATCCACGGGTTTTCAATTTGCCAACAAATAGCTCAGACAGACAGAGAGAGGGGAGAGAGAGAGAGAAACAGAGAGACAGAGAGAGATAGAAAATGAGAACACATATGAATTATGAATGTTTGTATGAGTTTCTTAAACTAGTCTAGCAACTATTCACCAAATCTGAAATTGTATTTTATAGAAAACAAATATTTTCTAAACATAAATTCTTCTACCTGCAACAAAACAAAACAAAGAAAACAAAAAATAAAAACAAAAACAAAAATCCTAAACACTAACCAACAAAATGAAAATAGAACTCCAAAACTGCATTATAGTTCTTAATTGTGATGTCAAAGCAATGGAACATTGAAATGGTTTGTCCTAGGAATGATGAGTCAGTTATCTGAGCTAGTTATCAGCATTCTGGATTTGATTCCTTGTGTCATTCAGGAAATAAGGGATGATGCCTCAGGGCTTGGAACAAAGTGCATCCATTCTCCAGACAGGAGCTGCTGTGTTTAGTAGGAAGGGAGAAAGCTTCTGGTGTGTTAAGTTAGATTTCAGTAGAACATCTCTTCTCTTTCCAGCTCATTGCCATGTTTGCTCAGCTGACTGAGTCCTTCGGTCAATACATTCAGTCATCAAGTAGTCAAAAATCATCACAGGATACCAACAAAGATGACAAAATGTCCATTTTTACTTTTCCTTCACACTATACATGGAACTAGGGAATTTATCCATTCTCCTTTCACAGATACAGGGGTGGTTTCTACCACAGTCATCTTCACGTATACCTCCAAAACTGAGATGTGCACAGCCTCCATCTTGTAATAATTTCACTGTTTTCAAATTACTATAAAACAAAACATACAATGGGCAGTTATTAAAATTTGAAACATATTGATGGGATGTAGATCATGATTTTAACAACAATTTTTTTTTACCAAAATATACAGAATATAGAATTAATTGTGTTTTACTAAAGGATTTTTGTTTTCTCTAAACTCATTAAAAAAAAGTTTTGGGCCAGTGATACAGATCAGTGGATAGAAGCCATTGCCACCAAATTTGACAATCTGAGTTCAGACTTTGGAAATACAGAGTAGAAGAAGAAAAGTGACTCCAGGAGGTTCGAGCTGGAACAAGGACAGAGTGGGAGAGCAAAAAAAGAGATACCGTGATAAATGAAGACATCATTGGAATAGGGAGAAACAGAGTGCTAGGGAAGTTCCCAGGAATCCTCAAGGATGACCCCACCTTAGGCTAATTGCAATAGTCAAGAGGGTGACTGAACTGGCCTAATCTGGTGATCAGATGGCTGAATACCCTAACTGTCATCATAGAGCCCTCATCCAGTGACTTATGGAAACAAACGCAGAGATCCACGGCCATGTCCTCGGCAGAGCTCCAGGAATCCAATCGACGAGAGAGAGAGAGAGAGAGAGAGGAGGGATTTGATGAGCAAGGGACATAGAGACCATGATGGGAAAAAGCATACAGACAACTAGCCAAACTAGTGGAAACACAATAGCCAAGGAGTCCCATGGTACTGGACTAGGCCCACTGGATAAATGGGACAGTTGTTTAGCAACTGTTTAAGGTTCCCCCAGGCAGTGGGATTGGAACCTGTCCCTAGTGCATGAGCCAGCTTTTTGGAACCTATTGCCTATGGTGAGACATTTTGTGCAGCCTTGGTGCAGGGAGAAGGGGCTTGGACCTGCCTCAATTGAATGTACCAGGCTCTGCTGACTCCCCATGGGAGACCTTGCCTTGGAGGGGGTAGGAATGGGGGTTGGGTTTGGCGGGAAGGATGGGTGGTGGGAGGAGGGAGGACAGGGGAATCTGTGGTTGGTATGTAAAATGAATAGAAAATCTTTTAATAATAATAATAATAAAAAGATGTGACTTCTTCAGCTGCTTCTAAGTACAGATGTGCTGAGATATGGGAACACACCTGCATACATTTACACAAAATAAATAAATGTAATAAAAATAAAAATAAAAATTTTCTCTTGATCACAATTTAATGCCATATCTATTCCACATTGTTAATTTTTCATCTTTAAATATATTTAATTTTCAGTATCACCAAAAGATCATTTCACACTAAAGTTTATTTTTTATGATGCTTTTTGGAATAAAGACATTTTAAAAACAAGTAAAAAAATGTATATGGCACACAGGACAGGTCTCATGGCTTGGGCAATACAGTGAGATTTAACCAGGCTAGGCTGATGAGAATCTACATAAAAGAAGATAAAACAGGGAATGAAATCCACCAAACTCCATGGGCTGTGATGTGAAAGGGATATAGCTTCAACAAAAGATCATCATTTGTTGAGCTCTGTATTCAAGCCAGGTAGAAATAGTGTGTTTAGATTAACCATAGGAACAGCAAGAGAAGATAAATGAAACTAACTGGCCTCTGGGGTATAGACAGAACAGGTGAGGTGCAGTAGGAGTGAGTATATACATTGGACAGCCATGAGACATGATTATGGTACAATCAATAAAGCATGTGTGTTGAACATGGGAAAAAAAATAAAAGACCCAGTAGACAGTAACTATTCACAAGATCCACATGGAGCACACATTCTGCATCATGAGCTCTTTACTTTACCTCCATGCTGATGCCCATTTGGAGCTCTACACAAGGAAGACAGGTTAATCTCATAGCTGCTCACAAGGTCCACTAGAACCTGACATTGAAACAGATGTCCAAGATACGGCCTCTTCCCACTAGAGAAAATGCTCTGATGGTGAAATAAATCTTCTCAACACCAGGCTTTTATACTTAATCTTCAGTTCTGGCCCTAGTGATCATACCATCATCAGGGGACAGTTCTGTAGCATAGTCAAGGTCTACAAAGATATTTTAACCTGGATGCAGGCATCCTGTCTGCCACTGACACCTCACTCCAAATGTTACCACTTGCCCATCTCTGACTCTGTATGGTGCTGTAGGCTGTAAATAAATTCATAAACTCTATGGTCAGTCATAGTGGAAAACAACATCCATCCTGGTGCTTTGGAGATAGATGCAGAAGTGGGGCTAGCCTGTATGAAATAATACTTCAAATAGAAAAAACAAAACTAATCGCAACAATAATAATCTGTGTGCTTTGAATATATTAAAACATCTTGTAATGCTGCCTGTCCTCTGGCCACCTATGTGACAGCCTGCTTGAGAATGTCTTTAGAGGAGAGAGAGAAAATTATTTTCCTGAACATTAAGAACCTAGTTGTCTGCACTGGCTGGACCACATTCAAACAGAAGTGACCAGACCTATCTTATTCCCTGGCACTGAAGAAAAGCTTCCTGAGACAGTTACCACTGTGAAAACCATGCTTCAGATAGTTTCTGCAGCCAACGAAGAAGAAATTTGGTAAATGCCTCAAAGAAAATGACATCATGAAAAAAATCCAGCAGAAACTGTACATTCAATGCATAAAACTTCAGACACTAGGATTACAATCTATCCCTTCTAAAATAAGAATACTTGATATCTTTCAAGAGACAAAGAATAGGACAGGCACGATCACACCTGCCAGTAGTCCCAGCATCTGCAAGTAGGAAACACAAGGATCGGATGTTCAAAGCCAGCCTGGGACACATGAATCTCTATCTCAAAAATAAAAATAAAAATTAAAATGATTTTTAAATGATATAAAAGGTAACTAAAATTATAATTAACTCTTCCATTTCTGGTGAGAGTGAAAGTTATGCAGCCATTTTGAGAAGTGACATGGTTGTTTCTTTTTCTTTTTCTTTTTTTTTTTTTTTGGTTTTTCGAGACAGCCCAGAGATCTAGGATAGACTGCACATTTCTGGTAAAAAAAAAGTCAATGAAATGATTCATAATAATATTCTGCTATACTCAAAGATTGCTGCCTAGCCTAATTGCCACCAGAGAGGTCTCACCCAGCAATAGATGGAAACATGAAGAGACACACAGTGAAACCGCAGGAAGACCTTGGGGAATCCTGTAGAAGAGGGGAGGAAGGATTGTGAGAGCCAGAGTGGCACAAGAAAACCACGGAATCAATTAACCTGAGTTCATAGGGAATCAGAGAATGAACCAAAAACTGGGGAGCCTGCATGGGAGTGACCTATGCCCACTGTATATATGTGACAGTTGCATAGCTTAGCTTTTTTTTTTTTTTTTTTTTTTTTGTCGATCTCCTAAGAATGAGAGAGTAGGGGCTATCTTTGACTCTGTTACCTGCTTTTGGGACCTGTAAATGGACTTTTCTTTTTGGCTACCAGCTCCCCAACAATGACACAGAGACTTATTATCTATTATGAAAGCTCTGCTGATAGTTTAGGTTTGTTTCTTACTAGTTCTTATAAATTAACTTAACCCATTTATATTCATATACATGTTGCCACATGACTCATGGCTTTACTTCTCCTCCTGCATATCTGTTCCCTCTCTGTTTGCTGGTGCCTCATTGTGTCTCCTCCCTTCTTCCCAGTGTCCTTTGTGTCTGCGAATACTCTCTAGCTACTGACTGTTGAGCTTCTTATTAAACCAGTAACAGTGACTCATCTTCACAGTGTACAAAAAGAGGGACCCTTCTTCATACTGAGTTGCCTCCTCCAGCCTCAATAGTAGAGGAGGTGCCTAGTCTTACTGCAACTTGATATACCATGGCTGGCTGGTATGTAATGGGAGACCTGCTCTTTTCTGAAGAGAAAAGAGGAGGAGTGGATTAGAGGGTGTGTAGCTAGAGTTTTCCTGCCTGGCCCACAGTCAGGACAAATCTCTGACACCCGCCTGTCCCACAGCTACTCAGACCCAACCAAATAAACACAGAGACTTATATTTGTTACAGACTGTATGGCCGTGGCAGGCTTCTTGCTAACTGTTCTTACAGCTTAAATTAATCCATTTCTATAAATCTATACCTTGCCACGTGGCTTGTGGCTTACAGGTACTTTACATCTTCCTTGTCCTGATGGCAGCTGGCAGTGTCTCCCTCACCCAGCTTCCTGTTCTCTCAATTCTCCTCTCTGTTAGTCTCGCCTATACTTCCTGCCTGGCCACTGACCAATCAGTGATTTATTTATTGACCAATCAACAACACATTTGACATACAGACCATCCCACAGCAAGGGTGGGAGGAAAAGGGAGGAGAGGAAGGAAGGAGGGAATACTGTGACTGGACTGGAAAAAACTGATTAATTAATTACTTTTGTTTTTTTGAGACAGGTTTCTCTGTATAAGAACTCTGCCTGTCCTGGAACTCACATTGTGGACAATGTTTGCCTTGAATTCACAGAGAGCTGCCTGCTTCTGCCACCAAGTGCTGGGCCTAAAGGCCTGCACCACCAACCCTCAGCAATACATTTTAAAATTAGAAAAAAAGACAACCCCCCAAAAGAGAACAGTATTTGTTGGTTTTTGCTTGTTTTTGAATGCTCATGTTCTAGGAGTTGGATAACAAACATTGTTTTTAAATACACACATACACACACACACACACACACACACACATATGCCAATGTTGTTTTTTGACAAATACAGAATTCCTAGGAGAGAAATTTCAATATTAGTATTTCTAAAATCATCAACAAGCATGAGGAATGGTAATGTGTGATATGAAAACAGAGGGAGCAATTCTGAGAATTAAAACATCAAATGTTGATAGTGCTGGGGATAAAGAACAGGAGAGGATCAAAGGTGAGTTAACCAAAACTAAGGGTTTATGTATGGACACCCAGCAGTTAATAAGCTTGAAGATGACCAACACAAGTAGACTCTTTGTTCCTTTGGTGGTTTGGGATTCGTGTGTGTGTGTGTGTGTGTGTGTGTGTGTGTGTGTGTGTGTTTCAATATTTTTATTCTGATTGGGTGTTTTTTTATTCTATTTTCATTTTTGTTCTGTTTATGGAGAGAGAAAGAAAAAACTTGACTTTAGGTGGGTAGGGAGGTGAGGAGGATGTGGGAGGTGTTAGAGGGTGGGAAAGATGATCAAAATATATTCAACTGAAAGACGAAATTGAAAATGAAAATATAACCATAAACAGAGTTAGAACCACAGAAGACATGAATTATTAAATGAAAATCAAAGTATAAAGCCAGGGATACATCCAGAGGAATTTTTGCTCAGAGAGACTACAGAGGTCTCCACACCAGCACAGCATATTGCCATTATCTTTGGTTACCAACCACAACTACATGGTAAGACCTGATTGCTAAGACACCACACACTGTGATGTCAGAACATAGAGAAATCAGTTTCAAATCAACCAGGAAACTTCTTTCCTTGAGCTATTTTTCAAAGGATGGGAAGGTGGTTTGCAGGCTGCTGTGGGAGAAGAGATATGAATGGTCTTACTCAGCACTGAAGCCTACATTTTTCAATACTGACCTGCTAGGCAAGATGTGCCCAGTGGTACCATTGTTGTAGGATAACTAAGTGTTTTCTTATTAGAGTTGAGATCTTTACTATATAAGTGACATTGAGTTTGGTATTGTAATCCAAATCAAAAGCCAATGATTGTGGAGGTCAAGGGCCTTAGGGTGGAAAATGCTACAATCATGTTGATAAGTGGGCATGTAGTCAAACTGTACTCTCAGTACATGTGTTTATGGCCTAGACATGGACTGCTCTCGACCTTGGTCAGAGAAGCTTCTTTTGCAGTAGTCTGTAATCAGTGCAGAGCAGCAGAACTAGTCAAAGTTCAGAAGAGAAGAGAAAATGTGTTTAGCCCTTTGGGGACATTTTCATCAACTCCATTCCCCTCAACACCATCCCAAGACTCAGGGAACAAACGGGAAGAGAAAGTAGGAAAAATATAAGAGCCTGATGATAAGAAAAGCTCTTTGAAATCCTGCCATCTAGACATGACAAGGCTTTCCCACACACAAACCCCAGCAGATGTGGTCACCTATATGAGACCTGAACAATAACAAGCCAACCAAATTATAGCACAGTTGGGGAGGGGCCCTCTAGCTCTTAAGGAGATAGTATTGTTAGTCTACTACTGGAAATGGGAGACACGTTCTTTATTAAGGTTGTGGCCACTGGGAGGTATCCTTGCTCCAGTGGATGGCCTACAAACATGCACCAGTGGACAGTATCAACTAAGAAAACATGAGTTAGATGGGAACACCTTAGGTACAGTCAGGGGAAGGTTGAGAGTTCATGTAGGGGATGATATGATCATATTTCATTCTGTATATGTATGAGATTTTTATGAAATGGTATTAATAAAGAAAATCAATGAAGAGTTTCAACCAGGTCAGAAATGAACAAACTTAGAGCTTATAGACTACAGCACCCTTGAAATGAAAAGTAGATATGCATATGCATATATATTAATGTGTTTTTATATTTATAAATTAACAATTACAGAAGCTAACTACAGAAACAAGTGAAGTGTATGTTTAAGATACACTCATAATATCTTTCATGTCGATCAAGTTACTTCACATGATCTTAGGCTTTTTTTTTGTGCCCTCAGCATCTTTGAACACACAGCCCTGAGCTGTGTTCAGTATGACATCATTAGCAGTCAGCTCTAAACCATTCTTCTTCCTTGTCTAACACTTGCTCAAACACTGTGTGATGCATCTTGTCCTGACCTGTGAACTCCATAGAAAATGAGGAAAGCCATGTGAAATGAGAGAAAAGCCTTTGCAACCCTCCTCCCAACTGTGCACCAATTCTAGAGTGTGAGGTCTCAGGAAACTCACAGTTTAGATGGGCCATCGCCAGTCCATTGCCATTCCTTTTTGCTTCCGTTATATTTTAATCCAATCCAGTATCTGTTTGTAGTAAGCTGGGACTGTAAGAACTTCTGTAAGGGAAATAACACATATTATGATAAAATGTCCATCTGTTTGGTGAGAAAAGAACAGGATAACAGGCCCCAGCTATTCTTATGTCAGTTCTCTGCTGTCCAGTCCTCCAGCACTTCAGTCCCTCCAAGTTCATATTTTAAAGTGATTTCCCACTAGTAGCTCATTTATGTAAAAACTGATGACAGTTACTTAAGTTATTTAAAATGAAAATTTCAGGTATCTAGAGATACTGGATTCATGAAATGATTTGTGACTGTGTTTCTCAGAGAAAGTATCACTGTGTAGCCAAGGCTGACATTGAACTCACAATCTCTCTGCTTCAGACCCTGGTTCCTTTAGTAAGCCAGATACTTTATGAAATTATTCAAATACATGTTTCAGAAAACCACAGAGGCATGTAGGAAGTGTTCAACATAAGTGACTTCCTGTCTAAAAAAACAAATTAATCCAGATGAAAAGTCCAAGTCCTCTGTGAAAAGCTATGTGCTATCCTCCATGTTCCAGCAATGAAGCCATGCTTTACCCAGACCTGAAAGTAACGGAACTTGAGGAAAGGGGAGATACTTGGAAGTAAATAGTGTGTCTTACATGTGACATTTGAATTGAATGATACCTAATAAAATTACTGAATATGTTTTATGTTTAAATTTACCTATGTTTATGGTATCAAATAGAAAATTATATCATTACATGACACTAAAATTTATTTGATGCTGTAATTATCAGACATGTATTAAATTGGTGAAGAAATTGTGCATCATACTCTAAATGACAAATGTTTCAAGCTAGAAAAATACCATCTATGTATTTGAAGACATTTCTTTAGTGACAAATGTGAACAGTTAATGTCGGCATCCTGGCCACTTGTTTTCCTTTAAATGTTCATTTCCAAAGATAGAATTTTATGAAATATAAGAATATTAGGAAGTAAATATTATGGGCAGATTCAGTGAAAATCAACTAAAAGGAAAAACTGTTTAATTCCCGGTTGTCATATAATTTCCATTTTGCAGATTGTCCCAGAGCTCAGTTACTTTCTCTATTGTCATCCAGTTACCCATCTCAGGCAATCTCACTTCTGGATTGCAGAGAGCAAACTCTGAACTGTGGTCTTTCTGGGTGTAGGTGGCACTCTATGGAGATAAATAACTGTCAGTCACAAGATGTGTTATACCAAAGGGCTAAACTTATTCAGGGAAAACATGCTTCTCTTCAGGATTGTCTGGCAGATTCCTGGCAAAGGGAGGAGATTGCAAAGACAGGACTGTCTCCTTAGTAATGAGTCTCCTCATAACACCCTGTGTCCTGACACTAAATAGGAAGTAGGAAGGATGGATTGGAAAACTCTTACTGTATGATTTTTGCTTAAATTACAAGAAAACCACATACAACTGCTGAAGGACTCTTTTTTTTTAAATAATATCTGGGCTCAATATTTCGCTATCAAGGGTTAGAGAAGGAGTCTAAGAATAAAGAAGCCTGTAAGAGTCTATGGTACCGGTTCATCATCATCATCTATCTTCAAAAGGGATAAGCTGCAGTCCTGGCAGGTCTGTTTACATCCACTCCAGGGTTTATCATCCATGATGAAATAATAACATTTTATGCCACAGCAGAACAAGTGTCCTTCAACTGGTTTTCCTACAACAGAGAAAGAAATGGTAAAAATTCTTATTTTCTGGTATTCTGTTATTAGAACTGTGGTGATATTTTGTATATGCTTGTCTGAAGATCAAAGGGCAGACCTACTCATAGTTAGCCATAGATGCCAGGCAGTGATGGCACACACCTTTAATCCTAGCACCATAGGCAAAGGCAGATGGATCTCTGTGAGTTCAAGGCCACCCTGGACTATAAGAGATTAATCTTGTCTAAAAGAGAAACAGAGTCAGGCAGTGATGGCTCACACCTTTATTTCCAGTACTTAGGAGTCACAAGCCTTTGATCTTAGCACTAGGAAGGTTGAGACAGGAAGACATTTGGCTGGGTAGAGAAAAGAATATAAGGCAGGTGGAGTAGGACTCAGGGGCATTCAGTCTGAGGATTCATGGAGACAGGATCTTGCCCTTTTGGCTGAGGATTTGGCAAGGAGAGAAGTGGCTGTGGCTTGTTTCTTCTGATCTTTCAGCATTTATCCTGATATCAGTCTCTGGGGTTTTATTATATGACCTATTAAGATTTGTACTACAAAAGAATGTATTTATTACACATCTATAACTAAACAAAACCTCACAGCTCTCAAAAATTGAGACACTACAATGCTGAGAGACCCTTGCACACCGATGTTCTATGCAGCACTATTTATAACAGAGATATGGATAAAATTTAAGAGTTCATATGGATGAATCAATAGAGAAAATGTAGCATATACACACAAAGGAATAATATTTATCCTTGAAAGGGAAGAAATGCCACCGGGCATGATGAGTTATGCCTAATAATCCCAGCACTCCATAGGCTGAGGCATGAGGTTCACCTCTAGTTTGAGGTCAGCCTAGGTTAAGCAGTGAATTCGAGGCCAGCTTTGGCTATCCGGTGAGTTCCACACAGCCTGGCTACAGAATGAAACCATTGTCACATCTAGCCTACCAAAAGAGAAATCCTGACCTAAGTGTCCAACTGTGTAGTAAGAGTCTCCTAGGTGACTTCTGACTGCTGCTCACTGAGTGTCAGGACTAAGTGTCCTGTTATGAGCTGATTCATTACTAATGAGACAGCAGAGTTTTGAAATAACTTCCTTTCTCAGAAGTCTCCAAGGAAGTTTGTCAGAGAAGCATGGATGAATTTGAAGATAGAGTGCTAAGTGAAGCAAACTATTGCCAGGACCATACTTTTTTATTTCACCCAGATGAGGTTTACAGCACAGCCCAGTTCTAAGAAGCAGAGGTTTGTAAGATCTCAGGGGCTGAAGGGAGGGGAAATGAGCACTTGCTTCTCAGAGGCAGTTACATGGATGATGCAAGGCTAGATCTGCCGTGATACACTGTGCCCACCATGGCCCACATGCTACTGTACACATACAGCTATGCTGTGGTCTATGTTAGATGCTGTTACCTTAATAGAAATAAGAGACAAACAAGGAAGCGTTTGATGGTGATTTCCTTTTTTCCTTCCTTCAAGGGTACACCCACATGCCCAAAGTGTCAAATTTGAATACTTTAAAATGTGTGTAGTTTACATAGCTAAAACATCTCAATAAGATGTATTTGTTTGGTCTGTGCCGGGGAGCCCCTTTCTCTATTAATAACCTTTATGTCCAACTCTTGTTTTTCTGAGAAGAGGTATCATCACTCTGTAGTTCAATCTGGCTTGGAATTTGCTGGACACCTAGACTGTCCTCAAATTTGCCATCCTCCTGCCTCAATGTTCTAATCACAAGCATTGCTGCCACTTAGCGATGATAGTTATTTTATTCTATAACAATTATATAAACATTTTTGATGAATCTGGCGTACCTCAATGACTATTTTTGGACTTTATATTTTTCTCTGTCACATATTTTAAAATTTACCAGTTTTAAAGATATTATTAGCCCTTGAATAATGAAGATTGTTAACCCCTTCTATCATGCACAGTGAGATCATATTCAAGAGTTCTTTGTGAACATTAACTTTTGAAAAAATTGTTAATAATGAATGGTAAACTGTGTCAATTAATGTTAACCAGTCATGATCCAAGGAAAGAAAGTTTCCTTGTAACACTTGATATTTCATCTCTGTGTTATTCAGTGACAGAGATACACCAGTGTGGGCACCGTGGTGAAGTTCCCATGTGTGCTGCAGTGAGCTTCACTATGGTCACACACAGGCCAGCTCTCTGATACCAAGGCAGATGGAAAACACACACACACACACACACACACACACACAAAAAAAAAAAAAAAAAAACACAAACACAATTATTTTTATGACTGCATCCATGTAAATGCATTAAGTCCATTTCACCCTAAGAATTTGGTAAATACTCTCTTACTGGAAACTTCCACATTCTGTCAACAAATGAAATGGGTGCTCAGATTTGACCTCTCATGAAAACAACCTGAATTCTTGGCTGTGCTGACTGAGCTTCCATCCCCTGGAGCAGTGAGAGACAGGATGGCCACTGAGTTCTAGAAACTAATATTTTCCTAATCCAAACAGGGATTTCCAGAGTTCTAGGCCCTCCATGAGACAAGGAACCCCCACCCATTAGCTCAGGGATCATCAGCATTGTTAGCTGCTAACTGGATTTCAAATCTTCTAGAGAGGAATCAATACAGAAAAATGCAATCTTTATTCAATATCTCCTCCTTACCTGTGTGCTGCACACAATCAAAAACAACCTTAGTTTTCCCACAGCATCGGTTCTGTTTTCTATTGAGAGTGTCTGGTTCCTTCTGATGTTTGAAGTCATCACACCCTGTAGACTTACTTCTCAAAGTTTCATTCAAGCAGCTGTTATTTTGCATGGTGATATTCCTTTGATTGGGGTTGTTTAGATTTTTCTGTAGTTCATGGTTTTCTTGACTATATTGGAAAACTAAAATTAACAAAAGATAAAACTCAAAAATGGTTACAAATACTAAATATTGAAATTTAAGATATAAGAAAAGCCCCCATGTTGACAACATATATTATTACATCAATTGCTATTTTGACATTTAGAAAATAACATCTCAATTAACTTATTAAAGAAATGGAAACATTAATTTCCCTCTACCAGAAACTTCCCTATAAAGTAAATGATAAAGCAGAATTAAATTATGGTGGAAGCACATTGCCTTCTAATTCCTTTGATTTTTTTCAGCATAAAACTTACAAATAAATATCTAACTAAAGAATTCAGTTAACCTTTAACATTCACTGAAAATGTGAATTAAGGAACATGAAGAAATGGCACAATTCTCAAAGGACCAGATGGAAAGCATAATATCCAGATACACAGCTATATTTTAGCACATCCTAGTAGTGATTTCTTCTAAATATGTAAAGGGATCTAATAAGGCTGAAGTGTTAAGGTCTCTGTACATATCTAGTCTTTTTGCACAACCGTGTTCTCAATACAGCCTGAAGGCCATCATTTCTTTTGCACAGCTGTTTCTCACAGAATGTTCACCTAAGATTCCCAGTCTCTTCAGCTCAGAAGGCAGACTATCACCAAGTTCTGAGAATGAACATGACCATGAATGGGAAAGTACAAAAGCTCTCAACAGCTCCAAAGTTGATGAAGTAGATATGTAAGAGAAAGGGACACTGTACTGTGCCAGGATTAAAAATATCCTAAACCAGAGCTATGTGGCACATCCCCTATTATAGGCAAGACAACGGACAGAGGTTTATAACTACATAAGTGACTGAAGTTATTACTTAGGCAGAAAGGTGAAGAATTTGTATAACAATTACTCACTGTGTGTCACCAACACTGCAACTGTCACCAGCAGAATGGAACAAAGGATTGCAAGAGGTATTGCAATGAAGTGCCAAGGGACTGAAGATTCTTAAATTAAGAAAATAATCACCATTAAAAGAGCATGTCCCAATACTGATTATAATTTTATGTAGCATGGAGAGGATGGGATGTTGGTCTCTTATAAATTTTACAGAAGTCCACCATACAAACTAAATGAACAGTGCTTTCAAAATTATATTGCATCCATTATAGAAATCTTACATGTGTGAAGTTTCACAGGATACCAAACTTTTTTCACCTTTGGCCTTGTATATTCAATCCTCCTATTTCAGCCTAGAAGTAGCCTTATGACAGGCACCTGCCTCTTACTCAGTTCTACAGGATCAAAAGTGCATCCTTCAGAAAGTACTGGAGGTGCAAACACAGTCCAGGTAGATGATACCAAACTGGAATGTGCAGTCCACCAAGGGAGAGTAACTGAGGATGAGGAGGAAGGGATGAGGGATGGATGTTCTTGAGAACTGTAGGGAACCATGGTAGTTTTGGAGCTGATTTGTATACAGGTCCACCCTTAAAGGAGCTTAGAAGTCAACTCTTGATTTTTTTTTATATGTTCTATTTTTCTCTAGATAATACAAAACATCTCCATATATATGAGGTGTTAGGAATCTGAAAGTCAAGCCTCTGATTATCAGTATGTCAAAGAAGTTAAAGTTTAGGGTTCATTTGTGACATTATATGAAGAGTGAGCAGAAGAAGAATAGAAAGTTTTCATTAGTAAAGTTAATTATTCTGTGAATGCATAATGTGGGTTACTCATTCTCATCCCCAGTATCCTCTGTCATCCTCTGTCTTCCTCTACAGCTTCTTCCCAGGAAGCGACTCTGTCATCTGATAGATGACTCTTGCAGCTTTCATGCCCTAGATGTTAAGAAATACTTAAGACAATAAAAAACCTTTTGTTAGAATAAATGTTTTGTTTATAATGAATACTTTTCATTTCCTTAAGATTTTATTTCTCTAAACACACTTGTTGTTTTTTCAGATTCTAGTGTGTTACTTTTAAAAGATTCAGGATTCTTGACAAAACTAAAAAAAAAAAACTTAATTGTTTCTCAAATTTGACAGAATATATTCACTTCTCCCTTCTCCAGTCTCAATTATTTTTTTCTTACAGGCTCCCATCATTCTACTTTGCCCATCCGGCTTTTTTGTTTGTTTGTTTGTTTCTAGCTAACACTTATAAATAGGATTATTGCTGAGTAGGGATGGCACACACCTGTAATCACCATACTAGGCAGGCAAAGGCAGGAGATCTCTGAGTGAAGCCAGCCTGTTCTACAGAGTATGTTTAAGGACAGCAAAGGCTACACAGAAAACCTTGATTCGAAACCATTTCCCATTCCACCACCAAAACAAAAAAACAAAAAGGAAAATAAAATGAAACAGATTTTAGCCAGGCATGATGGTACATCCAAGCACTTGGGAAACAAAGGCAGGAGAATCACTTTGAGTTTAAGGCCAGCCTAGTCTACAAAGGGAGTTCTGGGACAGCCAAAGCTATTAGAAGGAGAAACAATGTCTTAAAAAAAAAAACAACCCCCTAAAAGTAGAGATATTGTTTCTAATGGCAGCCTGTAGGATATTGTTTTCAAAATTAGAAGTTTATGATGCATCAAAAATAGGTGAATTTAGATGTTTAAACGCTTACCTCTGTGGCCAGCTTCTCTGGGCCCTTGTGTCTCATCAGCCCTTCCTCGATTCTGCAAGTCTGAAGATTTATGGAATCTCACAGTTGTGTAAGTAATCTCATCACCCATCTTGGGAGTAAGTGAAGTATGGTCTGTGTTAAAATCTGCCCTTGAGTGATTTCTAAAGAAAAAGTTAAAATGTCCACCTCTAGGAAGGTACCAGAATACAATGCTGCAGTGGGGTGGGAAGGGGTGGGGTCTGATTCATTCCTCTAATGATCGAAACACCCTAAATCACATGGACTGACCATGTTTTCTGCTAGAGGTGAGAAGTCTTTGAAGATTTCTTTCATTTATACATCTAATGGCCTCAGAACTTATTATTAGGAGATACAGAAAGGATTAAAAATTTACTAATAAGTCAATGTAATATTGACAGAACACATATATAAAATGTTAGCCAAAATTGGTACTACCACAAACCATTGAAATATGTTTAAACTATCAATTGAAATAACAAAAAACCAAAGCTTTCTGAATAAATAAAATTTTTGCTTATAATTATTTACATGTTTTGATAAATACATGAATGCAAAAATGTTCTTATAGTCTTTTCAATCATGCATGACTATCAGAGTTTCCTAGACACAACCTTGAAACAATATATGAAATTTAGTACTGCTGCTGATTAACATTTTGGGCTGAAAATACACAAATATCTCTCCTGAGATGTCCAACCTCTCCACTCAGTCACATCCTACACATTATTCTCCAGAGTCAAGCCTGATAAATGCATGAAACTAGAGAATATCCTTCTGAGTGGGGTAACTTAGACCCCAAAAGACATATATTGCATGTTCTCTTGCACCTGAAGCTCCTGGCTCCAAGTCCTCAGACATGCTACAGAACCTGGAGTAATTGCAGCAACCAGGAAAGTGGAAAGGGGTATTACAAGGGTAGGGTGTGGGAGCAACAGAGATGGGCATAGCAGGATACAACCTGAAGGTTTAATTTCTAATCATTCCATGTGCATGATTATTTCACATAATATATTCTAGTATATGATGTTGCCAGAGGAACCTATATGAAAATAAATTCTGTCACTATGGATAATCATTAGTTAATGCCCATAAGGGATCCAATCTGATAATAGATACCAATGTATTACTGAATAGTAAATATTTGTAACTTACCTTATCCCTGACATTAGTAACTGAGATGACAGCCAGCAGATAGTATGGATATTATGGAAAACAAGCTTCACATGTGACAGCATTCTCTATTTTTTTAATTCATGAAGTTTTCTGAGATTACTTATATTTTGCCTTATTTCTTGAGAAAGAGGAATCTTTCTGTTACAGAATTCTTTTTCAAAATCATTACTTATTATTATTGCTGTTGAGGGTGAGGGTACTTGAGCCATGGTCCATGTGTCCAGAGGATAACTTTACCGAGTGAGTCATCTCATTCTACTTTATGAGGGTCCCATGGATCAAACTCAGGTGGTCAGTCCAGCTTGTGTAGCAAGTACATTGAGCCACCTTACCAGGCTCTTGTTATGACTTCTTCAAGATGGATAATATATAAACATTTGATCCAGTTAAAGAGTAATGAAATCCATAGAACCCTTTTCTTCATTTTTGAGCACACAGCAGAAGTCACAAAACAGTCAGAAAGAAAACCAGTGCTGAACTCCAGTTTTCACATGCTGCCAGAGTCAACCAGATCAAACACAACCAACAAGCCTTCCCCATTTATCCTGCTCTCAGGTCACACCATCTGAAATTCTCTGGAGAACATAAAATCATGTGATAGAAAAACAATAAAAGCAGCTATTACCTGTGTTTCGACCCGAAATGATTATTGCTGAGGGAATTGATCCCCAATTGGGGGACAAGTTGGTGTTATCTGTTCTGTATGCTCTCAAAGGCTCCAAGAGAAAAGGCAGAACTGAATCGCCTCTGAGTGATGTTCAAACTCATGATTTTCTGCCCCTCCTCTTGACCAAAAAGAAAAGAGGAAATTGCATGATGAAAGCTGATGCTGACGGGTAGGAAAGAGCCAAGCTACCATGTCAGATGCTGCAAATCATTTCCATAATCAATATTTGAAGACCGAGAAGACAAATGTATCTGCTAAAAAGAAAAAAAAACAGTAAGTATCCTTTTCAAAAACACTAGTAAAAGGAGATGACTGAAGTCCTTCCACTCCTAATTTTGTAGTAGGTTGATTGAAACATTTTCTTGCATTACTATTTGAAAAAAATTAAAATTGCTTTCTGTTTTTGAATTATGTTTATTACAGCTAAATGTGTTTTAGGAATTACTTTTAAGCACTGATATTTCCGCTATAAAAGTCTTACTGTATGCTCTCCTACCTTTTTATTCATAGAGAATGTTTACAGTGGTCGTTGATGCCTTTCCATTCAGAGTGGCCTTATGGCTGATGTTTTCATGGTGATAGCATATCATGCCTAAGATATTATGCATGTTCAGAAAATACTCTACCACTGAGTAACAGACTCAGACTTTTAGTTGTTTTGTTTTGAGTTTTTTGGTGTTTTTTCTTTTGTTTGATATAGCAATTGTTATATCATACCTATTATGTAGCCCAGACTGGCCTCAAAGTCTGAGTCCTCTTAACTCAGTCTCTTCAGTGCTGGGAATTTAGCTGTATACCACCACACCAATTTAACACCATGTTTCTAATTCAACTTTTCTAATAAATAATAAGCATTTTTTCATTGTGTAAATATTGATCTATAAGATTTTTAAAGATATACAATTATTAATCAATTCTATACAGTACAAATTAGTAATTAGATAATCACTTACTGTTGAATATTTAAACTATTTAAGCTATTTTGTTGTCAATTTAAAAACTATATGGGCTATACTTTAGAACATACTTAGACATTTTATGCGTGAAATCATGTGATCAAAGGAGATAGACATTTAAGGAACTCTAATATTGATTACCATACACCTCTACTTTATTTTAGTCTACCAGTTGTATGTGAAAATAATCACAACTGCTTATGTTTTGAAGCTGAGACAAGGTGAATTTTCTTCCAAGAATTTTGCTCATGAATATGTGATGAGAATTCCTGCAAAGAGGCTTTGTCAGCAAAGAGTGATTTACTGGTCACTGATTGAAAACTACAGTGAAGTGGAAAGGTTGGAATGTTGTAGATCCAGAGGCTAATTACTTTGCTATGTGATGATAGCTTTAGCCCCCTTAACAGCCATTCCTTGTGCACCCGTGTCAGAATTAACATTCTGTAACTATTAGATAAAACCTTGGTGAAATCTATTAACTTAGCAGACCAGTAACTTCCACTGGAAGCTAAGAATGTCATCTCATGGCCTATAAAAATTCTTCCCCCATCTTTCTGTGCCCACCTCTCTGATGTACTCATGAATATATGTTATATTTTCCTTGATTTATACCTTTTTCAGCTCTGTAAACCTACAAAAGTTTGTGAAAATGCTTCCACATTGAAACATGGCCACTCAAAATGGCTCCAGAAGAAACTATCTTTTCAAACCTGATGGATTGTTTTTGATGAAACCAATTTAAATTGTTTTTCAAATCAAATGACAAGGGTTAATGGAGCACTGGTGTTGGGAAATGGGGAAAAAGCTGGAGAACAGAAGAGAAACCAACAATACAATGACAAACCTAATCCCACTTGACTATAGCAGAGGTGAACTTCTTGCTTCTTTCTTCCTTTCCTAACTTCTAGCTAGCCATTAATCACCACTCTCTTAGCTCCCACCTCCAATGTTTCCTCCTGTTTCACAATTTGCTCCTGACCTCACCACTAGGTTATCCTGCCTCTGTCTTACATGGCTAGTTTCTGGTTTTTATTTATTTATTTATTTGATTATTCCTTTTGTAGACTTAAAAAACTTTTAAATTTATTATTACTGTGTCTAATGAGTGTGTGTGAGATTGAATGCATGCATGCCATGGGTTGCAAGTGGGGATAAGAGGACAACTTTGGGAATTAGTTAGCTCCTTTCTTCTACTTTGGGTTCCACGGATCAAATTTGGGGAGGTCATCAGGCTTGTGTGGCCACTGCATTTACCAATGGAGACACCTAACAGGTTCACTTCACGGTTCTTAAACCCTGATATCTCTGAGTCACTACTCAAGTCTACCATTATTGTATACCAGATGTCTCTTGAAACAGTTCCCAGACATTATTTCATCTCAACAGTGTGAGACAATTTTAATGGGTTCAATGTGGATGCTTCAGGATACCTCTAGTTAGTCACTTTTTTCTCCATTCCCACATCCTGGGGCATCCTTCTATCTCTTGTCTACACACACACACACACACAAACACTCACACACACATTAAGACTAAATAAATATAGCCTGGGTTTTAGCTTGCCACAAAGTATGGATCTGGGAACTAGAGAGACTTGAGTGGAAATACCAACAAACTCCTGTGACTTCAGGTAAGTCAGATCATTCACAAAGTCTTTGACCACAGCAAAACAGAAACACACTTTCCCTCCAGGATTTGTGTGAAGATTTAACAAGATATACAGATACACAAAGAGCTTTTTGTTTTGTTTTATGTTTTCCTTGTTTGTTTGTTTAAGACAGGTCTCACTACATTACCCTGCCTGGCCTCACAAGTGATTGGATTAAAGTGTGAGCCCAAGTTTCACAAAGTTTTTAATCACAACCTGGCCAATAGGATGGTAAACATGCATTCAACATTAAACATTATTATTTGTAGTCCATGACTCCAATCTTTCCTTACTACATAAATTTGAGCAAAACACTGAATCTTCAAACCTTTTATTCCCTAAGTGTGTCAGATACTCCCTAGGGATGGAATAATTGCAATCAGGAAGATAGAGAGAAGCTCTTAGGTTTCAAAGTAACTGTTTTTTGAGCTTTCTAGAATGCAGAAGGTTCTCTCAGCCACAGGATGAGCTAGATTTTCTACCTGACCATGTCAAACAGTGCAGATGTTTGGAAGACAGAATAGGGACGGTCCATGAACCAAAATGAGGAACTGAGAGATCTTCAGCAGTGAGCCAGTGCTGCTCCTGAAAATTCACAGTTGCCCTAGATGAGAGTTGGGGGTTGTATCACACTGCTCATGGAAACACTAGTGGTTCTTTTTACATCCTTATCTCTGCTGAGAGGAAGTCATTACTGTGGGGCCTAAGCAAGTACAGGACACGCTTCTTTGTGCTTTCTACATACTGTTGGCCTCCCCTAACATCATGCAAAATCTGTGAGCAAGAACTCCAGACCTGTTTTGCTCATTACTGTGACCAAAGCATGAACAGGAGATGAGGTGCCTACCAGTTCACTTGATGAAGAAACAGAATAGCTAACAAAAACTGACCACACATTGGGCCATTTTTTGGTTTTGGACAGAGACAAAGGATGTCAATTACTTTAAAGCCAAAAAAGCAGCAGCTTCCTCTGAGTTCTGTACAACCAAGCTCTGAATTTCTAGAAAAATGTAAATTATTAATGAGCATAAATAGCATGAGAAAATAGAGCCACTTCAGACCAAATTGACTGACAATTCCACTGTGATTCTTTGACCAAAGTGCAACACAAAACAGAAATACCAAAATTCATTTCAACCTACTAATGAAACAGAAATGTTAGAAGCTTGAAGAAAGTTTCTGCTTTCTTGAATTTTGTCTTGTAAATTTATTGTTTTTGCGGAAAAACCCCACATATACACACCCAAATATATATTTATTTCTCTGACTTGTTTGCTATAAAAGCTTTTGTTTGTGAAACCACAACTACCTGTTCCTTTATGTTGAGACACACATGTCTGGTCACACATTCAAACCTTCCATTTTGACCTTCAGACATTGGTGGCATCATCACTACTCAGTGCAAATCGGTCTTGCTGTCTGAGGCTAAGGTGAGGGACACATTTAGTAGCCACCAGCTCACAGAGAAGGATGGGCTGACTCACTGCTTTCACTGGGAAGACTGACTGGTCCTGGACAGCTTCACACCTTCTGGTACTTCTGTCTTAAGGTGAAGCTTTCACAAAACTGAAGTATGGTAAACTCACAGCTCTTATAAAAAGTAAAAACAACTCTATTTTGAGATTTCTTGTGACCATAACCACCCTATGTGTCCTGACATTTATAATCACAGCTTTTCTAATACTCATTTGTGAACATCATAAGGAATCAGATAGTATTTTGTGACAAACAGACTACTAAGCCTGGACCTACAGGTATACTGAATAAAGCCATAAACCATCTGTATAGCTAAATTAATCAACATTAAACAATGCAATAAATAAATAAATAAATAAATAAATAAATAAACAAACAAACAAAATCTACTAATACCAGGTAAGGGAAAAATCAGCAGCACAGAATTATTGGATGGATTGGATATCAATGTCCACAACTGTTTTGAATTTTCAGTTTCTCATAAAATGAAAGAAAAAATAGCATTTTAAATTCAGTTACACTAGATACAGATGAAGTGATCAGTAGCCATCACACAAATGACAGTGGCTCCACATGGGCCTGCACCTATACAGAACTATTCTGTTATTGCAAAATATTTAATGAGAAGAGCTACTTTGCTCCTATCTGCTTACCAAAGTTCTTAGCCTTCTAAATCTTCCATCCCGAAGTCAGTTTTAACTGATCGCTTTACCAAGTAGATTATAACTACCAAAACAGCATAAGCTTACACTGTGAATTCATAGAGAGACTTATACAGGACACCAGCAGCAGAATTAATAATAATAATGGAAGATGAATTCAAGTGGAAAGAAATTCAAAGAACTGGGAAACATGAGTAGGACTTGTTTTCATTAGAAGTAAAAAATATGTGTAGGTACTCTACTAGTCTGCTTTCTGATACTGTTATAAAACACTGAACCAAATAAAGTTGAGAGGGAGTGGTTTATTTCATTTTACATGTTACTACTCAGTATTGGAGGAATACAATACAAAAATTTAGGTGATGTCTCAGATCAGAAACCACAGATCAACTCTCTCATTGGCTTGATCCACAGCTCAGGTTTAGCTATTTTTCTTATATAGCCCACAAACTACTACCCAGGGTTGGTACCATCTACAGCTGGCTGGGTCTCCTACATCAATTAGTAATTAAGAACGTGTACCCACAGACACGTCCACAGGCCAATGTGATAGAATAAGTCCTTCTAGGTGTGTCAAGCTGACAACCAAGATTACCTATTACAAGTCCCACACATTTACAACTTGGGATATCACTGCTGAACCACAACCTTTCCTTTCTTTTCCCCAACATTTCAGGTTAGTATAATAGAACACACTTTATCACTTTTAAGAGTTAACTGTTTTTTACAAATATTTCCAATGATTTAAAAGTCCAAGTGTTTTTTAAAAATTCAAAGTTCTTAATTGTGGCTGATATTTAACAAAAACTGTGTTACACACCTTCTTATTGAAGAAATGAAGATGCATGAAAGAAAAAAACTAGATCTATGAAAAATCAAAATTCAGTTATGTCAATCCATGTTCTACAGCTGTGTCTGGCTACTGAAATTTACTCATGATCTTGTGGCTTCAGACTGCCTGGACATAACACTTCTCTATATCTCTGCATAGCAAGTATCAAGCCAGCCAGTGCCACACAGTGATACCCTGTCTCCAAAACCAAAATAAGCAAACAAAGGGAAAAAATAAATTTAAGCTGCATGAACCATTTAGAAAAAAACTGTACCACAGATAACTCCTAGGCAGGTTACTCAGGAGTCTTTTGTTGTTTACTTATTACTGGAGAGGGGGATCTCTAAAAGGTTTCTTTTCTTTGGGGCTCCTGGGTCCTGTGAGCATTCTAGAGCATCCTTAATAACTCTCCACAAAGGAAAGCTAACGGGCAAGACTCATGAATGTCTTCTGTGGGTGATCACAGCTTCTCTGATTCAAGCGATGGCAATGGTCATGCCCAAACCAGATGGTACAAATCTGGGTAAAGTTGGAGCTTGGTTACATATGTAATCTCAACACTGAGGAAGTCAGGGAAGGAGGATCAACAACTCAAAGCCATCCTCCTCTGTAGAGTGAGTTTGAAGATAGCCTGGGTGATGAAATCCTAACCCCATAAAATCAAATATAAATGAGCAAACCAAAATCTGGAGTCCATACAGTAAGAGAATAAACATTGTTTTTTCTTAAGCCACAAGTGTGTGCTGTTCTCTAGAACAGCCCTAAGACACTAACACAGTTAGAAAAATAATAGAAATTTAATAATTTTAACAAAAGTCACAAATACATTAAAAGATGAATTTTACCCAAATTAACAGATAGAAAACCTAAACTGTGTTACATCCATTAAACAAAATTTGTTCTTAATCTAGTAAATACCTTACCCCAACGACATCTTCAGGCCCAGGTTATCACTTGGTGATCATATATTTAAGAAAAGAAAATACATATCCTTCCAAAAATTAAACTTTCAAATATACAAGAATGACTTCTGAAAACTCCAAATAAACCTCTAAGGTCAGGGTTTTCTCCATATCCTAAACAGAAAAGGGCCAACTGTGATGGGTCACACCTTTAATCCCAGCATTTGAGAGGCAGAGGCAGGCAGATTTCTGTGAGTTCAATATCACTCTGGTCAATATAGTGAATTCAAGGCCAGTCAAGGCTACAGAGTAAAAACTTTTCTCAAACAAACAAGCAAGCAAGCAAACAATTAAATATGTTTTTAAAGAGAATTATATGACTCACATTCAGAATTGTAACACTTAAAGAGACTTGAACAGGAGTACTGCCAAGAGATCAAGGCCAACCTGAGCTACATCCTGAGTTCTAGGCCAGTAAAAGAAACAGTGTGAGACCCTGTCTCAGAAAATAAAACAAATGGAACGGGGGAAGAAAGAAAAGGAGAGAAAGCTGCAGGCTAATCTGTTACAAATATAAACATAAGCACTGGTTAAAAATATTACCCAGGCCGGGCGGTGGTGGCGCACGCCTTTAATCCCAGCACTCGGGAGGCAGAGCCAGGTGGATCTCTGTGAGTTCGAGGCCAGCCTGGGCTACCAAGTGAGTTCCAGGAAAGGCGCAAAGCTACACAGAGAAACCTTGTCTCCAAAAACAAAAACAAAAAAAAAAATATTACCCAAAAAGATAAACAATGGGGAGGAATGCCATGACAGATTTATGGGGATCACATGGCTATGGCACTCATGAAGTCACACCATATTTGGTTGCTTGCTTAGTGTCTGTACAAGATCGACCCATGAACAATCAGTCATAGATTGGGAGGGACTCATGAGGCCCAATCCTCCAAAGGGAACTATGGACTCTCTATGGCTTTTGGAGGAGAGGAAGTTACTAACTTCAGTGATGTAGACACAGCTGAGTAGCTCTGGCTCCAGTGGCTAGTTTCACACCCATGTGCCTGTGCATGTCCCAGGTTAATGTCTGTGTGTTGCAAAACAAATACAAAACCACAAAAAAGACATGAATGTGGGATGAAGACTTCACAGGCATAGTGTTGATGGTGATGGGCAGGCATCGAAGGCCACAGGGACTGAGTGTGACCAGAATGTGTTAAATTCATATATGAAATTGTCAAAGACTAAATTAACTTGTATAAACACACATATTCCAAGCAGGCAAAGCTATATAAAATGGAGGAGGAAAGGTTTATTTGACTTACACTTCAGCATTGCTGTTTATCATCACAGGAAGTCAGGACAAGAACTCAAACCTGGCAGGAACCAGGAGGTCAAATCTAATGTACAGGCCATGGAGGGGTGCTGTTTATGGGAAGCTTCCCATGGCTTGCTCAGCCTGTTTTCTTACAGAACCCAGGACTGTGAGCCCAGGTGTTGCACCACCTACAAAAGGCTGGGCTTTCCCAATTAATCACTAGTTAAGAAAATGCGCTAAAGACTTGCCTACAGCCAGATCTTACTGAGGCACATTCTTAATTGAGATTCCATCCTTTCAGATGTATCTAGCTTATGTCAAGTTGACATAAAACTAGCCTCCACAATGGTTCTTGAAGAGATGTACATATTTTTAACTCATATTTCTCACGACTTACAGTAGGGACATTTTGATTACATACACACTCCAAGGTCAAATTTGATATTTTTAATGTCAGAGTCAAAAATATAAAGACATCATATGTCAATAACTCTTTTAGAACTAAAGGACATTACAAGGGAAAGCACTGATGATAGTGAATGCTAAGAAATATCAACAGTGATATAACTCAGAAAACTGACAATTATTAATATGGATTATGGAACAGATCATATGACTAGATCGATACTAAATTTAATGTCTTATCTTTTTAGTATGGTGCTATAACAGGAATGGCTTTGAAAATATTTATGGACAGTTTACTATTATTATTGTGATCATCATTATTAATATGCTTCACGAGACAGAGTCTCTTCTGTAGCCCATGATGGCCTCAAACACACTATGCAGCCTAGACTGCATTCAAGTTCAAGTACTTATGAGATTATAAGTCTGAGTCGTGACATCCAGATGGCTTCAGTGAATATTACTGTATCCATGGGTTTTCAACTTGCCAGCAAATAGGTCAGACAGACAGAGAGAGGAGAGAGAGAAAAAAAAGAGAAAGAGAAAGAGAGAGACAGAGACAGAGATAGAGAATGAGAACACATATGTACTATGAATGGTTGTATGAGTTTCTTGAACTAGCCTAGAAACTATTCATCAAATCTGAAATTTAATTTTAGAGAAAACAAATCCTTTCTAAACATAAGTTCTTCTCCCTGCAAAAAACAACAGATACTAACTAACCAACCAAATATAGAACCCCAAAACTGCATCGTAGCTCTTATTTGTGATGTCAAAGCAATGGAATATTGAAAAGGTTTATCCTAGGGATGATGAGTCAGCTATGTGAGTTATTATCAGCATTCTGGATTTGGTTCTTGTGTCATTCAGGAAACAAAGGATGATTCCTCAGGACTTGGAACAAAGGGCATCCATTTTCCAGACATGAGCTGCTGTGTTTAGTAAGAAAGGAGAAAGCTTTTGGTGTGTTAAGTTAGATTTCAGTAGAACATTTCTTCTCTTTCCAGCTCATTGCCATGTTTGCTCAGCTGACTGAGTCCTTCGGTTAAGACATTCAGTTATTAAGTAGTCACAAATCGTCACAGGATACCAGCAAAGATGACAAAATGTCCATTTTTACTTCTCCTTTATACTGTACATGGAACCAGGGAATTCATCCATTCTCTTTTCACAGATACAGGGGTGGATTCTGCCACAGTCACCATCACGCATACCTACAAAACTGAGATGTGCACAGTCTCCATCTTTCCGTAATAGTTTTATCATTGTCAAATTACTGTAAACAAAACACACAATGGGCAGTTATTAAAATTTGAAACTTATATTGATGTGATGTAGCCATGATTTTAAAAACAATTTTTATTGACCAAAATATACAGAATATAGAATTAATTGTGTTTTACTAAAGGTTTTTTGTTTTCTCTAAACTCATTTTAAAAAGGTCTTGGGCCAGTGACACAGACCAGTGGCTACAGCCATTGCCACCAAACTTGACAGCCTGAGTTCAGACTTCGGATACCACAGAGTAGAAGAAGAAAAGTGACTCCTTCAACTGCCTCTAACTACAGATGTGCTGTGACATGGGAACACACATGCATACATTCACACAAAAATAAATAAATGTAATAAAAATAAAAAAATATTCTCTTGATCACAATTCAATTCAATATCTATTCCACATTGTTCATTTTTAATCTACAAATAAATTTAATTTTTAGTATTACCAAAAGATCATTTTACACTAAAGTTTATTTCCTATGATGCTTTTTGGAATAAAAACATTTTAAAAACTAGAAAAATATAAGTGTATGTGACACACAGGACAGGGTTTCTTGCCTTGGGCAACATATGAGATTTATCCAGGTAAGGCTGATAAGAATATGTATAAAAGAGGATAATACAGGGAATGAAATCCACCAAACTCCATGGGTTGTGATGTGAAAGGGATAAAGCTTCAAGAAAAGGTCATCATTTGTGAAGCCCTGGATTCAAGCCAGGTAGAAATAGTGTGTTTAGATTTACCATAGGAACAGCAAAAGATGATAAATGAAACTAACTGGCCTTTGGGGTATAGACAGAACAGGTGAGGTACAATAGGAGTGAGTATACATATTAGAGAGCCATGAGACACCGTTATGAGTACAATCAATAAAGCATGTGTTTTAAACATGAGTGAAGAGGAAAAGACCGAGTAGACACTAACTATTCACAAGATCCACATGGAGCACACATTCTACATCATGACCTCTTTACTTTACCTCCGTGGAGATGCCCATTTGGAGCTCTACACAAGGAAGACAAGTTAATCTAATAGCTGTTCGCTTGGTCTACTAGAATTGGACATTGAAACAGATGTCCAAGCTACTGCTTCTTCCCACTAGAGAAAATGCTTCTTGTGGTGAAATAAATCTTCTTAACACCAGGCTTTTATACCGAATCCTCAGTTCCGGCCCTAGTAATCATACCATCATCAGGGGGCAATTTTGTAGCATAGTAAAGGTCTACAAAGATATTACCACCTAGATGCAGTCATTTTCTCAGCCACTGGCACCTCATTCCAAATGCTACCATTTGCCCATCTCTGACTCTGTATGGTGCTGTAGGTTGTAAATAAATTCATTAACTCTGTGGTCAGTCATGGTAGAAGACAGCATCCATCCTGGTGCTTGGGAGGTAGATGCACAAGTGGGGCTAGCTTGTATGAAATGATACTCAAATAGAAAAACAAAACTAATATACCAACAATAATAATCTGTGTGCTTGGTTATATTAAAACATCTTGTAAGGCTTGTAAGGTGTCCTCTGGCCACCTCTGTGACAGCCTGCATGAGAGTATCTTTAGAGGAGAGAGAGGAAATTATTTTCCTGCAGATTTGGAACCTAGCTGTCTGCACTGGCTGGACCACATTCAAACAGAAGTGACCAGAACTGTCACGTTCCCAGACACTGAGTAAAAGCTTCCTGAGACAGTTACTACTATGAATAACATGCTTCAGATAGTTTCTGCAGCCAGTGAAGAAGAAATTCAGTAAATGCACCAAAGAAAATGACATCATGAAAAAAATCCAGCAGAAACAGTACATTCAGTGCATAAAATTTCAGACATTAGGATTTCCATCTAACACTTGTAAAATAAGAATACTTGATATCTTGCAAGTGACAAAGTACAGGACAGGCACAGTCACACCTGCCAGTAGTCTCAGAACCTGCAAGTTGGAAACACAAGGATCAGGTGTTCAAAGCCAGCCTGGGACACATGAATTGCTACCTAAAAGCAACAAAGTTAAAATTAAAATGATTATTTAATGATATAAAAGATATTTAAAAATTATAATTAACTTCTCCATTTCTGGTGAGAGTGAAAACTTATGCAGCCACTTTGGAAAGTGACATGGTTGTTTCTCAGAAAATTGGTAATCAATCTGCCTCAAGACCAGCTATGCCACTCTTGGGCATATATCTAAAGGATGCTCCATCCTACCACAAGGATATTTGCTCAATTATGTTCATAGCAGCTTTATTTATAATAGTCATTGTCATGAATTACTGCATGTGGGGGTCTCCCAAGGGCATGCCAAGAGTGCAGATAAACATAGTGGGCAGATACAGTGGTGAGCTGGGCAGATGCATGCCATGTGGCATCGCGGCTATGGCAGTGGTGGTGGCAAATAATTTGCAACCCAGACACTGCATTCATGTGGAGAGTTATTATAATAAAGAAATGAAGAGAAAGAGGAAAGAGAGAGACAGAAAGAGAGAGAAGGGGAGAGAGAGAGAGGGGTCAAGGGTGCACATCTCATGGAGGAAAAAGGTGGAAGAGAGAGAGGAAGGGGGAGGAGTTTTTCCTTAGAATGAAGTTTTTACATCAGGACCACATCAATGCCATCAGGTGGGTCAGAATACTAACTTTGGTTTCCAAGGGGCAGATCAGAATATTAACAGCCATAAACTGGAAACAACCTAGACATCCATCCAAAGCAGAATGGATAAAGAAAATATGGTCCATTTACACAATGGAGTATTATGGAGCAGTTAAAACAATGGCTAATCTCTGTGAGTTCCAAGCCAGCCTGGTCTACAAAGTGAGTTCGAGGAAAGGCACACAGCTACACAGAGAAACCCTGTCTCAAACAAACAAACAAACAAACAAACAAACAAACAAACAAAAAAACAGTGGCACCATGAAACTTGCCACCAACTGGATGGAACTAGAAAAGATCATCTAGTGAGGTAACCCAGGCCTAGAAAGACAAATATTAGCTCTAAACTAAAGGATAGCCATGCTACAATCCCAAGACCCAGTGAAGCTAAGTAACAAGGAGGGCTCAAGGGGGGCGGGGTCAATGAATCTCATTGTGAAGGGGAAATAGAATAGACATTGCTGATGGAAGGGAGGGGTGTTCTGGATTGGGGTGGATGGACATGAGAACCAGAGGGATCATGTGGGGAAGATGGAGGAAGAGAGTCCAGAGAAAGACAACTGGAATGAGGGTCATCTCTGGGATGAGCTAGAAACCTAGTGCAATGGAAACTCCCAGGAATCTATGAGGGTGACCCTAGCTAACAGTCCTAACAATGGGGGAAACAGAATCTGAACAGGCCATATCCAATAACCAGGTAAGACATCCAGTGGTGGGATTTGGACCCCCAACTGAGCTGCAAAACCTTCAATCTACAGTTTGCCCTACCTACAAAGAGATACTAGGGTAAAGGTGGTATAGAAATTATGGGGATAGACAACCAATGACTGTCAAGCTTGAGACCCATACCATGAGTGGGAGCCCACCCCTGACACTGCCTGGAGGACCAGGACCCAGAGGCCAGGTAGTCCAGAGACCTAGGATAGAGCTGAACACTACTGGAAAAAAAGTGAATGAAATGATTCATAATAATGTTCTGCTATACTCATAGATTGTTGTCTAGCCTAATTGCCACCAGAGAGGTCTCACCCACCAACAGACGGAAACATGAAGAGACACACAGTCCAACCGCAGGAAGACCTTGGGGAATCCTGTAGGAGAGGGGAGTAATGATTGTGAGAGCCAGAATGGCACAAGAAAACCATGGAATCAATTAACCTGAGGTCACAGGGACTCACGGAGACTGAAACAAAATCCAGGGATCCTGCATAGGACTGACCTAAGCCCACTGTATATATGTGACAGTTGTGTGGCTTGGTTTATTTTTTTTCTTTTGTGGATCTCCTAACAGTGAGAGCAGGGGCTTTCTCTGACTCTGTTACCTGCTTTGGGGACCTGTAGATGGACTTTTCTTTTGGGCTACCAGCTCTCCAACAATGACACAGAGACTTAGTATTAATTACAAAAGCTCAGCTGATAGGTTAGGTTTGTTTCTAACTAGCTCTTATAACTTAAATTAACCCGTTTATATTCATGTACCTGTTGCTACATGACTCATGGCTTTACTTCTCCTCCTGCATGTCTGCTCCCTCTCTGTCTGCTGGTGACTCATTGTGTCTCCTCCCTTCTTCCCAGCATCCTTTGTGCCTGGGAATCCTGCCTAGCTATTGACTGTTCAGCTTCTTATTAAACCAGTAACAGTGACACATCTTCACAGTGTACAAAAAGAGGGACCCCTCTTCGTACTGGGTACATCCTTCCTCAATAAGAGGAGGTGCCTAGTCTTACCACAAGTTGATATACCATGCCTGGCTGGTATGTCATTGGAGACCTGACCTTTTCTGAACAGAAAATAGGAGTGGATTAGAGTGTGGGAAGAAAAGGGAGGAGAGGAAAGAAGGAGGGAAGACTGTGACTGGACTGGAAAAAAATTAATTAACTAATTATTTTTTGTTTTTCAAGACACGTTTCTGTGTTAACAGTGCTAGCTGTTCTGGAATTCACATTGTGGACAACGTTTACCTTGAACTCAGAGAGAGCTGCCTGCTTCTGCTACCAAGTGCTGGGACTAAAGGCCTGCACTACCACCCCCAGTAATAAATTTTAAAAATTGTAAAAAAAGACAACCCCACAAAAGAGAACAGTATTTTTTGGTTTTTTGTTCATTTTTTTTTGATTGGTTATGTTCTAGGATGTGGATAATAAACATTGTTTTTAAATATATACATATACATATACAAAACTGCACACACACACACACACACACACACACACACACGCCAACGGTATTTTTGGATAAAAACAGAATTTTTAGGAGAGAAATTTTAATAATAGTATTACTGAAAACATCAATAAGCAGGGGGAATGGTAATGTGTGATATAAAAATGGAAGGAGGAATTCTGAGAATTATAACATCAAATGTCGATAGTACTGGACATAAAGAACAGGAGAGGATCAAAGGTCGATTAAACAAAAGTAAGGGTTTATAAAAGGCCTTATGGGCACCCACTAGCTAATAAGTTTGTAGATGACCAACACAAAGTAGACTCTTTGTTCCTTTGGTGGTTTGGGGTTGGGGTGTGTTTGTGTGTGTGTGTGTGTTTTAATATTTTTATCTGATTGGGTGTCTTTTACTTTATCTTCACTTTTGTTTTTGTTATGGGGAGAGAAAAAGAAAGAACTTGAGGAGGATGTGGGAGATTTTAAATGGTAGGAAAGCTGATCAAAATATATTCCAATGAAAAATGAAATTGAAAAGGAAAATATAACCATAAAAAGAGTTAGAACCACTGCTGTGGGATGTTCTCCATGCTGTGAATGTGTTGTTCTGATTGGTTAATAAATAAAGTGCTGATTGGCCAGACAGGAAGTATAGATGGGACAATCAGAGAAGAGAATTCTGGGAACAGGAAAGCTGAGTCAGAGAGGCTGCCAGCCGCCGCTATGAAAAGATGTTAAGATATCCGTAAGCCAGGAGCCACATGGCAACTTACAGATTAAAAGAAATGGGTTAATATAAAACATAAGAAGAGCTAGCTAGAAGCCTTCCATGGTCATACAGTTTACAAATAATATAAGTCTCTGTGTGTTTACTTGGTTGGGTCTGAGTGGCTGCGGGAATGGCGGGTGAGAGAGATTTGTCCTGACTGTGGGCCAGGCAGGACCAGAAAACTCCAGCTACAAACCACAGAAAACATGAGTTATTAAATAAAAATCAAAGTATAAAGCAGGAGATACATCCAGAGGAATTATTGGTCAGAGAGACTACAGAGGTCTCCACACCAGCACAGCATATTGCCATTACCTTTGGTTACCAACCATAACTACGTGGTAAGACCTGTTTGCTGATACACCATACACTGTGATGTCAGAACACAGAGAAATCAGTTTCAAATCAATCAGGAAACTTCTTTCCTTGAGCTATTTTTCAAAGGATGTGAAGGTGATTTGAAGGCTGCTGGGGGATAAGAGAAATGAATGGTCTTACTCAGCACTGAAGTCTGCATTCTTCAATACTGACCTGCTAGGCAAGATGTTCTCAATGGTACCATTGTTACCGGATAACTAACTGTTTTCTTATTAGAGTTGAGATCTTTACTATATAAGTGATATCGTGTTTGCTATTGTAATCCAAATCAAAAGCCCATGAATGTGGAGGTCAAGCGCCCTAGGTTGGAAACTGCTACAATCATGTTGATAAGTGGGCATGTAGTCAAACTGTACTCTTAGTACAAGTGTTTATGGCCTAGATCTGGGCTGCTCTCGACCTTGGTCAGAGAAGCTTCTTTTGCAGTAGGCAGTAATCAGTACAGAGCAGCAGAACTAGTCAAAGTTCAGAAGAGAAGAGAAAATGTGTTTAGCTAGCCCTATGAAGACAACTTCAACTCCCTTCCCTTCAAAACCATCCCAAGACTCAGGGAACATTAGGGAAGAGAAAGTAGGGAAAAAAATATAAGAGCCTGACGATAAGAAAAGCTCTATGAAGTCCTGCAATCGGGACTTGACAAGGCTTTCCTACTCACAAACTCACAGCAGCTGTGGTAACCTATATGAGACCAGAACAAGATTCCACCATAGTTGGGGTGGGGCCCTCTAGCTCTTAAGGAGATAGTATTATTAGGTGACTGCTATTGGAAATGGGAGACACATTCTTTATTAAGGTTGTGGCCACTGGGAGGTGTCCTTGCTCCAGCGGATAGCCTGCAAACATCCACCAGTGGACAGCATCAAGTAAGAAAACATGAGTTAGATGGGAACACCTTAGGTACAGTCAGGGGAAGGTTGAGAGGACAAGTTGTGGATGATATGATCATATTTCATTCTGTATATGTATGAGATTTTTAAGAAATGGTATTAGTAAAGAAAATCAATGAAGAGTTTTCTATCAGAACGAACTTAGAGCTTATAGACTACAGCAACCTTGAAATGAAAAGTAGATATGTTTTGCATATATATTGTGTTTTTATATTTATAAATTAATAATTATATAAGCTAACTACAGAAACAAGTCAAGTGTATGTTTAAGATACACTCATAATATTATTCACGATGATCAAGTTATTTCACATGATCCTAATCTTTGGTTTTTTGTGCCCTCTGCATCTTAGAACACACAACCCTGAGTTATGTTCAGTATTACGTCACTAGCAGTCAGTTTCTAAAACATTCCTCTTCCCTGCCTAACACTTGCTCAAACACTGTGTGATGCATCTTGTCCTGACCTGTGAACTCCATAGAAAATGAGGAAAGCCATGTGAAATGAGAGAAAAGCCTTTGCAAGCCATCCTCCCAACTGTGCATCAGTGTTAGAGTGTGAGGGCTCAGGAAACTCACACTTTAGATGGGCCATCGCCAGTCCATTGCCATTCCTTTTTGCTTCCATTATATTTTAATCCAATCCAGTGTCTGTTTTCAGTAACCTGGGACTGTAAGAACTTCTGTAAGGGAAATAACACATATTTTGATAAAATGTCTGCCTGGTAAGAAAAGGACAGGATAACAGGTCCCAGCTATTCTTATATCATTTTTCTGCTGTCCTGTCCTCCAGCACTTCAGTCCCTCCAAGTTCATTTTTAAAGTGATTTCCCAGTAGTAGTTCATTTATGTAAAAACCAATGATAGTTACATAAGTTATATAAAATGAAAACTTCAGGTGTCTAGAGATACTGGATTCATGAAATGATTTGTGACCGTGTTTCTCAGAGAAAGTATCACTGTGTAGCCAAAGGCTGACATTGAATTCACAGTCTCCCAGCTTCAGACCCTGTCTCCTTAAGTAAGCCCAACACTTTATTAAATTATTCAAATACACATTTTAGATGACCACAGAAGCATGTGGGAAGTGTTCAACTTAAGTGAACCCCCTGTCTAAAAAAACTAATTAATCCAGATGAAAAGTCCAAGTCCTCTGTGAAAAGCTGTGCACTGTCCTCCATGTTCCAGCAATGAAGCCATGCTGTTACTTAGATCTCAAAGTGACAGAACTTGAGGAAGTGTGAGATACTTGGAAGTAAATAGTGTGTCTTACATGTGGCACATGAGTGGAATGACACCTAATAAAATTACTGAATATATTTTATGATATAAGTTTAAATTTACCCATGTTTACTGTATCAAATGAAAAATTATATTATTATTTGACATTAAAATTGATTTTATGCTGTAATTATTCAGACATGTATTAAATTGGTGAAGAAATTGTGCATCATATTCTAAATGACAAAGTTTTCAAGCTGATTATTCAACCATTTCTCTAGAAAAATACCCTCTATGTATTTGAAGAAACTTTTTTAGTAACAAAAGTAAACAGTTAATGTCAGGATCCTGGCCACTTGTTTTCCTTTAAATGTTCATTTCCAAAGATAGATCTTTTTATGAAATTTAAGAATACTAGGAAGTTAATATTATGGGCAGATTCAGTGAAAATCAACTAACAGGAAAAACTGTTTAATTTCTGGTTGTCATATAATTTCCATTTTGCAGATTGGCCCAGAACTCAGTTACTTTCTCTATTGTCATCCAGTTACCCATCTCAGGCAGTCTCACTTCTGGATTGCAAAGAGCAAACTCTGGACCATGGTCTCTCTGGGTGTAGGTTGCACTCTATGGAGATAAATAACTGTCAGTCACAACATGTGTTATACCAAAGGGCTAAACTTATTCAGGGAAAACATGCTTCTCTGCAAGATTAGTTTGCAGATTCCTGGCAAAGGGAGGAGACTGCAAAGACAGGACTGTCTCCTTAGTAATGAGTCTCCTCATAACACCCTGTGTCCTGACACTAAATAGGAAGTAGGAAGGATGGACTGGAAAACTCTTACTGTATGATTTTTGCTCGAATTACAGGAAAATCACATACAACTGCTGAAGGACTCTTTTTTTTTCTTTTAAATATCTGGGCTCAATATTTCACTATCAAGGGTTCGAGAAGGAGTCTAAGAATAAAGAAGCCTGTAAGAGTCTATGGTACCCGTTCATCATCATCATCTATCTTCAAAAGGGATAAGCTGCAGTCCTGGCAGGTGTGTTTACATCCACTCCAGGGTTTATTGTCCATGATGAAATAATAACATTTTATGCCACAGCAGAACAAGTGTCCTTCAACAGGTTTCCCTACAACAGAGAAGGAAATGGTGAAAATTCTTATTTTCTGGTATTCTGTTAATAGGACTGTGGTGATATTTTGTATATGCTTGACTGAAGATCTAGGGCAGAGCTAGTCATAGAGTTAGCCATAGATGCCAGGCAGTGGTGGCATACACCTTTAATCCTAGCACTATAGGCAGAGGCAGATGGATCTCTGTGACTTCAAGGCCACCTTGGACTACATGACATTAATCCAGTCTAAAAGAGAAACAGAGTCAGGCAGTGATGGCTCACACCCTTAATCCCAGTACCTGGGAGCCACACACCCTTAATCCCAGCACTAGGAAGGTTGAGACAGGGAGAGATATGGCTGGGCAGAGAAAAGAATATAAGGCAAGTGGAGATAAGACTCAGGGGCATTCAGTCTGAGGATTCATGGAGACAGGATCTTCCCTTTTTGGCTGAGGAGTTGGTGAGGTGAGAAGTGGCTGTGGCTTGTTTCCTCTGATCTTTCAACATTTACCTTAATATATGTCTCCGGGTTTCTATTATAAGACCTATTAAGATTTGTCCTACAGAAGAATGTATTTATTACAAATCTATAACTAAGTAAAACCTCACAGCTCTCAAAAATTGAGACACTAGAATGCTGAGACCCCTGCACACCCATGTTCTATACAGCACTGTTCATAATAGAGATATGGATAAAATTTAAGTGTTCATTATGGATGAATCAATAGAGAAAATGTATCATATACACACAAAGGAATACTATTTATCCTTGACAGGGAAGAAATCCAAGTGGGCACGATGACTTATGCCTGCCTACAAACACAGCACTCCATAGGCTGAGGCATGAGGTTCACCTCTAGTTTGAGGTCAGTCTATGTTAAGCAGTGAATTCCAGGCAGGCCTTGATTATATATGGTGAGTTCCAAGGCAGGCTGGGCTATAGAATGAAACCATTTTCACATCTAACCGACCAACTGTGTAGTAAGAGTCTCTCAGGTGACTCCTGACTGCTGCTCACTTAGTGTCAGGACTAAGTGTCCTGTTATGAGCCGATTCATTACTAATGAGACAGCAGGCCTTTGCAATAACTTCCCTTTCTCAGAAGTCTACAAGAAAGTGTTTCAGAGAAGCATGGATGAACTTGAAGACAGAATGCAAAGTGTGACAAACTAGGGCCAGGACCATATATTTTTATTTCACTCAGATGAGGTTTACAGCACAGCCCAGTTCTAAGAAGCAGAGGTTTGTAAGATCCCAGGGGCTAGAGGGAGGGGAAATGAGCACTTGCTGCTCAGAGGCTGTTACATGGATGATGCAATGCTAGGTCTGCAGTGATGCACTGTGCCCACAGTGGCCCACATGCTACTGTACACATACAGCTGTGCTCTGGTCTATGTTAGATGCACTTACCTTAATAGAAATAAGAGACAAACAAGGAAGCTTTTGATGATGATTTCCTGTTCTCCTGCCTTCAAGGGTACACCCACATGCCCAAAGTATTAAATCTGAATACTTTAAAACCTGTGTAGTTTACATAGCTACAACCTCTCGATAATTTATTTATTTGGTCTGTGCTAGGGACCCCCATTCTTTATTAATAAACCTTTATGTCAAACCCTTGTTTTTCTGAGAAGAGGTATCAACACTCTGTAGTTCAATCTTGCTTAGAATTTGCTGGACACCTAGACTGTCCTCAAATTTGCAATCTTTCTGTCTCAGTGTTTTAATCACAAGCATTGTAGATTCATGCTGCCACTTAGAGATGGTAGTTATGTTATTATAAAATAATAATATAAAACATTTTTGATGAGTCTGAAATGCCTCAATGACTATTTGGGGACTTCCTCTTTTTCTCTGTCACACATTCTAAAATTTACCAGTTTTAAAGCTATTATTAGCCCTTGAATAATAAAGATCATCAACCCCTGCTATTATGCACAGTGAGATCATACTTAAGAGTTCTTTGTGTACATTAACTTTTGAAAAAAAATACTTAATAATGAGTGATAAACTGTGTCAATTAATGTTAACCAGTCACGATGCAAGGAAAGAAAGGTTCCTTGTAACGATTGATATTTCATCTCTGTGTCATTCAGTGACAGAGATACACCAGTGTGGGAACCATGGTGAAGTTCCCATGTGTGCTGCAGTGAGCTTCACTATGGTCACACACAGGCCAGATCTCTGATACCAAGGCAGAAGGAAAACATACACACATACACACACACACACACACACACACACACACACACACACACACAGCCAAACACAATTATTTTTATGACTGCATCCATATAAATACTTTAAGTTCATTTCACCCTAAGAATTTGGTAAATACTCTCTTACTGGAAACTTCCACATTCTGTCAACAAAAGAAATGGGGACTCAGATTTGACCTCTCATGAAAACGACCTGAATTCTCAGCTGTGCTGACTGAGCTTCCATCCCTTGGAAGCCGTGGGAGACAGGTAGGCCACTGAGTTCTAGAAACTTATATTTTCCTAATCAAAACAGGGATTTCCAGGGTTTTAGGCCCCTTCATGAGACAAGGAAACCCCACCCATTAGCTCAGGGATCACCAGCATTATTAGTTGCTAACTGGACTTCAGATCTTCTGGAGAAGAATCAATACAGAATAATGCAATTCTTTATTCAATATTCCCTCCTTACCTGTGTGCTGCACACAATCAAAAACAACCTTAGTTTTCCCACAGCATCTGTTCTGTTTTCTATTGAGAGTGTCTGGTTCCTTCTGATTGAAGTCATCACACCCTGTAGACTTATTTCTCAAAGTTTCATTTAAGCAGTTGTTATTTTGCATGGTGATATTCCTTTGATTGGGGTTGTTTAGATTTTTCTGTAGTTCATGGTTTTCTTGACTATATTGGAAAACTAAAATTAACAAAAGATAAAACTCAAAAATGGTTACAAATACTAAATATTAAAATTTAAGATATAAGAAAAGCCCCCTAGTTGACAATATATATTATTACTTCAATTGCTATTTTGACATTTAGAAAATAACACCTCAATTAATTCATTAAAGAAATGGAAACATTAATTTCCCTCTACCAGAAACTTCCATATAAAGTAAATGATAAAGCAGAATTAAATTATGGTGGAAGCACATTGCCTTCCAATTTCTTTGATTTTTCTCAGCATAAAACTTACAAATAAATATCTAACTAAAGAATTCAGTCAACTTTAACATCCACTGAAAATGTGAGTTAAGGAACATAAAGAAATGGCACAATTCTCAAAAGACCAGATGGAAAGCATAATATCCTGATACATAGGTATATTTTAGCACATCCTGGGAGTGATTTCTTCTAAAGATGTAAAGGAATCTGATAAGGCTGAAGTGTTAAGGTCTCTGTACATATCTAGTCTTTTTACACAGCCATGTCCTCATTATAGACTGAGGAAAATGAAAAGAAGGTCATCATTTCTTTTGCACAGCTGTTTCTCACATATTGTTCACCTAAGATTCCCAGTCTCTTCAGCTCAGAAGGCAGACTATCACCAAGTTCTCAGAATGAACATGACCATGAATGAGAAAGTACAAAAGCTCTCAACAGCCCCAAAGTTAATGAAATAGGTTTGTAAGAGAAAGGGACACTGTAGTGTGCCAGGATTAAAAACTTCCTAAGAAATGGGCAGTGGTGACTCAAACCTTTGATTCCAACACTCAGGAGGCAGAACCAGGCAGATATCTGTGAGTTCCAGGCCAGCCTGGTCTTCACAGCAAGATCCAGGACAGACACTAAAACTACACAGAGAAACTTTGGCTCTCGAAAGTATATATATATAGTCTAAGTCCAATGCTATGTGGCACATCCCCTGAATATAGGCAGGACAATGGGCAGAGTGTGTTAACGGCATAATAAGTGACTGAAGATATTATTTAGCAGAAAGGCAAAGAAGACGTTTACTGTTACTCACTGTATGTCACCAACACTGCAACTATCACCAGCAGAATGGAACAAAGGATTCCAAGAGGTATCACAATGAAGTGCCAAGGGACTGAAGATTCTTAAATTAAGAAAATAATCACCATTAAAAAAGCAAGTCCGCCGGGCAGTGATGGCACACGCCTTTAATCCCAGCACTCAGAAGGCAGAGCCAGGCGGATCTTTGTGAGTTCAAGGTCAGCCTGGGCTACCAAGCGAGTTCCAGGAAAGATGAAAAGCTACACAGAGAAACCCTGTCTTGAAAAACCAAAAAAAAAAAAAAAAAAAGCAAGTCCAAATAATAATTATAATTTTGTGTAGCATGGAGATGATGGGATATTAGTCTCTAAAATTTTACAGAACTCCATCATACAAACTTAATGAAGATTGCTTTCAAAATTGTATTACACCCATTTTAGAAATCTTACATGTGCGAAGTTTCACAGGTTATCAAACGTTTTTCACCTTTGGTCTTGTATTTTTAATCCTCCCAACTCAGTCTGGAAATAGCCTTATGACAGGTACATGCCCCTCACCCAGTTCTACAGGATCAAAAGTGCATCCTTCAGAAAGCACTGGAGGCACAGACACAGTCCAGGTAGCCAATCCCAAACTGGAGCGTGCAGTCCACCAAGGACATATAACTGAGGATGAGGAAGAAGGGAAGAGGGATGGATGTTCTTGAGAACTGTAGGGTACCATGGCAGTTCTGGAGCTGTCTTGTATAGAGGGCCATCCTTAAAGGAGCTTAGAAGTCAACTCTTGCTTTTTTTTTTTTTTTTACATAAGTTCTATTTTTCTCTAGATAATACAAAACATCTTTATGTTTCTGAGGTGTTGGGAATTTAAAACTCAAGCCTCCGATTTTCAGTATGTCAAAGAAGTTAAAGTTTAGGGTTCATTTGTGACATTATATGAAGAGTGAGCAGAAAAAGAATAGAAAGTTTTCATTAGTAAACTTAATTATTCTGCAAAAGCATAATGTGGTTTATTGACCCCCATCCCCACTACCATCTGTCATCCCCTCTCTTCCTCTACAGCTTCTTCCCAGGAAAAGACTCTGTCATCTGATAGATGACTCTTGCAGCTTTCATGCACTAGATGTTGAGAAATACTTAAGAAAATAAAAACACCTTCTGTTAGAATAAATGTTTTGTTTATAATAAATACTTTTCATTTCCTTAAGATTTTATTTCTCTAAACACACTTGGTGTTTCTACAGATTTTAGTGTGTTACTTTTAAAAGATTCAGAATTCTTCTTGATGAAACTAAAAAAAACAAAAACAAAAACAAACAAACAAAAACAAACAAACAAACAAAAACCCTTAATTGTTTCTCAAATTTGACAGAATATATTCACTTCTCCCTTCTCCAGTCTCTATTATTTTTTTCTTACAGGCTCCCATCATTCTACTCTGCCCATCTGGCTTTTTGTTTGTTTGTTTGTTTCTAGCTAACACCTAGAAATAGGATTATTGCTGAGTGGTGATGGCACACACCTTTAATCACCATACTAGGCAGGCAAAGGCAGGAGATCTCTGAGTTTGAAGCCAGCCTGTTCTACAGAGTATGTTTCAGGACAGCCAAAGCTACACAGAAAACCTTGATTTGAAACCAACCCAAGAAAATAAAATGAAACAGATTTTAGCCAGGCATGATGGTACATCCAAGCACTTGGGAGACAGAGGCAGGAGAATCACTTTGAGTTTAAGGCCAGCCTATTCTACAAAGGGAGTTCTGGGACAGCCAAGGCTATTAGAAGGAGAAACAATGTCTTAAAAATAAAAAAAACCCTCAAAAGTAGAGATACTGTTTCTAATGGCAGCCTGTAGGATATTGTTTTCAAAATTAGAAGTTTATGATGCACCAAAAATAGGTGAATTTAGATGTTTAAACACTTACCTCTGTGGCCAGCTTCTCTGGGCCCTTGTGTCTCATCAGCCCTTCCTCGATTCTGTAAGTCTGAAGACTTATGGAATCTCACTGTTGTGTAAGTAATCTCCTCATCACCCATCTTGGGAGTAAGTGAAGTATGGTCTGTGTTAAAATCTGCCCTTGAGTGATTTCTAAAGAAAAAGTCAAAATGTCCACCTCTAAGAAGGTACCAGAATACAGTGCTGCAATGGGGTGGGAAAGGGTTGAAGTCTGATTCATTCCCCTCATGATCCAAACACCCTAAATCACATGGACTGACCCTGTTTTCTACTAGAGGTGAGAAGTCTTTGAAGATTTCTTTCATTTATACATCTAATGGCCTCAGAACTTATTATTAGGAGATACAGAAAGGATTAAAAATTTACTAATAAGTCAATGTAATATTGACAGAACACATACATAAAATGTTAGCCAAAACTGGTACTACCACAAACCATTGAAATACTTTTAAACTATCCATTGAAATAACAAAAAATCAAAGCTTTCTGAATAAATAAAATTTTTTTATAATTATTTACATGTTTTGATAAATACATGAATGCAAAAATGTTCTTATAGTCTTTTCAATCATGCATGACTATCAGAGTTTCCTAGACAAAGCCTTGAAACAATATATGAAATTTAATACTGCTGCTGATTAACATTTTGGGCTGAAAATACAAAAATATCTCTCCTGAGATGTCCAACCTCTCCACTTAGTCACATCCTACACATTATTCTCCAGAGACAAGCCTGATAAACGCATGAAACTAGAGAATATCCTACTGAGTGGGGTAACCTAGACCCCAAAAGACAAATATTTCATGTTGTCTCACATCTGAGGCTCCTGACTCCAAGTCCTCAGACATGCTACAGAACCTGGAGTAATTGCAGCAACCAGGAAAGTAGAAAGGGTATTGCAGGGGTGAGGTGTGAGAGCAATAGAGAGGGGCATAGCAGGATATAACCTGAAGGTTTAATTTCAAATCATTCCATGTACATGATTATTTCACATATTATATTCTAGTATATGATGTTGCAAGAGACACCTATATGAAAATAAATTCTGTCACTATGCAGCAATCACCAGTTAATGCCCATAAGGGATCCAATCTGATAATAGATATCAATGTATTACTGAATAGTAAATATTTGTAACTTACCTTATCCCTGACATTAGTAACTGAGATGACAGCCAGCAGATAATATGGATAGTATGGAAAACAAGCTTCACATGTGACAGCATCCTCTATTTTTTTTAATTCATGAAGTTTTCTGAAATTACTTATATTTTGTCTTATTTCTTGAGAAAGAGGAATCTTTCTGTTACAGAATTCTTTTTCAAAATCATTACTTATTATTATTGCTGTTGACGGTGAGGGTACTTGAGCTATGGTCCATGTGTTCAGAGGATAACTTTTCCGAGTGAGTCCTCTCATTCCACTTTATGAGGGTCCCATGGATCAAAATCAGGTGATCAGTCCGGCTTGTGTAGCAAGTACATAGAGCCACCTTACCTGGCTCCTGTTATGACTTCTTCAAGATGGATAATATATAAACATTTGATCCAGTTAAAGGGTAATGAAATCCATAGAACCCTTTTCTTCATTTTTGAGCACACAGCAGAAGTCACAGAACACTCAGAAAGAAAACCGGTGCTGAACTCCAGTTTTCACATGCTGTCAGAGTCAACCAGATCTAACACAACCAACAAGCCTTCCCCATTTATCCTGCTCTCAGGTCACACCATCTGAAATTCTCTAGAGAACATAAAATCATGTGATAGAAAAACAATAAAAGCAGCTATTACCTGTGTTTCGACCCGAAATGATTATTGCTGAGGGAATTGATCCCCAATTGGGGGACAAGTTGGTGTTTTCTGTTCTGTATGCTCTCAAAGGCTCCAAGAGAAAAGGCAGAACTGAATCGCCTCTGAGTGATGTTCAAGCTCATGATTTTCTGCCCCTCCTCTTGACCAAAAAAAAAAAAAAAGAGGAAATTGCATGATGAAAGCTGATGCTGACGGGTAGGAAAGAACCAAGCTACCATGTCAGATACTGCAAATCATTTCCATAATGGATATTTGAAGACCGAGAAGATAAATGTATCTGCTAGAAAGTAAAACCAGTATCCTTTTCAAAATCACTAGTAAAAGGAGATAACTGAAATCCTTCCACTCCTAATTTTGTAGTAGGTTGATTGAAAGTTTTTCTTGCATTAATTACTATTTGAAAAAAATTAAAATTGCTTTCTATTTTTAAATTATGTTTATTATAGCTAAATGTGTTTTAGGAATTGCTTTTAAGCACTTATATTTCCACTTTAAAAGTCTTACTGTATGCTCTCCTACCTTTTTATTCATAGAGAATGTTTACAGTGGTCGTTGATGCCTTTCCATTCAGAGTGGTCTTATGGCTGATGTTTTCATGGTGATGGCATATAATACCTAAGATATTGTGCATGTTCAGAAAATACTCTACCACTGAGTAACAGACTCAGACTTTTGGTTGTTTTGTTTTGAGTTTTTTGGTGTTTTTTTCTTTTGTTTGATATAGCAATTGTTATATCATACCTATTATGTAGCCCAGACTGGCCTCAAACTCTGAGTCCTCTTGACTCAGTCTCTTCAGTGTTGGGAGTTTAGCTGTATACCACCACACCAATTTAACACCATGTTTCTAATTCAACTTTTCTAATATATAGTAAGCATTTTTTCATTTTATAAATAGTGATCTATAAGATTTTTAAAGATATATAATTATTAATCTTTTCTATACAGAACAAATTAAATAATTAGATAATCCCTTACTGTTGAATATTTAAACTATTTACACTATTTTGTTGTTAATTTAAAAACTATATTGGCTATACTTTAAAACATAGACATTTTATGCATGAAGTCATGTGATCAAAGGAGATAGACATTTAAGGAACTCTAATATTGATTACCATACACTTTCTAGTTCATTTATAGTCTACCAGTTGTATGGGAAAATAATCACAACTGCTTATGTTTTGAAGCTGAGACAAGGTGAATTTTTCTTCCAAGAGTTTTGCCCATGGATTTGTCATGAGAATTCCTGCAAAGAAGCTTTGTCAGCAAAGAGTGATTTACTAATCACTGATTGAAAACTGCAGTGAAGTGGAAAGGTTGGAACGCTGTAGATTCAGAGGCTAATTAATTTGCTATGTGATAACTTTATCCCCCTTAACAGCCATTCCTTGCACACCTGTGTCAGAATTAACATTCTGTAACTATTAGATAAAAACTTGGTGAAATCTATTAACTTAGCAGACCACTAACTTCCACTGGAAGCTAAAAATGTCATCTCATGGCCTACAAAAATGCTTCCCCCATCTTTCTGTAACCAACTCTCTGATGTACTCATGAAATGAATATACATTTTATTTTCCTTGATTTATAACTTTTTCAGCTCTGTAAAACCACAAAAGTTTGTGAAAATGCTTCCACACTGAAACATGGTCACTCAAAATGAAGAAACTATCTTTTCAAACCTGATGGGTTGTTTTTGATGAAACCCATTTAAATTGTTCTTCAAATCAAATGACAGGGGTTAATGGAGCACTGGTGTTGGGAAATGGGGAAGGGACTGGAGAACAGAAGAGGAACTAACAATACAATGACAAACCTAATCCCACTTGACTATAGCAGAGGTGAACTTCCTGCTTCTCTCTTCCTTTACTAACTTCTAGCCAGCCATTAATCACCACTCTCTCAGCTCCCACCTCCAGTGTTTCCTCCTAACTGTTTCACAATTTGCTCCTATCCTCACCACTAGGTTATCCTGCCTCTGTCTTACATGGCTAGTTTCTGGTTTTATTTATTTATTTATTTATTTATTTATTTATTTATTTATTTATCTATCTATCTATCTATCTATCTATCTATTTATTTATTTATTTCATTATTCCTTTTGTAGACTTATAAAAAACATTTAAATTAATTATTATTGTGTCTAATGAGTGTGTGTGAGATTGAATGCATGCCATGGCTTGCAAGTGGGGATAAGAGGACAACTTTGGGAATTAGTTTTTTTCTTCCACTTTGGGTTCCATGGATCAAATTTGGTGAGGTCATCAGGCTTGTGTGGCCACTGCATTTACCAATGGAGACACCTAACAGGTTCATTAAACGGTTCTTAAACCCTGATATCTCTGAGTCACTACTCAAGTCTACTATTATTGTATACCAGATATATCTTGAAACAGTTCACAGACATTATTTCATCTCAACAGTGTGAGACAAGTTCATTGGGTGCAATGTGGATGCTTCCATAATACCTCTAGTTAGTTACTTTTTTCTCCACTCCCACATCCTGGGGCATCCTTCTATCTTTTGTCTACACACACACACACACACACACACACACACACACACACACACACACCTTAAGACTAAATAAATATAGCCTGCGTTTTAGCTTGCCACAAAATATGGATCTGGGAACTAGAGAGACTTGAGTGGAAATACCAACAAGCTCCTGTGACTTCAGGTAAGTCAAATCATTCACAAAGTCTTTGACCACAGCAAAACAGAAACACACTTTCTCTCCGGGATTGCTGTGACGATTTAACAAGATATACAGATACACAAATAGCTTTTTGTTTTGTTTTATGTTTTCCTTGTTTTTTGTTTAAGACAGGTCTCACTACATTGCCATGCCTGGCCTCACAAGAGATTGGATTAAAGTGTGAGCCCAAGTTTCACAAAGTTTTTAATCATAAACTGGCCAATAGAATGGTAAACATGCATTCAACATTAAACATTATTATTTGTAGTCCATGACTCCAATCTCTCCTTACTACATAAATTTGAGCAAAACACTGAATTTTCAAACCTTTTATTCCCCACATGGTCATTAAATGTGTCAAATAATCCCTAGGGTTGGAATAATTGCAATCAGGAAGATAGAGAGAAGATCTTAGATTTCAAAAATAACTATTTTTTTGAGCTTTCTAGAATGCAGAAGCTTCTCTCAGCCACAGGATGAGCTAGGTTTTCTACCTGACCTTGTCAAAGAGTGCAGATGTTTGGAAGACAGAATAGGGATGGTTCTTGAACCAAAATGAGGAACTGAGAGATCTTCAGCAGTGAGCCAGTGCTGCTCCTGAATATTCACAGTCACCCTAGATGAGAGTTGGGGGTTGTATCACACTGCACATGGAAACACTAATGGTTCTTTTTACATCCTTATCTCTGCTGAGAGGAAGTCATCTTTACTGTGGGGCCTAAGCAAGTACAGGACACGCTTCTTTGTGCTTTCTACATACTGTTGGCCTCCCCTAACATCATGCAAAATCTGTGAGCAAGAACTCCAGACCTGTTTTGCTCATTACTGTGACCAAAGCATTAACAGGAGATGAGGTGATTACCAGTTCACTTGATGAAGAAACAGAATAGCTAACAAAAACTGACCACACATTGGGCAATTTTTTGGTTTTGGACAGAGACAGAGGATGTCAATAACTTTAAAGCCAAAAAAGCAGCAGCTTCCTCTGAGTTCTGTACAACCAAGCTCTGAATTCTAGAAAAATGTAAATTATTAATGAGCATAAATAGCATGAGAAAATAGAGCCACTTCAGACCAAATTGACTGACAATTCCACTGTGATTCTTTGACCAAAGTGCAACACAAAACAGAAATACCAAAATTCATTTCAACCTACTAATGAAACAGAAATGTTAGAAGCTTGAAGAAAGTTTCTGCTTTCTTGAATTTTGTCTTGTAAATTTATTGTTTTTGCGGAAAAACCCCACATATACACACCCAAATATATATTTATTTCTCTGACTTGTTTGCTATAAAAGCTTTTGTTTGTGAAACCACAACTACCTGTTCCTTTATGTTGAGACACACATGTCTGGTCACACATTCAAACCTTCCATTTTGACCTTCAGACCTTGGTGGCATCATCACTTCACAGTGCAAATCGGTCTTCCTGTCTGAGGCTAAGGTGAGGGACACATTTAGTAGCCACCAGCTCACAGGGAAGGATGGGCTGACTCACTGCTTTCACTAGGAAGACTGACTGGTCCTGGCCAGCTTCACACCTCTTGGTACTTCTGTCTTAAGATGAAGCTTTCACAAAACTGAAATATGGTAAACTTCACAGCTCTTATGAAAACTGGAAAGAACTCTATTTTGAGATTTCTTGTGACCATAACCACCCCATGTGTCCTGGCATTTATAATCACAGCTTTTCTAATACTCATTTGTGTAAAGCATAAGGAACCATATAGTAGTTTATGACAAACAGACTACCAAGCCAGGACCTACAGGTATACTGATTAAAGTCATAAACCATCTGTATAGCTAAATTAATCAACATTAAACAACGTAATAAATAAATAAATTAATTAATAAATAAATAAGTAAACTAACTCTACTAATACTAGATAAGTGAAAAATCAGCAGCACAGAGTTATTGGATGGATTGAATATCAATGCCCACAATTGTTTCAAATTTTCAATTTCTCAACTAAAATGCAAGAAAAATAATTGTAATAGCACTATATATTCAGGTACATTATATACAGATGAAGTGATCAGTAGCTATCACACAAATGACAGTGGCTTCCCATGGGCTGCACCTATACAGAACTATTCTGTTATTGCAAAATATTTAATGAACAGAGCTACTTTGCTTCTATCTGCTTACCAAAGTTCTTAGCCTTCTAAATCTTCCATCCTGAAGTTAGTGCTAACTGATTGCTTCAACAAGTAGATTATAACTACCAAAACAGCATAAGCTTATGCTGTGAATTCAGAGAGAGACTTAAACAGGACACCAGCAGCAGAATTAATAATAATAATAGGAGATGAATTCAAGTGGAATGAAGTTCAAAGAACTGGGAAACATGAGTAGGACTTGTTTTCATTAGAAGTAAAAAATATGTGTAGGTACTGTACTAGTCTGCTTTCTGATACTGTTATAAAACACTGAACTAAATAAAGTTGAGAGGGAGTGGTTTATTTCATTTTACATGTTACTACTCAGTATTGGAGGAATACAATACAAAAATTTAGGTGATGTCTCAGATCAGAAACCACAGATCAACTCTCTCATTGGCTTGATCCACAGCTCAGGTTTAGCTATTTTTCTTTCTTTCTTTTTTTTTTTTTTTTTTTTTTTTTTTGGTTTTTCGAGACAGGGTTTCTCTGTGTAGCTTTGCGCCTTTCCTGGAACTCACTTGGTAGCCCAGGCAGGCCTCGAACTCACAGAGATCCGCCTGGCTCTGCCTCCCAAGTGCTGGGATTAAAGGCGTGCGCCACCACCGCCCGGTTTTCTATTTTTCTTATATAGCCCACAAACTGTTACCCAGGGTCAGTACCATCCACAACTGGCTGGGTCTCCTACATTAATTAGTAATTAAGAACCTGCCCCCACAGACATGTCCACAGGCCAATGTGATAGAATAAATTCTTCTAGGTGTGTCAAGCTGACAACCAAGATTAGCCATTACAAGTCCCACACATTTACAACTTGGGATATCACTGCTGAACCATAACCTTTCCTTTCTTTTCCCCAACATTTCAGGTTAGTATAATAGAACACACTTTATCACTTTTAAGTTAACAGTCTTTACAAATATTTCCAATGATTTAAAAGTCCAAGTGTTTTTTAAAAATTTAAAGTTCTTAATTGTGGCTGATATTTAACAAAAACTGTGCTACACATCTTCTTATTGAAGAAATGAAGATGCATGAAAGAAAAAAAATAGGTCTAAGAAAAATCAAAATTCAGTTATGTCAATCCATGTTCTCCAGCTGTGTCTGGCTACTGAAATTTACTCATGATCTTGTGGCTTCAGACGGCCTGGGCACAACACTTCTCTATATCTCTGCTTAGCAAGTATCAAGCCAGCCAGTGCCACACAGTGATACCCTGTCTCCTAAACCAAAATAAGCAAACTTATGGGAAAAAATAAATTTAAGCTGCATGAACCATTTAGTAAAAAAAAAAACAAAAACAAAAGAACAACAACAAAAAAAACCCAAAAAAAACTGTACCACAGGTAACTCCTAGGCAGGTTACTCAGGAGTCTTTTGCAAAGCCTGTTGTTTATTTATTATTGGAGAAGGGAGATTTCTAAAAGGTATCTTTTCTTTTGGGCTTCTAGGTCCTATGGGCATTCTTGAGCATCCTTAATATCTCTGCACAAAGGAAAGCTAACGGGCAAGACTCATGAGAGTCTTCTGTGGGTGATCACAGCTTCTCTGATTCAAGTGATGGTAACGGTCATGTCCAAACCAAATGGTTCACATCTGGGTTACCAGATGGAGCTTGTTTACACACCTGTAATATCAATACTGAGGAAGTCAAGGAAGGAGGATCAACAGCTCAAAGCTATCCTCCTCTGTAGAGTGAGTTTGAAGCTAGGCTGGGACTATGAAATCCTAACCCCACAAAATCAACAACAAATGAGCAAACCAAAATCTGGACTCCACACAGTAAGAGAATTGTTTTTCCTTAAGCCACAAATGTGTGCTCTTCATTAGAACAGCCCTAAGACACTAACACAGTTAGAAAAATAATAGAAATTTAATAATTTTAACAAAAGTCACAAATATATTTGAGGATGAATTTATCAAAATTAACAGATAGAAATGCCTAAACTGTGTTACATCCATTAAATAAATGTTGTTACTAATCTAGTAAATACCTTACCCCAAAAATATCTTCAGGCCAAGATTATCTCTTGGTCATCAAATATTTAAGAAAAGAAAATACAAATTCTTCTAAAAAGTAAACTTTCAAATATACAAGAATAACTTCAAAAAACTCCAAATAGACATTTAAGGCCAGTGTTTTCTCCATATCCTAAACAGAAAAGGGCTAGGTGTGATGGCACACACCTTTAATCCCAGCATTCAGGTGGCAGAGGCAGGCAGACTTCTGTGAGTTCAATATCAGTCTGGTCAATATAGTGAATTCAAGGCCAGTCAAGGCTCCAGAGTAAAAACCTATCTCAAACAAACAAGCAAGCAAACAATTAACTATGTCTTTAAAGAGAATTATATGACTCACATCCAGAATTGTAACACTTAAGAGACTTGAACAGGAGTATTGTCAAGAGATCAAGTCCAGCCTGAGCTACATACTGAGTTCTAGGCCAGTGAAAGAAATAGTGTGAGACCCTGTCTCAGAAAATCAAACAAATGAAATGGGAGAAGAAAGAAAAGGAGAGAAAGATGCAGGCTAATCTGTTACAAATATAAACACAAGCATTTGTTTAAAATATTACCCAAAGAGACAGACAATGGGGAGGATGCCATGATAGACTTAAGGGGATCACATGGCTATGGCAATCATGAAGTCACAACATCTTTGGTTGCTTGCTTAGTGTCTGTACAAGATCGACCCATAAACAATCAGTCATAGATTGGGAGGGACTCATGAGGCCCAATCCTCCAAAGGGAACTATGGACTCTCTATGGCTTTTGGAGGAGAGGAAGTTACTAACTTCAGTGATGTAGACACAGCTGAGTAGCTCTGGCTCCCGTGGCTAGTTTCACACCCATGTGCCTGTGAATGTCCCAGGTTAAATTCTGTGTGTCGCAAAACAAATACACAACCACAAAAAAGACATGAAAGTGAGGTGGAACATGGACTCTACTCTGAGAAAAAAGGTAAAGTAATAATAGGATAAATGGGTAGATACTGAATTTACTCTAAAAAGGAAAAGGGGAAGATATAAACATGACAAAAGATAGATTATTGAATCTATTATGAACAAAAAGAGAGAATATGGATATGATAAGATAAAATGGGAGATTATGGAATCTACTTTTAAAAAGGAACTACTTGTTTTAAACAGGATAAGTAATGAATTTTTTTTGTCTGAGTTTATCAAATGTTACTGGACTGGACATTTTTAATATATATAATGGAGTTTTTATCTGAATCTGTCAAATGTTAATGGACTAGACATTATTAATGTAATCTTGACTGTGTATATTGTATATACTTATTAGATATAATTTTTCATGTATTGGTTATAAGCTTTTTTTAATTTTAGAGAAAAAAGGGGAAATGTGGTGGTATTGTGTTCCCCAAAATATTGTGCACGCTAATAAACTTATCTGGGGTCAGAGACAGAACAGCCACAATATTAAACATAAAGGCAGTGGTAGTGCACGCCTTTAATCCTAGCATTCCAGATGCAGAAATCCATGTGTTCAAGGATACAGCCAAGCATGGTGACTCACGCCTTTAATCCCAGAAAGCGAGCCTTTCTTTCATCCCAGGGAGTGATGGCAGAAAGAAGAAAGATATATAAGGCATGAGGACCAGAAACTAGAAGCTTTTGGCTGGTTAAGCTTCAGGCCTTTGAGCAGCACAGATCAGCTGAGATTCTTTCTGGATGAGGACTCAGAGGCTTCCAGTCTGAGGAAACAGGATCAACTGAGGAACTGGCGAGGTGAGGTAGCTGTGGCTTGTTCTGCTTCTCTGATTTTCCAGCATTCACCCCAATAACTGGCCTCAGGTTTGATTGTGTTAATAATTACCTTTAAGATTCATGCTACATGAAAGTGGGATGAAGACATCACAAGCATAGAGTTGTTGGTGATGGGCAGGAATAAAAGGCCAGGGAGACTAAGTGTGGCCAGAATGTGTTAAATTCATATATGAATTGTCAAAGACTAAATTAAGTTGTATAAACACACATATTCCAAGCAGGCAAAGCTATATATATGGTGGATAATAAATATGAAAATATCAAATGTGATATCTTCACAAGATCATTTAACACTCAAATAAGAATGAATGCATTTGTCTATGGGCATAAACATAAATATTGAAAAGACAGATTGGTACTATTTCAATTGATCTAACTAATAGTATTTAATTCCCTCTCCCTTGAGAACATGACCTGTGCATCCATGGGTTTTGACCAGATTCTTAGTGCCAGCTACAAAATTTCTTTTTAGTGGGCCTCAAATCCAACCAGAGAGTAATAGTTTGCCTCCAGTGGGCACGTCTATCCTGGGATGCTGGTATTCCCTTACTCAAGATTCTCAGTTTCATAATAATGTTGGTGGCTTTTTACCCTCCATAGCTTATAAGTCACCTTCTGGCTCTGTGTACACTAGCCATTAGATTGGAAGCTTTCAGATGTGTTCCAACTTGATTTCTCTATGTGCTGTAACCAAAATGTTCAACAATAGTGTCTTCTTTTTTAAAAAGTATTTATTTGTTTATTTTACACCCTGGTCATAGTTTCCCCTCTCAACTCTCCTCCCTGTCCCTCCTCCCAATCCCTCTCTTCCCACCCCTAATCCACTCATCCTCCCTTTCTGTTTAGGAAAAAGTAGTTCTCCCATGAATATCAACAAAACATGACATATCAAGTTGCAGTAAGACTAAGCACCTCCCCTTGTACTAAGGATGGGCAAGGTGACCCAGTATGAGGAATAGGATCCCAAAAGCCAGTAGAAGAGTTGGAGACAGCCCCTGTTCCAACTGTTAGGTGACCCACAAGAGGACCAAGCTATACAACTGTCACATGTGTGCATAGTGCCCAGGTCATTCCCAGGCAGACTCTTTGGTTCTTGATTTGATATCTGTGAGCTCTTAAGAGCCAAGATGAGTTGATTCTGTGTTTTCTTGTTATATCCTTGACACCTCTGGCTCCTAAAATCCTTTCTCTCTTCTGCAGAGAAAGCTCTCCGAGCTCTGCCTAATATTTGGTTGTGGGTCTCTGCATCTGTTTTCATCAGTTGCTGGATGATGCCTCTCTGATGACTATTGGGCTAGGCACCACCAATCTATGAGTATAACCAGATATTGTAAGGCATCACTACATTGACATTTTCTCCCCTCCAGACATGTTTGGTTCAATCCTAGGACTTGGGGTCACCCAGTCTGTGAGTCCTGGTGCTCCCGACAGTGTCAGTGGTGGGCTTATTATCCTGGATGGGATTTAGGGTAGAAGGATCATTGGCTGGCCACTCCCTCAATCTCTAGGCCACCCTTACAGGCCAAAGTTTATGTGGTTGGGTTGGTTTCCCACTCCCTCTACTTGCAGTCTTGCCTGGTCACAAGAGAAGGCCAGTTCAGGCTACATATCCCCTATTTCTAGGAAACTTAGCTGAGGTCATCCTTGTAGATTTCTGGGAATTTCCCTTGCACCAGGTTTTTACCTGATCCCCAAATACCCCCTCTTTCCAGTAGTCTCTTTCAGTATTCTTCTCCTCCAGCCCCCTCACCCCCAACCTGGTTGTTCATGTTCACATCTCCACCTGTCTGCAGTCCACTCATGATATCTTTTCTATTTCCCCTTCCAAGATCTTGGTGTCCCCTTTTGAACTCTCCTTGTTACCTAATCCTTCAGGGTCTTTGGATTGTAGCATAGTCATCTTTTACCTTACAGCTAATCTCCATTTATGAGTGATCATATATCTTGTTTATCTTTCTCAGTCTGGGTTATCTCAGTCAGGATAATTTTTTTCCTAGTTCTATCCATTTGCCTTCAAATTTCCTGATGTCATTGTTTTTATCAGCTCAGTAATATTTCATTGTAAAAATGTACCACATTTTCTTTATCTATTCCTCAGTTGATAGACATCTAGATTGTTTACACATTCTGGCTATTACAAATAAAGTTGCTATGAACATAGTTGAGAAAGTGTCCTTGTAGTATGATTGAGCATCCTTTGGATATATGCTGGTACCAAAAACAATAAAAGGTCCAGCATTTATTGTTGTCTCCCAGGGTCTGTGAACAGTCTAACAAACAGCTGAAGATTTCTAATCTGAGGGATATCAAATGAATCTAAGCACACTGAGCTCTTTAGTCCATTCGCTTTGTTCTTCTAAGTCAATTCTATCTACACAGCTTCTTTTCTGTTCTCATACTTAGCTCCTCTCAGTCTCTCCTGCTCTCAATCCCTTCTGCTGTTCTCTCAACATTTCACCTAGTTCTTTCCATCTCTGTCCTCATCCTTGTTCTTCTCAATTAATTTTCTCCTGCTGTTCTCTCATATCTATCTAGTTCTTTACATCTTCTTCTCTTCTTTGTTCCCCCAAGCGCACACACACACACACACACACACACACACACACACACACACACATATATCCATTCATTAACAACTTGTTAGTAAAAACTACAAAGTAAGCTCTCAGGCACAAGTAAATTCTAATAAGAGTCACACTTGACAAAGACTTGATCAGCTTGACTGATGACTGACAACAGATGTAGGTTGTAAAACGTTCTGACTGTCTCTTAAAGGGATAGCTACAAAGGTTACAAGGGAAGGAATTAAACCAATGAGAGATTTAAGGAAAAAGCAAAGAATATGTGTACTATTTAACATGATTAATAATATCCAGAAATGATTAGTCAGTTAACAGCCTTATCTGTTAGTCACCTGAATCTCAGGACTTATATATAATTAGTCTACTGAGCCTAAAATCTTGCATTAAAAACTGTTGTAGAAATAAATATAAAGTGTTATTTGTTATTTGAGTCAGAGTGGGGAGGTGCTAGTGGAGGAAGCTGAGGGCAACATAGGTGCTATTGATCTCTTGAAGGACTAAGATATACCAAAGCCAGACACCTGCACTATCACTTCTGGTTCACTATAATTCTTCTGCAGAGTTTTGATCCAACAAGGCCAGGCACCTGCAATTCCACTCTGTGAAAGTTCTACGAGGATACTTTGTCTGGCTAGTATTTACCTTGTCAGTGGCTAAGGATGGAGAACCAGATCTCTAAGTGTCTACAGTCCACATGGAACAATAGATCTAGCATGAAGCATATTTTAGTATGTTTCTATTCATAAAAAAATGTACAGTTAAATAAGAAACCTCTTCTAGACTATCCACAATTATGTGTACCCATAAGATTGAGATGTAGTCATGAGATTACATGTACATTAACATGAGAATGCACAGTAAATGGGGAGAATCATAGCTATTACTGCACAAGAGGTTTACAACAAGAAAGAGCCAGTTGATTCAAAAGGCAGTAATTCCATAATGCCTTGCGTCATGTTTTCCTCTAACAGAATCCTTAGAGTGAGGGGAAAAGTACTGAAAGAGATAACTGGAAGGGGGAGGGCATTTCAGGGTCAGATAGAAATCTGGTCCAAGAAAAACTCCCAGGAATCTACAAGAATGACCCCAGCTAAGACTCCTAGCAACAGGGAATATGTACCTGAACTGGCCATCTCCTGTGACTAGACAAGACTTCCAATGGAGGGATTGGGACACCAACCCAGCCACAAAGCCTTTGACCTACAGTCTGTCCTGTCTATTAGATATGCTGGAACTGGTGCTTATGTCAATTGTCACCAGAGAGGTTTCATACAACAACTTGTAGAAACAGATGAGCCTGGGGAATCCTGTTGGAAAGAGAGAAGAAGGATTATAGGAGCCAGAGGGGTCAAGGACATCACAAGAAAACCCACATAATCAACTAACCCGGGGTCATAGGAGTTTACAGAGTTTGAACTGACAACCAAGAAGACTGCCTGGGACTGACCTAGGACCTTCGCATATATGTGACAGTTATGTAGCTTGGTGTTTTTGTGGGACTCCTAACAGTGGAAACAGGGGCTGTCTCTGACTTTTATACTGGCTTTTGGGACCCTTTCATACTGGGCTGCCTTGCCCAGCCTTAATAAAAGGGGAAGTGCTTAGTCTTATTGTAACTTGATATGCCATGTTTTGTTGATATACTTGGGAGGCCTGCTCTTTTCAGAATAGAAATGGAGGATGGGGGGCTCAAAGGAGAAGTGAGGGAAGGGGCTGAGAGGAGAGAAGGGAGGGGGACCTGAGTTCAGGGTGTAAAATAAATAAATAAATATTAAAAAAGAAAGAAACCAATCGAATTAAAATGGAGTTCAGTTCTAAACAAAGAATTCCCCAAAGAGGGAACAAATGGTTGAGAAGCACTTGAAATGTTAAACATCTTTCTAAAAGTAAAATATCATTTTGTTTTAATGTCATTTTATTGTATTTTTGTCCTTCAAAACAATTTTTTAATTTAAATATGTTTTGATCATATTCTTCTCCCTTATGTCCTTCCAGAGCTTCTCTCGCTCCTACCCACCCAGCTTTAAGTTCTTCCTAAAAAAACAAAACAAAAACAAAAACAAAAAACAAAAAAAAAATCCCAATACCAAAACAATGGAAATCAAAACCACTTAGAGATTTTTATCTTACACCAGTCACAGTTACCAGGATCAATAAAACAATAGCTTACAGTGATGAGGATGTGGTATAAGAGGAACTCTTCTCCATTGCTGGTGTGAGCGCAAACTTGTTCAGTCACTGTGGAAATCAGTGTGGCAGTTCCTCAGGAAGATGGGAATCAATTTACCTCAATATCCAGCTGTACCACTCCTGGGCACATCCCTAAAGGATTGCAAATCCTACAGTACAGACACTTGCTCAACCTTAGTCATTGCTGGTCTATTCATAGTCGCCAGCAATAAGAACAGACTACTTGTCCATCAACAGATGAATGGACAGAGACAGTTTTGTTTCACAGTAAAATTGAGTGAAAAATGTAGTTTCTGTATCCTTAACTGCTTAGACATCTCTTCATGCTCTTCAAGTTAATATTTTTGAGCAGAGTTTAATGTGACAGTTACTCTGTGGGGTCTACTGTGGGAATTCTCTGTTTTGTCTCAGTGGAGGTGTCCATATGTGGAATGACATGGCCTTTACATTCTAGCACCCTTACTGCGAAATGCACCTATGCTCCATGTTCAATGTTTGTCGATCTCTCTTTTCTATTCCACCTCCCCTCACTCTCTCAAAATTGCTTCAATAATGCCTCATGGGAATGCACTGTATTGATAGCATGGTAGCTAGTATCCTTATCCTAAGGTACTGTTAAAACTCATGACTATGTTTTCATTCACCATTTGGTGAGATCTTCATTTCCTCCAGTATTTTGACATATGAATTATACACATTGATAATTTTAATAATACTTCATCATTTAATTTTTTGACATTACCTGGTAATTTACAAAACTAAAATTAATGTTCTTCTTTTCAACCTGCCTCCTCTGGTTCCACCTTGTCAAATTACTCATTATTTTCAGGATTTTTGTTTGGATTTTCAGTAGATCTCTTAGGATGTTTCTTCACTATGCTCACAAGCACATCTTCTCACATTTAGTCTTGAGCGTATTACCACTGTACACCCAGGGCAACCACAGAGAACAGCGAGAAGGACTGGTGAAAACGGTGTGTTCACCGGGCTCTCCTGTAATCTCTTACTCACTTGGTTTTCTTCTAACGTTCCAGGTCTGGCCTCTGTGTACAGTGAAGAGGGCAGGGAAGTATTTCATCAGTGCCAAGCTGGTCTGTATGTGAACAGTTTTAAATGTTTTTCTGTTTTATATGTATGGATGTTTTGCCTGCATGTATGTCTGTGTACCAGATATGAGCCTAGTATGCCTAGAGGAGGTCAGAAACCCTAGAACTGGACATATAGATAGTTCTTAGGCCCTGTGTGGGTGCTGGGAATCAGAACTGGGTCCTTGAGAAGAGCAGCCAGTGCTCTTACCTGCATAGGCAATTCTCTAGTCTACTATGTGAACATTTTTATCAGGAATATGGACAATAGCTAACATTATTTGCATATCAACTATTAGAAACCTATGTCTTTACTTAAAATATATGAGAGTTGTTATAAAGAGCTAAGGTTTAAGTTGAACCATAGATCCTTTCAATTGTTTCAATAGCTGAATTCCTAGGCTTACTGGATAACAAGCTAGGATAAAACATCTCAACAAAATAAAAAAATACACAAAGTAACAGCACGATGTGAGGGCTGGAACCAGTGGCTTACACTGTAATCCCAGAATTCACAAATTGGAAGGAGGAGGATTAGGAGTCCAGGTCTGTCTCAGCTAAATAGTCAGTTGTGCCATCCTGTACGATATCAGACCACATATCAGGAAAAAAATCAAATTTAAAAGAAAAGATGCTTTGAGAAGGATGATCTGATATGGGGACCCACAGAGGCTTCTTAGTGAAACCTTACTCAAGGTCAGAGAAACTGAGCTTGCTCTACCAAGCAGGGCTGCATAATAGGATGATTTGGCCGGGGCACGTTTACCAGTTGTTGGGAAAGGTCTACACTGGCTGTACGGTGTTCTTTGATTTTGCAAGGGGGAGGACTTTTTCCTCTCCCCTTGGCATATTATAAAAAATTCTCTTTGAATAAAGCCCTGGGTGACAGGGTATTGACCCAGGGTCCTCTCAAAGCCATCGGTGTCCCCGTCTTTCTTATTGTCTCTTTCTATCTTTCTGTCATTTCCTCATTCTTCTCTCCTACACACAAGAACCCATTGAAAGGTGGTAGCAGGTTGTAGCTGGACTCCAACAATCTCGACCTGCAGACTCCACAGAGGATGTGGTGGAGTTGGAGAGCTACTTAGAGTTTCTTATCTGAACTATGAGATAGTGAGTGGACAGGGACTGAAGAGGCAAAAAACTGTTATGGATTTCCTTCCTCAATATGGAAGAGCCCAGATATTCATCTGAAACCTTTTGGGGCCCTTTTATTACTCTTACTGAGTTCCCAAAACATCTTTCTTATTTTTTTGCTCTCATTACTTCTGGCCCCACAAGTAGTATGTGGATAGTCATGATAATGCCGAGTATTAGACAACTGTGACTGTAAATACCAGGAAACATGGGGTGCTTATGGGCACAGGAAATCCGAAAATGGTAGGGTTTTTTTTTTTTTGCTTTAAGAACTGTGATGTTTAGTGTTGTCAAAGTTTGACATCTGAAGAGAATTACCATGAGATCAGAAGCTGGTCAAGAATGGCAGTTCCTCCCAGTGAAGTGGTTCAAACCAAGCTTCTCCGTGGGCTGTTAGCTCTTCCTCACCTTGGGCAGGAGGAGCAGCTTGCAGATGTGAAATGATAAAGCCACTGCTGAGGACTGAGGGTGTGACCAGAGGTCTAGAGGTGTGACTGCACTGATGTACACAGCTTCCTGGTAGCTGTCTCACCGGAAGTGAGTGGGCATATGATGTGGTTTCCCAAATAAGAGCAGCTCATGCAGTAAGGAGCCAGGGACATCAGTAGATATTGGAATATATAATTATATTTATCTGTATGCGTTTTTGCACAAAAGTGAAATTAGAAGAAAAGGTTAAAGAAAATGAAAAACATTTTTCAAATTTCCCAACTTTCTGGTTTTTTAGCTGGTTGTGATGTAATTCCATACTTCCCTTTTTTTTTTACACTGCACTTTGCTCAAAGAACTGCAATGTGAGTGTCAATCAATTAGTTATGAAGACACTCTATCTTCTGATGTATTTATTTTCTTTTGAAGGCTTCTCTTTATCAGAAGCTCAGAGCTTTGTAATAAACAGAAGACAGAACTTGCAGCTGCTGCTTTATTTGGCGCTCCAGTTACTGGTATGATTCTTTTTCTAAAGCTGAAAAATTGTTACGATTCTTTCTCCACTTTGTATTTAGTTTCTGTTCACTTTATTGTCCTTGTCTGTCATGCACACTGTTGGCATCATATCTGTAGTCCACTCTGCTGTCACAGACAGGAAGGAAATGATTTGGAGCATGTACTAAGACTTTGAGAGAGAGGAGACAAACAACACTCAGACATGCGCATGTGCTCTGCACTTGTTCAATGTGAGGACGACAGCCTCCCATCAAGGATGGAAATCAGAAAAATGTCTCAACAGCATTAACCCTCCTGTGAACAGTTTGATGTGACTCCCCAGACCTGAGGACACCAGTGGTGTTTTTTGAAACAGTAGTTTCTCACTGCTGCGGATTTCCCAGGTTCTCCGCTTTACTTATAGTCTCTATTCTAAAACAAAACAAAACATCTGCCATTCCAGTGTCTTAAATCATTTCTGTTATGACAAAACATAGACAAACCCGCATAGTGAATGAAGTATTTATTTTAGCTCACGGTTCAAGGTTATAGTCCTTAATGGTAGGGAAGTCACTATAGCTGGAGCTTGAGGTAGCTGGTCACATTTCATCAGTAGCAAGAAACAGGGAATGATTGACGAGCATTTGTACTCATCTTGCTCTCTTCATTTATACACTCTGGGATCCTAGCTTAGGAAAATGGCACCAGCTACAATGGATGGATCTTCTCACCTCAATTTACCTAGCAAAGATAATCCCTCACTGTCTTGTTCAGAGGAAAATCTAACCTAGATAATCTCTGACAGGTATGCCCAAGGCTTGCCTCTGCTTGTTCCTGTCAAGTCAATAACATCAAGCACCACACCTGGTGACATGCTGGGATGGAGATCCTAGCTCACTCTGCAGGCTGGTTCATTTCAACTGCTAATACAGAGCAATAGGCTGGGTAACAAAAGGAGGCTTGTTTGGGTTCAGACTTAAGGTTGAAAATTAAGGTTGGAAGTGTCATGGTCAAGTGTCATCATTTGGGCTGAGGCCTAACATTTGCCAACTCAAGACACAAAGTGAAAGAGGATAGTGCAGATAGGCATGTGTGTAACAATGAACAGGATGGACAGACTTGCTTTTTGACACCTGCTGTCAGAGAGGAGGAGTGTTGTATAGACAAGGTCTCACTTAATAGCTTTCGGTGGCCTGGAACTCAATATGTAGTAGACCAAGCTGTCCTTGAACTTCTGAGTATTCTCCTGCCCCTGCTTCCTGGGGTTGCAGCAGTGTGTTGCCATGCCTTGTTGCATGTAAGTTTTTGTTTATATAAGCCATGTTGAAGCCATCATATGCATCATAAACATCACACACACACACAGTGAAAATAGTTTCAGTAATGTGTATCTGTAACATAGTAACATAGAACTAAGGAGGATGAGGCAGAAGAATAGTGAGTTTGAATCCAGCCTGGGCTACACAGTGAGTTTCAGGCCACTGTTAGTTATACAACATACTTTTTGTCTTGCTTTGTGTTGTTTTTTAAATTGTTGTTGTTTGTTTTTTGTTTGTTTGAGGCAGGGTCTCTAGTAGCCAGGACCAGGCTTAACTGTGTTATGTAGCAAAGGGTGGCTGAGAATCCTTGATTCTCCTATCTCAGCCTCTCAAGTTCTAGGATTGCAGTTGTGAGTCACCTTGCCTGCCTTGAATTCTTCTTTACAAATTTGAGAAACCATCAGTTTTCAGTTATGGAAATGTGATTGTCTTACAGCATTCCTAATATACATTTACTTTCAATAGACACAATTCAAAAACAAAAAGTAGTATTTCCTCGGAAATAATAACATAAGACAAAATTCCTGAAAATTATTAAAATTTGGAACTGAAGAACTTAGTCATCCCATTTGTTCTATACACCCTCCTATTTATATAGAGCTGTTTCTGGCACCTCTTCTAACCAATGGCTTCTTTTAATTACATTATGTTTTAGCTGAAGATCCTGGCAGTGTTTTCTCAAAATGTATTTTCCTTTATTCCTTGAGTCATCAAACACTAATTACAAACATGATTCTGCTGCATGTGAAGTGGGGATCATTTCCTATGCAGGAATGCATAGCTCATGTTTCCTATCTTTCAGTATCAGCCCTCAAAATACAATTTCCTCTTTTCACTTTGGTAAAGCGGAGGGGCAGAACTTTAAGAGCTGAAGTATCATGCAGAAGGGACACTCTTCTGTGTTTCATTTGGAGCCTCTGAGGGAATATAGAGCTGCAAAGGACAACTTGTTCCTCATCCTCGGTTCCCTTCACCTGCATCACCACCTGACGGTGGAATAGGTAACAGCTACTTTGATTCCTTCCGATATCTCTACCATATGATCTTACTTATTCAAGAGAAATGCCATTCAGTTACAAATGGCCTGCATGACAGTCACATATAGGAAAGACAGTTGATCATATTAGAACTGTATTAAGTCTGCCTGTGACCATTGGAGTTAACTTCAGGAAAGGTATTTTCTCTTATTGTGCTACAATTTTTGTTGTCTGTGATCTAAAAAGAGTGACCAGTAGAATTATTTACTTTGTAATTAGTTTAAGTGGTTTACATAGTTTTTTATGCACTTTGTAGAATTTTATAATAGGAAACCATTTTATTTTTAGAGAATTGGGGAAATTGTAAATTAATTTTAAAACTTTCATTAATTATGATGTGTTAAGATATACTAGAAATGAACTGAGTACATCAACAATTTTTTTAGTATTATCTATTTGTTGGTTTCCCCTTCAAATATTGTTTAATGGAAGAAGCAAGGTAGATCATAAGTAGCTATGATTTAATAATTTGTGAGTTCATTGTTACCCTAAGAATGATTAATTTGAGTATTTATGATGCCTACTGACAAATTTTCATTCTTTTTAATTTTTTGAGACAAAATCCCTCTCTGTAGTCCTGGTTATTTGGAAATTGAATATCTAGATGTTCTGGTCTTAGACATCCTCCTGCCTCTGACTCCCAAGTGTGGGGGTGGGGTAGGGAAGTGGGGGTGGAGGAACATGTACCACTGTCGAAAAATTTTACTTTTATATAGGGTCCTAGAGTAATATCATACACTATACTATTCTTTGTGGAATGTTAATGTCCATGGAGTCCTTTGCGAATATGAGTTCAGGTGTTTTGACTTTTACTCAGGAGACTTTTATTATCACATCTGGAATCTGAAATTTTAATTTCCTGTAGTATTCCTTTCATATAATCCTTTGGACATTGTTTCTGGCATATACTTTATAAATGTGGTCAAAAGATGGCATGATCATTTTATATTCATGTGTGTATCACATCATTTACAAAAGCTTTAAAAGCAAGGAGATTTGGTTTTAAGCAAGTTTTTAATTTTTGGTATGTTAATATAGTTTTAGATTATGTCAGTTACTTAGGTGGCACCAGTTTTGTCTGTCACTGCCCAGTCCTTTATTTGACAATTCAAGGCGTTTTCTCATACATCCCAATAATCATTGATGTGACCACTAGTTAAAAAGGTTTTTCACACCTTGTGGAAGCCAGCCACCATCCACCCTCCTTACAGAATTCAGGTCCTTAAAGAAGTTCATAAACTACTACTCTACCCGAGCACCAAATCCTGAAATGTTCTAAACTTGGACGTTTTAATTTTTCCTTTACCTAGACATCATCCCACGACATGGTTTTAATTTAAACCATCATTGCTTCCTTCCAAGATGAGCAATCAGGAGGTGACTTATTCAAACTCAAGAGTTTTTGAGTCTTCTTCAGAGTCACAGAATCCAATCAAGCCTAATGAGACTCAAGGTCCCAGAGAGGTTGGACACAAAGGTGAATGTTCTCCTCCTACTCACTGTACACACCAGACACTGAAAACTGTCCTAGCCATATATTGCTGATTGTCAGCTGGAATAGGCCATCACAGTGAGAAGAAGTAAAGACTTTAAAGCTTTTTAAAAAATAATCTTTGAGACAGGAAAAATCAACAATTTAATTTATTTTTCATTTTACTGTGTGTTAGGTTTTTATTATTATTATTATTATTATTATTATTATTATTATTATTATTATTATTTGTTTTTTGTTTGAGCCAGGGTCTCCATTAGCCAGGACTAGTCCTAACTATGCTATGTAGCAAAGGGTAGCCAAGAATCCTTGATTTTTCTAGCACAGCCTCTCAAGTTCTAGGATTACAGTTGTGAGCCACCTTGTCTGCCTTGAATACTTTTTTATAAATTTGAGAAACCAGCCGGGTGGTGGTGGTGCACGCCTTTAATCCCAGAACTTGGGAGGCAGAGCCAGGCGGATCTCTGTGAGTTCGAGGCCAGCCTGGGCTACCGAGTGAGTTCCAGAAAAGGCGCAAAGCTACACAGAGAAACCCTGTCTCGAAAAACCAAAAAAAATAAAAATAAAAAATAAATAAATAAATAAATAAATAAATTTGAGAAACCATCAGGTTTCAGTTACTTTTAACAAAATACGGTTAAAAATGTGTGGCCTTTAGAAAGAAAAAACTATAGTCTGAAGAAACACTGAATTTTCTAATGGAATAAAATCTTAGAAACATGCAAAGTATGTGTTAAAAACAAAGCTCTCGGCCATGCATCAGTGGCACACACTTTTAATCCCAGCAGAGTTAGGCAGATCTCCGTGAGTTCCAGGCCAGCCTGGTCTACAGAGCAAGATCCAGGACAGGTACCAAAACTACACAGAGAAACCTTGTCTTGAAAAACCAAACTAAAAAAAGGAAAACAAAAAGCAAACAAACCAGAAAAGCTCTTACTAAAACAGGATATTCCAAGTATTTCATCAAACTTCAATGCCAATCATCAGCAACAACAGCCAGGTCAGAGGGGAGTGGAAATTCTTTGCTCTTTGTTTCTCTTGCCCTTCAAATATTGTCACATTTAAACTCTAAACTGATCACTTTTGCTACATTAGTATGGTGATAATCAGATGTGGGTCTCTAGAACTCAAGACCTCAAATGCACAAGGATAAATATCTTATTTTCCTGAGAAAACAGAATTGATGGACAAGAAAAGAGCTGACTCCTAGGAAGTCTTCAAGGATGGACCTTCATAGGGCTCAGAACATTCCTACTGGTTCCCAGTTTCTCAAGCCCATTGCTTGATCTTTCCTTCCTCCCCATGCTGAGTTGAGATCTCTTGGTCGGCTGCTAGTTGCAATTTGGAGTTTCCTACCTTCATCTTGCTTATCCCTTCAGTGCTTTGTAAGATGAACTTTTGAAACTATGTACACCTGGATGACACAGCTCAAGACTGTCATTTCAGCTTTCTGTGAGGCTGAGAGTTCAAGCTTGAATGGGTAGAAATTTTGTGAAGTCCTAAAGAACTGCTTCCATACATAGGCTATAAACAGATGGGTGTATGTCATCCAGAAATCTAAAGTATAAAGTTTTCATTTTACAGTTTATTAGAATTTATTAATTATATAAAATAATGGGCTTTATTAAGACTTTTGTATTGCATATAATTTTAAATCCATTATTATCCTATCCTGTTCCCCCTTAACTCTGTTACCCTTCCAGTACTTCCTAACCCTCCTACTTTAATGTATTGTTTGTATTGTTTCCTCTCCATTTCATTATTAGTTACATGTTTGCATGTGTGTATATATGCAGTCTGTGATTCCATTTAACATTGTTCACATGAGTATGTTTTAGAACTGACCACTTGGTATTAGATATTCACTTATGGGCTCATTCTTAGGAGAGATGTGTTTTCTCTCTCACCTGCCATCATTTGCATATAGTTCTTCATCTAGGAGTCCGGTCATGTGGAGATTTTCCGTGTCCATATTGGCATGTCCTCTGGTGTTGTGGTTGGGTGTGCCTTACTTAGGCTATGAGATTATTGAGATTTCCTGGGTTCAGCTTCCCTGTCTTGCAGATGTAGCTAGAGTTTTTCCTGCCTGACCCACAGTCAGGACAAATCTTTCTCACCTGCCAGCCCCACAGCCGCTCAAACCTGACCAAGTAAACACAGAGACTTATATTGGTTACAAACTGTATGGCCGTGGCAGGCTTCTTGCTAACTGTTCTTACAGCTTAAATTAATCCATTTCCATTAATCTATACCTTGCCACATGGCTCGTGGCTTACCAGCATCTTCACATGCTGTCTCTCATCGTGGCGGCTGGCAGTGTCTCTCTGACTCAGCCTTCCACTTCCCAGCTTTATTCTCCTCCTTGTCCCGCCTACACTTCCTGCCTAGCCAATGGCCAATCAGTGTTTTATTTATTGACTAATTAGCAACACATTTGCCATACAGAACATCTCACAGCATGCAGAAGATGTCCTGAGTCTCTGTATTCTACAATCTTTTCTTCCTCTCTTCAGAGATGTTCCCCAAACTTTAGGTGTAGGAGTTGGTTTGTATTCTGGAAGTTTATTTGAAACATTAGAGGTGTCATCCTTTTGTTTCATATGATGCCCAGGTTATGGGTGGTGGTGGACCATGGGATGGTCCTGGTGATGATTTTGATGTCTTTAGGAATGCTCAATCTCCTCACATTTCGTTGCAGTGGGTCTCGGGATCCTCTGCTTACTTCTGATGATGGCAATCTCAATCTGGCTGATATACAGTGAGTAACTCAAATACATCATTTGCCTAGGTAATGCCAACAGACACGAATTATGCCACAAAGATCATACTTTGTCCATTATTTTGTCTGTCACCAGGTGACATTCCAGGTGGGCTGTAATTTGTAAGTTTTTTGTTTTCCCCTGGACCCGTGAACTCTTGGACATTACAATGACTGGGGCTGCCTTTGACTGCCTTATTCTGTCTTAGTCATGATCATGTTCCTTCTGATAATAGATGTGTTGATATTCTGGTTTTGGAGCTCAGGTTATTATGAATCTGACATATACATGCTATAAGAAACAGCTGTACAAAATGAATTATGTCATTTTGTGGATTTTTCCCCAGCTCATATTGAGGACATGATTAAGTGAAAAGACTGAATCTGTACACAGAAGTAGAAGTTCTGGAGCTTCAGCTTTACCTTTAATAAACATCCTTAGAGAAAACCACTGGGCTCCAACACAGCTGCATGTCTGCATATTATTATCTTCCTCCTGTGGGTAGTCCATATTCTCCAATGATAACTGTGCTGTTATTTTGTGTTTCTTAGTTGAAATTTTCATGCTGTGTTAGGTTTTTCTGAATATTTTTCTTAAATATTTATTTGTTAGTTTTGTGCTGTGAAAACAACAAATTAATCAGAACATATGGAGCTTCCACTGTAATATTATTTAGCTATTTCATCTGCTTTACACTGAAGTTGCCAATAGAGAGAATTTGATGTTTTAATTCTTATAGTGAGTTAATTGAAGTGTTACTTTTTGAGCCAAAATAGCAATTAAAGTAATGAGCTGTGTTGGTTGTTAATATAAAGCTTTTTCTCTAATATTAAATTAAATATTTACTCTTTATGAGCATTTTTGAGTTATACCTGTTACTAATTTTAGTTTTTCAGTACAGTCAAGAAATATATAAATTGCGGAGAACTCTAAATATTCCCCATCAAGAGAACAGCACCATGCAAAATGACAGGTACTTAATTGAAGAAATGCTGAAAAATAAGTCTATAGATTATGAGGCCCTCAAACACGATCTGGACACACTCAACAGAACACTGAACAGATGCTACCAGGAAACTAAATTTGTTGTAGATTCCAAACAGCACAGAGGTAAGGAGAGGATCTTGAATAAAGAATTGCTTTACTCTCTAATGTTTCCTCCCCCTGAAGATTTGAAGTCCAATTAGCAGCTTAAAATGCTGGTGATTTGTGAGTTAATGGCTTGAGGTTTTGTTATCTCATTGAGGGGCTTGGAATCCCAGATATCCCTGTTTGAATTCGGAGAATCTTATAGCCTCTAGAAACTCAGTGGCTGTTCTGGCTTCTACTGCTCTAAGAGGATGTAATTGTAAGTCAGCACAGCTGGCAATTCAGGTTCTTTTTGTCTGTGGGTAAATTTGGATCTCCAGCTTTGTTGCTGACAGAACAAGGAAGTTTCCATTAAGAGAGTGTTCACTAAATTTTTAGGCTGAAATGGACTCAGAGCATTTATATGGATGCAGTCATAAAAATGATTGTGTGTGTGTGTGTTTTCCTTCTGCCTTGGTATGAGAGAGTTGGCCTGTTTGTGACCATAGTGAAGCTCACTACAGCACGTTATGAAACTTCAAAATGGTGTCCACACTTGTGTTACTCTGTCAGTGACACAGTGAATGAGGCCAGAAAGATGAAAATATCAAGCTTTACAAGGAACCTTTCTTACCTTGTGTTGTGACTGGTTAATTTTAATTGACACAGTTTATCATTCATTATTAAATATTATTTTCAGAATTTAGAGTTTACAAAGAGCTTTTGCATATGATCTCACTACACCATGGTAGGGGTTAAAAATCATTATTATGCAAGGAATAATAATATCTTTCAAACTGCCACATTATAAAATATGATAGAAAAAAAGTGCCAAAAATTTTTGAAATATTTCAGACCCATGAAAAATATTATGTCTCATTTCTAAAAATAACTTTATCATCTGTAAATGGTAGCATATTGCTGTAGTCCCTGTCCTTAGGAGGCTGAGACAGGAGGATTATAAATTTAATGACAATCTGGACAGCTCAGCAAATTCCAGGCTAGCATGAGATACACAATGATACCTCTTCACAGGAAAACAAAGGTTGTAGATAAAGTTTGATAATAGAGCGTGGACATCCTCAGTCCCTCACTAAACAAAATAATCATACTGAGGTATTATTGCTACACAAATCGCACACATTTTAATGTATTCAACTTGACGTATTTGGGTATGTGGGTTTATCACTGAAGGCATCAACATAATCAGGAGAGTAGACTAACACCTTCAAAAGCTCTCTCATGTGTCTCTTATTTCTCTTAAGGTAAGAGCATCTAACACGGACCACAGCACATCCTTAAGTGCACAGTATGTGAGGATGAACTGGGAACACAGTGCATTGCTGCAGGTCTAGAATTCAGTCATCCTTGTAACTGCCTCTGTGCAGCAAGTGTTTGTTCCCCGTACTCCAGCTCTGGTATCTCACAAACCTCTGCTTCTTAGAGTTGGGCTGTGTTAAAACCTCATCGGAGTTGAGCCATAAAGTATGGTCCTGGGCCTGACTTTTTCACTTTGCACTCCATCCTCCAGTTCATCCATGCTCGTCATTTGGTTGAGCAAGTCTCTTTTAAAGTGTTTAGGTGTTAAACATGGTTTCAATCTGTAGCCCAGGCTGTCTTAGAATCTACTTTATAGCCAAGGCTGGTTTGGAAGTCACTACTTAGCCTAGGCTGGCCTCAAACTGGTGCTGATCCTCCTGTCTCACTCTGTGTAGTGCTCAGGTTATAGGCATAAGTCTTCATGCTCAGCCAATTTAAAGGATAAATAATATTTTTTTGTGTGTGCATGTGCTATGTTTTTTTCTACTGATTTATCCACAGTGGATACATCAGCTGTTTCTATATATCTACTGCTTTAAAAAGCACTCCATAGAGCATGGGTGTAAAGGGTCTCTTAACATTCTGGAATTTAAATTTCTTAGAGCTCTGAAATTTTACTTAGTTATTGATGTTTAATTAAAACAGTGCTCTAATAATAGAATATTAGAAAATAAGAATTTTCACCATCTACCTTCTCTGTTGTAGGCAAACGGGTTGAAGGAGACTGGTTCTGCTGTGGCATAAAATGTTATTATTTCATCATGGACAAAAAACACTGGAGTGGATGTAAACAGACCTGCCAGGACTGCAGCTTATCCCTTTTGAAGATAGATGATGATGATGAACTGGTACTGTAGACTCTTAACATGTCCATTTCTTCACTTAGACTCTTCTCTAACCCTTGGATAGTGAGATGCTGAGCCAGGGCAGGTTTACTGAAAGAGAAACGGCTGAGTGTTGTTCATGGTTTGCCTGTAACGTGATCAAAAACTGTGCAGTAAGAGTATCCTAGGCTACTCCTTCCTGCTGCTGACTTAGTGTCAGGACACAGGGTCCGTTATGAGAAGACTCATTAAAGAAACAGCCATGTCTTTGTAATCTCCTATTTCTCAGGAGTCTGCAAGAGAGTCCCTCAGACAAGCATGTTTTCCCAAAATAAGTTTAAACCTTTGGTACAGTACATCCTGTGAGTGACAGTTGTGTATCTCCATGGAGTGCCAACTACACCCAGTGACATCTTGGTCTAGGGCTTGCTTTTTGGAACCCAGATGTGAGACTGCCTGAGATGAGGAATTGGATGAAAATAGAGAAAGTAACTGACCTCTGGGGCAATTTGCAAAGTGGAAATTCTATGAGAACTGTGAAACTCAGTAGTTTTACCAGGTAGCTCCAATGGGATTGTCAGTGAAACTCTCCATAATCTTTACTTCATACGATTTTTTGTTTTTTTAAAAGATGTCTATTTTCTGAAATGAGTAATTAAATGAAAAAGAGGTGCTAAGATGTGGACATTTTCTATTTAAATTATTCCTAACAAAATCTCTTCCAATATGAAGACAATATTTTTCTAGAGAAATGCTCGCAGGATCAGCTTGAAAACTTTGTCATATAGAACATTTTACAAAATTTGTACAGCAATTTAATACATGTATAAAAATTACAACAAAATAATTATTAATGTCAAATAATTATGTGATTTGCCATTTGATATATTAATCGTAATTAAATTTATAATTAAATTTAAACTCATATTTTAAGATATGTTCAAAAATTTAAGTAGATATCATGCCACTTGCATGTCACATGTAAGACACTAAATTTTTCCAAATATCTGTCCCTTTCCTCCTCAATTTCTGTCACTTCCAAGTCTAAACTTCAGAACAGCTTCTTCTCTGGAGCATGGAGCTTAATGAATAGCTTTTCACACAGTACTTTTCCTCTTAATGAATTTGCTATGAAGACAGGGTGTTACTTACCATATGAACACTTCCCACATGCCTCTGTGGTCTTTGGGAATGCACATTGAATAATTTCATATTGTGTCTGAAATTATTTAATGAGCCATGTACGCAGTGTGCTGGTTTATAGGAGTCACAGCAGTAATATTGTGAATTCAGGGTCAACCTTGGTTATATAGTGAGACTTGGTCTAAAGACATAAATCATTTCATGAACCTAGTATCCCTAGACACCTGAGGTTTTCATTTTAAATAACTTACATAACTAACATTGGTTTTGACATAAATGAGCTACTAGAGGGAAATCACTTTAAAAATGAGCTTGGAGGGACTGAAGTGCTGGAGGACAGGACAGCAGAGAACTGACATAGACTAGCAGGGACCTGTTATGTTGTTCTTTTTCCACCAGCCACGGGGAAATTTTATCATCAGATGAGTTCTTTTTTTTTTTTTCTTACAGAAGTTCCTTCAGCTCCAAATTAAGCCCAACAGTTACTGGATTGGGTTATCATATGACATAAGAACAAGGAATTGGCAATGGATTGACGATGGCCGCCCTAAACTGTGAGTTTTCTGAGCCTTCATACTCTAACTTGGTGCAGAATTGGGATGATTGTGTGCAAAGGCTTTTCTCTCATTTCACAATGCTATTCTCTTTTTCAATAGAGCTTACAGCTAAGGATAAGATGCACAAGGCAGTGTTTGAGCAAGCATTAGACAGGGAAGAGGAACGGAACAGTCTAGAAGCTGACTGCTAGTGATGTAATACTGAACACAGCTAAGGATTGTGTGTTCTAAGATGCAGAGAAGAGAAGCAAATCAACAACTTAAGATCATTTGAAAGTGACTAGATCATCCTGATAGACAGTATAAGTATGAATATTTGAAATTTTCACTTCATTTGTTTCAGGATTTAGTTTATATAAATTGCTTCTTATTTATAAATATAAGAACATTTTTTGCATATCTATATGTATATATGTATATCTACCTTCCATTTCAAGATGTCATATTGTAGACTCCAAGTGTTATGTTAATTTATAATCTGGTAGAAAACTATTCATTGATTATCTTTATTAAGAATATTTCTTTTTCTTGAATATATCTCATATACATAAAATAAAATATGATCATATCCTTCCCTAAACCCCCAAGCTTCCTCTGCTTCTGTTTAACATATGCCTCTCTAACTCCTGTTTTCTTAATTGCTGCTGTCCCTAGGTGCATGGTAGGGCATCCACTGGAGAAAGGATACATACCGGTGGCCACCCACCCCTCCCTAGCCCATCGCCCCACCCCACCCCACCCCCCAACCCTACCCCCACAAAAGAGTGAATCTCCCTTTTCCAGCAGCCGTCACCTAACAATAGTAATTTCTTACGTGGTAGTATATGCCTCCTCATCTGTGCAGGAATTTTGTCATGCTTTTCACAGTACTTTTTCCTCCTCTGGTTCTTACAAACTTTCTGTTTCCTCTTCTTTCCTATTTCCTGCGTGGTAGTGGTGGTTTTGGGGGAAAGAGGTTTATGAAGATGACCCCTTTAAGGCTGAGCACATATGCTCTTCTCCTAAGCACTTTGACCAGTTCTGCTTCTCTGCAATGACCACTGACCACTGCCAAAAGAAACTTCTCTGATGGAGGTTGAGAGCAATGCAGGTCCAGGCCATAAATATAAATATTAAAAATGAAACTTGGCTATGTGACCACTTAGCAAAATGATAGTAGTAGGTTCCATACTAGAGCCCATGACCTCTGCAATCATGGGCTTTTGATTTGGATTACAGTATCAAATATGACATATTGCCTAGCAGGTCAGTATTGTGGCATGTAGGGGGTCCAGTGCTGGGTAAGACCATTCAAATCTTTTCTCCCTTTGGAAGTGTGAATGTAATTGGCTCACATAATCTCATAGGGAGTGGCACTAATAGTAGGTGTGGCTTTGTTGGAGTGGGTGGGGTCTTATTGGAGAAAATGTGTCACTGTGGGAGTGGGCTTTGAGGTTTCCTATGCTCTGGAGACCACTGAGTGTGTCAGCAGACTTCCTGTAGCCTGCATATCAAGAGGTAGCCAGCACCAAGTCTACCTGCACACTTCCATGTTCTCCACCATGATGACAATGGACTGAACCTCTGAAACTGTAAAGGAGACACCCCAGTAAGATGTTTCTTTATAAGAGTTGCTGAAGTCATGGTGTCTTTTCACAGCAGTAAAACCCTAGCTAAGGCACTATGTAGTAACCTGCACAGGACCTTTGACCCATTGAAAGATAGCCTAAGGGAAAATATTTCCTCATTAGTCTGAGACTGATTTCTCTATGTCCTGACACCAAATGTGTGTTGTCTTCAGAAATAGGGTGTTTCCAGTAGTTATGGTGGAAAACCAAGGGCACAGCCGCAGCCTGGTTGTTTGGAGGCATCTGTGGTCTCCCTGACTGGTGATTCCTTTGGAGGTATCCTTTGCCTTGCACTTTGATTTTCACCTAATAACTCATATTTTCTGTGGATCTAACTTTTTTAAATTATATTTTGATGTTTTCAAATTATGCTTCCATAGAATATATTTTGATCAGATTTTCTTCTCCCCCTTAATACCCAGTTCCTCCCCACCTCCCTTCCTATGCACTCAATTTTGTGTTATTTCTCTCTCTCTCTCTCTCTCTCTCTCTCTCTCTCTCTCTCTCTCTCTCTCTCCCCCCAAACAAAAACAAAACAAAAAAGGAAAATAAAATCAAACTAAAAAAAAAATCCAGCAAGACAAAAATTGCCTAAAACAAACAAAAAAGCAACATATAAAAGTCCCCTAACCACACACACACACACACACACACACACACACACACACACACACACACACACAAAGGAGTCATAGGCCTTTTATGCAGCCTTAGTTTTGGTTGATCCATCTTTATTCTCTCCTGTCCATTATTTTCCAGTAGTCATCCAATTTTATCCTTTAATCCTCAGAAACCCTTCTCTGCCTTCATATCACATATTCATCATTTTTCCTGACTATTGATTTTTTTAGAAATACAAATTTTAAAAATCCCCTAATAATTCTGTTTGTCCTTTAATAACCTTGTTAGCTTCATAAATTTCAAGTTGCCTTTTATATCATTTAATAGTAAATTTAATTTTTATTGTTTTGTTGTTGTTTTGAAATAGAGATTTGTGTCCCCAGGCTGGTCTTGAACTCTTGATCCTTGTATCTCCATCTCTCAAGTGCTGAAACTACAGTTGGGTGTGACTATCTTTTATCCCTCTAAAGATATCAACCGTATTTATTTTACATGTATTAGTTGGTAATCCTATTGCCTATAATTTTGTGGGCTTAACGTACTGTTTCTGCTGGATTTTTAAAAAAGATTTTATTATGTATATTATATATTATATAATATATGTATATATTATTTATTATTATGTATGGAGATATCATTGCAGATGGTTATAAGCCACCATGTGGTTGCTGGGAATTGGAACTCTGGACCTCTGGAAGAGCAGCCAGTGCTCTTAACCTCTGAGCCATCTCTCCAGCCCCTTCTGCTGGATTTTGTTCATTATGGAATTATCTTTGTGGTATTCAGTGAATTTCTTCTTCAGCTGCTACAAAAACTATCTGAGGCATCAACAGTGGTAACTTTCTCAGGAAGCTTTCATTCAGTGCCTGAGAACATCGCAGGTCTGGCTCAATTCTATTTAAACATGGTCCTGCCAGTGTGGACAGTTAGGTTCCAAATCTGCAGAAAGATAACTTCCTCTTTAGTCCAAGGGAACTCTCAAGCAGACTGTCACAAAGGTGGCCAGAGGACAGAAGACCTTACATGATGATTAATATGTACAAATCATACAGATTATCACTATAGTTATTAATTTTGTTTTTTCTATAGGAAGTATCATTTCATACAGGCTAGCTCTGCTCCTTTGCATCTATCTACCTCCCAAGCACTAGAATTGTTGGTGTTTGCCACTGTGAAAGGCCACAGAGTTAATGAATTTGTTTGTATCCTACAGCACCATGCAGAGTGAAACGAGCATGTGGTAACATTTAGAGTGAGGTTCTGGCAGCTGAAAGGATGTCTGCATCCAGATTAAGTGATCTTTGTAGACCTTGGCTATGTTACAAAACTGTTCCCTGATTATGGTATGATTACTGGGCCTAAACATGAGGTTTCTGTCAGGAAGCCCAGTGGTCAGAAGGTTTCTGTGGCCACCACAAGTATTTTCTCCAGTGGGAAGGTGCGGAAGCTTGTACACCTGCTTACAATGTCAGCTTCTAAGGAACCTAGTGAGAAACTGTGAGCTTGTGTTTCTTGGTAGAAGTCCAGGTAGGCATCACCATGGAGGTAAAGTTAAGAACTCATGATGCAGAATATGTGCTCCATGTGGATCTTGTGAATAGTTAGTGTCTATTGGGTCTTCTCCTCTTTGTCCATGTTCAACACACACGCTTTACTGATTGTACCATAATCATATCCTATGGCTGACTAATATGTATACTCATCCCTACTATACATTACCTGTTCTTTATATGATTCATGGGCCACTTAGTTTCATTTATCTTCCTTTTCTGTTCCTATTGTAAATCTAAATCTGCTATTTTCACCTGGCTTAAATCCAATGTTAAATGAAGGTGATCTTTTGTTAAAGTTTCATTCCTTTGCTGTTTTAGTCCCATGGAGTTTGGTGGATTTCATTCTCTGTCTGGTATTCTGTGACATAGATTCTCTTTAGGCTAGCCTGGGTCAAACTCACTGTATTTCCCTAACTGGCCTTGAACTCCTTATACTCCAGGATTCATTATTTGATGTTTGAATGATCATTTTCTGTAGATTCACTATTTATTTTGCCCTGCCTATTAGTAGAAAGACTGGCTGTCATGTTTAATGATGTTTTGGGAGTCTTAGCTTTACTGAAGCCTCAGACTGTATAGGAATCTGCTTTCTGCCTGTTCATAAATGAACTGAATTCAGTTTTAGTTGATCAGGGTCTTGCTCCATAGCCCACTCTATTCGGGTTTATAATCCTCTAAATCAGCCTCCCTAGAGCTAGGTTGTAGTCATGTATCGTCTTTCTTTCTTTTTTTTTCTTTTGATTTTTCAATAGGGTTTCTCTGTGTAGTATTGGCTGTCCTGGAACTAGCTCTGTAAACCAGGTTGGCCTTGAACTCACAGAGATCTTCTGCCTCCCAAGGACTGAGATTAAAGGCATGTGCCCCCACCTCCTGGAATTGTGTTTTAGTTTTTATTTAACATTTTGAATTATCTTTCAAAGGAAGGTAGTTGAGGATTTAGTATTCATCGTCTGTCAGAGATGGCAGTTGTGTTGCACACAGGGAAGTCAGAGGATCACCATGTTTCAGGGAAGTCCCAATAGCTCTGAGGAGGGGGAGGAAAGAGAAAAATCAATCAAAACAACAGTCACAAACCCTCTTCTGTGACTATTCTATAAATGTCCCTTTCTCCTCAAAATGTTTGCATGTAAGACTGTGTCCTGTGTGCCACATGTATTTATTTCTTCTTTTTAAACTATCTTTATTGTAAAAAAAAAATTAGAGAAAAACATTTTAGTGTAAAATTGTTCCATGGAAATACCGAAAATTAAATTTACTTGCTCACAAAAAAAAAATTAACAGTGTGAAGTAGATAAGAACCTTAGTTGTGATCAAAAGACTATTTTTATTTTTCATTTTATTCCATTTATTTTTGTGCATATATTCACATGTACTGTGACATACAGGACACAGCACAGGAGTAGTTAAAGGAGTGTTGAAACAGTCACTACTCTCCTATTGTGTGGAATCTGAGGTCTGTACTCTGGCTGACTGGTCTGATGCCAATGGCCTCCACCCACTGAACCATGTCATTGGCCCAAGACCAATTATATGCATTTAGAGAAAATGGAAATCTTTTATTGATATTCTTATGATTAATGCCATATTCTGTACATTTTGGTAAATAAATCTTGTTTTAAAGACTTTGGCCTGAATCAATATAAGGTTTGAATTTAAATAATTTCCCATTCTATTTTTCACTTAATAGTGATTTGACAGTAATGGGATCATCACATAAGACAGGAGAGAGTGCAAGTTTCAGTTCAACAGGTGTAGATAATGATTCCTGTGCTAGAACTCACTCCTGCATCTGTGAAAAGAAAGTGGGTAAATTATCTAATTCAGTGTGCAGTGCCTAGGAAAGTTAAAAATGGAATGTAGTCATTTTTGTTGGTTTCCTGTGGTGAACTGTGACTACTTAAGGACGAAATGTTTTAACCACAGGTCGCAGTCTGCTGTGCAAATAGGGTGGTGAGCTGGAAAGGGAAGAAATGTTCTTCTGAAATCTGACTTAACAGAGCAGAAGCCATTTTCCTTCTTTGTGCAACACAGCAGCTTGTGTCTGTAGAATGGATGCCTTTGGTCCAGGGCCCTAAGGAATCACTCTCTTTTTTTCCTGAATGACACACAGAACTTAATACAGAAGTCTAATAAATAGCACACATATTTCATCATCACTAGAACAAACCATTTCAACATCCATGGCATTGACAGCACAGTTAAGAACTAGGATGCACTTGTGGGTTTCTGTTTGTTGGTTAGTTGGTTAGCTACTGGCTGACACTTTTTGTATGTGGAAGAATTTATCATCTTTAGAGTGCATTTATTTGCTGCAAAAAATAATTTCAGACTTAGTGAATAGTTTACAGACTAGTTTAAGACACTCATACAACCTTCCACAATCCATATGTATTCTCATTCTCTCTCTCTCTTTGATCCATTTGATGATGAGTTGAAACTCTGTAGATACAGTAATATTCAGTGAGGCCAGCTGCATGTGAAAGTTTAAGACTTTCAATCATCTTTTCTTTTCTTTTTTATTAAGAAATTTCTATTCATTTACCATACCAACCACAGATCTCCTCCCCTCCCTTTTCCCACCCCAGTCTTTCCCCCCATCCCAACCCCCATTCCCACCTCATCCAAGGCAAGGCCTCCCATGAGGAGTCAGCAGAGCCTGATACACTCAGTTGAGGCAGGTCCAAGCCTGTTCCCCTGGCCCAAGGTTGTGTAAGGTGTCCCACCATAGGCAGTGGGCTCCAAAAAAACCCACTCATGCCCTAGTGATGGATCCTAATCCCACTTTAGGGGGCCTCTTAAGCAGATCAAGTTACATAACTGTCTTGCCTATGCAGAGGGCCTAGTCCAGTCTCATAGAAGCTCTACAGCAATTGGTCCATAGCTCATGAGTTCCCACTAGTTTGGTTTGGTTAAGACTTATAATCTCATAGATAAATGAGTTTGAGGGTAGGCTTAGGCTGCATAGTATGTTTGAGGTCATTGTGTGCTTCAGAATAAGATTCTGAATCATGAAGCCTAATAGCAATAATGGTAATAATAATAATAATAAGCCATCCCTAAATATTTTTAGGGACAAGCAATTTCTTTTATATCATACTGAAACAATTAAACTCAATAAATGTAGATGATTTATTAATATGTTTTAATCCATAATCAATGGTCTTATTAGTCACTTTTGTCAGTTTTCTGGATCATGTCATTGTTGATATTTCTTTGTATTCAGTATCATGCAGTGCATTTATGTGTGATGTCCATTAGTTCTGAAACGATTTGACTCATGATTGTTTTATTACTTCCTTTTTTCCTTTCTTCTTTCCTTACTTTCTTTCCATCTCTTTCTTTCTTTCCTCTACTTTTTTCCTTGCTTCCTTTCTTCCTTTCCTCCTTCATTTCTTCTTTCTTCATAACTTTCTTTATTCCTTTACTTCTCTCTTTTTTTCATTCTTTCTGTTGACAATTACATTTTAAAAAAGTCAAGTCTTAAAGTTAGAGTGTGCATGTGATAAAATGCACCCACTGTAGGTCATGAGGAATGAGTTTTAGCAAATATGTATCCCTTTGCAATCAACATTCTGCAAATTAGTTTTATGTCAGCTTGACACATGCTAGATTTTTCTGAGAAGAGAGAACCTCAAGTGAGAAAGTGCCTCAATAACAAACATCTGGCTGTAGGCAAACCTTAGGGTATTTTCTTAATTAATGACCAATGTGGGAGGCCCCAGGCCATTGTAAGTGATATCACTGCTAGGCTGGTAGTGTCGGGGACTATAAGAAAGTAGGCTGAGAAAATTTGGGGAACAGGCCAGTAAGCTGCACTCCTTTATGACATATGCATCTATCCCTGCCTAGGGTTCAGCTTCCATCAGTGTAGGGCTTGAAAGAAATCCACAGAGTAAGCAAAATTCAACCATTTTTTTTATCTGAGGGGGTAATGGAAAGACATTCACACATTCTCTTGATAGTTTTTTTCTTCTATATTCTTTATTCTGGGTCTCTATTCTGTATTCTATGATTTTATATTTCCTCTACAGCTTATATACCCCCAAAAAATCTTTCAGGCAATATAAAAATTACAATGTGGTTACTGTAGATCGATAACTTTCTCCTACCTGCCTATTCCTGAATAACCAGTCAGAGGCTTAATATTAATTATAAACTGGCCTATTACTCAGGCTTATTTTTACCTAGCTCTTACAATTTAAATTAATCCATTTCTATTAATCTATAATTTGCCACATATCTCATGGCAAATATTTAATATTTAATATTTTGTGTGTTCTAGTACATCTTGGTCCTCCTTTGGCTGGCTGGCATCTGCTTCAACTCTGCCCTCCTTTTTCACTGTATTAAGCCAAATCAGCTTAATTTATCATCCAGTGGGAATAACATATATTCGCAGCATACAGAAAGACATCCCACAGCATTTCCCCTTTTCTGCCTAATCAAAAAGAAGATTTTAACTTTGATACAGGAAAATTACATATAACAAAACAGTTATCAAGCAAGAATTATAGTTATAATATCTGAGTAAACAGAAAGAGAATTGCAAGCAACTTCTAAAATTTTAGATATAACAGAGACACCTGGCTGCCTGAATAGTCACCCAAAGTTCTTTTGTAATGTTGGGACATCCATCTTCAGACTACAGTATCTGGCAGACATTTCAGTGAAGCATGAAATTTGAAGTTCTGTCCTGCCTACATTGGCAGAGTTTATCAGTCATTTTCCTCTGTGTCTTGCAGAATGTCTGCAGTTTCTTCTGTGAAGTGGGAACCTGAATGACCATCCAGCCTTGTTTTGGCAAAGTTCAGTGGTCACTTTCCTATAGGTCTTTTCTGCCTAGTTTATATAACAAATTGTCAAGTGGTACAGGAAAGAAAAGTTTCTTTCCCAAAGGCTAGCCTTTGCCACACTGAAAGCAAACTCCATATGGAATTTCTTTATTGCTCATCACTCTTTTTGAAGTAATTGGTGCTGCCAGGAGCAGACATGTCTCAATGTCCAGAAAAGTCTAAGTTCTTAAAACACTTTAAATGCTATATTTTGTAAGTCTTTGAAGTGTTTGAAGATTACCCTACCTATATGAAATATATCTCTTACATATCTAGAAAACCTAAGTAATATGACTATAATTTTGACTATTATAGATGACTATTAATTTGTATTTTTAACTATATATTACCTTTTTAAATGAATTGTATAAACATAATACCTTAAACAAGAGTAGAAATATACATATAGTACAACAAAATTGACCATATATTTGTAGTAATAAACCAAAATCCATACCAATGTAAAGTATTTTGACATTAAGTTATTTTTTACATTAAAGTAGATTTAATAATCTACCTCTTTCTTATAATTTCTATATCATATCCTCCTTTTTTCTTTAGAGAGAGACTAACTATGACCATTAATCACATATAACCAACCCCCTTTCAATGAAAACAAACATTCATAAACACTATTTTGGGAATTTGGGCATAGTTTTTTATACTACTTCATGTTGATTGTTGACACTGGTAATCTTACGGGGATCCTGAGAAAATTTGAGATAATGGTCAAGTCCTGTGAAGATCAGCTACAACCTTTGTTGTTATACACCATCTTTTAAGGTTCAGGAGGCCTTGCTTGTTCAAATCTGATCCATCTTAACCTAAAACGACTCCACAGCCTTACTTCCTGTATTAACAAAAGCAGAGCCTGTTTTCCAAAGCAACGTATCCTTAGACCCAAATTTTGAAGTCAAGATACCTTTAAAATATACATATTTGTAGCTGGAGAGTTTCTCTCCAGGTCCCGCCATGCCCTGTAGTCTCACAATCCACTTATAAAATAAACACCCAGATGTTTACATTATTTAAATTGTTTGGCTTAATGGCTCAGGTTTTTAGTTAGCTGTTTTTGTATCTTAAATTAATCCATTTTTATTAATTTATAAGTTGCCATGTGGCTTGTGGCTTACCAGTATCTTAACATCTTTTTATGGCCGTGGCTGGCAGTGTCTTTTTGTTTTAGTCTTTTACTTTTTAGACTTCTCTTTACTCTTTGTCTCGCCTATACTTTTTGTTTGGCTACTGGTCAATCAGCATTTTATTTAGCAATCAATCATTTATAGCACTTTTTTTTTAAAAAAGGAAGGTTTTATTTTAACATAGTAAAAAAATATATATATATATAACAAAATAATTATTAAGCAAGAATTACAGTTACAGTATCTAGTCTATTTATAATATCTAGTCTATTTGTATTTGGCAAAATTAAGGAAGTTATCCTATCTATTTTATATTTGTGAATCTAAGGTTTTATATTTAACTTATTTTTTTATCATAACTAAGGAAATTATAACTATTTAGTCTTTACATCAAAGACCCCAGAAGGATATACTATTACCTGAGAAATGGGAGAAGGACATAAGCAATTTTGGGGAGTCTTTTGAGAGTAGATAGAGACAGCTGGCAACCTGGACAGTCATCTAAATTTCCTTTGTAAAGTTGGGACATCTGTCTTTAGCCCACAGGCCTAGAGTCTTTTAGTTACTTTTTTTGTGTCCTGTAGAATGTCTGGCAGTTTTTTCTGTAAAACAGGAATCTGAAGGACCATTTCGCCAAGCAAAGTTTAGTGGTCACCTTTCTATGAGTCCTGCATGTCCAGTTGATACATTTTTTTAAGCAGTCCAGGCAAGAACAGATTTTGTCCAAATGGCTATTTTTGTCAAGAAGAAGATAAACTCCATACAGAGTGTCTTTGATATCTATCCTTCTCTCTGAAGTAAAATGGTGCTGTCAGGAACAGACATGTCTCATTGTCCAGAAAGTTTAAATTTTTTAAAATATTTTAAATGTCATATTTTGTAGGTCTTTGAAGTGTTTGAAGATTACCTACCTAACTGAATTATATCTATGTATACCTAGAAAACATAACTAACATGGCTATAAGTATGATTATCATAGATGACTAATTATCAATTTGTATTTTTTCATTATCCATTACAATCTAAATGATTTATATAAACATAATACCTCAAATAAGAGTAGAAATATACATACAGTATAACAAAATTAACTTTAAATTTGTATCAATAAATTAAATTTATACCAACATAAAACATTTTAAACAAGTTGTTGCTCTTTAAAAGTAGGTTCATTAATCTACCCTTCTATCCTATTATATCTATATCACATGTTGGTTTAAATTAGTAGCACCCACAATCAAATGTCTCTCTGCAGTTAGCTCATTAACAGTCAAAAAATTCAAAGAAAACACAATAATATACACAATACAGATTCTGTGTATTTTCCATCTTTACATGGCTTATTTTTTATATACTACTTTATTATTTTTCAAGACTTTGTTTTTATGACTATCTATAACCATTCTCTCCTTTTTGTAAAGCCTATGTTCATTTTTTGGACATACTGTGACCCATTTAGAGTTTTTTTTTCCATCTGAATTTGTCTTCATTGAGTATCTGTAGTCCTTTTCTGACCACTACTTTAAACTGCTAAGCACTAGGACCAAAGCAGCAGCTTTGGCAGCTGATTCTGCCCCATTCCTTTGTTCCCTGTGTACCTAGCTTCAGAGCAGAGGTACCAGTGGGAGCCGCATTTATTGCCCCAACTCTGGGAGCAGTATTAAGTATCATGCAGCTGTGTTCTTCAGCCTGCAGCTGTGCTCTCAAGCCTGCAGACAGCAGCTGAAGAAGTCTCTTTATACCTCAGCCTGTGAGAGGCTGTGGGAGTCCACGATGGTTAGGTGAGGCCCACCATGACCAGGGGATGCAACTGTCCCTTGGTCTGTAATGAGAGATATGAACTAGGAAACCACTCCTGGCTCTGCTTTAGAATCTCTGTTTTTTTAAAGCTCTCTCAGGTTTTATGTAGAAATTCTTGCCAAACACCTGAGCACCAGATGTAGACAGATGTATCTCTCCTGCTTGCCTGTTCCTGAGTACCCATTAAGAGGCTTAATATTAATTACAAACTGTTTGATCTATAGCTCATGCTCATTACTAGTTATCTCTTACATCTTAACTTAACCCATTTCTATGTATCTTCACATGGCCAGTGATTTACTGGTACTTTCACATCTTGCTTCTTGGGCAGTTCACTGGCTTCTCCTAGATTCCACCATCTTCTCCCTGTATTAACTAAGAGTAATAAAACATATTCACTGCATACAGAAAGACATCTCACAGCAGGTTACATTCTATTCTTCAAGTGAATGATTATATTGAATACAGGAAAAAATTTGTTTTTTCTCTCTTACATGATTAAAACAAAGTTATTCCAAGAACTCACATACATTTACATCTAAATAACTTGTTATAGATTAACAGGGGGTGAGCAACCATGGTATTTTTCTCAGCCAGTTTTTTTGCTGGCAGTCTGCATATTGTGCTTACAAAGAAAGAATCAATCAGTTTATTACTTATAATAAAGGGTAATCTTTTAAGGAATTTTAAGAGAATCAAAAACCTAGCCTTTCACATATGGAAAACAATCAATTAGCCCTACTTTAAATACTTAGAGTACATATCCACTCAGTAGGTTTTTGTTTTTGTTTTTTTAAATCAGGAGATTGGGGGTAGAAATGTGTACAAGGAATTAACCAACATCTTTGATCAACAATCAAGCCTAGCAAGGAAAGTACTTCAGCTAGTAATAATTGGGTTGCTTTGTTTTTTGATCCCTAAATTATCTATGTGTCCTTGTGAACTTTAGAGTGTTTTCTAGGGTTTTTTTTTTATCTCAAAGCTATTATCAAAACATCTTAATCTAACCTGAAGATATTTTAAGGCTTTGTTTCAGCTATAATCTATCTATCTACATTAAGATTAAAAGAATTTAAGCTATTTTGGCTACTTGGACTCAATTGTTTTACTTAAGCTTAACCTTACCCACAGTCTATATGGCTCCTCAATCAAAACTCAAGTGTTTTAGCTTTGTGACACTTTCTTGTTCTAATTCTTATCCTCTGTAGCCCCTGCTTTATCAGAGGAAGGGGCAATATTTTATCCTTTACCTGTGTTAATTTTTCCACTAAATTAATCTCCATCATAATGCCTTACTATATTTATTAAAGACCACCAATCATGAAATTCTATTCAAACTAACACTATTATTGTATAAAATCATTACTTCAGTTAAACAATACAGTTCAGGAGGATATCATCTCAAAAGTAATCCTCAGGTAAAAAAAAAAGCTCAGTAGAATGGAATATTTCTAAGAGTTGATCATACTGCATTAAGAGAAGTGGGGATCTCCCCACGCCCATTCATACCATGCCAGATACCAGAGGAAGAGGGCAGCAGCAAACTTGTGAAGGCCCAGCAGAAGCAAAAGACATTCTAGAGTCTGTGGTCTTGGGGCTTTTCTGTCTGAAATTTACCCATTAAGGTTTTGTTTCCTGATGTCCAGTCAATTGCCATCTGAAGCTCTTCTGTCATTGCCAATGGCATGCATCAGATTGTCTTCCTGCTCTGTTTATTTCTTCCTTGACTTCCGCACTCTATATACATCCCTCTTCTATACATCTCTCTTCTACATATCTCCTCCTACATATATCTTTATACAGATGTTGCTCCATCTCTCTACACAGCTCTCTCTTCTACATAAATACTCATCTACCTCTCCACACAGTTCTCTCAAACAGCTCTCTCTTATAGCTCTCTCTCTCTCTCTCTCTCTCTCTTTCACACACACACACACACACACACACACACACACACACACACACAGCGCTCCTCTACATAGCAGTAGTTCTCTCTGAGAAAAAAATTCCAGACAAATATATGAGCTACATTATGAGAGTCAGAGCCATTCAATAACATGAGAATCATAGTTTCTTTCAGGCTAGGGATGTCACATTGGCCAGCCAGTCAGTGAGTGGAAATGGTTGGCTGTCAACCAAGCTCCTTGGTGAGCAAGTAGGAGGCACATAGGCTGAATGGTCAGCATTTCCCAACAGAAAGTGACATTGAAATTCAGGACTTAAACAATAAACAATTCAGTGGCTGAACCTCAAGCCTTGTGTCATAAACTGAGGTTGGAAGTGTACGCAGAGAGTCAGTTGCTGAGAGAATTATGTCTACTAAAGTTGCTTTGTGCTTGACTTTAAGTTCAACAAACAGACACTTCAGAATTTGTCCTTGTGCCTACTTTGCAGGGGCAACTAGTTCATTTTGAATTTGCTCTAAAGTCTAAAATCAGCTTTAAAAAAAGCTGTCTTTGTAGCCGAGAATACTGTTTTTTTTTCTGTGTCAGCCTGAGTTATGAAAAGTATCCTGGTATTCTTTCTATTCATCAGAATTATAGAGCTTAATGAGAAGTCATCTTTCTGACCATCCACAGATATATGTGCCCATAATATTGAGATGTAATCATGAGATTAAATATACACATCACATGAGATTATTTATTATAGTGCATGTGTTAGGGAGACACCACAGCTGTTTTTGCAGATGTGAAATTACAGACAGAAGCAAAGTGTTTGTGGCACCATATGCTTTGCTTGAACAGTGTTCCTGCATCAGAAAATTATTCATCTGGTGTGTTGCCGCTTGAACTATCAACTGCTATCTGTTGTATAATGCCATGGCTCTTGGAATTCACAGACCAGTGATTCATTCTTTTTGTTATAAAGCACTTTTGTATTACACAAATATACCATGATATTTCTCCATATGTGAACATATGGTGTGTTTCTAAGTTTTGACAATTATGAGTTATTGCAATTATGAAAGCTATCATGCCAAGTTGTGTACAAGTCACTGTGTAAGCATACATTTTCCTTTGTAGTAAATATCTTTTGTGAACAGTTATTATCTTCTGTGTCATTTCTTCCTTTTTACACATTAAATATACACACATGATTTCCTGACTGTACCCATGAGCATGTCTTATGGCTGTCTAATGTATATTCCATTCCTAATGTATCTAACCTTGCCTATCTGTGTCCCACAAACCACTTGGTTTCATGTATCTTATTTTCTTCTAAATTCCTATGGTAAATTTGAATATTCCATTTCTCTCCATCTTAAATCCAAGATTCAAAGAACATGATTTATTTTGCTAAAAACTGATGACTTTGAATTCTCAGTTTCATGTAGTGTGAGTGGGTTTCATTCTCTTTCTGTCTTTCTTTGTCAGAGTCTTATCAGCCCACACTAGCTTCAAACTCCCTATGTACTGAAGTGTGCTCAAATCCCTATGTATTGAATTGTGATTCTCCTACTTTCATCTCCAAAATACTGGAACTATAATTGTGCCCAACTATGCTGGGCTGGATTTATTATTGAGTATCTCCATTTTGAATTCATTCTGTAGTCAGCTTCCTCTATCTATTAGGGGGAAAATGGGCTACAATGCTTCCCTGACCATTTGAGATTTTTTTTCCAGCATCTGCTAACACCTCAGCCTGAGCAGGAATCTGATTTCTGTCAGTTTTTACAGGATGATCTTAATTATTAATTAATTACCTTTTGATTTCTGGTTTTGTTACATAGCTCAGGTTAAACTGGAACTAACAGTCCTTCTGTTTTAGCTTATGTACTAATTTACTTTGTTTTCTAATTTTTTAATATGTTTTTTATTTTGCATTTAATTTTTTTTCACAGAAGGGTAGTTATGGCTTCTAATATACAATCCTGTAGAAATCATAGTTGTGTTGCATACAAGGAATTCAGTAGATTATCATGTTTCAGAGGAGACCCATTAACTATGAGATGGGGGAAGAAGAAAGGGAAAATAGCACAAAATATTAGTTACAAGCCTTCATCTATGACTATATTCCAAATCTTCCCTCTCTCGTTTAAACACAAGCATATGAGACTCTGTTACGTGTACTACACATATTTGTTTATACCTAGCATATTTATTGACAAAATATAAGTGGGAAAGAAGGTTTAGCATAAAATAATTCCTTGGAAATATTAAAAACAGTTTTACCTGCTGATCAAAAATTGCAAGTGTGAAATAAGATGGGGATTTTGGTATGATCAAGAGATCATTTCTTTTTAATGAACTTAGAGAATAAAAACATTTTAGTGATGAACTTATGATTAATAGTTCCATATTCTGTATATTTTGGCAAATAGAAATTTTAAATTCATGACATTTCAGTGAATGTTCAAAATTAAATAATTGACTATTATTTTTGTATTTTAGTGACTTGAACACAGCGAAATTCGATACTAATACTGGAAGATGTGCATTTTTATCTAAAACAAGACTCAATAATGATAACTGTGATCAACTCTACCCCTGTATCTGTGAGAAGAGACTGGATAAATTCCCTGATTCACTCTTCAGCAGGAGCTAAATGTAAAATGGAGTGTGCGGACCCTCATTTGTTTTCTGTTATAATTTGTGACTCCTAATGAACAAGTGTTTTGGTCACAGGACTGGGTTCTCTGTGTAAACAGGGACATGAGCTGGAAGAGGTTGAAAATATTCTCCCAAATCCGACTTGGCAGAGCAGAGGCCATCTTTCTTCCTGGAAGACACAGAACACGTCTTCTCTGGTGCATGGACACCCTTTGCCCCAGCCCTGAAGAATCTGCTCTTTCTGTTTACTTAAACACCCATAGAACTAAATAAAGAACCCTAAAAAACAGCCTGACTATTTCATTATCAATAAGATAAATCGTCTCCATTGAAAGCACACTTAAGAATTACAGTGTAGTTGTAAGCTTCAATTTCTTAGTTGTTAGTTGGTTGCTGTTCTGTTTTATTTTGTGTGTTTTGTTTCACGTAGAAGTTTTCTTCATTGTTATAAACATTTCACTTGCCCATAAAATTTAGTTTCAAATTTGGTAAACATTTGCAAGTATAGTTCAAGGAACCACTGAATACATTTTATCCAAAACATCAGTTTATCCCATCCTTCTTTGAACCATCTATGATAAGTTGAAACCTTATAGAAATGGTGGTAACGATTGAAGTTTGCTAGATGTAGTGGCTTACACTTGTAATCTTTGCAATTAGGAGGCTAAGACAAGATTGCTGAAAAAATCAATACAGTGAGTGCCTGTGTCAAGGAACCAAACAAACCAAACAAAATTGAGGCCCAAAAGTTCCAAAGTATTTTCCAGGGACAGCACTTAATCTTATACAACTGTACCCAAGAAATCAAACTTAGGACATTTAGTATTGACACAGTAATTTGTTCTAATCTAGGACCATGTACTCATCTACTGACTGGATAATGCCACTCTAGGTATTTCCTTCATGTTCAGGTTCACGTGCATTCAGTGCTGATATCATTTTTGTGTTCTTTAGTCTTGAATAGTTTTTTATGTTTTTTGGTGGTGATAGTTTTTGTTTGTTTCTTCCTTTTTTCTAAGACAGGGTTTCTCTGTGCCATCCTGTCTGTCTCAGAATTCTCTCTATACAGCAGGCTGACCTAGCACTCAGAGATTTGACTGCCTATGCCACCTGAGTACTGAGATATATAGCCTTGGCCATTCTAAATCTTGTTATATCAACAAGATTGCCCTCTAACTCATGGAGATACACTTACTTTTGCCACCCAAGTGCTGGGGTTAAAGACATGCAACACATGTCCAGCTGAGAAATATGGACTTTAATGAGTACACTACTTATCCTCCATTAAATCCAAGCAGAACATTTCCCTCTCCTCTCAAAGTCCTTTCTTGTCCCTCGGTGTACTCTTACACAGTAAGTTGGTTCTATTCCCATTACAGCTTTGTATCTGCCTTCTTTTCCTCATAACATTTTAAACATTAACCGACAATTTTTCTTCCTCTTCTTCTTCTTCTTCTTCTTCTTCTTCTTCTTCTTCTTCTTCTTCTTCTTCTTCTTCTTCTTGAGGCATGGTTTCTCTGTGTAGCTTTGCACCTCTCCTGGATCTCCCTCTGTAGACCAGGCTGGCCTCGAACTCACACAGATCCATCTGCCTCTGCCTCCCGAGTCCTGGGATTAAAGGCGTGTACCACCACCGCCTGGCGAATTTCTTCTTTTTAAAAATAATATTTTTACTAATTCTTTGATAATTTCATGCCATATTCTTTTGCCATATTTTTAATCATATTCACTTCTCCTGGTTCAATTCCTTCCAGTTCACTCCCCCTTCCTACCCATTCAACTCCCTGTTTCTTTCTCTTTTTTCTTTTAAAACCCATTGAGTATAGTTGTGTTGGTCAGCTACCTTTGGATATTAGGACTGCCCTGGAGTTGGTTCACTGAAAATATTAATAAAATTGACAAACCTTTGGCCAAATTAACTAAAATATACTGAGAGAATTGAAATTAATAAAGTCAGAGATGAAAAGGGAGACATGATGGACACTGAGAATATATAGGGAATCATAAGGACATACCTTAAAAAAATCTACATTCCACTCATATAAAAACTGGCTACCCATAAGTTTGGAGTACAGAGGGGGGAACACTTCTGAAATCTTTTTATGATGCCAGCAAATGTTTATTGGAATATCTGCCTGTTGGAATTTTCCTTTAGTGAGTATGAAATGACCTCCCCTGCTGCTTCTCACTAGTTTTTGTTTGAACTCTATTTTGTGAGATAACAGAAAAGTACACCTTCTTGTTTCTTAGTTCCCTTTGCTTGGAGTATCTTTTCCACTCACTCCTCCTAAGTTCAAATAAGTTCATAAAAAGAATTACTTTTCTAATGTTTGATAAAACACCATGATTCAGACAAATTTTGAAGAAAGGGTTTATTTTAGGCTTATGGTTCAGGAAGGTTAGGTTCCATGATGGTTGACCATAGACATGTTGGAGGAAATAACTGAGATCTTACATCTCAAATCACATACAGGAAGCAGAGCAAGCTAACTCTAAATGTAGTAAAATCTTTTGAAAAATCATAGCCTGTCCTCTGTGACATGCTTCATCCAGGAAGACTATACCTCCTAATCTTCCCCAAACAGCCACCAACTTGGAATCAAGTATTCAAATACCTGAAATTTATATGGTACATCTCATTTAAACCATCCTTGGTGGTATTCACAATTTAGTCATGTTTCTATAAGATTTATTAAAGTGACAAGTTTAGTGAAAAACAGAGAAAACTGATGTGTTCAATGTGACTATCACTGAGAACAACAACAACAACAAAAAAACAGTTCAGTGAACTTCAAGTCCATCTTTGCTGTTCCTGAAACGAGGCTTAGGTTTAAACAGAGTTCATGAGATATGCATAAATGAACAGTACTGTTCATCGTGTGGTTCAAATTATCACTGCTCTCTTTGCTTCAGTCCCTCACAAGAAGTTTATAGAACCCTTTGCCATAATTGTTATCTGCTGTGGGATGTCTTTCTGTATGCTGTGAATATGTGTTGCTTTGATAGGTTGATAAATAAAGCTACATTGGCATATGGCAGGGCAGGATGGAGCCAGGAGGGAAAATTCACAAAAGGTAGGAGAGAAGAAAGGAGAGTGGGGTACACGCTGCTAGCCTCTGCCAGGAGAAGCAAGATATAAAGTACCAGTAAGCCCCAAGCCACGTGGCAAGGTATAGATTTATAGAAATGGGTTAATTTAAGATATAAGAGCTAGCTATCAAGAAGCCTGCCATGGCCAGAGTTTGAAAATAACATAAGCCTCTGTATGTTTATTTGGGTATGAGTAGCTGCAAGACAGGTAGGATACAGAAAAACTTCCAGCTACAGTAATCTGCATAAATAAAATGTAGACATAAACTGACTTAGACCTTTACTTAGATCTGTTGATCCAATATGGTGACCTTTGATCACCTGTAGCTGCTGGGTCCCTGGGAAGTTAGTGACTTAGATAATATCTATAAGAATTAATTCTATGGAAATATTAAAATAAACAAAAAGCTAAGAATTCTATGTAGTTCCATACTATGCTTTTAATCTCTAGATTTGAGCCCCATAAACTCAGAACTCCTTCATTCCCACATGAAGCTGTCAGACCCCAAGGAATCCCTTCCTGACACATCTAAGATAGGATTTTTCCAACTCTCTCTTTACATTTCCTCTTACACAATTACTTTCTTTCCCTTTCTTAGACTGAAACTTACTACAGGAAACCAAGTGGAGGATAAGAATACTACAGAAATAACACAGTATAAGGTTTCTTTTTTTCATATTTTGGAAGGGCCTCAAAATTTTAGTGGTGTTTGGTTGAATCTTACATAACCATTATCATACGTTGGTAGTAACTTGGAGTTAAAACCACCCAAAGGACATTTTCTTCTGCCATCCCCACCAGTGATTCACTCTTCCAGATGCCTCATTGCCCTCATGGCCACTGATACCACCTCGCCTGTGAAAACCTATGATAAAGTTGGCTGCAGACTTTCTGGATGCCTTGTGTTCTCCTGACTTTTATTTTAGCTATCTTGACCCATACATACTATGGCAGGTATACCATAGCCACACATTGTCAGAAAGACAAGAACCAAAAATTAGGGAGATTTAGAAAGCCAGTGGTCTCAAAATGCTTTTGAGCCACTGGGTGAAACAGACTTTTCATTATATGTGTGTGAATACATGCCTAAGGACTACATACTTATAGTAGTTATGAGTTTCAGTGGGCTTCTGAAAACAGAAAAATGTAACAGTACTTGCAATTTCTAGAAGTAGGAATGGCCTCATAGGCAAAGTAAAGCATTTGGATCCCTCATAATCATTCTGGATTTATTACCCCTGTAGCTATAAAATTTAGCCTTATAACCTGGCAGTGCAGTATGTTGAAAAGATACCAATGTGCAAAATAAGATGATCTACAACACACAGAAGATGGCAATCTAAAGGAAATTTTTATTGTTTATGGTTGAAGAGTTAACCGGACCCTAGGTCTCCCAGGCCTTCAAAGCTGCAAACCTCTGGCCTCTTCCTGAGATCTCTGTTTTATGTACACTGACCTGTTAATTTAATATTTTTTTTCCTAGCCACAGAAAAAGGAGAATTTCCTTGAAGAGATAACACTTTAAATTTTGTTCCTTTGAACTTAAAGAATTTTTCATTCATCACCAACAGACATCATTGCTCAAGCCTGCAGACACAGAGGGTGGGAACGTTGAAGTAGGTTTTACTCTAAAAGGCCCTTCAGAGGAATTCTTTAGATGGAGAAGAAAATCTATGGAAAAAAAATGTTTTTTACTAGCCACTTTAAGTGACACATTGTGTGGGTATGGGTGCTGTGATGTTTATTAGGAACTCTTTGTGACATATAATTTGGATGTGTGTGCTATGTAGTATGATTTTTACTAGGAACTCTATGTGACATATAATGTGGATATGTGTACTATTTTTCCTGCACATCTGTAGAGGAAGATCCCTTAACTTTTTTCTATCTCATTCCTTTTCTTTCCTCTTCTGAATTGGTTAAGTGGGGTGTTCTCACAGTGGTAAAATCTCATGGCAATAGGTAGAAGCTAATGTAATTCCCAAATTATGGCAGTTGATGCTATTGCTATTGTGATAAAAACCATGCTCGAAGAATCATTAGCTTATAACAGGGCCTCACAGGCCCAACAACCCAGGAAATCTGTGTATTTCTCTTCACAGCTTAACTGCTAAGTATTTATCAGCCATGCTTCCCCCTGCATTTGATACACACAAATGCTACTTGGAACCTTTATGTGGTGAAGAAGTGATACTTAAAATATCCATAGTGATTTTCAAAGCAGAGTCCAAATCTCCAAATAAGAGGACTTTCTCTTTGATCTGTCAACTGATAACGTACGGAAAACACAAGAAAGATCCATTTTATTTGACATAGATTTAAATAGAGTTAGTTCAAGCCCTTGATATTATGAAGACAATAATGTTGACAGCTTTATCCGGTTACATTTGGACTGATATTGCCATTCCCAACTCTGTGTTTTCATTGACTGTACTCAATGATACCAATAGCTTCTTCTTGTTAGATCTTCATGATTTCACCCCCCACCCCCAGCGTGTTTCCTATGTCAACAGCCAGCCATCCTGGTAAAAACACTGAAAGGAACTGCCTTGTTTTTTATGGCCCTGGAATTCTGGAAGGTTCAAAACACCTTGTATATGAATATTTTTAGTCTTATTTGTAATGATTTTTACTAATAAAAACTTAGAAGTTATTTAAAATACCAAAGAAAAATGAAAAATAAATGTGCTGTCAATGAAGGAAATTTAAAAATTTTATTTAGGGTATAAGAGTCAAATAATTCCACTTTAATGATTGATTAAATGTTAAAATTATGTACAGTTTACATTTACTACTAAATAATTGGTAGAAGTTAGACTTATGTGCAAGTATGTATATACATATTCTATACACACGCATGGTATGTCTTTATAAAAAGACTTTTTTTTTTTGTTTTTTGAGAAATGATTTTTCTATGCAGCTCAGTTTGGACTCAAACTCTTGATCCTCCAGCCACTGTCTTCTGAGTAACAAAATTCAGTCTTGGGCTTCCACAGCCAGCATGAAAACTCACATGAGAATCACACAGTGGCATGCCAAGGGGTGCTGTGATGATGATTGGTGGTGGCTGTTTTAGAGCTGCCAACAATAACTAAATACTGTACATTTTATAAAGGGAGGATTACACACATAATCTAAAGCCCTTGGTCAAGCCTTTTAATGTACATTCACTTATAGATACCCTCAGTAAACTGTAAAGTCAATGAGCAGAAAACCCATCATGTAGAAGGTACATCAAGAATCCAGGTATAATGGATGAATAATGAGCACCATGTGATGCAGTTGTAACATGACTTTAAATGGATTTGGGGAATTTTTAAATCCAAATAGGAAGTATGTCTTTTGAACCTGTGAGACCTGTATTGTTTGTCCACTTTTGTGTTAAATTTGCTCAAGAGCTCACCAGATATTGTGATTTTGCATAGTGGCCACCAGAGGGCATCTGCAATAAATCACATAAACTCAAGGCTCAGAAATTTGGAAATGAGTCTTAATAAGTTTATTCTCAGATGTTGCAATTGGAAATATTAGTAGATTATTCGTGCACATAAACTAGCAAAATATATTATTACCTTAAAAATTAAAAGTAAATTTTGAAATCCATCTTCAGAATATAGCATATATTATAAAATGCCCACACTTCTTCTCCTTAGCATCTGTTATATTGCCAAATACCAGATAAAACCCATGCCCAACAGTAAATGTTAAGAGTATTTGATAAACCTGATCACAGTGTTTATGCTTATGACCCCAGAACTTGGGCTGCTGAGGTAGGAGGATTATCACGAGTTTGAGAACAGCCTCAGCTACAGAGTGATAGCCTATCTCAAAAAGCTAAAATCATGCTGGGTGTTGATGTGGGATATCTTTCTGTAGGCTGTGAATGTATGTTGCTTCCATTGGCTAATAAATAAAGCTACTTTGGCCTAGAGTAATGCAGGATAAGAGCCAGGTGGGAAATCCAAGCAGAGACACAGGGAGAAGGGCAGAGTAAGAGCAGATGCCATCTAGCTGTCCAAGGATCAAGATGCCAGCAGACTGATAATGACATGGCCATGTGGCAGTAAATAGATTAATAGAAATGGGTTAGAGATATAATAGCTAGCTAGCAATAAGCCTGAGCCATAGACCAAAGAGTTTGTAATTAATGTTAAGCCTCTGAATGATTATTTTAAAAATGGCTGCTGCCTGGATGGGACAGAGCAGGACTGAGAAACTTCAGTCTACATTGGGCACCCAACATGGGGCATGAACCCACAACCCTGAGATTAAGAGTCTCATGCTCTACTGAATGACTGAGCTAGCTAGAAAAGGATTACAGATACACACAGGAAAATTTCTAGCTACATTTGGCACCCAGACGTAGTGGCAAGAGTTTCCACCTAAAACCTGAGAGAACTTAAAAAGAGATTCTAAAATGAAGCTAAAATCAGCTTCTTAGTTCATGTCTCTCATTTCCAGCCATGGTACAGAGACGCGTTCCCTGGCCACAGTGGACTTCAGCAGCAACATGGCAGGCTCCTGTGGTCTCTCACAGGCCAAGATACTAAGAGGCTTCTCCCAGCTGCTGCCTGCAGGTTTGGGAGTACAGCTACAGGCTTAAAAACACAGCCATACTACTTAATACCGCTTCTCAGAACTAGGGAGGTAAGTGTGACTTCTTGGTACCTGCACCATGTTGGAAAGCTGATCAGGGCAGAGCAAGCAGTCAGGGCTGATGCTGTTTTCATACTAGCCAAGAAGTTTAACAGTTTAAAAACTCTCCTGGTCATAACAAGTTTGCAGATACACAATAAGATAAATTGAGATGGAAAAAAAATTCTGAACAGCTTACAAGATGTTTGAAAATATACGTAGGCTTGAAAGAGAGAACAAAAGGTATCTCAGCAGTTATATAAAGATATAAACATCCTTAAAAAATAAAGTCTTTAAAGCGACAAAGAAAATAATGTAGAAGTCAAGCCGTGCAAGGATGGAAAATACACAGATAGTCTGGATTATGTATATTATTGTGTTTTCTTTGAATTTTTCACTGTTAATGAACTAACTACAGAAAGACATTTGATTGTTATGGCTGCTGAGTAAAACAAACGTATATATTTTAAAGGTAAATTTTGACTTCAAAATTTGGGTCTAAGAATATGTTGCTTTGGAAAAGAGGTTCTGTTTTTGTTTCCACAGAAGATGAAAACGTGTGGATTGCTTCCAGGCTAATATGGTTTGACCAACCAAGATCTCCTGAAAGGTTTCAAATGAGAGCCATAGCCCAGATGATTGAACATCAAAACAGCTTCAAGGCAACTGACTGAGATGATACGGCCTCACAGACTACTACAGGCAAGATTTAACTATAATTCTAATTTCTCAGGATATCCATAAGATTGCCAGCATGCCAAATCAGCAAGAAATAGTATGAAAAGCTGTGCCCAAATTTCCATTGTTTATTGTTTATTAACGTTTATTTTTATTTAAAGGGGTTTGATTATAAATATAATCTCTTTCTATAGAAGAAAAGAGGTTATAGATATAATAGGATGAAAGGGTAGTTTATTGAATCTACTTTTAAAAAGCAACAATTCATTTGAAATATCTTACATTGCTATAGATTTTAGTTTTTGACACAAATTTAAAGTTAATTTTGTTATACTATATGCATATTTCTAATCTTGCTTAAGGTATTATGTTTATGCAACTCATTTAAAATTGTAATATATAATTAAGAAATACATATCTTTGATGGAACTGAAGACTAGATATTTATAATTATAGTTTACTTAGTCATGTTAAAAGATAAATCAGATATAAAACTTTAGAAACATAAAAATAGGATAGATGATGGAATGTCTTCTTTAAATTTGCCAAATATAAATAGACTAAATATTGTAACTGTAATTCTTGCTTGATAACTGTTTTGTTATATGTAATTTTACTATGTTTAAAATGAAAACTGTCATTTTTGATTGACAGAAAAGGGGAAATTCTGTGGGATGATCTTTCTTTATGCTATGGATATTTGTTGCTCCCATTGGTTAGTAATTAAAGCTGCTTTTGGCCTGTAGTAAGGCAGGATAAGAGCCAGGTGGGAAATCCAAGCAGAGACACAGGGAGAAGAAGGGCAGAGAGACGACTGATGCCATCCAGCCTCCCAGAAGCAAGATACCAGCCAGTAGACTGGTAATAACATGGCCACACGGCAATATTATATAGATGAATAGAAATGTGTTAATTTATTATGTAATAGCTAGTTAGCAATAAGCCTGATCCATAGACCAAACCATTTGTAATTAATATTAAGCCTCTGAGTGATTATTTTAAAAATGGCTGCTGCCTGGGCAAGACAAAATGGGGCTGAGTGGGACCTAGAAAGTCAGTCAATAGGGTGTGCTACCATACATCTTTATTTTCAGCAGTTGGGAGGCAGAGACAGATGGGTCTCCAAGTTTGAGGCCAGTCTGATCTACAGAGCAAGTTCCAGTTCCAGGACAACCAGGTCTACAAGGAGAAATCCTGTGTTGAAAAACAACAAACAAAAATCTACAACCAAGAAAACAATAATAATAACAATAACAACAACAAAAGCAAAATTTAAAAACTAAAATTTCAACCAAATAAACAAACAAAAGCAATATTTGATGTAATCATATAATTGATAAGGATGAAAATTTAAAATAAATAATCAATGATTTAATAGAAGTATCTAATATGATGTTAATTAGAAAGCAAGGTTACAAAGCAATGTGAAACTCTTGCTGTGTTCTGTAGAGGAAAGAAAGGAGATATATTGGTATAATTTTGTAGCAAGATTCCAAAAGCTTTTCTGTCATTTTCCCTCATTGCTCCTATTTTCTTTTTTTATTATTTCAATGTTCACTATTGACCTTCATTCCTTATCTAAAAAACAACAAACAAGTATGCAACACAAATGTATAAATGTGTATTTACCCATTGAAGATGCTATCATGAGGCCCCTAATATTCCTAAATTTCAGATTTTTCTCACTAAGAAATGATAATAACACCCCTACTATCCTGTTGGTGAGGAATCAGCATGATTTATGTCAAACAACAATGATAAAAAGATAAAAAAAACCCTAACCCTCCCCCAAACCAACTATTTAGCCTGTGAAGGTGGTACAGACCAGTTTGACTCAGCTTCCTGAGGATGAAATGTGGGTGACAGCACCGAGAATGACCCAAGGCTGATTTCCGAAGAGCTGATCATGATGAAAGGATTCGGTTATTTTCTTTCAGTAAAACAGATAATCAACCAATTACTCACATGATACAGAATATAAAGCAAAGCTTTTGTCAAAAATCATTGTAAAAATCACTGGAGAGATGGCTCATCAGTTAAGAACACTGATTGCTCTTCCAGAGAACCTAGGTTCAATTCCAGCACCCACATTGCAACTTCCACCTGTCTGTAACTCTAGTTGCAGGGCTTCTTGACACCCTCACACAGACATTGGTCTAGGCAGAACACCAATGAACAGAAAATAAAAATAAAATATGTATTTTAAAAATATACTGAACAGCTCCTATGCAATGATTTTTTAAAAATCAACTCTTGGACCTAAACACCATATTTTTAAAATTAATTAATTAAGTTTTACATATATAATACTTTGCCTGCATATGTGTCTATGTGTCACATGTGTTCATTGGCTGTGGAGGCCAGAAGAGTATGTCAGACCCCTAGAACTGGAGTTATGAACTACCATGTGGATGCTAGGAACCCAACCCAGGTTCTCTGGAGGAATAGTCAGTGCTCTTACCTGCTATGGTGATTTGAATGAGAATGGCCTAACAGACTCATGTATTTGACTGCTTAGTCTCTAGGTGTTAGAACTGTTTGGGAGGAATTAGGAGGTAAGGCCATGTTGGACGAAGTGTATCACTGGGAGTGGGCTCTGAGCTTTCAAAAGCCCAGTCTATATCCTGTTAGCTCTCCATCTTGTGCTTGTGGATAAGATGTAAGTTCTCAGTTACTGTTCTAGCATCATGCTTCCTGCTATGCTCCCTATCATGATGGTCATGAAGTCTAGCCCTCTGGAATCCTGAATCCTCAGTTTAAATGCTTTCTTTTATAAATTCCCATGGTCATGGTATCTTGTCACAGCAATAGAAAGATAACTAAGAAAACTGCTAAACCATCCCTCCACCCCAGACAAGAACTATTTTTCTAATAATCTAAAATTTAGTGCAATTCCACATTCTCCCATGAATGTTAAAGTTAATATTTATGGGAACCTACACCCAAAGAATACAAGTTTGGATCATTCCAAGGATTTAATGTAAGATTTGAATAAATATTATTCATATATTGTATACTACTTCTAAAAATTTTAAACCCTTTCTACTGTATGGATGAAAGGGAGAAAAGAGATGGCATTGTAAGCGTCATCTTGCCCCTTCTGTTAAAGTTCTCTGCACTGGGTGTGGAGTATACAGTGTAAGCTCTTGAGCCTTTGGCTTCCTGTGTGGTTTAGCACAAATGCCTTAAGTCACTCTAGATATTTCTTTTCCTCAGTTGTGCTAACCTCTCAGGAAATACCTGGTCTATTTTTACATCTTATTTTTTATAGAATCAATAATACAATGTTTTATAATGGCCTTCAAATTCTTGTGATGGTGGGGTGTTAGCATAGACAAGCCATAGGCTGTCTAGAACCCATCAAATATTTAACTGTATGTCATATTTTTCCTATTTGTTTGAGTAAACTTTGAGGAAGCAGTTGTCCAATTGCTGCTGGGATCTCACTCCCAAATCAGCTTATCTCTCTAGTATTTGTGACATATGTTGAATGAATTTAGATGAGACAGGGTGTAGGGTAGAAACAGGCAGTGTTTAATACAAAATAACATGAGGGGCTTTAAAGTGTGAGAAGAGCAATAAACAAAGGAGTCATTACAGAGACCACCTCACCATTCACTAAATCACGGTCAACCCACCAAGGAGGACTCTCCTAAAAAAAAGCATGTGGAGGTCAGAGGACAACTTTCAGGAGTCAGTTTTCTCCTGCCATCATGGGTCCATGTATCAGCATCAAGTCATTAGGCTAATGGTCCTCAACCTTTCTAATGTTGTGATCCTCTAATACAATTCTTCATGTTGTGGTGACCCCCAAGTCATAAATTATTTTGCTGTTATTTAATAACTGTAATTTTGATGCCATTATGAATCATAATGTAAATATCTTATATACAGGATATCTGTCTGGTATGTAACCCCCAAAGGGGTCGCAACTCACATATTGAGAACCAGTGCTTTAGGCTGAGCCATCCTGCCCTCCCTGAAGGAATGAACTTTCCATAGAAAACCTTATTTAGCTGTATCTTTACATTGTCAAAAGAACAGAGTGCATATTTCTTAGAATCCTTGCAGAAATACACCCAAAGGACAGTGTTTAGACACTATCCAGGAGAATGTGTCAAGTGCAGGAAAGGATTGGCAAATTCTCAAATGGATGGTTATCTGATAAATTATTATTCACAGAAAGATATAGATTAAAAATGAAACTACAGAATGAGTAGTATTGCTATTAGATGCAACCAAAACCCACTCAGGATATGTTGGTATTTTGTTTATAGGAAACTTAACACTGATGAGAAGTATTGGCCACTACCTGTGAAATTGTTGGTGCTACCACATTAAAGACTATGTTGTGGTGTAGAGGAGTTTGACAGTGGGCTAAAATTGTCTCATATCTTTTCAAAAATTTCCTTCTTCTTAAAAAACTAATACTCTACATTATTTCCAATACTAAAACATCATTAGTTCTGTGTACAGTCACTGTAAATGTTGTTGAGATAGTTTGCATGCTTTTTTAAAATCAAATCTTCAATTGTAGTGCATATTACACATTTATTGCATTTCTAAATCTAGACCAGGCACATTCCAGGTACCAAGTGGATATGGGGGACCAGAAGCCACCATATTGGATAGAGAGCTCTGAGTGTTGGTCTAACTCACTTTATGCCTACATTTTATTTATGCAGATTACAATTGTGGCAAAGAGTTCTATAGATATCTCATGGAAGCCTATACTTTTCTTCTGTATCTCAGCCTGTGTTGCTGTTTGCCTGGTGAGGTCTCTAGGCCCTGAGGGTAGGGGTGAGGAGATGTGGAGGCAATAACACAGACTCTGGGAGGTTGCAACAAGCTTATTTACTTTTAGGAAAGGGTAAGCCTTATATACTCTATATACCTCATCCTGGTGATGAAGTCTACTTTAGTACTCATTGCTGAGTTGGTGCTTTCTGATAGGCTCTGGAATCTGCTGGCCATTGCTGGCCTCAAGGCCCCCTTTTGTCCATTTTTGCAGGATGCCTAGTCATTTGGGGAGCAGTATAGCACATGTTCTAGCTTATCCAAAATATGCAGCAGTTCTGCCTGCTTCAAACCTGTATGCCATTTTTCATAACTCTAACTTTAAGACCAGAATTTACATGCAATCAAGTATAATTTTTTTGAGATAGGGTCTTATATGTAGCTCTGGCTGTCCTGAAACTCACTGTGAATTCTAAGTTGGCCTGAAACTCACAGAGATCTACCTGCCTCTGGCTTGGTGGCATTAAAGGCATGTGCCACAACACCCAACCCAAAATCATACTTTCATTATAATTAGATTTTGCAAATTGTATGTATGTGTAGAATTGTTTTACTTCTTTAAGTCATAATCTCTCTTTTTGTTCTGTATTCATTGCAGGATCCATAGAGTATCCTTTTTCCAAACTACTAAATCTTATCTTAGTGTAGGAAAGAGAAATCCCAACTGTTAGAAGTTATTGATATTAGGGTTCAGAAAGCTGAACACTTATATCCCTGGCCAGGCTACTCCTCAAAGGAAGACTACAATAATAGACTTCATCCCTTGACAAGATCCAAACCAATCCTCAGGCAGAACTTGGACTGTGACAAAATGAATTCTTTATGAAGAGAATGAAGGTGGGAATGGAAAAAGTTCTTTTTAAAAAAGATTAATTTATTTTTATTTTATGTGTATAAATACTTGGCCTGTGTGTATAAATATGTGCCACATTCATGCCTACCATCCTTAGAGGCCAGAAAATGGTGCCAGATCCCTAGAACTGGAGTTACAGATATTTGTAAGCCACCATGTGGGTGCTGTGAACTGAACCAAGTCTTCTTCAGGAGCAGCAGATACATTCAACTAACACTCCTGCCCCTCCTTGGTACTTTTCAATATGTCTCTTATGTAATTCTTTTCTTCATTGTCACATCCTATCTGCATCCTACCTCTGGCCCTGGGTCGAGACATGACTTTCTGAACTGCCAGGACTATTACCAGATTGCTATCTAGCAGGGGCTTTCTGGTAAAGAACAAAGAATTCAGTTTTTACTCCTTCCAGAGCCAATCCAATGGGCCTGTTAATCACCTGGGCTGGAAATGCTTTTCAGGAAAGCCATGGGGTTTTAGAATAGTACAGAGCCTACACAAGGATGAAGGGTGGTATAGACTCACTGTGCTATATAAAAGAAAGAAAGACAAAAACAGGACAGGGATTTGAATGTAGGTAGAGATTTTCTGTTCCCATAGCCACTTCTCAGATAATCACTTAGAATCTTAATTTTTATCATAAATGCTCAGTCAATAGCTCAGGCTTTTTACTAGCTAACTTTGACATTTAAATTAACCCACACTTCTTATCTTACCTTTTCTCAGTTTGGCGTGCCCATGTTGCTTTTCTCTGTATTTGTTGGTGAGTCCTCTGACTCCACCCTCCTTCTTCACAGTCCTTAGTTTGGTTGTCCCACCCATACTTCCTGCCTTGCTACTGGCCAATCAGCTTTTTACTAACAATGAGAGCAACAAATTTTCACAGTGTGCAATGACTATTCCACAGCAAGCAAGAGATGGGGTTGGGATGCAGGAAGAACTGGGGGGAAAAGTGAGGGGTTAATATGACCAAAATACATTGCATATATTTTCCCTCAAAGAATAAATAAAAATACTTTTTAAAAATCTGCAAGTATCTGTAATTTAGTCCAAATTTAACTTCTTTGTAGAAGCAAAACAAACTCCAAATTATCTAAATTATATCACCATGACTCCAGATTCATATTCATATGTATATATGTATAAGATATATACAGAGAGATGAGGAGATAGAAAGTAGTACATATGACCATTGAAGGGTTAGGTAGAATCATAAGCATGTAGTTTATAAAGATTAAAATTACAAGAAAATTTTTATTTCTTCTGATAATGTATTTTCTTCATTTTGAGAATAAAAGTGAGATTTTAGTTTAGCAATATTTTGTCTTTTTTGTTTATTTATTTATTTAATTTTTTGAGAGGGTTTCGGTATTTTATCTTTTAATCTAATAAGTTTGTACTGATGAACTTCAAAACTTTTAGCTTGCAAATATTAGAAAACCCTGGGTAACACCTGGATTAGTTACTGTTCTTATTGCTGTGACAAATACCCTAGACAAGCAGCTTCACCAAGAAGGGTTTATTCTGGCTCACAGTTTGAAAAGGGCAGAGACGAGAAGGCCTGACAAGGGGACAGTAAGGTGGTGGGTCACATGGCACAGTCAGGAAGCATAAAGAGAAGAAAGCTGGAGCTCATCTCCCTTTGTCCTTTCCATTCAGTGCAAAACCTCAATGAACACAATAGGGCTGCCCACATTCTTGGTTCTTCCCTCCTTTGTGGAACAAACTTCTTGGAACAAACTCAGGATGTGCCCAGAGATTCGTCTCCTAGATCTAAATCCCACCAAGATGACAGCTCATTACCATTGTGGTAAATATAGAAACCAAATGCTTTTTGAAGGATTACTTAAATTCGAGTCTGAAAACACCTGTGACCTCCATTACTTGCTGTGGGATGACCTGTGATTAGCTTTAAATGATACAAAGGCAACACTCATTCCTTAGAAATCATACCTCAAATTTTGCATTTTGACTCTTTCCTTGGCCAAAATCACACGAGAGTAATACTGGAGATTCAATCCTTGAGGGAAGTGGCCTAAAGTTAGGAACATCTACCCCTGAGCACTTCCACAAAGAATGAAGCAGAAAACAAGGAATAGAAGAGATTACAATATGGTGGGTGTAGGAAGAAACTCTTGAAAGGTCAAGGTGGATACAGTAGAGTACAAATAGCAGAATGCCTGAGTCTTTGTCTTCTGGGGATTTTACAGAGGTGAGAATGGAAACTCTTCTGCCTAGCATCATGAGTGTAAAAACTGTCCTCCACTTCTGTGGGCCAACGGAGAAATAAAGAATTAACCACTTTCCGTCATCTTGGTTTGACTCAGAAGTCAGTTAAAGGCTACTCTGTGAGGCCAAACACATTTGCTACCTCCAGTACCCCTGTAGCTTTTGCTTGCTGGGTACCAGGAAGACACAGTTAGTCTAAGTACTGCTATCAGCTTAAAAGTCAGCTCTGTGGGCAGTTCAGGGCCCTAAGCTACTGCTCTGGTTCATTAGGAGCTAAGCTGTTTGAATATTGCTCAACTCTTAATATCTGAAAGTTTTTAGCTGCCTCTTTGAGAAGTGCTTGGACAGAATGTCCTTCTCTTTATGTCTTTAAAAGAAAAATTAAAGTTGACATACAAAAGAGTTTAGTAATAAAAGCATTCTAAGAGCCAGGTGGTGGTGGCACACACCTTTAACCCCAGCACTCAGGAGGCAAAGCCAGGCGGATCTCTGTGAGTTCGAGGCCAGCCTGGGCTACCAAGTGAGTTTCAGGAAAGACGCAAAGCTACACAGAGAAACCCTGTCTCGAAAAACCAAAAACCAAAAACCAAAAACCAAAAACCAAAACAAAAAAAGCATTCTAAGAAGCACTGAAATGCACAGATATTTTGGATACATGCATGCGTGTGTGTGTGTGTGTGTGTGTGTGTGTGTGTGTGTGTGTGTATGTGTGTGTGTATGTTTTAGGGACAGGAAATAGTTTTAGTTAACATGGCTTTATAGTCAGTATATACTCTGACAATAATATTGTATATTTTTACTCATAATAAATTTTATTAAAAAATGTTTAGCTCCATAATTTGCTAGATGTTTTAAAACACTTTATTAATTTAATAAAGCTGGTCATTTTTTGTCAAAACTCTAAGAACTAAAGAACTAAAACATAATTTCTCTTCTCTGGCTCTTTGCCATATATTTTAGGGTATCCATATAGAATCCATATGCATATAATTTATCATATACAAGGTACACATTCTATGTATCAGATGTTTTGATAATACTAAAAATCATAAATGTAAGGCTAGCTAAGTTTCAAACACACAGAAGAAATTTATTACCACAATTATTTACATGCTAAATTTAAAATCAACTTTCTATTTGCTATTAAAATAAGAAAGAAAAGAAATTAACATGTCCATAATATTAAAATATGTCTTTTTAAAGAAATGAGAAGTTAAGAGAAAATAAATTTTTAATGGAAAATAAAAGTGGCTGGTGAGGTGGCTCAGAGTGTATGCTGCTCTTACAGAAGACCCAAGTTTGGTTCCCAGTAATCAAGTCAGATGGCTCAAAGCCTCCCATAACTCTAGCTCAGAGGATCCAATGTCCTCTTCTGGCCTACTCACTCAGGTAACTGCATACATGTGGCATACATTTTTATAGACATACATAAATACATAAAAATATTTCTAACAAAAAAGAATTCTGTTAAATTTTCATCTGTTAAATGACACATATTGGTAGTTACAGACTGAGCTGAGCATCATTCAACAGAGTAATCAATACTTGTAAGTTCAAAGCATGGTTCCTAAGGGCGTATAAGATCTCCGCCTACTTTTAAGAGAAACTGACCTGCCTAGAAAATTCTATAGTTGTAGACAAACTTTTAAGGTGTAGATGAATTTCTAAACAGTCTTAATACATAAAAAACACAGAGCCAAATACAGAGAGAATAGCTGGAGGTCAGACCAAATAGCCACGACTAACCTTAGCTTACCACCAGCAGTGTCTTCCACAGAGAGAGCTTCTTCCTGTCTAAACTGAGCTTTTATTGCCTTCCTGTTCTGCCTTCTCATTGGCTCTAAGCCCAGCCATGTGACTTTCTCGTCACTGCCTGTCTATACAGACCTCCAGGTCTCTATGTTTGGTAGTAGGATTAAAGTCTCGTGACACCACACTTGGCTGTGTCCTTGACCATACAGAGACTCCATCTGCCATGTGATCGGATTAAGGGGGTGTGCTACCACCACCTGACTTTTGTTTATGGCTATTTGACCTCTGATCTCTAGGCAACTTTATTTATTAACATAGAAATAAAATATCACATTTCAACACAAATAAAATATCACCACACTAAACAGTCTTATTAAATAAAAAAAACACAGAGCCAGAAATAGGGGTGAAAATCTGACAGAGATCAGGTGAATTGGAACAGCCATCAGCTAACCTTACCTCACCACACCTCAGCTTCCAAATTGTGAGCTACTTCTTGTCTTCCCCATGCCTTTATTGCCTTGCTGTTCTGCCCTCTCATTGGCTATCTTAGCCCAGCTACCTCACTTCCTTGTCACTGTCTGTCTGTACAGACCTCCAGGTCTCTATGGTTGGTACTGGGATTAAAGGCATGTGTCACCACACTTGGCTCTGTTCCCTAGTATGGCCTTGAATACACAGATGTCCAGATGGATTAAGGGCATATGCTAACATTGCATGACTTCTGTTTTTACTAATAGTGGCTGACCTTTATCCTCTGATCCTCAGATAAATTTTATTGGGGGACACAGATAAATTATCATCACATTTCTCCTTTTTGTCTAATAAAATAAAAAATTAAAGAAAAATTATATACAATTAGTACAATAACTATATATAATATATACAAGTAATAAATACATCAACAATGTCTAGTCCATTTGCATTTGACAAATTCAGAGAAAATATTCCATTATCTACCCTATTTTGGTAAGTCCAAAAATGTACCTGATTCATTTTCTATCATAACATATTACTAACAGAAAACTATCTTATAATTTTTTCAAATTTATACACTTTACACCTCTTAGTGAGATTCTTTTCTGAAATTCTTAACAAAGAAACTATAACTAAAACTATCTAATCTTCAACTTCCTCAGAAATCTGAGAAGTAAATAATATTACCTAGTAAAGTAGAAAGTGTAAACAAGTGACCTCCAAAATATAGGAGTTGAGAGAAACAGCCAGCTGCCTGAACAGTCACCTGAGGTTTTTCCACAAGTTGGGATATCATCTTCATCCTACAGGCTTAGCTTATCTGACAGACTCATTTGTGAAGCAGGATGTATGCAAAGTCTATAGCTTGACCTCACATTTGGTGCGAGTATTCCATGTACCAGATAAACTTGAATTTGGCCAGTGTCCTGTCATGATTGAGGATTTTAAATTCTGGAAATTGTTGGTGTTTTGGGAATTCAGCTTTTTAGATGGCTTCATTTCCTTTATCAAATGCCAGTCTACCATTGAGAGGTTAGACTCTGTCATCCTAGTTACTCCTTCAAGAATAACTGTTTCAGCTACTGTTCCACTGCACACCAGAAGCCATTGGTACACTGCCTGTTCAGATGCCATCGAAGAAAGGGGCACTTTTCCTTTTATGAATTGCAAAGCACTTCAGTGTGGTGCCATATTGTTCTGGGCTCAGAGGATACCTGTTGCTAAAGCTGCAACTGCATTTGTTTTGCAAGGATTGGTAGTCCTTTGTTTTATGTCTTGTCTGTCCATTTTGGATAGCATACTGTCAGTAGGCAATGTGAGGGCACTTTGTTGCCCAGTGGCTAACTTTTACCACAATGAAAGTTAACTCCATATGCAGTTTCTTCAATGCCCATACCTTCTCTGAAGTAGATTGGTGCTGCCAGGAGCTGACATGTCTCATAGTCATAAAAAAATTAAAAAAATCTAAGTTATTAAAACATTTTAAATGCCATATTCTGTAGATCTCTGAAAGGTTTGAAGATGGCCTGTCTGTCTATCTAAAATATATCTCTGCTTGACCTTGAAAATATACCTAATATGACTACAAGTTTGATTGTAATGTCTAACTACTAACTTTCATTTCTTTATACCCCAAAATTTTGGTAATAATAACTCTCAAGAATTAGTAAATTGTATTACATTGTTATATGAACTATATAAGTACAATATCCTGAACAAGATTAGAAATATAGGTACAGCATTTTCTAACAACCTCAATATATATAATTTGTATACAATATATAAAAATCCAATTCAATGTAAAGTATTTAAAACTAGTAGTTGTCTTTTTTTTTTTTGGTTTTTCGAGACAGGGTTTCTCTGTGTAGCTTTGTGCCTCTCCTGGAACTCACTTGGTAGCCCAGGCTGGCCTCGAACTCACAGAGATCCACATGGCTCTGCCTCCTGAGTGCTGGGATTAAAGGTGTGTGCCACCACCGCCCGGCTAGTAGTTGTCTTTTAAAAGTAGATTCAATAATCTACCTTTTTATCTATATCATTTCTATATCCTTTCTTTTCTTTTCAGAGTATATTCAATAATCTAACCTTTATTCTATCATTTCTATATTTCTTTTTTAGAGTAGATTCAATAATCTACCTCTTATCTATATCCTCATTTTCCTTTCCTTTTCTTTTTTTCAAAAAGAACCTTAAATCTAACCTCCTTTGTCTAGCCCTTTTCCTGAGCATTAACCACAACAACATGTAACCAACCCTCCTAAACAGTAACAACTATCCCAAACCTGAAACCCACTGAAAGACCAAAAACCACCTGACCTACCCTACCTCTTGGGAATGTGGGCATTGTGTTCTTAAAATTGCTTCCTGCTGTTTGTGGGTGAAGGCATCTTTAGGGGATCCTGAAAAGAAAATTTTTGGGTTAATTGTCAAGTTCCAGGAGAGGTAGCTATATCACTTGTTGTCCAGTCTCTGCATAATGCCAAAGTGCATGGCTTATCTCAAGTCATTGTTCAAGTAGTCTATGAGGCTAGATCATCTCAGCTGCCATCTCAAAATTGCTCTGCATAGTTTTATAGTCCAAAGTTGATCTTTGGGTGATGTTTGTCAGCTTAGTGGTATTATTATTGTCCACGTGGAATCGTCATTGTGGGGACCCATCATCATTCTGGAAACTCCAAATTTGCTGCTAGGCCTGGTCCTGATTCCCTGTAGAAAACTGATAGAGACTCAAACACAAAAACATGTATAGGCAGCTAAATGAAGCCCATTTTCTAGAATTAGTTAGTACTCTATATGACCATAAATATCAAAACAAAAGTAAAATATATATATGTATCTTATAAATTTTGATATAAAATTCATAATTTAAGAGAAATTTAAAGAATAAAAATAGAACCAAAGAATTGAGATTAGTGGCAATAGAATAGTCCCTTAATTTTTGACTTTCTTCTGTCCCATATTGGAAGATAGCGCTTTATTTTGACATGATACAGAGATTTTGCATTTTCCTTTTAACAACATGCTTTGGTTTAGAGAAGGAGAGAGTCATTCTCCAACTCCAACACCAGCTTTATTTTTTAATTTAACTGGGACTACACAAAGACCATTTGTGTTAAATGTCTGTAGAGAACAGCAGAAACAAACCTTAGGAAGACATATGAAATTTTATATGTGATATACCAATAGGCCAATTTATTCTTTTTCTTGGGACTTTTTGTTCTAGATGATTTTTTCTTTTTCTTCAGATGTCTCATTTGTCTAGTGTTCTTCAGATTCCTTAGCCTTCATTCTCCTGAAAGACAAAAACCAAAACCCTTCTCTTAACCTAACTTTGTGGAGATTCCCTTTTGGCAAGTTATATCTGATTAAATGAAAAGCATTTATTAGTAGTATAAATTAGTGTAAATTGGATGGTCATGCTGGTTGATGAACTATCACCTCTTCTAATTAAGAGGTCTCTCGCCGGGCGGTGGTGGCGCACGCCTTTAATCCCAGCACTCGGGAGGCAGAGCCAGGCGGATCTCTGTGAGTTCGAGGCCAGCCTGGGCTACCAATTGAGTTCCAGGAGAGGCGCAAAGCTACACAGAGAAACCCTGTCTCGAAAAACCAAAAAAAAAAAAAAAAAAAAAAAGAGGTCTCTCTTGTTCAAATTGAACTTTTATCAATTTTGATGGTATCCATAGCTTATCTTCTTCTGTAGAAACAAAAGCAAAACCTGGTCCCCAACATAACACATATCCTGGTTTCCATTCTGAGGTGAGCACATCCTTAAAGTATATAGGCTGATTTAATTCTGTAGTTTTTTCTATTATCCAATGTCTCTGTGCAGCTGATATTCCTTTCTCATTAGCATTAAGAAAATTCAGAGTTAATAGAGCATTATGTAATCTATTTCTGGGGGGTTTTGTTATACCTTTCTGTTTATTTAGCATATACTTTAGAGTTCAATTTGATTTTCTATGACTGCTTGGCCTGTAGGATTATGTGGTATACCTGTAATATGCTTTATATTGTAATAAGCCAAAAAACAACCTGTTTCATTTTACCAGAAACATATGCTGGAGCATTGTCAGTTTTAATTTGTGCAGATAACCCATGATGGCCATAACCTCTAGCTAATTCATGATTACAGAATCAGCCTTTTCAGAACTCAGAGCAGTTGCCCATTGAAATCCTGAATAAGTATGAATGGTGTGGTGTACATATTTCAATTTTCCACATCTAGTATCCTGTTATGAGTGAGTACATACCATGTTTGTCTTTCTGAGTCTGGGATACCTCACTCAGGATGATTTTTTCTAGGTCCATCCATTTGTCTGCAAACCTCATGATGTCATTGTTTTTCTCTGCTGAGTAGTATTCCATTGTGTATATGTACCACATTTTGTTTATACATTCTTCAGTTGAAGGGCATCTAGGTTGTTTCCATGTTCTGGCTATTACAAACAATGCTGATATGAACATAGCTGAACAAGTGCTCTTGTGGTGTGGTTGAGCATTCCTTGGGTATATGCCCAAGAGTGGTATAGCTGGATCTTGGGGGAGATGGATTCCCAATTTTCTAAGAAATCGCCATATTGATTTCCAAAGTGGTTGTACAAGTTTGCATTCCCACCAGCAGTGGAGGAGAGTTCCCCTAGCTCCACATCCTCTCCAGCATAAGGTGTCTTCAGTGTTTTGATCTTAGCCATTCTGACAGGCGTAAGGTGGTATCTCAGAGTTGTTTTGATTTGCATTTCCCTGATTCTCAAGTGAAACCCATCCATGTGCCAGATTTCATTTTTCTGAGTACCCTTTGGGTTACATCCTGCTGGTAATGGAGTCTGATTCTAAAAAGAACAAGTAGGACATTTCCTTACAATTTCCTTGGCTTGTTGCCAGGTTATGGAAAAATCCTTTTTTAAACCTTTACCATTAACATGATGTTTTTTATGAAATTCTGAGGCCTCCAGCATATTTCCTATCAATAATTTATCAATCTCATTATTACCTTGTGCTAGAGGGCCTGGCAGATCTGTATGGGATTGGATGTGAATTATATATAAGGGATGCTTCCTAATCCTGATTATATCTTGTAACTGAATAAATAGTGAAGTTAATTCTGACTCATCAGGGATAAATTCTGCAGTTTCAATATGTAATACCACTCTTCCAGCATACTGAGAGTCAGTAACTATGTAGAGAGGTTCTGAAAAATCCATTAATACCAACAGAATAGCATGTAATTCTGATTTTTGAACTGAATTATAAGGACTTTGAACCACTTTACCTAAATTTTCTGATTTGTAACCTCCCTTTACTTGTTTGGTTTTTTTTTTTTTTTTTTTTTTTTTTTTTTTTTGCATCTGTAGAAAATGTACGAACTCCAGATATGGGTGTTTCCCGTATAATATGAGGCAAAATCCAATCAACTCTCTTTATAAGTTTAATTCTATAGTTTTTGGGATATTTGCTGGTAATCTCTCCCAAAAAAATTGCTTTATGGTTTCTCCTGAATTTCCTGTTCGCTCTGCTGGAGCTGTTCTATCACCTCAAGCAGCCTTTGTTTATTCCAATAGACATTTAGTTATTTAATTGCTCTGAGAAGGGATTTCTTCTATGATGGCAGTAATGGTCTGAACTGAATTTGCTGTAGGAGCCCGCATGAGGTGCTTCTGGGAGTTTCCAGAGGGCTGAGGCAAAGGATTACCTTGTTTGTCCCTTGTTGATCTACATCGTTTGGTCTAATTTTTACCCTTACCAGACCTTCTGATTAATCTAGAAGGGAGGGGCATTCTGTTGCTATTGTTCCTTGAATAAACATTCTTTCTAGAAATGTCCTGTTTACACTCCCTTTTCAAATGGCCTTGTTTACCACAACCAAAACATCTGATATTTCTCAAAACTTTTGATATACTCTCTCCTATCCACATATCATCATGGTCATGAGACTCAATATTAATTGTGTCCCTGATCCAATCCTCCAAGGATGCCAATCTTGCCTTTAATGGCCTGATTATTCTTTTGCATGCTGCATTCACATTCTTAAAACCAAAGATCCAATTATTATCTTTCTAGCTTCTGAATTTGGTATCATTCTATTTACTGCTGAAGACAGCCTTTGTAAGAAATCTGTGAAGGCTTCTCTGGGGCTCTGTATAACTTTTGTGAATGATTTTTTTTCCTGCTTCCTCAATTCTGTCCCATGCATTCGTGGCTGCCATGTGGCATAGAATTAGGGTTTGGTTATCATATAAATGTTGTCTTTTTATATCCAAATATTTGCCTTCTCCAAGAAGCTGATCCTGGAAAATTTCCACATCTCTAGTTCTACATTGGTGTGCTATCATTTTAGCCTCCTCCTTAAACTAAATTTTTCACTGTAAATGTCTTTTTACAATCAGACTCCATTACCAGCAGGATGTAACCCAAAGGGTACTCAGAAGAATGAAATCTGGCACATGGATGGGTTTCACTGGCCTCTAGCACCACTGCAACCAATTCCTTCCAGTCCTGAGGAATAATCATATTACAAATTGACCACGAGTTTAACATTTGCTTTACAAATGAAGAATGCATGAGATATGATATTATAGCTTCCTTAAAGTCCCTTAAATCTAACATTTCCACTGGAGTCCAATTATCTTGTACATGCCCTTGAGCATAGTTCTTGTAAGGTTACCAAATAGATTAAGTTTGGTTGTTTGAAAATAGGCTGTCTCTCTGTAACTGTATAATTCATTCCTGAAATAATTTCACCTTTATATTCTTCTGTATGGGTCTGAATTTCTCTATAAGTCATTTTAACAGGTTTTTCTAAAGTCAATCCGGAGTTAGTTTCACCTTTGAATTTTACTGTCTGGGTGTGAATTTCTCTATGATTCATTTTAACAGGTTTTTCTAAAACTTTTATCTTGGCACTTAAATTGACCAACCTTTTAAAAACTAATATAAGGATAATTAAACAAATAATAGTCATAATTGATGTTACACACATCCCATGAACATTAATTATCCCTCTCATTTAATTGTTCCATTTTTAGACTGCCTAATGTGTTATCAAACAAAGCCTAATTTCCTTCCATTGTAAAAATGTTTCCCATTTTTTAATGTGGGGAAAAAATTATCTTTTAACTAGTTTCTCCCTTTAAGATATCTTAATTGACTTACCAAGTCTGTGTAGAATAGTGAAAGTCTGAGGGAATTTCAAAGCAGCTACTTAGCATGGTGGCAGTACAAAATGGGAATCGAGAGAGAGAGAGAGAGAGAGAGAGAGAGAGAGAGAGAGAGAGAGAGAGAGAGAGAGAGAGGGAGAGGGAGAGGGAGAGGGAGAGGGAGAGGGAGAGGGAGAGGGAGAGGGAGGAGAGGGAGAGGGAGAGGGAGAGGGAGAGGGAGAGGGAGAGGGAGAGGGAGAGAGACAGCCTACTACCTACCAGGAGAAAAAAAAAGGTAAAGAAAGTCCAGCTACGTGCTCTGGCCTGAGCCAGGGGCTCTGTAAACCCACAAGCAGTCTGGCTGCTTTGCCTGCAGCTACATATGGCCCCTTGCAGCTCTGGAGGACTGCAGCTCTGGCTGTGTGCTCCAACCAAGCTGGGGCCCACAAGGTCTCAGCCAAGTGGCTTTTTTATGAATTCTTGCCCCACAGTTGGACGCCAAATGTAGCCAAATTTCTAAGCCGGTCTTATCAAATAAAAAAACACAGAGCCAAATATAGGAGTGAAAGCCTTAGAGATCAGGGAAATAGTGAGAGCCACTAACCAAACTTACCTCACCAGCTCTGCAGCTTCCAAAAGTACTAAGACTTCCTGTCTACCCAGGTTGTTGCTGCCTTGCTGTTCTGCCCTCTCTTTGGCTATCTAGCCCAGATACCTCACTTCCTTGTCACTGCCTGTCTGTACAGATCTCTAGGTCTCTATGATTCATACTGGGATTAAAGGCCTGTGTCTCCACACTTGGCTCTGTGCCCTAGTATGGCCTTGAACATACAGAGACCCTGACTGGTAAGTGATAGGATTAAAGGTATGTGCTACCACTGCCTGACTTTCGTGTTTACCTTGAAGTAGCTTGCTTTCCTCTGATTTCCAGACAAACTTTATTTATTAACATACAAATAAAATATCACCATATTTCAGCACATATAAAATATCACCACACAAAACCATAGGTAAAACTCACACAGAAGAAAAATTTACCTTATCTCAGCTCTAAAAATCAACTGTGAATATCTTCACTTCCAATTGGTAGATTATAAATTAACTAGACTATGTGTGATAATTTGTATCAGAGTTCCTTAAATGTGTATCTCCTTTACTCCCATGACTTCATGCATAAAATGTCTTTCTAAGTATGTTCTAAACTATATCCCATGTAGTTTTTAAACTAAGAACAAAATAGTGTAAACAACTGAAATGTCAACAAAGAGGGGTTACCTAATTAGCATAATTAATTTATGCTGTACAGACATGATTTCTAATTATATATGGCTTTAAAAATTTTGCAGATCAATATTTATAAAATGAAAAATGCTTATTACTTATTACAAAAGAATTAGAAACATGGTGTAAATTGGTGTGGTAGTGTATGGCTATAATCTCAGCTTTCAAGAGCCTGAGTCAAGAGGACTGTGAATTTGAGACCAGCCTGGGCTACACAGTAAGTATGATACAACAACTGTCTCAAAACAAACAAACAAACAAAAACCCCAAACTACCAAAAACTTCAAACAAAAACAAAGCCTGAGTGTGGAGCTCAGTGCTAGGGTATTTACTGAGCATGCTCAATATTAGGTTTAATATCCCAGCAACATTAAATGTCAGCAATAAGACCACTATGTATGAAATGACATCAGTGTTACCAGTAAACACTATCTATGAATAAAAAGCTAAAAGTTAATACCAACAGTTTCACAGTGGAAATGTGAGCACTTCAAAGTATCCTAAAATACACTTAGCTTTAATAAGCATAATTCAAAAACAAGAATTTTCATCATGCAATTTCCTCTTTTCACTTTGGTCAAGAGGAGGGGCAGAAAATCATGAGCTTGAGTATCACTCAAGAGGCGATTCAATTCTGCCTTTTTTCTTGGAGTCTCTGAAGGCTATAAACCAAGGAACGCCAACTTCTCCCCCACTTGGGGATCAATTATCTCTACCAGAATCTATTCCTGGAAGAGACACAGGTAACAACTGCTTTTATTATTTTTCTATCACATGGTTATATATAATCTAGAGAATTTCAGATGGTGTGAAGTGAGAGCAGAATTACTGGGGAAGCCCTGTTGGTTCTATTAGATCTGATTGACTCTGGCAGCATGAGAAAAGTAGAGTTTGGCATTGTTTATTTTCTTTCTAATTGTGCTGTGACTTCTGCTGTGTGCTAAGAAAGTAAGGTAGAGTAATCTATGGAGTTCATTGCTCTTTAGCTGAGTCAAATGTTTATATATAATTCATCTTGAAGGAGTTATAGCAGCCAGGTAAGATGGCTCAGTGTGTAAAGATACTTGCTACACAAGCTTGACTGACCACCTGAGTTTTATCCCTGAAACCCACATAAAGGTGGAATGAGAGGACTCACCTCACTTGGTACAGTTGTCCTCCGGGCACATGTGCACTGTGGTACAGACACTACCATAAGATCAGTAATAATCTAAGAAACACATTCTCTAATGGAAAGCTTCCTTTTTCTTAAAAAAATTAGGGAAAATATGAATAATTCCAGAAATCTTCATAAAATTAAAAAACTAGAAAAGAATCAATCCATGTATTGTTTGTTTTTCATATTTTCTGTTGGCCACAATCTCTCAGTTATCAATGTAAGGGGCAAGGTGAGTTACAAATATTTACTATTGAATAATAATTATATATATAAACAGATTGGGTCTTTTATTAGCATTAACCAATGACTGATTAGTGATAAAATTAATTTTCATGTAGGCTCCTCTGGTAATATCATATACTAGAAAATAATATGTGAAGTGATCATTGACATGAAATAATTTGAGATTAAAACTCCAGGTTATATCCTGCTATGCCCATCTCTATTGCTCCCACACCCCACCCTTGCAATACCCTTTTCTACTTTCCTGGTTGCTGCAGTTACTCCAGGTTATGTAGCATGTCTGAGGACTTGGAGCCAGGAACCTCAGATGCAAGAGAACATGTGGCTGTTGTCTCTCTGGGTTTGGTTTCCCACACAGTAGGATCTTTTCAAGTTGCATCCATTTACCAGGCCTGACCATGGAGAAGAATGTGTAGGCTGTGGCTGGATGGAGAGGTTGGTCATCTCAGGTGTTTGGGTTTAACCCAAGAAATATTTATATGTCTTGGAGCTCAAAATTTTAATCATCTCCTATGTTAATATTCAAATGTTCTTTTTGATGTGGTATATGGGAAACCTGGATAGACATATATAATTGAAAAGACTGCAAGAACATTTTTATATTCATGTGTTTTTCAAAATGTATAATTTTAAAGCAAAGATTTTTATTTATTCAGAAATCTTTGAACTTTTGTTATTTGAATTGATAGTTTAAAAGTGTTTCAATGATTTGTGGTGGTAGCAATTTTGCCTAACAATTTTATATATTTGGAATATTTTGAATAAACAGGCTTTTTCAATATTGCAATGTCTTACAAGTATATTTTAAATTATTTCCATATTTCCTAATAACAATTGCTGTGACCATTAGAGGTATAAATGACAAAAATCTTCAAAGATATCTCACTTCTAGTGGAAATCAGGGTCAGTTAATGTGATTAAGTGTGTTTGGATCATTAAGGGAGTTTATCAAGCCCCTTGCCTTCCCAACCCACTGCAGCATCAGATCTAAGTACCTTCCTAAAGGTGAACACTTTAACTTCTTCTTTGGATATCATTCAAAGTTGGATTTTAACAAAGAACATACTTCACTTACTCCCAAGATGAGTGAGGAGAAGGTTACTTATACAACTGTGAGATTTCATAAATCTTCAGTGTTGCAGAATGGAGGAAGGTCAGATGAGACTCAAGGGTCCAGAGAAGCTGGCCATAGAAGTAAGTGTTTTAAGTGTCTAAATTCTTCTGTTTTTATGCACTGTAACTTTTGACATTTGAAAACAATATTCCACTGTCTTCTATTGAAAACTATAACCTTCTGTTTCAGCTGGGCTTGGTGATGCACAGGGATGTGAAAGAGACAAGTGAGGATGAGTGGGAGAGTATTCATGTACAGATTGTTCAAAAATAAGTTTAAAAATTAGGTGATCATTTTTAAAAGGAAATGAAAACAATAACTCTATTTCTAACTGTTAGCTGGTAACTGAGAAAGCCAGATGGATAGAGTAGAACAATAGAAGTCTATGAGAAAAAATTTCTTGAGAATTGATGAGTGAGAAATGAATACATTCTGTCAAATTTGAAAAACCATTAGGAGGTTTTTATTATTTAGTCTATGCAAGAAGAATTCTGAAAACTTTAAAAATGAAAAACTAGAGTTTGAAGAAACACCAAATGTTCTAGACAAATGAAGTCTTAATGAAATGCAAAATACGCATTAGAAGCAATACTTTCTCTTTAGCAAAAGGTATTTTAATTGTCTTAAATATTTCCAACATCTAATGCAATGAAAGAGCAAAAGTAGTTCATCAGAGAAGGAAATCTCTTCCTGGGAAGAAGCTGCAGAGGAAGAGAGGGGATGAGAGAGTGTAGCTAGAGTTTTCCTGCCTGGCCCACAGTCAGGACAAATCTGTGTCACCTGCCAGTCCCACAGCCGCTCAGACCCAACCAAGTAAACACAGAGGCTTATATTGCTTACATACTGTATGGCCATGGCAGGCTTCTTGCTAACTATTCTTATAGCTTAAATTAATCCATTTCTATTAATCTATACCTTGCCACGTGGCTCGTGGCTTACCGGCATCTTCACATGCTGTTTGTCATTGTGGCGGCTGGCAGTGTCTCTCTCTCAGTCTTCCACTTCCCAGCTTTATTCTCCTCCTTGTCCCGCCTATACTTCCTGCCTGGCCACTGGCCAATCAGTGATTTATTTATTGACCAATCAACAACACAGTTGACATACAGATCATCCCACAGCAAGAGAGGGTAGTGGGGACGGGGATGACTAAACCACATTATGCATTCGCAGAAATGTTAAAGAATAATTAAGTTTATTAACAAAAAAGAGGAAATCTGACTTTTCTGTTCTCTCTCTCTCTCTCTCTCTCTTTTTTTTTTTTGCTTTCTCTTCATGAACTATAACAGCTGAACTCCAAGCTGAGAACTTTAACTTAATCAGGATTGGCTTTCAGATTCCCAGCACCTCAGATTCACAAAGATGTTTAGTATTGTCTAGAAAAAAATGGAGCTTATGGAAAAAAGAGGGAGTTGACTTCTAGGCCCCAGAATAGATGGGCATGTATACAAGTCAGCTCCAGAATAGCCACAGTTCCCTATAATTCTCAAGAACATCCATCCCTCTTCCCTTCCTCCTCATGCTCAGTTATATGTCCTTGGTGGACTGCATACTCCAGTTTGGGATCATCTACCTGGACTGTGTCTGTGCCTCCAGTGCTTTCTGAAGGATGCACTTTTGATCCTATAGAACTGGGTGAGGGGCCTGTGCCTGTCATAAGGTTACTTTTAGGCTGAGTCAGGAAGATTGAGAATGTAAGGCTAAAGGTAAAAAAAAGTTTGTAATCCTTTGAAACTTCACTCATGTAGGATTTCTACAGTGGGTGCATTTTAGGCAGAAATCTACAAATTTTGAAAGCACATGTTCAGTCAGTTTGTATGATGGACTTCTGTAAAACTATTAGAGACCAATATCCCTTTGTTTCCATGCTACACAAAATTATAACCAGTGTTGGGACTTGATCTTTTTATGGTGATTATTTTCTTGCTTTGTTTTTTGTTTGTTTGCTTGTTTTGATTTAAGAGTGTTCAGTTCCTTGGCACCTCATTGCAATACCTCTGGGAATCCTTTGTTCCACTCTGCTGGTGATAGGTGCAGTGTTGGTGAAACACGGTGAGTAACTGGTATACATCTTCTTTGCCTTTCTGCCTAAATAATAACTTTAGAAACAAATTATGTAGCTAACACCCTCGTCCATTGTTCTGCTTATAATCAGGGGAATGTGCCAGATAACTCAGGACTATGTTTTTGCTTTTTGTTTTATTTTGTTGTCTGACACACTACAGTGTCCTAGTCTCATGCATACCTACTCTATTAACTCTGGGGCTGTAGGAAGCTGCCTTGTTCTATTTCATTCTTCGTATTGTCCCTTGTGAAAACTTGAAGGTAGTCTGCTTTCTGAGCTTAAGTGATTGTGAATAGTATATAATATTCTATGAGACACAGCTGTGCCAAAGAAATGATGATGTTCTTTTCCTTTTCCTTGGTGGATATTAAGGACATGGATAAGTGAAAAGTCTTCATCTGTACAGAGACATTAAAGCTTAAGCTTTATTGGATTCCTTTACATGTTTAGAGGAAATCACTCCCAGGCTGTGTTAAAACATGACTACATATCTGGATATTTTGCTTCCCCTCTGATCCAATGAGAATTGTGCCATTTCTTAATGTTTCTTAGTTCACGTTTTCATGCTGTGTTAAGAATTCACTAAACATTTTACTTAGGTATTTACTTGAAAGTTTTGTGTTGTAGAAAATTAAGTAATTGGAAGTTGTGGTACATCCACCACAATTTTATTCAGCTGTATTGTTTGCTTTACATTAAAGTTACTCCGATAGAGAGAAGTTCATGTCTCCATTCCTATAGTGAGTTCATTGAGGTGTTATTTTCTAAATGTCAAAGTACCAGTTAAAGAAGTGATGTGTTGGTTGTCAACATGGGCTTTCTCTGTTATCTTAAATTTCAATATTTACTCCTTATGAGCATTTTCGGTGTTATATCTGTTGCTAATTTTAGTTTTTCAGTATAGTCAAGAAAAACATGAATTGCAGAAAACTCTAAATAATCTCCATCAAGAGTACATCACCATGCAAAATGAGAGCTACTTAAGAGAAGAAATGTTGAGAAATAAGTCTAAAGAGTATGATGCCCTCAAAGACCATCTGAACTCCCTCAACAGAAAAGAGAACAGACGCCACGGGGAAACTAATCTTGTTCCAGATTGCATACAGATCACAGGTAAGGAGAGGATCTTGAGTAAAGAATTGCATTATTCTCCATTGTTTCTTCCCCAGAAGATTTGAAGTCCAATTAGCAGCTTACAATGCTGGTGATCTATGGGTTAATGGCTTGGGGTTTCTGTATCTCATAGAGGCTCCTGGAACCCCAGAAATCCCTGTTTGAATTACAGCTTCTAGAACTCAGTGGCTGTTCTGGCTCCAAAGGGATGAAACTGCAAGTTAGCATAGCTGACAAGTCAGGTTCTTTTGGTCTATGAGTCTCCAACTGTTTTGCTGAGAGAACATGGACGTTTCTAGCTGAGTGGATTTTCCAAATTCTTAGGTTTAAATAGACTTATAGAATTCATATAGATAGAGTCATAAAAATAGTGTGTGTGTGTGTGTGTGTGTGTGTGTGTGTGTGTGTGTGTGTGTGAATGTGTTTTCCTTCTGCCTTAGTATGAGAGAGTTGGCTTATTTGTGACCATGGTGCAGCTCCCTGCAACACATTCTGGAGCTTCAAAATGGTGTCCATACTTGTGTAACTGTCAGTGACACAGTGAATGAGGCCACAAAGATGAAAATATCAAGCATTACAAGGAAACTTTCTTACCGTGTGTTGTGACTGGTTAACTTTGATTGACACAGTTTTTCATTCATCAATAAATATTTTTTAGAATTTAGAGTTTACAAAGAGCTTTTGCATATGATTTCACTACACCATGATTGGGCTTAACAATCATTATTATGTAAGGATTAATAGTATCTTTAAAACTGCTGTATTATAAAATATGTAATAGGAAAAGAAAAAGTACCATTTCTTTGAAATATTCCAGACCCATGAAAAATGTTTTGTTTTAAAATTGCTTTATCATCTGTAAATGGTAGAATATTGCTGTAGTCCCTGTCTGTACAAAGATGAGACAGCAGGATTGTAAATTTGAGGACAATCTGAACAGCTCAGCAAATTCCAGGCTAGCCTGAGATACACAATGATACCTCTTTACAGGAAAACAAAGGTTGGAGATAAAGTTTGTTAATAGACCAAGGCCTTCCCCAGCCCCTCCCTAAACAAAATAATCACATTGAGGTGTTATTGCTACACAACTGTACACATTTTAATGTATTCAACTTGACGTGTTTGGGTATGTGGACATACCATTGAAGGCATCAACATAATTTGGAGAATAGACCAACACCTTCAAAAGCTCCCTCATGTATCTCTTATTTCTCTTAAGGTAAGAGCTTCTAACACAGACCACAACACAACCTTAAGTGCACAGTATATGTGGATGAACTGGGGGCACAGTACATTACTGCAAGTCTAGAATTCCATCATCCTTGTAACTGCCTCTGTGCAGCAAGTGTTTGTTTTCGTACTCCAGCTCTGGTATCTCACAAGCCTCTGCTTCTTAGTGTTGGGCTGTATTAGGTACCTTTTCTCAGTTGAGTCATAAAGGTATGGCACACCATCCTCGAGTTCATGTATATCTGCCACTTAGTTGAGCATCTCTCTTTTGGGGTGTTGAGATGTGAGACATGGTTTCATTCTGCAGTGCAGGCTGTATTAGAGTCTACTTTATATCCAAGGCTGGCATGGAAGTTACTACTTAGCCTAGGCTAGCCTCAAACTGGTGGTGATCCTCCTGTCTCACTCTGTGTAGTGCTCAGGTTATAGGTATAAACTATCGTGCCCAGGCAATTTCCTTCCCTTTAAAGGATAAATAGCATTCCTTTGTGTGCATGTGTTACATTGTTTTCTACTGATGTCTACATCAGTATTTGTGTATATCCACTGTTATAAACAACACTGCATAGAGCATTGGTGTACTGGGATCTCTCAGCATTCTAGAATTTCAATTTCTTTGAGCTCTGAAATTTTACTTAGTTATAGATGTTTAATTAAAAAAGTGACCTAATAACAGAATACTAGAAAATAAGAATTTTTATCATTCCCCTTTCTTTTGTAGGCACAAATGTTGAAGGACACTGGTTCTGCTATGGCGTAAAATGTTATTTCATCATGGACAATAAACACTGGAGTGGATGTAGTCAGACCTGCCAGGGCTGCAGCTTATCCCTTTTGAAGATAGATGATTACAGTGAACTGGTACCGTAGACACTTACATGCTTCTTTATTCTTAGACTCCTTCTCTAACCCTTGGAAGTGAGATGCTGAGCCCAGGCAGGTTTACTAAAAGAGAGACCTCTAAGTGTTGTACATGGTTTGCCTGTAACGTGAGCAAAAACTGTGCAGTAAGAGTATCCTAGGCTACTCCTTCCTGCTGCTGACTTAGTGTCAGGACACAGGGTCCGTTATGAGAAGACTGGTTACTAAAGAGAGTTGTGTCTTTGCAAGCTCCTTCCTTTCTCAGGAGTCTGCAAGAGAGTCCCTCAGAGAATCGTGTTTTCCCTGAATATGTTTAACCCTTTAGTACAGCACATCCTGTGACTGACAGTTATGTATCTCCATAGAGTGCCAACTCCAGCCAGAGAGGCCACTGTCTAGGGTTTGCTCTTTGGAACCTGGAAGTGAGACTGCCTGAGATGAGTAATTGGATGACAATAGAGAAAGTAACTGATGTAGCACAAATTTTAAAAGTTCTTATTAATAAAATCAAACCCAGAGCCAGGTATTGGGGTGAACGCTGAATGATCAGAGAAACAAACAACCCACAGCTACCTCTCCTTGCCAATTCCTCAGCTGATCCTGTTTCCTCAAACTGGAAGCCTCTGTTTCCTCACCCAAATGGATCTCAGCTGAACTGTTGCTCAAAAGCCTAAAAGCTTAAACAGGCCAAAAGCTTCTAGTTTCTGGTCTTTACACCTTATATTCCTTTCTGCTTTCTGCCATCACTTCCCAAGATTAAAGGATCACTTCCTGGGATTAAAGGTGTGAGTCATCATGCCTGGCTGTTTCTAGTGTGGCTTTGAACTCACAGAGATCCAGATAGATCTCTGCCTCTGGAATGCTAGGATTAAAGGCGTGTGCTACCACTGCCTATCCTCTATGTTTAACATTATGGCTGTTCTGTTCTCTGCCTCTGGAATGCTAGGATTAAAGGTGTGAGTGCCACCGTTTTCTGGCCTCTATGTCTGTCTAGTGGCTGTTCTGTTCTCTGACTCCAGATAAATTTATTAGGGTGTACAACATATTTTGGGAAACACAATATCACCACAAACTGACCTCTGGGCTAGTTTGAAAAATGGAAATACACGAGATCTGTAGAATTAAGTATTTTACCAGTTAGCTCCAATGTGATTGTCAGTGAAATTGTCCATAATCTTTACTTCATACTGTTTTTATGTTTTTAAAAAAGATGTCTATTTTTAGAAATGAGCAATTAAAAGAAAACAAAGGTGCCAAGGTCCTGACATTTTCTTTTTAAATTATTACTAACAAAATCTCTTTTAATATGAAGACTATATTTTTCTAGAGAAAAGGCTGAATGATCAGCTTGAAACCTTTGTCATTTAGAACATGGTACAAAATTTATACACCAATTCAATACATGTATAAAAGGTTATAACATAAAAAAATTTTAAAGTCAAGTAATAATGTAAATTGCCTTTTGATATAGTAATCGTAATTAAATTTAAAATATATCCAGGCATTTAAGTAGACATCATGCCACTTGGATGTCACATGTAAGACATTAAAGTTTTCCAAATATCTGTCCCTTTCCTCCTCAATTTCTGTCACTTCCAGGTCTTAACTTGATAACAGCTTCTTCTCTGGAGCATGGAGCTTAATGCACAACTTTTCACACAGTACTTTTCATCTTAATAAATTTGCTATGAAGACAGGGCATTACTTACCATATGAACACTTCTCACATACCTCTGTGGTCTTTGGGAATGTACATTTGAATAATTTCATAGAGTGTCAGAAATTACTTAATGAACTATGTATGCAGTGTGCTGGTTTTTAGGAGACACAAGCAGTAGTATTGTGAGTTCCAGGTTGGCCTTGGTTATACAGTGAGACTTGGTCTAAGAAACACAGACATAAATCATTTCATAAACCTAGTATCTCTAGACACTTGCTGTTTTCATTTTAAATAACGTGTGTAACTGACATTGGTTTTTACATACATGAGCTACTAGTGGGAAATCACTTTAAAAACGAACTTGGAGGGACTGAAGTGCTGGAGGACAGGACAGCAGAGAACTGACATAAAAATAGCTGGGAGCTGCTATGTTGTTCTTTTCTCACCAAACCGTAGGAAATTTATCATCAGATGTGTCTTTTCTCCTACAGACGTTCCTAATTTCCCGGCTTACTAAAAACAGTTACTGGATTGGATTAAAATATGATAAGAGGAGTCAGAAATGGCAATGCATTGGTGATGGCCCATCTAAAGTGTGAGTTTCCTGAGCCCTCACACTCTAGAATTGGTGCACAGTTGGGAGGAGGGTTGCAAAGGCATTTCTCTCATTTCACAATGCTTTCCTCATTTTCAGTGGAACTCAGGGGTAAGGACAAGATGCATAAGACAGTGTTTGAGCAAGTGCTAGACTGTCAAATGTTAATGGACTGGACATTGTTAATGTGAATCTTGACCATATATATTGTATATACTTATTGTATATAGTTTTTCTTATATTAGTTATATCCTTCTTTTATTATTTTAGACAAAAATGGGAAATGTAGTGATATATTGTTTGCCCTAATAAACTTGCATGAAGATCAGAGGACAGAGCCGGTCACTAGATTAGACATAGAGGTCAGGCAGTGGTGGCACACACCTTTAATCCCAACACTTGAGATCTCATGCCTTTGCTTAGGAAGCACACATGCCTTTAATCCCAGGAAGTAATTTGGCAGGGCTGAGAAAGGTATATAAAGTGTGAGGAAACAGGAACTCACTCTCTTTAAGCTGAGGATTTCATAGAGATAAGAACTAATGTCTGGCTACTTTGCTTCTCTGATCTTTCAGCTTTCACCATGATATCTGGCTCTGGGTTTTTTTTCTTAATTAAAAGACCAACTAAGATTCAAACAGCAAGTTTGTTTGGTATTCTATAATATTCTTGTACTTTATAGGTATGTCCTTTTTAGGTTGGGAAAATTTTCTTCTATGATTTTGCTGAATATATTTTCTGGGCCTTTGAAGAGGGATTCTCCTACCTTTTTTATTCCCATTTCTTTTAAGTTTGTTCTTCTCATAGTGTTCCTGATGTTCTGGATATTTTGTGTTAGGATGTTTTTATATTAAATATTTTCTTTGACCAATTAATTTATTTCCTCTATTGTATCTTTAACACCCGAGATTCTCTCTTCCATCTCTTGTATTCTGTTAATGATGCTTGCATCTCTAATTCCTGTTCCCTTATCCAGGTTTTCCATTTCCAGAATTCCCTCAGTTTGTGTTTTCTTTTTTGTTTCTGTTTCCATTTTCAGGTCTAGAAGAGTTTTCTTTCTTTCTTTCTTTCTTTTTAATTTTTTGGTTTTCTTAACATCCTTTAAGAGATTTATTGATTCCCTCCAATTATTTTATTTGTCTTTTCCTCTTTTTCTTCAAAGGGTTTTTAATTTTCTCTTTAAAGACTTCTATCATCTTCATTAAGTTATTTTTTTCAGTTGTTTTCTTGTGTTTCAGCTGCATTGGAATGTTCAGGTCTTGCTATTGTAGGATAGCTGGGTTCTAGTGGTGGCATATTGCCCTTTCTGTTATTGATTGTGTTCTTACACTGGAGTGTAGGCATCTGGATTTGGGATGTTCATAGGTCTAGATGTTGATTCCTGCATTTGTGTTTGTTGGATGGGTGTTTTGTCCCTTTGTTTTCTGTTTCATCTCTGGTCTTCTGGCTAATTGGCCAAGTGTTCTGATGACTGGAGAGTCTTCAGGTGCAGTAGTGAGTCTCCTGTAGTGGAGAGTTTTCTCTCCAGGTCCCGCCAAGCCCTGGCAGCCCACTTATAAAATAAACACACAGATGCTTATATTATTTAAACTGTTTAGCCTAATGGCTCAGGCTTCTTGCTAGCTGTTCTTATATCTTAAATTAACCCACTTCTATAGTCTATACTTTGCCAAGTGGCTCGTGGCTTATTGGTACCTTATATCTTTCTTGTCCTGGTGGCGGCAGCTGGCAGTGTCTCTCTGACTCAGCCTTCCACTTCCCAGAATTCTCTTCTCTGCTTGTCCCACCAATACTTCCTGCCTGGCTACTGGCCAATCAGCATTTTATTTATACAAAGCAATATCCACAGCACTTCCCCTTTTCTTTTTTTTTCTAAAAGGAAGGTTTTAACTTTTACATAGTAAAATTGCATATAACAAAACAAATTATCAAGCAAGAATTATAGTTATAATATCTAGTCTATTTATATAGTAACTAGTTTATTTGGCAAAATTAAAGAAGATATCTTATCTATCTTATATTTGTGAGTCTAAGATTTCATATCTAACTTATCTTTTATCATAACTAAGGAAAATTGTAACTATCTAGCTTCAACTACATCAAAGACCTCAGAAGGATATAATATTACCTGAGAAACGGGAGAAAGATGCAAGCAACTTTTGGGAGTCTTGCAGGGTAGACAGAGACAGCTGACAGCCTGGACAGTCATCCAAAGTTCTCTTGTAAAGTTAGGCCTAGAGTCTCTCAGTCGCTTTTCTCTGTGTCCTGTAGAATGTCTGGCAGTTTCCTCTGCAAAGCAGGAACCTGAAGGACAATTTTGCCAAGCAAAGTTCAGTGGTCACCTTTCTATGGGTCCTGCATGTCCAGTCAATCAAGCAGTCCAGGAAAGAACAGTTTCTTGCCCAAATGGCTATTTTTGCCAAGGTAAAGATAAACTCCATATAGAGTATCTTCAATGCCCATCCTCCTCTCTGAAGTAAATCGGTGCTGCAGGTTCCACAGGAACATGCGTTCAATGTGACAGGTGACAGGGCAGCCCCCTTTCCAGCCGCACCCCGTTTCCGGGACGAATGGCTCTCCACACAGGACCCCGGTCCTGACGTACCTTGTCCTTTTTGCCATGTACATTTATTTTTTTAAATGTCTTTATTGAAATAAGCATCATAGAAAATCAACTTTAGTGTAAAATTATCCCTTAGCAATACTGAAAGTTAATTTTACTTGATGATGAAAAGTTAATAGTGTGGAAGGGATAAAGAGTAGAATTGGGTTTAAGAAACTATTTTTCTGTTTATTTTTATTATATTTTTTATTTTTTTGTGAATGTATGCATATTTATGTAACCATGTTACAGCACATCTGTAGTTAGAGGGCAACTGAAGGAATCACTTCTCTCCTACTGTGTGGTATCTGAGGGTTAAATTCAGGTTATCAGGTTTGACGACAATGGCCTCTATTCACTGAGCCATGTCACTGGCCCAAGATCATTTTTTATGAATCCAGAGAAAACAAAAAAACTTTAGTAAAACATAGTTCATTCTATAGTCTGTATATTTGGGCAAATAAATTTTGTTTTTAAAATTGTGGTCTACATCAAGTTTTAAAAACTGACCATTATGTTTTGTTTTATAGTAATTTGACAACAATGAAATCATTAAAGGAAAGTGGAGTCTGTGCATTTCTCAGCTTTGGAGGTATACTTCGTGATGACTGTGGTAGAACCCACCCCTGTTTCTGTGAAAAGAGAATAGATAAATTCTCTGATTCAGTTTGCAGTATAAAGGAAGAGTAAAAATGGAACATTTTTCATCTTTGTTGGTTTCCTGGGATGATTTGTGTCTACTTAATGACTGAATGTCTTAACCACAGGACTCAATCAGCCAAGAAAACTGGGTAATAGATGGGAAAGGGAAGAAATATTCTTCTGAAACCTGACTTAACACAGCAGAAGCCATCTTACTTCTTGTGAACACAGCAGCTTATGTCTGGAGAGAATGGATGCCATTTGTTCCAAGCCTGCAATATCATTCTTTTTTTTTTCCTGGATGACACACAGATCCAAATACAGAACCATGAAAAACAGCACACGCATATCCTTTTTACTAGGATAAGCCATTTCTATAGCCCACTGCTGTCACATCACAGTTATGAACTAGGATGCAGTTCTCGGTGCCTGTTAGTTGGTTGGTTAGTGTCTATTATTTTTCGGATGTAGGAGAATTTATTTTTAAAAATCATTTCTTTGCTGTAAAATATATTTCCAGATTTGATGAATAGTTCCCAGGCTAGTTCAAGGACTTCATACAACCATCCCACAGTCCATATATGTTCTCATCCTCTCTCTATCTCATTGATTTGCTGATAAGTTGAGACCACATAGATACAGTAATATTAAGTGAGGCCAGCTGGATGTCATGGCTCAAATTTATAATCTTAGAGATACAGGAGTTTTGGTGCATCCTATATCTGCATAGTAAGTTTGAGGTTACTTGGGCTACAGAGTGATACTTTCTCATGAAGCATAATAATAATGATGGTGGAAATAATAAAACTAAGCTGCCCGTGGACATTTACTAGGGACAATCCATTTCTTTTATAGCATCATACTAAAATAATAAATCTCAAGAGAATTAGTATTGACCAAGTAATATGCTCTACTCCATAACCCATATTCATATTTGTCAATTTCCTGCATGATATCAGTGTCAATATTTCCTCACATTCTCTATCACCACATGAATTCACTTGTAATGTCCTTTAGATCTAAAACTGTTAGTGATTTATGATGTGTGTTTTTGAACTTTGATATTAAAAAAATCAACTTTTACCTTGTATTGTATATGTAACAAAATATACTCACTCTAGGTCATGAGCAATTTGAGTTTTAAAAACTAAGTACTCATCTTCAAAAATCACTGTACAGGCTATTTTTATGTCATCTTAATAAAAGTTAAATACATCTGAGAGGGGGAACCTCAATTGAGAAAGTGCCTTAATAAAATCTGGCTATAGGCAATCCTGTAGGGGATTTTCTCAATTAGCAATTGTTTGGGTGGGCTCAGCCCATTGGGTGGGCCCAGCCCATTGTGAGTGGTGCCCTCCTTGGGCTGGTGTTCCTGGATACCATAAGAAAGGAGGCTGAGCAAACCATGGGGAGCTTCCATTAATGAGCACTCTTACATGGTCTCTTCATCAGCTTCTGCCTCCTGGTTCTTGCCAGGTTTTAGTGCTTGTTCTGACTTCCTTCAGTGATGCATTGTTAATTGGAATGGTAGCAAAACAATCCCTTTCCTTCCCAAAATGTTTTGGTCATGGTGTTTCATCACAGCAATCGTCCTCCTAACAGAACAATAAAACCCTATGAGGTACATTTTCTTTTTACCACCCAAAGTCCTTTTCTGCCCCTTGGCCTCCCCACCTGGGCCCAGGTAAGCAGCTGTATGTTCTCTTGTACTGTAAATTAGTAAGGCATATTCCACATGCTAAGTACAGATTTGTGATTGGCTCCTTATTTCTTTGCCTCTTTTTGTTATGAATTACCTGTGCTGATGGGTAGACCCAAGGTGCCCACAGCAGGTGAGTGACAGAGATGTGTGGGAGACCAGCCCACACATTTATTTACCCCAGGGACTCTTGAGAAATGAGAGATAAGAGACTTAGTTAGAAATAAAGGGGAGAGAAAACACAGAATAGACTTGAGTGGGTCTGGATCCTTATCTATCGGCTCAGAACTTTATTGCAAAGGTATATTTATAACAATGCCAAGGGGTGGAGCAAAAGATCTCCCCCTTGCTAGTTACAGTCAAGTGCAGACCCTTACAAACACCTGATACTCAAGCCCGTGGTCCAATCAACCTCTTATGCAGTCTCGCTGGGTACAGCCACTAGGAAACCAAGTCGGCTACAACAGAGATGCCATGCTCTCAATGAAGAGTTTTATTTGGTGGGGTGAAGAGAGAGGGGGGAGAGAAAGAGGAAAAGAGAGAGAAGGGGGAGGGGTTTGAGAGATGCACACTTCATGGAAGGAAAGTGGAAGAGAAAGGAGAGAAATGGGTAGAGTTTTCCATTAAGAATAGGCACTTGGGAGGCAGAGGCAAGTGGATCTCTATGAGTTCGAGGCCAGCCTGGTCTATAGAGTGAGATCCAGGAAAGGCACAAAGCTACACAGAGAAACCCTGTCTCAGAAAAAAAAAAAAAAAAAAAAGAACAGGATTTTTTTGGCTGGGTGGTGGTGGCGCACGCTTTTAATCCCAGCACTTGGGAGGCAGATTCAGGTGGATCTTTGTGAGTTCAAGGCCAGCCTGGTCTACAGATCGAGATCCAGGAAAGGCACAAAGCTACACAGAGAAACCCTGTCTCAAAAAACAAAAACAAAAAAAAAAGAAATAGGCTTTTATTGATTGGATTCCCCTTGGTGCAGTGAGGAGGGGCTTGGATCTACCTTGACTCAGTGTGCCAGAATTTGCTGACTCAAAAATATTAACTATTTGAACTCCTAGAGTTATACTAAAACCAGTCTATCCTGTATCATGAAGTCTGTGAATGAAGCATAGCTATCTGTAACTTTAGTAGAAATCTTATTAATGAACTGTCAGTAAGCTTGGGATTGGGGCTATCAAACTGATACACCCTAGTCATCAAACATCATCAAATCTGAGAAGGATAAATTTAAGAGATGAGACAGCTTTTTAGCTACCTGGCCTGCACCACAATCCCAAGTTTCTCTGTAGTCATTGGGGGCTTGGACAGAAGCCTGCAAAGGAGCACTTGTTCAGCTGATAAGCCCAGATGATCTGACAGATTTTCTGTAGAGTAAAAATTTGGGAAGGTCATCCTACCTGTCTTGGCAGACAGGATAATCTATCCCTGTTGCTCCTCTTTATTCAGTCTGGTCAGGATCTCAGCATTTTTCTGCATGGCTGGCCTTGCCATAAGCTTCCAGGTAGAGGTTCTGTGGCCATCTATCTCCTTGGAGATGATACGGGATGCTATCAGGAGCTGACATGTCTCTTTACCATAAAAAGCTTTTATATTAAATGACATATTCTCAGATCTCTACAGGTGTTTGAGGACTGGGGGAACAAAATCTGTTAGATGTATTTATAACTTTAAGAGCATATATATGACTTAAATCTGAATATACAGGTTTCCCAGTTAGTTACAGCTTAATGAAGTTAGCAAGGGCAGGGGGGCTAACTTTCTTAAGCCTGAATATACCTTGAGTGAGGAGAGACATTATTTAAGCTGTTGGCAGTGATATCTGAATCTATTACCATTTTTCAGGCCCTGTAGCTGTAGCTCTGATCTTTGAGTACAGCCAGATTATAATCCTGAATGACTTATACAGAAATAATTATTTCTTAAGCTGTTTCCTGAGAAGGCAAAGATGAGTGACAGGGAAAGGTCCCAGGACAGAATGAGAACAGGAGAAAAGGGGCTTGTGAATCACAGCGCAGCCCAACTCAGAGAAAAGGACCCTCTGAGAAAAAGGAAAGTACCCTCTTGGTGGACTCTATGCCAGAGTTTTTCCATTTGACCCAGCATCCCATGAGGTGCACACCTCTCAAACCCCTTGCCCTTCTCCTTTTCCCTATCTCTCTCTTTCACACACCAAAAAAAAAAAAAAAAAAACCACTCTTCACTGAATATTATCTGCATGGCATCTCTGTCTCTCACTTGCTGTGGGGCACCTTGGCTCTACCCACCAGCATTTGTTTGTAATTCATAACATTGGTGCCCAGGGTTGCCAGGCAATCCCACTGCTTTCTCCTGCCCACAGGCAGTCTTGAGGAGCTTTGGGAACCTGTGCCACCCACCATGTTTCTGGCTGAAGGACCACTGGAAACTCTTCACCCTATTGGATAGGTAAGCTCCCTCCCTCTTCAGTGAGCTTCCCGTTGGGGCATTTTCCCACAACTGAGGGTTCACTCGTATCATAGTGCTGATCACTTCGCCTTTGGGCTTTAAGCCCCTTGGGTCTTTGCTCCTGCATGGCCCAAAGCTATTGTGTGACGATCCTTTAGCTATTTTGAGCCCTTTGTTGGCTGACTGTCTGGGATGCTGGAGGTCAGTCTTGTTTTGGTTGCTGTCTGCAGGCTCACAGCGCTGAGCCCTCACCCCTATGCAATGGCATATGGAGATGGGTGTGTCACACTCTGGCTCCTGCCCCTCAACCCCTGCTTTTTGGACAATGGTCCACTGAACAACTTGTGCCATTCATTAGTCCTCACTGAATTTCTGAGATATTAAAGATTCCAGCCCTTGGATCTTTTCTACTTCATTGTGAAAAAATGCACTACCCTCTCCCAGTTCCCTCCTTGTTGCCAACTCCCCCATGTTCCTCCAGCCTCCTCATAAACAATTATATCATCACCTGTCTGTAGCTGGAGTTTACTCCAGTCCCGCTCAGGCTGAGGTCAGGACAAATCTCTCTCACCTGCCAGTCCTGCAGCCGCTTGGACCCAAGTAAACACACAGAGATTTATATTACTTATAAACTGTATGGCTGTGGCAGGCTTCTTGTTATCTAGTTTTTATATCTTAAATTAACCCATTTATATTAATCTATAAGTTGCCACATGGCTTGTGGCTTACCAGTACTTTTACATCTTGCTTCCTTTGTATCTGGCTAACAACTCCTGACTCAGCCTTCCACTTCCCAGAATTCTCTTCTCTCCTTATCCCGCCTACACTATACTTCCTGCCTGGCTACTGGCCAATCAGCATTTTATTTATCCATCAATCAGAGCAATACATTCAGAGCATACAGAAAGACATCCCCAGCACCAGTCGCCAGGTTCCTTTACATGGCATGTACCCCTTGCCTCTAATTCCTATCCTTGTCAGTAATTCTATCTTAAATCTTTTCTCTCTGCTGTATAACACTGTTGCCAGGACTTCCTGTTCCACCCATGGGACTTTGGAGTAGGGCCCTTCCCCTGCTCCACTGGCTGCTCTGCCACCTCTAGGGGCTCCTCCCCACTGGTAGCTGAATAAAATGGGCGGTGGACTAAACATAGAAATATCTGTTCAATTGAAATTCCAGAATGTTGACATGTTGACAAATCCCTGTACACCCATGTTCTATGCAGTGTTTTTATAAAAGTAGACATACAGGAATAGCAGATGTGTCCATTATATATATAATAGCAATGAGTAGAAAAAATGTAGCACATGCACATAAAGGAATACTATTTATCCTTTAAAAGAAAGTGAATTGACTGGGCATGATGGTTTATGACTATAATTTGAGCACTACACAGAGATAGGAGGATCACCACCAGTTTCAGGCCAGCCTAGGCTAAGTGGTGACTTCCATGCCAGCCTTGGCTATAAAGCAGATTCTAAGACATCCTGGGCTACAGAATGAAACCATGTCTCACACCTCAGCACCTCAAAAGAGATGCTCAACTAACTGACAGACATGGTTGAACTAGAGGATGGTGAGCAAAGTGAAAAAGTCAGGCTCAGGACCATACTTTATAACTCGACTGAGAAAAGGTTTCTAACACAGCCCAACACTAAGAAGCAGAGGCTTGTGAGATACCAGAGCTGGAGTATGGAGAACCAACACTTGCTGTACAGAGGCAGTTGCAAGGATGATGCACTGTGCCCCCAGTTCATCCACATATACTGTGTACTTAAGGTTGTGCTGTGGTCCGTGTTAGATGCTCTTACCTTAAGAGAAATAAAAGGCACATGAGGGAGCTTTTGAAGAAGTTAGTCTATTCTCCTGATTACACTGATGCCTTCAATCTGTGCCCACATACCCAAACACATCAAGTTAAATACATTAAAATATGTGCATTTTGTGTAGCAATAATATCTTGATACAATTATTTTGTTTGGTGAGGGACTGGGGATGGTCATGCTCTATTAACAAACTTTATCTCCAACCATTGTTTTCCTGTAAAGAGGTATCATTGTGTATCTCAGGCTGGCCTGGGATTTGCTGAGCTGTCCAGATTGTCCTCAAATTTATAATTCTCCTGTCTCAGTCTCCTAAGAACAGGGACTACAGCAATATGCTACCATTTACAGATGATGAAGTTCTTTTAAAATAATGACACAAAACCTTTTTCTTGGCTCTGAAATATTTCAAAACATTTTTGGCACTTTTTCTTTTCTTATCACATATTTTATAATGTTGCAGTTTTAAATATATTATTAGTCCTTGCATAATAATAATTGCCAACCCATATCATACATAAAAGCTCTTTGTAAACTCTAAATTCTGAAAATAATATTTAATAATGAATGATAAACTGTATCAACTAAAGTTAACCAGTCATGATGCAAGGTAACAAAGTTTCCTTGTAATGCTTGATATTTTCATTTTTCTGGCATCATTTACTGTGTCACTGACAGAGTTACACAAATGTGGATACCATTTTGAAGCTCCCAAATATGCTACAGGGAGCTTCACCATGGTTAAAACTATCTCATACCAAGAAAGAAGGGAAAAAGACATACACACAATTATTTTTATGACTGCATCCATATAAATGTTCTAAGTTCATTTCAGCCTAAGAATTTTGTAAATACATTCTTATTGGAAGCTCCTATGTTCTGTCAGCAACAAAGTTAGAGACTCAAATTTTCCCACTGACCAAAAGAACATGAATTATCAGCTGTGGTGACTTACAATTACATCCCCTTAGAGAAGTAGAAGCCAGACAGCCACTGAGTTTTAGAACCTATAAAGTTCTCCTAATTCAAACAGGGGTTTCTGGGGTCCCAGGTCCTTCTATAAGATAAGGAAACCCCAGGACATTAACCCAAAGATCATGAGCATTGTAAGCTCTAAATTGGACTTCAAATCTTATGGAGAAATAACAATACAAAATAATGCAATTCTTCATTCAAGATTCCCCATCCCCCATGTCTGTGCACTGTATGAAATCTAAAACAACATTAGTTTCTGCATAACATCTGTTCTGTTTTCTGTTGAGGGAGTCCAGATGGTCTCTGAGGGCATCACACTCTATAGACTTATTTCTCAACATTTCTTAGCTTAAGTGACTGTGATTTCACATAGTTCTGTATTTTTGATAGAAATTAGAGTTTTCTGCAACTCATGTTTTTCTTGACTATACTGAGAAACTAAAATTAGTACCAGATATAACACCTAAAATGTTCATAAGGAATAACTATTGAAATTAAGTATAACAGAAAAAGCCCATGTTGACAACAAACACATATCATTACTTTAACTGGTACTTTGACGTTTAGAAAGTAACACCTCAATTAACTAATTATAGGAATGGAAATAAAAATTTCTCTTTAATGTAAAGTAAACAATACAGCTGAATAAAATTATGGTGGATGTACCACACCTTCCAATTATTGCATTTTTCACAGCACAAAACTTTTAAATAAATACTTCAGTAAAATATTCAATAAATACTTAACACAGCATGAAAATGTGAACTAAGAAACATTAAGAAATGGCACAATTCTTATTGGAAAAGAGAGAAAGCAAAATAGCCAGACACGTAGCCATGTATTAGCAGAGCCTGGGAGTGATTTCCTCTAAAAATGTGAAGAAGTCCAATAAAGCTTAAACTTCAATGTCTCTGTACAGATGAGGTCTTTTCAACTAACCATGTCCTTAATATATACAAAGGAAAATAAAAATAAAATCATCATTTCTTTTGCATATCTGTTTCTCACAGAATGTTTACATAAGATTTACAATCATCTAAACTCAGAAAGCAGACTATCACAAAGTCCTCAAAAAGCAACAATACCAAGAATGAGACAGAACAAAGCAGCTCCCTACAGCCCCAGAGTTAATAGAATAGGTATGCATGAGAACAGAACACTGTAGTATGTCAGAAAAAAAAAAAAAGTCCAGATCTATCTGGCACATCCCCTGATTATAGGCAAAACAATCAATGAAGAGAGTGTGTTAACTACATAATTTGTGTCTAAAGTTATTACTTAGGTAGAAAGGCAAAGAAGATGTATGCCAGTTACTCACTGTGTGTCACCAACATTACAACAGCGACCAGGAGAAAGGAACAAAGGATTTCTGGAGGTATTGCAATGAGGTGCCAAGGGACTGAACATTCTTAATCAAATCAAATAAACGAACAAAAACAAGGCAAGAAAATAATCACCATGAAAAGAGCACATCCAATAATAATTATAATTTTGTATACTATGGAAACAAGGAGCTATTGGTCTATAAAAGTTTTTCAGAAGTCTATCATACAAGCTCACTGAATATGTGCTTTCAAAATTTGTAGATTTTCACCTAAAATGCACCACTGTAGAAATTCTGTGTGTGTGAAGTTTCACAGAACTTCAAACTATTTTTACCTTTGGCGTTGTATTCTCAATCCTCCTGACTCAGCCTAGAGTCGCCATATGACAGGCACACGTCCCTCACCAAGTTCTACAGGATCAAAAGTGCATCCTTCAGAAAGCACTGGAGGCACAGACACAGTCCAGGTAGATGATCCCAACCTGGAGCATGCAGTCCACCAAGGGAGTATAACTGAGGATGAAGAGGAAGGGAAGAAAGGTGGATGTTCTTGAGAACTATAGGGAACCATGGTTGTTCTGAAGCTGACCTGTATACAGGTCCATCCTTAAAGGGGCCTAAAGTTAAACCTCTCTTTTTTTTCCCGTAAGTTCTATTTTTCCACTAGGCTATACTAAACATCTTCGTGTGTCTGAGGTGTTGGAAATCTGAAAGCCAAGCCTCTGATTATCCCTCTGTCAAAGAAGTTAAAGTTCTCAGCTTGGAGTTCAACTGTTACAGTTCATGCAGAGTAAGCAGAAAAAGAGAATAGAAAAGTGAGATTTCCTCTTTTTTATTAATAAACTTAATTATTCTTTGACATTTCTGAAAATGCATAATGTGCCTTAGTCATCCCCATCCCCACTACCCTCTCTCATGCCTTCTCTTTCTCTGCAGCTTTTTCCCAGGAAGCGACTTCCTCCTCTGATGGACTGCTTTTGCTGTTTGGTTGCATTAGATGTTGGAAATATTTAAGACAATTAAAACACCTTCTGCTCGAGTGAAAGTGTTGTTTCTAATGTATATGTTACATTTCTTTAAGATTTCATTTTTTTCTAGAACATTTGGTGTTTCTTCAGATTCTAGTTTTTCACTTTTAAAGTTTCAGAATTCCTCTTTACTAAATGATAAAAACCTCCTAACAGTTTCTCAAATTTAATGAAATGTATTAACTTCTCATTTGTCAATTCTCAAGAATATTTTTATTATAGAAATCTATTGAACTCCTCTAACTGGCTGGCTTTCTCTGTTACCAACTAACAAGTAAACATAGTTATTGTTTTCTTTTCTTTTTTTCCTTTTGAAAAATGATTACTTAATTTTTAAACTTATTTTTGAACAATTTTGTACATGATTACTCTCCCACTCATACTCATTTATCTCTCTCCTCCTCCTGTGCATCACCAAGCCCAGCTATAATGGAGGGTTATTGTTTTCAGTAGAAAGACAGTAGGATATTGGTTTCAAATGTCAAAAGTTACAATGTATAAAAAACAGGTGAATTTAGACATTTAAAACACTTCTGTGGCCAGCTTCTCTGGACCCTTGAGTCTCATCAGGCCTTCCTTTATTCTGCAGCTCTGAAGAAGACTTAAGGAACCTCACATTTGTGTAAGTAATCTCCTCATCACTCATCTTGGGAGTAAGTGAAGTATGGTCTGTGTTACAACCTGGCCTTGAGTGATTTCTAAAGAAAAAGTTAAAATGTCCACCTTCAGGAAGGTACCTGGATCTGATACTACAGAGGGTGGGAATAAGTGGGATATGATAAACTCCCGTAATGATCCAAACAACCTAAGTAACATGGACTGACCTTGATTTCCACTAGAGTTGAGAAGTCTTTGAAGATTTCTGTTATTTACGCCTCTAATGTTCACAGCATTTATTATTAGGAAATACAGAAAGAATTAAAAATTTACTAATAAGTTATTGTAATATTGGCACATCCTATTGGTTTTAAACATGCAACATATATAAATTGTTAGGCAAAATTGATGCCACTGAAAATCATTGAAAACACTTTTAGACTATTAATTCAAATGACACACAGTCAAATCTTTCTTAATGAATAAATATTTTGCTTTAAAATTATTTACATGTTGTAGCATGAATCTTAAAAGGTCTTATTAATAAAAACAAACCTGGCGCTAGTTATTGGGGTGAATGCTGGAAGCTCAGAGAAGCAGAACAAGCCACAGGTACATCACCTTGCCAATTCCTCAGCTGATCCTGTTTCCTCAGACTAGAAGCCTCTGAGTCCTCATCCAGAATGAATCTCAACTGAATTGCTGCTCAAAAGGCTAAAAGCTTAACAGACCTAGTTCCTCGTTTTCACACCTTATATACCTTTCTGCTTCCTACCATCACTTCCTGGGATTAAAGGTATGTGTCACCATGCCTGGCTGTTTCCAGTGTGACTTTGAATTCACAGAGATCTGAATGGACCTCTGCCTCCAGAATGCTAGGATTAAAGGTATATGTGCCACCATTTTCTGGCCTCTATGTTCATCTCGTGGCTGTTCTGTTCTCTGACCCCAGATAAGTTTATTAAAGTGAACAATATATTGGGGGATACAATATCACCACAACACATTTTGATAAATGACAAATATAAAAAATGTTCTTGCAGTCTTTTCAATTATACATGACTCTCAAAGTTTCCCAGACACCATCTTCAAAACAATATATGAAGGTTAATATGGCTGATGATTAACATTTTAGGCTCTAAGACACATAAATTTTTTTTGGTTAAAGCCCAAATACTTGAGATATCCAACCTCTCAACCCAACCTTAGGTTACATATTCTTCTCCAGAGTCAGGTCTGGTAAATGCATGGAACTAGGAAAATCCTACTGAGTGGAGTAACCTAGACCCAAGAACACAAATACTGACTGTTCTCTCACATCTGATGCTCCTAGCTCCAACTCTTCAAACATGCTACAGAACCTGGAGTAACTGCAGCAACCAGAAAGTAGAAAGGGGTATTACAAGGGTGGGGTGTGGGAACAATAGAGATAGGCATATCAGGATACAATCTGAAGTTTAATCTCAAATCATTCCATGTACATGATTATTTCACATATTATATTCTAGTATATAATATCGCCAGAGATAGCTATAAGAAAATAAATTTTGTCACTATAAAGCAATTATTAGCTAATGCCCATGAAGGATTCAATCTGATATCAATATATTATTACATAGTAAATATTTGTTGTAGTTAGAGTTTTTCTGGTCCTGCCTGGTCCAGGGTCAGGACAAATCTCTCTGACCTGCCAGTCCTGCAGCTGCTCAAACCCAACCAAGTAAACACACAGAGACTTATATTACTTATAAACTGTATGGCCATGGCAGGCTTCTTGCTAACTGTTCTTATATCTTAAATCAACCCATTTCTATTAGTCTATAAATTGCCATGTGGCTTGTGGCTTACTGGTATCTTAACATCTTCTCATGGCAGTGACTGGTAGTGTCTCTCTGTCTCAGCCTTCCACTTCCCAGAATTCTCCTCTCTCCTTGTCCCACCTATACTTCCTGTCTGGCTACTGGCCAATCAGTGTTTTATTTATTACCAATCAGAGCAACACATTTAACATACAGAACAATCCCACAGCACTTCCCCTTTTCTTTTTTTTCAAAAAGCAAGGTTTTAACTTTCACATAGTAAAATTACAGATAACAAAACAATTATCAAGCAAGAATTACAGTTACACTATATAGTCTATTTATAATAACTAGTCTACTTGTATTTGGTAAAATTAAAGAAGATATCCTATCTATCCTATATTTGTGAGTCTAAGATTTCATATCTAACTTATGTCTTATCATAACTAAGGAAAATTATAACTCTAGTCTTCAACTACATCAAAGACCCCAGAAGAATATACTATTACCTGCAAAATAGGAGAAGGATGCAAGCAACTTTTGGGAGTCTTGCAGGGTAGACAGAGACAGCTTTCACCCTGGACAGTCACCTAGTGTTCCTTTGTAAAGTTGGGGCATCTGTCTTCAGCCCACAGGCCTAGAGTTTCTCAGTCATTCCTCTCTGTGTTCTGTAGAATGTCTGGCAGTTTCCTCTACGAAGCAGGAACGTGAAGGACCATTTTGCCAAGCAAAGTTCTGTGGTAACCTTCCTATGGGTCCTACATGTCCAGTCAATCAAGCAGTCCAGGCAAGAACAGTTTCTTGCCCAAAGGCCACTTTTGCCAAGGTGAAGATAAACTCCATATGGACTGTCTTTGATGCCCATCCTCCTCTCTGAAGTAAATCAGTGCTACCAGGAGCAGACATGTCTCATTGTCCAGAAAGTCTAAATTTTAAAAACATTTTAAATGCCATATTCTGTAGGTCTTTGAAGTGTTTGAAGATTACCTATCTATCTGAAATATATTTATGTATACCTAGAAGACTTAACTAACATGGCTATAAGTATGATTATCATAGATGACAAATTATTAATCTATTTCATAATTATTCATTACAATCTAAATGAGTTACATAAACATACTACTTCAAACAAGAATAGAAATATATGTACAGTATAACAAAATTAATTTTAAACTTGTATCAATAAACTAAAATCCATAGCAATGTAAAACATTTCTAAACAAGTTTTTTCTCTTTAAAAGTAGGTTCAGCAATTTACCCTTTTATCTTATCATATCTATATCATATCCCCTTTTGTTCTTTAGAAAGAGATTGTATTTATAATAAACCTGTTTTAAATAAAAATATTGGTTTTTCTCTGTCCCACACCAGAGGGCTCTTCTGATTTGGGACACAAGAATCTCTTAACCTTTTCTTTTAGCAATATGCCTGGGTTTAGAGAAGGAGTGAGGCCATTCCATCTCCAAAGCCAGCTTGGTATATTTGGGAATTTGGGGGTAGCTGCTCGTACTACTTCCTGCTGGAGAGGGGTGCTGTATCTTATGGGGATATAAAGAAAATTTTAGGATTATGGAGTAGTCCATGAGGGTGTATTGTCTGAGCCAGTTGTCTTGAAACCGTTCTGGATGTTGGATCATCTGAGCCATGGTGTCATCAGAGACCTTTCAGGGGGTCTTGGCTGGTCAAATCTGATGTATCTTAATCTGGAACAAATCCATAGCCTCTGACTTTCTGTGGAAACAAAAGCAGAGCCTCCTTTCCAAAGCAACATTTCCTTACATCCAAATTTTGAAGTCAAGGTACCTTTATAATATACATATTTGCTTAACTCAACAGCTTTTACAATCAAATATTTTTCTGCAGTTAAAAAATCCCAAAGACAACACAATCCAGATTTTGTGTGTAATATCCATCTTTATGTGGCTTATTTTTTATACTACCTTTACTGTCTCTTTAAAGACTTTATTTTTTAAAACTATGTATTTCTTTATAAAACTGTATATATCACTTTTTTTATTTCTTTCAAGCCCTTATATATTTTACACACATTGTAAACTATTCCATCTGAATCTGTCTTATTGTGAACCTATTGCTTTAAACTGCAGCATTCTAAGACTGAAATGGTGCTGTGGCAGCTGGCTCTGCCCACCTCAGTTTCCCAACATGACGGTGGTATAGTTTACAGCCAGCTCTAGGAGCCATCAACTCTCAGAAACAGTGGGTCTATGTTTTTATCCCAGCAGCCTTTAGCCCAGAAACCTTTTTTTTTTTTTAACTAGTAAAGGCTAAATCCACCACACAGCGTAATGTGTCTCTTGTAGATGCCTCATTTCTGCCATACTGCTGGTCAAACGTGCATGCCAGGAATCTGCCAAATTGAGAGAGACAACTAGCAAGCTGTTTTTAGCTCCGTTTTAGAATCTTTTTTCTCAGGTTTTAGGTGGAAACTCTTGCCACCTGTTGGGCGCCATTTGTAGTTAGAGTTTTTCTGGTCCTGCCTGGTCCAGGGTCAGGACAAATCTCTCTCACCCACCAGTCCTGCAGCTGCTCAAACCCAACCAAGTAAACACATAGAGACTTATATTACTTATAAACTGTATGGCCATGGCAGGCTTCTTGCTTACTGTTCTTATATCTTAAATCAACCCATTTCTATTAATCTATAAATTGCCATGTGGCTTGTGGCTTACCGGTATCTTAACATCTCATGGTGATGGCTGGCAGTGTCTCTCTGCCTCAGCCTTCCACTTCTCAGAACTCTCCTCTCTCCTTGTCCCACCTATACTTCCTGCCTAGCTACTGGCCAATCAGTGTTTTATTTATTAACCAATCAGAACATCCCACAGCACTGTTTCTGTCAATGTTACATCTACAATTTGTAACTCACCTTGCCCCTTACATTCATAACTGAGATGGTAGCCAACAGATAATATAGAAAACAAATAGTACATGTATTGATCTTCTCTAGTTTTCTAATTTATGAAGTTTTCTGAAATTATTCAATCTTTCCTTTATTTGCTGAGAAAAGGAAACTTTTCATTACAGAATTCTTTTCAAAATTGTTATTTATTATTATTGAGTTTTTTTGGGGGTGGGGTATCTGAGCCATGGTGCATGTGTCCAGCAAGATAACTTTACTGAGGGAGGCCCCTCATTCCACCTTTATGTGGGTCCCATGGACGTGGTCAGTTTGGCTTGTGTAGCAAGTACACTGAGCCAACTTACCTGGCTCCTATTATGACTTCTTCAAGATAAGTAGTATTTAAATATTTAACCCACTCAAAAATAATGAACCTCATAGAACCCTGTACCTTATTTTCTTAGCAGACAGCTAAAGTCACAGCAAATTTAGAAAAAAAAATGAGTTCTGAACTCCAGTTTTCACATGCTGCTCCAGTCAACCAGATCTAACATAACCAACAGAGAGGGTCCCCATCAATCCTGCTCTCATGTCAACAGCATCTGAAATTCTCTAGAGAATATTTGATCATGTGATAGAAAAACAATAAAAGCAGCTGTTACCTGTGTCTGGACCCAGAAGTGATTTTGGTGCAGGGAACTGATCCCCCAGCTGGGAGACAAGTTGAACTTCCCTGGACTGATCCTCTCAGAGCTCCAAGAGAAAAGGCAGAACTGAATCACTTCTGAGTGATACTCCAGCTTGTGATTTTCAACCCCTCCTCTTGACAGAAACTGAAAAGAGGAAACTGCATGATGAGAGCTGATGCTGACAGAAAGGGAAGAATCTATGTACTATGACAGATGCAGCAAATCATAGTCATTTCTAAGGCTTCTAACTTATCAGTCAAAATTGCACTTTTTTTTTTTGCTGAGTAGTTTCAAGATTTGCATATTATCAGTAGTAACCTTTTCTAAGGTCTGTTCTCATCAGTCAATTTTTCATATTTGTCACTCATATCAACCAACTTTTTTAGGGATAAAACAGTAACTACCAAACCAATGATTATAATTGACACTATGTAAATTCAACCTAAGTTAATTATCCCTTCATTTAATTGTTCCATTTTCAAACCAACCATTGTGAAATCATACAGAGACCTACTCCCTCCATTGTAATATTTTTTCCCATTTTTTAACCTGTGAAAAACTCTTTTAAAAAACAAACTAATTCCCCCCTTTAAGAATTCCCAGTTGGCGGGTGGTGGTGGCGCACACCTTTAATCCCAGCACTCAGGAGGCAGAGCCAGGCGGATCTCTGTGAGTTCAAGGCCAGCCTGGGCTACCAAGTGATTTCCAGGAGAGGGGCAAAGCTACACAGAGAAACCCTGTCTCGAAAAACCAAAAAAAAAAAAAAAAAAAAAAAAAAGAATTCCCAGTTGTGGAGCCATTATCTATAGCAGGACAGCTTGCAGAACCTTGATGCAGAGGGGAGAAGCTTGGTACTGCCTCAACTGAATGTACCAGGCTTTGCTGACTCACTATAGGAGCCCTTACCCTTTAGGAGGAGGAGATAAGGGGTGGATAGGGGGAGGCTGAAGGGGAGCAGGAGGAGGAATGAAAGGAGGATCTGTGGTTGATATGTAAAATGAATAAAAAATTCTTAAATTAAATTCTATTAAAAAAAGAATTCCAAGTTGTCTCCCCAAATATTCTGCTGCTGCTGCTGCTGGTGAAGTGTGAGGCTGGCTGTTGCTATGCAGAACCATTATTCAGAGAACACAGATGGTGCACAGCCTGTCTGAGGTCAGCTACAGCTGCTCTTGCAGAGCTGTGAGCTGAGAGCTTGGTGGCCATTGCAACAATGATACAAGACTGATCAAAGGTCAAGGTGACTACCTAGTGTGGCAGCAGCCCCAGGCGGAGGTCCAGGGGAAGGCCTCAACCTGTGGGGAGAGGGAGCCAGCTTTCTGAAAAATGGACACAGGGGATTGTGCAGAAGAAGCACGTGTGGTGGGAGCCGCCAGAAGGCACAGCCAGCCTGTCATGGGCGGGTAAGTACAGTGGCGTTTGGAGCCTAGGTGCCTCTGGAGTTTGGGTGGCAGCCAGAGACTGTTGTAGAGGGGCTTAACAGGAAAATCCCAGATTCCCGCAGAGGGCTTGGAGAAAAAAAGGAAAAGCCAGCCAGCACCTCAGCTGGGGCAGGTGCAACTCTGGTGGCTGCTGGTGGCTACAAAGCCAGGGGCAAATGGCTATCTTGTGAATTTATGCCCCGAGTTGGATGCCAGGTGAAGTGACTATCTAATTATTCTTTATCAATAAAAATTTGGGAATCAGATATTGTAGTAAGAACCTGAAAGATAAGAGGAGGGGAGCAGCCACCAGTGAATTCCTACCTCTTCAGTTTCTTCCTCCTAAAAGGCCCAGATCCTCTCTCAGCCCCATGTTACTACTGTCTGTCTCCTATCTGTATACAGTCCTCCAAACCTCTATGGTTAATTGTGGTCAGCTAGTGTCTAGCTCCGCCCTCTGACTCCAAGCAAGTTTTATTTGTCAGAATAGAATGAAAATATCACACAGCACTATTACTCTTCAGGGTTTCTGTGAAGAGTTAATAAGATATACAATTAGCTTTTTGTTTTGTTGTTTGAGGCACAGTCTCATTGTGTAATCCTGGCTGGCCTGGAACTTGCTATGTAGACCTGGTTGGTCTCAAATTTCCAGACTTTTGCTTCAAAGGTGCTGGGATTAATGGTTTATGCCACCAGACCAAGCCTCACGAATGAAGTTTTAAATCATAGCCTGGCAAATGGGTAATAAATGTACATTTAACATTAAACATTATTATTTGAAGTCCAAGACTCAAATCTTTCCTTATCATATAAATTTGAACAAAACACTGAATCTTAAAGACTTTTTTCACAAGGTCATTCAGAGAGTGTGCCACCTACTTCTTAGTGTTGGAATACCTGCAATCAGAAATACAGACAGAAGAGCTTAGATTTCAAAAAATAATTTTTTTGAGCATTCTAGCCTCCAGAACCCTCTCTAGGACACAAATTGAGCTAGCTTTCTTATCTTCTGACCTTGTCAAAGAGTGTAGGTGTTTGGAAGAACAGAATGGGGAGAGTATGTAAGCAAAAGTGAGGAAACAGATCTATAGCAGTGAGCCAGTACTGCTCTAGAAAAATCATGTCATTACACCAAATCTGGGGTTTATGTCACACTGCACATGGAAATATATACATATTTTTGTTTTTTTTCAAGACCGGGTTTCTCTGTGTAGCTTTGCGCCTTTCCTGGAACTCACTTGGTAGCCCAGGCTGGCCTCGAACTCACAGAGATCCGCCTGGCTCTGCCTCCCGAGTGCTGGGATTAAAGGCGTGCGCCACCACCTCCCGGCCTCACATGGAAATATTAATGGTGCTGAGACCTTTTCACATCCTTGGCTCTGCTGAGTGGATGTCATCCTTACCCCGGAGGCTAAGCACATGCAGGACATGTTCTTTTATGTTTTCTATATATTGTTTGCCTCCTCTAACATCATGCAAAGTCTTTGAGCAAGAAGTCCAGATCTATTCTGTTCATTACTGTAACTGAAGAACAAATGGGAGATGGGGTGCCGACCAGTGCTCTTGGTGAAAGAAAAGGGTAGCTAATAGAAACTAAACACATGATGGACAATTTTTTGGTTGTGGACAGAGTCAGGAGGATGCCAAAAAACTGTAATGCCAAAGAGAAGCACCCTCCTCTAAGCTTTGTACAACTAAGCTCTGAATTTCTAGGAAAACATAAAGTGTTAATGATCACAATTAGCATTAGAAGACAGAGTCATATAAGACAGAATTGATAGACACTCCCACTGTGGTTTTTTTGGCCAAAGTCAAGCACAAAACAGGAAATACCAAAATTCATCTCAACCAATTAATGAAAAGGATAGGTAAGAAACTTGAAGAAAGATTTTGTTTTCTTGACTTTTGTCTTCTAAATTCATTTTTTTGTGCCAGAAACCTCATACATATGCATGCTCATATATATCCAAAATTTAACAATTTAACAAAGGCACAAATATATTAAAAGACAAATTATCCAAATGAACAGACATATTGTCTAAATCAAATTAAGTCCATTAAATAAATGCTATTTTTAATTATTTAGGTACTTGCTCCCAAAGATTATCTTCAGGTCCAGATAATCAAAATTTTAAGAAAATAAAATATAAATCTTGCCAAAAATTAAGTTTACAAAAATACAGGAATGACTTTTTAAAATTCAAACAAACATATAGGTCCACTGTTTTCTCCATATCATAAAGAGAAAAAGGCTGAGTGTGATGGTGCATACCTTTCCTTCCAGCACTCAGGAGGCAGAGCCAGGCAGACCTCAGTAGTTCAAGACCAACCTAGTCTACATAATGAGTTCTAGGCCAGATAAGACTACATACTGAGACTCTGCCAAAAAAAAAGAAAAAAATTTTAGAGAATTATATGACTCATATCCAGAATTCTAACATGTAAGAGGCAAGAACAGGAGTACTATCAAGAGTTCAAGGCCAGCCTGGGCTACATAGTAAGTTCCAGACAGGTAAAAAGAATACTGTGACGATTGAGCCTGTATGATAATGAGTATTCAGAGATGGGTAATGCCTGGGTGGCACTCACCAACCTAAGACAGAGCACCTGTGGGGCCTGGGCAGGCGTCTCCATGACGGGTAAGGTGACCTGCTGACATCCCACGCAACCCAAGTCAGAAGCTCATTATTTAATAAAGGGGGACCTATAAGTCCCTGGCCCCCGTTTTGGGTAACTGTTGCCTTGCTTGCGGATCTTGACTTTGATATCCTCCCTATGCTAATTTCCTGCCAGGTTCCACCCTCCTGAATGCTTAAGGGAAGTTCCTTGTCTGTGTATCCTGAATAATTCGCATTAACAGCTTAGATGCAAGATTGTAAAACATCAGTAGCAAACTTCTGCCCTCCGGGGTTCTCCCATTGTGCTGTAAGCCTGTATTTAAGACCTCCTCCCTCCTTCAATAAATGACATTTGGCATTTAAAATTTAAAATATATATATATATATATATATATGTATATATATATAAATATAATTGAATACTGCGAATGTAATCTATGAATACTACAAATGTGATTAATATCATGAGTGTAATTAATGAATATCATGAGTGTAATTTAAAAAAAAAAGAATAGTGTGAGACCCTGTCTGAAACATAAAGCAAATTAAATCGGGGTGAGGGTGGTGGTGGTGGATAAAGTTATAGGCCATTCTGTTATAAACATAAACACAAATATTCCTTTAAAATATTTCCCCAAGAAAGAGACAATACGGAGAAATATAATGATATATTTATGCAATGGCATGGCTATGACACTCTTGAAGTTACAGCATCTTTAGTTGCTTGCTTAGTCTTCATGAGACCAACCCCATAAACAGTCATTCATATATAGGGAGCAGTTTATGAAGCCCCATCCTCCAATGCCATTATTTTCTGTCTGTGGCCTCTGAAAGAGAGGAAGCTACCATTTTTCAGTGATGTAATCACTCTTGAGTTACTGTAACTCCAGTGGATAACTCCACACCCATGTGCCTGTGATTGTGGCAACTTAAATAGTCAGAAAATGAAAACATAACTATAAGAAGGACATGAAAGTGGGATTACCACTCTACAGGCAAAGGGTTGATGGGGGTAGGCAGGTATCAGAGGTGAGAAGAATAAGTGTGAGTAAGATATATTAAATACATGTATGAAGTTGCAAAACACTAAATTAACTTTCATACAAACACACATTTCAAGCAGGCAAAGCTATATAAAATGATAATACATATTAAGGAGCAAATGTGATTTTTTTTACCACATGTAGAAATTCATTTAGCACTCAAACAACCATGGACCCATTTGTCTATAGGTATAAATAAAAATATTGAAAAGGCAATTTGATGTTATGTCAATTGCTCTAAACAATAGTGTTTAGGCCCTACTTGAGAAAAATGACCTGACCATCCATGGATTTTGGCCAGATTCATACTAAGAGAAATGAAACCTTTTCTATGTAGTGGGCCTCATATCCAATCAGAGAGTAACTGTTTGCCCCCATAATAGTTATAGCACTATTGCACCAATGGGCATAACTTGCCTGGCAGCTGGTTTTCTAGCTGTTAAGTTTACAGCTGCATAAGAATGTTGGTGGATTTTCTCCCTCCATAGCCTATGTCACCTCCTGTGTCTGTGTATACCAGCCAGCAGCAAGAAAGCTTTCAGGTGTGTTCCAACTTGATTTCACTATGTCCTGCAAACTAGATACTCAGCAATAGCATCTTATAATACAGTTCTGGTGAGGAAACAAAAGCAATAGCAATATCGTGTGCTATTTCAGGGAAGTATCCTACCTCTGCACTGGGATTTTTCTTTGATGCCCTATGTCTTTTGGAATTGCCAAATTCCATTCAGCTGCAGTGGCCAGTACTGGGGCTGCACAAGTTTCAGTCTGTCAACAGTCAGTCTTGGGTGGGGAAAAGATTCATGGGACATTATTCATCCCTGGGAAACTACTGGTATTGACAAATGCTGGGAGAGGGATAATTACTGTCTTCCATTTTGTCCCTATGAGTGAGTACACCAGGATGTATGAATATAGTCCTTCACCTGCACCCTGCAGGGCTCCAAGGATTGACCTAACTGGGGCCATGAGCAAAATAACAAAAGACAGACAAAACAAAGCTGTGATCCAGTGGTCTGTTCTCTGAAATGGAGGAGATGGGCACACTGGAAGCATGGCTTGTTTATAATACAGCATTAAACAGGAAGACAGAGTTATTGCATACAGCTGAACAAGTAGGTAGTACTTGTGGTATACAGACAAACATGGAGTAAGGCTTAGCTTATCACAGAAGGATCAGTCTCTATAGGACAGCAGTCTTTAGGACATACTAATCTTGGATAGAGAAAGCTACAGTGGACATTTTATGGAGACACTGCTGTAGCTCAAAGTTTTTCCATGTCCCACCCAGTCTGTAGCTACTCAGACCCAAGTAAACACACAGAGACTTATATTAATTAAAACTCTTCAGTCATTAGCTCAGTCCTACCACTGATTAGCTCTTACACATAAACTCAGCCTTCCTCTTTCCAGCATTCACCTTGTCTGCTTATCCAGCCTATACTTCCTGCCTGGCTACTGGCCAATCAGCATTTTATTATCAACCAAATTAGAGAAGCACACATCCACAGCATACAGAAAGACATTAGCATCACACTGTCAACATTCACACTCAGACCTGAGGAAAGCTTTGACATCCTTCTGAGCCTTAGCTGGGGAAGGCTTTGCAACTCTCATGGGGCTGAGGCACTGGTCCTTGACATGACCATTCCCATGTTAAAAAATAGCATTCCCTCAGGTCTTTACCTGTTTCCTCTACTCACCCATGGTGATATGGACAGCCTGGATTCAATTTATTGAGAAAAAAACTAATCAAAAGACATCAACACAGGAAGAAGTTATGAAGTGTTATGGAATAATCCTCTTGTGCACTGTAAAGATTTGTCACTTGAATTGTTTTAATAAAATGCTGATTGATCAGTAACCAGGCAGGAAGTATAAGTGGGTATCCCAAATTAAGGATGATAGGAAGGAGAAGGGCAGAGTCAGGTGTCACAAGCTAGATGCAGAGGGAGCAGGAGATGAATGTGCCATGCTAATAATGGTACTACCACATGGCAAAACATAAATATAAATATGGATTAATTTAAGTGTAAAAGTTAGCTAGTAACAAGCCCAAGCTATTGACTGAGTATTTATAATTCACATTCATCCTCTGAGTTGGTTATTTGTGACCAGACATTTGGGACAGAAAAAGTCCATTTACATATGGCATTCTAATGTGTGGCTGAAATTTCCACATAAAACCTGACAAAGCTTAAAAACAGGATTTTAAATGCACAAGATTGGAGGAAAGTACAGCTTCTTGGTGGCTGTCTCTACTCCAGTGGCTTCTGTTTGTTGATGGTGAGCAGAGGCACAGCTCCTTTTAGAGACAGCTTTTGGTCAGTGATAACAGCAAAAATAGCTCACTTTTTTAAGAGGCCCTTCTCCCAAACACTTATATGGTATTTATGAGTAGCCATAGGCACTTGACTTGGTGGTAACATAGAACTAGAAACTTCCCAGGGTTGGGGCAGTAGATAAGGCTTTCAGAAGAGGTGGTAAACATGCCTCCAAAATGAGACTAGACTGGCAAGGAATTGAGGAGGAAAAGCCAGCACCAGCATGCTATGATCTAAGTTACACAGCAGTTTTATTTTATTTTTTTATTTTTTGCTATGCAGACAGAATAGGTTATAGATGTGCCATAACAACAGATGATTCAGACAAAAAATTCTAAATGGGTTACAATGTGTTAAAAAGTATGTGTAGGCTTGAGAGAGAAAAAAAGGGGTAGAGGAAGTCTTTAAAAAAGGAATAGAGTAATAAAAATATAATAAGCCGCATAAAGATGGAAAATACAAAAAGAGTCTGGATTATGTATATTATTGTGTTTCTTTAAAATTTTTGGCTGCTAAAAGATTTATGATTATGAAAATTGCTATAGTAAATCAACCTATATATTTTAAAATTATCTTGACTTTAAAATTTAAGTCAAAGGATATGTTACTTTGGGGAAAGGTTATGCTTTTGTTTCCACAGGAAGGTATAATTAAGGAAGATGCACTGAAAAATCTCCAGTGGGAATCGATGGCCCAGATGATGCAAGGTTTCAGAGCACCTCTGTTATAGTTTCCTCTAAGTTCTACATGTAGATCATTTTCAAGGTTGCTGACTGAGATGATCCATCCTCACTGAATAATCCAGTCATGACTTGACCATAATCCTAAATTTTCTCAGGGTTCCCCAAAGATTAGCAGCACCCCCAATCAACAGGAAGTAGTCTAGAGAACTATGCCCACATTCCCCAAAATAAATTATGAATGTTTGTCATCTTTTAGGGAAGTTAGTTACAGGTTGTTATTGGTAATGGTCAGAAAAAAGCTGAACAAAGGAGATTAGATTCAGGGATCTTATTCTAAAAAGAAAAAGGGAGGACATAGAAATGATAGGATAAAAGAATAGATTATTAAATCTAATTTTAAATAAAAAAGCAACTATTAGTCTTAAATATTTTACATTGATATGGGTTTTTGTATAGTGATATGTTATTTTTGTTAGAACATACTATACTAGGTTTCTACTCTTCAAGTTATTGTATCTATACAGCTAATTTAATAATATAATGCAAATTTGTAGTCCTTGTAAGTAATTATTACAAACTATTTAGGATAGTAAAGAAATGTAGGTTAATAGTCACCTATTATAATCAAACTTGTAGTCATTTTTGGTATGTTTTCAAGGTCAAACAGAAATATATTTTAGATAGACAGGTAATCTTCAAACACTTTAGAGATCTACAGAATATGGTATTTAAGGTGTTTTAGTAACAAATTTTTTATGACAATGAGACATGTCTGCTCCTGGCAGCACCAATCTATATCAGCGAAGATGGTGGGCACTGAAGAAACTTCATATGGAGCTTCCTTTCTTTGTGGCAAAAGTTAGACACTGGACAAGAGACTGGCCTTGCCTCAACTGCTGACAGTATGCTGTCCAAATTGGATAAGCAGGATACAAAAGAAAGTGATTACTGAGCTTTCTCAAGAAAAGTTAGGACAGTCCTTCAAAAATTCTGCTTCACAGAAAAGTTTGTCAAATATTCTAGGCCTAGAGGCCAAAGATAAATGCTCCAAACTACAGCGGAACCTTAGGGTGATTGTCCAGGCAGCCAACTGCTTCTGTCATTACTTAGTTTTGGAAGTTGTTTTCTCTGTTCTTCTTGTTTACTCAGATAATATTACATCCTTCTTAGGACACTGATAGAGTTGAAGACTAGATAGTTATAGTTTTCCTTGTTAAAAAATTCAGAAAAGAAACTCACAAAAGAGGTATAAAGTGGATAAGGTTGAGAGCTATAAAAGGATAATTTTGGGTTGATAATGGAAGTTAGAATATAAAGTGTAATTAGGTACAACACTTTGGACTCACCAAGATAGAATAGATAATTGAGTATTTTCTCTGAATTTGTCAGAAGCAAACAGACTGAACATTGTTAGTACAATTCTCGCCTATATATACTTGTATATAGTTATTGTATCTATTGCATGTAGTTTTACTATGTTAGTTAAAACCTTTACTTTTTATGTAGACAAAAAGGGGAAAACATTGTGTGACATTTTGATTGTGTTCTAACAAATAAAGCTTGCTTGGAGTCAGAGGGCAGAGTTAATCACTAGCTCACCAAAATTAACCATAGTGTTTGGAGGACTGTAGACAGATAGGAGACAGGAAGTAGTAACATGGGGTTGAGACAGGATCTTAGCCTTTTAGGAGCAAAGAACAGAGAGGTAGGAGGTGACTGATGACTGTTTTTCTGCCTCTCTGATCTTTCAGGTTCTTATTCCAATATTTGACTCCTAATCTTTTATTGATAAAGAATAATTACATAAATGCTTCATAATAGCATTTCTGTTTTGTGAATGATTAGACTTATCTGAAGTCACAGGAGCTTGTTGGTGTTTCCACTCATGTTTCTCCAGCTCCCATATTCATGCTTTGTGACAAGTTAAAACCCAGGCCCTTCTGAGTCCACACTGGATTCAAATTCTGTATATTCAGTTAGGCTTTATTTATAGGTCCAGATTTAGTCTTAAGGTACCCTTAAGTAAATCAGCTGACTTCTTCGCAGTGTTTCCATTTGGAAAACTTAAACAACACAAGCATCTATGTGCATGGACACAGAGTGTCTGCCACTTTCTCTAGTGTGGTGCTCTTCCACCTCCACTTACTGTTTCTTCCAAGCACCACAACTTTATTAAATCTCTTCTTTCATTCATTGTGTGTGTGTGTGTGTGTGTGTGTGTGTGTGTGTGTGTGTGTGTTAACACAAGAGATAGAGACCCTTAGGACAAGGGTATAAAGACAAAAGTGACTAGCTGAAGGTATTCTAGAAGCATTCACACTCTGCACCCAGTGAACTTTACTTACACTGTTGAGATGAGTTAATGTCTATGAGCTGTTTCAGGGCATGAGTAATGACTCAGAGATAACAGTGTTTAAGAATCATTAAGGGTACATGAGAGATGGCTCAATGGGTAAAATCTCTGGGTACACAACACAAGCCTGATGACATCTCTAAATTTGATCCACTGAACCCCTAGGAGGAGAAAAGAACTCCCCAAAGTTGTACTCTGACCACCAAGAACATGACACAGCATGCATGCACTTGAGCTCTCTCAAAAGCACACACACACACACACACACACACACACACACACACACAGGACACAATAATAATAAATATAAAAGTTTTTTTGAGTCTATAAAAGGAACAAGGTAAGAAGATAAAATCTGGTCATATAAGACATAAGCAGCATAGCCTAGTGGTGAGAACATGTGTAGATTGTGAAAAAGGAGGAAACATTGGAGGTGGTAGTAAGTGAAGGTTAAGAGAGAGATGATTAAAGGCCTACTAGAAGTTAGTAAAGGAAGAGAGAAGCAGGAAGTTCCCCTCTATGCTTGTGAAGTAGGGGTCAGGCTTGTCCCTGAATCCTCAGTTCCTCTTCTCTTCTCCAGCCTGTTCCCCATCCCCCAGTGCGCCATTAACTTCTGTCACTTGATTTGAATAACAATTTAAATTGGTTTCATCCAAAACAAGCAGCAAGTTGGAAAAGCTACAATAAAATGAAAGTAAAGTTTGGTGAGAAATTTGGACATATTTTGGCAAGGGTTAGCCCATGGCAACAGACTAGAATTCAAACCGTCTTTTACTTCTTCTCTTTCCTCTATTATTATTGTTATTGTGTTGTTACTATCATTGTTGCTGCTATTATTATTGTTTTTATTATCATTCTAATATTAATATAATTAAATCTTTTAGGTCTACAAAAGGAACATTGCCAGGAGACATTTGTGGTCAAGCCTGAGTCTTTGTACATGCCAAGCAAGGATCTTTTATTTATTTATTTATTTTTGGTTTTTCGAGACAGGGTTTCTCTGTGTAGCTTTGCACCTTTCCTGGGACTCACTTGGTAGCCCAGGCTGGCCTCAAACTCACAGAGATCCGCCTGGCTCTGCCTCCCGAGTGCTGGGATTAAAGGCGTGCGCCACCACCGCCCGGCGCAAGGATCTTTTATGAACTGTAACTGAAATTCCAATGCAGTTTCTAAAGTCTTCAGTGTTAGAATATGAGACTTCACAGGGAATGTGCACATTAAGGGCTTTGAATGAAGATCTGTGGATGCAAAACCAGCTTTCACCTTAAAGGTAATAACAGATTGTTTATTCTGGAGCCATTTTAAGTGACCTTAGCTCCATGTTCAATGTGGAAGCAGTTTCATGAACTTTTGTAGTTTTACAGAACTGAGAAAGTTATAAATCAAGGCAAATTTAACATATATTGGTTGATACTTCAGAGAGGTGGTTACAGCAAGATGGAGGAAGGTTTTGTATAGGTCATCAGATGTTCTTAGCATTCAGGATGGTGGAAGTTAGTGGTCTGTTAAGTTAAGAGATTTCATGAAGTCTTTATTTGTCACAGGATATTAGTTCTAACAAAAGTGGGCAAGAAATGGCTATTTAAGGGGCTAGAGATATTTTTTAGTAAGGTAATTAGCCTCTGGACCTACAACATTCCAACTTCTCCACTTCACTGTAGCTTTATTCAGTAAATCAGTCTTTGATAACACAGCTTCTCTCCAGGAATTCTCATTCACAAACCTATGGGCAAAACTCACAAGAAGAAAAATTCACCTTATCTCATCTTCAAAAAAATCAATTGTGTGTATTTTGACATCCAGTGGGTATACTGTAAATGAATAAGATTGCTTGTAATAATCTATATTAGAGTTCCTTAAAAATGTATCTACTTTAATTCCATAAGAAGTCTTTCTAAATATATTGCAATGGAAATCCCATGAAGTTTTTAACCTAACAACAGCAAAATGCTGTAAAACAACTTAAGTGTTCAGCCGTAGAGGATTATTTAATTGATTTATACTGTATACAAGTGATTAACAACTATATTTGGCTTAAAATATCTCATAGATCATTATTTATAAAGCATAAATGCGTTTCATTTATTAGAAATATCAAGAAACATGGTGTAAATTGATGTGGTGGTATATACCTGTGATCTTAGCAGTGAAGAAATTGAGTCAAGCAGACTGTGAGATTGAGACCAGCCTGGGCTACATAGTAAATATGATATGACAACTGTCTCAAAACAAACAAACAAACAAACAAAAACAAAACACACACACAGAGTAAAAACCAGAAGCTCAGTGGTAGAATCTTTGCTGAGCATGCTCAATGTCGTATATTAGAAAATCTCACACCGTGAAAATATCAGCAATAGACTACTCGCTTTGGAATGACATCAACATTCATAGTAAACATTATGTATGAATAAAAAGCTATAAATGTTTACAGCAAGTTTCATGCTGGAAATGTGAAAGCTTTAAAGGCATCCTAAAACACATTTAGCTGTAATAATCATAATTCAAAAACAAGAAGTAACTTTTTTTTAATAGTAATATAAGGAAAAATTTCCAACAGTCTATTACTAAATTAGGCGTGGAGGAATGTCAGTCAACTCTTTTTACTAGTGGTTTTTCTGCAAGAAATAAAAAAGATACTGTTTCTATTTCTTGCAAATACATTCCTCTCAGGCTTCAAATATTGATTATGGACAAGATTTGCAGCATCTGTCATAGTACATAGATTCTTCCCTTTCTGTCACCATCAGCTCTCATCATGCAGTTTCCTCTTTTCAGTTTCTGTCAAAAGGAGGGGTTGAAAATCACGAGCTGGAGTATCACTCAGAAGTGATTCATTTCTGCCTTTTCTCTTGGAGCTCTGAGAGGATCAGTCCAGGGAAGTTCAACTTGTCTCCCAGCTGGGGGATCAGTTCCCTGCACCAAAATCACTTCTGGGTCCAGACACAGGTAACAGCTGCTTTTATTGTTTTTCTATCACATGATCAAATATTCTCTAGAGAATTTCAGATGCTGTTGACATGAGAGCAGGATTGACGGGGACCCTCTCTGTTGGTTGTGTTAGATCTGGTTGACTGGGGCAGCATGTGAAAACTGGAGTTCAGCACTGGTTATTTTCTTTGTGATTGTGCTGACTTTTGCTATGTGCTAGGAAAGTAAGGTAGGAGGTTCTATGGAGTTCATTACTCTTAAGTGGGTTAAATGTTTATATAGTATCCATTTTGAAGAGCTCATAACAGGAGCCAGGTAAGATGGCTCAGTGTGTAACATATTTGATGCACAAGACTGAGTGACCACCTGAGTTTGATCCTTGGGACCCACATAAAGTTGGAATGAGAGGCCTAACTCAGTAAAGTTATTCTCTAGATAACTTCACCATGGCACAGGTACCGCCAACCCCCCCAAAACATCCAAATAATAATACATAACAATTTAAAAAAAGAATTCTGTAATGGAAAGTTTTCTTTTTCTCAGCAAATAAGGGAAAATTTGAATAATTTCAGAAAGCTTCATAAATTAGAAAGCTAGAGAATCAATGCATGTACTATTTGTTTTCCATATTATCTGTTGGCTATTATCTCAGTTATGAATGTAAGAGGTAAGGTGACTTACAAATATTTACTATTTAATAATATATTGATAGCTATTATCAGATTGAATCTTTCATGGGCATTCACTAATGACTGCTTTATAGTGACAAAATTTATTTTCATATAGGCTCCTCTGACAATATCATATTCTAGAATATAATATGTGAAATAATCACATATATAGAATGATTTGAGATTAAAACTTCAGGTTGTATTCTGCTATGCCCCTCTCTATTGTTCTCACACCTCACCCCTGCAATACCCTTTTCTGCTTTCCTGATTGCTGCAGTTACACCAGGTTCTGTAGCATGTCTGAAGCCTTGGAGCCAGAAGCCTCAGACATGAGAGAACATGCAGTATTTGTCTTTCTGGGTCTAGACTACCCCACTCAGTAGAATTTTCCTACTTCCATGCGTTTACTAGGCCTGACCCGGGAGAAGAATGTGTAGAATAAGACTGGGCAGAGAGGGTGGACAGCTCAGGAGTTTGGGCTTTAATTGAAGAAGTATTTACGTGTCTTGGAGTCCAAAATGTTAACCACTCACAGTATTAACCTTCATATATTGTTTGGATGGTGGTATCTGGGAAACTCTGAGGGTAAGTTTAGTTGAAAAGACTGTGAGAACATTTTTATATTTGTGTTTATCAAAACTTGTAAATAATTTTAAAGCAAAATTTTTATTCATTCAGAAAACTTTTACTGTTTGTTATTTGAATTGATAGTTGAAAAGTATTTCAGTTATTTGCAGTAGTACCAATTTTTCCTAACAATTTATATATGTTCAATATTTTAAACAAATAGGCTGTGCCAATATCATAATAGCTTATTAGTAAATTTTTAATTCTTTCTGTATTTCCTAATAATAAGTGCTATGAACATTAGAGGTATAAATGACAGAAATCTTCAGAAACTTCTTACCCTAGTAGAAAACAGGGTCAGTCCATGTGATTTAGGGTATTTTGATCATTAGGGGAATGAATCAGACCCCGCCCTTTCTCACCCCACTGCAGCATCAGACCCAAGTACCTTCCTAAAGGTGGACATTTTAACTTTTTCTTTAGAAATCACTCAAGGGCAGATTTTAACTCAGACCGTACTTCACTTACTCCCAAGATGAGTGATGAGGAGATTACTTACACAACTGTGAGGTTCCATAAGTCTTCTTCAGAGTTGCAGAATAAAGGAAGGCCTGATGAGACTCAAGGGTCCAGAGAAGCTGGCCACAGAAGTAAGTGTTTTAAATGTCTAAATTCACCTGTTTTTTATGCATTGTAACTTTTGACATTTGAAACCAATATCCTACTGTCTTTCTACTGAAAACAATAACCCTCCATTATAGCTGGGCTTGGTGATGCACAGGGGGAGGAGAGAGATAAATGAATATGAATACAAAATTGTTCAAAAATAAGTTTAAAAATTAAGTAATTAATTTTCAAAAGGAAAAAAGGAAAAGGAAACAATAACTCTATTTTTACCTGTTAGGAGGTAACAGAGAAAGCCAGACAGATAGAGGAGTTCAATAGGTGTCTATCAGAAAAAGTTCTTGAGAATTGACAAGTGAGAATTGAATACATTCCATCAAATTTGAGAAACCATTAGGAGGTTTTATTATTTAGTCTAGTCTAGAAAAATTCTGAAACCTTTAAACCTGAAAAACTAGGGTCTGAAGAAACAACATATGTTCTAGAGAAATGAAATCTTAAATAAATGCAAAGTACACATTAGAAGCAAAACTTTCATTCTTGCAGAAGATGTTTTAATTTGATTTAATTTGTCTTAAATATTTCTAACACCTAATGCAACCAAACAGCAAAAGCAGTCCATCAGAGGAGGAAGTCACTTCCCGGGAAGAAGCTGCAGAGGAAGAGAAGGGATGAGAGAGGGTAATGGGGAATGGGATGACTAAAGCACATTATGCATTTTCAGAAATGTCAAAGAATAATTAAGTTTATTAATAAAAAAGAGGAAATCTCACTTTTCTATTCTCTTTTTCTGCTTTCTCTGAATGAACTGTAACAGTTGAACTCCATGCTGAGAACTTTAACTTCTTTGACAGAGGGATAATCAGAGGCTTGGCTTTCAGATTTCCAACACCTCAGACACACAAAGATGTTTAGTGTCGTCTAGAAAAAAAAAGGAACTTCTGGAAAAAAGTGAGTTGAATTTAGGCCCCTTTTAGGATGGACCTGTATACATGTCAGCACTAGAACAACCACGCTTCTCTACCAGTTCTTAAGAACATCCACCCTTCTTCCCTTCCTCCTCATCCTCAGTTAAGTGCCCTTGATTGACAGTCTGCTCCAGGTCGGGGTCTTCTACTTGGACTGTGTCTGTACCTCCAGTGCTTTTTGAAGGATGCACTTTTGATCCAGTAGATCTGGATGAAGGGTATGTGCCTGTCATCCAGCTACTTCTAGGATGAGTCAGGAGGATTGAGAACGTAAGGCCAAAGGTAAAAAAGTCTAAAACCCTGTGAAACTTCACACATGTAGGATTTTTATCGTGGGTGCATTTTAGGTAGAAATCTACAGACTTTAAAAGCATATGTTCAATCAACTTGCTCAGCTTGTATGATGGACTTCTGTAAAACTTTTAGAAACCAATATACCCATTTTTGAATGCTACATAAAATTATAATTAGCATTGGGTCATGCTCTTTTCATGGTGCTTATTTTCTTGCTTTGTTTTTTTGTTTGTTCGTTTATTTGTTTGTTTTGTTTTGACTTGATTTAAGAGTGGTCAGTCCCTTGGCACCTCATTGCAATACCTCTGGGAATCCTTTGTTCCATTCTGCTGGTGATAGTTGCTGTGTTGGTGAAAAACAGTGAGTATCTGGTATAAATCTTCTTTGCCTTTCTGCCTAAGTAATAACTTTAGATACAAATTATGCAGTTAACACACTCTGTCCATTGTTCTGCCTATAATCAGGGAATGTGCCAGATAGCTCTCAACTGTGTTTTTTTTTTGTTTGTTTGTTTTGTTTTTTGTTTTGTTTTGTTTTGTTTTTTGCCTGACACACTGTAGTGTCCTGTTATCATGCATACCTATTCTATTAACTCGGGGGCTGTTGAGAGCTGCCTTGTTCTGTCTTATTCTTGGTATTGTTTCTTTTGAGGATTTAATGGCAGTCTGCTTTCTGAGCTTAGGTGATTGTGAATCTTACGTAAATATTCTGTGAGAAACAGCTATGCAAAAGAAATGATGATGTTCATTTTCCTCGTGTATATTAAGGAAACGGTTAAGTGAACAGTCTTCATCTGTACAGAGACATTAAATCTTGAGCTTTATTGAATTCCTTCACATGTTTAGAGAAAATCACTCCCAAGCTGTGCTAAGACGTGGCTACGTATCTGAATATTTTGCTTTCCCTTTGGTCCAATGAGAATTGTGTCATTTTTTAATGATTCTTAGTTCACATTTTTCATGCTGTGTTAAATATTCACTGAATATTTTACTTATGTATTTATTTGAAAGTTTTTTGGTGTGAAAAACTAAATAATTGGAAGTTGTGGTACATCCACTGCAATTTTATTCAGCTGTATTATTTACTTTACGTTAAAGTTACTTTGATAGAGGGAAATTCCTGTTTACATTCCTATAATGAGTTCATTGTGGTGTTAACTTTCTAAATATCAAAGTACCAGTTACACTAATTATATGTGTTATTAATCAACATGGGTTTTCTCTGTTGTCTTTAATTTCAATATTTACTCCCGGTGAGCATTTTTGGTGTTATATCTGTTACTAATTTCAGTTTTTCAGTATACTCAAGAAAAACATGAATTGCAGAAAGCTCTAAATAATCTCCATAAAGAGTACAGTACCATGCAAAATGCGAGCTACTTAATGGAAGAAATGTGGAAAAATAAGTCTATAGAGTGTGTTGCCTGCAAAGACCATCTGGCCTCCCTCAACAGGAAACAGAATAGATGCTATGGGGATGTTGTTTTAGATTGCAAGCAGCTCACAGGTAAGGAGGGGATCTTGAATAAAGAATTGCATTATTCCTTATTTCATAGAGGGGCATGGAACCCTAGAAATCACTGTTTGAATTAGGAGAATCTTATAGGTTCTAGAACTCAGTGACCATTTTGGCTTTTACTGCTCCAAGGGGATGTAACAGTAAGTCAGCAGAGCTGATAATTCAGGTTCTTTTGGTCTGTGGGCACATCTGAGTCTCCAACTTTGTTGCGAACAGAACATGGAAGTTTCCAATAAGAGTATATTTATGAAATTCTTAGGCTGAAATGGAATAGAGCATGTATATGGGTGAAATCATAAAAAAAATTATGTGTGTGATTTCCTTCTGCCTTAGTAAAGAGAGTTGGCTTATTTGTGACCATGGTGAAACTTACTGCAGCATATTTTGGAGCTTCAAAATGGTGTTCATACTTGTGTTGCTCTGTCAGTGACACAGTGATTGAGGCCAGAAAGATGAAAAGATCTAGGATTGCAAGGAAACTTTCTTACTTTGTATTATGACTGGTTAACTATAATGGACATAGTTTATTGTTCATTACTAAATATTTTTTTCAGAATTTAGAATTTACAAAGAACTTTTGCATATGATTTCACTATGCCATCATAGGGGTTGACAATCATTATTATGCAAAGACTAACAATATCTTTAAAACTGCTACATTATAAAATAAAGGTGCCAACAATTTTTTAAAATATTTCAGAGCTATGAAAAATTTTTTGTGTCATTATCTTAAAATAACTTCATCATCTGTATATGGTAGCTTATTGCTGTAGTCCCTGTCCTTAAGAGGCTGAGACAGGAGGATTATAAATTTGAGGGCAATCTAGACAGCTCAGCAAATTCCAAGCCAGTCTGAGCTACACAATGATACCTCTTCACAGGAAAACAAAGGTTGGAGATAAAGTTTGTTAGTAGAGCATGACCTTCCCCAGTCCCTCACCAAACAAAATAATCATATTGAGGTATTATTGCTATACAAACTGCACATATTTTAATGTATTCAACTTGACATATTTGGGTGTGTGGGCATACTGTTAAAAGCATCAACATAATCAGGAGAATAGACTAACTCCTTCAAAAGCTCCCTCATGTGTCTCTTATTTCTCTTAAGGTAAGAGCTTCTAACACAGACCACAGCATGACTTTAAGTGCACAGTGTGTGTGGATGAACTGGGGGCACAGTGCATTACCGCAGGTCTAGAATTCCATCATCCTTGTAACTGCCTCTGTGCAACAAGTGATTGTTTTCCATACTCCAGCTCTGGTATCTCACAAGCCTCTGCTTCTTAGTGTTGGGCTGTGTTAGAAACCTTATGTGAGTTGAGTAACAAAGTATGGTCTTAGGCCTGACTTGTTTCACTTTACACATCATCCTTGAGTTCATCCATGTCTGTCACTTAGTTGAACATCTCTCTTTTGTGGTGTATAGGTGTGAGACATGGTTTCATTTTGTAGAGAAGGCTTTCTTAGAGTCTACTTTATAGTCAGGGCTGGCAAAGAAGTCACTACTTAGCCTAGGCTGGCCTCGAACTGGTAGTGATCCTCCTGCTCTGTGGAGTGCTCAGGTTATAGAAATAAGCCATTATGCCTAGCCAGTTCACTTCCCTTTAAAGGATAAATAGTATTCCTTTGTGTGCATTTGTTACATTTTTTTCTACTGATTTATCAACAATGAACACATCATCTGCTTCTATATATTTAGTGTTATAAACAACACTTCATAGAACAAATGTGTACAAGGATATCTCAACGTTCTAAAATTTCAATTTCTTAGAGCTCTGAATTTTACTTAGTTATAGATGTGTAAGAAATACATCTCACTAATAACAGAATACTATAAAGTAAGAATTTTCACCATTCCCTTCTCTGTTGTAGGCAGACGTGTTGAAGGACACTGGTTCTGCACTGGCATAAAATGTTATTATTTCATCATGGACAATAAACGCTGGAGTGGATGTAAACAGACCTGCCAGAATTGCAGTTTATCCCTTTTGAATATAGAGGATAATGATGAATTGGTACTTTAGATTACATACTTCGTTTTTCCTAGACTCCTTCCTTAACCCTTAGATAGTGAGATACTGAGTCCAGGCAGGTTTATTGAAAGAGAAAGCGTTGTACATGGTTTGCCTGTAACGTGAGCAAAAACTGTGCAGTAAGAGTATCCTAGGCTACTCCTTCCTGCTCTAGGCTTAGGGTCAGGATACAGGATCTTTTATGAGAAGACTCACTACTAAAGAGACAGTTATGTCTTTGCAGGCTCCTCCCTTTCTCAGGAGTCTGCAAGAGAGTCCCTGAAAGAAGCATGTTTCCCTGAAAAAAAAAAAACCCTTTGGTATAGCACATGCTGTGACTGACAGTTATGTATCTCCATAGAGTGCCAACTGCACCCAGAGAGGCCACAGTTTAGGGCTTCCTCTTTGGAACCCGGAAGTGAGACTGCCTGAGATGAGTAATTGGAAGACAATAGAGAAAGTAACTGACCTCTGGGCCAGTTTGCAAAATGGAAATTATATGAGAAACATGGAAGTAAATAGTGTCAATGAAACTGTCCGTAATTATTACTTTGTACTATTTTTATGTTTTATAAAAAGATACCTAGTTTTAGAAATGAGTAATTAAAAAAAAAAAACAAAGGTACCAAGATGCTGATATTTTCTGTTTAAATTATTATTAACAAAATCTCTTCTATTATGAAGACTATATTTTTCCAGAGAAAAGGTTGATCAGTTTCAAACCTTTGTCATTTAGAATATGATGCACAATTTATACAGCAATTCAATACATGTATAAAAATTACAACATAAAATAATTGTAATGTGAAATAGTAATGTAAATTGCCATTTGACATAGTAATCATAATTAAATTTAAACCCATATTTTAACATATATTCAGGCATTTAATTAGACATCATGCCACTTGGATGTCACTTGTAAGATACTAAATTTTTCCAAATATCTTTCCCTTTCCTCCTCAATTTCTGTCACCTCCAGGTCTGAACTTGAGAACGGCTTCCTCTCTGGAGGATGAAACTTAATGCACAGCTTTTCACACAGAATTTTTCATCTTATTGAATTTGCTTTGAAGACAGGGCATTGCTTACCATATGAACACTTCCCACATGCCTCTGTAGTCTTTGGGAATGCACATTTGATTAATCTCATAGAGTGTCAGAAATTATTTAATGAACCATGTATGCAGTGTGCTTATTTTTAGGAACCACAAGCAGGAATATTGTGAGTTCAAGGCAAGCTGTGGCTACACAGTGAAACTTGGTCTAAGAAACACAGTCACAAATTATTTCATGAACCTAGTATCCCTAGACTCCTGAAGTTTTCATTTTAAATAACTTCTGCAGCTGACATCGGTTTTGACATAAATGAGCTACTAGTGGAAAATCACTTTAAAAATGAGCTTGGAGGGACTGAAGGGCTAGAGGACAGGACAGCAGAGAACTGACATAAGAATAGCCGGGACCTGCTGTGGTTGCTCTTTTCTCACCAAACAGAAGGAAATTTTATCATCAGATGAGTTTTTTTCCCCTTACAGAAGTTCCTTCAGCTCCAAATTAAGCCATACAGTTACTGGATTGGATTATCATATAACACAACAGAAAGCAAATGGCAATGGATTGGTGATGGCCCATCTAAACTGTGAGTTTCCTGAGCCCTCACACTCTAACTCTGGTGCACAGTTGGGAGGGTTGTGTGCAAAAGCTTTTCTCTCATTTCACAATGCTTTTTCTCTTGTCAATGGAGCTCTGGGGTAAGGACAAGATTCATAAGACAGTGTTTGAGCAAGTGTTAGACATGGCAGAGGAATGGTCTAGAAGCTGAGTGCCAGTGATGTAATACTGAACACAGCTCAGGATTGTATGTTCTAAGATGTGCAGAGCCCAAGCAAATCAACAGCGTAAGATCACTTGAAGTGACTGGATCATCCTGATAGATATTGTGAGTATGAATATCTGAAACATTCACATCATTTGTTTCTGTAGTTAGCTTATATAATTGTTTGTTATTTATAAATATTAGAAAATTTTTACATATATATGCATATGTATATCTACCTTCCATTTCAAGATGTCATATTGTGTAAAGTCCAAGTTTTATGTTAATTTGTAATCTGGTAGAAAACTATTCATTGATTATCTTTATTTATAATAATTCTTTTTCTTGAATATATCTCATATACATAAAATACAACATGATTACACCCTTCCCTTTGTCTCCCTAAGCTTCTTTTGCTTCTGTCCTAACATGTGCCCCTCCAACTCATGTTTTCTTACTTGATGCTGTCCACAGGAGCATGGTACAGCATCCACTGGAGGAAGGATACCTACCAGTGGCCACAGTCCCAAGAAGAACCAATCTCCCTTTTCCAGCAGCAGCCACCTAACATTAGTGATTCCTTAAGTAGTAGTGGGTAGTGCCCCATCTGTGCAGGAATTTTGTCATGTCCAGAATGCTGATTTTCACAGTGCTTTTCCCCTTCTCTGTCCTTACATTCTTTCTGATTCATCTTCCCTCTATTTTCTGAGTCTTGGTTGTGGTGTTTGGGGAAAGAGTTTATGAAGATGTCTCCTCTATGGCTGAGCACATATTCTCTTCTCCTAAGCTCTTTGACCAATTCTGCTTCTTTGCACCTACCAATACCCATTGTAAAAAGAAGCTTCTCTGACAGAGGTTGAAAGCAGCCCAGGTCTAGGTCAATATACATAAATATTAAGGGTACAATTTGACCACATGGCCACTTAGTGAAATGATAGTAGCAGATTCCATACTAGGGCCCATGACTTCCACAATAATGGACTTTTGGTTTGTATTACAATATCAAACATGACATCCTTCAACTCCAATAAGAAATCAGTTAGTTATCCTATAACTATAGGTCCACTGGACACGTATTGCCTAGAAGATCAGTATTGGGGCTTGCAGGGTCCAGTACTGGGTAAGATCTTTCAAATCTTTTCTCCCTTTGGAAGTTTGAATGTAATTAGCCCACATAATCTCATAGGGAGTGGAACTATTAGTAGGTGTGGCTTTGTTGGAGTGGGTGGGGTCTTATTGGAGGAAGTGTATCACTGTGGGAGTGGGCTTTGAGGTTTCCTATGCTCTGGATACCGCTGAGTGTGTCAGCAGACTTCCTGTAGCCTGCATATCAAGTGGTAGCCAGCACCAAGTCTGTCTGCACACTGCCATGCTCCCTACCATGATAATAATGGACTGAACCTCTGAAACTGTAAGGGAGACACCTCAATTAGATGTTTTCTTTATGAAAGTTGCTGATGTCATGGTGTCTCTTCACAGCAGTAAAAACCCTAACACACCATGACACTCCCCTAGCAACCTGCGAAGGACCTTTGACCCTTTGAAAGCTAGCCCATGGGAAGATGTTTCCTGATTGGATTGAGGTTGATTTTTCTGTGTCCTGACACCAAGTGCATGGTATCTTCAGAAATAGGGTGTTACCATGTAGTTGTAGTGGAAAATCAAGTGCACAGCAACAGCCCATGTTGTTTGGATACCTCTGTGGTATCCCTGACCAGTAATTTCTTTGGAGGTATCCCTTACCTTGCACTTTGATTTTCATTTAATAACTCATGTCTTCTGTGGATCTAACACTTTTAAAATTATATTTTGATATTTTTAAATTAAATTTTCCATAGAATATATTTTGATCAGGTTTTCCTCCCCTCTTAATACCCAGTTCCTCTCCAACTCCCTCCCTACTCACTCAATTTCATCTTATTTCTCCCTCTCTCCCCCTCAAAAAAGGAAAATAAAATCAAACTAAAGAAATCAACCAATAATACAAAAATTATCTAAAACAAACAAACAGACAAACACACAAAGGTCCCCTAACCACCAAAGAAAAAAGGAGTCTGTTTTGTGGTGGTCAACTATGAGCTTACTAACTAGTGGGTATCCATAAGGCTTTTTATACATCCTTAGTTTTGGTTGATTCATCCTTTATTCTCTCCTGTCCATTATTATCCAGTATTCATTCATATTTTATCTTTAATCCTAAGAATGCTCGCTCTGCCTTCATTTCACTTATTCATTAGTTTTTCTGATTATTGATTTTTTAAGAAATACAATTTTTTTAAAAAAAAACCCTAATAATTCTGTTTGTCCATTAATAACTTGTTAACTAGTTACATTTTAACTTACTTTTTATATCATTTAAAATAAATTTAATTTTAATTGTTTGTTGTTGTTTTGAAATAGAGATTTATGTCCTCAGGCTGGTCTTGAACTCCTGATCCTTATATTTTCATCTCTCAAATGCTAAGACTACAGGCAGGAGTGACTATCCTATATCCCTTTAAAGATATCAACTGTACTTATTTTACATGTGTTAGTTGGTAATCCTATTGTCTGCACTTTTGTGGGCTTAATGTACTGTTTCTGCTGGATTTTGTTCATTATGGAATTATCTTTGTGGTATTCAGTGAATTTTTTTTAAGCTGCTACAAAAATTATCTGAGACATCAACAGTGGTAACTTTCTCAGGAACCTTTCATTTAGTGCCTGGGAACATGGCAGGTCTGGCTCACTTTTATTTAAACGTGGTCCTGCCAGTGTGGACAGTTAGGTTCCAAATACGCAGGAAAATAACTTCCTCTTTAGTCCAAGGGAACACTCAAGCAGGTTGTCACAGAGGCGGCCAGACTGTCACCGAGGAGGCCAGAGGACAGAATACCTTACAAGATGTACTAATATGTACAAATCATACAGATTATCACTATTGTTATTAATTTTGTTTTTCCTATAGGAAGTATTATTTCATACAGGCTAGCTCTGTTCCTTTGCATCTACCTCCCAAACACTAGAATTGTTGGTGTTTGCCAATGTGAAAGGCCACAGTTAATGAATTTGTTTGTATCATACAGCACCAAACAGAGTGATATGGGCATGTGGTAATATTTATAGTGAGGTTCTAGTGGCTGAAAGCATGTCTGCATCCAGATTAAGTGATCTTTGTAGACCTTGACTACGTTACAGAACTGTTCCCTGATTATGGTATGATTACTGGGCCTAAACACGAGGCTTCTGTAAGGAAGTCCAGTGGTCAGAAGGATTCTGTGGCCACCACAAGTATTTTCTCACAAGTTCTTTCAGTGGGAAGATGAAGAAGTTTGTACACCTGCTTACAATGTCAGTTTCTAAGGAACCTAGTGAGAAACTGTGAGCTTGTGTTTCTTGGTAGAAGTCCAGGAAGGCATCACCATGGAGGTAAAGTTAAGAGCTCACGATGCAGAATATGTGCTCCATGTGTATCTTGTGAATAGTTAGTGTCTACTGGGTCTTCTCTTTGCCCATGTTCAACACACATGCTTTACTGATTGTACCATAATCATATCCTATGGCTGACTAATGTGTATACACATCCCTACTATACATTACCTGTTCTTTATATGATCCATGGGCCACTTAGTTTCATTTACCTTCCTTTTCTGTTTCTATTGTAAATCTAAATCCTCTATTTCCACCTGGCTTAAATCCAATGTTAAATGAAGGCAATCTATAGTTAAAGTTTTATTCTTTTGCCATTTCAGTCCCATGGAGTTTGGTGGATTTAATTCTCTGTCTGGTATTCTTTGACATAGATTCTTTTTAGGCTAGCCTGGTTCAAACTCACTGTATTTCCCAAACTGGCCTTGAACTCCTGATACTCCTGGATTCATTATTTGGTATTTAAATGATCATTTTCTGTAGATTCACTATTTATTTTGCCCTGTCTATTAGTAGAAAGACTGGCTGCCATGCTTTACTGATGTTTTGGGAGTCTTAGCTTTACTGAAGCCTCAGACTGTATAGGATCGGCTTTCTGCCGATAAATGAATTGAATTCCGTTTTAGTTGACCAGGGTCTTGCTCCATAGCCCAGTTTCTCCTGGTTTATAATCCTCCTCAATCAGCCTCCCCAATGCTAGGTTATAGTCATATATCATCTTTCTTTCTTTGTTTTTCTTTTGATTTTTCAAGATAGAGTTTCTCTGTGTAGTCTTGGCTGTCCTGGAACTAGATCTGTAGACCAGGCTGGCCTCAAACTCAGAGATCCACCAGCCTCTGCCTCACAAGTGCTGGGATTAAAGGCATAAGCCACCACCACCCAGCATTGTGTTTTAGTTTTTATTTAACACTTTGAATTATCTTACACAGGAAGGTAGTTGTGGATTTAGTATTTATCGTCCATCAGAGATGGCAGTTGTGTTGCACACAGGGAAGTCAGTCGATCACCATGTGTCAGTGAAGTCCCAATAGCTCTGAGGAGGGGGGAGGAAAGAGAAAAAACAAAACAGTCACAAACCCTCTTCTGTGACTATTCTACAAATGTCCCTTTCTCCTCAAAATGCATGCATATAAGACCTTGTCATGTGTGCCACATGCATTTATTTCTTCTTTTTAAACTGTCTTTATTGTAAAAAGTATCAGAGGAAAACAATTTTAGTGTAAAATTATTCCATGGAAATACTGAAAATTAATTTAACTTGCTCACAAAAAATTTAACAGTGTGAAGTGGATACGAACCTGAGTTATGATCAAAAGACCATTTTTATTTTTCATTTTATTCCATTTATTTTTGTGCATGTAATCACATGTACTGTGACATACAGGTCACAGCACAAGTGTAGTTAGAGGAGTGTTGAAACAGTCACTACTCTCCTATTGTGTGGGATCTGAGGTCTGTACTCTGGCTGACTGGTCTGATGCCAATGTCCTCCACCCACTGAGTCATGTCATTGGCCTAAGACCAATTGTATGCATTTTAGAAAATGGAAATCTTTTACTGATATACTTGTGATTAACTCCATATTCTGTACATTTTGGTCAATAAATCTTGTTTTTAAAATCTTGACCTGAATCAATATAAGGTTTGAATTTAAATAATTTCCCATTATATTTTTTTATTTAATAGTGACTTCACTGTAATGGGACCACCACATAAGACAGGAGGCAGTGCATTTTTCAGTTCAACAGGTGTAGATAATGATGACTGTGTTAGAACTCACTCCTGTATCTGTGAAAAGAAAGTGGGTAAATTATCTAATTCAGTGTGCAGTGCCTAGGAAAGTTAAAAATGGAATGTGGTCATCTTTGTTGATTTCCTGTGGTGAACTGTGACTACTTAAGGAGCAAATATTTTAACCACAGGTCGCAGTCTGCTGTGCAAATAGGGTGGTGAACTGGAAAGAGAAGAAATGTTCTTCTGAAATCTGACTTAACAGAGCAGAAGCCATTTTCCTTCCTTGTGCAACACAGCAGCTTGTGTCTGTAGAATGGATGCCTTTGGTCCAGGGCCCTAAGGAATCACTCTCTTTTTTTCCTGAATAACACACAGAACTTAATACAAAAGTCTAATAAATAGCACACATATTTCATCATCACTAGAACAAACCTTTTCAATATCCATGGCTTTGACATCACAATTAAGAACTAGGATGCAGTTGTGGTTTTCTGTTTATTTGTTAGTTAGTTGGCTACTGGTTGACACTTTTTGTCTGTGGAAGAATTTATCATCTTTAGAGTGCATTTATTTGCTGAAAAAAATAATTTCAGACTTAGTGAATAGTTTCAGACTAGTTTAAGACACTCATACAACCTTCCACAATCCATATGTATTCTCATTCTCTCTCTCTTTGATCCATTTGATGATGAGTTGAAACTCCGTAGATACAGTAATATTCATTGAGGTTAGGTGCATGTGAATGTTCAAGACTTACAATGTTTTTTTCTTTTCTTTCTTTCTTTCTTCTTTTTTTTGGTTTGTTTTTCGAGACAGGGTTTCTCAGTGTAGCTTTGTGCCTTTTCTGGAACTCACTCTGTAGTCCAGGTTGGCCTGGAACTCACAGAGATCTGCTTGTCTCTGCCTCCAAGTGCTGGGATTAAAGGCATGCTCTACCACCAACCGGTCTCTTTTCTTTTTTATTAAGAAATTTTCTATTCATTTTACATACCAATGACAGATCTCCCCATGGGGAGTCAGCAGAGCCTGATACACTCACTTGAGGCAGGTCCAAGCCCCTCCCCCTAGACCAAGGCTGTGTAAGGTGTCCCACCATAGGCAGTGGGCTCCAAAAAACCCACTCATGCCCTAGGGATGGATCCTGATCCCACTGCCAGGAGGCTTCTTAAGTAGATCAAGTTATGTAACTGTCTTGCCTATGCAGAGGTCCTAGTCCAGTCCCATAGAAGCTCCACAGCTATTGGTCCACAGCTCATGAGTTCCCAATAGTTTGGTTTGGTTAAGACTTATAACCTTATAGGTAAATGAGTTTGAGGGTAGGCTTAGGCTGCATAGTATGTTTGAGGTCATTGTGTGCTACAGAGTAAGATTCTGTCTCATGAAGCCTAATAGTAATAATGGTAATAATAATAATATTATTAATAATAATAATAATAATAATAATAATAATAATAATAATCCATCCACAAATATTTTGTAGGGACAAGCAATTTCTTTTATACCATACTAAAAACAATTAAACTCAATAAATATAGGTGATTTATTAATATGTTTTAATACATAATCCATAGTCTTATTAGTCACTTTTGTCAGTCTTCTGGATCATGTCACTGTTGATATTTCTTTGTACTCAGGATCATGCAGTGCATTCACTTGTGTTGTCCTTTAGTTCTGAAACTGTTTGACTCATGGTTGCTTGTTTGCTTCCTTCCTTCCTTCCATTCTCTCTCTCTCTCTCTCTCTCTCTCTCTCTCTGATCCTTTGTTACTTTCCTCCTCTCTTTCATTCTTTCTTTTGACAATTACACTTAATAAAATCAAGTCTTGAAGTAAGATTGTGCATGTAATAAAATGCACCCACTGTAAGTCATGAGAAATATGAGTTTTAGCAAATATGTATACCTTTGCAAGCACCGTTCTGCAAATTAGTTTTATGTCAACTTGACATAAGCTAAATTCCTGTGAGAAGAGGGAACCTCAAGTGAGAAAGTGCCTCAATAACAAACATCTGGCTGTAGGCAAACCTGTAGGGCATTTTCTTAACTAGGGACTGATGTGGGAGACCCCACGCCATTGTAGGTGATATCACCACTAGGCTGGTAGTCTTAGGTACTATAAGAAAGTAGGTTCAGCAAATTTGGGTATGCAGGCCAGTAAGCTGCACTCCTTTGTGACATATGTGTCTACCCCTGCCTGGGGTTCAGCCTCTATCAGTGAAGGGCTTGAAAGAAATTCACAGAGTAGGCAAAATACAACTTTTTTATCTGAGGGGGTAAAAGGAAAGACATTCACACACATTATTGGTAGTTTTTTCTTCTATATTCTTTATTCTGTATTCCATGATTTTTTTTTCCTCTACAGCTTACATACCCCAATAAAATGTTCCAGGCAATATAAAAATTACAATGTGGTTACTGTAGATAGACAACTTTCTCCTGTCTGCCTATTCCTGAATAACCAGTCAGAGGCTTAATATTAATTACAAACTGTTTGGCCTATTGCTCAGGCTTATTTTTAACTAGGTCTTACAACTTAAATTAACATATTTCTATTAATCTATATTTTGACATGTGTCTCATGGCAAATATTTAATATTTCATGTGTTCTAGCACATCTTGCTCCTCTGGTGGCTGGCTGGCATCTCCTTCAGCTCTGCCCTCCTTTCTCCCTGTATTCAATTTGTATTTCCAGCCTAGCCGTATTCTGCCTGGTTATAGGTCAAATCAACCTAATTTACCAACCAACGAGAACAACATATATTCACTGCATACAGAAAGACATCCTAGAGCAGTTCCCCTTTTCTGCCTAATCAAAAGGAAGGTTTTAACTTTAATAAAGAAAAATTACATATAACAAAACAGTTATCAAGCAAGAATTATAGTTGTAATATCTAGTCTATTTGTGTTTGGCAAAATTAAAGAAAATACTCTTATCATCTATTCTATTTTCATGACTCTAAAGTTTCATCTCTAATCTACCTCTTATCATAACTAAGGAAAACTACAATTATAACTATCTAGGCTTCGACTCCATCAAAGACCCCAGAGGATATTTACCCAAGTAAACAGAAAGTGCATTGCAGGTAACTTCTAAAATTTTAGATATAACAGAGACACCTGGCTGCCTGGACAGTCACCCAAAGTTCTTGTGTAAGGTTGGGACATCCATCCTCAGACTACAGGCTCATAGTATCTGGCAGACACTTCAGTGAAGCAGGAAATTTGAAGGTCTGTCCTGCCTATATTGGCAAAGTTCATCAGTTGCTTTTCTCTGTGTCTTGCAAAATGTCTGGCAGTTTCTTCTGTGAAGCAGGAACCTGAATGACCATCCCACCTTGTTCACTTTCCTATAGGTCCTGCATGTCCAGTTTATATAACAAATTGTCAAGCAGTCCAGGAAAGAGCAGTTTCTCGCCCAAATGGCTAGCTTTTGCCACATAGAAAGCAAACTCCATAAGGAGTTCTTTGATGCTCATCATCCTTTTTGAAGTAATTGGTGCTGCCAGGAGGAGACATGTCTCAATGTCCAGAAAAGTCTAAGTTCTTAAAATACTTTAAATGCCCTATTTTGTAGGTCTTTGAAGTGTTTGAAGATTACCCCATGTATCTGAAATATGTTTCTTCATATCTAGAAAACCTAACTAATATGAATATAAGTTTGACTGTTTAGATGAGTATTAATTTGTAGTTTTAACTATATATTACCTTTTTAAATGAGTTGTAGAAACATAATACCTTAAACAAGAGTAGAAATATACATATAGTATAACAAAATCGACCTTATATTTGTATCAATAAACCAAAATCCACACCATTGTAAAGTATTTTGAGATTAACAGTTATTTTTGATTAAAATAGAGTCAATAATCTACCTTTTCCTTACCATTTCTATATCATATCCCCTTTTTTCTTTAGACAGAGACTGACTATGAACATTAACCACTTATAACCAACCCCCTTTCAATGAAAACAAACATTCATAAACAATATTTGGGAATTTGGGCATAGTTGTCTATACTGCTTCCTGTTGATTAGGGACACTGGTAATCTTATGGGGATCCTGAGAAAATTTGAGATAATGGTCAAGTCCTGGGAAGATCAACTACAACCCTTGTTGATATATATATATATACCATCTGCCAAGGTTCAGGAGACCTTACTTGATCAATTCTGATCCATCTTAACCTGAAACAACTCCACAGCCTCTTGCTTCCTGTAGAAACAAAAGCAGAGCCTCTTTTCCAAAGCAATGTGTCCTTAGACCCAAATTTTAAAATCAGGACGTCTTTAAAATATATATGCTGGTTTAACTTAGTAGCTCCCACAATCAAAGGTCTCTCTTTGATTAGCTTGTTAACAGTCAAAAAATTCAAAGAAAACACAATAATATACACAATTCAGACTCTGTGTATTTTCCATCTTTACATGGCTTTTTTTATATATTACTTTATTATTTTTCAAGACTTTGTTTTTATGACTATCTATACCCATTCTCTTCTCTTTCCAAAGCCTATGTACATTTTTTGAACATACTGTGACCCATTTGGGTTTTTTTCCATCTGAATTTGTCTTCATTGGATATATGTAATCCTTTTCTGACCACTACTTTAAACTGCTAAGCACTAGGACCAAAGCAGGTGCTTTGGCGGCTGACTCTGTTCCATTCCTTTGTTCCCTGAGTGCCTACCTTCATAGTGGAGATATCAGTGGGAGCCGCATTTATTACCCCAACTCTGGAAGCAGCATTAAGTATCATGCAGCTGTGTTCTTCAGCCTGCAGCTGTGCTCTCAAGCCTGCAGACAGCAGCTGAAGAAGCTTCTTTATACCTCAGCTTGTGAGAGCCTGCGGGAGTCCACGATGGTTAGGTGAGGCCCACCATGACCAGGGGATGCAATTCTGTCCCTCGGCCTGTAATGAGAGACATGAACTAGGAAACCACTCCTGGCTCTGCTTTAGAATCTCTGTTTTTTTAAAGCTCTCTCAGGTTTTATGTAGAAATTCTTGCCAAACACCTGGGCACCAAATGTAGACAGATGACTCTATCCTGCCTGCCTGTTCCTGAGTACCCATTCAGAGGCTTAATATTAATTAGTCTTTTTTTTATATTTGTGTATGTGTATGTTTTCTGTTTCTTTTTTTGTATTTTATAATTTAATTTAATTTTACATATCAGCCACGGATTCCCTTGTCCGTCGTCATTGTCCCGTGTCCCCCTCCCCCAGCCTTCCCCCCAGTCTGTTTGGCCTTAGCTCACGCTTATGACTAGCTAGCTCTTACATCTTAACCCATTTCTATTAATCTATGTATCACCACATGGCCGGTGACTTACTAATATTCCATTTCTCTCCATCTTAAATCCAAGATTTAAAGAACATGATTTATTTTGCTAAAAACTGATGACTTTTAATTCTCAGTTCTATGTAGTGTGAGTGGGTTTCATTCTCTTTCTGTCTTTCTTTGTGAGAATCTTATCATCCCACACTAGCTTCAAACTCCTAATGTATTGAAGTGTGTCTCAAATCCCTATGTCTTAAACTGTGATTCTCCTACCTTCAACTCCAAAATACTGGAACTATAATTGTGCCCAACTATGCTGGACTGGACTTATTATTGAGGATCTCCATTTTGAATTCATTCTTTAGTCAGCTTCCTCTGTCTATTAGGGGGAAAACTGGCTACAATGTTTCCCTGATCATTTGAGATTTTTTTTTCCAACTTCTGCTAACACCTCAGCCTGAGCAGGAATCTGATTTCTGTCAGTTTTTGCAGGATGATCTTAATTATTAATAAATTATTTTTTCATTTCTGTTTTTGCTACATAGCCTAGGTTGAACTGGAACTCACAGTCATTCTGATTTAGCTTATGTACTAATTTGCTCTGTTTACTAATTTTTAAATATGTTCTTATTTTGCATTTAATTTTTTTCACAGAAGGGTAGTTATGGCTTCTAATATACCATCCTATAGAAATCATAGTTGTGTTGCATACAGGGAATTCAGTAGATTACCATGTTTCAGAGAAGAAACATTAGCTATGAGGTGGGGGAACATGAAAGGGCAAATAGCCCAAAATATTAGTTATAAGCCTTCATCTGTGCCTGTATTCCAAATCTCCCCTCTTTCCTTAAAATGCAAGCATGTTCTGTTTGCTACACATATTTGTTTATACCTAGCACATTTATTGACAAAATATAAGTGGGAAAGAAGGTTTAGCATAAAATAATTCCATGGTAATATTAAAAATCAGTTTTACCTGCTGATCAAAAATTCCAAGTGTGGAATAAGATGGGGGTTTTGGTATGATCAAGAGATCATTTGTTTTTACTGAGGTTAGAGAATAAAAATCATTTTAGTGTTGCACTTATGATTAATAGTTACATATTCTCTACACTTTGGCAAATAGAAATTTTAAAATCATGACATTTCAGTGAATGTTCAAAATTAAGTAATTGCCTATTGTTTTTGTACTTTAGTGACTTGAACACAGTGAAATTGAATCATAATACTGGAAGATGTGCATTTTTATCTAGAACAAGACTAGATAATGATAACTGTCATAAAACCTACACCTGCATCTGTGAGAAGAGACTGGATAAATTACCTGATTCACTCTTCAGCAGGAGCTAAATGTAAAATGGAGTGTGCTGACCTTCATTTGTTTTCTGTTATAATTTATGACTCCTTATGAACAAGTGTTTTGATCACAGGACTGGGTTCTCTGCGTAAACAGAGAGATGAGCTGGAAGAGGTTGAAAATATTCTCCCAAATCTGACTTGGCAGAGCAGAGGCCGTCTTTCTTCCTGGAAGACACAGAACACATCTTCTCTAGTGCATGGACACCCTTTGCCTCAAGCCCTGAAGAATCTGCTTTTTCTGTTTACTTAAACACCCATTGAACTAAATAAAGAACCCTAAAAGACAGCCTGACTATTTCATTATCAATAGGATAAATCATCTCCATTGAAAGCACAATTAAGAACTACAGTGTAGTTGTAAGCTTCAATTTCTTAGTTGCTAGTTGATTGCTGTTCTATTTTAATTTTGTGTGTTTTGTTTCATGTCGAAGTTTTCTTCATTGTTATAAACATTTCATTTGGCCATGAAATATAATTTCAAATTTGGTGAACGTTTACAAGGATAGTTCAAGGAATTATATTTTATCTAAGACATCAGTTTATCCCATCCTTCTTTAAACCATCTATGATAAGTTGAGGCCTTATAGAAATGGTGGTAATAATTGAAGTCGGCTAGATGGCTTACACTTGTAATCTAACAATTAGGAGGCTAAAACAAGATTGCTGAAAAAATTAATACAATGAGAGCCTGTGTCAAGGAACCAAATAAACCAAACCAAATTGAGCCCCAAAAGTTCCTAAGTATTTTCCAGGGACATCACTTTATCTTATACAACCATACCCAAGTAATCAAACTTAGGACATTTAGTATTGATACAGTAATTTGTTCTAATCTAGGACCATGTACTCATCTACTGATGGATAATGTCACTCTAGGTATTTCCTCCATGTTCAGGTTCACATGCATTCAGTGCTGATGTCATTTTTTATGTTCTTTAGTCTTGAATAGTTTTTTTTTTTTAATGTTTTCTGGTGGTTTGGTGGTGGTGGTGGTAGTTTTTTGTTTGTTTGTTTGTTTGTTTGTTTGTTTTCCAAGACAGGGTTTCTCTGTGTTACCCTGTCTGTCCCAGAATTCTCTCTGTACAGCAGGCTGGTCTGGCACTCAGAGATTTGCCTGCCTCTGCCACCTGAGTACTGAGATTTTATATATATAAAACAAGATTTGGCCAGCCTAAATCTTGTTATATTGACAAGATTGCCCTCTAACTCATGGAGATACGCTTACTTTTGTCCCCCAAGTGCTGGGGTTAAAGACATGCAACACCACGTCCAGATGAGAAATATGGACTTCAATAAGTACACTACTTATCCTCCATTAAATCCAAGCAGAACATTTCCATCTCCTCTCAAAGTCCTTTCTTGTCCCCAGCTGTACTCTCTTACACAGTTAGTGGGTTCTATTCCCATTAAAGCTTTGTATCTGCTTTCGTTCTGACCACCACGTTTTTAACATTAACTGACAATTTCTTCTTTTTAATAATAATATTTTTATTAATTCTTTGATAATTTCATGCCATATTTTTAAATCATATTCACTTCCTTTCATTCAATTCCTTCCAGTTCATTCCCACCTCCTACCTACTCAACTCTCTGTTTTTTATTCTCTTTTTCTTTTTAAAACCCATTGTGTCCAGTTGTATTGTTCAGCTACCTTTGGATATTGGCCCTGCCCTGGAGTTGGTTCACTGAAAATATTAACAAAATTGACAAACCTTTGGCTAAATTAACTAAAATATACTGAGAGGATCCAAATTAATAAAGTCAGAGGTGAAAAGTGAGACATTATAATGCACACCGAGGAAATCATAAGGATATACCTTAAACATCTGTATTCCATTCTTTTAAAAACTGGCTTCCCCTAAGCTTGAAGCACAGAGGGGGAAACACTTCCAAATTCTTTTTTTGATGCCAGTAAATGTTTATTGGAATCTCCTCCTGATGGAATTTTCCTTTAGTGAGTATGAAATGACCCCCCCCCCCCCGCTTCTCACTAGTTTTGGTTTGAAGTCTATTTTGTCAGATAAGAGAATAGGTACTCCTTGTTTTTTAGTTCTGTTTGCTTGAAATATCTTTTCCACTCATTCCTCCTAAGTTTGTATAAGAATTACTTTTATAATGTTTGATAAAACACCAAGATCAAGACAAATTATAGAAGAAAGGGTTTATTTTAGGCTTATGGTTCATCAAGGCTAGGTTCCATGATGTTTGAGCAGACACATGGTAGAGGAAATAACTAAGAGCTTACATCAAATCACATACAGCAAGCAGAGCAAGTTAACTAGAAATGTAGTGAAATCTTTGGAAACCTCATAGCCTGACCCCTGTGACTTGCTCCTCTAGGAAGGCCATACCTCCTAATCTCCAAACAGCCACCAACTTAGAACCAATATTCAAATACCTGAAATTCATAGGGTACATCTCATTTAAACCAACATTGGTGGTATCCACAAGTTAGCTGTATTTCTTGAAGTTCTATTAAGGAGACAAGCATAGTGGAAAGCAGAGAAAAGAGATGTGTTCAATGTGACTGTCACTGAGAACAGGAAAAAAAACAGTTCAGTGAATTCCAAGTCCATCTTTGCTGTTCCTGGAATGAGGCTTAGGTTTAAATAGAGTTCAAGAGATATGCATAAATAAACAGTACTGTTCATCATGTGGTTCCAGTTATCACTGCTGTCTTTGCTTCAGTCGCTTCATAAGAAGTTCATAGAACCCTTTGCCATATTTGTTATTTGCTGTGGGATGTCTTTCTGAATGCTGTGAATATATGTTGCTCTGACTGGTTGACAAATAAAGCTACATTGGTCTATGGCAGAGGAGGATGGAGCCAGGAGGGAAAATCCAAGAGAGATAGGAGAGAAGAAAGGAGAGAGAGCAGACACTGCTAGCCACTGCCTGAAGAATCAAGATTTAAAGTACCAGTATGCCACAAGCCATGTGGCAAGGTATAGATTTGTAAAATTGGGTTAATTTAAGATATAAGATCTAGCTAGCAAGAAGCCTGCCATGGCCAGAGTTTGAAAATAATATAATTCTGTGTATGTTTATTTGGGTGTGAGCAGCTGTGGAACCAGGAAGGACACAGGAAAACTCCCAACTCCAGTAATCTATATTAATAAAATGTAGGCATAAACTGAGTTAGACCATTACTTGCAGCTGTCGATCCAATATGGTGGCCTCTGGTCACCTGTAGCCACTGGGTCCCTGGGAAGTTAGTGACTTAGATAATAGCTGTAAGAATTAACTCTATGAATAGATTAAAATAAACAATAGCTAAGGATTCTGTGTAGTTCCAATCTATGTTTTCAATCTCTTGATTTGCGTCCCAGAAACTCAGAATTCCTTCATTCCCATATTAATCTGTCAGACCCCAAGGAATCCCTTCCTGACACATCTAAGATAGGATTTTTCCAACTCTCTCATACATTTTCTCTTATGCAATTGTTTTGTTTCCCTTTCTTAGACTGATACTTATTACAGGAAACCAAGCAGAGGATAAGAATACTATAGAAATAACACAGTATAAGGTTTCTCTTTCATATGCTGGAAGGTCCTCAAAATTTTAGTGTGCTTGGTTGAATCTTACATAACCATTATTGTAGGTTGGTAGCACCTTTGAGTTAAAACCATCCAAAGGACATTTTCTTTTGCCATCCCCACCAGTGATTCACTCTTCCAGATATCTAGTTGCCCTCATGGCTACTGACACCACCCCTCCTGTGAAAACCTATGATAAAGTTGGCTGCAGACTTTCTGGATGCTTTGCAATCTCCTGACTTACATTTTAGCTATCTTGACCTGCACTGTGGCAGGCATGCTATAGCCACACATTGTCAGAAACACAAGAACCAAAAATTAGGGAGATTTAGAAAGCCAGTTGTCCTGAAATGCATTTGAGCCATTGGGTGAAATAGACTTTTCATTATATGTGTGTGAATACATGCCAAAGGACTACATACTTATAGTTGTTATGAGTTTCAGTGGGCTTCTGAAAACAGAAGAATTAAACAGCAAATGCAGTTTCTAGAAGTAGCAATGGCCTCATAGGCAAGGTAAAGCATTTGGATCCCTCATAATCATTCTGGATTTATCATCCCTGTTGCTATAAAATTTTGTCTTACAACCTGGCAGTTTAGTATGTTGAGAAGACACCACAGTGCAAAATAAGATGATCTACGATGAAAAGCAACACACAGAAGATGGCAATCTAAAGGAAAATTTTGTGGTTCATGGTTGAAGAGTTACAGGACCCTAGGTCTCCCAGGCCTTCAAAGCTGCAGAACTCTGGTCTCTTCCTGAGATCTCTGTTTTATGTATACTGACCTGTTATTTTTAATATTTTTTTCTGCCCACCAAAAGAGGAGAATTTCTTTGAAGTGATAACATTTTAAAATTTTGTTTCTTTGAACATAAAAAATTTTTCATCCATCACCAACAGACATCATTGCTCAAGCCTGCAAACACAGAGGGTGGAGAACACTGAAGTATGTTTTACTTTAAAAGGCCCATCAGAGGAATTCTTTAGATGGAGAAGAAAAATCAATGGAAAAAATGGTTTTTATTAGCCACTTTATGTCTTGCGATCTGCAAGAATATATCATAGAGATTCAGCTGTGTATTAAAGCTATACCTTGACTGGCCAAGGGTCTGTCAAGAGACAAGCCATTTATTATGAATATTTGGTGTTATCCAGACTTTAATATTCTAGCTGTCTTCTGTTATGAAATTCTCATGTGGCCAAATATTTTCAGAGCTGCTGAACTTCTAGGTAACTTCCCTGCTGGAGCCAGAGCTTAGATAAGGTCACATAGGCAAAGACAAGCAGATGGGAGAATCATAGCTTTGTTTCTTGTGCAAATGAAGCTGAGACCATCCCCCTGACCTGAGGCCTAGTGGCTCTCCAGAGCAACTGACTGAGAACAAAAGAGGTTTTTACACACCAAGGTGAGAGAACAAGGTAGAATAACATTCCTGAGGAGTCATAGAACAACAGTCTCAGGGAAGAAAGGGGAGACATTTTTCTGTAGAAAGACACAGAACTGCTTGGTGAGAGAGAATAGAGGAAGATAGGTTCAGTAGAGGGTAAGCAGATCTCCAGAAGAGTTTTCTGAGTGCCAGGAGTAGAGAGGAGCAGAGATGGAGAAAGAGGATACAGAGGATGAAGATGAGGCTGGAAGCATAGGAATTTAGTCATTAGAAGGACTATGAGCTAGGGAACTAGATGGAACTGTAGTTATGGAAACAGGAATTCATCCCAGAGAAATAAAGTAAATGGATATAGACATAGAGCTTGGTATGTCTAGAGTTACTCCTGCCTTGAATGCCTGGTGAAGCTATAGCTGTATTGATGGAATTTTGTCTTAGAGGAATAAAGTTAACAGATATAAGAACAGAATGTACATAGATTTTTCCACTCAGATATCCTATGGCAAGTGTCGCTAAACCCCAGGACCCCTGGGTAGTCCATATTTATGTGACACATTGTGTGGTTGTGGGTGCTGTGATGTTTATTAGGAACTCTTTATGACACAGTTTGGATGTGTGTGCTATGTGTAAGGATTTGGTCCTTAATTACGTCCTTAATTACATCATCAGCCTTCACCGGCTTCCCAGCCTAAAAAGCAGGTGGACCTTCTCTGGGCTCTCTGTCCCCTCTCCTTTCTGCTCCTTCCTCCCGTCCATCCCCCTCTCTTCCTCTCCCCCTGTGTCTTTCTCTCTCTCTCTCTTTCTGTGTCTTTTTCTCTCTGTCTCTCTCTCTCCCCCCCAATAATGCTCTAAAAAGGTAACCATGGCTGTGATTCTTTTAGCTCCTCCGCCGGCATGGCCGCTGTGGGTGGCAACCAGCCACGAGGGGCAGCGCCACGGCATAATCAACATTGGTGCCGTGACTCGGATTTAAAGGGGCCTCAGGTTAAACTCAGTGGAAGAACACTTGCCTAGCATGCATAAGGGCACCCAGATTCAATCCCCAGCACCTTAAAAAAAATTAAGAGAGAAAGAAAACAGAAACAAGTTACTATTCATCTCCCCTAGGCTATGAACACAAAGCCCTGGAAGAGTTCATGATTCTGTTACAGAAGTCACTTGCTTTGGCCAAGTTTCTTGTTTAAGGTTTTGTCTGTTCTGGTCAAGATTAACTGTAATGCAGGATTAAAACCAGCTACTCTGGAGTCATGTATCTTTTTTCTAACCAGTGGCAGACCCAGAAGAAATGGGTGGCAAGCTTTCTCAAAGGTCCACCTGGTGAGATTTTGAGGTGCCCACTCAAGTGGGAAAGACCAAGGCAGAACAAGGCTTCTATTAGCAGGATTGTCAGGATAGCATTCAGGACAATAATCAGCTCGGTTAATATGGTCTAAGAACACCTGGTAACATTCATTCTCAACAAGTTCAGTTTGGTATAACCAATGCCCTAGTTCTAAACTAGGGAACCACTGCTGCCCACAGTCAGGGCAGTGGGAGTTATCGGAGAACATCTGGGCTTAGAAAGACAGCACAAGCAGTGTAACAGCAAAAGACAACAACGACACAGAGAGAAAGGCAGTAAGCAGCGACAATCAGTCCTGTGACAGGTTTCCTTAGCAACTTCTCAGTTCACAGCACTGGAGTGTTAAATCTGGCTTGCACCTCAGTGCAGTTCTTCAAGATCTTGTATTCTATTTTTCACTTAATTGCAACTCAGTCTCTGTACTCATGGACCAGTTCAGTCTAGAATACTATCAGTCACTTACTAGAAGCACAGATCACAGAATAGCTCCTTCAAATCCCAGCGTCTTAAGGAAAGCCAGACCTCTAGTCTGAACTGTTCAGCAGCAGCAGCAGTATCAGCGGGTAATGGTGTCCCACAAGGGTACTCCGCACTGCTGGTAAGGTTATTATGCCTGGTGAAGCAGAGGCGCTGACAGACGCAGTGCGTCTTCTGTTGATGCTGGCCCTTTTGCCCGATGGCTCTTTACAGTGACCTGGTGGGGTCCTTGCCAGTAGATCCAATGAAGTCAGTCTTGAAAGGACCTGTATCTGGACCCAGTCACAGAAGGAGCTGGCGTTGAGCTTGCAGGATGGTCTGGGAATGCGTCACATACAAATTCCAGCCAAATTTTAAATCATGGGACAGTCTGGATCAGCGACGACAAGGCTGTTCCTCCCGCTCCACAGCGCTGGTCTGCAGTCCCTATAGTCTGCCTACTGGCAGATCTTCCAGAAGCTGTCCTTAAGCCATCAATCAGCAGGAAAAAAAAATCAGGACATAGAGTAATATCTGTCTCTTGTTCCCCAGACCTCCCCGACTAAAACTTAAGCATCTGGAGAGCAAGGCTCCTGACCCCACAGGCAAAAGAGTCATCTGTGGCATTTAAGGTGTGCCAGGGAAAAGATAAAAGTCTGAAAACAAAATTGCCAAGTACTGGCACTCGCTGACTCCCAAAAGCTGTTGGGTCCCTGTTTTAAGTGTGGAAAAGGCCATGGGCTAGTGAATGCCCTGCCAGGCCATCGACAGCCTTGTTAAAAGTGCCACTTAGAAAGACAAAGAGTCAGCTGACTGCTCCCAGGCACCAAGATGCATGGGTACATCAAGCTAAGACCTCCAGCAGACTTAGGCTTGGCTACAGACATGGCAGAGAACACAGAACACAGCAGGGAAGCGATTCGATTCTTTCCTTCTGGACACCAGAGCCACTGACTCAGTCCTGGGAGTTTTGGGATGCCACTTCTCCTTTATTGTCAGGTACAGAGGACAGCCTTACCACCTCACCAGATTTAATTGCACTTTCAGAGTTACTTAATGAAAAAAGATTTCCACCTAAAATAAGAGCTCATTGCTTCACTCCAGATCCACTGTCTTTGTTTCTCACATGCATACAGACAGGGCCCTGATCTTTGCCTTGTCCCTAATTAAAAAAAAAAATTTCTCATGTACCACAAGCTTTTCTCTTCCCAGCTCCCTGTTCTAACACACTGTTCAGCTAATGGTACAGGACTACCACAGAACCGGAGTCCAGAGATCATCAAATAAGAAACTGTAACAGCTAAAAGGTATTTATACCCCCAGACCCAAAAGCGTCTGGGTGCTACAAAAAGACTTTAATGTAAACATCTATTACTATGAGATGCTTTTAACAATTGATCACCTGTCTCCTAGATGCTGAACCAGTAAAGGAAACAGGTGCTTTAAAATAATCTGTCTCTGATAAAGCTTAACATGTTTCAAAATCCATAGGGACAGGCCAGATCTACCTCAGATAAATGTCAACATAAAATAATAATGATTCTTTTCTCTCTCTAAGTTTTTTCTGTGTCACCAGCATCTTGTCAAACAGAAAGTTCCCAGCCACAGCCAAGAGGGATACATGTCTCCAGAGCAAATGGATGACAGACAGCATCCCACAACGCCTGTCTACCTCAGAAAGCTCCCCTTCTTCATTCCCCCCAGAGCCAACCAACATCCAAAAGTCAGCTGGAAGCAGTTTTTGAGAGAAACGACACCCCTAGTCCCATCTACCTGCTTTTTTATAATAAGGGAAAGTCTGGGATGTAAGGATTTGGTCCTTAATTATGTCCTTAATTACATCATCAGCTTTCGCCAGCTTCCCAGCCTAAAAAGCGGGTGGGCCCTCTGTGGGCATTCTGTCCCCTCTCCTTTCTGCTCCTCCCCCCCGTCCGTCCCCCTCTTTCCCTCTCCCCCCCATGTCTTTCTCTCTCTCTCTCTTTCTGTGTCTTTTTTTCTCTGTCTCTCCCCCCCAATAAGGCTCTAAAAAGGTAACCATGGCTGTGATTCTTTTAATCAGCATGCTTCTCCGCCCGCATGGCCGCCGCCACGGGCGGTGACCAGCCACGAAGGGCAGCACCGTGGCATAACCAGCACTATGTGTTATGATTTTTACTAGGAACTCCATGTGACACACAGTGCGGATGTGTATGCTGTGTTATTTTTCCTGCATTTCTGTACAGGAAGATCTCTTACCTTTTTTTCTATCTCATTGTTTTTTCTCCTTTCTAGAAATGGTTAAGGAGGGTGTTCTCACAGTGGTAAAAATCTCATGGCAATAGGTAGAAGCTAATGTAATGCCCAAATTCTGATAGTTGATGCTATTTCTATTGTAATAAACATCTTACTTGAAGAATCATTAGCTTAGAACACGACTTCACAGGCCCAAATCCCAAGAAATCTGTGAATTTCTCTTTATAGCTTATCTCTGTATTTGTCAGCCATGCTTCCCCCTGCATTTGATACACACAAATGCTACTTGGAACCTTTAAGTGGTGAAGAAGTGATACTCAAAATATCCATAGTGATTTCCAAGGCAAAGTCCAACATCTCCAAATAAGAGGACTGTCTTTTTGATCTGTCAGCTGCTAACATACAGAAAACACAAGAAAGATGTATTTTATTTGACATAGATTTCAATAGAGTTAGTTCATGCCCTTGCTATTATGAAGACAATAATGTTGGCAGCTTTATTTAGTTACATTTAGACACATATTGACATTCCAAATTCTCACTTTGGTTTTTTTTTTTTAACTGTACTTAATGATCCCAGTTGCTTCTTCTTGCTGGATATTCATAATTTCATCACCCCACACATATTTCCTATGTCAACAGCCAAACTTCCTGGTAAAAACACTGAAAGGAACTGCCTTATCTTTTATGGCCCTGGGGAGCTTCAAAACATCTTGTACATGAAAAGTCTTATTTGTAATTATTTTTACTAACAAAAACTTAGAGGTTGTTTAAAATACCAAAGAAAAATGAAAAAAAAATGTGCTTTCAGTGAAGGCAATTTAGAAGTTTGATTTAGTGTATGAGTCAAATAATTCCACTTTAATGATTGATTAAATGTTAAAATTATATACAGTACCCATTTACTACTAAATAATTGGTAGATGTTAAACTTACATGTAAATATGTGTATACATAGTCTACACACATGCATGGTATGTCTTTATGAACAGATTTTTGTTTTGTTTTGTGTTTTTATTTTTGAGACAGGATTTTGATATGTGGCTCAGTTTGGACTCAAACTCTTGATCCTCCTGCCACTATTTTCTGAGTGGCAAAATTCATTATAGACCACCATAGCTGGCATGAAAACTCATATGAGAATCACACAGTGGTATGCCAAGGGGTGCTGTAATGATGATTGGTGGTGGCTGCTCTAGAACTGCCAACAATAACTAAATACTGTACATTTTATAAAGGGTGGATATACACATGTAATCAAAAGACCTTGGTCAAGCCTTTTACTGTACATTCACTTATAGTTACCCTCAGTAATCTGTCAAGTCAATGAGTAGAAAACCTGTCACATAGATGGTCCTTTAGGAATCCAGGAATAATGGATGAAAAATAAGCACCATGTGATGCAGTTTGTAACATGACTTTATATGGCTTTTGGGAATTTTTAAATCCAAATAGGAGGTGTGTCTTTTGAAGCTGTGAGACCTGTACTGTTTGTCCACTTTTGTGTTAAATTTGCTCAAGAGCTCACCAGATATTGTGACTTTTGCACAGTGACCACAAGAGGGCATCTACAATAAATCACATAAACTCAAGGTTCAAAAATTTGGAAATGAGTCTTAATAAGTTTATTCTCAGATGCTGCAATAGGGAATATTAGTAGATTATTCATGCACATAAACTTAGCAAAATATATTAATACCTTAAAAATGAAAAGTAAATCTTGAAATCCATCTTCAGAATATAGCATATATTATAAAATGTCCATACTTCTTCCCCTTAACATCTATTATATTGCCAAATACCAGATAAAGCCTGTACCCAACAGTAGAGTAAAGGTTAAGAGTATTTGATAAAAGGCGAAAGATTTATACGGTCTGAAGAGAAACCAGCTGGATCAACAACAGAGAGGGAGAACAAGGAATAGGAGACCATGGTAAATGAAGACCACATGAGAATAGGAAGAAACAAAGTGCTAGAGAGGCCCACAGAAATCCACAAAGATACCCCCACAACAGACTGCTGGCAATGGTCGAGAGACAGTCCGAACTGACCTACTCTGGTGATGGGATGGCCAAACACCCTAATTGTCGTGCTAGAAACCTCATCCAACTACTGAGGGATCTGGATGCAGAGATCCATGACTAGGCCCCAGGTGGATCTCTGGGAGTCCAATTAGCGAGAATGAGGAGGGTTTATATGAGAGAGAATTGTTGAGACCAAGGTCAGATAAAGCACAGAGACAAATAGCCAAACAAACGGAAACACATGAAATATGAACCAATGGCTGAGGGGTCACCAACTGGATCAGGCCCTCTGAGTGGGTGAGACAGTTGATTGGCCTGATCTGTTTGGGAGGCATCCAGGCAGTGGCACCGGGTCCTGTGCTCATTGCATGAGTCGGCTGTTTGAAACCTGGGGCCTATGCAGGGTCCATTGGCTCAGCCTGGGAGGAGGGGACTGGACCTACCTGGACAGAGTCCACCAGGTTGATCTCAGTCTGTGGGGAAGGCTTTGCCCTGGAGGAGATTGGAATGGGGGGCGGGCTAGGTGGAAGGTGAGGGGGGCGGGAGGGGGGAGAACAAGGGAATCTGTGGCTGATATGTAGAACTTAATTGTATTGCAAAATAAAAATTAAAAAAAAAGAGTATTTGATAAAGCCTGTCACAGTGTTTATGCCCACAATCCCAGCACTTGGGAGGCTGAGGCAGGAGGATTATCATGAGTTTGAAAACAGCTTTAGCTAAAGAGTGATCTCCTATCTCAAAAAGCTAAAATCATGCTGGGCATTGCTGAGGGATGTCTTTCTGTAGGCTGTGTATATGTGTTGCTTCCATTGGCTAATAAATAAAGCTGCTTTGGCCTATGGTAAGGCAGGATAAGAGCCAGGTGGAAAATCCAATCAGAGACACAGGGAGAAGAAAGGCAGAGCTGGGGTAGACACCATCAGGCACCCAAGGAGCAAGATGCCAGTGGAATGGTAATGTCATGGCCATGTGGCAATATATAGATTGATAGAAATGGGTTAATTTAAGATGTAAGAGCTAGCAAGCAATAAGCCTGAGCCATAGATCAAACAGTATGTAATTAATATTAAGCCTCTGAGTGATTATTTTAAAAATGGCTGCTGCCTGGGTGGGACAGAGCAGGACCGAGAAACTTCAGTCTACATTGGGCATCCAACATGGAGCATGAATCCACAACCCTGAGATTAAGAGTCTCATGCTCTACCGACTGACTGAGCTGGCTAGAAAGGGATTATAAATACACACAGGAAAACTTCCAGCTACATTTGCCACCCAGACATAGTGGTAAGGGTTTCCACCTGAAACCTGAGAGAACTTAAAAAGAGATTCTAAAATGAAGTTAAAATCAGCTTCCTAGTTCATGTCTCTCATTTCCAGCCATGGTACAGGGATGCATTGCCTGGTCACAGTAGGCTTCAGCGGTATCATAGCAGGCTCCTGTGGTCTCTCATAGGCCAAGATACTAAGAGGGTTCTCCCAGCTGCTGTCTGCAAGCTTGGGAGCACAGCTGCAGGCTTAAAAACATAGGCATACTACATAATACCGCTTCCCAGAATTAGGGACGTAAGCATGACTACTTGGTAACAGCACCAGGTTGGAAAACAGATCAGGGCAGAGCTAGAAGCCAGGGCTGATGCTGCTTTCATACTAGTCAAGAAGTTTAACAGTTTAAAAACTCCCCTGGTCATAAAAGGAGTACAGATACACAATAAGAGAGATTGAGATGGAAAAAAAATTCTGAACAGGTTACAAGATGTTTGAAAATAAATGTAGGCTTGGAAGAGAGAAGAAAAGGTATCTCGGCAGATATATAAAGAAATAAACATCCTTAAAAGATAAAGTCTTTAAAGAGACAGGGAAAATAATGTAGAAGTCAAGCCATGTAAGGATAGAAAATATACAGACAGTCGTCTGCATTATGTATATTATTGTGTTTTCTTTGAATTTTTTGACTGTTAATGAACTAACTACAGAAAGACATTTGATTGGAAAGACTGATGAGTTAAATAAACATATAAGTTTTAAAGGTAAATTTTGACTTTAAAATTTGGGTCTAAGGATAAGTTGCTTTGGAAAAGAGGTTTTGCTTTTGTTTCCAAAGAAGATGAAAACCTGTGGATTGCTTCCAGACTAATATGGTTTGGTCAACCAAGATCCCCTGAAAGGTTTCCAGTGATAGCCATGACCCAAATGATCCAACATCCAAAACAGCTTCAATGCAACAGCTGAGACAATACAGCCTCACAGACTACTACAGCCAAGATTTAACTATAATTCTAAATTTTCTCATTATACCCATAAGATTGCCAGCATGACAAATCATCAGGAAATAGTATGGAAAGCTGTGCCCAAATTTCCAAAATATTGTTTATTAATGTTTACTTTTATTTAAAGAAGATTGATTGTAGCATGAATCTTAAATGTCTTATTAATAAAAACAAACCCAAGCCAGTTATTGGGGTGAATGCTGGAAGATCAGAGAAGCAGAACAAGCCACAGCTTCCTCACCTTGCCAGTTCCTCAGCTGATCCTGTTTCCTCAGACTGGAAGCCTCTGAGTCCTCATATCCAAATGGATCTCAGCTGAACTGCTGCTAGAAGTCTTAAAGCTTAACCAGCCAAATGGTTCTAGTTTCTGGTCTTCATGCCTTATATACCTTTCTGCTTTTTACCATCACTCCCTGGGAATAAAGGCTCACTTTCTGGGATTAAAGGCATGAGTCTCCATGCCTGGCTGTTTCGAATGTGGCCTTGAACTCACAGAGATCCAGAGGGATTTCTGCCTCTGGAATGCTAGGATTAAAGGTGTGAGTGCCACCATTTTATAGCCTCTGTATCTAGTGGCTGTCTGTTCTCTAACCCCAGATAAGTTTATTAGGTTGCATAATATTTTGGAGAACACAATACCACCACAACTGATTATAAATATAATCTCTTTCTAAAGAAGAAAAGGGAATGTAGATATGATAGGATGAAAGGGTAGATTATTGAATCTACTTTTAAAAAGCAACAACTCATTTGAAATATTTTACATTGCTATATTTTAGTTTTTGATACAAATTTAAAGTTAATTTTGTTATACTATATGTATATTTCTATTCTTGTTGAAGATATTATGTTTATGCAACTCATTTAAAACTGTAATATATAATTAAGAAATACAGATTAATAGTCATCTATAGTAATCAAATTTATAGTCATGTTAGTTATTTTTTTAGGTATATAAATGTATATTTCAGTTAGGTAGGTAATCTTCAAACACTTCAAAAACTCACAGAAGATGGCATTTTAAATGTTTGAAAAACATAGAATTTTCTAGACAGTGAGACATGTCTGCTCCTGGCAAAACCAATCTACTGCAGAAAAGATGATGGGAATCAAAGAAACTCCATATGGAGTTTGCTTTCTTTATGTCAAAATTAGCCATTTCAGCAAGAAACTGCTCTTGTCTGGACTGCTTGACAATATATTGTATAACCTGGACATGCAGAACCCACGGGAAAATGACCACTGAAGTTTGCCAAAAGAAGATGAGAAGAAATGGTTCTTAAGTTTCCTGCTTTACAGAGGCAACTGCCAGACATTCTTCAGGACACAGGGAAAAGTGACTGAAACTTTGCCAATAAGTGAGAAAATTCTTCAAATTTCCTACTTCACTAAAAAGTCTGCTAGACCTAGGCCTATAGACTGAAAATGGATGCCTCAATGTTGCAGAGGAAATTTGGGTAACTCTCCAGGCAGTCAGACGTCTCTGTCATTTCTAGAATTTTGGAAATTGCTTGCAATGCACTTCCTGTTTACTTTGGTAATGTTATATCCTCCTGGGGTCTTTGATGGAGCTGAATACTACATAGTTACAATTATAGTTTTCCTTAGTCATAATAAAAAATAAATTAGATATAAAACTTTAGAATCATAAAAATAGGATAGATGGTAGAATGTTTTCTTTAATTTTGCCAAATGCAAATTAACTATTATAACTATAATTCTTGCATGATAACTGTTTTGTTATACATAATTTTACTATGTTTAAAATGAAAACCAAGCCAGGCGGTAGTGGCGTACGCTTTTAATCCCAGCACTCAGGAGGCAGAGGCAGGTGGATATCTATGAGTTCAAGGCCAGCCTGGTCTACAGAGCAATATCCAGGAAGGATGCAAAGCTACACAGAGAAACCCTGTCTCGAAAAATCAAAAAAAAAAAAAATGAAAACCATTTTTCATTAGACAGAAAAGGGGAAATGCTGTGGGATGGACTTTCTTTAAGCTATGAATATTTGTTGCTCCCATTGGTTAATAATTAAAGCTGCTTTGGCCTACAGTAAGGCAGGATAAGAGCAAGGAGAGAAATCCAAGCAGAGACACAGGGAGAAGAGCAGAGTCAGGAAAAATACCATCCAGCCACCCAAGTAGCAAGATGCCACCAGACCGGTAACAACATGGACACATGGCAATATATAGATTAATAGAAAATGGTTAATTAAATATGTAATAGCTAGCTAGCAATAATCCTGATCCATAGACCAAACAGTTTGTAATTAATATTAAGCCTCTGAGTGATTATTTTAAAAATGACTGCTGCCCAGGCTGGACAGAGTGGGGATGAGTGGGACCAAGAAACTTCAGTCAACAGGGTGTGCTATTTTTAATTCCAGCAGTTGGGAGGCAGACACAGATGGATCTCCAAGTTTGAGGCCAGTCTGATCTACAGAGCAAGTTCCAGTTCCAGGACAACCAGGTCTACAAAAAGAAATCCTATGTTCAAAAACAACAAACAAACAAACAAACAAACAAACAAACAAAAATATACAACCAAGAAAACAATAATAATAACAATAACAACAAAAGCAAAATTTAAAAAATAAAATCTCAATGAAATAAACAAACAAAAGGAATATTTGATGTAATTATACAATTTGATAAGGATGAAAATTTAAAATAAATAATCAGTACTTTAATAGAAACATCTGATATGATGTTAATTAGAAAGCAAGGTTACAAAGCAATGTGAAACTCTTGCTGTGTTCTGTAGAGGAAAGAAAGGAGATATATTTGTGTAATTGTGTAGCAAGATTCCAAAAGCTTTTCTGTCATTTTCCCTCATTGCTCCTATTTTCTTTTCTTTTAATTTTTTATCATTTCAGTGTTCACTATTGACCTTCATCCCTTATCTACAAATAACCAACAAACAGGTGTGCAACACAAATATTAGATGTGTATTTACCCATTGAGGATGCAATTATGAGCCACCTAATATTCCTAAATTTCGGATTTTTCTCACTAAGAAATGATAATAACACCCCTACTATCCAGTTGGTAGAGAATCAGAATAATGATTTATGTCAAACAGCCATGATAGAAAGATAAAACAACCCTAACCCTCCCCCAAATGAAACTATTTAGATCATGAAGCTGGTACAGACCTATTTGACTCAGCTTCCTGAGGATGAAATGTGGGCGATAGCACCGAGAATGACTCAAGGCTGATTTCTGAAGAGCTGATCATGATGAAAGGATTCGGTTATTTTCTTTCAGTAAAACAGATAATCAACCAATAACTCACATGATACAGAATATAAAGTAAAACTTTTGTGAGAAATTATTGTAAGAATATTAGGCCTTTCAGTGGAGAGATCAGTTAAGAGCACCGGTTGCTCTTCCAGAGGACCTGGGTTTAATTCTAAGCATCCACATGGCAGCTCACACCTATCTGTAACTCAAGCTCTAGGGCTTCTGACACCATCACACAGACTTTCGTGTAGGCAAAACACTAATGAACATAAAATAAAAATTAATTATGTACTTAAAAAATATACTGAACAGCTCCTATGCAATGATATTTTTAAACCCGACCTAAGCACTATATGTTTTTAATTAATTAATTAATTTTTATGTATATAGATACTTTGCCTGCATATGTGTCAGTGTGTCACATGTGCTCAGTGCTTGTGAAGGCAGAAGAGTATGACAGACCCCTAGAACTGGAGTTATGAGCTGCCATGTAGATGTTGGGAACCCAACCCAGGTTGTTTGGAAGAGTAGTCAGTGCTCTTACCTGCTATGGTGGTTTGAATGAGAAAGGCCCCACAGAATCATATATTTGACTGCTTAGTCTCTAGGTGTTGGAACTGTTTGGAAAGATTTAGGAGGTAAGGCCATGTTGGAGGAAGTGTATCACTGGGAGTGAGCTTTGAGTTTTCAAAAGTCCATGCTATTTCCAGTTAGCTCTCTGTCTTGTACTTGTGGATAAGATGTAAATTCTCACTCTCTGCTCTAACGTCATGCTTCCTGCCATGCTCCCCACCATGATGGTCATGAACTCTAGCTCTCTGGAATCCTGAATCCTCAGTTTAAATGCTTTCTTTTATAAATACCCATGGTCATGGTATCTCATCACAGCAATAGAAAAGTAACTAAGAAAACTGCTAAACCATCCCTCCACCCTCCACAAGCACTATATTTTTAATAATCTAAAACTTTAGTGCAATTCCACATTTTCTCATGAATGTTATGGTGAACATTTGTGGGAAAACTACACCCAAAGAATACAAGTTTGAATCATTCCAAGGATTGATTATAAGAGTTAGTCACATATAATATACTACTTCTAAAAATTTTAAACCCTTTTTACTCTATAGATGAAAGGGAGAAAAGAGATGGCCCTGTAAGGGTCATCTTGCCCCTTCTGTTAAAGTTCTCTACCCTGGGTGTGGAGTATATGGTGTAAGCTCCTGAGGCTGTGGCTTTCTGTGTGGTTTAGTACAAATACCTTAAGTTACTCTAGATACTTCTTTTTCTTCTGTTGGGCTAACCTCTCAGGAAATACCTGGTCTATTTTTATGTCTTATTTTAAAGAATCAATAATACAATATTTTATAATGGCCTTCCACATCTTGATATGTTGGGGAGTTAGCATAGATAAGCCATAGGCTGTCTAGAATCCGTCAGTTATTTAACTATATGTTTTATTTTTCTATTTGTTTATGTAAACATTGAGAAAGCAATTGTCCAGTTGTTACTGGGATCTCACTCCCAAATCTGCTTATCTCTTTAGTCTTTGTGACCCCTGTTTAATGAATTCAGATGAGACAGGGTATAGGGTAGAAACAGGCAGTGTTTAATACAAAATAACATGAGGGGCTTTTAAGTGTGAGAAGAGCAATGAAGAAAGGAGTCATTTCAAAGACCACCTCACCATTCACTAAATCATGGTCAACCCGCTAAGGAGCTCTCTGCTAAATAAAAGCATGTGGAGGTCAGAGGACAACTTTCGGGAGTCAGTTTTCTCCTGCCATCATGGGTCAATGTATCAGCATCAAGTCATTAGGCTAGTGGTTCTCAACCTTTCTAATGCTGTGATCCTTTAATATAATTCTTCATGTTGTGGTGACCCCCAGTCATAAATTATTTTGTTGTTATTTAATAACTGTAATTTTGAGACCATTATGAATCATAATGTAAATATCTTATATGCAGGATATCTGTCTGGTATGCAACCCCCAAAGATGTACCAACCCACAGGCTGAGAACCACTGCTTTAGGCTGAGCCATCCTGCCCTCCCTGAAGGAATGAACTTTCCATAGAAAACCTCATTTAGTTGTATCTTTACACTGTCAAAAGAACAGAGTGAATAATTCTTAGAATCCTTGCAGAAATACACCCAAAGGACAGTGTTTAGACACTGTCCAGGAGAATGTGTCAATTACAGGAAAGGATTGGCAAATTTTCAAATGAACTGTTATCTGATAAATTGTTATTCACAGACAGATATAGAGTAAAAATGAAACTACAGAATGGGTACTATTGCTAATGGATAGATACCAAAACCCATTCAGAATATATTGGTATTTTGTTTATAGGAAACTTAACACTGATGAAAAATGTTGGCCACTACCTGTGAAATTCTTAGTGCTACCACATTAAAGACTATGTTGTGATGTAGAGGAGTTTGACAGAGGGCTAAAATTGTCTCATATCTTTTCAAAAATTCTTCTTAAAAAACTAATACTGTACATTATTCAAAATACTAAGACATCATTAGTTCTACATACTGTCACTGTAAATATTGTTGAGATAGTTTGCATGCTTTTTTGAAAATCAAATCTTCAATTTTAGTGTGTATTACACATTTATTGCATTTCTAAATCTAGACCAGGCACATTACAGCTACCAAGTGGCTATGGGTGACCAGAAGCCACCATATTGTTTAGACAGCTCTGAGTGTTGGTCTAACTCAGTTTATGTCTACACTTTATTTATTCAGATTACAATTGTGGCAAAGACTTCTATAGACATCTCATGGAAGCCTGTACTTTCTATTCTTCTGTATCTCAGCCTGTGTTGCTGTTTGCCTGATGAAGTCTCTAGGCTCTGAGGGCAGGGGGTGAGGAGATGTGGAGACAATGACACAGACTCCGGCAGGTTGCAAGCAAGCTCATTTATTTTTAGGAAAGGGTAAGCCTTATATACCCTATATCCCTCATTGTGGGGATGAGGTCTGCCTTAGTGCTCATTGCTAAGTTGATGCTTTCTGATAGGTTCTTGAATCTGCTGGTCATTTCTGGCCTCCAGGTCCCTTTTTTTCTATTTTTGCAGGATGCCTATTCATTGTGGGTGCAGTATAACACATGCTACAGCTTATCCAAAACATGCAACAGTTCTGCCTGCCTCAAGCCTTTATGGAATTTTCATAACTCCAACTTTAAGACCAGAGTTTATATGCAATCATGTATAATTTTTTGAGATAGGGTCTTACTATGTAGCTCTGGTTTTCCTGGAGCTCACTGTGTTGGCCTTAAACTCACAGAGATCCACCTGCCTTTGGCTCTGGCTCGCTGCTGCTAGGATGAAAGGCATGTGCCACAACTTCCAGCTCCAAAATCATATTTTTATTATGATTAGATTCTGTAAATTATAATTATGTGTATAATTTCTTTACTTCTTAAAGTCATAATCTATTCTTGTTTTGAATTGCTTTCAGGGTCCATAACAGTCTCCTTCTTCAGAACTACTAAGTCTTATCTTTGTGTAGGAAAGAGAAATGCCAACTGTAGAAGCCATTGATATTAGGGTTCAGAAAGCTGAACTCTTATATCCCTGGCCAGGCTACTCCTCAAAGGATGACTACAATAATAGACTTCATCCATTGACAAGATCCAAACCAATCCTCAGGCAGAACTTGGACTGTGTCAAGATGAATTCTTTATGAAGAGAATGAAGGTGGGAATGGAAAAAGTTCTTTTTTAAAAAGATTCATATATTTTTATTTTATGTGTATAAATACTTGGCCTGTGTGTATATATGTGTGTCACATGCATGATTACTGTCCTCAAATGCCAGAAAAGGGTGCCAGGCTCCTGGAATGGAGTTACAGATGTTTGTAAGCCACCATATGGGTGCTGTGAACTGAACCAAGGACTCTTCAGGAGCAGCAGATACATTCAACTAACTCTCCTGCCCCTCCTTGGTGCCTTTTAATCTGCCTACTATATAAGTTTTTCCTCCATTGTCAAGTCCTATCTGAGTCCTACCTCTGGCCCTGGGTTGAGACATGACTTTCTGAACTGCTAGAACTATTACCAGATTAATATCTAGCAGGGGCTTTCTGGTAAAGAACAAAGAATTTAGTTTCTGCTTTTTCCAGAACCAATACAATAGGCTTGTTATTCACCTGGGCAGAAAAATGCTCTTCAGGAAGCCATGAGGTTTTAGAATAGTACACAGCCTACCCAAGGATGAAGGGTGGCATAAACTGTTATTTAAAAGAAAGAAAGACAAAACCGGGCATCTACCTCCCAAGCACTAGAATTGATGGTATTTGCCACTGTGAAAGGCCACAGAGTTAATGAATTTGTTTGTATCCTACAGCACCATACAGAGTGAAATGAGCATGTGGTAATATTTATAGCGAGGTTCTAGCAGCTGAAAGGATGTCTGCATTCAGATTAAGTAATCTTTGTAGGCCTCGATTATGTTACAGAACAGTTCCCTGATTATGGTATGATTACTGGGCCTAAACATGAGGCTTCTGTAAGGAAGTCCAATGGTCAGAAGGTTTCTGTGGCCACCACAAGTATTTTCTCCAGTGGGAAGGTGCGGAAGCTTGTACACCTGCTTATAATGTCAGCTTCTAATGAACCTAGTGAGAAGCTGTGAGCTTGTGTTTCTTTGTAGAAGTCCAGGTAAAAGATGCAGAGGAAAATGGAGCCAAATACAAATCTGTACTTAGTATATGACGTTATGGACTTTGCTTTCCTAATTTACAGTATAAGAGAGCATGTGTCTGCTTTCCAGGGCCCAGGTAGGGCAAGGAATAGAAAAGAAATTTGAGTGGCAAAAAAATGTGCTGTTAGGGTTTGATTGTTCTCTTAGTTGGGGTTTCTATTGTTGTGATGAAACACTATGACCAAAAAGCAAGTTGAGGAGAAAAGTTGAGGTTTATTTGACTTACACTTCAGCATTGCTGTTCATAATCAGAAGAAGTCAGTACAAGAACTCAGGCCTGGCAGGAATCAGTAGGCAGAACCTGATGCACAGGCCATAGAGAGGTGATACTTACTGGAAGCTACCCATGGCTTGCTCAGCCTGTTTTCTTATACAACCCAGGACCATCAGCCCAAGGGTCTCACCACCTACAAAGGGCTGAGCCTTCCTAATCAATCACTAATTAAGAAATGTCCTATAGGCTTGCCTACAGCCACATCTCATTGAGGCATATTCTCAATTGAGGTTCCCACCTCTCAGATGTATCTAGTTTGTGTCAAGTTGACATAAAACTAGCCTCCACAATGGTTCTTGAAGAGATGTACATATTTTTAAACACATATTTTTCATGGCTTACAGTGGGGACATTTCTATTACATACAACTCCAAGGTCAAATTTGATATATTTAATGTCAGAGTCAAAAAAATAAAGACATCATGTCAATAACCATTTTAGAACTGAAGAACAAGGGAAAGCACTGATGATAGTGAATGTGAAGAAATATCAACAGTGATATAACTCAGAAAACTGACAATTATTAATATGAATTATTTAATACATCATATTACTAGATCAATAGTAAATTTCTGTAGTCTTATCACTTTAGAATGATGCTATTACAAAAATTGCTTAGAAAATATTTATGGACAGTTTAGTATTATTACTACGATTATCATTATTATTATGCTTCATGGGACAGAGTCTCTTTCTGTAGCCCATGATGGCCTCAAACATACTATGCAGCCTAGACTGCATTCAAACTCAAATACTTATAAGATTATAAGTCTGAGTCGTGGCATCCAGCTGGCCTCAGTGAATTACTGTATCCTTGGGTTTTCAATTTACCAGCAAATAGGTCAGACAGACAGACAGAGGGGAGAGAGAGAGAGAGAGAGAGAGAGAGAGAGAGAGAGAGAGAGAGAGAAACAGAGAAAGAGACTGAGAGATAGAGGAAGGAGAACACACATGGACTATGAATGCTTGTATGAGTTTCTTGACCTAGCTTAGCAACTATTCATTAAATCTGAAATGGTATTTTATAGAAAATAAATCCTTTCTAAACATAAATTCTTCTACCTGCAAAAAACAACAAACACTAACCAACCAATTGACAAATAGAACCCCAAAACTGCGTCGTAGTTCTTAATTGTGATGTCAAAGCAATGGAATATTGAAATGGTTTATCCTATGGATGATGACTTAGTTATATGTGCTAATTATCAGCATTCTGGATTTGATTCTATGTGTCATTAAGGAAACAAAGGATGATTCCTCAGGGCTTGGAACAAGGAGCATAAATTCTCCAGACATGAGCTGCTGTGTTTAATAGGAAGGGAGAAAGCTTCTGGTGTGTTGTTAGATTTCAGTAGAACATCGCTTCTCTTTCCAGTTCATTTCCATGTTTGCTCAGCTGACTGAGTCCTTTGGTTAAGACATTCAGTCATTAAGTAGTCACAAATCATTACAGGATACCAACAAAGATGACAAAATGTTCCATTTTTACTTTTTCTTCACACTGTACACGGAAACAGGGAATTTGTCCATTTTCTTTTCACAGACACAGGGGTGGTTTCTACCACAGTCACCGTCATGTATACCTCTAAAACTGAGATATGCACAGTCTCCATCTCTCCGTAATAGTTTCACCATTGTCAAATTACTGTAAACAAAACATACAATGGGCAGTTATTAAAATTTGAAACTTGTATTGATGTGATGTAGGCCATGATTTTAAAAACAATTTTTATTGACCAATATATACTGAATATAGAATTAATTGTGTTTTACTAAAGGTTTTTTTGTTTTCTTTAAACTCATTGAAAAAAGGTCTTAGGCCAGTGATACAGATCAGTGGATAGAAGCCATTGCCACCAAACTTGACAGTCTGAGTTCAGACTTTGGATACCACAGAGTAGAAGAAGAAAAGTGACTCCTTCAACTGCCTCTGACTACAGATGTGCTGTGACATGGGAACACACATGCATACATTCACACAAAAATACATGAGTGTAATAAAAATAAAAAATTAAAATAAAAATGTTCTCTTGATCACAATTCAATTCCGTATCTATTCCATATTGTTAATTTTCCATCTTCAAGTAAATTTAATTTTCAGTATCACTAAAATATCATTTTACACTAAAGTTTATTTCCTATGATGCTCTTTGGAATAAAGCCATTTTAAAAACAAGAAAAAAATAACTGTATGTGGCACACAAGACAGGGTTTCTTGGCTTGGGTAACACAGTGAGATTTAACCAAGCAAGGCTGATGAGATTCTGTGTAAAAGAAGATAAAACAGGGAAGGAAATCTGCCAAACTCCATGGGCTGTGATGTCAAAGAGATAAAGCTTCAACAAAAGATCATCATTTGTTGAGCCCTGTATTCAAGCAAGGTAGAAATAGTGTGTTTAGATTTACCATAGAAACAGCAAGAGAAGATAAATGAAACTAACTGGCCTCTGGGATATAGACAGAACAGGTGAGATACAGTAGGAGTGAGTATATACATTAGAGAGCCATGAGACATGATTATGGGTACAATCAATAAAGCATGTGTGTTGAACATGAGTGGAGAGGAAAAGACCCAGTAGACAGTAATTATTCACAACATCCACATGGAGTACACATTCTGCATCATGAGCTCTTTACCTCCATGGTGATGCCCATTTGGAGTTCTACACAAGAAAGACAAGTTACTCATAGCTGCTCACTAGGTCCATTAGAGCCTGACATTGAAACAGATGTCCAAGCTACTGCATCTTCCCACTAGAGAAAATGCTTCTGGTGGTGAAAGAATCTTCTCAACACCAGTTTTTTTATACTGAATCCTCAGTTCCAGCCCTAATAATCATACCATCATCAGGGCACAGTTCTGTAGCACAGTCAAGGTCTACAAAGATAAGATATTATAGCCTGCATGCAGGCATCCTCTCAGCTTTATTTATAATAGCCATTGTTATGAATTATTGCATGTGGGGTGACCCCGAAGGGTATCCCAAGTGTTCAGAGAAACATACTGGGCAGATGCAGTGGTGAGCTGGGCAGATGCATGCCATGTGGGCATGGCGGCTGTGGCAGTGGCGGTGGCAAATAATTCACAACACAGACACTGCATCCATGTGGAGAGTTTATTATAATAAAGAGGAGAAGAGAAAGATAGGAAAGAGAGACAGAGAGAAACAGAGAGAAGAAGAAGAAGAAGAAGAAGAAGAAGAAGAAGAAGAAGAAAGAGAGAGAGAGAGAGAGAGAGAGAGAGAGAGAGAGAGAGAGATCAGAGAGAGAGAGAGAGAGAAGAGAGAGAGAGACAGGTCAAAGGTACCCATCTCATGGAGTAAAAAGGTAGAAGAGAGAGCGGAAAGGGGAGGAGTATTTCCTTAGAATCAGGATCCAGGGCAGTGCCAAGGGATGGCTCAGAATATTAACATTGGTTTCCAAGGGGTGGGTCAGAATATTAACAGCCTTAAACTAGAAACAACCTAGACATCCATCAAAAGCAGAATGGATAAAGAAAATGTGGTCCATTTACACAATGGAGTACTATGGAGCTGTTAAAAACAATGACACCATGAAATTCGCCACCAGTTGAAAGGAACTAGAAAAGATCATTCTGAGTGAGATAACCCAGATGCAGAAAGATAAACATGGTATGTACTCACTTTTAGGTGAATATTAGCTATAAACTAAAGGATAACCATGTTTCAGTCCCAAGACCCAGTGAAGCTAAGTAACAATGAAGGCTTAAGTGGGTACGGGGTCAATGAATCTCATTGTGAAGGGAAAAGAGAATAGACATTGCTGGTGGAAGGGGGAGGGTTCTGGATTGGGGTGGATGGACATGAGAACCGGAGGGGTCAGGTGGGGGAAGATGGAGGAAGAGAGTACTGGGAAAGACAACTGGAATGAGGGTCATCTCTGGGATAAGCTAGAAACCTAGTGCAATGGAAACTCCCAGGAATCTATGAGGGTGACCCTAGCTAACATTCCTAACAATGGGGGAAACAGAGTCTGAACAGGCCATTTCCAGTAACCCAGCAAGACATTCAATGGAGGGATTGTGAACCTCAACACAGCTGCAAAACCTTCAATCTACAGTTTGCCCTACCTACAAAGAAATAAGGGTAAAGGTGGTGTAGAAATTATGGGAATGGACCACCAATGACTGGTCAAGCTTGAGATCCGTACCATAAGAGGTAGCCTATCCCTGACACTGCCTGGAGGACCAGGACCCAGAGGCCAGACAGCCCAGAGACCTTGGATAGAGCTGAACATTACTGACAAAAAAAGTCCATGAAATGATTCATAATCGTCTTCTATACTCATACATTGTTGCCTAGCCTAATTGCCACCAGAGAGGTCTCACCAAGCAATAGACGGAAACATGAAGAGACACACAGCCAAACCTCAGGAAGACCTTGGGGAATCCTGTAGAAGAGGGGAGGAATGATTGTGAGAGCCAGAATGGCACAAGAAAACCACAGAATCAATTAACCTGAGTTCATAGGGACTCAGAGAATGAACCAAAATCCAGGGAGCCTGCATGGGGGTGACCTATGCCCACTGCATATATGTGACAGTTGTGTAGCTTGGTTTATTTTGTGGATCTTCTAACAGTGAGAGTAGGGGCTTTCTCTGACTCTGTTACCTGCTTTGCAGACCTGTAGATGGACTTTTCTTTTTGGCTACCAGCTCCCCAACAGTGACACAGAGACTTATTATCAATTATGAAAGCTCAGCTGATAGGTTAGGTTTGTTTCTTACTAGCTCTTATAACTGAAATTAACCCATTTATATTCATCTACATGTTGCCACATGACTCATGGCTTTTCCTGTCCTCCTGCATGTCTGTTCCCTCTCTGTCTTCTGGTGACTCATTATGTCTCCTCCCGTATTCCCAGCATCCTTTGTGCCTGGGAATCTTGCCTAGCTATTGACTGTTCAGCTTCTTATTAAACTAGTAACAGTGACACATCTTCACAGTGTACAAAAAGAGGGACCTTTCTTCATACTGGGTTGCCTCATCCAGCTTCAGTAGGAGAGGAGGTGCCTAGTCTTACTGCAATTTGTTATACCATGGCTGTTTGGTATACCTTGGGAGACCTGCCCTTTCCTGAAGAGAAAAGAGGAGGAGTGGATTAGAGGGTGGGAGGAATAGGGAGGAGAGCAAGGAAGGAAGGAAGATTGTGACTGGACTGGAAAAATTAATATTAATGAACTATTTTTGATTTTCTTGAGACAGGTTTCTCTGTGTAACAGTTCTGGTTATCCTGGAACTCACATTATGGACAACGTTGGCATTGAACTCACAGAGAGCTGCCTGCTTCTGCCACCAAGTGCTGGGACTAAAAGTATGTAACACCAACCCCCAGCAATAAATTTTAAAAGTAGAAAAAAAAGACAACCCCCCAAAAGAAACCAGTATTTGTTGGTTTTTGTTTGTTTGTTTTTGAATGGTCATGTTGTAGAAGTTGGATAACAAACATTGTTTTTAAATACACACACACACACACACACACACACACACACACACACACGCCAATGTTATTTTTAGACAAATACAGAATTCCTAGGAGAGAAATTTTAATATTAGTATTTCTAAAAACATCAATAATCAGGAGGAATGGTAAGGTGTGATATGAAAATAGAGGGAGTAATTCTGAGACATAAAACATCAAATATTGATAGTACTGGCAGATAAAGAACAGGAAAGGATCATAGGTGGATTAACCAAAACTAAGGGTTTAAAAAAGCCTTATGGACACCCACTAGTTAATATGCTTGCAGAAGACCAACACAAAGTTGACTCTTTGTTCCTTTGGTGGTTTGGGGTTCTTGTGTGTGTGTGTGTGTGTGTGTGTGTGTGTGTGTGTGTGTGTGTTAATATTTTTTTTCTGATTGGGTGTTTTTTAATTTTATTTTCACTTTTGTTTTTTTTGGGGGAGAGAGAAAGAAAGACCTTGAATTTAATTGGGGAGGGAGGTGAGGAGGATGTGGAAGGTGTTTAGGGCAGGAAAGATGACCAAAATAGGTTCAATTGAAAAATGAAATTGAAAATAAAAATATAACCATTAAAAGAGTTAGAACCACAGAAGACATGAGTTATTACATGAAAATCAACATATAAAGCAAGGGATACATCCAGAGGAATTATTGGTTAGCGAGACTACAGAGGTCTTCAAACCAGCACAGCATATTGTCATTACCTTTGGTTACCCACCATAACTACATGGTAAGACCTGATTGCTGATACATCACACACTGCGATGTCAGAACACAGAGAGATAAATTTGAAATCAATCAGGAAACTTCTTTTCTTGAGCTATTTTTCAAAGGATGGGAAGGTGGTTTGCAGGCTGCTGCGGGAGAATAGATATGAATGGTCTTACCCAGCACTGAAGTCTGCATGGTTTAATACTGGCTGGCTAGGCAAGACGTGCCCAGTGGTACCATTGTTACAGGATAACTAACTGTTTTCTTATTAGAGTTGAGATCTTTGCTGCATAAGTGATATCGTGTTTGTTATTGTAATCCAAATCAATAGCCCATGATTGTGGAGTTCAATGGCCCTAGGGTGGAAACTGCTACAATCATTTTGAAAAGTGGGCATGTAGTCAAACTGTACTTTTACTACATGTGTTTACGGTCTAGACCTGGGTTACTCTGAACATTGGTCAGAGAAGCTTATTTTGCAGTAGTCATTAATCGGTACAGATCAGCAAAACTAGTCAAAGTTCAGAAGAGAAGAGTAAATGTGTTTGGTCCTACGGGGACATCTTCAACTCCCTCTGCTTCAACACCATCCCAAGATTTACGGAAAAACAGGGAAGAGAAAGTGGAAAATAAATGTAAGAGCCTGATAGGAAAAGCTCTGTGAAATCCTGCAATCTGGACATGACAAGGCTTTCCCACTCACAAACTCACAGCAGCTGTGGTCACCTATATGAGACCTGAACAAGAACAAGCCAGCCAAAATTCCAGCATAGTTGGGGAGGGGTCATTTATCTCTTAAGGAGATAGTATTATAGGTGACTGCTATTGGAAACGGGAGACACATTCTTCATTAAGGTTGTGGCCACTGGGAGGTATCCTTGCTCCAGTGGATGGTCTACAAACATCCACCAGTGGACAGCATCAACTAAGAAACATGAGTTAGATGGTTGAGAGGTCATGTAGGGGATGGTATGATCATATTTCATTCTGTATATGTATGAGATTTTTAAGAAATGGTATTAATAAAGAAAATCAATGAACAGTTTTCTACCAGGTCAGAAATGAAGAAACTTAGAGCTTATAGACTACAGCAACCTTGAAAAGTAGATATGCATATATATATATTAATGTATTTTTATATTTATAAATTAACAATTATGTAAGCTAACTACAAAACAAGTCAAGTGTATGTTTAAGATTCATTCATAATATCTTTCATGATGATCAAGTTACTTCACATAATCTTAAGCTTTGTTTTTTTTGTGTCCTCTGCATCTTAGAACATACAACCCTGAGCTGTGTTCAGTATTACATCACTAGCAGTCAGCTTCTAAACCATTCCTCTTCCCTGACTAACACTTGCTCAAACACTATCGGATGCATCTTGTCCTGACCTGTGAACTCCATAGAAAATGAGGAAAGCATTGTGGAATGCCATCCTCCCAACTGTGCACCAGTGTTAGAGGTGAGGGCTCAGGAAACTCACAGTTTAGATGGGCCATCACCCAGTCCATTGCCATTCCCCTTTGCTTCCATTATATTTTAATCCAATCCAGTATCTGTTTGTAGTAAGCTGGGACTGTAAGAACTTCTGTAAGGGAAATAACACATATTATGATAAAATGTCCATCTGTTTGGTGAGAAAAGAACAGGATAACAGGCCCCAGCTATTCTTATGTCAGTTCTCTGCTGTCCAGTCCTCTAGCCCTTCAGTCCCTCCAGGTTCATTTTTAAAGTGATTTCCCACTAGTAGCTCATTTATGTAAAAACCGATGTCAGTTACTTTACTTATTTAAAATGAAAACTTCAGTTGGCTAGAGATACTGGATTCATGAAATGATTTGTGACTGTGTTTCCCAGAGAAAATCTCACTGTGTAACCAAGGCTGATCTTTATCTCAAAATCTCACTGCCTCAGACCTCTAAATGCACATTGTCTACCTGGCTCCTTAAGCAAGTCTGACACTTTATGAAATTATTCAAATACACATTTCAGAAGACTACAGAAGCATGTGGGAAGTCTTCAACTTTAGTGAACCCCTGTCTAAAAAAACAAATTAATCCAGATGATAAGTCCAAGTCCTCTGTGAAAAGCGATGCCTTATCTTCCATGTTCCAGCAATGAAGCCATGATGTTATTCACATCCAAAAGTGAGAGAACTTGTGGAAGGGGGAGATATTCAGAAGTAATTATACTCATATGTCTTACATGTGACATACAAGTGGAATGATTACTACTAAAATTACTGAATATATTTTAGGATATGAGTTTAAATTTACCTGTTTACTGTATCAAATGGAAAATTATAACATTACTTGACATTAAAATTTATTTTATACTGTAATTATTCAGACATGTATTAAATTGGTGAAGAAATTGTGCATCATATTCTAAATGACAAAGTTTCAAGCTGATCACTCAACAATTTCTCTAGAAAAATACCCTGTATGTATTTGAAGAGATTTCTTTAGTTACAAATATAAAGTTAAAGTCAGGATCCTGGCCACTTGTTTCTTTTCAAATATTCATTTCTAAAGATAGATTTTTAATGAAACATAGGAGTATTAGGAAGTAAATATTATGGGCAGATTCAGTGAAAATCAACATGGGACTAACAGGAAAACTGTTAATTCCACAGTTCTCATATAATTTCCATTTTGCAGATTGGCCCAGAGGTCAGTTACTCTCTCTATTGTCATCCAGTTACTCATCTCAGACAATCTCACTTCTGGGTTCCGAAGAGCAAACCCTAGACTGTGGCCTCTCTGGGTGTAGTTGACACTCTATGGAGATAAATAACTGTCAGTCACATGGTGTGCTATACCAGAGGGCTAAACTTATTCAGGTAAAACATGCTTCTCTGTAGGATTCTCTTGCAGATTCCTGAGAAAGGGAGGAGATTGAAAAGACAGGACTGTCTTCTTAGTAATGAGTCTCCTCATAACTGACCCTGATCCTGAAACAAAATAGGGAGTAGGAAGGGATGGACTGGGAAACTCTTACTGCATGATTTTGCTGGCATTAAAGGAAAACCACATTCAAGTGCTCAAGGACCCTTTTTTTTTTTTTTTTTTGAAACACATGGGTTCAGTATCTCACTATCCAAGGGCTAGAGAAGGAGTCTAAAAATAAAGAAGCATGTAAGAGTCTATGGTACCAGTTCATTATCATCATCTATCTTCAAAAGAGATAAGCTGCAGTCCTGGCAGGTCTGTTTACATCCATTCCATTGTTTATTTTCCGTGGTGACATAATAACATTTCATGCCACGGCAGAACAAATGTTCTTCAACAGGATTCCCTACAATAGATAAGGCAATGGTGAAAATTCTTATTTTCTGGTATTCTGTTATTAGAACTGTAGTGATATTTTGTATATGCTCTAACATATAAAGCTTGTCTTAAGATCAGAGGGCAGAGCCAGCCAGAGTTAGCCATAGAGGCCAGGCAGTGGTAGCACACACCTTTAATCCTAGCACTCAGAAGGCAGAGGCAGACAGATCTCTGTGAGTTCAAGGCCAGTCTGGACTACATGAGATTAATCGAGTCTTCTTGAAAGAGAAGCAGAGCCAGGCAGAGGTGGTTCACACCTTTAATCCCAGTACTTGGGAGTCACATGGCTTTAATCCCAGGACAAGGAAGGTTGAGACAAAAAGTGATATGGCTGGGTAGAGAAAGGAATATAAGGTGGATGGAAACAGGACTCAGGGGATTCAGTCTGAGGATTCATGGAGACACGATCTTGCCCTTTTGGCTGAGAAGTTGGCAAGGTGAGAAGTGGCTGTGCCTTGTTTCCTCTGACCTTTCAGCATTTACCCCAATATCTGGCCCTGGGTTTTTATTATAAGACCTATTGTGATTTGTGCTACAGAAGAATGTATTTGTTACACATCTATAACTAACTAAAACCTCATGGCTCTCAAAAATTGAGACACTAGAATGCTGACAGATCCCTACACACTCATTTTCTATGTAGCACTGTTTACAATAGAGATATGGATAAAACGTAAGTGTTCATTGTGAATGAATCAATAGAGAAAATGTAGCATATACACATAAAGGAACACTATTTATCCTTGAAAGGCAAGAAATCCAACCGGGCTTGATGACTTATGCCTATAAACCCAGCAATCCATAGGCTGAGGCACAAGGTTCATCTTTAGTTTGAGGTCAGCCCAGGTTAAGCAGTGAATTCCAGGCCAGCCTTGGCTGTAAGGTGAGTTCCAAGGCAGCCTGGGCTACAGAATGAAACCATTGTCACATCTAACCTCCCCAAAGAGAAATCTTGACCTAAATGACTAACTGTATTGTAAGAGTCTCCCAGGTGACTCCTGACTGCTGCTCATTTAGTGTCAGGACTATGTGTCCTGTCATGAGCCAATTCATTACTAATGAGACAGCAGAGTCTTTGCAATAACTTCCCTTTCTCAGAAGTCTACAAGAAAGCCTGTCAGAGAAGCATGGATGAATTTGAAGTTAGAATGCGAAGTGAAACAAACCAGAGCCAGGACCATACTTTTTTATTTCACCCAGATGAGGTTTATAGCAAAGTCCAGTTCTAAGAAGCAGAGGTTTGTAAGATCTCAGGGGCCAGAGGGAGGGGAAATGAGCACTTGCTGCTCAGAGGCAGTTACATGGATGATGCAAGGCTAGCTCTGCAGTGATGCACTGTGCCCACAGTGGCCCACATGCTACTGTGCACATACAGCTGTGCTCTGGTCTATGTTAGATGCTCTTACCTTAATAGATATAAGAGACAACCAAGGAAGCTTTTGATGATGATTTCCTGTTCTCCTGCCTTCAAGGGTACACCCATATGCCCAAAGTATCAAATTTGGAAACATTAAAACGTGTGCAGTTTACATAGCTACAACCTCTCAATAAGATGTATTTGTTTGGTCTGTGCTGGGGACCCCCTTTCTCTATTAACAAACTTTTATGTCCAACCCTTACTTTTCTGAGAAGAGGTATCATCACTCTGTAGTTCAGGCTGGCTTGGAATTTGCTGGACACCTAGACTGTCCTAAAATTTGCAATTCTCCTGCCTCAGTGTTCTAATCACAAGCATTGCAGAATCATGCTGCCACTTAGAGATGATAGTTAGTTTATTCTAAAATAATAATGTAAAACACATTTGATGAATCTGGAATGCTTCAATGACTAAATTTGGGCTTTATCATTTTCTCTGTCACTTTTTTTTTAAAAAATTTACCAGTTTTAGGGGCTGGAGAGATGGCTCAGAGGTTAAGAGCACCAATTGCTCTTCCAGAGGTCCTGAGTTCAATTCCCAGCATCCACATGGTGGCTCACAACCATCTGCAATGAGATTTGGTGCCCTCTTTTGTATACATAACAAATAAATAAATCTTAAAAAAAAATTTACCAGTTTTAAAGATAATATTAGTCCTTGAATAATGAAGATTGTCAACCCCTGCTATCATGCACAGTGAGATCATGTTCAAGAGTTCTTTGTGAACATTAACTTTTGAAAAAATACTTAATAATGAATGATAAAGTGTGTCAGTTAATGTTAACCAGTCACGATGCAAGGAAAGAAAGGGTCCTCGTAACGCTTGATATTACATATCTGTGTCATTCAGTGACATAGATACACCAGTGTGGGCACCATGGAGAAGTTCCCATGTGTGCTGCAGTGAGCTTCACTATGGTCACACACAGGCCAGCTCTCTGATAGCAAGACAGAAGGAAAACAAACACACACACACACACACACACACACACACACACACACACACACACACTTGTTTTTATGACTACACCCATGTAAATGCTTTAAGTCCATTTCACCCTAAAAATTTGGTAAACACTCTCTTACTGGAAACTTCCACATTCTGTCAAAAAAAAAAGTGGGGACTCAGATTTGTCTACACATGAAAATGACCTGAATTCTCAGCTCTGCTGACTTGAGCTTTTTTTTTTTTTTTTTTTTTTTAATTTTTATTTTGCAATACAATTCAGTTCTACATATCAGCCACAGATTCCCTTGTTCTCCCCCCTCCCGCCCCCCTCACCTTCCTCCCAGCCCGCCCCCCATTCCAATCTCCTCCAGGGCAAAGCCTTCCCCACAGACTGAGATCAACCTGGTGGACTCAGTCCAGGTAGGTCCAGTCCCCTCCTCCCATGCTGAGCCAAGGGACCCTGCATAGGCCCCAGGTTTCAAACAGCCAACTCATGCAATGAGCACAGGACCCGGTCCCACTGCCTGGATGCCTCCCAAACAGATCAGGCCAATCAACTGTCTCACCCACTCAGAGGGCCTGATCCAGTTGGTGACCCCTCAGTCATTGGTTCATATTTCATGTGTTTCCGTTTGTTTGGCTATTTGTCTCTGTGCTTTATCCGACCTTGGTCTCAACAATTCTCTCTCATATAAACCCTCCTCATTCTCGCTAATTGGACTCCCAGAGATCCACCTGGGGCCTAGTCATGGATCTCTGCCTCCAGATCCATCAGTAGTTGGATGAGGTTTCTAGCACGACAATTAGGGTGTTTGGCCATCCCATCACCAGAGTAGGTCAGTTCGGATTGTCTCTCGACCATTGCCAGCAGTCTGTTGTGGGGGTATTTTTGTGGATTTCTGTGGGCCTCTCTAGCACTTTGTTTCTTCCTATTCTCATGTGGTCTTCATTTACCATGGTCTCCTATTCCTTGTTCTCCCTCTCTGTTTTTGATCCAGCTGGGATCTCCCACTCACCCAAGCTCTCTTTCCCTCGACCCTCGCCCTTCACTACCCCCACTCCTGTCCAGGCTGTTCATGTAGATCTCATTCCATTTCTCTGTCGTTGGGCGATCCCTGTGTCTTTCTTGGGGTCCTGTTTTCCAGGTAGCCTGCCTGGTGATGTGAGTAGCAGTCCAGTCATCCTTGTTCCACATCTAGTATCCTGTTATGAGTGAGTACATACCATGTTTGTCTTTCTGAGTCTGGGATACCTCACTCAGGATGATTTTTTCTAGATCCATCCATTTGTCTGCAAACCTCATGATGTCATTGTTTTTCTGTGCTGAGTAGTATTCCATTGTGTATATGTACCACATTTTGTTTATCCATTCTTCAGTTGAAGGGCATCTAGGTTGTTTCCATGTTCTGGCTATTACAAACAACGCTGATATGAACATAGCTGAACAAGTGCTCTTGTGGTGTGGTTGAGCATTCCTTGGGTATATGCCCAAGAGTGGTATAGCTGGATCTTGGGGGAGATGGATTCCCAATTTTCTAAGAAATCGCCATATTGATTTCCAAAGTGGTTGTACAAGCTTGCATTCCCACCAGCAGTGGAGGAGAGTTCCCCTAGCTCCACATCCTCTCCAGCATAAGGTGTCTTCAGTGTTTTTGATCTTAGCCATTCTGACAGGCGTAAGGTGGTATCTCAGAGTTGTTTTGATTTGCATTTCCCTGATGATTAGGGATGTTGAGCAATTCCTTAAATGTCTTTCAGCCATTTGAGTTTCCTCTGTTGAGAATTCTCTGTTTAGTTCTATAGCCCATTTCTTAATTGGACTGTTGGGCATTTTGATGTCTAATTTCTTGAGTTCCTTATATATTCTGGATATCAGTCCTCTGTCAGATGTGGGATTGGTGAAGATCTTTTCCCATTCTGTAGGCTGTCGCTTTGCTTTGTTGACCGTATCCTTTGCCCTACAAAAGCTTCTCAGTTTCAAGAGGTCCCATTGATTGATTGTTTCTCTCAGTGTCTGTGCTACTGGTGTTCTATTTAGAAAGTGGTCTCCTATGCCAATGTGTTCAAGACTACTTCCTACTTTCTCTTCTAGCAGGTTCAGAGTAGCTGGATTTATGTTGAGGTCCTTGATCCACTTGGACTTAAGTTTTGTGCACGGTGATAGATATGGATCTATTTGCAGCCTTCTACATGTTGATATCCAGTTTTGCCAGCACCATTTGTTGAAGATGCTTTCTTTTTTCCATTGTGCACTTTTGGCTTCTTTGTCAAAAATTATTTGTTCATAGGTGTGCGGATTAATATCAGGGTCTTCAATTCGATTCCATTGGTCCACATGTCGGTTTTTATGCCAGTACCAAGCTGTTTTTATTACTGTAGCTCTATAGTACAGCTTGAAGTCAGGGATCGTGATGCCTCCAGAGGTTGTTTTATTGTACAGGATTCTTTTGGCTATCCTGGGTTTTTTGTTTTTCCATATGAAGTTGAGTATTATTCTTTCCAGGTCTGTGAAGAATTGTGTTGGTATTTTGATGGGGATTGCATTGAATCTGTAGATTGCTTTTGGTAAGATTGCCATTTTTACTATGTTAGTTCTGCCTATCCATGAGCATGGGAGATCTTTCCATTTTCTGACATCTTCTTCAATTTCTTTTTTCAGGGACTTAAAGTTCTTGTCATATAGGTCCTTCACTTGCTTGGTTAGTATTACCCCAAGGTATTTTATGTCATTTGTGGCTATAGTAAAGGGTGATGTATCTCTGATTTCCTTCTCCGCTTTTTTGTCCATTGTATATAGGAGGGCTACTGATTTTTTGGAGTTGATCTTGTATCCTGCTATGTTGCTGAAGGTGTTTATAAGCTGTATCAGTTCCTTGGTGGAATCTTTGGGGTTGCTCAAGTATACTATCATGTCATCTGCAAATAGGGAAAGCTTGACTTCTTCCTTTCCAATTTGTATCCCCTTAATCTCCTTATGTTGTCTTATTGCTCTGGCTAGAACTTCAAGTACTATATTGAATAAGTATGGGGAGAGCGGACAGCCTTGCCTCGTTCCTGATTTTAGTGGAATTGCTTTGAGTTTCTCTCCATTTAATTTGATGTTGGCTGTTGGCTTGCTGTAAATTGCCTTTATTATGTTTAGGTATGTTCCCTGTATTCCTGATCGCTCCAAGACCTTTATCATGAAGGGGTGTTGGATTTTGTCAAATGCCTTTTCAGCATCTAGTGAGATGATCATGTGGTTTTTTTCTTTGAGTTTGTTTATATGGTGTATCACATTGACAGACTTTCGTATGTTGAACCATCCTTGCATCCCTGGAATGAATCCTACTTGATCATGGTGGATAATTGTTTTGATGTGGTCTTGGAGTCTGTTTGCCAGTATTTTATTGAGTATTTTTGCATCAATGTTCATGAGGGAGATCGGTCTGTAGTTCTCTTTCTTTGTTGTATCCTTGTTTGGTTTGGGAATCAGGGTAATTGTAGCCTCATAGAAGGAGTTTGGTAATGTTCCTTCTGTTTCTATTGTATGGAACAATTTAGAGAGTATTGGTATTAACTCTTCTTTGAAGATCTGGTAGAATTCTGCACTGAAACCATCTGGTCCTGGGCTTTTTTTGGTTGGGAGAGTTTTAATGACTGTTTCTATTTCGTTAGGGGTTATTGGACTATTTAAATAGTTTATCTGGTCTTGATTTAATTTAGGTATGTGGTACCTATCCAGAAAATTATCCATTTCTTTTAGGTTTTCCAGTTTTGTGGAATAGAGGTTTTTGAAGTATGACCTGATGATTCTCTGGATTTCCTCAATGTCTGTTGTTATGTCCCCCTTTTCATTTCTGATTTTGTTGATTTGGATGCTCTCTCTCTGTCTTTTGGTTAGTTTGGATAAGGGCTTGTCTATCTTGTTGATTTTCTCAAAGAACCAACTCTTTGTTTCATTAATTTTTTGTATTGTTCTCTTTGTTTCTATTTTATTGATTTCAGCTCTCACTTTGATAATTTCCTGGCATCTATTTTTCCTGGGAGACTTTGCTTCTTCCTGTTCTAGAACTTTCAGGTGTGCTGTTAAGTCACTAGTGTGAGATTTCTCCAGCTTATTTATGTGGGCGTTTAGTGCTATGAATTTCCCTCTTAGTACTGCTTTCATAGTGTCCCATAGGTTTGGATATGTGGTGTCTTCATTTTCGTTGATCTCTAGGAAGTCTTTAATTTCTTTCTTTATTTCTTCCTTAACCCATTGGTGATTCAGGTGGGTATTGTTCAGTTTCCATGAGATTGTAGGTTTTCTGTAGTTTTTGTTGTTGTTGAAATCCAACTTTAGACCATGGTGGTCTGATAGAACACAGGAGGTTATTCTAATTGTTTTGTATCTGTTTAGATTTGCTTTGTGACCAAGTATGTGGTCGATTTTAGAGAAGGTTCCATGGGGTGCTGAGAAGAAGGTATATTCTTTTTTGTTAGGATGGAATGTTCTGTAGATGTCGATTAAGTCCATTTGAGTCATGACATCAATTAAGTCCTTTATTTCTCTGTTAAGTTTCGATTTGGGGGATCTGTCCAGTGGTGAAAGTGGGGTGTTGAGGTCTCCCACTATTAATGTGTGGGGTTTTATATGTGATTTAAGCTTTAATAATGTTTCTTTTACATATGTGGGTGCCCTTGTGTTTGGGGCATAAATGTTCAGAATTGAGACTTCATCTTGGTGGATCTTTCCTGTGATGAGTATGTAATGCCCTTCTTGATCTCTTTTGATTGATTTTAGTTTGAAGTCTATTTTGCTGGATATCAGGATGGCTACACCCGCTTGTTTCTTAAGACCGTTTGATTGGAAAGTCTTTTCCCAGCCTTTTATTTTTAGGTAGTGTCTATCTTTGAATTTGAGATGTGTTTCTTGTATGCAGCAGAAAGATGGGTCCTGCTTTCGTATCCATTCTGTAAGCCTATGTCTTTTTATAGGTGAATTAAGTCCATTGATATTGAGGGATATTAATGTCCAGTGATTGTTCATTCCTGTTATTTTTTGGTGGTGATGTGTGTGTACTTTTCTTCGTTGGGGTCTACTGCTGTGGCTTTATCTATTGCCTGTGTTTTCGAGGTTGTATCTGACTTCCTTAGGTTGGAATTTTCCTTCTAGTGCTTTCTGTAGGGCTGGGTTTGTGGATAAATATTGTTTAAATCTGGCTTTGTCATGGAATGTCTTGTTCACTCCATCTATGACGATTGAAAGTTTTGCTGGGTATATTAGTCTAGGCTGACATCCATGGTCTCTTAATGTCTGCATTACATCTGTCCAGGACCTTCTGGCTTTCAAAGTCTCCATTGAGAAATCGGGTGTTATTCTGATAGGTTTGCCTTTATATGTCACTTGGCCTTTTTCCTTTGCTGCTCTTAATATTCTTTCTTTATTCTGTACGTTTAATTGTTTAATTATTATGTGGCGAGGGGACTTTTTTTGGGGGTCTAGTCTGTTTGGTGTTCTATAGGCTTCCTGTATCTTCATAGGCATTTCCTTCTTTAAGTTGGGAAAGTTTTCTTCTATGATCTTGTTGAATATATTTTCTGTGCCCTTGAGTTGGTATTCTTCTCCTTCTTCAACCCCTATTATTCTTAGGTTTGGTCTTTTCATGGTGTCCCAAATTTCTTGGACATTTTGGTTCATGACTTTGTTGACTTTAGTGTTTTCTTTGACTGATGAATCCATTTCTTCTATTGTATCTTCAACGCTAGAGATCCTCTCTTCCATCTCTTGCATTCTGTTGATTATACTTGCATCTGAAGTTCCCAATCGTTTTCTCAGATTTTCTATTTCCAGCATTCCCTCTGTTTGTGTCTTCTTCATTTTTTCTATTTCCCTTTTCAGGTCTTGGACTGTTTCCTTCATTTGTTTCATTGATTTTTCTTGATTTTCTTTCAGTATTTTATTGTTCTCTTCCAGGACTTTATTGATTTCTTCTAATTTGTTTGCCCTTTCCTCTAGTTGTTTACAGCATTCTTCACATTTTTTTGTCTTTTCCTCTACACGAGCCTCTAGCTTCTTCATGATGACATTCATAAGGCTATTTTCTTCTGCTTCTTCCAATTTCTGATGTTCAGGTCTAGGTGTTGGAGGAGGGCTAGGGCCTGGTGATGGTGTATTACTATTCATTTTGTTGTATGTGTTTCTGCCTTGACGTCTGCCCATCTCCTTGTGGTTCGTTCCTGGCCTTATTCGCACACTTGGTTCAGAGCCGACAGATTCAGGAAGTCTCTCTCTCTTGTCCAGATGGGAGCTCTCTTGTCCAAATTGGAAGTCCGGGACAGGATGGAAGCTCTTGTTCAGAAGGGAAGTCCGGGGGAGGATGGGTGCTCTCCTCTCTCTCTCTCTCTCTCTCTCTCTCTCTCTCTCTCTCTCTCCTCCAGATGGGAAATCCACGGCAAGATGGGAGCTGGGGGCCAGCCTCTAAGTCTCAAGAAGAGGCTTGGGGCTCAGGCGGATGGGCGTGGGGGCAGGGCGTGGAGACTGCAGGGTCTGCCAGGGGTCTTGGAGAAGGAGATCCTTCCCGGTGGGGCTAGAAGGGCATCTGCCCAGGGACCAGAACCTGGGGCCAAGTTGGGCAGGTCTTCCCTGGAGTTGCTGGTGCCCAGGGATGGGTTCCGGGGCAAGCTAGGGCACTCACCTGTGCTTCAGAAGGGAAGTCCTGGGCAAGATGGGAGCTGGGGGGCCTGGCCTCTAAGTCTCAGGAAGAGGCTTGGGGCTCAGGCGGATGGGCGTGGGGGCAGGGCGTGGAGACTGCAGGGTCTGCCAGGGGTCTTGGAGAAGGGGATCCTTCCCAGTGGGGCTAGAAGGGCACCTGCCCGGGGAGCAGAACCTGGGCCCAAGTTGGGCAGGTCTTCCCCAGAGTGGCTGGTGCCCAGGGATGGGGTCGGGGGCAAGCTAGGGCACTCACCTGTGCTTCAGAAGGGAAGTCCTGGGCAAGATGGGAGCTGGGGGCCGGCCTCTAAGTCTCAGGAAGAGGCTTGGGGCTCAGGCAGATGGGCGTGGGGGCAGGGCGTGGAGACTGCAGGGTCTGCCAAGGGTCTTGGAGAAGGGGATCCTTCCCGGTTGTGGTAGAAGGGCACCTGCCCGGGGACCAGAACCTGGGGCCAAGTTGGGCAGGTCTTCCCCGGAGTGGCTGGTGCCCAGGGATGGGGTCGGGGGCAAGCTAGGGCACTCACCTGTGCTTCAGAAGGGAAGTCCGGGGGAAGATGGGAGCTGGGGGCCGGCCTCTAAGTCTCAGGAAGAGGCTTGGGGCTCAGGCAGATGGGCGTGGGGGCAGGGCGTGGAGACTGCAGGGTCTGCCAGGGGTCTTGGAGAAGGGGATCCTTCCCGGTTGTGGTAGAAGGGCACCTGCCCGGGGAGCAGAACCTGGGCCCAAGTTGGGCAGGTCTTCCCCGGAGTGGCTGGTGCCCAGGGATGGGGTCGGGGGCAAGCTAGGGCACTCACCTGTGCTTCAGAAGGGAAGTCCTGGGCAAGATGGGAGCTGGGGGCCGGCCTCTAAGTCTCAGGAAGAGGCTTGGGGCTCAGGCAGATGGGCGTGGGGGCAGGGCGTGGAGACTGCAGGGTCTGCCAAGGGTCTTGGAGAAGGGGATCCTTCCCGGTTGTGGTAGAAGGGCACCTGCCCGGGGACCAGAACCTGGGGCCAAGTTGGGCAGGTCTTCCCCGGAGTGGCTGGTGCCCAGGGATGGGGTCGGGGGCAAGCTAGGGCACTCACCTCTGACTTGAGCTTTTATCCCCATGGGAGCAGTCGAAGACAGGACGGACACTGAGTTCTAGAAACTAAGATTTTCCTAATTCAAACAGGGATTTCCAGGGCTCCCGGACCCTCCATGAGACAAGGAAACCCCACCCATTAGCTCAGGGATCACCAGCATTGTTAAATGCTAACTCGACTTCAAATATTCTGGAGAAGAATCAGTACAGAATAATGCAATTCAAGATTCCCTTCTTACCTGTGTACTGTACGCAATCTAAAATGACCTTAGTTTTCCCACAGTGTCTGTTCTGTTTTCTGTTGAGGGAGTATGGTTCCTTCTGATGTTTGAGATCATCGTACTCTCTAGATTTATTTCTCAGTATTTCTTCCTTTAAGTAGTTGTCATTTTTCAGGATGTGATAATTTTGAGTGAGGTTGTTTAGAGATTTTTGCAGTTCATATTTTTCTTGACTATACTGAAAAACTAAAATTAGTAGCAGACATAACTCAAAAAATGCCCATAAGGAGTAAATATCAAATTTATGATTAGAGAAAAAAGTTTCATGTTGACAACCAACATATATCATCATTTTAATTGCTATTTTAACACGAAAAGAGTAATTCTTCAATTAACTCACTATAAAAATGGAAACAGGAATTTCTCGCTATTGGCAACTTCAGGGTAAACTACGTGAAACAGCTTAATAATATTACGGTGGAAACTCCATATGTCCTGATTAATTCATGGCTTTCACAGCACAAAACTAACAAATAAATACGTAAGTGAAATGTTCAGAGAAACCTAGCACAACATGAAAATTTGAACCAAGAAATAATAGCACAGTTATCACTGGAGCAGATGGACTACCCACAGGAGGACAGACAACAATATTCAGATATACAGCTGTGGTGGAGCCCGGCCCATCAGCGGTTTTCTCTAAGGATGTGATGGCATCAAATGAAAGATAAAGATGAAGTTCCAGACCTTCTACTTCTGTGTACAGATTCAGTCTTTTCACTTAATCATGTTCTCAATATGGGCAGGGGGAATGTCCACAAAATGACATAATTTATTTGGGAGAGCTGTTTCTTACAGCATGTATATGTCAGTTTCATAACCACCTGAGTTCCCAAAGCAGAATATCACCAACACATCTATTATCAGAAGGAACATGATCATGAGTAGGACAGGATAAGGCAGTCCAAGGCAGCCTAGTTACTGTAATGTCCAAGAGTTCAGGGGTCCAGAGAAAACAAAAAAACTTACAAATTCTCGAACACCTAGAATGTCACCTGGTGACAAAGTAATGGACAAACTGGTGTCTGTTGACATTACCTAGGCAAATGATGTATTTGAATTACTCACTGTATATCAGCCACACTGAGATTGCCATCATCAGAAGTAAGCAGAGGATCCCGAGAGCCACTGCAATGAGATGTAAGGAGATTAAACATTCCTAAAGACATCAAAATCATCACCAGGACTATTCCGTGGTCCACCACTAGCCATAACTTGGGGTATCATATGAAACAAAGGGATGGTACATCTAATGTTTTAAGTAAAATTCAAGAATACAAACCAACTCCAACACCTAAGGTTTGGGCAACATCTCTGAAGAGAAGATGAAAAGTTTGTAAACTACAGAGACTCAGGACATCTTCTCCAAGAGAAGGAAGCTGCACCCAGGCAATCTCAAGAATATCATAGCCTAAACAAGACATGCCCAACTACAACACCAGAGGACATGCCAATATGGACAGGGGAAATCTCCACACGACTCCACTCCTAGATGATGAACTTCAGGCACCTGATGACAGCTGAGAGAGAAACAAATCTCTCCTAGGGGTGACCTGAGCCCATAAGTGAATATCTAAAACAAAATGGTCACCTCTAAAACACATGCATGTAAACAATGCTAAATGGAATCACAGATTGCCTTTATAAACACATGCAAACATGTAACTAATAATTAAATGAAAAGGAAACAATACAGACAAGACATTAAAGGAGGAGGATTAGAAGGTACTTGAAGGGTAACAGGGTTAAGGGGGAACAAGATAGGATAATAATGGATTAAAGATGATCAGTAAATTATATGCTTATACAAAAGTCATAATGAAGCCCATTATTTTATATAATTAATAAATTATAATAAACCATGAAAAGAAAACTTTAAGCTTTAAATTTCTGAATGACATACACTCATCTGTTTATAGCCTATGCATAGAAGCAGTTCTTTAGGACTTCAGAAAATTTTTGCCCCTTCAGCCTTGAACTCTCAGTCATTTTGACTCAGCCTCACAGGCAGCTGGAATGACAGTCTCAAGCTGCCTCATCCAGGTGCACACAGTTTCAAAAGTTCATCTTACAAAGCACTGAGACATAAGCAAGATGCATGTAGGAAATTCCAAACTGTAATTAGCAGTCCACAAATACATTTCAACTCAGTATGAAGAGGAAGGAAAGATCAAACAATGGGCTTGAGAAACTGGGAGCCACTAGGAATATTCTGAACTCTATAAGGGTCTATCCTTGAAGACTTCCTAGGAGTCAGATCTTTTCTTGTCTAGCAATTCTGTTTTTCTCAAGAAAATAAGATATTTATCCTTGTGATTTGAAGTCTTGCATTCTAGGGTCCCACATCTCATTATCACCACACTAATGTAGCAAAAGTGTTCAGTTTAGAGTTTAAATATAACAATATTTGAAGGGCAATAGAAATAGAGAGTCAAGGATTTATACCTCCCCTTCTAACCTGACTGTTGTTGCTGATGATTGGCATTTAAATTTGATGGAACACTTGGCATACCTTGTTTTAGTAGAGCTTTGTTTTTATCACATACTTTTCATTTCTTTAAGATTTCCGTTAGAAAATCAGTGTTTCTTTAGATGGTAGTTTCTCTTTTCTTACGGCCTCATATTTTTAACCATATTTTGATAAAAACAACTGAATCTTCGTTTCTCAGATTTATAAAAATGTATTTAAGGCAGGCAAGGTGGCCCACAACTGTAATCCCAGAACTTCAGAGGCCGAGCCAAGAGAATCGAAGATTCTAGGCCACCCTTTGCTACATAGCACAGTCAAGATTAGTTGTGGCTACTTGAGACTCTGGCTCAAAATAACAACAACAATAAAACAAAAAACAAAACAAACAAAAAACAAAAAAACAAACAAACAACAATTTTAAAATAAACTAACACAAAGCAAAGTAAATTATTGACTTTTCCAAGTCTCATGGGCTATTTTTAAACAAGTTTTAACTCTTCACTTCTTTCCCCTGTGATCACCTACTACCAGTTGACCATCAGCAGTAAACCTAGGACCATCTTCAACGTCTGGTGTGTACAGTGAGTTGGAGGGGAGCATTCACCTTTGTGTCCAACCTTTCTGGGACCTTGAGTCTCTTCAGGCCTGATTGGATTCTGTGACTCCAAGGAAGACTCAAAAACTCTTGAGTTTAAATAAATCACCTTCTGATTGCTCATCTTGGAAAGAAGCAATGAGGTTTAAATTAAAACCTTGCCTTGGGATGATATCTAGGTAAAGAAAAAATTAAAATGTTCAAGTTTATAATATTCTAGAATTTGATGCTGCGGTAGGGTAGAAGTTTATTAACTCCTTTAAAGATCTGAACTCTCCAAAGAGTATGGACAGTAGCTGACTTCCACAAGATATGAAAAACCTTTTTAACTAGTGGTCACATCAATGGTTGTTAAGAGGTATGGGAAAACAGTTTGAATTGCCAAATAAAGGATTGGGTAGTGACATGGCCGTAAGAATACTTGACAAAACTGGTGCCAGCTTAGTAACTGACATGACTTAAAACTATTATTAGTATGTCAAAAATTCAAAACTTGCTTAAAACTAAATCTCTTTGCTTTTAAAGCATTTTTAAATGTTGTGATACACACATTGATATAAAATGATCTTGTTGTCTTTTGACCACATTTACAAAGTGTATGCCAGAAACAATGTCCAAAGGATTATATGAAAGGAATACTACAGGAAATTAAAATTCCAGATTCCAGATGTGATAACAAAAGTCTCCTGAGTAAAAGCCAAAACACCTGTATTCATAATCACAAATGATCCCATGGACATGAACATTCCACACAGAACAGTATAGTGTATGATGTTACTCAAGGACCCTATATAAAAATAAAATTTCTACAGTGGTACATGCCTTTTGTCCCAACACTCAGGAGTCAGAGGCAGGAGGGTCTTTAAGGCCAGAACATCTAATTATCAAACTTCCAAATAGCCAGAACTACAGAGAGGAATTCTGTCTCAAAAAAAAAAATAGAAAAAAACATAAAAATTTGTCACTAAGCATCATAAATACTCATAAATTATTCATTCTTAGGATACAAATTATTAAATCATAATTACTTATGATTTACCTTGCTTATTCCATTAAATATTATTTAAAGGAACAACAAATAAACAGGTAATATTAAAAAATTGTTGATGGACTCAATTCATTTCTAGTACATCTAACACATTTTAATTGATGAAATTTTCTAAACTCATTTACAATTTCCTTAATTCTCTAAAAATAAAATGATTTCCTATTGTAAAATTCTGCAAAGTGCATAAGAAAGTAAATAAACCACTTGAACTAATTACAAAGTAATTAATTCTACTGATCACTCTTTTAGATCACACACAACAAAAATCATAATACATAAGAGAAGATACCTTTCTTGAAGCTTAACTCAAATGTTTACAGGCAGACTTAACACAGTTCTAATATTATCAATTGTCCTTCCTATATATGTTATGTGACTTTTGTGCAGGCCAATTGTAATTGAATGGGATTTCTCTCGAATAAGTAAATCATATGATAGAGATGTCTGAAGGAATCGAAGTAGCTGTTACCTATTCCCCCGTCAGGTGGTGATGTAGGTGGAGGGAACCGAGGATGAGGAACAAGTTGTTCTTTACAGCTCTGTATCCCCTCAGAGGCTCCAAATGAAACGCAGAAGAGTGTGTCTTCTGCAAGATACTTCAGCTCTTAAAGTTCTGCCCCTCCGTTTTACCAAAGTGAAAAGAGGAAGTTGTATGTTGAGAGCTGATACTGAAAGATAGGAAACATGAACTATGCGTTCCTGCATATGAAATGATCCCCACTTCACATGCAGCAGAATCATGTTTGTAATCAGTATTTGATGACTCAAAGGATAAAGAAAAATACATTTTGAGAAAACACTGCCAATATCTTCAGCTAAAATGTAATTTAATTAAAAGAAGCCATTGGTAAGAAGAGATGACTGAAACAGCTCTATATAAATAGGAGGGTGAAAGAACAAATGGGATGAGTAAGTTCTTCAGTTCCAACTTTTAATAATTTTCAGGAATTTTGTCATACATTAGTATTGCAGAGGAAATATTTTGTTTTTTGAATTGTGTATATTGAAAGAAAATGTATATTAGGAATGTCATAAGGTAGTCACATTCCTGTTGTGATTTTTTTTTTGTGTGTGTGTATTGAGCTACCTTTTAATCCACATAAAATGTTTCAATGAAAGTTGATGTCTTTCCACATTAGGTGGCTTCATTGCTGTCATTTCTATGAGGCTGGGCAATCAAACCCAAAATCTTGCGCTTGCCCTTTAAGAAGAGATGGACCATGAGCTACATGCTCATCCTTTGAGGGTTCGTTTGTTTGTTTGTTTGTTTGTTTGTTTGTTTGGTTAGTTTGGCTTTTTGGTTTTGTTTCAGACAGGGTCATGTTTTATAACTAATAGTGGCTTGAAACTCACTATGTAGCCCAGGCTGAATTCAAACTCACTGTTCTGTCTCATCATCCTCAGTTCTATGTTACAGATGTACATTATTGAAACATTTTACACTCTGTGTGTGTGTGAGTGTGTGTGTGTGTGTGTGTGTGTGTGTGTTGTGTATAATGGCTTCAATGTGGCTTATATAAACAAAAACTTACATGCAGCAAAGCATGGCAACATACTTCTGCAATCTCAGAAAGCAGGGGCAGGAGAATACTCCAAAGTACAAGGACAGCTTGGTCTACTACCTATTGAATTCCAGACTACCTAGAGATATTAAGTGAGACCTTGTCTATAAAACACCTCTCCCCTCTGACAGCAGGTGTCAAAAGGCAAGTCCATCCATTCCGTTCATTGTTCTACACATGCCTATCTGCACTCTCCTCCTTCACTTGGTGTCATGAGTTGGTAAATGTTAGTCCTCAGCCCAAATGATGACACCTGACCATGACATTTCCAACCTTAATTTTCAACCATAAGTCTGAACTCAAACAAGGCTCTTTTTGTTATAAGTTACCCAGCCTATTGCTCTGTTATAGCAACTTAAATGAACCAGCCTGCAGAGTGAGCTAGGATCTCCATCCCATCATGTCACCGTGTGGTGGTTAATGTTACTGACTTGACAGGAACAAGCACAGACAAGCCTTGGACATACCTGTCAGAGATTATCTAGGTTAGATTGTGCCTGAACAAGACAGTGAGGGATTATCTTTGCTAGGTAAATTGAGGTGAGAAGATCCATCCACTGTATCTGGTGCCATTTTCCTAAGCTGGGATCCCAGACTGTATAAATGAAGAGAGCAAGCTGAATACAAATGCCCATTAATCACTCTCTGTTTCTTTCTACTGATGAAATGTGACCAGCTACCTCAAGTTCCAACTATAGTGACTTCCCTTCCATGAAGGACTATGAGCTAAAATAAACACTTCATTCCCTATGCTGGTTTGTCTATGTTTTTCATTACACAAAAACTTGAGACACTGGGAGGGCAGGTGTTTTGTTTTGTTTTGTTTTGTTTTAGAATAAAGACTATAAGTGAAACTGAGGTCCTGGGAAATCCACAGCAATGAGAAACTGCTGTTCCAGAAAACACCAGGTCTGGGAGTCAAATCAAACTGTTCACAGGAGGGTTAATGCTGTTGAGACATTTTTCTGAATTCCATCCTTGATGGGAGGCTGTTGTCCTCACATTGAGCAAGTGCAGAGACATGTGCATGTCTGAGTGTTGTTTGTCCCCTCTCACTCAAAGTCTTAGTACATGCTCCAAATCCTTTCCTTCCTGTCTGTGACAGCAGAGTGGACGACAGATATGATGCCAACAGTGTGCACGACAGACAAGGACAATAAAGTGAACAGAAACTAAATACAAGGTGGAGACAGAATCATAACAATTTTTCAGCTTTAGAAAGAGAATCTTAGCAGTAACTGGAGTGCCAAATAAAGCAGCAGCTGAAAGTTCTGTCTTCTGTTTATTAAAAAGCTCCAAGCTTTTGATGAAGAAAAGTCTTCAAATGAAGATGATTAGATTAGAAGATAGAGTCTCTTCATAATTAATTGATTGACACACTGCAGTTCTTTGAGCAAAGTGCAGGAAAAAAAATGGGGGGGGGAGTGTGAAACTCATCACAACCAGCTAAAAAACAGAAAGGTGAGAAATCTGAAAAATGTCTTTCATTCTCTTTAATCTTTTCTTCTAATTTCACTCTTGTGCAAAACAGCACAACAGATAAACATAATTATATATTCCAATATATACTGATGTCTCGGGCTCCTTACTGCATGAGCCGCTTTTATTTGGGAAACCACATCATGTGCCCACTCACATGTGCTAAGACAGCTACCAGGAAGCTGTGTACATCAGTGTAGTCACACCCTCAGTCCTCAGCAGTGGCTTTATCATTTCACATCTGCAAGCTGCTCTTCCTGCCCAAGGTGAGGAATAGCTAACAGCCCATGGAGAAGCTTGGTTTGAACCGCTTCACTGGGAGTAACTGCCATTCTGACCTCATGGTAATTCTCTTCATATGTCAAATGTTAACAACACTAAACATCACAGTTCTTAAAGCAAAAAAAGAAAAAAGAAAAAAAAACCCTCTAGTTTGAGATTTCCTGTGCTCATAACCACCCCATGTGTCCTGGCATTTATCACAGTTGTTCTAATACTCGGCATTATCGTGACTATCCAAACAGTGCCAGAAGCACTGAGAGGAAACAACCAAACAACCAAACAAAACAAATGTACAAACAAACAAACAAAAATAACAACGTTTTGGGAACTCAGTAAAAGTAATTAAAGGGCCCCCAAAAGGCTTCAGATGGATATCTGGGCACTTCCATATTGTGAAATAAAATCCATGACTAAACTTTTTGCCTCTTCAGTCTCTGTTCACTCACTATATCATAGTTCAGAGAAGAGACTCTAAGTAGCTCTCCAATTCTACTAAGTCCTCTGTGGAGTGCGCAGGTTGAACCCATCCTTCTCAGAGCATCCTTTCTTCTAAATTTATTTATTTTTCCTGATACATGGTCTGAAATAGTACAGGAAGACCTAGAACTGACTACGTAGCTGAGACAGGCCTGGACTGGTGATTCTCCTCTCTCCAATTTGTGAGTTCTGGGATTACAGTGTAAGCCACTGGTTCCAGCCCTCACATCATGCTGTTACTTTGTGTATTTTTTTTATTTTGTTGAGATGTTTTATCCTAGCTTGTTATCCAGTAAGCCTAAGAATTCAGCTATTGAAACAATTGAAAGGATTTGTGGTTCAGCTTATACCTTAGCCCTTTATAACAACTCTCATATATTTTAAGTAAAGACACAAGTTTCTAATAGTTGATATGCAAATAATATTAGCTATTGTTCATATTCCTGATAAAAATATTCACATAGTAGACTAGAGAATTGCCTATGCAGGTAAGGGCACTGGCTGCTCTTCCTGAAGACCCAATTTTGATTCCCAGCACCCACACAGGGCCTAAGAATTATCTGTATATCCATTCCAGGGTTTCTTCTCTCATCTCCAGGATTACCAAGCTCAGATCTGGTACACAGACATACATGCAGGCAAAACATCCATACATATAAAACAGAAAAAAAAATTAAAACTGTTCACATACAGACCAGCTTGGCCCTGATGAAATACTTCCCTGCCCTCTTCACTGTACACAGAGGCCAGACCCGGAACGTTAGAAGAAAACCAAGTGAGTAAGAGATTACGGGAGAGCCTGGTGAACACACCGTTTTCACCAGTCCTTCTCGCTGTTCTCTGTGGTTGCACTGGGTGCACAGTGGTAATACGCTCAAGACTAAATGTGAGAAGATATGCTTGGGAGCATAGTGAAGAAACATCCTAAGAGATCTACTGAAAATCCAAACAAAAATCCTGAAGATAATGAGTAATTTGCCAAGGTGGAATCATAGGAGGCTGGTTGAAAAGAAGAACATTAATTTTAGTTTTATAAATTAGCAGATAACATCAAAAACTTAAGTGATAAAATATCATTAAAATTATCAGTATTTGTAAGTCATATGTCAAAATACTGGGAGAAATGAAGAACTAATCGAACACTGAGTGAAAACATAGCCATGAGTTCAAACAGTTCCTTAGGATAAGGATACTAGCTACCATGCTATCTATTCAGTGAATTCCCCTGATGCATGGTTGAAGGGATTTTGAGAGAGTGAAGGAAGATGGAATAACCAAGACAGACTGACAAACACTGAACACGGAGGACAGGTGCATTCCCCAGAAAGGGTGCTAGAAATGTAAAGGCTCATGCCATTCCACATATAAAAACCTCCACTGAGACAAAACAGAGAATTCCCACAGTAGACACCACAGAGTAATTGTCACATTAAACTCTGCTCAAAAATATTAACTTGAGGAGGCTGAAGAGATGACTAAGCAGTTAAGGATATGGAAACTACATTTTTCACTCGAGTTATTGTGAACCCAAACTGTCCCTGCCCATTCATCTGTTGGTGTACATATAGTCTGTTCTTATTGCTGGCTATTATGAGTAGACTAGCAATGATTATTCTGGAGCAATTGTTTGTATTGTGGATTTACAATCCTTTAGGGATGTGCCCAGGAGTGGTACAGCTGCATCTTGAGGTAAATTGATTCCCATCTTCCTGAGGAACTGCCACACTGATTTCCACTGTGGCTGAACAAGTTTGCACTCACATCAGCAGTGGAGAAGAGTTCCTCTTACACCACATCCTCACCACCATGAGCTGTTGTTTTATTAACCTTGGCAATTCTGACTGGTGTAAGATAAAAATCTCTAAGTAGTTTTGATTTCCATTTCTTGGTTTTGTTTTTGTATTGGATTTTGCTTGTTTTTTGAAGAAGAACTTAAGGTTGGGTGGGTAGGAGGGGAGAAGATCTGGAAGGACATGAGGGAGAATAATATGACCAAAATATATTTAAATTTAAGAATTGTTTTAAATGACAAAAATACAATAAAATGACATTAAAACAAAATGATATTTTACTTTTAGAAAGATGTTTAACATTTCAAGTGCTTATCATCCATTTGTTTCCTCTTTTGAGAATTCTTTGTTTAGAACTGTACTCCACTTTTAATGTTTTTTTTTGTATTTATTCTTTTTTCTTTTTCTTTATTAAGAGATTTTCTATTCATTTTACATTCCAACCACAGATTCCCCTGTCCTCCCTCCTCCCACCCCCCAGCATTCCCCCCTAACCCACCCTCCATTCTCACTTTCTCCAAGGCAAGGTCTCTCATGGGGAGTCAGCAGAGCCTGGCACATTTATTTGAGGCAGTTCCAAGTCGTCCCCCCCTGCACCAAGCCTGCACAAAGTGTCTCACCATAGGCACTAGGCTCCAAAAAGCCAGCTCATGTACTAGGGACAGATCCTGATCCCACTGCCTGGGGGGCTTCTTAACAGTCAAGCTAAACATCTGTCTTGCTTATCCAGAGGACCTAGTCCAGTACCATAGGGGCTCATCAGCTATTGGTCTAGGGGTGGGTAATGGAGGGCAAGGAACAGGGCATGAGAGCTTAGGGGAGCAGGAGATGAGATGGAAGGGGAACGGAGTGGGAGAGCAAAGAAAGAGATACCATGATAAATGAAGACACCATGAGATTAGGGAGAAGCAGAGTGCTAGGGAGGTTCCCAGGAATCCACAAGGATGAATTCCACGATAGATCACTGACAATAGTTGAGAGAGTGCCTGAGCTGGCCTGCTCTGGTGATCGGATGGCTGAATACTCTGTCATCATAGAACCCTCATCCAGTGACCCATGGAAGCAGATGCAGAGATCCACGGCTGGGTCTCAGGCGGAGCTCCAGGAGTCCAATCGATGAAAGAGAGGAAGGATTCTATGAGCAAGGGACATCAAGACCATGATGGGAAAAAGCACACAGACTACTAGTCAAACTAGTGGAAACACATGTACTGTGGACCAGTAGCCTAGGAGCCCCCATGGAGACCTTGCCTTGGAGCAAGTGGGAATGGGGGGTGGGAGGACAGAGGACATGGAAATCTGTGGTTGATATGTAAAATGAATAGAAAAATCTCTTAATAAAAAAGAAAAAAATAAATAAAAATGAAGGCTACTCACAGACACCTTTGAGATGATTGTAGGCTTAGGTCCTGATTTCGGAGTTTGTTTTTGTTACATGGGCATTTTGTTCCTTGGTTTCTGTTTCTGTTTTTGGTCTTCTCATTTTTGTTTTCTGGATTTCTGGTGGCCAGTGAGACCTCTAATAGGGAGACTCTGCCCAAGTTGGGATCTGGCCTTCTGGTGCTTATTCCCCTTTGATGTAGCACGGGGTGGGGGAGTCTCTGTTCTGACTAGTGCAGCCTGATTTTCTGACGGGTAGGGTCTACACCTCAGCAGTGGGATTCTGCCAGAGTTGGAGGGAGGGCTCCACAGTAGTGCTGCTGAAGAGGTGGGAGGGAGAGGACCTCAGGAACAGAATCTGGGAAGTGGTACAATCCAACCGGCAAGAAGGTCACTCATCTGTTCTTCAGACTGGTGTGGACTATACCTGAGCCAATGAATTCTGATGGTGTTGGCAAGGAGTTTCATCTTAATGAATTTGGTTTGAAGACAGAGGAGGTCACTGAAGATGAACACTTTCCACATGCCTCTGTAGTCTTCTGGAATGTGCACTTGAATAATTTCACAGAATGTCAGACTTACGTAAGGAGTCAAGTATGCAATGTGAATTTAAGGGTCTGAAACAGGAAGATTGTGAATTCAAGGTCAGCCTCGGCTACACAGTGTGACTTTTTCTGAAAAACACAGTCACAAAACATTTCATGAATCCAGTATATCTAGCCACATAAAGTTTCCTTTTTAAATAACTTATGAAACTGACATTGGTTTTGGCATAAATGAGCTACTAGTGGGAAATCACTTTAAAAATGAACTTGGAGGAACTGAAGAGTTGGAGTACAGGACAGCAGAGAACTGACATAAGAATAGCTAGGACCTGTTGTATTGTTCTTTACACACAAAACAGAGGGAAATTTTATCATCAGATGTGTTTTTTTCCCTTACAGAAATTCCTTCAGCCCAAAATTAAGCCAAACAGTTACTGGATTGGATTATCATACAACAAAACAAAACAAACAAACAAACAAACAAAGCAAACGGCAATGGATTGGTGACGGCCCATCAAAACTGTGAGTTTCCTGAGCCCTGACTCTCTAACACTAGGGCACAGTTGGGAGGATTGTATGCAGAGGCTTTTCTCTCATTTCACAATGCTTTTCTCTTTGTCAATGGAGCTCACAGGTAAGGACAAGATGCACAAGGCAGTGTTTGAGCAAGCATTAGACAGGGAAGAGGAGTGGTCAAAAAACTGACTGCTATAGATGTAATCCTGAGCACAGCTCAGGATTGTGTGCTCTAAGATGCACAGGGCATCAGCAAATCAATAGCTTAAGATGACATGATGTGACTGGATCATCCTGACAGATACTATGAGTATCTCAAACTTTTACTTGACTTGTTTCTGTAGTTAGTGTATATAAATGTTTGTTACTTATAAATATAAGAACATATTAACATGTATATATGTATAGCTACTTTCTATTTCAAAGTGTTGTAGTGTATAATTAGCTCTAAGGTTATTGATTTCTAGTCTAGTAGAAAGCTATTCACTGATTTTCTTAATTAATAATATTTCTTGAAAATATCATAACATACAGAATGAAATGTGATCATATCTACCTTCTACTCCCAACCTTTCCCCTACTGTACCCTAATGTGTTCACTTTTAACTCAAGTTTTCTTAATTGATACTGTCCGTTGGTGCATGGTTATAGGCCATTCACTGAAGCAAGCAATCCAACCAGTGACCACACCCCTAATAAAGAATAAATCTTCCATATCCAACAGCTGTCATCTAACAATAGTGATTATTAAAGGGTAGAAGGCAGCTCCCCATCTATGCTGAAATTTTGACTTTCTTAATCTTGTTTGGGTTGCATATAGGTAACCACAGCTGCTGTGAGTTTGTTAGTGAGATAGCCTTGTCATGTTCAGAAGACAGCATTTCACAGAGCTTTTCCACATCAACTGGGTCTTGTATTTTTTCCATTTCCTCTTCCCTGACGTTCCCTGAGTCTTGGGAGTGGTGCTGAGGGGAGGGAGTTGATGAAGATGTCACCGTAGGGCTGAACACATATTTCTCTTCTTCAGCACTTTGAGCAGTCCTGCCTCTCTGTACCGCCCACTGAATAAACTTCTCTGACTAAGGTTGAGAGAAGTCCTGATATAGGGCATAAACACAAATGTCAGAAGTGCAAATTGAGCACCTGACTGCTTAGTAAAGTGATGGTAGCAGCTTCTACCCTAGGCCCTGTGACCTCCCAGCCATGCACTTTTAATTTGGATTATAATACCGAACATGACATCCCTCGTGTGGTAAAGACCTCATGTCCAAAATGAAAGTAATTAGTCATCCTATAAGAATAGCTTGATGGGGCACATCTTGCCTAGCATGTCAGTATTGTGGCATGCAGGATCTAGTGCTGGGAAAGACCATTCATATCTTTTCTCCCTTTGAAGCCTGTAAAGCACCTTCTGACTGTTTGAAAGCTAGCCCAAGGAAAGATATTTCTTGATTGGCTTGAGATTGATTTCTCTATGTCCTGATGTCAAAGTGTATGGTCTCTTCAGCACTAGGAGCTTACCATGTACTTATGGTGAATAACCAAGGGCAGTAGCAGGAGCTAGTACTGTTTTAAACACTTCTGTGATCTCCCTGACCAGTAATCCCTGCCTTGTTCTTTGATTTTCATTTAAAACTCACTCATGTCTTCTTTGGTTCTTTTTTTTTATAGTTACATTTTGATTTTTAATTACACTTTCCATAGAATATACTTTGATCAGATTTCCCACCTCTAACACCTCTAAGATCCTCCACACCTCCCTACTCACCTAATTTCATGTTCTTTATCTTTACCTCTCCCCAAAATAAAACAAAAGTGAAAAATCAAATCAAACATCCAATCAGAGAAAAAAGGCTAATAGCAAACAAATATATATAAAAAGATATCATAGAATTTGGAGCCCGTTTTGTGTTGATCAACTACAAGCTTACTATACATCTTTAATTTTGTTTAATGTACACTTGATCCTCTCCTGTCCCTTATTCCCCAATACTATCCCCATTTAATCTTTAATCCTCAGAAATTCCCCTCTGTTTTCGTATTCCTCCTGCTTACTGAAGTTTTTAGAAATACGAAATACTGAAATTTCCCCCATAGGAATTCTACTGTGTGATGTCTGAGGATTAAATTCAGGTTGGCAGGTTTCATGGCAATGGCTTCTATCCACTGAACCATGTCACTGGCCAAAGATCATTTTCTTTGAATTCTGAGAAAAAAAAACCCTTTAGTAAAACATGATTGGTTCTATATTCTGTATATTTGGCAAATAAACTTTGTTTTTAAAGTCATGGTTTGCATCAATATAAGCTTCAAATTTTAATAACTGTCCATTATATGTTTTGTTTTATAGTAATATGATGACAGTGAAATCATTGAAGGAAAGTGGAGGCTGTGCATATCTCAGTTTTACAGGTATACATCATGATGACTGTGATAGAATCCACCTTTAATCTGTGAAAAGAGAATGGATAAATTCCTTGATTCAGTGTGCAGTATGAAGGAAAAATAAAAATGGAATATTTTGTCATCTTTGATGGTTTCCTGGGATGGTTTGTGTCTACTTAGTGAATGAATGTCTTAACCACAAAACTCCATCAGCCAAGCAAACAGGGTAAGGAATGGCAAAGGGAAGAAATATTCTTCTGAAACCTGACTTAAAACAGCAGAAGCCATCTTACATCTTGTGAACACAGCAGCTTATGTCTGGAGAATGGATTCCATTTGTTCTAAGCCTGCAGTATCATTCTCTTTGTTTCCTGGATGACACACAGATCCAAATACAGAACCATGAAAAACAGCACACCCATCTCTTTCTCACTAGGATAATCCATATCTATACTCCATTGTTCTGACTCCACAATTAAGGACTGAGGTGCAGCTGTAGGTTTCTGTTTGTTAGTTGGTTGGCTGGTTAGTTGGTTAGTTCATTATTTTTTGTATGTAGAGGAATTTATTTTTAAGAAGCATTCTTTTGCTGTAAAATATATTTCCAGATTTGATGAATAGTTCCTAGGCTAATTCAAGAAACTCATACAACCATCCATATAGTCCATATGTGTTCTCATACCCTGCTGTCTCACTGATTTGCTGTTAAGTTGAGACCACATAAATACAGTAATATTAATTGAAGCCAGATGGATGTCTTGGCTCAAACTTATAATCTTACAGGTATATGAGTTATGGTGAAGCCTAATCTGCATAATAAGTTTGAGGTTATTGTGGGCTAGAGTGATACTGTCTCATTAAGCATGATAATAATGATGATGACAATAATTAAACTATCCATAGATATTTCCTCGGGACAAACAGTCTCTTTTATAGCATCATACTAAAACTAAAAAACTCGAGAAATTTAGTATTGACTAAGTAATATGCTCTATTCCATAACCCATATTCATATTTGTCAGTTTTCTGCATCATATCACTGTAGATGTAACCAACCTTCTTATTAAATAAGAAACACAGAACCAATGCAAAGAAGAAAGCCAAGAGGTCAGAGCTAAGAGCTAAAACCTTACTCTTCCTCCTGCAGTGGTCCTACCTCTCCGAACTCACTAACCCTGTGTTAATGTCTTTATATAGTGTTCCTGTTCTGCCCTCTCATTGGTTGTAAACCCAACCACATGACCACCTCGTCACGGCCTGTCTGTATAGGCCTCCAGGTTTTCCTTGCTTGGTATTGAGATTAAAGGCATGTGTGTCCAATAATGGCTGTATCCCTGAACACACAGAGACTTACCCAGCTCTGCATTGACCAAGTGCTGGGATAACAAGTATACGCCACCACTGCCCTGCTTTCCTATGGCTTGCTAATAGCTCTGACCCCCGGGCAACTTTATTTATTAACATACAAATAACATTTTAATACAAATAAAATATCACCATATTTCCCCTTTTCTATTTTAATAAAAAGGAAAAAAGAAAAAGCTTATAACTAACATAAGAAAAACTATATACAAAAGTACAATAACTATATACAATATATACAAGTAATAAATACCTAAACAATGTCTAGTTCATTTGTATTTGACAAATTCAGAGAAAATAATTCCATTATCTATTCTATTGTATCTAATTCACTTTCTATCCTAATTAATCGTCAACTATAACTAACTAATCTTCAACTCCCTCAGAGACCCAAGAAGGAAATAGTATTAGCTAACAAAAAAATAAAAACAGGAAGTATATGCAAGCAACTTCCAAAAACTTGTGAGTTGACAGAAACAGCCAGCTGCCTGGACAATCATCTGAGGTTTCTCCGCAGTGTTGGGGCATCATCTTCAGCCTATAGGCTTAGCGTATCTGACAGACTCATTTGTGAAGTAGAATGTACACAAGGTCAACAGTTCAACCTCACATTGGGTGAGAGCAGTCTATATACCAGAAATACCTGAATTCCACTAGTTTCATGTCATGATTCAGGATTTTAAATTCTGGAAATTGTTGATGTTTTTTGAATTCAACTGTCCATTCTTCTTGGCTATGTGTGTATGTGGCTTCATTTCAGCATCCCGTTCTTCTCCACATCCCTCTATTAAATGCCATTCTTCTGTTGAGAGGTGTGAGCTTAATTACTCTTCAAGAATAACTGTTTCAGCTACCTCCCCATTGCACATCAGAAGCCATCGGCCCACTGCCTGTTCAGCTGCCTTCGAAGAAAAGGGCACTGTACCTTTCCCGGATTACGAAGGCCACTTCAGGGATGGTGCCATATTGTCCTGGCCTCAGAAGATGCCTTTTGATAAAGCCATAACCACACTTGTTTTGACAAGAATCAGTAGTCCTTTGTTTCCTGTCTTGTCTGTCCTGTTCCTCAGCAGTTGATTCGAGGATACTTTGTTGTCCAGTGGCTAACTTTTGCTACAATGAAAGTTAACTCCAATTACAGTTTTTTCAATGCCCATATTTTCTCTGAAGTAGATTGGTACTGTCAGGAGCCGACATGTCTCATAGTCATAACAAAAAAGAAAAATTTTCTAAGTTATTAAAACATTTTAAATGCCATATTCTGTAGATCTCTGAAGGGTTTGAAGATAACCTGTCTATCTAAAATATATCTACTCAATCTTGAAAACATACCTAATATAACTACAAGTTCTATTATAATGTCTAACTACTAACTTTCATTTCTTTATATACTAATAGTTGGTAATAACAATTTTCAAGGATTAGAAAATTGCATTATATTGTTAAATGAACGGTACAATTAGAAATATACATATAGCATTTTCTAATAATATCAATTTCAATATATATAATTTGTATACAATATAAAACAATCCAATCCAATGTAAAGTATTTACATTTTTTTCTTTCTTTCTTTCTCTTTTTTTAAATAAGAACCTTAAATCTAATCTCCTTTGCTTAGCCCTTTTACTCACCCTTTACAACAACTTGTAACCAACCCCCCTAATCAATGAAAATTATCCCAGACCCAAAACCCATTAAAAGACCCAAAAGACCAAAAAAACCAACCACCCCCCACCACCTCTTTAGGAATGTGGGCGTTGTATTCTTGAAATTGCTTCCTGCTGGGTATGGGCGAAGTTATCTTTATTCTGAAAGAAAAATTTTAGGTTAATTGTCAAATTCTAGGAAAGGTAACTATATCCTTCGTTATCCAGTCTGTGTATAATGCCAAAGTTCAGGGTTTATCTCAAATCCTTATTCAAGTAGTCTTTGAGACTGGATCATCTCAGCTAGTGCTCTCAAAATTGCTCTGAGCACTTTGTAGTTCAAAGCTGATCTGTAGATGATGTTTGTCAGCTTAGTGATGTTATTATTGTCCACGTGGAATTGTTGTTGTTGTGGGGCCCCATCTTCTTCCTGGAGACTTCAGTTGATGTTAGGCCTGACCGTGATTTCCTGAAAAAAACTGATAAGAGACTCGAACACAAAGACTATATATGCGGCTTTTTAGAATTAGTTAGTACTCTGTATGACCATTTATATCTTAAGAAAGTTTAAAATGTATATATATCTATATATATATTAATCTTGTAAATTTTGATATAAATTTCATACTTTAAGAAAAGTTTAAAGAATCAGAATAGAATCAAAGAGTTGAGATTAGTAATAGAATAGTCCCTTAATTAATTTGGCTTTTCTCCTGTCCCATAGCAGAAGATGGCTCTTTTCCTCTGGCATGATACAGGGAGTCTGTATTTTCCTTTTAACAACATGCTTGAGTTTAAAGAAGGAGCGAGCCATTTTCCAACTCCAAAGTCAGTTTTAAATTTTAATTGAACTGGGACTATTAGAAGTTAAATAGTGTTAAATCTTTAAAGAAAAGCAGAAACAAACATTTAGGAAAACATAAAATTTTTTAGATAACATACCCATACGCCATTTCACTCTGTTTCTTAGGATAGACGATTTGTCCCTTTTCTTCAGTTGTCTCATTTGTCCAGTGTTCTTCAAATTCCTTAACCTTCATTCTCCTAAAAGACAAAAACAAAAACCTTTCCCCAAGGTTTTTTGGGGATGTTCCTTTTTGGCAAGTTACTATCTGATTAAATGAAAAGATATATGTTACTGGTGTAAGTTAGTTTAAATTGGATGTTCATGATAGTTGATGAACTATCACCTCCTCTAATTAAGAGGTCTCTCTTGTTCAAATCGAACCTTTATCAATTTTGATGGTACTCACATCTTATCTTCTCCTGTAGAAATAAAAGCAAAATCTCGTCCCCAATGTAATACATATCCTGGTTTCCATTCTGAGGTCAGCACATCCTTAAAGTATATAGGTTGATTTAATTCTGTAGTTTTTTCTATTATCCAATGTCTCTCTGCAGCTGTTGTTCCTTTCTCATTGGCATTGAGAAAATTCAAAATTAATAGAGCATTATGTAGTCTATTTCTGGGGGTTTTTGTTACTCCTTTCTGTTTATTTAGCATATCCTTTAGAGTTCTGTTTGATCTTTCTATAACTGCTTGACCTGTAGGATTATGTGATATACCTGTAATATGGTTTATATTATAATAAGCAAAAAACTGTTTCATTTTAACAGAGACATATGATGGAGCATTATCAGTTTTGATTTGTGCAGGTATACCCATAATGGCCATAACTTCTAGCAAATGAGTGATTACAGAATCAGCTTTTTCAGAACTCAAAGCAGTTGCCCATTGAAATCCTGAATAAGTATCAATAGTGTGGTGTACATATTTCAATTTTCCAAATTCTGCAAAGTGAAACACGTCCATCTGCCAGATTTCATTCCTCTGAGTACCCTTTGGGTTACTGGTAATGGCGTTTGATTGTAGAAGGAACAAGTAGGACATTTCTTTACCAGTTCTTTGGCTTGTTGCCAGGTTATAGAAAAATCCTTCTTTAAACCTTTACTATTTACATGATTTTTTTTATGAAATTCTGAGGCCTCCAGCACATTTCCTATCAATAATTTTTTTTTGTTTGTTTTTTTGTTTTTTCGAGACAGGGTTACTCTGTGTAGCTTTGCGCCTTTCCTGGAACTCGCTTTGGAGACCAGGCTGGCCTCGAACTCACAGAGATCCGCCTGGCTCTGCCTCCCGAGTGCTGGGATTAAAGGCGTGCGCCACCACCGCCCAGCTTCCTATCAATAATTTATCAATCTCATCATTGCCTTGTGCTAGAGGGCCTGGCTTTTGAGGTCTAATTTTTTGAAGTTCTATTTTATATCCTAAATAATTAATAGAATCTCCTCTTTGTATCTTTTCAGGGGCAATTTGTAAACCCCAGCAAGGCAAAATTTTCTTAACTTCTTCAAACATTCTTTCTAAAGTATCTGCATTTGAGTCAGCTAATAAAATATCATCCATATAATGATAAATTATAGATTTAGGAATTTTTTTACGTACCACTTCTAATGGCTGTTTTACAAAATATTGGCACAAAGTTGGGCTATTCAACATTCCCTGTGGGAGAACCCTCCATTGAAATCTTTTAACCGGTTGAGAATTATTATAAGTAGACACTGTGAAAGCAAATCTTTCTCTGTCTTTTTCTTGTAACGGTATTGAAAAGAAACAGTCTTTTAAATCAATAACTATGAGAGGCCATCCTTTTGGTAACAGAGTAGGCAAATGAATTCCAGATTGTAAAGAGCCCATTGGCTGAATTACTTTGTTAATTGCTCTAAGGTCCGTTACCATTCTCCGTTTACCAGATTTCTTTTTAATAACAAATACAGGAGAATTCCAAGGGCTGGTTGATTCTTCAATATGATGAGCATTTAACTGTTCTTCCACCAGCTCTTGTAAAGCCTGGAGTTTCTCTGTTGTTAAAGGCCATTGCTGAACCCATACAGGCTTATCTGTTGACCATTTTAAAGGTAAAGCTGTTGGTGTTTTTGGAAAATTATCAGTTGTGCCCTGTTCTTGTATGACATGGATGGCTGGTGAGCACTCATTAGAATAATATCTTTTAATATTTCTCTCAGAAACATGTACTAATTTATGATTTGTTTCTGAGATTGGAGGGATATTAATCTGAGTGTTCCATTGTTGTAACAAATCTTGACCCCACAGGTTCATAGCTATGTTAGCCATATATGGTTTTAATTTTCCTTTCTGTCCTTCTGGACCTATACATTCAAGTCATCTTGCACTTTGTTTCACTCGAGATAATGTCCCAATTCCTAACAGTTGAACGTTTACCTCCTGAAGAGGCCAAGTTGGATGCCAAAATTCTGGTGCAATTATGGTAATGTCAGCACCTGTGTCTACCAGACCAGACAACAAAACACCATTTATTTTTATTGTTAGTTTTGGTCTTTGTTCATTAATAGAAGTTTGCCAAAAAATTTTCTTTATGTTTTTTCCTGAATTCCCTATTTTCTCTGTTTCATCATCTCGACTAACATGATTTATTCCTATAGACATTTGGTTATTTAGTTGCTTTGAGTAGGGGTTTCCTCTACAACTGCAGGAAAGGTTTGAACTGGATTTACTGTGGGGGCCTGCCTGAGGCCCCTCTGGGAGTTTCCCGAAGCTCGAGGCAGAGGATTACCCTGTCTATCCCTTGTTGATCTACATTCGTTGGTCCAGTGTTTTCCCTTACCACACCTTCTGCATACTCCAGAAGGAAGGGGCATTCTGTTGCCAGTGTTCCTTGAAGAAACATTATTTCTAGGAATGACCTGTTTACAATCCCTTTTCAAATGTCCTTGCTTTCCACATCCAAAACATCTAACATTGCTCAAACCTTTTGAAATTGCTTTTCCTACCCACATATCATCATGGTCATAAGCCTCAACATTAACTGTATCTCTAATCCAATCTTCCAAAGGTGCAGATCTTGCCTTTAATGGCCTGATTATCCTTTTGCATGCTGCATTTGCATTCTCAAAGGCCAAAGATTCAATTATTATCTGACTAGCCTCTGAATTCGGGACCATTTTCTGTACTGCTGAAGTCAATCTTTGTAAGAAATCTGTGAAAGAATCTTTTGGGCCCTGTATAACCTTTGTAAATGACTCAGTTTTTTTTCCTGGTTCTTCAACTCTGTCCCATGCATTCAAAGCTGCCGTTCGACATAGAACTAGGGTTTGGACATCATATAAACTTTGTGTTTCTACTGAAGCATATTGGCTTTCTCCAATAAGCTGATCCTGACAGACTTGTATTCCGCTATCCCTCCATTGTTTTTCTATATTTTTAGCCTCATTATTGAACCACATTTTCCACTGGAGATGTTGTCCAGGTTCAAGAACAGCCTGTGCCAATTCCCGCCAGTCCTTTGGTATAATCCTATTACTAGTTGACCAGTTGTTTAACATTTGCTTTACATATGGGGAGTACATGCCATAAGATGCTATTGCCTCCTTAAATCTTCGTAAGTCTAACATTTTAATTGGAGCCCAAGTATTTTGTTCATTCTCTTCATCAGGTAGCTGCTGTACCACTACCGGATAAATTAAGGGTGATTGTGTGAAAACTGGCTTTCTTTCTGTAACCTTATGATCCAATTTTGAAACAACTTCACTGTTTATTTCTTCTGTCTGAGTTTGAATTTCTCTATAATTCATTTTTACCAGTTTAATAGGTTTTTCTAAGACTGTTATCCTGGCACTTAAATTGACTATCTTTTTAAATAGTAAAATGAGGATAAGAAAAGTAATAAACTGAATAATTCGATCAATATTAACCTTTTCATATAGTTGTTCCATTGTCAGAGTGCCTAAAATTTCAAACAAAGTCCAATTTTCTTCCAATGCACACATAAAGCCCATTTTTTTTAATGTAGAAAAAAAATTCTCTTTTAAATAGATATGTTAATTGACTTACCAAGTCTGGGTAGAACAGTACAATCCCAGGGAATTTCAAAACAGCTTCCTGGTGTTCGAGGTGTGAATCCAGAGAGAGAGAGAAAGACAGAGAGAGAGAGAGAGAGAGAGAGAGAGAGAGAGAGAGAGAGAGAGAAAGAGTAGCCGCTTGAGCCGAGTCAAGCCTTGGCTTTACGGGTATGGGCCCTATTCGGCAGGGCAGGCCTGAGTTGTTTGTATCAGTTGCAAGTAGCTCCAGCTGCGGGTCAGTCAGGCCTGGGCCCGAGCTAGGCAGCCGGGCCGCCCAGGCCGGAAACCGGACCTGCCGCCAAGCCAAGCCAAGCGGTTTTTAATGGGTTCTTGTCACGTTGGGTGCCAAATGTAGATGTAACCAACCTTCTTATTAAATAAGAAACACAGAACCAATGCAAAGAAGAAAGCCAAGAGGTCAGAGCTAAGAGCTATTCCTCCTGCAGTGGTCCTACCTCTCCGAACTCACTAACCCTGTGTTAATGTCTTTATATAGTGTTCCTGTTCTGCCTTCTCATTGGTTGTAAACCCAACCACATGACCACCTCGTCACGGCCTGTCTGTATAGGCCTCCAGGTTTTCCTTGCTTGGTATTGAGATTAAAGGCATGTGTGTCCAATAATGGCTGTATCCCTGAACACACAGAGACTTACCCAGCTCTGCATACCAAGTGCTGGGATTACAAGTATACGCCACCACTGCCCTGCTTTCCTATGGCTTGCTAATAGCTCTGACCCCCGGGCAACTTTATTTATTAACATACAAGTAACATTTTAATACAAATAAAATATCACCATATATCACTGTCAATATTTCCTCATATTCACTATTGTCAGTGAATTCACTTGTAATGTCCTTTAGATCTAAAATTGTTATTGACTTATGATGTCTGGTTTTGGACCTTGATATTAAAAAAATGAAATTTTACCTTGTAGTATGTAGGTAACAAAACGTACCTACTCTAAGTCATCAGCAATATGTTTTAAAAACTATGTACATTTCTTCAAGAACCATGTGCAGGCTATTTTTATGTCAACTTGACACAAGTTAGATACATCTGAGAGGGGGACCCTCAATTGAGAAAAAGCATCAATAAGATCTGGCTGTAGGCAAGACTATAAGAAATTTTATCAATTAGCAATTGATTGGGTGGACCCAGGTTATTGTGGGTAGAGTAATCCCTGGGCTGGTGTTCTTGGGTTCCATAAGAAATGAGGCTGAGCAAACCATGGGAATCTTCCAGTAACCAGTACTCCTACATGGTCTCTGAATCAGCTTCTGCCTTGTGGTTCCTGCCAGGTTTTAGTGCCTGTCCTGACTTCTTTCAGTGATGATCTGTTATTTGGAATGTTAACAAAACAATCACTTTTCTCTCCAAGTTGTTTTGGTCATGGTGTTTCATCACAGCAATAGACACACTAAGAGAACAATAAAACCCTGAGGGACATTTTTTTTAACCACTCAAAGTTCTTTTCTGCCCCTTTGCCTCCCCATCTGAGCCCAGGTAAGCAGGCATATGCTCTTGTACTGTGAATTAATAAGGAACATTCCATAGTTTCATATACTAAATAGAGATTTGTGATTAACTCCATATTTCTTTGCATCTCTTACTATTATTACCATCATTATCATTTTTTAGCTAACCCAAGCTTTTTTCATGGATCAGTGGTTCACTATTTTTGTTACAAAGCACTTTTCTATTACTCAAATGTTTCATAATATTTTGGCATTCACATGTGAATAGATGATGTGTTTCTAAATTTTAACAATTAAAAAAACAGTCTTATGCTAATTGTGTCACTGTGTGAACATATGTTTAATTCTTTTTAGTACACATCTGGAACTCTGATACTATAATCCTTGTGTTAAGTACAGTTTCATTTAACAAGAAACTTCTAGTATGTTTCACATGGCTTATATCATCTTACTTTCTCTGCAACATGAGAGAGCTCCCTTTGCCCCTTCATCTGTACCAACACTTGATATTACCAATGCTTTGGACTTTTACCATTGTGATGAATAAAGGAATTCACATTTATCTAAGAACTAGTGATAGTAACCATCTTTTATCAAGTACTTATTGGTCACTCATATGTTTTCCTTTATCAAATATCTGTTTATATTTTCTCATCTCCTATTATTGTTGTCCTCTAATTATAATATTGTAAGAGATTTATGTATCAACATAGTATGTATATGTTGCATTTGATAAATTATGTGTTAAATATTTTCTACTGTCTAGTCTCCATGTTCTGAAATAAATCATTCAATAATATAAAATGTAACATTTCATTCATGCTTGACTTATTACTTGTTATGCTTTCATAATAAGCTTTATTATGAAAAATTTATTTCAAATTCACAGAGATTTTAACAGTGTTACTTTCCTAAATTTTATAAAGTTTCAACATAGACAGTTAGCTCAAGGTAATGTTTTTTTTCTTTTTATTTGGATCTTTTATTTATGTGTTTCTCTCTCTCTCTCTCTCTCTCTCTCTGTGTGTGTGTGTGTGTGTGAGTGTGTATGTGTGTGTGTATGTGTGTGTGTGTGTCTGTGTCTGTGTCGGTGTTATCATATACTATGTACATATGGGTACTTGAGAGGCCTGGGTACTTGAGAGGCCAGAAGAGGTCATTGGGTCTCCTGGACCTGCTCTTTAGGAGGTTGTGACTACCAAGGTTATGAAAACTGAACTTAGGCCCTCTGTAAAAGTAGCATGTTTCCTCCTCCCTTTTAAAAATCATAACAGACACTTACTGTATACTTCCTGTTTGCCTGTCAATGCACTGGGCATTTACAACAACTTTACTCTTTGGAGAGATATACTTAACTGTATATCATTTTGAATACATTTTTAAGGGAAATAAATATTTTTAATACAATCTATTCTGTCTGTGTTTTCCCCTCCCTCATCTCCTCCCAGATCCTCCCTAATTCCCTCACCCATCCAAATTCACACTCTTTCCTTCTCTCTCCATTTTGCATACAAACTTGCATCTAAATAATAATAATAATAATAATAATAATAAAAATAATAATAATAAAATCAAGTTAGATAAAATTAAAGAACAAAACACAATGGGGCAAAATAAACAGAATAAAAAGAACCAAAGAAAAAGCACAAGAAACTCATACAGACACAGAGACAGCCACATTTGCACATACAGAAATCTCATAACAGCACAGAACTGGAAATAGTAATATGTATGCAAAGGACCTCTAAGAAAAACAAAAGCTCTCACAAAGCATTATGAGACAAAGAACCTCCAAAAATGCCAGAGAATTCATTTTGTGTTGATCTTCTACTGGTGGCCATGGGACCTGGCCGTAAGAGTGGTTTGTGGTATCTTAGAGTATTTTTGATTTGCATTTCCCTGATGGCTAAGGACATAGAAAAATTCTTTAATGGCATTTAGGCCCTTGGAGATTCCTCTGTTGAGAATTCCCTATTTAAATCTGTACTCCAATTTTTAATTGGATTATTTGTATTTTGATATCTAGTTTCTTCAGTTCTCTATATATTTTAAAGATCAGCCTTCTGTCAGATGTAGGGTTGATGAAGATCTTTTTCCATTCTGTAGGCTGCCTTTTTGTCTTATTGACAGTGTCCTTTGCCTCGAATTGCAAATCAAAATGACTCTGAGATACCATTTTACCTGTCAGAATGGTTAAGATCACAAACATTAATGGCAGCCTATGTTGGAGAGGATAAGGACTAAGGGAAACACTCCTCCATTTCTGGTGGGAGTGCAAACTTGTACAGCCACTTTGGAAATTGGTATGATGGTTTCTCAGGAAATTGGAAATCAATCTACCTCAAGATCCAGCTGTACCAATCTTGGGCATATACCCAAAGGATATTCCATCGTACCACAAGACACTTGCTCAACTATGTTCATAACAGCATTATTCATAACAGCCAGAACCTGGAAACAACATAGGTGACCCTCAACCTGAGAAGACAGGGGAGCCAGACCAGGGCTATCAAAGTCTTCTAGGACAAGGCCTCAGTTTTGGTTTACTGGAGTTGACTGGAGCTGAGTAAGAAGTTTTCAGGAAAACCATAACTCAGGGGCAACCAATCAGCAGATGTGCCACAGTCTTTTGCTAGCTAAAGATAGCTTTCTCTACCCTGTTGCTGGAAAGCCCTTAACCACTAGAGCCAAGTATCAATTCTATAACAACCCATAAACATTTTGTTCAAACCCACCAATCAGAACCCAAACTAACCTCTCCTCCCTGGAATTTTCCTAACCCTTTCTAAAATGAGCCTACTAGCTTTTCTTGGGGTTGCCGTTTGCCACTTCATCAGATGGCTTGACCCAGGATACTGGCAATTTTTATTAAATGCTCTTGTTGATTGCCTATATGACTGGTGGTCTTTTATGGAACTTCTTATGCACCCTAAAAAAACAAAGAATGGATAAAGAAAATGTGATATATTTATACAATAAAGTATTACTCAGTAGTAAAAAACAAAGACATGAAATTTGCAGGCTAATGGATGGAACTAGAAAAAAATTATCCTGAGTGAGGTAACTCAGATCCAGAAAACAACAACATAGTATTCATGCACTCATAAGTGGATATTAGCTGTTAAATAAAGGATAACCAGACTATAATCCACAGCCACAGAGAAGTTAGGTAACAAGGAGGGGCCAAAGATGGATGCATGGATTTCCCTGGGAAGAGGAAATAGATGAGAACTCAGTTAAACTGGGAGTGGGGAAAGATAGAAGGGTGAGAATATGAGGGATCAGGTTGGGCAGGTTGGGTGTGGGATCAAGGGGGAGAGTAATGAATGAAATATCCTGAAAGGGTGCACCACTTGGGGGTTTAGGAGAAACCTGGTGCCAGGAAAACTCCCAGGAATCCACAAGAATGACCCCAACAAAGACTTCTAGCAGTAGTGGAGAGGATGCCTGAACTGTTTTTCTGTAATTAGATTGGTAACTAGCCTCATTGTCCTCAGAGAGACTTCATTTAGTAACTTATGAAAGCAGATGCAGAGATCCATAGCCAAGCACTGAGATGAGCTCTAGGATTCCTGTTGAAGAGAGGGAAGAGGAATTATATGAGTTAGGGTGGTTAAGATCATGATGGGGAAACCCACAGAGACAGCTGACGTGAGGTCACGGGAGCTCACAGACTCTGGACCTAGAGTGGAGAACTGGCATGAGACTGACCGAGGCCCTCTGCATATAGGTGACAATGCGTAGCTTGTTCTGTTTGTGGGACTCTTAACAGTGGGATCAGACCCTAACTCTGGAACTTGAGCTAGTTTTTATGAACCAATTCTGCCATGCTGGGATGCCTTGCCTAGCCTTGATGAAGGGGGAGGAGCTTGGTCCTGCCTCAACTTGATATGCCATGGATTGTTGACACCCATAAGAGGCCTGCCCATTTTGGAAGAAGGCAGCCTGCTTATTTCTGAGACAGAGGAGTTGATGGGAGGTATGTAAATGCGAGGGGGGATGGAACTAGAGGAGATGAGGGATGGGAAACTATGGTTAGTATATAGAATAAATAAAAACATTAAATAAAAAACATTGCAAGATGTCAATGACAAAAAAACAAACAAACAAACAAAAAAGAAGTGTTGTTTGTGTACCCAGTGACACTCTGTCAGAGAAAACCATTTTTTCATTTACAAGTGGTTTTCAATTGGAGAGACCTTTTAGCTAGGGACATGAGCTTGTGTCCATTTCTCCTTTTGGTACTGGGATCCCATGAGGGCCAGGCCTGTTCAGGCACTGTGCATGATTCCATAGCCTCAGTGAGTTCATATATGCATCAGTTCTCCTGTGTTTGGAAGACCACAGTTCCTTGGTGTGCTCCATCATCTGTGGCTCTTATACTCTTTCTGCCTTTTCTTTCATAGGGTTCCCTAAGCCTTGAGGGGAGGTATTGGTTGGAGACATCTCATGTGGAATGGAGTATCGCAAGGTCTCTCACTCTCTGCATATTATCTGGATGTGGGTCTCTGTATTGTTCCCATCTGTAGTAGGAGAAAATTTCTCTCATAATTGCTGAGCAAGGCACAGATCTATGAGTATAGCAGAATGTCATTATTCATTTTATAGCTATGCTTTTTAGCAGAAAGTTGTATTTGGTTTTCCTCTACTTTCCTAGTCTCAGGTTCTTGGCAAACTAAGCAGCATTGGTTATTGGTTCTATTTCATGGAGTGGGCCTTAACTCCAATTGGATATTGCTTGGTTACTCTACCAAGCTTTGTACCACTGTTACACCAGCATATCTTTAGAATGAAGGGTTTGCACTTGTGTTGGTGTTCATGTTTCTCCTTTGGTAGAATGTAGAGTATCTTCCAGTATCATGAACACTAGTCAGAAAGCCTGAAGTTCTAGGTAGGCACCAGCTTGAATTCCCCATTTTTGATGAGTTGTGTAGGTGTTATCATTAACAATAGGGCCTTAGCATCAGTTTGTGGAGAGACACCAATAGCTTGCACAATAGCCTGAATTGTTTGGGGAAACCTATGTTGTCCCTCTGCCTAACAGCTTGATTATATAAAACCCATTCCCAGGATTGGATGCTTTACATGTTGATGAGAGATGTTTAGTTGGGGCTCCATCTTCCCCATTATTTGGCTATTCCATTTAAATCACCTTAATATATACATATATTAGGAAGCTTCTGCGGTACTATATTTCCATACCCCTCATTGGCCCATATTTCACTGTCTTTACTCATATTTCCTCTCTCACCATCCTCTTTCTTCCTTATCATCAATTGGTCTTCCCAGTCTGATTCCCCCATCCATCTATAAGTATCTATCCTATTTACATTTCTGAGGTTGATTTAAACCTTACTCACTCTCTTACTCTTTAGCTAACCTATGTGGCTATAGAATTATAGCCTGCATATTGTCCACATTCACAGCTAACATCCACATATAAGCAAATACATACCATGTTTTTCCTTTGGGTCTGAGTTACCTTATTCTGGATGATTTTTTTCTAGATCCATTCATTTAGCTGTGGATTTCAAGACTTCAGTTTTTAACAGCCTAATATATTTCCTTGTGTAAATGTACCATACTTTCTTTGATAAAAAGCCAGAAGTACACAGTGTAAAAAGATAGCATCTTCAAGAAACAGTACTGGTCAAATTGGATGTTTTCCAGCAGAAAAAAATGCAAATAGATACAAACTTATTACCTTGTACATGACTCAACTACAAATGAATCAAAGACCTCAACATGTAGTCAGATACACTTAATTTGATATCAATGAAAGTGTGGATATTCTTGAACTCACAAGCACAGAAAAAGACTTTCTGAATAAAGCAACAAGAGCACATTCACTACAAAAACAATTAATACATGGGAACTCATGAAATTGTGGCGCTACTGTGTGGCAAAAACATAGTCACTCAGAGAAAATGCCAGGCCACAGAAGGGAATGAATAGTTTTCTACCAAGTATACATTTGATAGAGAGCTAATATCTAAATTACATAACAAGCTCAACAACTGTACATAAAAAACAATTAAAAATGGGTACAGATCTTAGTAGAGAATTCTCAACAGAGGAATTTCAAATGGTTGAGCAACACTTAAAGAAGTGATGAACATCCTTAGTCATCAGAAATGCAAATGAAAACCACTTTGAGATTTCTTCTTACACCTATCTGAATGGTAAGATCAAGAAAACAAATGAAAACTCATGCCAGTGATGATGAAGAGTAAGAGGAATACTCATCTCTTGCTGGTGGGAATACAACCTTGTTCAGCCACCCTGGAAATCAGGACGGTTATCCCTTGAGAAGGTGGGAAACCAAATGGTGGTGGCACACACCATTAATCCCAGTACTTGGAAAACAGAGGCAGGCAGATCTCAGTGAGTTTGAGTCCAGCCTGGTCTACAGAGTGAGTTATAGGACAGCCAGGGCTGTTACACAAAGAAACGCTATCTTGAAAGAGCAAAAAATAGAATAAAAAAGATCCAGCTATACCACACTTCAGTATATACCCAAAGGACTCTACCTGTAATTCCAAAGATACTTGTTCAATCATGTTTTTTGCTGTTCTCTTCCTAATAGCCATCAATTAGAAACAGACTACATGTCCAGAGACAGATGGATAAACAGAGACATTTTGGGTTCATGATAAAATTGAGAGAAAAATGCAGTTTTCATACCCTTAACTGTTTAGTCATTTCTTTAGTTCCCTCAAGCTAATATTTTTGAGCAAAGAGTCTAGTGTCACAATTACTTTCTGTGGGTGAATTTTGCAATTCTCTGCCTTGTCTCAATGGAGATGTCCAAATGTGGAGTGACACATGTTCCTCTTTGCATGTCTAGCACCACACAGTGGAATGTATCAATCCTCCGTGTTCAGTGTTCCACTGTCCTTCACTCTCAAAAGCTCTTCAAAATGCCACATGGGATTTCACTGAATAAATAGTGTGGAAATATTACTGTCCTTATAGTACTCCTAGAATTCAAGGCTATATTTTTGCTTATTATTTGGTGAGGTCTTCATTTCTCTCAATATTTGGAAAAATATTTTACACGTACTGATAATTTTACAATACTTCATTATTTAAGTTTTGATAGTTATATGTTTAGTTATAAAACTAAATTTTTTTCAACCTGACTCCTATGCTTATACTTTGCTAAATTTACTCATTATTTTCAGTATTTTCTTCAATAGATTCCTTAGGATGTTTGTCCTCTGTTGTCCCAATCACATCTTCTGTGTAGAAAAAGTTCTATTTTCCCTCCTCCTTTGTTTTTTTTTCTTGCTTCTCTGTCCAGGCTGTGACCTCAACTGTAGTGTTATGGGCACTGAGGATACATGGCTTCCTTTTATTGTACCCAGTATCTTAGAGAACACCTTTAGACTCCTACTGTGAATGGAGAGGCCAGCTGTAGCTTTGCTTACAGGATCTCTTGATGATGTGGAGGAACTCTGCACCTAACACACTCTTTTCTTAGGAAAGAGAGTTGACTTTTATGATTTTGTGCATAAAGTGGAATGATTATATAGGATTCTCTCTTCTCACTGTCATTGTTGTACGGGGTTTGTCTCCTATAAGTTTCCATGCTGGAGTCTTGCTCCTCAGGTGCGGAGGGCAGACATGGTCAAACCTTCAGGAGGTTCAGCTCCAGCCTTGTACTCAGTTATTAGATCTTCGTAAATTCTGCCCTGTAGGGGGATTAACGCTGCTCCTGATGAGGGACCGAGTTCTGCAGAAAGAGGCTGCAGTGAAAACCACAGGGATCCTTCACCATTTTCAGTTTTCTTTCTTCATCATGTGATTTCTCCCTTTTCCATGTATTTCCATGTGGTTCCTCCATAATGCCATCTATCATATTGATGAGCAAATGGGGCTGCCAAGTCTTGTACCTCCAACTTCTGAGACTATGAGCATAGTATATTAGTTATCTTTAGAAATCAACCAGCCTTAGATATCTTATTACAGCAACAGAAATCTGATACTTTCATTTAATTTGGTAAATTGCATTGACTTCTTTCCCCTTTTCCATCACAAAAAATTTAAATAGACCTGACAGTTTCATGTCTCTTTCTAATGCATTCTGATTATGCTCATCCCCATTCTCATATGTTCTAAAGAGTGCTCTCCTACAGAGGCTGCTCCTTCTGTGATAAGCTAAATCTTACTCCATGTTTTTCTGTATACCATAAACACTACCTACTTGTTAAGCTGCATGCAATAACTCTGTCTTCTTGTTTAACTCTGTATTATAAAAATGCCATGCTTCCAGGGTGCCACATCTTCTCTATTACAGAGCCCAGACCACCGGATCACAGCTTTGCTTTGTCTTTTTTCTGTTCTTTTGCTCACTGAACCAGTTAGGTCAATCCTTGGAGACTGCGGGTGCAGGTGAAGAACTATATCCATAGAGCCTGGTGTGCTCACTCATAGGGACAAAATGGAAGACAACAATAATCTTTCCCCCAGCATTTGTCAATAGCTAATAGTTTCCCAGGGAGGGATAACGTTTCATGAGTCTTTTCCCCACCCAAGACTGACTGTTGACAGACTGAAACTTGTGCAGGCCCAGAACTGGCAACTGCAGCTGAATGGAGGTACTCTGTGATTGTTGATAATGGCAATTCCAAAAGACACAGGGCACCAAAGAAAAGTCCCAGTGCAGATGGAGGATACTTCCCAGAAACAGCACAGGATATTGTTTTGCTTTCAGTTTTTCACCAGAACTGTATTATAAGATGCTATTGCTGAACACTTAGTTTGTAGGGCATAGTGAAATCAAGTTGGAACACACCTGAAAGCTTTCTTGCTGCTGACTAGTGTACACAGAGACAGGAGTTGACATAAGCTATGGAGGAAGAAAAATCTACCAACATCTTATGCAGCTGTAAACCTTATAGCTAAAAAACAATCTGCCAGGCAAGTTATGTCCACTGGTGCAATAAATAGTGTTATAACTATTATGGAGGCAAAATTTACTCACTGCTGTAGATTCCAGCTGTCTTGGTTCCTCACTGGCTCACATACCCTCCCCATTCTGTTCTTCCAAACACCTGTACTCTTTGACAAGGTCACGTAGGAAAGCTAGCTCAATTTGTGTCCTAGAGAAGCTTCTGGAGGCTAGAAAGCTCAAAAAAATTTTTGGAAATCCATGGGTTTCTGTCTATATTCCTCATGGCAATTACCTGGAGGTAGGTGACACACTCCCAATGACTACATGATAAAAGTCTTTAAGATTCAGTGTTTTGCTCAATTTATATGGCAAGGATAGATTGGAGTCTTGGACTTTGAATAACAATGTTTAATGTTGAACACAAGTGTATTTATCCATTTACCAGGTTATGATCATAAACTTTATTTGTGAAGCTTGGTGTGTTGGCTCACACCTTTAATTCCAGCACTTTTGAGGCAAAGGCAGGTGATCTCTTGAAATTTAGACCAACCAGGTCTACATAGTGAGGTCCAGACAAGCCAGGACTACATAGTGATACTCTGCCTCAAATAAAAAGCTATTTGTATATCCTATTAAAAAATTCACAGCAACTCTGAAGAGAAATTATACTTCTGTTTACTGTGGTCAAAGACTTTGTGAATGATGGTACTTACCTGAAGTTACAGGAGCTTGGTATTTCCACTCATGTCTTCCTAGCTCCCAGATTCACACAAATCTGATAAAATCCCTAAATTTGGTCCATGGAACCAATGGTAGAAGAAAGAAAGAAACCAACTCCTCAAAATTTTCCCCTGACAGCCATGAACACTTCATGGCATGGGTGCATTTGAACTCTTACACACACACACACACACACACACACACACACACACACACACACACACACTAATAATAAATATGAAAGTTTTTTTTTTTAAGTTCAAACACGGAACAATGTAAAAGATAGAATCTGGTCATATAAGACACAAGCTGTACAACCTAGTGGTGAGAACATGGGTAGATTGTGAAACAGTTAGGAGGAAACTTTGAAGGTGGGAGTGAATGAAGGCTAAGAGTGATGATTAAGGGCTGGCTAGAAGTTAGTAAAAGGAGAAGCAGGAAGTTCTCCTCTGGCCTTGTCAAGTGGAGCTCACGCTTGCCACTGCATCCTCAGTTCCTCTTCTCTTCTCCAGCCTGTTCCCCATCCCCCAGTGCCCCATTAACCTCTGTCACTTGATTGGAATAACAATTTAAAATGGTGTCATCAAAAACAAACAGCAGGATGGAAAAGCTACAATAAAATGAAAGTAAAGCTTAGTGAGAGATTTCATTATGTTCTGGCAAGGGTTAGCTCATGGCAACAGACTAGATATGAAACAGTCTTTTACTTCCTCCCTTTCCCCCATTATTATTTTTTGTTGATTTTACTATCCTTGTTGTTGCTATTACAATTGTTTTATTATCATCATTATAATGATATATAATTTTTTTTTAATTCCACAAAAAGAAGAATGCCAGGAGATATTTGTAGTTAACCCTGTGTCTTTACAAATGCCATGCAAGGACCTTCTCTGTACTGTATCTCTAGTCTCAATAAAGTTTCTAAAGTCTCAGCATTCAGTGTTAGAGTGTGAGTCCTCACTGTAAATATGCACAGCAAGAGCTTTGAATGGAGATTTGCTGATATAAAAACAGTTTTAACGTTAGAGGGAATAACAGTAGTTTATTCTGGAGCCATTTTAAGTGATCCTAGCTCATGTTCAAGGTGGAAACAGTTTCATGGAGTTTTGTAATTTCACAGAACGGAGAAAGTTCTAAATCGAGGCAAAATTAACATATATTGTTGGGTACATCAGAGAGGTGGTTATAGATAGATGGAGGAAGATGTATAGGCCATCAGATGACATTCTTAGCTTTCAGGTTGGTGGAACTTAGTGGCCTGTAAAGTTAATAGATTTCATGAAGTCTTTATCTATTAGTCACAGGACATTAGTTCTGACATAGGTGGGCAAGAAATGGCTATTTAAAGGGCTAGAGATATTTTTTGGTAAGCAAATGCATCTGGATCTGCAACATTTCAACCTCACCCCAGTACTGTGGTTTTAATCAGTAAATCAGTCTTTGATGACACAGTTTTTTTTTTTCCATGAATTCTCATTCACAAACCTATGGACAGAACTCACACAGAAGAAAATTAACCTTATCTCATCTTTAAAAAATAAATTATGAATATTTTCACACACAACTGGTAGACTATAAATGAACTAGAGGGATTGTGATAATCTTGTGACTTCAAGGCATAAAATGTCTTTCTAAGTATATTTCTAATGTATATCCCATGTAATTTTTAAACTAACAACAACAAAGTATTGTAAAACAACTTAGATGTTCAGCAGTAGAGGATTAATTAATTTGTGCTGTATTCAAGTGATTAATAGCTATGGTTAGCCTTAAAAAGTGCATAGACCAGTACTTATAAAACATAGAAATACTTTTTATTTAATAGGAACTATCAACCAGATTCATGGTGTAAACCCGTGTGGTGGTATATAGCTGTAATCCCAGCAGTGAAGAAACTGAATCAAGAGTCCTGTGAGTTTGAGGCCAGCCTGGGCTACATAGCAAGTATGATACAACAGTTGTCTCAAAAGAAACAAACAAAAACAAAACAAATAAACAAACAAAAAACAAAAAACAGAATCAAAGCCTAAGTCTGTAGCTCACTGATAAAGTATTTGTGGAGCATGCTCAGTGTCTTAGATTTGATATCCTAGCACCATGAAAATATCAGCAACAGACTACTCCATATGGAATGAAATCAGTGTTCACAGTAAACATTATATATGAATAAAAAGCCAGAAGTGTTTACAATAAGTTTCACAGTGGAAATGTGAGTCCATAAAGGCATCCTAAAACACTTAGGTCTAATAAGCATAATTCAAAAACAGGAAATAACTTTTCTTTCCTATTGGTAACATAACGGAAAATTTCCAACAGTCTGTTACGAAATTAGGAGTAGGGGAATGTCTGTCACTTCTTTTTACTAGTGTTTTTTTGCTAACACACTGATTTCACTTTCTCCGCAGATGTGTTATATTTTAGTATTCAAATATCAATTATGGACATGATTGCAGCATCTGACATGATATGTTGTTTCTTTCCTTTGACATCAGAATCTGCTTTTATTATACAATTTCCTCTTTTCACTTTGGTTAAGAGGAGGGGCAAAAAGTCATGAGCTTAATTAAGTATCACCCAGAGGCGATTCAGTTCTGCCTTTTCTCTTGGAGCCTCTGAGAAGATCAGTCCAGGAAGGCCAACTTGTTTCCCCACCTGAGGGATTAAATTCCCTGCACCAAAATCATTTCTGGGTCAAGACACAGGTAACAGCTACTTTTATTGTTTTTCTATCACTGGAGAGAATTTCAGATGTTGTGGTATCAGACTGAAATTGCTGGGGAAATCGTGTTGGTTGTGTTAGATCTGGTTCACTCTGGCAGTATGTGAAAACTGGAGTTTAGCACTGGTTATTTTAGTTTTGGGTGGGCTACGACTTCTGCTGTGTGCTAAGAGAGTTAGGCAGAGGATTCTATGGAGTTCATTGCTCTGTAGCTGGGTCAAATTTTTATATATTATCCATCTTGAAGAAGTCATAACGGGAACCAGGTATGATGGCTCAGTGTGTTAAGTACTTGCTACACAAGCCTGACTGACCATCTGAGTTTGATCCTTGGGACCCTCATAAAGGTGGAATGAGAGGACTCACTTGGCAATGTTGTCCTCTGGACTCATGCACTATGGCTCAGGAACGTCCTTCTCCCCCTAAAAACCCAATAACAATAAATAAAGATTTTTAAAAGGAATTCTGTAATAGAAAGTTTCCTTTTTCTCAGCAAATAAGGGTAAATTTGAATGACTTCAGAAAACTTCATAAATAAAAAACTAGAGAAGAATCAATCCATGCACTATTTGTTTTCTATATTATCTGTTGGCTACCCTCTCAGTTATGAATGTAAAGGGCAAGATGAGTTACAAATATTTGTTATTTAATAATTATTGATATCTACTATCAGATTGAATCTTTCATGGGCATCAGCTAATGACTTCTTTTAGTGACAAAAATGCATTTTCATACAGGGTCCTATGGCAACATCATATACTAGAATATAATATGTGAAATAATCATGTATGTGGAATGATTTGAGACTAAAATTTCAGGTTTTTTCCTTCTATACCCCTCTTTATTGCTCCCACACCACATCCCTGGAATCCTCTTTTGTTTTCCTGGTTGCTACCATCACTCCAAGTTCTATAGCGTGTCTGAAGAGTTGGAGCTAGGACCTCAAATGTGAGAGAACATGCAGTATTTGTCTTTCTGTATCTGGATTACCCCATGCAGGAGTATCTTTCCTAGTTCCATGCATTCACCAGGACTGACCTTGGGGAAGAATGTGTAGTCTTAATCTGGGTGGAGAGGTTGGAGAACTTAGGTTCTTGAATTTAACCCAAAAAGTCTGTATGTGTTTTGGAGCCCAAAATGGTAATTACCTGCAGTATTAACCTTCATATATTGTTTTGGAGGGAAATTCTGAGAGTCAAATACAATTGAAAAGACTGCAAGAACTTTTCTTTTATATTTGAATGTTTATCAAAATGTATAAATAAGCTGGGAGGTGGTGGTGCAAGCCTTTAATCCCAGTGCTCAGGAGGCAGAGACAGGTGAATCTCTGTGAGTTCAAGGGCAGCCTGGTTTACAGAGCAAGATCCAGGATAGGCACCAAAACTACACAGAGAAACTTTGTCTCAAAAAATGTATAAACAATTTTAAAGCAAAATTTTTAGATATTCAGAAATCTCTGACTGTTGTTTGAATTGATAGTTTAAAAATGCTTCAATGATTTACAGTGGTACCAATTATGCCTAACATATTTTATATGTTAACTCTTTTAAACAAATAGGCTGTGCCAATATTACAATAACTTAATAGTAAATTTTTAATTTTTTGTGTTTCCTAATAATAAGTGCTATGAACATTAGAAGTATAAATGTCAGAAATCTTCAAAGACTTCTCATGTCTAGTGGAAATCATTGTCAGTCCATGTGATTTAGGGTGTTTGGATCATTAGAGGAATTAATCAGACCCCACCTCTTCCCACCCCACTGCAGCATCAGATCCAGGTACCTTCCTGAAGGTGGACATTTTAACTTTTTCTTTAGAAATCACTCAAGGCAGATTGTAACACAAAACGTACTTCACTTACTCCCAAGATGAGTGATGAGGAGATTACTTACACAACTGTGAGATTCCACAAGTCTTCTTCAGAGTTGCAGAATCGAGGAAGGGCTGATGAGACTCAAGGGTCTAGAGAAGCTGGTCACAAAGGTAAGTTTTTTAAGTGTCTAAATTCACCTGATTTATGCATTGTAACTTTTGACATTTGAAAACAATATCCTACTGGCTTCTATGGAAAACAATAACCCTCCATTTTAGCTGGGCTTGGTGATGCACAGGGGGAGGGGGGAGATAAATGAGTACAAGTGGGGGAGCAATCATGTAGAAAATTGTTCAAAAATAAGTTTAAAAATTAAGTGATCATTCTTAAAAAGATTAAAGGAAAAGAAAAAAAAATAACTATTCTTAACTGTTAGCTGGTAACAGTGAAAGCCAGATGGACAGAGGAGATCAATAGGCGTCTATAAGAAAACAGTTGTTGAAAATTAACAAGTGAGAAACGAATACATTTCATCAATTTGAGAAACTGTTAGGAGGTTTTTATTATTAGTCTAGTCAAGAATAATTCTGAAACCTTTAAAAGTAACAAACTAGAGTCTGAAGAAACACCAAATGTTCTAGAGAAATGAAATCTTAAATAAATACAAAGTACGCATTAGAAACAATACTTTCACTTGAGCAGAAGGTGTTTTAATAGTCTTAAATATTTCTAACATCTAATGCAATGATACAGCAAAAGTATTTCATCAGAAGAGGAAGTCTCTTCCTGGGAAGAAGCTGCAGAGGAAGAGAGGGCATGAGAGAGGGTAGTGGGGTTGGGGATGACTAAACCACATTATGAATTTGCAGAAATGTCAAAGAATAATTAAGTTTATTAATAAAAAAGAGGAAATCTCACTTTTCTGTTGTCTTTGTTTGCTTTCTCTGCATGAACTGTATCAGGTGAACTCCAAGCTGAGAAATTTAACTTCTTTGAAACAGTGATAACCAGAGGCTTTGCTTTCAGATTCCCAACACCTCAGACACACAAAGATGTTTAGTATAGTCTAGGGGATGTGGGGCATTTACCCAACCACCCCCACAGTTCCCCAGAGTTTTCTTGAGTGCGAGCAGCAGGAAATATTAGATAGAAGGATTTATTGCAGAGATAAACAGATAGAAAATAAAGGATAGCCTCGAGAGGGCCTGGAACCTATTCCAACGGGCCCGACTGTCTCTGCCCCAGGGTTTTTATAGAGAAGCCAAGGGGTGGAGCAAAAGACCTCCTCCCCAGCACAGCCAAGTGCAGACCATCTCAAGACACCTGCACTCAGGCCCGTGGTCCTAATCATCCTCTATGTGGACCTGCTGGGTAAAGCCACGAGGAACCCGAGAACGGGCTCCCACAAGGGGAAAAACAGAACTGATGAAAAAAAGATAGAGTTGACTTCTAGGTCCCAGAATGGACGGGCATGTGTACAAGTCAGCTCCAGAATAGCCACGGTTCCCTATATTTCTGAAGAACATCCATTCCTCTTCCCTTTCTCCTCATCCTCAGTTACGCTCCCTTGGTGGACTGCACACTCCAGTTTGGGATCGTCTACCTGGACTATGTCTATACCTACAGTGCTTTCTGAAGGATGTACTTTTGATCCTGTAGAACTGGGGGAGGGACACGTGCCTGTTATCTAACTATTCTAGGCTGAAGAAGGAGGATTGAAAATATAAGACCAAAGTTAAAAGAAGTTTGAAATCCTGTGAAACTTCACACATGTAGGATTCCTATAGTGGGTGCGTTTTAGGTAGAAATCTACAAATTTTGTAAGCACATGTTCAGTCAGCTTGTATGGTGGACTTCTGTAAAACTTTGAGACCAATACCCCCTCATTTCCATGCTATATAAAATTATAACTAGTATTGGGACGTGCTCTTTTCACGGTGATTATTTCTTGCTTTGCTTTTTGTTTGTTTTGATTAAGAGTGTTCAGTTCCGTGGCACCTCATTGCAATACCTCTGGGAGTCATTTGTTCCATTCTGCTGGTGGCAGTTGCAGTGTTGGTGACACACAGTGAGTAACTGGTATACATAATCTTTGCCTTTCTGCCTAAGCAATAACTTTAGACACAAATTATGCAGATAACACTCTCTGATCATTGTTCTGCCTATAATCAGGGGATGAGCCAGATTGCTCTGGACTGTGTTTTTTGTTTGTGTGTTTTTTTTTTTTTGACCTGACAAACTGTAGTGTCTTGTTCTCATACATACCTAGTCTATTAACTCCGGGGCTGTTTTGAGCTTCCTTGTTATTTCTCATTCTTGGTATTGTTCTTTCTGAGGACTTGATGGTAATCTGCTTTCTGAGTTTAGGTGATTGTAAATAGTACATAAACATTCTGTGAGAAACAGCTGTGCAAAAGAAATTATGGTATTCTTTTTATTTTCCTCCATATATATTAAGGGCACGGTTAAGTGAAAAGACTTCATCTGTACAGTGACAATAAAGCTTGAGCTTTATTGAATTCCTTCACATGTTTAGAGAAAATCACTCCTAAGCTGTGCTAAGACAGGGCTATGTATCTGGATATTTTGCTTTCCCTCCAGTCCAGTGAGAATTGTGCCATTTCTTAATGTTTTTTAGTTTACATTTTTCATGCTGTGTTAAGTATTCACTGAATATTTTACTTATTTATTTGAAAGTTTTTTGCTATGAAAAACTAAAGAATTGGAAGTTGTGGTGTATCCACCACAATTTTATTCAGCTGTATTGTTTGCTTTACATTAATGTTACCCTGATAGAGAGAATTTTGTATTTCCATTCCTATAGTGAGTTAAGTGAGGTGTTACTTTCTAAATGTCAAAGTACCAGTTCCAGTATAATATGTGTTGGTTGTCCATATGGGTTTTCTCTATTATCTTAAATTTCAGTATTTAATCCTTATAAGAACTTTTGGTGTGATAACTGCTAGTAATTTTAGTTTTTCAGTATAGTCAAGAAAAACATGAATTGCAGAGATCTCTGAATAATCTTCATCAAGAGAAGAGCACCATGCAAAATGACAGCTACTTAAAGAAAGAAATGTTTCAAAATAAATCTACAGAGTGTGATACCCTCAAAGACCGTCTGTCCTCCCTCAACAGAACACTGAACAGATGCTACCAGGAAACTAAAGTTGTTTTAGATTACAAACAGCACAGAGGTAAGGAGAGGATCTTGAATAAAGAATTGCTTTATTCTCTAATGTTTCTTCCCCCCAAAGATTTGAAGTCCAATTAGTAGCTTAAAATGCTGGTGATCTGTGGCTTAATGGCTTAGGGATCCTTATCTCATGAAAGGGCCTGGAACCCCAAATATCCCTGTTTGAATTCGGAGAATCTTATAGCTTCTAGAACTCAGTAGCTCTTTTGGCTTATATTGCTCTAAGGGGATGTAATTGAAAGTCGGCACAGCTGACAATTCAGGTTCTTTTGGTCTGTGGGCAAATTTGAATCTCCAACTCTGTTGCTGACAGAACATGGAAGTTTCCATTAAGAGTGCATTCACCAAATTCTTAGGCTGAAATGGACTTAGAGCATTTATATGTATTCAGTTATAAAAATAATTGTCTGTATCTGTTTTTTCCTTCTGCCTTGGTATGAGAGAGTTGGCCTATTTGTGACCATAGTGAAGCTCCCTGTAGCACATTTTGCAGCTTCAAAATGGTGTCCACACTTGTGTAACTGTCAGTGACACAGTGAATGAGACCAGAAAGATGAAAATATAAAGCATTACACAGAACCTTTCTTACCTTGTATTGTGACTGGTTAAATTTAATTACAACAGTTTATCATTCATCAATAAATATTTTTCCGAATTTATAGTTTATGAAGAGCTTTTGCATATGATCTCACTATACCATGATAGAGGTTAAAATCATTATTATGCAAGGAATAATAATATCTTTCAAACTGCTACATTATAAAATGATAGAAAAAAAGTGCCAATTTTTTTTAAAAAATATTTCAGACCCATGAAAAATATTTTGTGTCATTTTTTAAAATAACTTTGTCATCTGTAAATTGTAGCATATTGCTGTAGTCCTTGTGCTTAGGAGATAGGAGGATTATAAATTTGATGACAATCTGGACAGCTCAGCAAATTCCAGGCCAGCCTAAAATACACAATGATACCTCTTTACAGGAAAAAAAAAAGGTTGGAAATAAAGTTTGTTAATAGACCAAGGCCTCCTCCCCCTCCCTAAACAAAATAATCACATTGAGATATTATTGCTACACAACTGCACACATTTTAACGTATGCAACTTGACATGTTTGGGCATGTGGGCATATCACTGAAGGCATCAATATAATCAGGAAAATAGACTAACTCCTTCAAAAGCTCCCTCATGTGTCTTTTATTTCTCTTAAGTTAAGAGCATCTAACACAGACCACAGCACATCCTTAAGTGCACAGTGTGTGTGAATGAACTGGGAACACAGTGCATTGCTGCAGGTCTAGAATTCAGTCATCCTTGTAACTGCTTCTGAGCAGCAAGTGTTTGCTCCCCACACTCCAGCTCTCACAAGCCTCTGCTTCTTAGAGTTGGGCTGTGTTAAAACCCTCATCTGAATTGAGACATAAAGTGTGGCCCTGGGCCTGACTTTAATCTTGCACCATCCTCAAGTTCATCCATGTTCGTCACTTAGTTGAGTATCTCTTTCAAGGTATTGAGGTGTGATACATAATTTCATTCTGTAGCCCAGGTTGTCTTAGAGTCGATTTTATAGCCAAGGCTAGTTTGGAAGTCACTACTTAGCCTAGGCTGGCCTCAAACTGGTGGTGAACCTCCTGTCTCACTGTGTATAGTACTCAGGTTATAGGCATAAGTCATCATGCCCAGTCAATTTACTTCCCTTTAAAGGATGAATAGTATTCCTTTGTGTGCATGTGCTATGTTTTTTTCTACTGATTTATACACAATGGACACATCAGCTGTTTCCATATATATATGTACTGTTATAAACAACACTGCATACTGCATAGGTGTAAAGTAATCTCTTAATATTCTGGAATTTAAATTTCTTAGAGCTCTGAAATTTTACTTAGTTATTGATGTTTAATTAAAACAGTGCTCTGAAAACAGACTATTGGAAAATAAGAATTTTCATCATTCTCTTTTCTATTGTAGTCACAAGTGTTGAAGGACACTGGTTCTGCTATGGCATAAAATGTTATTATTTCATCATGAACAAAAAAAACTGGACTGGTTGTAAACAGACCTGCCATGACCACAGCTTATCCCTTTTGAAGATAGAGGATGAAAATGAACTGGTACTGTAGACTCTTAACATGCCCATTTCTTCTCTTAGATGCTGTCTCTAAGTGATAGATAGTGAGATACTGAGCCCAGGCAGGTTTACTGAAAGAGAGACTTGTAAGTGTTGTATCTGGTTTGCCCGTAATGTGAGCAAAAACTGTGCAGTAAGTGTATCCTAGGCTACTCCTTCCTGCTGCTGGCTTAGTATCAGGACACAGGGTCCGTTATGAGGACACTGGTTACTAAAGAGATAGTCATGTCTTTGCAGGCTTCTCCCTTTCTCAGGAGTCTATAAGAGAGTCTCTCAGAGAAGCATGTTTTCCTGGAATAAGTTTAACCCTTTGGTACAACACATCCTGTGATTGACAGTTATGTATCTCCATAGAGTGCCAGCTACACCCTGAGAGACCACAGTCTAGGGCTTTATCTTTGGAACTCATCAGTGAGATTGCCTGAGATGAGTAATTGGAGGACAATAGAGAAAGTAACTGACCTCTGGGCCAATTTGCAAAATGGAAATTATATGAGATCCATAGAATTTAATAGTTTTACCAGTTAGCTCCATGATACTTTTCAGTGAAACTGTCAGCAATCATTACTTTATACTATTTTTATGTTTTTTGGAAAAAGATATCTGTTTTTAGAAATGAGTAATTAAAAGAAAAAAGGTGCCAAGATACAGACATTTTCTATTTAAATTATTACTAACAAAATCTCTTCTAATATGAAAAAGATATTTCTCTAGAAAATGCTTGCAGGATCAGCTTGAGAACTTTGTCCTTTAGAGCATGGTACAAAATTTGTACACCAATTTCATACATGTATAAAAAATACAACAAAATATTTTTTAATGTCAAATAATTATGTAAATTGTCATTTGTTATACTAATCATAATTAAATTTAAACCCATATTTTAAGATATATTCAAAAATTTTAGTAGATATGATGCCATTTTCATATCACTTGTCAGACACTAAATTTTTCGAAATATCTGTCCCTTTCCTCCTTAATTTCTGTCACTCCTAGGTCTGAACTTCAAAACTGCTTCCTCTCTGGAGCATGGAGGTTCATACACAACTTTTCACACAGGATTTTTTATTTTAATGAATTTGCGATGAAGACAGGCATTACTTACCATATGAACACTTCCCACATGCCTCTGTAGTCTTTGGGAATGCACATTTGAATAATTTCTTAGAGTGTCAGAAATTTTTTAATGAAACATGTATGCAGTGTGCTAGCTTTTAGTAGTCACAAGCAGTAGTATTGTGAGTTCAGAACTAGCCCTGGTAATATAGTGAGACTTGGTCTAAAGACATAAATCATTTCATAAATCAGTATCTCTAGACACCTGAAATTTTTATTTTAAATAACTTCTGTAGCTGACATTGGTTTTGACATAAATGAGCTACTAGTGGGAAATCACTTTAAAAATGAACTTGGAGAGACTGAGGTGCTGAAGGAAAGGACAGCAGAGAACTGACATAAGAATAGCTGGGACCTGTTATCTTATTGTTTTCTCACCAAACAGAGGGAAATTTTATCATCAGATGAGTTTTTTTTTCCTTACAGAAGTTCCTTCAGCTCCAAATGAATACAAACAATTACTGGATTGGATTAAAATACGATGAAAGGAAAGGGAAATGGCTATGGATTGGTGATGGCCCATTTAAACTGTGAGTTTTCTGAAACTTCACACTCTAACACTGGTGCACAGTTGTGATGATGGTGTGCAAAAGCTTTTCTCTCATTTCACAATGCTTTTCTCTTTGTCAGTGGAGCTCACAGCTAAAGATAAGATGCATAAGGCAGGTTTGAGCAAGCATTAGACAGAGAAGAAGAGGCGTCTAGAAGCTGACTGCTAGTGATGTAATAATGAACACAGCTAAGGATTGTGTGTTCTAAGATGCACAGGGCATAAGCAAATCAACAGCTTAAGATCACTTGAAAGGACTAGATTCATCCTGATAGATACTATGATTATAAATATCTGAAACATTCACTTCATTTGTTTCTGTAGTTAGCTTATATAAATTGCTTGTTATTTATAAATATAAGAACATTTTTGCATATATATACATATATATGTATGTATATCTGCCTTCCATTTCAAGATGTCATATTGTAGACTCCAAGTGTTATGTTATCTGATAGAAAACTATTCATTGACTATCTTTACTAAGACTATTTCTTTTTCCTGAATATATCTCATATACATAAAATAAAGTATGCTCATATCCTTCACTAGCCCCCCAAGCTTCCTCTGATTCTGTCCTAACATGTGCCTCTCTAACTTGTGTTTTGTAAATTAATGCTGTCCCTTGGTGCATGGTAGGGCAGCCACTGAAGCAAGGATATCTGCCAGTGGCCACACCCCCCAAGAAGAATGAATTTCCCTTTTCCAGCAACTGTCACCTAACAATAGTGATTCCTTGAGTGGTAGTAGATGCCCCCTCATTTATGCAGGAATTTTGTCATGTCCAGAAAGTTGCTTTTCACAGTGCTTTTTTCCTTATCAGATTCTTACATCCTTTCTGTTTCCTCTTCCTTCCCATTTCCTGAGTGGTGGTGTTTTTTGGGGAAAGAGGTTTATGAAGATGTCTTCTTTATGGCTGAGCACATATTCTCTTCTCCTAAGCACTTTGACCAGTTCTGCTTCTCTGCACTGTCCACCTGCCCACTGTAAAAAGCTTCTCTCATGGAAGTTGAGAGCAGCCCAGGGCCAGGCCATAAACATAAATATTAAGAATGAAATTTGCTCACATGACCACTTAGCAAAATGATAGTAGCAGGTTCCATACAGGGCCCATGACTTTGACAATCATGGGCTTTTGATTTGGATTACAATATCAAACACAACATACTTCAACTCCAATAAGAAAGCAATTAGTTATCATCTAAGGGTTGTTCCACTAGGCACATCTTGCCTAGCAGGTCAGTATTGTGGCATGCACGGTCCAGTGCTGGAATAGACCACTCAAATCTTTTCTCCCTTTGGAAGTTTGAAAGTAATTGGCCCACATAATCTCATAGGGAGTCGCACTATTAGTAGGTGTGTCTTTGTTGGAGTGGGTGGGTCTTATTGGAGGAAGTGTGTCACTGTGGGAGTGGGCTTTGAGATTTCCTATGCCCTTGATACTGCTGAGTGTGTCAGTTGACTTCCTGTAGACTACATATTAAGAGTTAGACAGCACCTAGTCTGCCTGCACACTGCCATGCTCCTCACCATGATGATAATGGACTGAAGCTCTGAAACTGCAAGGAAGACAGCTCAATTAGATGTTTTCTTTATAAGAGTTACAGAGGTCATGGTGTCTCTTCAGAGCAATAAAAACCCTAGCACACTAAGACACTCCCCTAGCATCCTGCAAAGAACCTTTGCCCATTGAAAGCTAGCACAAGTTTCCTGATTGGTTTGAGATTGATTTCTCTATGTCCTGACACCAAGTTTATGTTGTCTTCAGAAATAGGGTGTTTCCATGTAGTTATGGTGGAAAACCAAGGGTACAGCAACAGCCTGGTTATTTGGAGACCTCTGTGGTCTCCCTGACCAGTAATTCTTTTGGAGGTATCTCATGCCTTGCACTTTGATTTTCATTTAATAACTCATATCTTCTGTGGATCTAACTCTTTTTAAATTATATTTTGATATTTTTAAATTACATTTTCCATAAAATGTATTTTGATCAGGTTTTCCTCCCTCCTTAATACCCAGTTCCTCCTTACCTCTTTCCCTACTCACTCAATTTCATGTTATTTCTTTCTTTCCCCAAAACAAAAGGAAAATAAAATCAAACTAAAAAAAAAATCAACCAATAATACAAAAATTGTCGAAAACAAACAAACACACACATGAAGGTCCCCAAACTACGAAAGAAAAAAGGAGTCTGTTTTGTGTTGTTCAACTAGTGGGTGTCCATACGCCTTTTATATATCATTAGTATTGGTTGATCCTTCCTCTATTCTCTCCTGTCCATTATTTTCCAGTACTCATCCAATTTTATCCTTTAATCCTAAGAACCTCCTCTCTGCCTTCATATCACATATTTGTCATTTTTCCTGATTATTGATTTTTTTTTTAGAAATACAAATTTTTAAAAATCCCCAAATAATTCTGTGTTTTTCCTTTAATAACTTTGTTGGCTAGTTACATTTTAAGTTGCCTTTTATATCATTTAAAAATGAATTTAATTTTTATTGTTTTGTTGTTGTTGTTTTGAAACAGGGATTTATGTCCCCAGGCTGGTTTTGAACTCTTGATCCTTGTATCTCCATCTCTCAAGTTCTGAGACTATAGGCAGATGTAGCTGTCTTTTATCCCTTTAAAGATAATACCTGTACTTATTTTACATGTGTTAGTTGGTAATCCTATTGTTGTACTTTTGTGGGCTTAATGTACTGTTTCTGCTAGATTTTGTTCTTGATGGCATTTTCTTTGTGGTGTTTAGTGAATTTCTTCTCCAGCTTCTGCAGAAACTATCTGAGGCATCAACAGTGGTAACTTTCTCAGGAACCTTTCATTCAGTGCCCGAGAACATGGAAGGCACTTCCATTTAAACGTGGCACTGCCAGTGTGGACAGCTAGTTTCCAAATACGTAGGAAAATAACTTCCTCTCTCTCCTCCAAAGACACTCTCAAGCAGGCTGTCACAGAGGTGGCTGGACTGTCACAGATGTATTCAGGTCATCACATAGTTGGTCAGAGGACAAAAGGCCTTATAAGACGTATTAATTTGTTCAAAATATACAGATTAACACGATTGTTATTAATTTTGTTTTTTTCTATATGAAGTATCATTTTATACAAGCTAGCTCTGCTCCTTTGCATCTACCTCCCAAGCACTAGAATTGCTGGTATTTGCCTTTGCAAAAGGCGACAGTTAATGAATTTGTTTGTATCCTACAGCACCATACAGAGTGAAATGAGCATGTGGTAACATTTAGAGTGAGGTTCTAGTGGCTAAAAGGATGTCTGCATCCAGATTAAGTGATCTTTGTAGACCTTGACTATGCTGCAGAGCTGTTCCTTGATTATGGTGTAATTAATAGGGCCAAACCTGAGGCTCCAGTAGGGAATCCTAGTGGTCAGAAAGTTCCTGTGGCCATCACAAGTATTTTCTCCAGTGGGAAAACACAGAAGCTTGGACACCTGCTTAGAATATCAGCTTCTAATGAGCCTCTTGAGCAGCTGTGAGCTTGTGTTTCTTGGGTAGAGGTCACCATGGGAGGTAAAGTTAAGAGCTCATGATGCAGAATGTGTACTCTATTTGTGTCTTGTGAATAGTTACTATCTCCTGGGTCTTTTCTTCTTTGCCTATGTTCAACACACATGCTTTATTGATTGTACCCATAATCATACCCCATGGTTGACTAATGTGTATACTCATTCCTACTGTATTACCTGTTCTATGATCTATGAGCCACTTAGTTTAATTTTTTTCTTTTTTTGTTCCTGTTATAATTCTAAATCCTCTATTTCCATGTGGCTTAAATCCAATGTTAAATGTAGGCAATCTTTTGTTAAAGTTTTATCCCTTTGCCATTTCAGCCCCATGGAGTTTGGTAGCTTTCATCCTCTGTCTGGTATTTCTTGACAGATTCTCATTAAGCTAGCCCTGTTCAAACTGATTGTATTTCCCTAACCAGCCTTGAACTTCTAATACTCCTGGATTCATTCTTTGGTATTTGAATGATCATTTTCTGTAGATTCACTATTTATTTTGCCCTGCCTATTAGTAGAAAGACAGGCTGACATGCTTTACTGATGCTTTGGGAGTCTTAGCTTTACTGAAGCCTCAGTGTGGTGGTATTGTGTTCCCCCAAAATATTGTGCACTCTAATAAACTTATCTGGGGTCAGAGAACAGAACAGCCATAATATTAAACATAGAGGTTAGGCAGTGGTAGCACACGCCTTTAGTCCTAGCATTTCAGAGGCAGAGATCTGCCTGGATATCTGTGAGTTCATGGCCACACTGGAAACAGCCAAGCATGGTGACTCATGCCTTTAATCCCAGGAAGTCATGGCAGGAGGCAGAAACGTATTCAAGGCCTGAGGACCAGGAACTAGAGGCTGGTTAAGCTTTCAAGCTTTTGGGAAGCAGTTCAGCTGAGATCTATTTGGATAAGAACACAGAGGCTTTCAGTCTGAGGAAACAGAATCAGCTGAGGAATTGGCAAGATGAGGTGGCTGTGGCTTGTTATGCTTCTCTGATCTTCCAGCATTCACTCCAATACCTGGCTCCAGGTTTGATTTTATTAATAAGACCTGTTAAGATTTGCTACACCTCAGTCTATATAGGAATCTAATTTCTACCTGTTCATAAATGAATTGAATTAAGTTTTAATTATTAGTTAATATTTGATCAATGTCTTGCTCCAAAGTCCAGTCTGTCCTGGTTTATAATCCTTCTAAAACAGCCTCCACATTGCTAGGTTATAGTCATGTGTAGCTGGAGCTGCCTCCAGTTCCGCCCGGGCTGCCAGCCACTCAGACTCAAATAAATACACAGATGCTTATATTATTTAAACTATTTGGCCTAATGGCTCAGGCTTCTTGCTATGTAGATCTAACATCTTAAATTAACCCATTTCTATTAATCTATAAGTTGCCACATGGCTTGTGGCTTACCAGTATCTTAACATTTTCTCATGGTGGCATCTGGCAGTGTTTCTCTGCTTCAGCCTTCTACCTCCCAGAATTCTCCTCTCTCCTTGTTCCACCTACATTATCCTTCCTGCCTGGCTACTGGCCAATCAGCATTTTATTTATCAATCAATCATAGCAACATATATTCACAGCATACAGGACATCCCATAGCAGTCATGTATCACCTTTCTTTTGTGTTTTAGTTTTTATTAAACATTTTGAATTATCTTTCACAGGAAGGTTGTTGTGGATTTAGTATTCGTCATCCATCAGAGATGGCAGTTGTGTTGCACACAGGGAAGTCAGTCGGTCACCATGTTTCAGGGAAGTCCCAATAGCTCTGAGAAGGGGGAGGAAAGAGAAAAATCAACCAAAACAACAGTCACAAACCCTCTTCTGTGACTATTCTACAAATGTCCCTTTCTCCTTAAAACACAGGCATATAAGACCTTGTCCTGTGTGCCACATACATTTATTTTTTTCTTTTTAAACTGTCTTGGATCTCTGCATCCAGATCCTTCAGTAGTTGAATGAGGTTTCTAGCACAACAATTAGGATGTTTGGCCATTCCATCACCAGAGTAGGTCAGTTTGGGCTGTATCTCGACCATTCCCAGCAGTCTGTTATGGGGGTATCTTTGTGGATTTCTGTGGGTCTCTCTAGCACTTTGCTTCTTCTTATTCTCATGTGGTCTTCATTTACCATGGTCTCCTATTCCTTGTTCTCGCTCTCTGTTGTTGATCCAGCTGGGATCTTCCGCTCCCCCAACCTCTCTTTCCCTCGACCTTCGCCCTTCACTACCCCCACTCATGTCCAGGCTGTTCATGTAGATCTCATTTCATTTCTCTGTCATTGGGCGATGCCCGTGTCTTTCTTGGGGTCCTGTTTTCCAGGTAGCCTCCCTGGTGATGTGAGTAGCAGTCCAGTCATCCTTGTTCCACATCTAGTATCCTCCTATGAGTGAGTACATACCATGTTTGTCTTTCTGAGTCTGGGTTACCTCACTCAGGATGATTTTTTCTAGATCCATCCATTTGTCTGCAAACCTCATGATGTCGTTTTTTTTCTGCTGAGTAGTATTCCATTGTGTATATGTACCACATTTTATTTATCCATTCTTCAGTTGAAGTGGATATACTCACATGTACTATGACACACAGGTCACAGCACAGGTGTAGTTAGAGGAGTGTTAAAGAGTCACTTCTGTCCTATTGTGTGGGGTCTGAGTTCTGAACTCTGAATGCCTGATCTGCTGCCAATGGCCTCCACCCACTGAGCCATGTCATCTACCCAAGACCATTTTTTATGAGTTTAGAGAAAATGGAAATCTTTTATTGATATGCTTACAATTAATTCCCTATTCTGTACATTTTGGTCAATAAACCTTATTTTTAAAACCTTGGCCTGAATCAATAGAAGCTTTGAATTTAAATAACTGCCCATTATATTTTTCATTTTATAGTGATTTAACAGTAATGGATCACTACATAAGACAGGAGGCAGTGCATTTTTCAGTTCACCTGTATAGATAATGATAACTGTGTTAGAACTCACTTTTGTATCTGCAAAAAGAAAGTGTATAATTTCTCTGATTCAGTGTGCAGTGTGTAGGAAAGGTAAAAATGGAGCACAGTCATCTTTGTTGGTTCCTGTGGTGATTTGTAACTACTTAAAGACCAAATATTTTAACCTCAGATCTCAGTCTGCTGTGCAAATATGGTGATGAGCTGGAAAGGGAAGAAACATTCCTTTGAAATCTGACTTAACAGAGCAGAAGCCATTTTCCTTCCTTGTACACTCAGCAGATTGTGTCTGTAGAATGGATGCCTTTGGTCCAGGGCCCTAAGGAATCACTCTCTTTTTTTCCTAAATGACACACAGAACTTAATACAAAACCCTAATAAATAGTGCATGTATCTTATCATCACTAGGATAAACCATTTCAACATGCATGGCTTTGACCTCTTCCTCTCTCTCTCTCTCTCTCTCTCTCTCTCTCTCTCTCTCTCTCTCTCTGATCCATTTGATGATGAGTTGAAGCTCCATAGATACATTAATATTCATTGAGGCCAGCTGAATGTGAAAGTTCAAGACTTATAATCTTATAGGTAAATGAGTTTGAGGGAAGCCTAAGCTACATAGTATGTTTGAGGTCATTGTGTGCTAAAGTGAGATTCTGTCTCATAAAGCCTCATAATAATAATGGTTATCATAATAATACTAAGCCATCCATAAATATTTTTAGGTACAAGCAATTTTCCACAACATCATACTGAAACAATTAAACTCAATAAATGTAGATTGATTTATTAATATGTTCTAATTTGTAATCCATATTCTTATTAGTTAGTTTTGTCAGTTTTCTGGATCATGTCACTGTTGATATTTCCTTATATTCAGGATCATGCAGTACATTCACTTTTAATGTGCTTTAGTTCTGAAAGTTTGACTCCTGATTGCTTGCTTTCTCTTCTCTCTCCTTCCTTCTCTTTCTTTCTTCCTTCTCTTTCTTTCTTTCTTTCTTTCTTTCTTTCTTTCTTTCTTTCTTTCTTTCTTTCTTTTTCTTTCCTTCTCTTTCTTTTTTTCTTCCTTCCCTCCCTTCCTCCTTCCTCCCTCTTCCTTCTTTCTCTCTTTTGACAATTACATTAAAAAATTCAAGTCTTGGAATTAGAGTGTTCATATAATAAAATGCACCCTCTGTAAGTCATGAGAAATATGAGTTTTAGCAAATATGTACACCTTTATAAGCACCATTCTGCAAAATAGTTTTCTGTCAACTTGACACAAGCTAGTGTCCTCTGAGAAGAGGAAACCTCAAGTGAGAAAGTGCCTCAATAACAAACATCTGGCTGTAGGCAAGTTTGTAGGGCATTTTCTTAATTAGTGACTGATGTGGGAGGCACCATCCCATTGTAGGTGGTTTCCCCCTGGGCTGGTAGTATTGGGTATTGTAAGAAAGTAGGCTGAGCAAATTTGGGGAAGCAGGCCAGGAAGCTGCACTCCTTTGTGACATATACATCTACCCTCACCTGGGGTCCAACCTTCAGCAGCTCAGGGCTTGAAGAAATCCACAGAGTTGACATACTCTGACTTATTTATCTGAAGGGGTAAGGAGAAAGACATTCACACACTCTCTTTTTCTTTATTCTTTATTCTGTGTTCTCTATTCTCTGACTTTATTTTTTCCTCTGCAGCTTATGAATCCCAACAAAATTTTTAGGCAATGTGGCGCACGCCTTTAATCCCAGCACTCGGGAGGCAGAGCCAGGTGGATCTCTGTGAGTTCGAGGCCAGCCTGGGCTACCAAGTGAGTTCCAGGAAAAGGCGCAAAGCTACACAGAGAAACCCTGTCTCGAAAAACCAAAAAAAAAAAAAAATTACAATGTAGTTGCATTCTATTTTTCATGTGAATGACTATATTGAATACAGGTTAAAAACATGTTTAAAACTAAGTCATCCCAAGGACCCACATACATTTTCATCTAAGTAACTTATTATAAATTAACAGGGTGTGAGCAAGCAAGATATTTTTCTCAGCCAGTTCCTTTGCTGGCAGGCTTCATATTGTGGTTACAAAGAATGAATCAATTACTTTATTACTTATCTTGAAAGGTAATCTTTTAAAGAATCTTAAAAGAATCACAAACCTAAGGTTTTACATGTGAAAAAGATTCAGTCAGATCTACTTTCAATCTTTAGGGTGCATACCCATTCATCAATAGTTTTTGTATCAGGAGATTAGGGGCAGAATGTGTACAGGAATTAATCATCATCTTTGATCAACAATCAATCCTAGCAAGGAACATACATCAGCTAATAACAGTTGGGCTGCTTTGTATTTTGATCCCTAACCTAATGATTAGCTATGTGTCCTTGTGAACTTTAGATTCCTTTCTAGGGATCTTCATCTCAAAGCTATTATCAAAACATCTTAATCTAACTTGAAGTTACTTTAAGGCTTTGTTTCAGCTATGATGCACACTGAAACCTGTGAACCATCTCTCTACATTAAGATTGAAAGAATTTAATCTAGCTGGGCTACGGGACTCAGTTTTTTGTTTGTTTGTTTGTTTTGTTTTTGTTTTTGATCATTAACATAAGCCACAATGTGGAAGTAACCATCTTATTAAATAAGAAACACAGAGCCAATGCAGAGATGAAAGCCCAAGAGGTCAGAGCTAAGAGCCTTACCTGTCACTGCTGCAGCTATCCTCTTGAGCCAAAAGACCTACTTCCTGTGTGTTTGTCTTTATATAGACTTTCTGTTCTGCCTTCTCATTGGTTGTAAATCCAACCACATGACTGCCTTGTCACTGCCTGTCTGTACAGACCTCCAGGTCTTCTATGGTTGATATTGAGATTAAAGGCGTGTGTCTCCAATGCTGGCTGTATCCTTGAACACACAGAGATCTACCTAGCTCTGCCTACCAAGTGCTGGGATTAAAGGCGTGCACCACCACCGCCCAGCTTTTGCTATGGCTCTAATAGCTCTGACCCCCGGGCAACTTTATTTATTAACATACAAAAAACATTTTAGTACAAATAAATATCACCACACCATATTCTATGCAGCTCCTCTATAGAAACTCATGTGTTCTAGCTGCGTGACACTTCCTTGTTTTATTTTTCAGCCTCTGCAGCCTCTGCTTTATCAGAGGCAGGGGCAACATTTCATCCTACCTTTACCTATATTAATTTTCTACTAAACTAACCTATATTATAATGCCTTACTGTATTTATTAAAACTCTCAATCATCAAAATCCCATTTAAACTAACACTATTATTGTATAAAATCTTTGCTTCAGTTAAACAGTACAGTTTAAGAGGAAATCATCTTCACAATAATCCACAGGTAAAATTTCCCAGTAGAATGGGATGTTTTCAAAAGATGAGATGATCATACTGCATTAAGGGAAGTGGGGATCTCCCCATGCCCATTCACACCATGCCAGATACCAGAGGAAGATGGCAGCAGCAAACACGTGAAGGCCCAGCAGAAGTAAAAGACATTCTGGGGTCTGTGGTCTCAGGGCCTTTCATACCTAAGATTGACCCATCAGGGTTTTGTTTCCTGGTGGGCTGATGCCCTGAAGTCAATTGCCATCTGCTGCTCCTCTGACAGAGCCACTGGCATGCATTAGATTGTGCCCCTAAGCTCCTGCCCAGTTTGATTCTTGCTGTAACTTCCTTTGATGATGGACTATAATATGGAAGTTTAAGCAAAATAAACCCTTTCCTCCCAAGTTGCTTTTGTTCATGGTTTTTCATCGTAGTAATAGGAACCATCACACCAAAACAGGGCAGTTTTGTTACCTCCCAAAGGTCTTTTTTGCACTTTTTCCCCTGCCTGGCCCTAGGCAATTAGGCATGTGCTCTCTTGTACTATAAATTAGTATGGCTACATTCAGAGTATCATATACTATGTACAAATTTGTGATTGACTCCATTTTTCTCTGCATCTTTTACCATTATTATTATTATTATTATCATTATTATTATTATTTTAGGTAACTCAAGCTTTCATCACAAAGCAGTGGTTCATTCTTTTTGTTACCAAGCACACATGTTATATTACACAAATATAACATGATATTCTTCCACATGTGAACATATGGTCCGTTTCTAAGTTTTGACAATTATGAGTTATTGACAATTATGGAAGCTATCATACCAATTCATGTACAAGTCACTGTGGAAACATACATTTTATTTACTTTTAATAAATATCTTTTGTGAACAGTTGGTGTCTTCTGGGTTCTTTCTTCTTTTTACATGTGTTAAACATACACACATGATTTCCTGACTGTACCCACGAGCATGTCTCATGGCTAACTAATGTACATTCCATTCCTAATTATCTAACCTTTTCTGTCTGTGTCCCACAAGCCACTTGGTTTCATTTATCCTCCTTTCTTCTAAATTCCTATGGTAAATTTGAATATTACATTTCTTCCCATCTAGAATCCAAGATTCAAAGAACGTGATTTATTTTGCTAAAAACTGATTCCTTTGAAGTCTCAGTTCCATGTAGTGTGAGTGGGTTTAATTCTCTTTCTACCTTTCTTTGCCAGAGTCTCATTAGTCCAGACTACCTTCAAATTCCCTAGGTCTTGAACTGTGATCCTCCTACCTTCATCTCCCAAATACTGGGACTACAATTGTGCCCCACTATGCCTGGCTAGATTAATTATTTAGGATCTCCATTTTGAGTGCATTCTTTAGTCAGCTTCTCTAACTATTAGGGGGAAAATTGGCTACAGTGCTTCCCTGACCATTTCAGGTTTTTCCCAACTCCTGCTGACACCCCAGCCTGAGTAGGTATCTGATTTCTGTCAGTTTTTCACTCTTTGCTTTTTGAGCTTTCACATAAATCACACAGTCTTATTCTTATTTATTTATAAATGCCTGTTCTTAACTTGGCTTGTTTCTATCCAGCTTTTCTTGACCTAAATTATCCTGTGTATCTTTTATCTCTGGGCTTTTACCTTTCTCTTACTTCTGTAAATCCTACTTTCAGTCTTACTCAGTGGCTGACTGGGTGTCTGGGTGTCTGGTCCCTTGAGTCCTCCTTTCCTTGGTTTTGCTCCCCGATCCTTTCTTCCCAGATTTGTCCTTCTAATTATTCTCTCTGTCTGCCAGCCCTGCCTATTCTTTCTCCTTCCTTGCTATTGGCCTTTCAGCTATTTACTAGACCAATCAGGTGTTTTAGACAGGCACAATAACACAGCTTCTCAAAGTTAACCAAATGCAACATAAAAGAATGAAATGCATCTTTGCATCATTCAACAAAAAATGTTTTATAGCATTAACAAATGTAACACATCTTAAAATAATATTCTACAACACATGAGCATATGGGACCTTGTTCTGTGTTCTACACACATTTGTTTCTACCTAGCATGTTTATTGACAAAATATAAGTGGGAAAGCAGTTGTAGCATAAAATAATTCCTCGGAAATATTGAAAATCAATATTACCAGCTGAATAAAAATTGCGAGTTTGGAGTAAGATGGGGATTTTGGTATGATCAAGAGACTATTTCTTTTTAATGAACTTAGCATAAAGAAAACATTTTAGTGATGAACTTATTACTAATAGTTCCATATTCTGTATACTTTGGCCAATATCATGATATTTCAATGAATATTCAAAATTAAACAATTGCCCATTGTTTTTGTTCCTTAGTGAGTTGAACACAACAGGTTCCAATCCTAAGACTGGAAAATGTGCATTTTTATCTAGAACAAGACTAGATAATGATAGTTGTTTTAAATTCTACTCCTGTATATGTGAGAAGAGACTGGATAAATTCCCTGATTAACTCTCCAGCAAGAGGTAAAGGTAAAATGGAATGTGCTGATCTTCATTTGTTTCCTGTAATAATTTGTGACTTCTTATGAACAAGTGTTGTGATCATAGGACTTAGACCTCTGTGCAGAGAGACAAGCTGAAAGAGGTTGAGAATGTTCTCCAGAATCTGACTTGACAGAGAAGAGGCCATCTTTCTTCCTGGAGGAGCACATCTTCTCTGGTGCATGGACACCCTTTGCCCCAAGCCCCTGAAAAATCTGCTCTTTTTGTTTTTTTTAAACACTCATAGAACTAAATAAAGAATCCTAATAAAGAGCCTGAGTATTTCATTATCAATAGGATACATTGTCTTAATTGAAAGCACGATTAAGAACTATAATATAGTTGTGGGCTTCAATTTCTTACTTATTAGTTGATTGCTGTTTTGTTTTGTGTGTTTTGTTTCATGTAGAAGTTTTCTTCATTATTATACACATTTCTTTTGTCCATAGAATATAATTTCAAATTTGGAGAACATTTACAAGGATAGTTCAAGAAGTTGCTGAATATATTTTATCCAAGCCACTAGTGTTCATTCCAATCCTTCTTAATCCATCTATGATAAGTTGAAGCCTGATAGAAATGGTGGTAATAATTGGAGTTGGCTAGATGTAGTGGCTTGCACTCGTAATCTCAGCAATTAGGAAGCTAAGACAAGATTGCTGAAAAATAAAATAATGAATACAGTGAGAGTCTGTGTCATAGAACCAAACAAACCAACAAAATCGAGGCCCAAAAGTTCTTAAATATTTTCTAGGGACAACACTTCATCTTTTTCAACCATACCCAAGTGATCAGAATCAGGACATTTGGTATTAGTACAATAATTTGTTCTAATCTAGGATGCACGTACTCATTCACTGGCTGGATAATGTCACTCTAGGTATTTCCTCCATGTTCAGGTTCACATGCATTCAGTGCTGATGTCTAGTGTCCTTTATTCCTGAATATTTTTCTATGTTTTCTGGTGGTTTGTTGGTGGTGGTGGGTGTTTGTTTGTTTGTTTTTTCCAAGACCATGTTTTTCTGTGTTACCCTGTCTCTCCTGGTATTCTCTCTGTAGATTAGGCTGACCTGGAACTCAGAGATTTGCCTGCCTCTGCCTCCTGAGTGCTGAGATTAAAGATGTGTGCATATATAAATGTGTGTGTGTGTGTGTGTGTGTGTGTGTGTGCTCGCCTTGGCCAGCCTGAATCTTGCTATATTGACAAGGTTGCCCTCAAACTCATGGAGATCCACTTGCTTTTGCATTTTTGCATTCCAAGTGGTAGGATTAAAGACATGCAACATCATGTCCAGCTGAGAAATATGAACATTTCCATCTCCCCTCAAAGTCTTTTCTTGCCCCCAATTGTACTCTCTTACACAGTAAGTTGGTTCTATTCCCATTACAGCTTTGTATCTGCCTTCTTTTTGCTCACCACATTTTTAACACTAAACTGCAATTTCTCCTTTTTAAAAATATTGTATTAATTCTTTTTTTTTTTTTTTTTTTTTTTTTTTTTTTTTTTTTTTTGGTTTTTCGAGACAGGGTTTCTCCGTGTAGCTTTGCGCCTTTCCTGGAACTCACTTGGTAGCCCAGGCTGGCCTCGAACTCACAGGGATCCGCCTGGCTCTGCCTCCCGAGTGCTGGGATTAAAGGCGTGCGCCACCACCGCCCGGCTGTATTAATTCTTTGATAATTACATACCATGTATTTTAATCACATTCACTTCCCCTCATTCAACTCCTTCCAGTTCACTCCCACCTCCCTACTCACTCAACTTCCTGTTTTTTCTCTCTTTCTATTTTAAAAACCCATTGAGTCCAGTTGTGTTGTTCAGATGCTTTAGATATGGTGCCTGTCCTGGAGTTGGTTTATTGAAAATATTAACAAAATTAACAAGTCTTTGGACAAATTATGTAAAATATGCTGAGAGGCTCCAATTCATAAAATCAGAGATGAAAAGGGAGACATTATGATGGACACTGAGGAAATTTAAGAAATCATAAGGACATACTTTAAAAAAAAATCTGTATTCTATAAATGTGAAAACTGGCAGTCCCTAAGCTTGGAGAACAGAGGGGGAACACTTCCAAATTCTTTTTATGATGCCAGCAAATGTTTATTGGAATTTCTTCTGATGCAATTTTCCTTTGGTGAGTATGAAATGATCTCCTCTGTTGCCTCTCACTAGTTTTGGTTTGAAATCTATTTTGTCAAATAATAGAATAGATACACCTTCCTGTTTTTTAGTTCCATTTGCTTGGAATATCTTTTCCACTCATTCTTCCTAAGTTCTTGTAAGAATTACTTTTCTAATGTTTGATAAAACACCATGATCAAGACAAATTATAGACGAAAGGGTTTATTTTAGGCTGATGGTTCCTGAGAGTTAGGGTCCATGATGGCTGAGCAGAGACATAGTGGAAGAAATAATTGAGTGCTCACATCTCAAATCACATACAGGAAACAGAGCAAGCCCACTCCAAATGTACTGAAATCTTTTGAAACCTCATAGCCTGCCCCCTGTGACATGCTTCTTCCAGGAATACCACACCTCCTAATCTTCCCCAAAGAGCCATCAACTTGGGACCATGTATTCAAATACCTGAAATTCATAGAGTACATCTCATTTAAACCATCATTGGTGGTATACACAAATTAGCCATGTTTCTTGGAGGCTTATTAAAGAGACAAGTATAGTGAAAAGCAGAGAAAAAAGCTGTATTCCATGTGACTATCACTGAGAACAGGAGAAAAAACAGTTCATTGAACTCCAAGTCTGTCTTTGCTGTTCCTGGCATGAGGCTTAGGTTTAAAGAGAGCTCAAGAGATATGCATAAATAAGCAGTACTGTTCATGTGTGGTTCCAATTATCACTGCTGTCTTTGCTTCAATTTGTTCATAAGAAATTTATAGGACCCTTTGCCATAATTGTAATCTGCATAAAGAAAATGTAGGCATAAACTGAGTTAGTCCATCACTTAGAGCAGTCTACCCAATATGATGACTTCTGGTTACTATAGCCACTGAGTCCCTGGGAAGTTAGTGTCTTAGATAATAGTTGTAAGAATTAACTCTATGGAGAGATTAAAACAAACATACAAAAGCTAAGGATTCTGTGTAGTTCCAAATTATGTTTTTAATCTCTTCATTTGAGCCCCAGAAACTCAGTACTCCTTCATTCCCACATGAAGCTGTCAGACCCCAAGGAATCCTTTACATCTAAGATAGGATTTTTTCCAGCTCTCCCTTTGTATTTCCTCTTATGCAATTATTTTGTTTCCCTTTCTTTAAACTGATATTTACTACAGGAAACCAAGCCAATGATAGGAACACTACAAAAATAGCGCAGTATAAGGTTTCTCTTTTTTATGTTCTAAGAGGGCCTCAAAATTTTAGTGGTGTTTGGCTGAATCTTACATAAGGACATTTTCTTATGTCATCTGCACTAGTTACCCACTGCTCCAGTTGCCTGGCACTCTCATGGCCCCTGATACCCTCTCTCCTGTGAAAACCTATGACAAAGTTGGCTGTAGACTTCCTGGATGCCTTGCATTCTCCCCATTTACATTTTAGCTATATTGACCTGTACTGTGGCAGGCATGCTACACATTGCCAGAAGGACAAGGACCAAAAGCTAGGGTGATTAAGAAAGCCAGTGGTCTCGAAAATGCTTTTGAAAAGTAAGACAGACTTTTCATCATATTATGCAAATACATGCCAAAGGACTATGTATTTATAGTTGTTATGAGTTTCAGTGAGCTTCTGAAAACAGAAGAATTTAACAGTACATGCAGTTTCTAGACGTAGGAATGGCCTCATAGGCAAGGTAAAGTGTATGGATCCATCATAATCATTCTGGATTTATTATCCCTGTAGCTATAAAATTTGGTCTTACAACCTGGCAGTGCAGTGTGTTGAGAAGATACCACAGTGCAAAATAAGATGATCTACAATAAAAACAAAAAAACAAACACACACACACACACAGATGGCAATCTAAAGGAAATTTTTGTGGTTTATGTGTAGCAGGAATCTTAAAAGTTCTTATTAATAAAATCAAACCTGAGGCCAGTTATTGGGGTGAATACTAGAATATCAGAGAGACAGAACAATCCACAGCTAACCTTACCTGGCCAACTTCTCAGCTGATCTTGTTTCCTCAGACTAGAAGCTTCTGTGTCCTCATATCCGAATGGATCTCAGCTGAACTGTGCTGCTCAAAACCTGAATGCTTAACCAGCCAAAAGCTTCTAGTTTCTGGTCCTCACACCTTATATACCTTTCTGCTTTCTACCACCACTCCCTGGGATTAAAGGCTCACTTTCTGGAATTAAAGGCATGAGTCACCATGCTTGGCTGTATCCTTGAACAGATGGATTTTTGCCTCTGGAATGCTAGGATTAAAGGTGTGAGTGCCACCATTTTCTAGCCTTTGTATCTAGTAGCTGTTCTGTCTCTGACCCCAGATAAGTTTATTAGGGTGCACAATATTTTGGGGAACACAATACCACCACATTTATGGTTGAAAATTAACAGGATCCTAGGTTCCCTAGGCCTTCAAAGCTGCAGACCTCTGGCCTCTTCCGGAGATCTCTATTTTATGTACACTGAGCTGTTATTTTTAATATTTTTTTCTGCCCACATAAAGAGGAGAATTTCTCTGAAGGGATAACACCTTAAAATTTTGTTTCTTTGAACATAAAGAAATTTTCATCTATTACCAACAGACATCCATTGCTCAAGCCTGCAGACACAGAGGGTCAGGAATGCAAAAGTAGTTTTTATTTAAGAAGGCCTCTCAGAGGAATTATTTAGATGGAGAAGAAAATCTATGGAAAAATGGTGTTTACTAGCCACTTAATGTGACACATTGTGTGGGTGCTATGATGTTTACTAAGAACTCTTTGTGACAAATACTGTGAATGTGTATCCTATGTGCTATGACTTTTTACTAGGAACTCTATGTAACATATAATGTGGATATGTGTACTATTTTTTCCTGCACATCTGTAGAGGAAGATCCCTTAACTTTTTTCTGTCTCATTGCCTTTCTCTACTCTTCAGAAATTATTAAGGAGGGTGTTTTCACAGTGGCAAAATATCATGGCTATAGGTAGAAGCTAAAGTAACCCCCAATTATGATAGTTGATGCTATTCATATTGTGATAAATATCATGATTGAAGAATCATTAGCTTAGAATAAGACCTCACAAGCCCAATAATCCAAGAAATCTGTGGATTTCTCTTTACAGCTTAACTGCTAAGTATTTAGGAGCCATGCTTCCCCCTGCATTTGATACATACAAATGCTACTTGGAGCCTTTAACTGGTGAAGAAATGATACTCAAAATATCCATAATGATTTTCAAGGCTGAGTCCAACATCTCCAAATAAGAGGACTATCTCTTTGATCTGTTAACTGCTAACATACAGAAAACACAAGAAAGATATGTCTTATTTAATATAGATTTCAATAGAGTTAGTTTAAGGCCTTGCTATTGTGAAGACAATAATACTGGCAGCTTTTTCCAGTTACATTTGGACCATATTGCCATTCCCAACTTTCACTGTGTTTTCTGTGACTGTACTCAATGATCCCAATAGTTTCTTCTTGTTGGATTTTCATTTCACCACCTCCCACATGTTTCCTACAATAACAGCCAGCGGTCCTAGTAAAAACATGGAAAGGAACTACTTTGTCTTTTATGGTCTTGGGAAGCTTCAAAACACCATGTATATGAAAAGTCCTATTTGTAATTTTTTTTTCCTAACATAGACTTAGAGGTTGTTTAAAATATCAAAGAAAATGAAAAAAGGGCTTTCAGTGAAGGAAATTTAGAAGTTTGATCTAGGGTAAATGAGTCAAATAATTCCACTTTAATGATTGATTAAATGTTAAAATTATGTACAGTACCCATTTACTACTAAATAATAGGTAGAAGTTAGACTTACATCCAAGTATGTGTGTGCACATTCTAGACACATGCATGGTATGTGTTTAGGAACAGATTTTTGTTTTGTTTTGTGTTTTTGTTTTTTTAGACAGGATTTTGCTATGTGGCTCAGTTTGGACTCAAATTCTTGATCCTCCTGCCACTGTCTTCTGGGTAACACAATTCATCATAGGCCACCACAGCCAGCATGAAGACTCACATGAGAATCACACAGTGGCATGCCAAGGGGTGCTGTGATGATGATTGGTGGTGGCTTTTAGAGGCTGCCAACAATAACTAAATACTGTACATTTTATAAAGGGAGAGTAATTACACACATAACCAAAAGTCTTTAGTCAAGCTTTTTAATTATACATTCTCTTATAGATACCCTCACTAAACTGTAAAGTCAATGAGTAGAAAACCCATCATGTGGACGGTGCTTCAGGAATCCAGGTACAATGGATGAATTAATGAGCAACATGTGATGAGGTTTGTAAAGTGGTTTTAAATGGCTTTGGGGAATTTTTAAATCCAAATAGGAAATATATCCTTTCAACCCATGAGATCCATACTGTTTGTCCACTTTTGTGTTAAATTTGCTCAAGAGCTCACTAGATTTTTGTGACTTTTACATCCAGTGGCCATCAGAGGGCATCTCCAATAAACTACATAAATTCAAGGCTCAGAAGTTTGGAAATGTCTTAATAAATTTATTCTCAGATGCTGCAATAGGAATATTAGTAGACCATTACAGCTAATAAACTTAGCAAAATATATTAGTACTTTAAAAATCAAAAGTAAATTTTGAAATTCATCTTTAGAATATAACATGTATTACAAAAGGTCCATACTTCTCCCCCTTAGCATGTTATATTGCCAAACACCAAATAATTCCTGTGCCCAACAATAGGGTAAAGGTCAAAAGTATTTGATAGAGTCAATCAGTGTTTATGCTCATAATCCTAACTCTTGGGAAGCTGAGGCAGGAAGATTATTATGAGTTTGAGAACAGCCTGGGCTACGGACTGACAGCCTATCTCGAAAAGCTAAAACCATGCTAAATGTGCTATTTTATATCTTTAATTCTAGCAGTTGGGATGCAGAGACAGGTGGATCTTGGAGTTTGAGGCCAGTCTGGTCTGCAGAGCAAGTTCCAGTACCAGGACAGCCAGGTCTACAAAGAGAAATCCTGTGTTGAAAAACAACAAACAAAAAGCTAAACTGAAGAAAACAATAATAATAACAATAACAACAACAAAAGCAAAATTAAAAATTAAAATGTCAACCAAATAAACAAACAAAAAAAGAATATTTGATGTAAGCATACAATTGATAAGGATGAAAATTTAAAATAATCAATGATTTAATAGAAGCATCTGATGTAATGCTAATTAAAAAGCAAAGTTACAAAGCAATGTGAGACTCTTGATGTGTTCTATAGAAGAAAGAAAGGAGAAATACTGGTATACTTTTGTAGCAAAATTCCAAAAGCTTTTCTGTCATCTTCCCTCATTGTTCCTATTTTCTTTTCTTTTAATTTTTTATTATTTCAATGTTGACTATTGATCTTCATTCCTTATCCACAAATAACCAACAAACAGGTGTGCAACACAAATGTGTAGATGTGTATTTACCCACTGAGAATTCTATTGTGAGCCACCTAATATTCCTAAATTTCAGATTTTTCTCACTAAGAAATGATAATAACACTCCTACTATCCAGTTGGTAGAGAATCAGGATAATGATTTATGTCAAACAGCAATGATAGAAAGATAAAACAATTCTAGCCCTCCCCAAACCAAACTATTTAGACCGTGAAGCTGGCACAGACCAGTTTGACTCACCTTCCAGAGGATGAAATGTGGGTGATAGCACCAAGAATGACTCAAGGCTGATTTCTGAAGAGCTGATCTTGATGAAAGGATTCGGTTATTTTCTTTCAGTAAAACAGATAATCAACCAATAACTCACATGATACAGAATATAAAGTAAAACTTTTGTGAAAATCATTGTAAAAACAATAGGCTTTTCACTGGAGAGATAGCTCATCAGTTAAGAACACTGATTGTTTTTCCAGAGGACCTGGGTTCAATTCCCAGCACCCACATCGCAGCTCACAACTGTCTGTAACTCCAGTTCCAGGACTTCTGACACCATCACACAGACATTCCTGTAGGCAAAACATGACTGAACATAAAACAAAAATAAATTATGTATTTAAAATATATACTGAACAGCTCCTATGAGATGATTTTTTGTAAATCTAAAAACTCTTGGACTTAAGCATTATAAATTTTTAAATAAATAAATAAATGATTGATTAATTTTTATGTGTATAGATATTTTGCCTGCATATGTGTCTGTGCATCACAAGTGTTCAGTGACATGGAGGCCCGAAGAGTATGTCAGACCCCTAGAACTGGAGTTATGAGCTACCATGTGGATGCTAGGAACCCAACCCATCTTCTCTGGAAGAGTAGTCAGTACTCTTAACTGCTGTGGGGGTTTGAATGAGAGTGGCCCCATAGACTCATATATTTGACTGCCTAGTCCCCAGGTGTTGGAACTGTTTGGGAAGAATTAGGAGTTGAGGCCATGTTGGAGGAAGTGTGTCACTAGGGGTGGGCTTTGACCTTTCAAAAGCCCATGCTATTTCCAGTTAGCTTTTTCTGCCTTGTACTTGGGAAAAGATGTAAGTTCTCACTCACTGCTCTAAGATCATGCTTCCTGCATGCTCCCCACCATGATGGTCATGAACTCTAGCCCTCTGGAATCATGAGCCCTCAATTTAAATGCTGTCTTTTATAAATTCCCTTGTTCCTGGTATCTTGTCACAACAATAGAAAATTAAGAAAACTGCTAAGCCATTCCTCCACCCTGTAACATGAATCTTAAAGGGTCTTATTAATAAAAACAAACCCAGTGCCAGTTACTCAGGATGAATGCTGGAAGATCAGAGAAGCAGAACAAGCCACAGCTACATTACCTTGCTAATTCCTCAGCGGATCCTGTTTCCTCAGACTGGAAGCCTCCAGAATGAATCTCAGCTGAACTGCTGCTCAAACGCCTGAAGCTTAACCAGCCTAGTTCCTGGTTTTCATGCCTTATATACCTTTCTGCTTTCTGCCATCACTTCAGGGGATTAAAGGCTCACTTCCTGGGATTAACAGTGTGAGTCACCATGTCTGGCTGTTTCCAGTGTGGCTTTAAACTCACAGAGATCCAGATGGATCTCTGCCTCCCAAGTGATAGGATTAAAGGCATGTGCTAACCACTGCCTAACCTCTATGTTTAATATTGTGGCTGTTCTGTTCTCTGAGACCAGATAAGTTTATTGGGGTGCACAATATATCCACCACATTTCCTCCTTTTTTCTAAAATAATAAAAGAAGTTTACAGTCGAGAATTATATTAACAGTATCTAGTCCATTATCATTAGACAGATTCAGACAAAAAAATTTGCATTACTTATTCTATTTAAAACAAGTAGTTCCCTTTTAAAAGTAGATTCAATAATCTCCCTTTTTATCTTATTACCACCCCCCACCATAAGCACAATATTTTTAATAATCTGAAATTTTAGTGCAATACACTATTCTCCCACAAATGTTACAATGAACATTTGTGGGAATCTACACCCAAAGAATCCAAGCTTGAATCATTCCAAGAATTTAATGTAAGATTTGAATAAATATTAGCCACGTATTATATACTACTAAAAATTTTAAACCTTTGCTACTGTATGGATAAAAGGGAGAAAAGAGATGGCACTGTAAGGGTCATCCTGCCCCTTCTGTTAAAGTTCTCTGCCCTGGGTGTGGAGTGTATAGTGTAAGCTCTTGAGTCTGTGTGGTTTAGCACAAATGCCTTCAGTCACTCTATACACTTCTTTCCCTCAGTTGTACTAATTTCTCAGGAAATACCTGGTCTATTTTTGTGTCTTATTTTTATAGAATCAATACATACTCTGTTTTATAATGGCCTTTCAATTCTTGTGATGGTGGGGAGTTAGCATAGACAAGCCATAGGCTATTTAGAACCCATCAAATATTTAACTATATTTCATATTTTCCTATTTGGTTGAGTAAGTTTTGAGGAAACAATTGTCCAGTTGCTACTGGGAATCTTACTCGGAACTTTTCGTATCTCTCTAATCTTTGTGATCCCAGTTTAATGAATTCAGATGAGACAGGGTGTAGAGTATAAACAGGCAGTGTTTAATACAAAATAACATGAGGGGCTTTTAAGAGTGAGAAGAGCAATAAACAAAGGAGTCATTACAGAGACCACCTCACCATTCACTAAATCACGGTCAACCCACCAGGGAGCTAAATAAAAGCATGTGGAGGTCAGAGGACAACTTTCGGGAGTCAGTTTTCTCCAGCCATCATGGGTCCATGTATCAGCATCAAGTCTTTAGGCCTATGGTTCTTAACCTTCCTAATGCTGTGATCCTTTAATACAATTCCTCATGTTGTGGTGACCCCAGCCATAAATTGTTTTGTTGTTATTTAATAACTGTAATTTTGCTACCATTTTGAATCATAATGTAAATATCTTATATAAAGGATATCTGTCTGGTATGCAACCCCCAAAGAGGTCGCAACCCACAGGTTGAGAAACACTGTTTTAGGCTGAGCCATCCTGCCCTCCTTGAAGGAATGAATGATGCAGCTTGAATTCTTAGAAGGTCTTATTAATAAAATCAAACCTAGGAGTCATGTATTGGGGTGAATGCTGGAAGATCAGAGAAGCAGAACAAGCCACAGCCACCTGACCTTGCCAGTTCCTCAGCTGATCCTGTTTCCTCAGACTGGAAACCTGTGAGTCCTCATCCAGAATGAATCTCAGCTGAACTGCTGCTCCAAAGCGTGAAAGCTTAACCAGTTAAAAGCTTCTAGTTTCTGGTCTTCATGTCTTATTTACCTTTCTGCTCTCTGCCATCACTCCCTGGGATTAAAGGTTCACTTTCTTGGATTAAAGGCATGAGTCACCATGCTTGGCTGTATCCTTGAACACACAGAGATCCAGGTAGATCTCTGCCTCCAGAATGCTAGGATTAAAGGCATGTGCTACCACTGCCTATCCTCTATGTTTAATATTGTGGCTGTTCTGTCCTCTGACCCCACCTAAGTTTATTAGCATGCACAATATTTCGGGGAACAAAATACCACCACAAAGAACTTTCAATGGAAGACACTATTTAGTTGAATCTTGACATTATCAAAAGAACAGAGTGAAAATTCTTAGAATCCTTGCAGAAACACACCCAACGTACAGTGTTTAGACACTGTCCAGGAGAATGTGTCAATTACAGGAAAGGGTTGGCAAACACTCAAATGAGCTGTTATCTTATAAATTGTGATTCACAGAAGTATATAAATTAAAAATGAAACTACAGAATGAGTAGCATTGCTATTAGATAAATACCAAAACACACTTAGAATATATGGGTATTTTGTTTATAGGAAACTTACCACTGATGAAAAGTGTTGGCCACTACCTGTGAAATTGTTAGTGCTACCACATTAAAGACTATGTTGTAGTGTAGAGGAGTTTGACAGAGGGCTAAAATTGTCTCATATCTTTTCAAAAATTCCCTTCTTAAAAAACTAACACTATACATTATTTATTCCAAATACTAAAATATCATTAGTTCTACATACAGTCACTGTAAATATTGTTGAGATAGTTTACATGCTTTTTAAAAATCAAATCTTCAATTTCAGTGTGTATTACATATTTATTGCATTTCTAAATCTAGACCAGGCACATTCCAGGCACCAAGTGGCTATGGGGGACCAGAAGGCACTATATTGGATAGGCATCTCTCAGTGATGGTCTAATTCAATTTATGCCTATACTTTATTTATGCAGATTACAATTGTGGCAAAGGGTTCTATAGACATCTCATGGAGACCTAATACTTCCTTTTTTTCTGTATCCCAGCTTGTATGGCATTTTTCATAACTCCACCTTTAAAACCAGGGTTTACATGCAATAAGATAAAATTTTTTTAGGTACAGTCATTATATGTAGCTCTGGCTTCCTGGAACTCACTGTGGATTCCAGGTTGGCCTCAAACTCACAGAGATCTACCAGCTTCTGGCTGTGGCTCAATAGTGTTGGGATTAAAGTCATGTGCCACAATATCCAGCCCAAAATTTTATTTTTATTACGATTTGATTTTGTAAATTGTATATATGTGTACAGTTTCCTTACTTCTTAAAGTTGTAATCTATTCTTGTTCTGAATTGCTTGCAGGGCTCATAATAGTCTCCTTCTTCAGAACTACTAAATATTATCTTAGGGTAGAAAAGAGAAATGCCAACTGCAGAAGTCATTGATATTAGAGTTCAGAGAAATGAACACTTATATACCTGTCCAGGCTACTCCTCAGAGGAAGACTACAATGATAAACACTATCCTTTGTTGAGATTCAACCAGAGTCCTCAGGCAGAACTTGGACTGTGCTAAAAGGAGTTCTTCATGAAGAGAGTGAAGGTGGGAATAGAAGAAGTTCTTTTTAAAATAGATTCACTTATTTTTGTTTTCTGTGTATAAATACTTGGCCTGCATGTATATATGTGTGCCACATGCATACCTATTGTCCTCAGAGGCCAGAAAAGGGTGCCAGACTCTTGTAACTGGAGATACATATGATTGTAAGCCACCATATGGGTGCTATGAACTGAACCAAGTCCTCTTCAGGAGCAGCAGATACATTCAACTAACTCTCCTGCCCCTCCTTGGTGCCTTTCAATCTGTCTGTTATGCAATTTTTTCCTTCATTGAAAAGTTCTATCTGCATCCTACCTCTGGCCCTGGGTCAAGACATGACTTTCTGAAGTGCCAGGACTGTTACCAGATTACTCTGGTAAAGAACCAAGACTTTAGTTTTTACTCCTTCCAGAGCCATTCCAATGGGCTTGTTAATATCACCTGGGAGGGAAAATGCTCTTCAGGAAATCCATGAGGTTTTAGAATAGTACACAGCCTACTCAAGGATGAAAGGGTGATATAGACCTACTGTGTTATTTGAAAGAAAGAAAGAAAGAAAGAAAGAAAGAAAGAAAGAAAGAAAGAAAGACAAAAACAGGACAGGGAGTTGAGTGTAGGTAGAGTTGTTCTGTCCCCACAGCCACTTCACAAATAATCACTCAGAGTCTTAATATTAATTAAAAATGCTCAGTCAATAGCTCAGGCTTATTACTAGCTAACTTTGACATTTAAATTAACCCACATTTCTTATCTATGCTTTGCTGCATGGCTCAGTACCTTTTCTCAATTTGGCATGCCCATCTTGCTTCTTCCTGCATTTGCTGGTGACTCCTCTGACTCCACCCTCCTTCTTCCCAGTCCTTAGTTTGGTTGTCCCACCTATACTTCCTGCCTTGCTACTGGCCAATCAGCTTTTTACTAACAATGAGAGCAACAAATTTTCACAGTGTGCAATGACTATTCCACAGCAAGCAAGAGATGGGGTTGGGGTGCAGGAAGAACTGGGGGGAGAAATGAGGGGTTAATATGACCAAAATACGTTGCATATATTTTCCCTCAAAGAATAAACAAAAATATATTTTAAAAATTTGCAAGTATCTGTAATTTAGTCCAAATTTATCTTTTTTATAGAACCAAAATAAATGCCAAACTGTGTAAATTATATGACCATGACTCGGGATTCCTATCTGTATGCATATATATATAAGATATATACAGAGAGATGATAGAAAGTAGTGATTATGCCCATTGAAGGGTTAGCTGGAATCACAAGCATGTAATTTTTAAAGATTAAAATTATGAGAAAATTTTTATTTCTTCTGATAATGTATTTTCTTGATTTTGTAAACAAAAGTGACATTTCAGTTTAGCAGTATTTTGTCTTTTTGTTTATTTATTTAATTTTTTGAGAGGGTTTCAGTATTTTTATCTTTTAATCTAATAAGTTTGTACTGATGAACTTCAAAATTTTAAACTTGAAAATGTCAGAAAACACTCGGTAACAATTGTATTATTTACTTAATACCTGCGATAAGCAACTTCACCAAGGAAGGTTTCTTCTGACTCACAGTTTGAAAAGGGCAGAGGCAAGAAGGCCTGACAAGAGGACAGTAAGGTGGCTAATCACATGGCACAGTCAGGAAGCATAAAGAGAAGAAAGCTGGAGCTCAGCTTCTTTTGTTTTTTCCATTCAGTGCAAAACCTCAATGAATGCAATAGGGCTGCCCACATTCTTGGTTCTTCCCTCCTTTGTGGAACAAACCTCTTGGAACAAACTCAGGATGTGCCCAGAGATTCGCCTCCTAGATCTAAATCCCACCAAGATGACAGTTCATTACCATTGTGGTAAATATAGAAACCAAATACTTTTTGAAGGATTACTTAAATTCAAGTCTGTAAACACCTGTGACCTCCATTACTTGCTGTGGGATTACCTGTAATTAGCTTTAAATGATACAAAGGCAACACTCATTCCTTAGAAATCACACTTCAAATTTTGCATTTTGACTCTTTCCTTGACCAAATTAGTTAGTACTCTATATGACCATAAATATCATAACAAAAGTTAAATATATGTATATATCTTATAAATTTTTATATAAAATTCATAACTTAAGAGAAATTTAAAGAATAAAAATAGAACCAAAGAACTGAGATCAGTGGCAATAGAATAGTCCCTTAATTTTTTGGTTTTATTCTGTCCCATATCAGAAGATAGCACTTTCTTTTGACATGATAAGGAGATTTTGCATTTTCCTTTTAACAATATGCTTGGGTTTAGAGAAGGAGAGAGCCATTCTCCAACTCCAACACCAGCTTTAATTTTTAATTGAGCAGGGACTACAAAAAGACCATTTGTGTTAAGTGTCTGTAGAGAAGAGCAGAAACAAACATTAAGAACACTTACAAAATTTTATATGTGATATACCAATATGCCAATTTACTCTTTTTCTTGGGACATTTTTTCTAGATGATTTGTCCTTTTTCTTCAGATGTTTTATTTGTCCAGTGTTCTTCAGAATCCTTAGCCTTCATTCTCCTGAAGGACAAAAACAAAAACCTTCCCCAAGCCAAACTTTGGGAAGGTTCCCTTTTGGCAAGTTATATCTGATTAAATGAAAAGGCATGTGTTAATAGTATAAGTTAGTTTAAATTGGATAGTCATGTTGGTTGATGAACTATCACCTCTTCTAATTAAGAGGTCTCTCTTGTTCAAATCGAACCTTTATCAATTTTGATAGTATCCACAGCTTATCTTCTTCTGTAGAAACAAAAGCAAAACCTGGTCCCCAACGTAACACATATCCTGGTTTCCATTCTGAGGTCAGCACATCCTTAAAGTATATAGGCTGATTTAATTCTGTAGTTTTTCCAGTGTCTCTCTGCAGCTGATGTTCCTTTCTCATTTACACTGAGGAAATCCATAGTTAATAGAGCATTATGTAATCTATTTCTGGGGGGGGGGGTTGTTACCACTTTCTGTTTATTTAGCATATCCTTTAGAGTTCAATTTGATTTTTGTATGACTGTTTGGCCTGTAGGATTATGTGGTATACCTGTAATATGCTTTGTATTGTAATAAGCAACAACAGCAGCAACAACAACAAAATATTTCATTTTACCAGAGACATATGCTGGAGCATTGTCAGTTTTAATTTGTGCAGGTAACCCATGATGGCCATAACTACTAGCTAATGTGTGACTACAGAATCAGCCTTTTCAGAACTCAGAGCAGTTGCCCATTGAAATCCTGAATAAGTATCAATAGTGTGGTATCCATATTTTAATTTTCCAAATTCTGTAAAGTGAAACACATCCATCTGCCAGATTTCATTCCTCTGAGTACCCTTTGCCTTATATCCTGCCGGTAATAGCTTATCTTCTAATTGTAAAAAGAACAAATAGGACATTACTTTACAGTTTTCTTGGTTTGTTGCCAGGTTATGGAAAAATCCTTTTTTAAACCTTTACTATTGACATGATGTTTTTTATGAAATTCTGAGGCCTCCAGCATATTTCCTATCAATAATTTATCAATTCATCATTACTTTGTGATAGAGGGCCTGGCTGATCTGTATCTGATTGAATGTGAGTTATATATAAGGGATGCTTCCTATTCCTGATTATACCTTGTAACTGAATAAATAGTGAAGTTAATACTGACTCATCCGGTATAAATTCTGCAGTCTCAATATGTAATACCACTCTTTCAGCATACTGAGAGTCAGTAACTATGTTGTGAGGTTCTGAAAAATCCATTAATACCAACAGAATAGCATACAATTCTGATTTTTGAACTGAATTATAAGAACTTTGAACCACTTTACTTAAATTTTCTCATTTGTAACCTGCCTTTCCTTGTTTGTTGGCATCTGTATAAAATGTACGAACTCCAAATATGGGTTTTTCCTGTACCATTAGAGGCAAGATCCAATCAGCTCTCTTTATAAGATCAATTCTATCGCTTTTGGGATATTTGTTGTTAATCTCTCCCAAAAAATTACTGCAAGCTCTTTGCCAAGGTTCACTTTCTGCCCATAATTTGTCAATGTCCTCCATAGTCAAAGGTATGACAATTTCTGCTAGGTCTATTCCTGCTAATTGATGAAGTCTCAATTTTCCTTCTAAAATCAAGTCAGAGATCTTTTCCACATAAGTTTTTATTTTTTTACTCTGTTTATTTGGTAGAAATATTCATTCCAATATAAATTCTTCCCTCTGCATTAAAATTCCTTAGGAGAATGCTTAGAGCTTAAAATAATCAAAATACAATCAAGCTTTGGATCCAAATGATCCACATGATCCACATGTACTTCCTGTACTTTCTTTTCCACCAAGGTCAATTCTCTCTCAGATTCAGCTGATAATTTTCTTGGACTATTTAAGTCCTTGTCACCTTCTAAGGTTTTGAACAAATTACTCAGTTCATTATTTTTTACCCCAACAACAGTTTGTAGATGGGAAATGTCTCTGAATAATCTTTGAAAGGTTCCTCTGCAATGTTGGGGGACCCATCTTCAGCCTAAAGGCCTAGACTATCTGACAGACTTTTGTGTGAAGTAGGAATTTTAAAGGACTGTCCCACCTTGTCTTGGCAAATTTGAAAGTGGTGTGTGCATATATGTGTGTGTGTGTGTGTGTGTGTGTGTGTGTGTGTGTGTGTCCTGCTTGTCCAGTTGAATAGCATACTGCTGTGGGATGTTCTGTATGTTAAATATGTTGCTCTGATTGGTTAATAAATAAAACACTGATTGGCCAGTAGCCAGGCAGGAAGTATAGGTGGGACCAGGAAAGAGGAGAATTCTGGGAAGTGGAAGGCCGAGTCAGAGAGACATTGCCAGCTGCCATGATGAGAAGCAGATGTTAAGATAACACGAGCCACATGGCAACTTACAGATTAATAGAAATGGGTTGATTTAAGATATAAGAACAGATAGCAAGAAGCCTGCCACAGCCATACAGTTTGTAAGCAATATAAGTCTCTGCATGTTTACTTGGTTGGGTCTGAGCAGCTGTGAGACTGGCAGGTAAGAGAGATTTGACCTGACCATGGGCCAGGCAGGACTAGGAAAACTATAGCTACAAATGGCACCCAACAGCTTGAGTTTCCACCTTAAACCTGAGAATATTTAATAAACAATTTTAAACGGAACCAAAACCAGGTTCCTGCTTCATGTCTCATATGGGCAGCTAGATGCTACAACATGTTTGAGCTACTATGGCCGGTTCCTGGCATTTGTGCTTGACCTGCAGTATGGCGGGAATGAGGTGTCTATAAGCTGCTACATGGTGGATTTAGCTTTTGCTAGTTAAAAAAAAAAAAAGAAAAGAAAAGAGGTTTCTGGGCTATGTACTGCTTTGATAGAACTTCTTCTGATAGTTGATCATACATATGGCTCCAGACCCAGGGCTGGTGGTAAACTGTCCCATGGCCATGTCAGGAAGCTGACGGGGGTGGAGCCATCAGCCAAAGTGCTATTTTAGTCTTAGAATGCTGAAGATTAAAGCAATAGATACACAATAAAACAGATTCAGATATAATAGTTTACAATGTGTGTAAAAATGTACGTAGACTTGAAAGACAGAAAAACAATATATTCAGTTATATGCAGTTATATAAACAAATAGTTTTTAAAAATAAAGTCTTTAAAGAGATAGTAAAGGTAATATAAAAAATAAGCCACATGAAGATGGATATCATACAGATAATCTGGATTATGTTGTCTTTGATGTTCGTAACTGAAGAAAGACATTTGATTGTAAAAGCTGTTGAGTTAAGCCAATATGTATATTTTAAAGGTATCTTCACTTCAAAATTTGAATGTAAGGATATGTTGCTTTGGAAAGGAGGCTCTGCTTTTGTTTCCACAAAAAGCCAGAGTCTATGGATTTGTTCCAGATTAAGATACATCAGGTTTGACCAACCAAGGCCACTTGAAAGGTCTCCAGTGACACCATGGCCCAGATGATCCAACATCCAGAATGGCTTCAAGGCAACTGGCTCAGACAATACACCCTCACAGACTACTCCATAATCCTAAAATTTTCTTTGTGTCCCCATAAGATACAGTGCCCCCCTCCAGCAGAAAGTAGTAAGAGAAGCTATGCCCAAATTCCCAAATATACCAAGCTGGCTTTGGAGATGGAATTGGCTCATTCCTTCTCTAAACCCAAACATATTACAAAAAAAAAAAAAAAAAAAAAAAGGTTGAGAGATTCTTTTGTCCCATATCAGAAGAGCTCTCTGGTATGGAACAGAGAAAAACCAATATTTTTATTTAAATCAGGTTGATTATAAATGCGATCTCTTTCTAAAGAAGAAAAGGAGATATGATATAGATATGATAGGATGAAAGGATAGATTATTGAACCTACTTTTAAAGAGCAACTTGTTTAACATGTTTTACATTTCTATGGATCTTATTTTATTGATACAAGTTTAAACTTAATTTTGTTATACTATTTATATATTTCTATTCTTGTTTGAGGTATTATGTTTATGTAACTCATTTAGATTGTAATAGATAATTAAGAAATACAGATTAATAATTAGTCTTCTATGATAGTCAAACTTATAGTCATGTTAAGTCTTCTAGGTATACATAGATATATTTCAGATAGATAGGTAACCTTCAAACACTTCAAAGACCCACAGAATATGGCATTTAAAATGCTTTAAAAATTTAGACTTTCTGGACAATGAGGCATGTCTGCTCCTGGCAGCACCAATTTACTTCAGAGAGTAGGATGGGCATTGGAGATACTCTATATGAAGTTTATCTTCTTCCTGGCAAAAATAGTCATTTGGGCAAGAAACTGTTCTTGCCTGGACTGCTTGAAAAAATGTATTGACTAGACATGCAGGACCCATAGGAAGGTTACCACTGAACTTTGCTTGGCAAAATGATCCTTCAGGTTCCTGCTTCGAAGAAGAAACTGCCAGCCATTCTACAGGACACAGAGAAAAGTGACTGAGAGACTCTAGGCCTGTGGGCTGAAGACAGATGCCACAACTTTACAGAGAAACATTAGGTGACTATCCAGGCTGCCAGCTGTCTCTGTCTATCCTGCAAGACTCCCGAAAGTTGCTTGCATCCGTCTCCCATTTCTCAGGTAATAGTATATCCCTCTGAGGTCTTTGATGTAGATGAAGATTAGATAGTTATAATTTCCCTTAGTTATGATAAAAGGTAAGTTAGATATGAAACAGACTCACAAATATAAGATAGATATGATAACTTCCTTAATTTTGCCAAATACAAATAGACTAGTTATTCTAAATGGACTAGATATTGTAACTGTAATTCTTGCTTGATAATTGTTTTGTTATCTGTAATTTTACTATGTGAAAGTTAAAACCTTCCTTTTTGAAAAAAAAGAAAAGGGGAAGTGCTATGGGATGTTCTATATGTTAAATGTATTGCTCTGATTGGTTAATAAAACACTGATTGGCCAGTAGCCAGGCAGGAAGTATAGATGGGACAAGGAAAGAGGAGAATTCTGGGAAGTGGAAGGCTGAGTCAGAGAGATGTTACCAGCCACCATGATGACAGCAGATGTTAAAATAACATGAGCCACGTGACAACTTATAGATTAATAGAAATGGGTTGATCTAAGATATAAGAACAGTTAACAAGAAGCCTGCTATGGCCATTCAGTTTGTAAGCAATATAAGTCTCTGTATGTTTACTTGGTTGGGTCTGAGCAGCTGCGGGACTGGCGGGTAAGAGAGATTTGACCTGACCATGGGCCAGGCAGGACCATGAAAACTATAGCTATAGCATACTGTCAGCAATCCAGTTTCTTGCCCAAGTGGCTATATTTGTCATATTGAAAGCAAACTCCATATGGTGATTCTTCAATGCCTCTCATGCTTTTTTGAAGCAAACTGCTACTTCCAGGAGCAGATGTGTCTCACAGTCAAGAAAATCCTTAGGTTATTAAGCATCTTAAATGCCATATTCTGTAGATCTCTAAAGCATTTGAAGATCACCTGTCTTTCTAAAATGTATCTGTTTAAAGTTGAACACATACCAAATGTGACTACATAATAAAAATAGCTAATATGACTATTATAGATGGCTAGCTAATAACATATATTTGTTTATTATCCTAAATAGCTTTCATGGATTAGAACTTTACATTAAATTTTCTAATGAGCTGCATAGGTACAATACCTTAAATCAAAATAGAAACATATGTACAATATTGCAAAAATAACCTTAAATTTGTATCAACATACAAAATATCTTAAGCACGAGTAGAAACGTGTACAGTATAATAAAAATAACCTTAAATTTTCAATATACAAAAATCCATAACAATGTAAAATATTTAATACTAGTAGGTGCCTTTTTAGTTTAAAAGTATATTTAATAATCTACCATTTTATCTGATCATTCCTATACCCCTTTTTCTTTACAGAACAAGATCCTAGAATCTAATCTCCTTTATCTCTTACTATGATCAATAGCAACTTGTAACCAACCCTGTTAAATAATGATAAATGACTACCAAATGATCAAAACCCATCCACTCCACCTTTTGAGAATGTGGATGTCATGTGCTTAAAATTACTTCCTGCTGTCTGGTGTTGATGGTATCATTAGGGGACTCTGAAAAATTTGAGTTTAAGATCATGTCCTGGGAGAGCTAGCTGTTGTCCAGTCCATAAAATTGTAACTATAACTATCTAATCTTCAACCCTATCAGAGACCCAAGAAGAATATATTATTATCTGAGTAACAGGAAATGCAGAGCAAACAACTTTCAAAACTATAGAAATGACAGAAACAGCTGGCTGACTGAACAGTTACCCAAGGTTCCCCTGTAACATTGGGGCATCCATCTTCAGCCAACAGGCTTAGAATATCTGACAGACTTTTGTGAAGCAGGAATTTTGAAAGACTCCCCTACCTTATCTTGGCAAGGTTCAGCAGTTACTTTCTTTTGTGTTTTGCTTTTCCAATTTGGACAGCATAATGTCAGCTGTTCCCAGTATTACTGAGACTGTTATCCCTGCCCCTATTACTGGGGGCATCAACACCTGGCCTGCTCTCATTGAGTGAGTTAAGTGCAAAAGTCCCAAATGATTTCAGCTTCCTTCTGAAGAGCAATACACTTCAGTAATCTGATGAAATAGTTGCAGAAATCAGAAGTCTTGGTAAGAATGATGAGATCTAATAACCATCATGTTAATGGTAGTCAGGCAGGAATTATCATCTAATTAAGGCATCAATGATGCAATGATATAAATAATAAGCAGAAACAGGAGGGCCAAAGTCCCTGTGATGGCTGACATCAGAGTTATTATATAGGAGGAGTCTGAAAATAGACAAGGTGCCAGTCATTTATATTAGGTCCCAATTTGTTGTTGTTTCTTTCAATACAGACAGATTATGTTCCTGAATGGTTTGTATAGAAATAATAATTTTCTCTTAACATCACCTAATACCTTTGTGGCTCTGTATAAAGCATGCCTAGTATCTTATCATATTGTAGAACTGTTTAAGTTAATGAATCTACTAATTGACAAATCTGGGCCCATTTTCCTGTTATACCAGTGGACATTATAGGTTGCCATTTTGTCCCCTATACCAGGAAGTTTCATTTTGACTCAGCATTTTAGCTTGTTAAGGGTAGGTGGGCAAGAGACAGTGTTTTCTCCGCTGTAGCTGCTTCCAGCTGAAATGGGGCATCAATTGTCAGGGTCCAGGAAGGATGGAAGGATAGTCAAAGGCTGAGCAATGAGGCATTCATCAGAAGTTATCTGATCCAACTGAAGAGAAAGGGAACAATCACATTGGCTGGACTGGTCAACCTCAGCTTTCAGCAAGTCCAGGGCTTTTAGTTAGCAGCTGATGCATGGATTTGTCTGTCAGCCAAGTGGAAATCTGCTGAGATAGATATAGACTAGGGAAAGAAGTTATAATTTAGGAACTTAAAAGAAAGTTACATTTTGAAGTTTTTCAGTTGATCTGTGGCAAGTAGATTCAAGCCTTATAATCTGTTTGAATCATGGGAGATTACATAAATTTTTAAACATATTTTTATTTTATAATTAATTTAATTTTACATATTGGCCATGGATTCACCTGTGCTCCCTCCTCCCACCCCTCAGTCTTCTCCCCCCCCATTCACACCTCCTCCAAGGCAAGGTCTCCTCTGGGAAGTCAGCCCAGCCTGGGAGATTCAGTTGAGTCAGGTCCAGTCCCCTCGTCCCTGCACCAAGGCTGAGCAAACTGTCTCAGCATAGGCCCCAGGTTCCAAAAAGCCAGCTCATTCACTAAGGACAGGTCCTGGTCCCACTGCCTGGGGGCCTCCTAAATAGTTCAAGCTAATCAACTATCTCATTTATCCAGAGGACCTGAGCCAGTTCCATTGGGGCTCCTCAGCTATTGGTTCACAGTTCATGTGTTTCTACTAGTTTGGCTATTCCCCTGTGCTTTTTCCAATCATGGTCTCAATGTTTCTTGCTCATATAATCCCTCCTCTCTCTCCAGATTGGACTCCTGGAGCTCCACCTGGGGCTTGGCTGTGGATCTCTGCATCTGCTTCCATCAGTCACTGGATGAGAGTTCTATCATGACAGTTAGGGTGTTTGGCCATCCTATCACCAGAGTAGGTTAGCTTGGGCTTTCTCTCGACCATTGCCAGTAGTCTATTGTGGTGGTATCTTTGTGGATTTCTGGAGACCTCTCTAACACCCTGCTTCTTCCTATTCCCATGGGGTCTTCATTTATCATGGTATCTCTTTCCTGTTCTCCCACTCTGTTCCTGATCCAGTTGGGACCTCCTGCTCCCCTAAGCTCTCTTTGTCCCTACCGTTGCCTTCCATAAACCCCTCACTCCCAGTTTGCTCATGTAGATCTCATCAATTTCTCTGTCGTTGGGTGATCCCTGTGTCTTTCTTAGGATCCTCTTTACTAGGTAGCCTCCCTGGAGTTGTGAGTTGCAGTCTGGTTATCCTTTGCTTTACATCTAGTATCCACTTATGAATGAGTGCATACCATGTTTGTCTTTCTGAGTCTGGGTTACCTCACTCAGGATGATATTTTCTAGTTCCATCCATTTGCCTGCAAACCTCATGATGTCATTGTTTTTCTATGCTGAGTAGTACTCTATTGTGTATATGTACCACATTTTATTTATCCATTCTTCGGTTGAATGGCATCTAGGTTGTTTCCACATCCTCACTATTACAAATAATGCTGCTATGAACATAGTTGAGCAGGTGCCCTTGTGGTATGATTGAGCATTCCTTGGGTATATGCCCAAGAGTGGTATAGCTGGGTCTTGAGGGAGGTTGATTCCCAATTCTCTAAGAAAGTGTCATATTGATTTCCAAAGTGGCTGTACAAGTTTGCATTCCCACCAACAGTGGAGGAGTGTTCCCCTTGCTCCACATCCTCTCCAACATAAGTTGTCTTCAGTGTTTTTGATCTTAGCCGTTCTGATGGGTGTAAGGTGGTATCTCAGAGTCATTTTGATTTGCATTTTCCTGATGATTAAGATCTTGAGCAATTCCATAAATGTCTTTCAGCCATTTGAGCATAAATTTTTAGTTTACCACATGAGATAAAAGATTCAGATATATTATCATTACCATTGTATTGAAATCCACATTGTAGACAAAGCAGCTAGCAAGTGCCTATAGAACAGATGAAACAGATTTACACCTTGGAAACATAGCAAAAACTACAGATTTGAGTTAAAAAGCATGAACATTTCTTTTTTCTATCCAGAGAGCTGGATATATATTTTTTAGCCCAATAAAAAGAACTTTTAAATCTCTATTTAGAGTACAACCAAAGGACATTTCCAGTCTTGAGTATGTGACTGACTAGTAGCAATACTTTATCAGAGCTAGATTAATAATTTATAAGAACTCTACTGATTGTTGTTAAAACTGAAATTTTGAAAACTTGATGTAATAATTTCATAGAGAAGGAAAGAAATCTGAAATACTTTTCATATAACTTAAGCCATCTTTTTATAGCCTCACAAATTGCATCCAGACACCTCAAGACACCTTCTCTGACCCACACAACCTGAGCTTTCTGTCTGCAGATCCCTAAAAACTGCATTTACATACCTTAAGTCACTTTCCTATTCACAATTTAAGCTTGTATGTCCTCAGATCTTTATAACATGCATTTACATATTTTAAATATTTTTCTTAGACCCTCAGAATTCATTTAAGCTTTCATTTCTCAGATCTTTATGTATCTTTTTTTCATTTAATTCGCAAATAGGATTTATTATTCAATTTCTCCTATTTTCCATTATATTTCAATGAAAACATGTTTACAACACAACAAACAAATTTTGCTGATTAACAACTAATCTTATCTGAGCATCAATGAGCGAGCTCTGTTAGAAATGTCTGTGTTGTATAAGGCTGTGACCTCATTGGGATCACCATATGAAGATGGACAAAAGTAGATGCCATAAAGTTGTCTTCTATTCTCATACTTATGTCATAGCCTATATTACACACACACACACACACACACACACACACACACACACACACAGACACACACACATCAAGAAAATTATAAAGTAAATCTTATTATTATTACATTTTGTGGCATCACTGAATAATTCCTTTAGAAGACAATACTTCAAGATGAAGTGCCAAATGGATAACAGATGAGGACATGAAGAGGCATGGAACTACAAATAATATGTATCTGTATATCTATATATCTATATATATATATATAGTATATCAAATTATATTGTGAAATATACAGTTGATTACTGATTAACTTAAATTATTACATCTCTTTCAGATTGAAGAAAAGGTATCTTTGGATATGTACATGAAATGTTTAATGTTTTTTATATTCTCTACTGTATATCTTATAACACTTTCCTAAATCCTCAGAACTTATATAGACAGTTATATACTAGAATGTTTTCTTAAATCCTTAAAACTTGTATACACTTTTATATCCTAGGCCATTCTCTTTCCAGCCAATCATTTACCAGAGACACAGGTAGTTATTACAGAGAACAGTCATTGCAAAGCATGATCCTTTAGTTGAATGTTACATTTGAAACCTGTTTATCCTTGAATATGAAGCCTGTAATCAAGGAAAACCTGTCTGGCTTTTCTTAACAAGAAACCTAGTAACTAACTAACTTATGTACCAACTAATGAACTAACAAAGAGGCTGTTAAACTGACAAAGCTATCACTAGCATAGTCATCAATTACAATAATAGATCTGAAAAGGATAAATTTCATTTGAGAAAGCAGAAGTGCTGACCAAACAGCTTCTGAATCTACTAAAATGACAAGAGACTTATCAGCTACCTAGAAACTATCGTGGATTCCCCTGTGGTTGTTGAGGCAGCATCAGTCTTCAGTTCTCAGGCCCGGAAAATCTGACAGACTTTCTTGTGGAGTAGGAACTTGGAGGAACTATCATACCTTGTCTGCACAAAGCAGGATAGCTTCTTTTGGGGAAAGTGCCTGAGAAAAGCACAAATGGCTCTTCTTGTGGCAAGACCCTGGAGATCCTGACACAGTTGGCAAGGACCTGTGGACAGTGCAAAATCAAGGGCGTGGCGATAAATAGCCTGTTTGGTTTTGAGACCTGTGTTCTCAGTGACTAGTAATTTCTCCCGAGGTATCTTCAGCTGCCTTCCACTTTGGTTTCAATATAATAATTCATATCTTCTGTATTTCTCTTTTTTAAAGTTACATTTTATTTTTAATTGCATTTTCATGCAATATATTTTGATCAGCTCTTTCAATTTATTCCAACTTCCCTATCCCATCTAATTGCATATTCTCTCTCTCAATCTCTTTCTCCCTCTCCTCCTTCAAAGCAAAAAATTGAACTTTGAAATAGCCCCCCACACACACACAAAATACAGTCTGTTTTATGTTGGTCCACTCTGAGCTTGCTAACTAGTGGGTTTCCATAAGACCTTCTTATATATCCTTAAATTTGGTTAATACAAGCCTTATCCACTGTAATTCTTTGTCTTCCAGGACTAAGTTATATTTAATCCTTTAATATTCAGAATCCACTCCTCGATTTCATATTGTACATATTCTATTATTCCTCCAACTTATTGAACTTTTTAGAAATACTAAATATTAAAATTTTCCCGTAGTAATTCTGTGTTTGTCTTTAAATAACTTTGTTAACTAGTTACACTTCATTTTAATTTTTATTGTTTCTTGTTGTTTTGAGATAGAGATTTGTGTCTGCCAAACTGGTCTTGAACTCCTGATCCTTGTGTTTCCATTTATTAGGTGCTGGGACTACAGGCAGATAGAACTGTGCATGTCCTGTCCTTTTTCTATTGAAAGATATCAACCATACTTATTAAATATGTTACTTGGTAATTCTAGTGTCTGATTTTTTATGGATTTAATATACTGTTCCTGCTGGCTTTTGTCATGATGCCATTTTTTTTTGTGGTATTTACTGAATTTCTTCTTCAGCAGCTGCATAAACTATCTGAGGCATTGACAGTGGTAACTTTCTTAGGAACCTTTCATTCAGTGCCTGGGAAGATAGCAGAAATGGCTCACTTCTACTTAAATGTGGCCCTACCAGTATGGACAGCTAGGTTCCAAATATGCAGGAAAATAACATTCTCTATTATCCAAAGACACTCTCAAGCAGGCTGTCACAGAGGTGGCCAGAGGACAGACAGCCTTATAAGATATATTAATGTGTTCAAAGCACACAGATTATTATTATTGTTATTAATTTTAATTTGTCAACAAGAAGAATAATTTCATATAAGTTAGCTCTGCTCCATCCTTCTCTACCTCCCAAGGGCTAGAATTGTTGGTGTTTGCCATGAGTAGCCACAGGGTTAATGAATTTGTTTGTAGCCTATAGTCAGACAGAGATGGGCAGATGATAATATTTAGACTGAAGTTCCAGGGGCTGAGTGGACACCTGCATCCAGGTTAAGTGATCTTTGTAGACACTGACTATGTTGTAGAACTGTTACCCCAATGATGGTGGGATTACTAGGGCCAGACCTGAGCCTGAATGGAAGCCCAGTGGTCAGAAGTTTTCTGTGGCTTCCACAAGCATTTTCTCCAGTGGGAAGACAAAGAAGTTGTACACCTGCTTTCAATATCAGGTTATAATGAACCTAGTAAGCAGCTTTGAGCTTCACCTGTGTTTCTTGGGTAGAGGACTAAGTGGTCATCACCATGGAAGGTACAGTTAAGAGACCATAATGCAAAATATGTGCTCCATGTATATCTTGTGAATAGTCAATGTCTGCTAGGTCCTTTAGTCTTTGCCTATGTTCAACACATATGCTTTATTGATTGTACCCATAATCAATTCTCATGGCTGGCTAATGTGTATATTCACTGTATCTTACCTGTTTTGTTTATGTTTCCTTGTTCTCTTTGTTACATTTATCTCCTTTTTCTTATTCTATCATAAATCTAAATTCTCTATTTCTCCCTGGCTTAAATTCAGGGCTCAAGAAAGTTAATCGTTTTTGAAGTTTTATCACATGATGTTCCACGAATCCTAAATGACCTTGTGATAAAAAATCCAGAGCCAGATATTGGATTAAATGCTGAAAGATCAAATAGATAAAGGAACAATCCACTAGAGAAACTTCTCACCAGTACCGAATCCTCAGGCCGAATGGAAGGTAAGAGCTTATCTCTATGAATCCTCTGACTGAAAGCCTGAGTCCTCAGTTAAAAAGCTCTAGTCCCTGTCTCCTTAAGCTTCATATTCCTTTCTCCACCCAGCCATGTCACGTCCTTCTTAGTGCTGGAATTAATGACATGTGTGTGGTTATATATTGTGTGCTCTAATAAATCTTGCCTGAGGATCAGAGAACAGAGCCAGCCATTAGATTAGACATAGAGGCCAGACAGTGGTGGCACACACCCTTAGTCCTATCACTGGGGAGGCAGAGATCCATCTGGATCTCTGTGAGTTCAAGGCCACAATGGAAACAGAGCCAGGCAGTTGTTGTACATACTTTTAATCCCAGTACTGGGAAAAACAAGCCTTTAATTTCAGGAAGTGATTTTTTGGCAGAGAAAGGTATATAGGCATGAGGAAACAGGAACTCACTTTCTTTAGGCTGAGGTTTTCATAGAGGCAAGAACTAGTGGATGGCTGTTGTGCTTCTCTGATCTTTCAGCTTTTAACCTGATATCTGGCTCCAGTTTTTTTTTTTAATTAAAAAACCATCTAAGATTCAAACAACATGTGTGTGTTTCCCAAATACTGGTAGCAAAGGCACAAGATCTTAAGTGCTGGGATTAAAGGTGTGTGACTCCCAAGTAATGGGGTTAAAGGTGTGTGCCACCACTTCTTGGCTCTGTTTCTCTCCTAGACTGAATCAACCTCATGTAGTCCAGATGACTTTGAACTCACAGAGATCCCGATGGATCTCTGCCTCCTGAATGCTTGGATTAAAGATGTATGCCACCAGTACCTGGCATCTATGTTTAATCTAGTGGGTGGCTCTATCCTATGATCCTCAGGCAAGCTCTATTTGATCCACAATATGTTGCCACATTTCCCCCTTTTTTTGTCTAAAATAGTAAAATGTTATAACTAATATAAGAAAAACTATATACAATAAGTACAATAAGTATATACAATATATACAGTCAAGAATTACAGTAACAATGTCCAGTCCATTAACATTTGACAGATTCAAAAAAAATACTTCATTATTTATCTTATTTTGGTGAGTCCAAAATGTTGTACCTAATTTACATTCTATCCTAACTTGTATTACCAATCCAAAATTATCTTTTGATGTCTTTCAAACTTATACACTTTACACCTCTTTAGTGAGTTTCTTCTCTGAATTTGTTAACAAGGAAAACACCATAACTATCTAGTCTTCAACTCCCTCAGAGACTGGAGAAGGAAATAATATAAACTGAGAAAGCAGGAAGTGCAAACAAGTGACTTTGAAAAATGTGAGAAATGACAGAAACAGCAGGCTGTCTGAACAGTCACCTAAGATTCCTTTGCAACATTGGGGCATCCTTCTTTGGCCCACAGGCCTAGCATATCTGACAGCCTTATCCGTGAAGCAGGGTTTTCTGAAGGGCTGTCCTACTTTGTCATGGCAAATTTCGGCAGTCCTTTATTTTATGTCCTTCTTGCCCATTTTGAACAGCATACTGTCAGCAGTCAAGAAAAGGTCACTTTCTTCCCCAGTGGCTAACTTTTGCCACAGAGAAAATAAACTCTATATGGAGTTTCTTTGATGCCCATCATCATCTCTGAAATAGATTGGTGCTTCCAGGATCAGACATGTCTCATAGTCATAAAAAAGAATCTATATTATTAGAACATTTTAAATTCCATGTTCTATAGATTTCTGAAGTGTTTGAAGATGATCTGCTTATCTAAAATATATCTGTTTGACCTTGAAAACATACCTAACCTGAGAAGTTCCATTGTAATAGGTGACTATAAACTAACCTGCATTTCTTTATTACCTAAATAGTTGGTAATAATAACTTTCAAGGATTAGCAATTTGCATTACATTGTTAAATGAACTGCATAGGTACAATACCTTGAACAAGAGTAGAAATATATATATATATATATATATATATATATATATATATATATATATATATATACAGTATATTCTAACAAATATAATCTCAACTTTGTATCAATATACACAATTTGCATACAATATACACTATTTGCATACAATATATAAAAATCCAATGTAATGTAAAATATTTAAAACTAGTAGTTGCTTTTTAAAAAGTAGATACAATAATCGACCTTTTCATCTTATCATGTCCATATTATCTCTTTTTTCTTTTCAGAGTAGATTCAATAATCTACTCTTTTATCCTATCATTTCTATATCTCTTTTTTTAGAATAGATTTAATAATCTACCTTTTATTTTATAATCTCTGTATCTTCTTTTTTCTTTTTTTCAAACAAGAAATGTAAATCTAATCTCCTCTGTTTAGTTTTTTCCTGACCATTACCAATAACAACTTGTAATCAACCACCAAAACAATGACAAATATCCATAACTCATTGAATAACCAAAACCACCCACCCCACCTCTTGGGAATGTAGGCATCATGCTCTTAAAATTACTTCCTGCTGTCTGAGGATGAAGACATCTTTAGGGGATGTCAAGTCCTTGGAATGGTAGCTGTATCATTTGTTGTCCAGTCTCTGCATAATGGGAAAGTGCAAGACCTGTTTAATATCCTGGCTCTAGCAGTCTGTGAGGCTGGATCATCTCAGCTAGCCATTTTGAAATTGTCCTGAGAAGTTTGTTGTCCATAGCTGATCTTTAGGTGGTATTTTTCAGCTTAGTTTCTTTATCATAGTCCATGTGGAATCATTGTTGTGGGATCCCATCATCTTTTCAAAGACTTCAAAGGTCACTGTTAGGTGCAGTCATAGTTCACTGCAGAAAATCTTTTTCATGTTAATTTTTTTTCTGGATAATTTGTCCTTTTTCTTCAGATGTTTCATATGTCCAATGTTCTTCAGATTCCTTAGCCTTCATTCTCCTGAAAGACAAAAATCAAAATCCTTCCCCAACTCTAACTTTGAGGAGGTTCACTTTTGGCAAGTTATATCTGATCAAATGAAAAGTATTTGTTTGTTGTATAAGTTAGTTTAAATTGAATGGTCACACTTGTTGATAGCTATCACCTCTTCTAATTAAGAGATCTCCCTTGTTCAAATTGAATCTTTATCAATTTTGATGGCATCCATAGCTTTTCTTCTCCTGTGGAAACAAAAACAAAAGCTTGTCCCCAATGTAACATATATCCTGGTTTCCATTCTGAGCTCAGCACATCTTTAAAGTATACAGGCTGATTTTATTCTGTAGTTTTTTTCTATTATCCAATGTCTCTTCACAACTATTGTTCCTTTCTCATTAGCATTGAGAAAATTCAATGTTAATAAAGCATTATATAATCTATTTCTAGGGGTCTTTATTGCCCACTTCTGATTATTTAACATATCCTTTTGAGTTTGAGTTGATCTTTCTATGACTGCTTGGCCTGTAGGATTGTGTGGTATACCTATAATATGCTTTATATTGTAGCACACAAAAAAACTGTTTCATTTTACCAGACACATATGCTGGAGCACTGTGAGTCTTAATTTGTACAAGTATAACCATAACGGCCATAACTTCTAGCAAATGCATGATTATAGAATCAGCCTTTTCAGAACTTAGAGCAGTTGCCCATTGAAATCCTGAATATGTATCAATGGTATGGTGTACATATTTTAAATTTCCAAATTCTACAAAATGAAACACATGCATCTGCCAGATTTAATTCCTTTGAGTACCCTTTGGTTTACTTTCTGCAGATAGTGGAGTCTGATTGTATAAAGAACAAGTAGGATATTGTCTTCTAATTTCCTTGGCTTGTTTTCAGGTTATGGAAAAATCCTTTTTTAAACCCTTACTATTGACATGATGTTTTTTATGAAATACTGAGGCCTCCAGCACATTTCAATAGTTGATCAATCACATCATTCCCTTGTGCTAGAGGATCTAGTAGACCTGTATGGAGTCGATGTGTGTTATATATAAGCAATGATTTCTATTCCTGATTATTTCTTGTAACTGAATAAATAGTTAATTCTGACTCATCAGGGATAAATTCAACAGTTTCCATTTGTAGAACAACTCTTTCTGCATGCTGAGATTCAGTAATTATGTTGAATTTCCCACAGCATTTGGTAGATTTCACCCCATTTCATCCCCCTTGACTCAAATTCTCATTAGGCTAATCTCGTTCAAATTCACTGTGTTGCCCAAACCAGGCTTGAACTTCTGATCCTCCTACTTCTGCCTTCCAAATGCTGAGACTATATTTATGTATCACCCCATTTGTCTGCATTTGGTATTTAGTATTTGAATGAGGATTTTCCATAAATTCACTAATCATCTTGCCCTGGCTATTAGGATAAAGAGTGGCTACCATGCTCTGCTGATTCTCTGGGAGTCTCAGCTCTCCTGAAGCCTCAGTCTGTTTAGGAATCTGCTTCTTGCCTGTTCATTAATGTATTGAATAAGCTTTTAATTATTAGTTAATATTTAACCGGGGTCTTGCTCCATAGACAAATCTGTCCTGGATTATAATCCTTCTAATTCAGCCTCCCAAATGCTGAAATTAAAGGCATACATCAACTTTCTTAATGTTTTATTTTTTACTCAACATTTTTAAATTTCTTTTTCCAAGGAAGGTAGTTGTGGTACTCAATACAACGTCATTCAAAGGCTGCAGTTGTGTTGCATGCAAGGAAGTCAATCAATCACCATGTTTCAATGAAGTCCCATTAGGTATGAGTTGTGGTCAGAATGAGAAAAACAACCACAAAGCAGTCATAAACCCTCTTCTTTGACTATTTCAAATCTCCTTTTTCTTCTCAAACACAGGTACATGAGACTGTTGTAGGATATTTGTACATTGTATGAAGGTGTATTGCTGTGTGGTATACTAAATGCTGAACAGTCAATATCTAGGAAGGAGGTATAGATGGGATTTACAGGGAAAGAAAGAAAGGAAGTGGAAAAGAAATCTAGGTGCATGGGAGACACCAGGAGACATGAAGAGGAAATAGGAGGTGCAAGATGGAAGTGAGGTAAAAACACCACCTGATAGAACATAGATGAACTTAAATGGGTTAATTTAAGTTATAAAAGCTAGTTGGGCCTGGTGGTGGTAGCACACACCTTTAATCCCAGCACTCATGAGGCAGAGCCAGGCAGATCTCTGTGACTTCGAGGACAGCCTGGGCTACAGAGTGAGTTCCGGGAAAGGCACCAAAGCTACACAGAGAAATCTTGTAATACAAACAACAAACAAACAAACAAACTAAAACATCAACAAAAGAGCTAGTAAACGATAGGCTAAGGTTTCATAATTAATAAGAAGTCTTCAGATCATTATCTGGGAGCTGCAGGAGAAAAGAAGATTTATTGCTTTTGGTGCCCAAAGCACCACATGAAATTCACATAGGGTCTAAAGAATTTGAAAAAAAAAATCTGAGTGTGTTCTCTGCTTGCAGCACACACAGGTTCAACTCTTGCAAGAGGCCCTGCTACCAAGCACTTGAATGGGGTTTATGAGTATGGGGTGCCACACTACTTGATGTGGGGAGACTAGGTAAAAGCACCTACTGGAGCTAGGCCAAATAGACTGGCTCCATTCCAGAGCCCATAGGCATGAGGTTCTGTCCTCACATATCCTAAGGGGGCAGAGCCATCTGATAGGCCATATGCTAAACAGAGCCCCATGGCAGAAGGTCTAGCTGCCACTTATCAGTTTAAGGTTTGGCTCATGCAGTCAGAGAATGCTGCAGGTGCTCTAAAAGTAAGGTCCAGACTGAGAGAACCTCTAAACAGACATATGGCAAATCTGCAGCTGTGTATTTGAAAAGAGGACAGATAAATTCCCCAATTCAGTGCACAGTGGGAAGGAAAGGGAAACATGGAACCTGGTAAAAATGGTTAAAATGTATGTTAAGAAACATGCTTAAAATAAAATATGCTTAAAAAGGTACTTAGATGCTGAAAAATGACAAGAAAATGGGTATAAACAGTCATAGAAAAATAAATAGTTTAAAAATAATAAAGTGAAGTCTCTTTTGTTTGTTTGTTTGTTTTGAGATAGAGTTCTTCTCTGTGTAGTTTTGGAGCTGGTCCTGGATCTCACTCTGTAGCACAGGCTATCCTCGAACTCACAAAGATCCACCTGGCTCTGCCTCCTGAGTGCTGTGATTAAAGGCGTGCGCCACCACCGCCCAGCTAAAATGAAGTCTTTAAAGAAAGAGTAAATTAATATAAAAAGGACAAGCCATGTAGGGATAGGAAATACTATAACACAGGGTGTTTGAACCTTATATAATGTTTTATTAATTTTGAATTTTTTTGAATACTAATGAATGGAAAATAACAGCTGCTGAGAGACATTAGATTGTGGAAGGGACTGCTGAATTAAACCAGTCTATATACTTTAGGGATGTCTTATTATTTGGAGGCTGGCTGGTGGGACAGAAAACCGCTTGTTGCATGAGACCTTTTTCTTTATGAAGCCTATATTTATTATTATTTGTTTTAGTCTTTCTTCATTGCAAAAAGTATCACAAGAAAACAACTTTAGTGTAAAATTATCCTTTAGTGATACTGAAAATGTATTGTTCTTTCTGACCAAAATTTAACAGTATGGAATAGATAAGAAATTAAGTTGTAATCAAGAGACCATTTTAATTTTTTAAATTTTATTCCATTTATTTATTTTTGTGTAAATGTATATGCATGTGCCTGCACAGGTCACAGTACATGTGTAGTTAGAGGACAGTTGAAGGAGTCACTTCTTTCCTTCTCTTGTGTGACATCTGAGGTCTGAATTTTGGTTGTCAAGTTTTGTGGCAACAGACTCTACCCACTGAGCCATCTTTTAATGCTACACTAATGATTAATTTCCTATTCTGTACATTTTGGTAAAAAACTTTGTTTTACAAATCATTTCTTCCATGAACATTAACTTCAAATTTTAATAACTGCTTATTATGTTTTTGTTTTATAGTGATTTGGAGGTAATGGAATCACTTCTTAACACATGAGTCTATGCGTTTCTCAGTTCAGCAGGCATGGAGAACGATGACTGTGGTAGAATCTGCAGCTGTGTATGTGAAAAGAGGATGGATAAATTTCCTGACTCAGTGCACAGTGGGAAGGAAAGGGAAACATGGAACCTGGTAATTTTGTTTGTTTCCTGTGATGATAATTATTTTGTGATTGAAAATTTTAACTCTAGGACTCAGTTCATTATGCAAAGAGTGTGATGAGCTGGAAAGGGAAGAAATATTCTGGGATCTGACTTAACAGCAGAAGCCAGCTTCCTTCCTGGTAAAAAAAAGCAGTTTGTATCATATAAAGGGACCCTTGTTCCCAGGCCCCGAGGAATCATTCTTTTTATTTAAAAAACAACACGTAGAACAAAATACAGAACCCTGATACATAGCAAACATACCTCATCATCGCTAAGATAAATATTTTCAATATCTCATTGCTCTGACATCACAATTAAGAACTAGGATAGAGTTGTGGGTTTCTGTTTCTTTTTAGTTGGTTGTTTAGTGTTTGTTATATTTTGCAGGCAGAAGAATTTGTCATCTTTAAAAAAGCATTTATTTGCTTAAAATATAATTTCATACATGATGAATAGTTGCCAGTATAGTTCAAGAAACTCATACAGTTATCCACATCCCATATGTGTTCTCATTCTCTCTCTCTCTCCCTCTCACCTTCCCTGATCCATTTGATGATAAGTTGGCACCCCATAAATGCAGTAATATTCATTGAAGCCAGCTGGATATGATGACTCAGACTTATAATCTTATAGGCAGATGAGTTTGAGGACCATGTATGTTACATAGTAAGTTTTTGATCATTGTTGCCTAGAGAGTGAGATACTGTCTCCTGAATAATAATGATGATGTTGGTAATAATAATAATAATAATCCATCCATAAATATTTTTAGGGACAAGCAATTTCATATATATATTTATATATCATCATACATAATGATAAAACACAAGAGATTTAGAATTGATATAGGAATATATCCTATCCATAATCCATTTTCACATTTGTCAGTTTGGGGATCGTATCACTGTTAATATTTCTTAATGTTCCTTTTATACTGTACATTTATTTGTGACTTCTTTGATTGTTTTTGCCTTGACATTAAAGAAAAAAAAACAAGTTTTGAAGTTGGAGTGTGTATGTAATATAACGTACCCAAAGAAAGTCATGAGAATTATGAGTTTAAAATATGTCCACCTCTTCAAGCACCACTATACAGGCTAGTTTTATGTCAACATGATACAACTAGAATCATCTGAGAGGAGAGAACATTATATGAGAAAGTGTGATAATAGCCTTGTGCCTGGTCTCTGGGGTTCAGGATGCTGGTGGAAGAGAAGACTTCTTCCAGAAGTGTGCGCCAGGATGTAGCAACAATAAAAATAGAGGCAGATGGGGTTGTGTTGGGTAGGTACAGGTGAGGTGTGGGGGCAGTCTTAAGTGGGATTCAGGATGCTGGCCTGGCCTTTGGTGGAGTGGGAGACTTCTGGAAGGTATTTCATGTGCTACCAAAAGAGAAAAGTTAAAAACCAGCTACAAACCTTTCATTCTACAATATTTACCTTCCTGCCAGATCATCTGGTTCAATAGTGGCATAAAACTTGTAGCAGTAACCAGCAAATATTATTTGTGGAAGCCATACTCAACACAGCTTGGGTGTCCAAGAATCTGAGACTAGACAGGCCATGGACCCAGGGAAAACCAAATACTACTGTTCTACTAAAGGAACATAACAATAAAACGACTCTTAATGACATTCTGCTCTACTCATAAATCAGTGTCTTGTTCAGTCATCACCAGAGAAGCTTCTTCCTGCAGCAGATGGGAACAAATACAGAGACCCACAAGCAGACAGTGTGCAGAAAGTGAGAGACTTTGAAATGCTTAGTTCTAAATGGATATCTAAATCAATTCCTTCCCCTCAAGACTCAGGAAAATCTGCGGAAGAAGAAAGAGAAAGAGTGTAAGAAACAGAGAGGATAGAGGACACCCAAAAAAACAAGTTATTCTAGATAGAATATGTCTGACACACATATGAACTCATAGAAATGTGGCATCATGCACAGGGCCTGTACATGTCTGGGCCTGATGTGGTCCCATTGTCAAGAGAGAAAGTGGACACAGCACATAGCCCTAACCAGAGGCTCTCTAAATTGATAACCACTTGAAAATAAAAAATGAATGTTCTAGAATCTCACTGGGTATATAAACCACTCTCAAGGCCAGGCCCCCTGCCCTTAAAAAAAGATGCTTAAAGTCAATGTAAATTACTTTAAATTTATTATTAAATTTACATATAGTACTTAAATATCATTATGGCCTTTTTAAATGAATGAAATCAAACTTGTCCCTCTAATTCAATTCTCTGTGACAGCTTTGAATAATGATTCATCTATATATAATGACATAAGTGTCTTCTACTTAAAGAAAAAAGCTAAAATTTACACTGATAATTCTCTTTATATTCATTCATTGAACAAAAATATTTATCATTTTCTCTCCAAATATTGTTTTGTTCTCATTATTTTTCCTATCCTTCTAAAACTTAAATCACAATGTTAGGGGAAAAGTTCACATTCTGATCTGTGTGGATTCACATAAATATACATATGTCATTTTTTACTTTCTGTTGCTTTACTTTGAATGCTTTGTCCTCAAAGTATATTTCTGCTAACTAATTATCTCACCATATGTTGCTAATATACTGTTTATTCCAGCTAATAAATGGCTTCAACTGTTCATTTTTTGGAATTTTCTAGTTTTCAGGTGATGAAAATTCTCAGTAATGTATTTTGGTCCATACAAACATCACTCCAACCTCATCATAGAAGCTTCTATTTGCTATAAATGGCAATTAACACAGAGATGCACAGCTACTGAACGTGCAGAAAATAATAGACTGTGTATTATACAGTCTTAAGTGGAATATTTCATGCCCACCACATCCAAAACTCAGGAGTCATTTCAAAAGTGGAAGCAGAAAGATGGTAACAGCCAGAGCTAGTAGATAACTTTAAGGAAACAGGGTCCTATGGTCATAGCAAAACAGCTGTACAAATGAACTCACAGCAGGTGTAACACCACACAGAAGACTTGTAAAATCCTTAGCCAGACCAAATGACATTGGACAAAAAAATCCAATCCCTACCCAAGAAGACACTGGCAAATGTTAACTGCTGAGGCATGAAGAGTTCACCTTCTCTAAAAGTGCAGGTCTTTATAAGTTGACCATGATCCAGTAGAATGCCACATGTAACACTGAAATAGTACAGGAGAGAAAGAGAGAGAGAGAGAGAGAGAGAGAGAGAGAGAGAGAGAGAGAGAGAGAGAGAGAGAGAGAGAAATAAAGGCAAAAGGTTGGGTAGGTGGAAAAGGGGTTTTTAATATAGAAAGAATTGGGGGAGCAGGATAAACATTAGTCAAACATACGGTATATAGAATTCTGAAAGAACTAATAAAATGTATTTTAGAAGAAAAAAAAAAGAAGGCCAAAGCAAAACACAGTCAATGCATTCAATTTATTTTTGGAGGCGCTTTATCTCCTAATACTTTGTCAGGATTTTTAGTTTCCTTTAGGTCCTTTGGTTATGTATTATGATTTCCAGTTTTGTGTGTATGGGGCTTCTGTGTGTGCAATTGTGTCTGTCTCTGTGTATATTTATGTTTCTCAAGCTTTTTCTTTGTTTTTTCTTCTGTTTGTTTTGTGAAATTTTGACTTTTTAAAACTTTATCTAATTTTTGTTTCATTTTATTTTTTAAGATGTCTGTTTGTATCCTAAATAGAGAGAAAAAGAAAGGAGGTAGATTTGTGTGGGAGAGAGAAGTGGGAAGGATCTTATAAAAAATGTTGATGGGATATCATAATAATAATGTACAGTATTAAACTTCTATTTTCAATTAAAATATATTCAAAATAAAATAAAACCGCTCTGAAAAGCAAAGTCTGTTTTAAATGCACAGTACATTGAAGAACACACCGAAAGTATCAAATAAGTGTCTGTTATGATTTTTAAAAGAGAGGAGGGAGCATGCTACTCATACAGAGGACCTGATTAAGTTCCCAGCACTTGAGTGGTTCACCACCTCCTGAAACTCCAGCTCCAGGGGATCCAATGCCCTCTTCTGACCTCTGAAGTACCAATGCACATGGCATGTGATCACACAATCACACAGACAGAGAAACACACACACACACACAAATCAAAATAAAAAAATTACCTTGAGGTAAATGTGTAAGTTGAAACTATATAATATCTAGGAAAAATGACACTGTTAAAACCTCTGCAATTTTATATAAACTATATATATATATAGTGTATATATATATACACTATATATATATATACACATATAACCCTCTTACAATATTGCAACTAGGAGATGAACAGATACGAATAGATATTTGACAAAGGAAAACATGACTGACCAATAAGTACTTGAAAAAGATGGTTGGTATTATTAGTTCTTAGAGAAATGATAATTCCTCAGTTAATCAAAATGGTAAAATTTCAAGCATGGAATTGTATCAAGTGTTGGCAAAGATGAATGGCAAAGGGAAGTCTCCCATGTTGCAGAGAAAGTAAGATGATGTAGGCCATTCAAAACATGCTGTAACTTTTTTGTGAAATGAAACTGCACTTAATACTGGAACATATATATCAAAGTTCTGGATTTTTACCAAAATAAAAATAAAATTAAATGTATTTCACACAGTGTACACACACATTGGCATGAGAACTTTATTTAAAATTGTTAAAACTTGAAACATATCCTATGTTTACATGTGAATGGAGAAATATCACGGTATATTTGTGTAATATAAAAGTACTTGTAACAAGAGAAATGAACCACTTATCTGTGAAAAAAGCTTGAGTTTCCTAAAAAATAATAATGATAATAATAGTAGTAAAAGATGCAGAGGAAAATGGAGCCAAATAAAAATCTGTGCCTAGTATATGACACATTTGACTATGTCTTACTAATTTGCAGTACAAGAGAGCATATGTCTGCTTTCCAGGGCCCAGGTAGGGAGAGGAGTAGAAATGAAATTTGGGTGGCAAAAAAAATGCCCTGTTAGTGTTTGATTATTCTATTAGTTGAGGTTTCTATTGTTGTGAAAAAACACTATGACCAAAAAGCAGTTGAGGAGAAAAAGGTTTATTTGATTTACAGTTCAGCATTGCTGTCAATCATCAGAAGTCAGGAGAGAAACTCAAACCTGGCAGGAATCAGAAGGCAGAAGCTGATGCACAGGCCATGGAGGAGTGATGCTTACTGGAAGATTCCCATGGATTGCTCAGCATGTTTTCTTATAGAACCCAGGACCATCAGCCCAAGGGTCTCACCACCTACAAAGGGCTGAGGCCTCCTAATCAACCACTAGTTATGAAAATGACCTATAGGCATGCCTGCAGCCAGTTCTTATTGAGGCACATTCTTAATTGAGGTTCCCAACTCTCAGATGTACCAAGTTGTGTCGAGTTGACATAAAACTAGCCTCCACAATGGTTCTTGAAGAGATGTACATATTTTTAACTCATATTTTTCATGGCTTACAGTTAGGACATTTCAATTACATACAACTCCAAGGTCAAATTTGATATTTTTAATGTCAGATTCAAAAATAATGATATCATAAGTCAATAACCATGTTAAAACTAAAGGACATTGCAAGGGAAAGCACTGATGATAGTGAATGTGAAGAAATATCAACAGTGATATAACTCAGAAAACTGACAATTATTAATATGAATTATGGAATAGATCATATTACTAGATCAATACTAAATTTCTTCTGTCTTATCATTTTTATGATGCTATAATAGAAATTGCTTAGAAAATATTTATGAACACTTTAGTATTATTATTATGACCATCATTATTATAATGCTTCATGAGACAGAGTCTCTTTCTGTAGCCCATGATGGACTCAAAAATACTATGCAGCCTAGACTGCATTCAAACTCAAGTACTTATAAGATTATAAATCTGAGTCATGGCATCTAGATGGCCTCAGTGAATGTTACTTTATCCATGGGATTTCAATTTGCCAGCATATAGGTCAGAGAGAGAGAGAGAGAGAGAGAGAGAGAGAGAGAGAGAGAGAGAGAGAATGAGAGCACATATGACTATGAATGGTTGTATGAGTTTCTTGACCTAGCTTAGCAACTATTCATTAAATCTGAAATGGTATTTTATAGAAAATAAATCTTTTCTAAACATAAATTCTTCTGTCTACACAAAACAACAAACACTAACCAACCAAAAGACAAATAGAACCCCAAAACTGCATCGTAGTTCTTAATTGTGATGTCAAAGCAATGGAACATTGAAATGGTTTGTCCTAGGGATGATGAGTCAGTTATATGAGTTATTATCAGCATTCTGGATTTGGTTCTTGTGTCATTCGGGAAACAAAAGATGATTCCTCAGGGCTTGGAACAAAGGGCATCCATTCTCCAGACATGAGCTGCTGTGTTTAGAAGGAAGGGAGAAAGCTTCTGGTGTGTTAAGTTAGATTTTAGTAGATCATTTCTTCCCTTTGCAGCTCCTTGCCATATTTGCTCAGCTGACTGAGTCCTTTGGTTAAGACATTCAGTCATTAAGTAGTCACAAATCATCACAGGATACCAACAAAGATGACAAAATGTTCCATTTTTACTTTTCCTTCATACTGTACATAAAACCAGGGAATTTATCCATTCTCTTTTCACAGATACAGGGGTGGTTTCTATCACAGTCATCTTCATGTATACCTCCAAAACTCAGATATGCACAGCCTCCAATTTCCTGTAATAATTTCACTGTTGTCAAATTACTGTAAGCAAAACATACAATGGGCAGTTATTAAAATTTGAAACTTACATTGATGTGATGTAGGCCATGATTTTAAAAACAATTTTTATTGACCAAAATATACAGAATATAGAATTAATTATGTTTTACTAAAGGTTTTTTGTTTTCTCTAAACTCATTTAAAAAAAGTCTTGAGCCAGTGACACAGATCAGTGGATAGAAGACATTGCCACCAAACTTGACAACCTGATTTCAGACTTCGGATACACAGAGTAGAAGAAGAAAAGTGACTTCTTCAACTACCACTAAACACAGATGTGCTGTGACATGGGATCACATATGCATACATTCACACAAAAATAAATAAATGTAATAAAAATCAAAATAAAAATGTTCTCTTGATCACAATTGAGGAGAGAGAACTTGACTTTTGGTGGGTAGGGAGGTGAGGAGGATGTGGTAGGTGTTAGAGGGTGGGAAAGCTGATCAAAATATATTCAATTGAAAAATGAACATATAACCATAAAAAGAGTTAGAACTACAGAAAACATGAGTTATTAAATGAAAATCGAAGTATAAAGCAGGGGATACATCAGAGGAATTATTGGTCAGAGAGACTGCAGAGGTCTCCATACCAGCACAGCATATTGCCATTACCTTTGGTTACCAACCATAACTACGTGGTAAGACCTGATTGCTGGTATACCACACACTGTGATGTCAGAACATAGAGAAATCAGTTTCAAATCAATCAGGAAACTTCTTTCCTTGAGCTATTTTTCAAAGGATAAGAAAGGTGGTTTGCAGGCTGCTGGGGGAGAAAAGACATGAATGTCTTACCCAGCACTGGGGCCTGCATGGTTCAGTGCTGACCTGCTAGGCAAGATGTGCCCAGTGGTACCATTGTTATAGGATAACTAAGTGTTTTCTTATTAGTGTTGATCTTTACTATATAAGTGATATTGTGTTTGCTACTGTAATCTAAATGAAAAGCCCATGAATTTGGAGGTTAAGGGCCCTAGGGTGGAAACTGCTACAATTATGTTGATAAGTGGGCATGTAGTCAAATTGTACTCTCAGTACATGTGTTTATGGCCAAGACCTGGGCTGTTCTCGACCTTGGTCAGAGAAGCTTCTTTTGCAGTAGGCAGTAATCGGTACAGATCAGCAAAACTAGTCAAAGTTCAGAAGAGAAGAGAAAATGTGTTTAGCCCTATGGGGACATTTTCAACTCCCTCCCCTTCAACACCATCCCAAGACTTAGGGAACAACAGGGAAGAGAAAGTGGGAAAAAAATATAAGAGCCTGATGATAAGAAAAGCTCTATAAAATCTTGCAATCTGGACATGACAAGGCTTTCCCAATCACAAACTCACAGCAGCTGTGGTTACCTATATGAGACCAGAAAAAGATCAAACCAGCCAGAATTCCAGCATAGTTGGGGAGGGGACCTCTATCTCTTAAGGAGATAATATTATTAGGTGACTGCTATTGGAAACGGGAGACACATTCTTTATTAAGGTTGTGGCCACTGGGAGGTATCCTTGCTCCAGTGGATGCCCTACAAACATCCACCAGTGAGTGGACAGCATCAAGTAAGAAAACATGAGTTAGATGGGAACACCTTAGGTACAGTCTGGAGAAGGTTGAGAAGGCATGAAAAGGATTCTATGATCATATTTCATTCTGTATATGTATGAGATTTTTAAGAAATGGTATTAATAAAGAAAATCAATGAAAAGTTTTCTATCAGAACGAACTTAGAGCTTATAGACTACAGCAACCTTGAAATGAAAAGTAGATATGCATTGCATATATATTGTGCTTTTATATTTATAAATTAATAATTATAAAAGCTAACTACAGAAACAAGTCAAGTGTATGTTTAAGATACACTCATAATATCATTCATGATGATCAAGTTATTTCACATGATCTTAATCTTTGTTTTTTTTGTGCCCTCTGTATCTTAGAACACACAACCCTGAGTTGTGTTCAGTATTATGTCACTAGCAGTCAGTTTCTAAAACATTCCTCTTCCCTGTCTAACACTTGCTCAAACACTGTCTTATGTATCTTGTCCTGACCTGTGAACTCCATAGAAAATGAGGAAAGCCATGTGAAATGAGAGAAAAGCCTTTGCAACCCTCCTCCCAACTGTGCAGCACTTTTCGAGTGTGAAGGTTCAGGAAACTCACAGTTTAGATGGGCCATCGCCAGTCCATTGCCATTCCCCTTTGCTTCCATTATATTTTAATCCAATCCAGTATCTGTTTGTAGTAAGCTGGGACTGTAAGAACTTCTGTAAGAGAAATAACACATATTTTGATAAAATGTCTGTCTGGTAAGAAAAGAACAGGATAACAGGTTCCACCTATTCTTATATCAGTTCTCTGCTGTCCAGTCCTCTAGTCCTTCAGTCCCTCCAAGTTCATTTTTAAAGTGATTTCCCACTAGTAGCTCATTTATGTAAAAACCAATGACAGTTACATAAATTATTTAAAATGAAAACTTCAGGTGTCTAGAGATACTGGATTCATGAAATGATTTGTGACTGTGTTTCTCAGAGAAAATATCATTGTGTAGCCAAGGTAGACATTGAACTCACAATCTCCCTGCCTCAGACCCTGGCTCCTTAAGTGAGCCCAACATTTTATGAAATTATTCAAATACACATTTTAGAAGACCACAGAAGCATGTGGGAAGTGTTCAACTTAAGTGACCCCCCTGTCTAAAAAAACTAATTAATCCAGATGATATATCCAAGTCCTCTGTGAAAAGCTGTACGCTATCCTCCATGTTCCAGCAATGAAGCCATGCTGTTACTTAGATCTCAAAGTGACAGAACTTGAGGAAGTGTGAGATACTTGGAAGTAAATAGTGTGTCTTACATGTGACACATGAGTGGAATGATACCTAATAAAATTACTGAATATATTTTATGATATAAGTTTAAATTTACCCATGTTTACTGTATCAAATGAAAAATTATATCATTACTTGACATTAAAATTTATTTTATGCTGTAATTATTCAGACATGTATTAAATTGGTGAAGAAATTGTGCATCATATTCTAAATGACAAAGTTTTTAAGATGATTATTCAACCATTTCTCTAGAAAAATACCCTCTATGTATTTGAAGAAACTTTTTTAGTAATAAAAGTAAACAGTTAATGTCAGGATCCTGGCCACTTGTTTTCCTTGTTCATTTCCAAAGATAGTTTTTTTTTTATGAAATATAAGAATATTAGGAAGTAAATATTATGGGCAGATTCAGTGAAAATCAACTAAAAGGAAAAACTGTTTAATGCCCGGTTCTCATATAATTTCCATTTTGCAGACTGGCCCAGATCTCAGTTACTTTCTCTACTGTCATCCAGTTACCCATCTCAGGCAATCTCACTCACTTCTGGATTGCAAAGAGCAAACTCTGGACCATGGTCTCTCTGGGTGTAGGTGGCACTCTATGGAGATAAATAACTGTCAGTTACAAGATGTGCTATACCAAAGGGCTAAACTTATTCAGGTAAAACATGCTTCTCTGCAGGATTAGTTTGCAGATTCCTGGCAAAGGGAGGAGATTGTAAAGACAGGATTGTCTCTTTAGTAATGAGTCTCCTCATAACACCACTAAATAGGAAGTAGGAAGGAGTGGACTAGAAAACTCTTACTGTATGATTTTTACTCGAATTACAGGAAAACCACGTACAACTGCTGAAGGACTCTTTTTTTTTTTTTAATATCAGGGCTCAATATTTCACTATCAAGGGTTAGAGAAGGAGTCTAAGAATAAAGAAGCATGTAAGAGTCTATGATACCAGTTCATCATCATTATCTATCTTCAAAAGGGATAAGCTGCAGTCCTGGCAGGTCTGTTCACTTCCACTCCAGCATTTATTGTCCATGATGAAGTAATAACATTTTATGCCACGGCAGAACAAACGTCCTTCAACAGGTTTCCCTACAACAGATAATACGATGGTGAAAATTTTTATTTTCTGTTATTCTGTCATTAAGGCTATGGTGATATTTTGTATATGCTTGTCTGAAGATCTAGGGCAGAGCTAGTCATAGAGTTAGCTGTAGAGGCCAGGCAGTGGTTGCACACACCTTTAATCCTAGCTCTATAGGAAGAGGCAGATGGATCTCTGTGACTTCAAGGTCACCATGGACTACAAGAGATTAATCCAGTCTAAAAGAAAAACAGAGCCAGGCAGTGATGGCTCACACCCTTAATCCCAGTACTTGGGAGTCACACGCCTTTAATCTCAGAACTAGGAAGGTTGAGACAGGGAGAGATATAGCTGGGCAGAGAAAAGAATATAAGGCAAGTAGAGATAAGACTCAGGGGCATTCAGTCTGAGGATTCATGGAGACAGGATCTACCCTTTTTGGCTGAGGAGTTGGTGAGGTGAGAAGTGGCTGTGGCTTGTTTCCTCTGATCTTTCAGCATTTACCTTGATATGTGTCTCTGGGTTTCTATTATAAGACCTATTAGGATTTGCGCTACAGAAGAATGTATTTATTACACATCTATAACTAAGTAAAACACTCACAGCTCTCAAAAATTGAGACACTAGAATGCTGAGACCCCTGCACACCCATGTTCTATGCAGCACTGTTTATAATAGAGATATGGGTAAAATTTAAGTGTTCATTATGGATGATCAATAGAGAAAATGTATCATATACACACAAAGGATTACTATGTATCCTTGACAGGGAAGAAATCCAACCAGTCATGATGACTTATGCCTGCCTATAAGCCCAGCACTCCATAGGCTGAGGCATGAGGTTCACCTCTAGTTTGAGGTCAGCCTAGGTTAAGCAGTGAATTTCAGGCCAGCCTTGGATATATATGGTGATTTCCAAGGCAGCTTGGGCTACAGAATGAAACCATTTTTACATCTAACCCCTAAAGAGAAATCCTGACCTAAGTGACCAACTTTGCAGTAAGAGTCTTCCAGATGACTCCTGACTGCTGTTCACTTAGTGTCAGGACTAAGTGTCCTGTTATGAGCTGATTCATTACTAATGAGACAGCAGGCCTTTGCAATAACTTCCCTTTCTCAGAAGTCTACAAGAAAGTCTTTCAGAGAAGCATGGATGAACTTGCATATAGAATGCAAAGTGTGACAAACTAGGGCCAGGACCATACTTTTTGATTTCACTCAGATGAGGTTACAGCACAGCCGAGTTCTAAGAAGCAGAGGTTTGTAAGATCCCAGGGGCTGGAGGGAGGGGAAATGAGCATTTGCTGCTCAGAGGCAGTTACATGGATGATGCAAGGCTAGATATGCAGAATGCACTGTGCCCACAGTGGCCCACATGCTACTGTACATGTACAGCCGTGCTGTGGTCTATGTTAGATGTTCTTAACTTAATAGAAATAAGAGACAACCAAGGAAGCTTTTGATGGTTATTTCCTGTTCTCCTGCCTTCAAGTGTACACCCACATGCCCAAAATATCAAATTTGAATACATTAAAACGTGTGTAGTTTACATAGCTACAACCTCTCAATAAGATTTATTTGTTTGGTCTGTGCTGGGGAACCCCTTTCTCTATTAATAAACCTTTATGTCCCACCCTTGTTTTTCTGAGAAGAGGTATCATCACTCTGTAGTTCAGGCTGGCTTGGAATTTGCTGGACACCTAGACTGTCCTCAAATTTGCAGTCTTCCTACCTCAGTGTTCTAATCACAAGCATTGCAGAATCATGCTGCCACTTAGAGATGGTAGTTTTATTTTATTTTATTTTATTTTATTTTTTTTCGAGACAGGGTTTCTCTGTGTAGCTTTGCGCCTTTCCTGGAACTCACTTGGTAGCCCAGGCTGGCCTCAAACTCACAGAGATCTGCCTGGCTCTGCCTCCCGAGTGCTGGGATTAAAGGCATGCGCCACCACCACCCAGCCATTATTTTATTTTAAAATCATAATGTAAAACAGTTTTGATGAGTCTGGAATGCCTCAACGACTATTTTTGGACTTTATCTTTTTCTCTGTCACATATTTTAAAATTTACCAGTTTTAAAGATATTATTATTCCTTGAATAATGAAGATTGTCAACCCCTGCTATCATGCACAGTGAGATCATGTTCAAGAGTTCTTTGTGAACATTAACTTTTGAAAAAATACTTAATAATGAATGATAAAGTGTGTCAGTTAATGTTAACCAGTCACGATGAAAGGAAAGAAAGATTCCTTGTAACGATTGATATTTCATCTCTGTGTCATTCAGTGACAGAGATACACCAGTGTGGGCACCATGGAGAAGCTCCCATGTGTGCTGCAGTGAGCTTCACTATGGTCACACACAGGCCAGCTCTCTGATACCAAGACAGAAGGAAAACACACACACACACACACACACACACACACACACACACACATACAATTGTTTTTACGACTACACCCATGTAAATGCTTTAAGTCCATTTCACCCTAAGAATTTGGTAAACACTCTCTTACTGGAAACTTCCACATTCTGTCAAAAAAAAAAGTGGGAACTCAGATTTGACCTCTCATGAAAATGACCTGAATTCTCAGCTCTGCTGACTTGAGCTTTCATCCCCTGGGAGCAGTCGAAGACAGGATGGCCACTGAGTTCTAGAAACTAAGATTTTCCTAATTCAAACAGGGATTTCCAGGGCTCCCGGACCCTCCATGAGACAAGGAAACCCCACCCATTAGCTCAGGGATCACCAGCATTGTTAAATGCTAACTCGACTTCAAATATTCTGGAGAAGAATCAGTACAGAATAATGCAATTCTTTATTCAAGATTCCCTTCTTACCTGTGTACTGTACGCAATCTAAAATGATCTTAGTTTTCCCACAGTGTCTGTTCTGTTTTCTGTTGAGGGAGTCTGGTTCCTTCTGATGTTTGAGATCATCATACTCTCTAGATTTATTTCTCAGTATTTCTTCCTTTAAGTAGTTGTCATTTTTCAGGATGTGATAATTTTGAGTGAGGTTGTTTAGAGATTTTTGCAGTTCATATTTTTCTTTTTCTTTTTTTTTTTTTTTTTGGTTTTTCGAGACAGGGTTTCTCTGTGTAGCTTTGCGCCTTTCCTGGAACTCACTTGGTAGCCCAGGCTGGCCTCGAACTCACAGAGATCCGCCTGGCTCTGCCTCCCGAGTGCTGGGATTAAAGGCGTGCGCCACCACCGCCCGGCCATATTTTTCTTGACTATACTGAAAAACTAAAATTACTAGCAGACATAACTCAAAAAATGCCCATAAGGAGTAAATATCAAATTTATGATTAGAGAAAAAAATTTCATGTTGACAACCAACATATATCATCATTTTAATTGCTATTTAAACACTAAAACAGTAATTCTTCAATTAACTCACTATAAAATGGAAACATGAATTTCTCGCTATTGGTAACTTCAGGGTAAACTACGTGAAACAGCTTAATAATATTACGGTGGAAACTCCATATGTCCTGATTAATTCATGGCTTTCACAGCACAAAACTAACAAATAAATATGTAAGTGAAATGTTCAGAGAAACCTAGCACAACATGAAAATTTGAACTAAGAAATAATAGCACAGTTATCACTGGAGCAGATGGACTACCCACAGGAGGACAGACAACAATATGCAGATATACAGCTGTGGTGGAGCCCGGCCCATCAGCGGTTTTCTCTAAGGATGTGATGGCATCAAATGAAAGATAAAGATGAAGTTCCAGAACTTCTAATTCTGTGTACAGATTCAGTCTTTTCACTTAATCATGTTCTCAATATGGGCTGAGGGAAAGTCCACAAAATGGCATAATTTATTTGGGACAGCTTTTTCTTACAGCATGTATATGTCAGTTTCATAATCACCTGAGTTCCCAAAGCAGAATATCACCAACACATCTATTATCAGAAGGAACATGATCATGAGTAGGACAGGATAAGGCAGTCCAAGGCAGCCTAGTTACTGTAATGTCCAAGAGTTCAGGGGTCCAGAGAAAACAAAAAACTTACAAATTCTCGAACACCTAGAATGTCACCTGGTGACAAAGTAATGGACAAACTGGTGTCTGTTGGCATTACCTGGGCAAACGATGTATTTGAATTACTCACTGTATATCAGCCACACTGAGATTGCCATCATCAGAAGTAAGCAGAGGATCCCAAGAGCCACTGCAATGAGATGTAAGGAGATTAAACATTCCTAAAGACATCAAAATCATCACCAGGACTATCCCATGGTCCACCACTAGCCATAACTTGGGGTATCATATGAAACAAAGGGATGGTACCTCTAATTTTTTTTTTTTTTTTTTTTTTTTGGTTTTTCGAGACAGCGTTTCTCTGTGTAGCTTTGCGCCTTTTCCTGGAACTCACTTGGTAGCCCAGGCTGGCCTCGAACTCACAGAGATCCACCTGGCTCTGCCTCCCGAGTGCTGGGATTAAAGGCGTGCGCCACCACTGCCCGGCCGGCTTCACATTTTTAACCATATTTTGATAAAAACAACTGAATCTTGGTTTCTCAGATTTATAAAAATGTATTCAAGGCAGGCAAGGTGGCCCACAACTGTAATCCCAGAACTTCAGAGGCTGAGCCAAGAGAATCGAAGATTCTAGGCCACCCTTTGCTACATAGCACAGTCAAAATTAGTCGTGGCTACTTGAGACTCTGGCTCAAAACAACAACAACAATAAAACAAAAAACAAAACAAACAAAAAACAAAAAAACAAACAAACAAACAACAATTTTAAAATAAACTAACACAAAGCAAATAAATTATTGACTTTTCCAAGTCTCGTGGGCTATTTTTAAACAAGTTTTAACTCTTCACTTCTTTTTTTTTTTTCCAATTTAAATGCTTCCTTTTATTAGAGATATTTTGGTAACATGTCTCTTCATATCATTACAACATAAACTAAGACAGGTTTCTTTTTTTTTTTTTTAATTTTTTTACTTTTTTTTTTCACCTTCCCCCCAGCCCGCCCCCCATTCCAATCTCCTCCAGGGCAAAGCCTTCCCCACAGACTGAGATCAACCTGGTGGACTCAGTCCAGGCAGGTCCAGTCCCCTCCTCCCATGCCGAGCCAAGGGACCCTGCATAGGCCCCAGGTTTCAAACAGCCAACTCATGCAATGAGCACAGGACCCGGTCCCACTGCCTGGATGCCTCCCAAACAGATCAGGCCAATCAACTGTCTCACCCACTCAGAGGGCCTGATCCAGTTGGTGACCCCTCAGCCATTGGTTCATATTTCATGTGTTTCCGTTTGTTTGGCTATTTGTCTCTGTGCTTTATCCGACCTTGGTCTCAACAATTCTCGCTCATATAAACCCTCCTCATTCTCGCTAATTGGACTCCCAGAGATCTACCTGGGGCCTAGTCATGGATCTCTGCATCCAAATCCCTCAGTAGTTGGATGAGGTTTCTAGCACGACAATTAGGGTGTTTGGCCATCCCATCACCAGAGTAGGTCAGTTCGGATTGTCTCTCGACCATTGCCAGCAGTCTGTTGTGGGGGTATCTTTGTGGATTTCTGTGGGCCTCTCTAGCACTTTGTTTCTTCCTATTCTCATGTGGTCTTCATTTACCATGGTCTCCTATTCCTTGTTCTCCCTCTCTGTTTTTGATCCAGCTGGGATCTGCCACTCACCCAAGCTCTCTTTCCCTCGACCCTCGCCCTTCACTACCCCCACTCATGTCCAGGCTGTTCATGTAGATCTCATTCCATTTCTCTGTCGTTGGGCGATCCCTGTGTCTTTCTTGGGGTCCTGTTTTCCAGGTAGCCTGCCTGGTGATGTGAGTAGCAGTCCAGTCATCCTTGTTCCACATCTAGTATCCTGTTATGAGTGAGTACATACCATGTTTGTCTTTCTGAGTCTGGGATACCTCACTCAGGATGATTTTTTCTAGATCCATCCATTTGTCTGCAAACCTCATGATGTCATTGTTTTTCTCTGCTGAGTAGTATTCCATTGTGTATATGTACCACATTTTGTTTATCCATTCTTCAGTTGAAGGGCATCTAGGTTGTTTCCATGTTCTGGCTATTACAAACAACGCTGATATGAACATAGCTGAACAAGTGCTCTTGTGGTGTGGTTGAGCATTCCTTGGGTATATGCCCAAGAGTGGTATAGCTGGATCTTGGGGGAGATGGATTCCCAATTTTCTAAGAAATCGCCATATTGATTTCCAAAGTGGTTGTACAAGCTTGCATTCCCACCAGCAGTGGAGGAGAGTTCCCCTAGCTCCACATCCTCTCCAGCATAAGGTGTCTTCAGTGTTTTTGATCTTAGCCATTCTGACAGGCGTAAGGTGGTATCTCAGAGTTGTTTTGATTTGCATTTCCCTGATGATTAGGGATGTTGAGCAATTCCTTAAATGTCTTTCAGCCATTTGAGTTTCCTCTGTTGAGAATTCTCTGTTTAGTTCTATAGCCCATTTCTTAATTGGACTGTTGGGCATTTTGATGTCTAATTTCTTGAGTTCCTTATATATTCTGGATATCAGTCCTCTGTCAGATGTGGGATTGGTGAAGATCTTTTCCCATTCTGTAGGCTGTCGCTTTGCTTTGTTGACCGTATCCTTTGCCCTACAAAAGCTTCTCAGTTTCAAGAGGTCCCATTGATTGATTGTTTCTCTCAGTGTCTGTGCTACTGGTGTTCTATTTAGAAAGTGGTCTCCTATGCCAATGTGTTCAAGACTACTTCCTACTTTCTCTTCTAGCAGGTTCAGAGTAGCTGGATTTATGTTGAGGTCCTTGATCCACTTGGACTTAAGTTTTGTGCACGGTGATAGATATGGATCTATTTGCAGCCTTCTACATGTTGATATCCAGTTTTGCCAGCACCATTTGTTGAAGATGCTTTCTTTTTTCCATTGTGCACTTTTGGCTTCTTTGTCAAAAATTATTTGTTCATAGGTGTGCGGATTAATGTCAGGGTCTTCAATTCTATTCCATTGGTCCACATGTCGGTTTTTATGCCAGTACCAAGCTGTTTTTATTACTGTAGCTCTATAGTACAGCTTGAAGTCAGGGATCGTGATGCCTCCAGAGGTTGTTTTATTGTACAGGATTCTTTTGGCTATCCTGGGTTTTTTGTTTTTCCATATGAAGTTGAGTATTATTCTTTCCAGGTCTGTGAAGAATTGTATTGGTATTTTGATGGGGATTGCATTGAATCTGTAGATTGCTTTTGGTAAGATTGCCATTTTTACTATGTTAGTTCTGCCTATCCATGAGCATGGGAGATCTTTCCATTTTCTGACATCTTCTTCAATTTCTTTTTTCAGGGACTTAAAGTTCTTGTCATATAGGTCCTTCACTTGCTTGGTTAGTATTACCCCAAGGTATTTTATGTCATTTGTGGCTATAGTAAAGGGTGATGTATCTCTGATTTCCTTCTCCGCTTTTTTGTCCATTGTATATAGGAGGGCTACTGATTTTTTGGAGTTGATCTTGTATCCTGCTATGTTGCTGAAGATGTTTATAAGCTGTATCAGTTCCTTGGTGGAATCTTTGGGGTTGCTCAAGTATACTATCATGTCATCTGCAAATAGAAAGCTTGACTTCTTCCTTTCCAATTTGTATCACCTTAATCTCCTTATGTTGTCTTATTGCTCTAGCTAGAACTTCAAGTGCTGTATTGAATAAGTATGGGGAGAGCGGACAGCCTTGCCTCTTTCCTGATTTTAGTGGAATCGCTTTGAGTTTCTCTCCATTTGATTTGATGTTGGCTGTTGGCTTGCTGTAAATTGCTTTTATTATGTTTAGGTATGTTCCCTGTATTCCTGATTGCTCCAAGACCTTTATCATGAAGGGGTGTTGGATTTTGTCAAATGCCTTTTCAGCATCTAGTGAGATGATCATGTGGTTTTTTTCTTTGAGTTTGTTTATATGGTGTATCACATTGACAGACTTTCGTATGTTGAACCATCCTTGCATCCCTGGAATGAATCCTACTTGATCATGGTGGATAATTGTTTTGATGTGGTCTTGGAGTCTGTTTGCCAGTATTTTATTGAGTATTTTTGCATCAATGTTCATGAGGGAGATCTGTCTGTAGTTCTCTTTCTTTGTTGTATCCTTGTTTGGTTTGGGAATCAGGGTAATTGTAGCCTCATAGAAGGAGTTTGGTAATGTTCCTTCTGTTTCTATTGTATGGAACAATTTAGAGAGTATTGGTATTAACTCTTCTTTGAAGATCTGGTAGCACAGGTGAGTGCCCTAGCTTGCCCCCGACCCCATCCCTGGGCACCAGCCACTCCGGGGAAGACCTGCCCAACTTGGCCCCAGGTTCTGGTCCCCGGGCAGGTGGCCTTCTAGCCCCACCGGGAAGAATCCCCTTCTCCAAGACCCCTGGAAGACCCTGCAGTCTCCACGCCCTGCCCCCACGCCCATCTGCCTGAGCCCCAAGCCTCTTCCTGAGACTTAGAGGCCGGCCCCAGCTCCCATCTTGCCAGGACTTCCCTTCTGAAGCACAGGTGAGTGCCCTAGCTTGCCCCCGACCCCATCCCTGGGCACCAGCCACTCTGGGGAAGACCTGCCCAACTTGGCCCCAGGTTCTGGTCCCTGGGCAGGTGCCCTTCTACCCCAACCGGGAAGGATCCCCTTCTCCAAGACCCTTGGCAGACCCTGCAGTCTCCACGCCCTGCCCCCACGCCCATCTGCCTGAGCCCCAAGCCTCTTCCTGAGACTTAGGGGCCGGCCCCCAGCTCCCATCTTGCCCAGGACTTCCCTTCTGAAGCACAGGTGAGTGCCCTAGCTTGCCCCCGACCCCATCCCTGGGCACCAGCCACTCTGGGGAAGACCTGCCCAACTTGGCCCCAGGTTCTGGTCCCCGGGCAGGTGCCCTTCTACCCCAACCGGGAAGGATCCCCTTCTCCAAGACCCTTGGCAGACCCTGCAGTCTCCACGCCCTGCCCCCACGCCCATCTGCCTGAGCCCCAAGCCTCTTCCTGAGACTTAGGGGCCGGCCCCCAGCTCCCATCTTGCCAAGGACTTCCCTTCTGAAGCACAGGTGAGTGCCCTAGCTTGCCCCCGACCCCATCCCTGGGCACCAGCCACTCTGGGCAAGACCTGCCCAACTTGGCCCCAGGTTCTGGTCCCCGGGCAGGTGCCCTTCTAGCCCCATCGGGAAGGATCCCCTTCTCCAAGACCCTTGGCAGACCCTGCAGTCTCCACGCCCTGCCCCCACGCCCATCTGCCTGAGCCCCAAGCCTCTTCCTGAGACTTAGAGGCCGGCTCCCCAGCTCCCATCTTGCCCAGGACTTCCCTTCTGAAGCACAGGTGAGTGCCCTAGCTTGCCCCGGACCCCATCCCTGGGCACCAGCCACTCCGGGGAAGACCTGCCCAACTTGGCCCCAGGTTCTGGTCCCCGGGCAGGTTCCCTTCTAGCCCCACCAGGAAGGATCTCCTTCTCCAAGACCCCTGGCAGACCCTGCAGTCTCCACGCCCTGCCCCCACGCCCATCCGCCTGAGCCCCAAGCCTCTTCTTGAGACTTAGAGTTTGGCCCCCAGCTCCCATCTTGCCCTGGATTTCCCATCTGGAGGAGAGAGAGAGAGAGAGAGAGAAAGAGAGAGAGAGAGAGAGAGAGAGAGAGAGAGAGAGAGAGAGGAGAGCACCCATCCTCCCCCGGACTTCCCTTTTGAACAAGAGCTCCCATCCTGCCCCGGACTTCCAATTTGGACAAGAGAGCTCCCATCTGGACAAGAGAGAGAGACTTCCTGAATCTGTCAGCTCTGTCTGAACCAAGTGTGCGGATAAGGCCAGGAACGAACCACAAGGAGATGGGCAGACGTCAAGGTAGAAACACATACAACAAAATGAATAGTAGTACACCATCACCAGGCCCTAGCCCTCCTCCAACACCTAGACCTGAACATCAGAAATTGGAAGAAGCAGAAGAAAATAGCCTTATGAATGTCATCATGAAGAAGCTAGAGGCTCGTGTAGAGGAAAAGACAAAAAAATGTGAAGAACGCTGTAAACAACTAGAGGAAAGGGCAAACAAATTAGAAGAAATCAAAAAAGTCTTGGAAGAGAACAATAAAATACTGAAAGAAAATCAAGAAAAATCAATGAAACAAATGAAGGAAACAGTCCAAGACCTGAAAAGGGAAATAGAAAAAATGAAGAAGACACAAACAGAGGGAATGCTGGAAATAGAAAATCTGAGAAAACGATTGGGAACTTCAGATGCAAGTATAATCAACAGAATGCAAGAGATGGAAGAGAGGATCTCTAGCGTTGAAGATACAATAGAAGAAATAGATTCATCAGTCAAAGAAAACACTAAAGTCAACAAAGTCATGAACCAAAATGTCCAAGAAATTTGGGACACCATGAAAAGACCAAACCTACGAATAATAGGGGTAGAAGAAGGAGAAGAATACCAACTCAAGGGCACAGAAAATATATTCAACAAGATCATAGAAGAAAACTTTCCCAACTTAAAGAAGGAAATGCCTATGAAGATACAGGAAGCCTATAGAACACCAAACAGACTAGACCCCCAAAAAAAGTCCCCTTGCCACATAATAATTAAACAATTAAACGTACAGAATAAAGAAAGAATATTAAGAACAGCAAAGGAAAAAGGCCAAGTGACATATAAAGGCAAACCTATCAGAATAACACCCGATTTCTCAATGGAGACTTTGAAAGCCAGAAGGTCCTGGACAGATGTAATGCAGACATTAAGAGACCATGGATGTCAGCCTAAACTAATATACCCAGCAAAACTTTCAATCCTCATAGATGGAGTGAACAAGACATTCCATGACAAAGCCAGATTTAAACAATATTTATCCACAAACCCAGGCCTACAGAAAGCACTAGAAGGAAAATTCCAACCTAAGGAAGTCAGATACAACCTCGAAAACACAGGCAATAGATAAAGCCACAGCAGTAGACCCCAACGAAGAAAAGTACACACACATCACCACCAAAAAATAACAGGAATGAACAATCACTGGACATTAATATCTCTCAATATCAATGGACTTAATTCACCTATAAAAAGACATAGGCTTACAGAATGGATACGAAAGCAGGACCCATCTTTCTGCTGCATACAAGAAACACATCTCAAATTCAAAGATAGACACTACCTAAAAATAAAAGGCTGGGAAAAGACTTTCCAATCAAATGGTCTTAAGAAACAAGCGGGTGTAGCCATCTTGATATCCAGCAAAATAGACTTCAAACTAAAATCAATCAAAAGAGATCAAGAAGGGCATTACATACTCATCACAGGAAAGATCCACCAAGATGAAGTCTCAATTCTGAACATTTATGCCCCAAACAAAAGGGCACCCACATATGTAAAAGAAACATTATTAAAGCTTAAATCACATATAAAACCCCACACATTAATAGTGGGAGACCTCAACACTCCACTTTCACCACTGGACAGATCCCCCAAATCGAAACTTAACAGAGAAATAAAGGACTTAATTGATGTCATGACTCAAATGGACTTAATCGACATCTACAGAACATTCCATCCTAACAAAAAAGAATATACCTTCTTCTCAGCACCCCATGGAACCTTCTCTAAAATCGACCACATACTTGGTCACAAAGCAAATCTAAACAGATACAAAACAATTAGAATAACCTCCTGTGTTCTATCAGACCACCATGGTCTAAAGTTGGATTTCAACAACAACAAAAACTACAGAAAACCTACAATCTCATGGAAACTGAACAATACCCACCTGAATCACCAATGGGTTAAGGAAGAAATAAAGAAAGAAATTAAAGACTTCCTAGAGATCAACGAAAATGAAGACACCACATATCCAAACCTATGGGACACTATGAAAGCAGTACTAAGAGGGAAATTCATAGCACTAAACGCCCACATAAATAAGCTGGAGAAATCTCACACTAGTGACTTAACAGCACACCTGAAAGTTCTAGAACAGGAAGAAGCAAAGTCTCCCAGGAAAAAATAGATGCCAGGAAATTATCAAAGTGAGAGCTGAAATCAATAAAATAGAAACAAAGAGAACAATACAAAAAATTAATGAAACAAAGAGTTGGTTCTTTGAGAAAATCAACAAGATAGACAAGCCCTTATCCAAACTAACCAAAAGACAGAGAGAGAGCATCCAAATCAACAAAATCAGAAATGAAAAGGGGGACATAACAACAGACATTGAGGAAATCCAGAGAATCATCAGGTCATACTTCAAAAACCTCTATTCCACAAAACTGGAAAACCTAAAAGAAATGGATAATTTTCTGGATAGGTACCACATACCTAAATTAAATCAAGACCAGATAAACTATTTAAATAGTCCAATAACCCCTAACGAAATAGAAACAGTCTTTAAAAGTCTCCCAACCAAAAAGAGCCCAGGACCAGATGGTTTCAGTGCAGAACTCTTCACTTCTTTCCCCTGTGATCACCTACTACCAGCTGACCATCAGTAGTAAAGCTAGGACCATCTTCAACGTCTGGTGTGTACAGTGAGTTGGAGGGGAGCATTCACTTTTGTGTCCAACCTCTCTGGGACCTTGAGTCTCTTCAGGCCTGATTGGATTCTGTGACTCCGAGGAAGACTCAAAAACTCTTGAGTTTAAGTAAATCACCTTCTGATTGCTCATCTTGGAAAGAAGCAATGAGGTTTAAATTAAAACCTTGCCTTGGGATGATATCTAGGTAAAGAAAAAATTAAAATGTTCAAGTTTATAATATTCTAGAATTTGATGCTGCGGTAGGGTAGAAGTTTAACTCCTTTAAAGATCTGAACTCTCCAAAGAGTATGGACAGTAGCTGACTTCCACAAGATGTGAAAAACCTTTTTAACTAGTGGTCACATCAATGGTTGTTAAGAGGTATGGGAAAACAGTTTGAATTGCCAAATACAGGATTGGGTAGTGACATGGCCGTAAGAATACTTGACAAAACTGGTGCCAGCTTAGTAACTGACATGATTTAAAACTATTATTAATATGTCAAAAATTCAAAACTTGCTTAAAACTAAATCTCTTTGCTTTTAAAGCATTTCTAAATGTTGTGATACACACATAGATAAAAAATTATCTTGTTGTCTTTTGACCACATTTACAAAGTGTATGCCAGAAACAATGTCCAAAGGATTATATGAAAGGAATACTACCGGAAATTAAAATTCCAGATTCCAGATGTGATAACAAAAGTCTCCTGAGTAAAAGCCAAAACACCTGTATTCATAATCACAAATGATCCCATGGACATGAACATTCCACACAGAACAGTATAGTGTATGATGTTACTCAAAGACCCTATATAAAAATAAAATTTCTACAGTGGTACATGCCTTTTGTCCCAACACTCAGGAGTCAGAGGCAGGAGGGTCTTTAAGGCCAGAACATCTAATTATCAAACTTCCAAATAGCCAGAACTACAGAGAGGGATTCTGTCTCCAAAAAAAAAAAAAGAAAAAAACATGAAAATTTGTCACTAGGCATCATAAATACTCATAAATTATTCATTCTTAGGATACAAATTATTAAATCATAAGTACTTATGATTTACCTTGCTTATTCCATTAAATATTATTTAAAGGGGCAACAAATAAACAGGTAATATTAAAAAATTGTTGATGGACTCAATTCATTTCTAGTACATCTAACACATTTTAATTGATGAAATTTTCTAAACTCATTTACACTTTCCTTAATTCTCTAAAAATAAAATTATTTCCTATTGTAAAATTCTGCAAAGTGCATAAGAAAGTAAATAAACCACTTGAACTAATTACAAAGTAATTAATTCTACTGATCACTCTTTTAGATCACACACAACAAAAATCATAATACATAAGAGAAGATACCTTTCTTGAAGATTAACTCAAATGTTTACAGGCAAACTTAACACAGTTCTAATATTATCAATTGTCCTTCCTATATATGTTATGTGACTTTTGTGCAGGCCAATTGTAACTGAATGGGATTTCTCTCGAATAAGTAAATCATATGATAGAGATGTCTGAAGGAATCGAAGTAGCTGTTACCTATTCCCCCGTCAGGTGGTGATGTAGGTGGAGGGAACCGAGGATGAGGAACAAGTTGTTCTTTACAGCTCTGTATCCCCTCAGAGGCTCCAAATGAAACGCAGAAGAGTGTGTCTTCTGCAAGATACTTCAGCTCTTAAAGTTCTGCCCCTCTGCTTTACCAAAGTGAAAAGAGGAAATTGTATGTTGAGAGCTGATACTGAAAGATAGGAAACGTGAACTATGCGTTCCTGCATATGAAATGATCCCCACTTCACATGCAGCAGAATCATGTTTGTAATCAGTATTTGATGACTCAAAGGATAAAGGAAAATACATTTTGAGAAAACACTGCCAATATCTTCAGCTAAAATGTAATTTAATTAAAAGAAGCCATTGGTAAGAAGAGATGACTGAAACAGCTCTATATAAATAGGAGGGTAAAAGAACAAATGGGATGACTAAGTTCTTCAGTTCCAAATTTTAATAATTTTCAGGAATTTTGTCATATATTAGTATTGCAGAGGAAATATTTTGTTTTTTGAATTGTGTATATTGAAAGAAAATGTATATTAGGAATGCCATAAGGTAGTCACATTCCTGTTGTGATTTTTTTTTGTGTGTGTGTGTATTGAGCTACCTTTTAATCCACATAAAATGTTTCAATGAAAGTTGATGTCTTTCCACATTAGGTGGTTTTATTGCTGTCATTTCTATGAGGCTGGTCAATCAAACCCAAGATCTTGCGCTTGCCCTTTAAGAAGAGATGGACCATGAGCTACATGCTCATCCTTTGAGGGTTCGTTTGATTGTTTGTTTGTTTGGTTGGTTGGTTAGTTTGGCTTTTTGGTTTTGTTTCAGACAGGGTCATGTTTTATAACTAATAGTGGCTTGAAACTCACTATGTAGCCCAGGCTGAATTCAAACTCACTGTTCTGTCTCATCATCCTCAGTTCTATGTTACAGATATACATTACTGAAACATTTTACACTCTGTGTGTGTGTGAGTGTGTGTATGTGTATGTGTGTGTTTGTGTGTGTGTGTGTGTGTGTGTGTTGTGTATAATGGCTTCAATGTGGCTTATATAAACAAAAACTTACATGCAGCAAAGCATGGCAACATACTTCTGCAATCTCAGAAAGCAGGGGCAGGAGAATACTCCAAAGTACAAGGACAGCTTGGTCTACTACCTATTGAATTCCAGACTACCTAGAGATATTAAGTGAGACCTTGTCTATAAAACACCTCTCCCCTCTGACAGCAGGTGTCAAAAGGCAAATCCATCCATTCCGTTCATTGTTCTACACATGCCTATCTGCACTCTCCTCCTTCACTTGGTGTCATGAGTTGGTAAATGTTAGTCCTCAGCCCAAATGATGACACCTGACCATGACATTTCCAACCTTAATTTTCAACCATAAGTCTGAACTCAAACAAGGCTCTTTTTGTTATAAGTTACCCAGCCTATTGCTTTGTTATAGCAACTTAAATGAACCAGCCTGCAGAGTGAGCTAGGATCTCCATCCCACCATGTCACCGTGTGGTGGTTAATGTTACTGACTTGACAGGAACAAGCACAGACAAGCCTTGGACATACCTGTCAGAGATTATCTAGGTTAGATTGTGCCTGAACAAGACAGTGAGGGATTATCTTTGCTAGGTAAATAGAGGTGAGAAGATCCATCCACTGTATCTGGTGCCATTTTCCTAAGCTGGGATCCCAGACTGTATAAATGAAGAGAGCAAGCTGAATACAAATGCCCATTAATCACTCTCTGTTTCTTTCTACTGATGAAATGCGACCAGCTACCTCAAGTTCCAACTATAGTGACTTCCCTTCCATGAAGGACTATGAGCTAAAATAAACACTTCATTCCCTATGCTGGTTTGTCTATGTTTTTCATTACAAAAAAACTTGAGACACTGGGAGGGCAGGTGTTTTGTTTTGTTTTAGAATAAAGACTATAAGTGAAACTGAGGTCCTGGGAAATCCACAGCAATGAGAAACTGCTATTTCAGAAAACACCAGATCTGGGAGTCAAATCAAACTGTTCACAGGAGGGTTAATGCTGTTGAGACATTTTTCTGAATTCCATCCTTGATGGTAGGCTGTTGTCCTCACATTGAGCAAGTGCAGAGCACATGCGCATGTCTGAGTGTTGTTTGTCTCCTCTCTCTCAAAGTCTTAGTACATGCTCCAAATCCTTTCCTTCCTGTCTGTGACAGCAGAGTGGTCGACACATATGATGCCAACAGTGTGCACGACAGACAAGGACAATAAAGTGAACAGAAACTAAATACAAGGTGGAGACAGAATCATAACAATTTTTCAGCTTTAGAAAGAGAATCTTAGCAGTAACTGGAGCGCCAAATAAAGCAGCAGCTGCAAGTTCTGTCTTCTGTTTATTAAAAAGCTCCAAGCTTTTGATGAAGAAAAGTCTTCAAATGAAGATGATTAGATTAGAAGATAGAGTCTCTTCATAATTAGTTGATTGACACACTGCAGTTCTTTGAGCAAAGTGCAGGGAAAAAAAATTGGGGGGGGGGAGTGTGAAACTCATCACAACCAGCTAAAAAACAGAAAGGTGAGAAATCTGAAAAATGTTTTTCATTCTCTTTAATCTTTTCTTCTAATTTCACTCTTGTGCAAAACCGCACAACAGATAAACATAATTTTATATTCCAATATATACTGATGTCTCGGGCTCCTTACTGCATGAGCCACTTTTATTTGGGAAACCACATCATGTGCCCACTCACATGTGGTAAGACAGCTACCAGGAAGCTGTGTACATCAGTGTAGTCACACCTTCAAACCTCTGGTCACACCCTCAGTCCTCAGCAGTGGCTTTATCATTTCACATCTGCAAGCTGCTCTTCCTGCCCAAGGTGAGGAATAGCTAACAGCCCATGGAGAAGCTTGGTTTGAACCGCTTCACTGGGAGTAACTGCCATTCTGACCTCAGGGTAATTCTCTTCATATGTCAAATGTTGACAACACTAAACATCACAGTTCTTAAAGCAAGAAAAGAAAAAAGAAAAAAAAAACTCTATTTTGAGATTTCCTGTGCTCATAACCACCCCATGTGTCCTGGCATTTATCACAGTTGTTCTAATACTCGGCATTATCGTGACTATTCAAACAGTGCCAGAAGCACTGAGAGGAAACAAACAAACAAACAAACAAAACAAATGTACAAACAAACAAACAAAAAAACTAGCAACAATGTTTTGGGAACTCAGTAAAAGTCATTAAAGGGCCCCCAAAAGGCTTCAGATGGATATCTGGGCTCTTCCATATTGTGAAATAAAATCCATGACTAAACTTTTTGCCTCTTCAGTCTCTGTTCACTCACTATATCATAGTTCAGAGAAGAGACTCTAAGTAGCTCTCCAATTCTACTAAGTCCTCTGTGGAGTGTGCAGGTTGAACCCATCATTCTCAGAGCATCCTTTCTTCTAAATTTATTTATTTTTCCTGATACGTGGTCTGAAATAGTACAGGAAGACCTAGAACTGACTACGTAGCTGAGACAGGCCTGGACTGGTGATTCTCCTCTCTCCAATTTTTGAGTTCTGGGATTACAGTGTAAGCCACTGGTTCCAGCCCTCACATCATGCTGTTACTTTGTGTATTTTTTTTATTTTGTTGAGATGTTTTATTCTAGCTTGTTATCCAGTAAGCCTAAGAATTCAGCTATTGAAACAATTGAAAGGATTTGTGGTTCAGCTTATACCTTAGCCCTTTATAACAACTCTCATATATTTTAAGTAAAGACACAAGTTTCTAATAGTTGATATGCAAATAATATTAGCTATTGTTCATATTCCTGATAAAAATGTTCACATAGTAGACTAGAGAATTGCCTATGCAGGTAAGAGCACTGGCTGCTCCTCCTGAGGACCCAGTTTTGATTCCCAGCACCCACACAGGGCCTAAGAATTATCTGTATATCCATTCCAGGGTTTCTTCTCTCATCTCCAGGATTACCAAGCTCAGATCTGGTACACAGACATACATGCAGGCAAAACATCCATACATATAAAACAGAAAAAAAAAATTTAAAACTGTTCACATACAGACCAGCTTGGCCCTGATGAAATACTTCCCTGCCCTCTTCACTGTACACAGAGGCCAGACCCGGAACGTTAGAAGAAAACCAAGTGAGTAAGAGATTACAGGAAAGCCTGGTGAACACACCGATTTCACCAGTCCTTCTCGCTGTTCTCTGTGGTTGCCCTGGGTGCACAGTAGTAATACGCTCAAGACTAAATGTGAGAAGATGTGCTTGGGAGCATAGTGCAGAAACATCCTAAGGGATCTATTGAAAATCCAAACAAAAATCCTGAAGATAATGAGTAATTTGCCAAGGTGGAATCATAGGAGGCTGGTTGAAAAGAACATTAATTTTAGTTTTATAAATTAGCAGATAACATCAAAACCTTAAATGATAAAATATCATTAAAATTATCAGTATTTGTAAGTCATATGTCAAAATACTGGGAGAAATGAAGAACTAACCGAACAGTGAGTGAAAACATAGCCATGAGTTCAAACAGTTCCTTAGGATAAGGATACTAGCTACCATGCTATCTATTCAGTGCATTCCCCTGAGGCATTGTTGAAGGGATTTTGAGAGAGTGAAGGAAGATGGAATAACCAAGACAGACTGACAAACACTGAACACGGAGGACAGGTGCATTCCCCAGAAAGGGTGCTAGAAATGTAAAGGCCCATGCCATTCCACATATGGACACCTCCACTGAGACGAAACAGAGAATTCCCACAGTAGACCCCACAGAGTAATTGTCACATTAAACTCTGCTCAAAAATATTAACTTGAGGAGGCTGAAGAGATGACTAAGCAGTTAAGGATATGGAAACTGCATTTTTCACTCGAGTTATTGTGAACCCAAACTGTCCCTGCCCATTCATCTGTTGGTGTACATATAGTCTATTCTTATTGCTGGCTATTATGAGTAGACTAGCAATGATTATGCTGGAGCAATTGTTTGTATTGTGGATTTACAATCCTTTAGGGATGTGCCCAGGAGTGGTACAGCTGCATCTTGAGGTAAATTGATTCCCATCTTCCTGAGGAACTGCCACACTGATTTCCACTGTGGCTGAACAAGTTTGCACTCACATCAGCAGTGGAGAAGAGTTCCTCTTACACCACATCCTCACCACCATAAGCTGTTGTTTTATTAACCTTGGCAATTCTGACTGGTGTAAGATAAAAATCTCTAAGTAGTTTTGATTTCCATTTCTTGGTTTTGTTTTTGTATTGGATTTTGCTTGTTTTTTGAAGAACTTAAGGTTGGGTGGGTAGGAGGGGAGAAGATCTGGAAGGACATGAGGGAGAATAATATGGCCAAAATATATTTAAATTTAAGACTTGTTTTAATGACAAAAATACAATAAAATGACATTAAAACAAAATGATATTTTACTTTTAGAAAGATGTTTAACATTTCAAGTGCTTATCATCCATTTGTTTCCTCTTTTGAGAATTCTTTGTTTAGAACTGTACTCCACTTTTAATGGTTTTTTTTGTATTTATTCTTTTTTCTTTTTCTTTATTAAGAGATTTTCTATTCATTTTACATTCCAACCACAGATTCCCCTGTCCTCCCTCCTCCCACCCCCCAGCATTCCCCCCTAACCCACCCTCCATTCTCACTTTCTCCAAGGCAAGGTCTCTCATGGGGAGTCAGCGGAGCCTGGTACATTTAGTTGAGGCAGTTCCAAGTCCCCCCCCCCCCCCCCCCCCCCGCACAAGCCTTCACAAAGTGTCTCACCATAGGCACTAGGCTCCAAAAAGCCAGCTCATGTACTAGGGACAGGTCCTGATCCCACTGCCTGGGGGCCTTCTTAACAGTCAAGCTAAACAACTGTCTTGCTTATCCAGAGGACCTAGTCCTGTACCTTAGGGGCTCATCAGCTATTGGTCTGGGGGTGGGTAATGGAGGGCAAGGAACAGGGTATGAGAGCTTAGGGGAGCAGGAGATGAGATGGAAGGGGAACGGAGTGGGAGAGCAAAGAAAGAGATACCATGATAAATGAAGACACCATGAGATTAGGGAGAAGCAGAGTGCTAGGGAGGTGCCCAGGAATCCACAAGGATGAATTCCACGATAGATCACTGACAATAGTTGAGAGAGTGCCTGAGCTGGCCTGCTCTGGTGATCGGATGGCTGAATACTCTGTCATCATAGAACCCTCATCCAGTGACCCATGGAAGCAGATGCAGAGATCCACGGCTGGGTCTCAGACGGAGCTCCAGGAGTCCAATCAATGAGAGAGAGGAAGGATTCTATGAGCAAGGGACATCAAGACCATGATGGGAAAAAGTACACAGACAACTAGTCAAACTAGTGGAAACACATGTACTGTGGACCAGTAGCCGAGGAGCCCCCATGGAGACCTTGCCTTGGAGCAAGTAGGAATGGGGGGTGGGAGGACAGAGGACATGGAAATCTGTGGTTGATATGTAAAATGAATAGAAAAATCTCTTAATAAAAAAGAAATAAATAAATAAAAATGAAGGCTACTCACAGACACCTTTGAGATGATTGTAGGCTTAGGTCCCGATTTCGGAGTTTGTCTTTGTTACATGGGCATTTTGTTCCTTGGTTTCTGTTTCTGTTTTTGGTCTTCTCATTTTTGTTTTCTGGATTTCTGGTGGCCAGTGAGACCTCTGATCTAATAGGGAGTCTCTGCCCTAGTTGGGATCTGGCCTTCTGGTGCTTAGGTTTCCCTTTGCTGTAGCACGGGGTGGGGGAGTCTCTGTTCTGACTAGTGCAGCCTGATTTTCTGACGGGTAGGGTCTACACCTCAGCAGTGGGATTCTGCCAGAGTTGGAGGCAGGGCTCCACAGTAGTGCTGCTGAATAGGTGGGCGGGAGAGGACCTCAGGAACAGAATCTGGGAAGTGGTGCAATCCAGCCGGCAAGAAGGTCACTCATCTGTTCTTCAGACTGGTGTGGACTATACCTGAGCCAATGAATTCTGATGGTGTTGGCAAGGATTTTCATCTTAATGAATTTGGCTTGAAAACAGAGGGGGTCACTGAAGATGAACACTTTCCACATGCCTCTGTAGTCTTCTGGAATGTGCACTTGAATAATTTCACAGAATGTCAGACTTACGTAAGGAGTCAAGTATGCAATGTGAATTTAAGGGTCTGAAACAGGAAGATTGTGAATTCAAGGTCAGCCTCGGCTACACAGTGTGACTTTTTCTGAAAAACACAGTCACAAAACATTTCATGAATCCAGTATATCTAGCCACATAAAGTTTCCTTTTTAAATAACATGAAACTGACATTGGTTTTGGCATAAATGAGCTACTAGTGGGAAATCACTTTAAAAATGAACTTGGAGGAACTGAAGAGTTGGAGGACAGGACAGCAGAGAACTGACATAAGAATAGCTAGGACCTGTTGTATTGTTCTTTACACACAAAACAGAGGGAAATTTTATCATCAGATGTGTTTTTTTCCCTTACAGAAGTTCCTTCAGCCCAAAATTAAGCCAAACAGTTACTGGATTGGATTATCATATAACAAAACAAAACAAACAAACAAACAAAGCAAACGGCAATGGATTGGTGACGGCCCATCTAAACTGTGAGTTTCCTGAGCCCTGACTCTCTAACACTAGGGCACAGTTGGGAGGATTGTGTGCAGAGGCTTTTCTCTCATTTCACAATGCTTTTCTCTTTGTCAATGGAGCTCACAGGTAAGGACAAGATGCACAAGGTAATGTTTGAGCAAGCATTAGACAGGGAAGAGGAGTGGTCAAAAAACTGACTGCTATAGATGTAATCCTGAGCACAGCTCAGGATTGTGTGCTCTAAGATGCACAGGGCATCAGCAAATCAATAGCTTAAGATGACATGATGTGACTGGATCATCCTGACAGATACTATGAGTATCTCAAACTTTTACTTGACTTGTTTCTGTAGTTAGTGTATATGAATGTTTGTTACTTATAAATATAAGAACATATTAACATGTATATATGTATAGCCACTTTCTATTTCAAAGTGTTGTAGTGTATAATTAGCTCTAAGGTTATTGATTTCTAGTCTAGTAGAAAGCTATTCACTGATTTTCTTAATTAATAATATTTCTTGAAAATATCATAACATACAGAATGAAATATGATCATATCCACCTTCTACTCCCAACCTTTCCCCTACTGTACCCTAATGTGTTCACTTTTAACTCAAGTTTTCTTAATTGATACTGTCCGTTGGTGCATGGTTATAGGCCATTCACTGGAGCAAGCAATCCAACCACTGACCACACCCCTAATAAAGAATAAATCTTCCATATCCAACAGCTGTCATCTAACAATAGTGATTATTAAAGGGTAGAAGGCAGCTCCCCATCTATGCTGGAATTTTGACTTTCTTAATCTTGTTTGGGTTGCATATAGGTAACCACAGCTGCTGTGAGTTTGTTAGTGAGATAGCCTTGTCATGTTCAGAAGACAGCATTTCACAGAGCTTTTCCACATCAACTGGGTCTTGTATTTTTTCCATTTCCTCTTCCCTGACGTTCCCTGAGTCTTGGGAGTGGTGCTGAGGGGAGGGAGTTGATGAAGATGTCACCGTAGGGCTGAACACATATTTCTCTTCTTCAGCACTTTGAGCAGTCCTGCCTCTCTGTACCGCCCACTGAATAAACTTCTCTGACCAAGGTTGAGAGAAGTCCTGATATAGGGCATAAACACAAATGTCAGAAGTGCAAATTGAGCACCTGACTGCTTAGTAAAGTGATTGTAGCAGCTTCTACCCTAGGCCCTGTGACCTCCCCAGCCATGCACTTTTAATTTGGATTATAATACCGAACATGACATCCTTCGTGTGGTAAAGACCTCATGTCCAAAATGAAAGTAATTAGTCATCCTATAAGAATAGCTTGATGGGGCACATCTTGCCTAGCATGTCAGTATTGCGGCGTGCAGGATCTAGTGCTGGGAAAGACCATTCATATCTTTTCTCCCTTTGAAGCCTGTAAAGCACCTTCTGACTGTTTGAAAGCTAGCCCAAGGGAAGATATTTCTTGATTGGCTTGAGATTGATTTCTCTATGTCCTGATGTCAAGGTGTATGGTCTCTTCAGCACTAGGGGCTTACCATGTACTTATGGTGAATAACCAAGGGCAGTAGCAGCAGCTAGTACTGTTTTGAACACTTCTGTGTTCTCCCTGACCAGTAATTCCTGCCTTGTACTTTGATTTTCATTTAAAACTCACTCATGTCTTCTTTGGTTCTTTTCTTATAGTTACATTTTGATTTTTAATTACACTTTCCATAGAATATACTTTGATCAGATTTCCCACCTCTAACACCTCTAAGATCCTCCACACCTCCCTACTCACCTAATTTCATGTTCTTTATCTTTCTCTCTCCCCAAAATAAAAACAAAAGTGAAAAATCAAATCAAACATCCAATCAGAGAAAAAAGGCTAATAGCAAACAAATATATATATAAAGATCTCATCATAGAAACATGGAGCCCGTTTTGTGTTATCAACTACAAGCTTACTATACATTTTTAATTTTGTTTAATACACACTTGATCCTCTCCTGCCCCTTATTTCCCAATACTATCCCCATTTGATCTTTAATCCTCAGAATTTCCCCTCTGTTTTCATATTCCTCCTGCTTACTGAAGTTTTTGGAAATATGAAATACTGAAATTTCCCCCATAGGAATTCTATGTTTGTCCACAAATAACTTTGATAACTAGTTCTACTTTTAAGTTATCTTTTATATTATTTAAAAATCACTTTAATTTTTATTGTTCTTTGTTGTTTTTAATAGAGATTTATGTCAGCAAGGCTTGCCTTGAAATCCTGATCCTTATGTCTCTATCTCTCAGATGCAGGGACTACAAGTGCCTGTCCTGTCCCTTTTCTACTGAAAGATATCGACCACACTTACTTTACACACATAGGTGGTTATCCTAATGTCTGAGGTTCTGTGGTTTAATGTACTGTTTCTGTGGATGTTGCTCATGATGCCATTTTCTTCGTGATATCTCTTGAATTTCTTCTTCAGCAGCTGCAGAAACTATCTGAAGCTTAGTATTCACAGTGGTAACTTTCATTCTCTGTCTGGGAACAAAGCAAGTCTGACACACTTCAGTTCTCAATGTGACCCCATGTGGATGACAGCTAGGTATCAAATATTCAGGAAAATAACTTCCTTTCTCTTCTCCAAGGGAATTCTCAAATAGGCTGTCACAGAGGTGGCCAAGCTGTAACACAGGTGGTCAGAAAACAGAAGGCCTTATAGGTTATATCTATATGTTCAAAGCACACACATTATTATTATTAATTCTGTTTTTCTCTATGTAGTATCACTTCATAATGGCTAGCTCAACTACTCCTGCCTCTACCTCTCAAGGACTAGAATTGATGGCATTCACCATGAATGACCACAGAGTTAATAAATTTGTTTGTATCCTACAGCACCGTACAGAGTGAAATGGGCAGGTGGTGACATTTAAAGTGAGGTGCAGGGGCTGAGAGGATGCCTGCATCCAGGTTAAGTGATCTTTGTAGACCTTGACTATGCTGCGGAACTGTTTTCTGATGGTGGTATGATTACTAGGGCCAGGCATGAGGATTCAGTAAGAGAGTCTGGTGTTCAGAAGGTTTCTGTGGATTCAACGAGCATATTCTCCAGTGGGAAAATGCAGTAGCTTGGACACTTGCTTATAATGTTAGCTTCTAATGAACCTAATGAGTTGCTGTGAGATTAACTTGTGTTTCTTGGTTAGAGGACTAAATGGGCATCAACATGGAGGTAAAAGATAAGAGCTCATGATGCATAATATGAGTTTTATGTATATTTTGTGTATAGTTAATTGCTGTGGATATCACTCTATATGCTGTGAATGTGTTGCTCTGATTTGGTTGATAAATAAAACGTTGATTGGCCAGTAGCCAGGCAGGAAGTATATTATGGGCAGGACAAGCAGAGAGAAGAATTCTGGGAACAGGAAGGCTGAGTCAGGAGATGCTGCCAGCTGCCGCCTGCTGGGTCCTTTCCTCTTTGCCCATGTTCAACACGCAAGCTTTATTGTTTGTATCCATAATCCTATCTCATGGCTAGCCAACATGCATACTCATTTCTACTGTACATTATCTGTTCTGTCTGTGATCCATGGGCCATGTACTTTCATTTATCTTTCTTTTCTGTTCCTAGGGTAAATCTGAATACTCTATTTCCATATAACTTAAATTCAGGGCTCAAAGAAAGTTATCTTTTGTTGAAGATTTATCTGTTTGCACTCTCAGCCCCAAGGGGCTCTATGGATTTTATTCTCTTTCTGCTATTCTTTGATGCAGATTCTCATCAGGCTAGCCAGGATAAAACTCTCTATATTGCCCAAGCCATGATACCTTAACCTGTGTGCCACATATGTTCGAGTCTCTTATCAGTTTTCTGCAGGAAATCACAGCCAGGCCTAACATCAACTGAAGTCTCCAGGAAGAAGATGGGGCCCCACAACAACAACAATTCCACGTGGACAATAATAACATCACTAAGCTGACAAACATCATCTACAGATCATCTTTGAACTACAAAGTGCTCAGAGCAATTTTGAGAGGGCTAGCTGAAATGATCCAGTCTCAAAGACTACTTGAATAAGGATTTGAGATAAACCCTGAACTTTGGCATTATACACAGACTGGATAACGAAGGATATAGTTACCTTTCCTAGAATTTGACAATTAACCTAAAATTTTTCTTTTCAGGATAAAGATACCTTCGCCCATATCCAGCAGGAAGCAATTTTAAGAATACGATGCCCACATTCCCAAAGAGGTGGTGTGGGGTGGGTGTTTTTTTTTTTGTGTGTCTGGGATAATTTTCATTGACTACGGGGGTCAGTTACAAGTTGTTGTCAAGGGTTAGGAAAAGGGCTAAGCAAAGGAGATTAGATTTAAGGTTCTTGTTTAAAAAAAAAGAAAGAAAAGAAAAGAAAAGAAAAAGACAATTACTAGTTTTAAATACTTTACATTGGATTGGATTGTTTTATATTGTATACAAAATACATATATTGAAATTTATATTGTTAGAAAATGCTATATGTGTATTTCTAACTGTATTTATACCATTCATTTAACAATGTAATACAATTTTCTGATCCTTGAATGTTATTATTACCAACTATTAGAATATAAAGAAATGAAAGTTAGTAGTTAGACATTATAATAGAACTTGTAGTCATCTTAGGTATGTTTTCAAGATTGAGCAGATATATTTTAGATAGACAGGTCATCTTCAAAACCTTCAGAGATCTACAGAATATGACATTTAAAATGTTTTAATAACTTAGAAAATTTTTCTTTTTTGTTATTACTATGAGACATGTCCGCTCCTGGCAGTACCAATCTACTTCAGAGAAAATATGGGCATTGAAGAAACTGCAATTGGAGTTAACTTTCATTGTGGCAAAAGTTAGCCACTGGACAACAAAGTATCCTCGACTTTGTATCAACTACTGACAAACAGGACAGACAGGACATGAAACAAAGGACTACTGATTCTTGCCAAAACAAGTGTGGTTATGGCTTTATCAAAAGGCATCTTCTGAGGCCAGGACAATATGGCACCATCCCTGAAGTGGCCTTCTCAATCCAGAAAAGGTACAGTGCCCTTTTCTTCGAAGGCAGCTGAACAGGCAGTGGGCCAATGGCTTATGATGTGCAATGGAACAGCAGCTGAAACAGTTATTCTTGAAGAGTAACTGAGCTCACACCACTCAATAGTAGACTGGCATTTAATAGAGGGATGTGGAGAAGAACGGGATGCTGAGATGAAGCCACAGACACACATAGCCAAGAAGAATGGACAGCTGATTTCAAAAAAACATCAACAATTTCCAGAATTTAAAATCTTGAATCATGACATGACACTAGTGGAATTCAGGTGTTTCTGGTATATAGACTGCTGTCACCCAATGTGAGGTTGAACTGTTGACCTGTGTACATCCTACTTCACAAATGAGTCTGTCAGATACGCTAAGCCTATAGGCTGAAGATGATGCCCCAACACTGTGGAGAAACCTCAGATGACTGTCCAAGCAGTTGGTTGTTTCTCTCAACTCACAATTTTTTGGAAGTTACTTGCATGCACTTCCTGTTTTTATTTTTGTTAGGTAATATTATTTCCTTCTTGGGTCTCTGAGGGAGTTGAAGATTAGTTAGTTATAGTTAAAGATTAATCAGGATAGAAAGTGAATTAGATACAATAGGATAGATAATGGAATTATTTTCTCTGAATTTGTCAAATACAAATGAACTATACATTGTTTAGGTATTTATTACTTGTATATATTGTATATAGTTATTGTACTTTTGTATATAGTTTTTCTTATGTAGTTATAAGCTTTTTCCTTTTTTCTTTTTATTAAGATAGAAAAGGGGAAATATGGTGATATTTTATTTATACTAAAATGTTATTTGTATGTTAATAAATAAAGTTGCCCAGGGGTCAGAGCTATTAGCAAGCCATAGGAAAGCCAGGCGGTGGTGGCGCATGCCTTTAATCCCAGCACTTGGTAGGCAGAGCTAGGTAAGTCTCTGTGTGTTCAGGGATACAGCCAGCATTGGATACATACGCCTTTAATCTCAATACCAACCATAGAAGACCTGGAGGTCTATACAGACAGACAGTGATGAGGCGGTCATGTGGTTGGGTTTACAATCAATGAGAAGGCAGAACAGAAAGTCTATTTAGACTCTAACACAGGAAGTAGCTCTCTTTCAGAGAGGTAGGACCACCGCAGGAGGAAGGGTAAAGTTTTAGCTCTTAGCTCTGACCTCTTGGCTTTCTTCTTTGCATTGGTTCTGTGTTTCTTATTTAATAAGACGGTATTGGTGAAATTATTAAGGCTACTCCACATAGTTAAAATGAGATTTATTTAATGGCGTAACTTACAAGTTAAGGGATAGGTAGGTCACAGGGTCTGGGGAAGGTGTATCGCAGTCCAGCGGTGTTCTCTGGAGCTCTGCTTGGCCCACCTCCACCATCCAGGGTCCCAGACCAGAGAGAGCGCTGGTCCATCCAGATCTCGGGTCTCCAGGCTCTCCCTTGGCCCCGCCTTGTAGGTGTGACAGTTGCCGAAGTCTCAATGGGGGTTGGAACTTCCAGATCAAAGCTGGAATGGCTACCCACTACAAGACGGTTGGTTACATCTACACACATACATTCATTTTTTCTTGTTTTTTAAAGTGTCTTCATAGAAAAAGTATTGTAGTAAATCAACCTTTTTTATATGTATTTTTATTTTATAATTAACTTAATTTCACATATCAGCCATGGATTCCCCCGTCCTCCCTCCTGCCACCCCCAGCCCTTCCCCCATATCTACCCCCATTCCCACCTCCTCCAAGGCAAGGTCTCTTCTGGGGAGTCAGCCCAGCCTGGTAGACTCAGCTGAGGAAGGTCCAGTTCCCTCCTCCCTATACCAAGGCTGAGCAAAGTGTCCCACCATAGGCCCCAGGCTCCAAAAAGCCAGCCCATGCACCAAGGACAGGTGCTGGCTCCACTGCCTGGGGGCCTCCCAAACAAGCTAATCAATAGTCCCACTTATCCAGAGCACACAGTCCAGTTCCATGGGTGCTTCTCAGCCATTGGTTCACAATTCATTCATTTCCACTAGTTTGGATATTTGTCCCTGTGATTTTTCCAGTCAGGAAATCAACTTTAGTGTAAAAATATTCCTTAGCAATCTCAAAACTTAATTTTACTTAATGATGAAAAATTAACAGTGTAGAACATATAAAGATTACTCAAGAAAATTATCAAGTGATAAATTGTGATCAAGAAATGATTTTCCTGTTTATTTCTTATTACTTTTAAAAAGTTTTCTGTGAATGTATGCACATTTGTGTGACCATGTTACAGCATATCCATAGCCAGAGGGCATTTGAAGGAGTCACTTCACTCCTTCTACTTGTGGTGTATGAGGGTTAAATTCAGGTTGGCAGGTTTCATGGCAATGGCTTCTACCCACTGAACCATGTCACTGGCCCAAGATCATTTTCTTTGAGTTCTGAGAAAACAAAACCCTTTAGTAAAACACAATTGGTTCTATATTCTGTATATTTTGGCAAATAAACTTTGTTTTTAAAGTCATGGTTTGCATCAATATAAGCTTCAAATATTAATAACTGTCCATTATATGTTTTGTTTTATAGTAATATGATGACAGTGAAATCATTGAAGGAAAGTGGAGGCTGTGCATATCTCAGTTTTACAGGTATACATCATGATGACTGTGATAGAATCCACCTTTGTATCTGTGAAAGAGAATGGATAAATTCCTTGATTCAGTGTGCAATATGAAGGAAAAGTAAAAATGGAATACTTTGCCATCTTTGATGGTTTCCTGGGATGATTTCTGTCTACTTAGTGAATGAATGTATTAACTACAGGACTCCATCAACCAAGCAAACAGGGTAAGGAATGGCAAAGGGAAGAAATATTCTTCTGAAACCTGACTTAAAACAGCAGAAGCCATCTTACTTCTTGTGAACACAGCAGCTTATGTCTGTAGAATGGATTCCATTTGTTCGAAGCCTGCAGTATCATTCTCTTTGTTTCCTGGATGACACACAGATCCAAATACAGAACCATAAAAAACAGCACACACATCTCCTTCTCACTAGGATAATCCATATCTATACTCCATTGCTCTGACTCCACAATTAAGGACTGAGGTGCAGCTGTAGGTTTCTGTTTGTTAGTTGGTTGGTGTTCATTATTTTTTGTATGTAGAGGAATTTATTTTTAAGAAGCATTCTTTTGCTGTAAAATATATTTCCAGATTTGGTGAATAGTTCCTAGGCTAATTCAAGGAACTCATACAACTATCCATAGCCCATATGTGTTCTCATCCTCGCTCTGTCTTATTAATTTGCTGTTAAGTTGAGACCACATAGATACAGTAATATTAATTGAAGACAGATGGATGTCTTGGCTCAAACTTATAATCTTATAGGTATATGAGTTGTGATGTAGCCTAATCTGCATAATAAGTTTGAGGTTATTGTGGGCTAGAGTGATACTTTCTCATTAAGCATGATAATAATGATGATGACAATAATTAAACTATCCATAGATATTTCCTAGGGACAAGCAGTTTCTTTTATAGCATCATACTAAAACTATAAAACTAGAGAAATTTAGTGTTGACTAAGTAATATGCTCTATTCCATAACCCATATTCATATTTGTCAGTTTTCTGCATCATATCACTGTCAATATTTCCTCATATTCACTATTGTCAATGAATTCACTTGTAATGTCCTTTAGATCTAAAATTGTTATTGACTTATGATGTCTGTTTTTGGACCTTGATATTAAAAAAATAAAATTTTACCTTGTAGTATGTAGGTAACAAAACATACCTACTCTAAGTCATCAGCAATATGTTTTAAAAACTATGTACATTTCTTCAAGAACCATGTGCAGGCTATTTTTATGTCAACTTGACACAAGTTAGATATATCTGAGAGGGGGAACCTCAATTGAGAAAATGCATCAATAAAATCTGGCTGTAGGCAAGACTATAGGAAATTTTATCAATTAGCAGTTGATTGGGTGGACCCAGGTTATTGTGGGTGGAGTAAACCCTGGGCTGGTGTTCTTGGGTTCCATAAGAAATGAGGCTGAGCAAACCATGGGAATCTTCCAGTAACCAGTACTCCTACATGGTCTCTGAATCAGCTTCTGCCTCGTGGTTCCTGCCAGGTTTTAGTGCCTGTCCTGACTTCTTTCAGTGATGGTCTGTTATTTGGAATGTTAACAAAACAATCACTTTTCTCTCCAAGTTGTTTTGGTTATGGTGTTTCATCACAGCAATAGACACACTAAAAGAACAATAAAACCCTGAGGGACATTTTTTTTAACCACCCAAAGTTCTTTTCTGCCCCTTTGCCTCCCCACCTGTGCCCAGGTAAGCAGGTATATGCTCTTGTACTGTGAATTAATAAGGAACATTCCATAGTTTCATATACTAAATTGAGATTTGTGATTAACTCCATATTTTTTTGCATCTCTTTTTTTTTTTTTTTTCGAGACAGGGTTTCTCTGTGTAGCTTTGTGCCTTTCCTGGGACTCACTTGGTAGTCCAGGCTGGCCTCGAACTCACAGAGATCTGCCTGGCTCTGCCTCCCGTGTGCTGGGATTAAAGGCATGCGCCACCACCGCCCGGCTTCTTTGCATCTCTTACTATTATTACTATCATCATTTTTTAGCTAACCCAAGCTTTTTTCAAGGATCAGTGGTTCACTGTTTAGGTTACAAAGCACTTTTCTATTACTCAAATGTTTCACAATATTTTGGCATTCACATGTGAATAGATTATGTGTTTCTAAATTTTAACAATTAAAAAAACATTCTTACGCTAATAGTGTTAGTCACTGTGTGAACATATGTTTAATTCTTTTTAGTACACATCCAGAACTCTGATACTTTAATCCTTGTGTTAAGTACCATTTCATTTCACAAGAAACTTCTAGTATGTTTCACATGGCTTATATCATCTTACTTTCTCTGCAACATGAGAGAGCTCCCTTTGCCCCTTCATCTGTACCAACACTTGATATTATCAATGCTTTGGACTTTTACCATTGTGATGAATAAAGGAATTCACATTTATCTAAGAACTAGTGATAGTAACCATCTTTTATCAAGTACTTATTGGTTACTGATATGTTTTCCTTTATCAAATATCTGTTTATATTTTCTCACTTTCTATTGTTTTGTTGTCCTCTAATTATAATATTGTAAGAGGTTTGTGTATCAACATAATATGTATATGTTGCATTTGATAAATTATGTGTTAAATATTTTCTACTGTCTAGTCTTCATGTTCTGAAATAAATCATTCAATAATATAAAATTTAACATTTCATTCAAGCTTGACTTATTACTTTTTATGCTTTCGTAATAAGCTTTATTATGGAAAATTTCTTATTTCCTATTCACAGAGATTCTAACAGTGTTATTTTCCTAAATATTATAAAGTTTCAACTTACACATTTAGCTCAAGGTAACTTTATTTTCTTTTTCTTTGGATCTTTTATTTATGTGTTTCTGTGTGTGTATATCTGTGTGTGTGTGTGTGTGTGTGTGTGTGTGCATGCGTGTGTGTGTGTGTGTGTGTGTGTGTCTGTGTCTGTGTCTGTGTCTGTGTCTGTGTTATCATATACTATGTGTATATGGGTATTTGAGAGGCCAGAAGAGGGCATTGAGTCCCCTGGACTTGCTCTTTCAGGAGGTTGTGACTACTAAGATTATGAAAACTGAACTTAGGTCCTCTGTAAAAGTAGCATGTTCCCTCCTCTCTTTTAAAAATCATAACAACAGACACTTACTGTATACTTCCTGTTTGCCTGTCAATGCACTGGGCCTTTACAACAACTTTACTCTTCGGAGAGATATGCTTAACTGAATATCATTATGAATATATTTTTAATGGAAATAAATATTTTAATACAATCTATTCTGTCTGTGGTTTCCCCTCCCACATCTCTTCCTAGATCCTCCCTAATTCCTTCACCCATCCAAATTCACACTCTTTCCTTCTCTCTCCATTTTGAATACAAACTTGCATCTAAATAATAATAATAATATTAACAATAATAAAATCAAGTTAGATAAAATTAAAGAACAAATACTATGGGGCAAAATAAACGGAATAAAAAGAGCCAAAGAAAAAGCACAAGAAACTCATACAGACACAGAGACACATATGCACACACAGAAATCCCATAACAGCACAGAAGAGGAAACAGTAATATGTATGCAATGGACCTATAAGAAAAACAAAAGCTCCGACAAAGCATTACCAGACAAAGAACCTCCAAAAATGCCAGAGAATTTATTTTGTGTTGATCTTCTACTGCTGGCCATGGGGCCTGGCCATAAGAGTGGTTTGTGGTAAAATCTTAGAGTATTTTTAATTTGCAGTTCCCTGATGGCCAAGGACACTGAAAATGTCTTTAAGGGCATCTAGGCCTTTGGAGATTCCTCTGTTGAGAATTCTCTATTTAAATCTGTACTCCATTTTTTAATTGGATTATTTGGTATTTTGTTGTCTAGTTTCTCCAGTTCTATACATATTTTGAAGATCAGCCTTCCGTCAGATGTAGAGTTGGTGAAGATCTTTTCCCATTCTGTAGGCTGCCTTTTGTCTTATTGACAGTGTCCTTTGCCTTGAATTGCAAATCAAAATGACTCTGAGATACCATTTTACCTGTCAGAATGGCTAAGATCACAAACATTAATGGCAGCCTATGTTGGAGAGGATAAGGACTAACGGAAACACTCCTCTATTTCTGGTGGGAGTGCAAACTCGTACGGCCACTTTGGAAATTGGTATGATGGTTTCTCAGGAAACTGGGAATCAATCTACCTCAAGATCCAGCTATACCAATCTTGGGCATATACCCAAAGGATGGTCAATCGTACCACAAGACACTTGCTCAACTATATTCATAACAGCATTATTCATAATAGCCAGAACCTGGAAACAACATAGATGCCCCTCAACCTGAGAAGGCAAGGGAGCCAGACCAGGACCATCGAAGTCTTCTAGGACAAGGCCTCAGTTTTGGTTTACTGGAGTTGACTGGAGCTGAGTAAGCAGTTTTCAGGAAAACCACAACTCAGGGACAACCAATCAGCAGATGTGCCAAAGTCTTTTGCTAGCTAAAGATAGCTTTCTCTACCCTGTTGCTGGAGAGCCCTTAACCACTAGAGCCAAGTATCAGTTCTATAACAACCCATAAACATTTTGTTTAAACCCACCAATCAGAACCCAGACTAACGTCTCCTCCCTGGAGTTTTCCTAATCCTGCCTAAAATGAGCCTACTAGCTTTTCTTGGGGTTGCCCATTTGCCACTTCGTCAGATGGCTTGACCCAGCATACTGGCAATTTTTAATAAATGCTCTTGTTAATTGCCTACATGGGTGGTGGTCTTTTATGGAACTTCTTATGCACCCTAACAAACCAAAGAATGGCTAAAGAAAATGTGGTATATTTATACAATGAAGTATTACTCAGTAGTAAAAAAAAACAATGACATGAAATTTGCAGGCTAATGGACGGAAATGGAAAAAATTATCCTGAGTGAGGTAACTCAGACCCAGAAAGAAAAACACAGTATGCACGCACTCATAAGTGGATATTAGCTGTTAAGTAAAGGATAACCAGACTATAATTCACTGCTGGAGAGAAGTTAGGTAACAAGGAAGGGCCAAAGATGGATGCATGGATTTCCCTGGGAGGGGGGAATAGATGAGAACTCAGTTAAACTGGGGGTTGGGAGAGATGGAAGGATGAGAATATGAGGGATCAGGTTGGGCAGTTGGGTATGGGATCAAGGTGGGAGAGTAATGAAAGAGATATCTTGAAAGGGTTGGTCATTTGAAGATTTAGCAAAAACTTGGTACCAGGGAATCTCCCAGGAATCCACAAAGATGAACCCAGCAAAGACCCCTAGCAATAGTGGAGAGGGTGTCTGAAGTGTTCTTCTGTAGATTGGCAACTACCCTAATTGTCCTCAGAGAGACTTCATTTAGTAACTGATGGAAGCAGATGCAGAGATTCATAGCCAAGCACTGAGCTGAGCTCTAGGAGTACTGTTGAAGAGAGGGAAGAGGAATTGTATGAGTCAGGGGGGTTAAGATCATGATGGGGAAACCCACAGAGACAGCTGACTTGGGTTCTTGGGAGCTCAGGGACTCTGGACCAAGAGCTAGAGAACCGGCATGAGACTGACCTAGGCCCTCTGCATATGGGTGACAATGTGTAGCTTTTTGTGTTTGTGGGGCTCCTAGCAGTGGGATCAGACTCTATCTCTGGCACTTGAGCTGGCATTTGTGAACCTGTTCCCCATGCTGGGATGCCTTGCCTAGCCTTGATGCAGGGGGAAGAGCTTGGTCCTGCCTCAACTTGATATGCCATGGTTTTTTGACACCTATAGGAAGCCTGTTCATTTCTGAGACAGAGGAGTGGATGAGGAGGGGTAAATGGGAGGTGGGGGGATGGAACTAGAGGACATGAGGGATGGGATATTGTAGTTAGTATGTACAATAAATGAAAACATTTAATAAAAAACATTGCAAGATGTCAATGACAAAAAAAAGTGTTGTTTGTGTACCCAGTGAGACTCTGTCAGAGAAAACTATTTTTTCATTTACAAGTGGTTTTCTATTGGAGAGAGCCTTTTGCTAGGGATATGAGCTTGTGTCCACTTCCCCTTTTGGTACTGGGATCCCATGAGGGCCAGGCCTGTTCGGGCACTGTGCATGATTCCATAGTCTCATTGAGTTCATATATGCATCAGTTCTCCTGTGTTTGCAAGACCTTGTTTCCTTGGTGTCCTCCATCATCTGTGGCTCTTACACTCTTTCTGCCTTTTCTTTCATAGGGTTCCCTAAGCCTTGAGGGGAGGTATTTGTTGGAGACATCTCATGTGGAATGGAGTGTCCCAAGGTCTCTCACGCTCTGCATATTGTGTAGACGTGGGTCTCTGTATTGTTCGCATCAGCTGTAGGAGAAAGTTTCTCTGATAATTGCTGAGCAAGGCACAGATAATTGAGTATAGCAGAATGTCATAATGATTCATTTTATAGCTATGCTCTTTTAGCAGAAAGTTGTATTTGGTTTTCCTCTACGTCCCTAGTCTCAGGTTGTTGGCAACCTAAGCAGCATTGGTTATTGGTTATATTTCATGGAGTGGGCCTTAACTCCAATTGGATATTGGTTGGTTACTCCACCAAGCTTTGTACCACTATTATACCAGCATATCTTACAGGTCAGTTGCTCTTTAGAATGAAGGATTTGCAGCTGTGTTGGTGTTTATCTTTCTCCTTTGGTAGCATATAGAGTACCTTCCAGTATAATCAACACTAGTCAGAAGTGGTGAAGTTCTAGGTAGGCACCAGCTAGAATTCTCCATTTTTGATAAGTTGTGTAGGTGTTATCATTAACAATGGGCCTTACCATCAGTTTGTGGAGAGCAACCAATAGCTTGTACAATAGCCTGAGTTGTTTGGGGAATCCTATGTTGCCCCTTTGCCCAACAACTTGATTATATAAAACCCATTCCAACGACTGGATGCTTCATATGTTAATGAGAGATGTTCAGTTGGGGCTCCAACTTCCCCATTATTTGGCTATTCCATTTAAATCACCTGAATATAAATGTGTGTGTGTGTGTGTGTGTGTGTGTGTGTGTGTGTGTGTGTAAGCTTCTGTTGTATTATATTTACATACCCCTTGTTGGCCCTTAGTTTTCACTGTCTGTACTCATATTTCCTCTGTCACCATCCTCTTTCTTCCTTATCATCAATTGGTCTTCCCAGTCCGATTCCCCCATCCATCTATAAGTATCTATTCTATTTACATTTCTGAGGTTGATTTAACCCTTCCTCACTCCCTTACTCTATATCTAACCTATGTGGTTATAGAATTATAGCCTGCATATTGCCTACATTCACAGCTAACATTCACATATAAGCAAATACATACCATGTTTGTTCCTTGGGTCTGAGTTATCTCACTCTGAATGACTTTTTTCTAGATACATTCATTTAACTGTGGATTTCAAGATTTCAGTTTTTAACAGCCTAATATATTTCCTTGTATGAATGTACCATATTTTCTTTGATAAAAAGCCAGAACTACACAGTATAAAAAGATAACATCTTCAAGAAACAGTGCTGGTCAAACTGGATGTCTTTCACAGAAAAATGCAAATAGATACAAACTTATTAACCTGCACAAGACTCAATTACAAATGAATCAAAGACCTCAACATGTAGTCAGATAGTTATACTTAATCTGATATCAATGATAGTGTGGATATTCTTGAACTCATAAGCACAGAAAAAGACTTTCTGAATAAAGCAACAAGAGCACATTCACTACAAAAACAATTAATACATGAGAACTCATGAAATTGTAGAGCTGCTGTGTGGCAAAAACATAGTCACTCAGAGAAAATGGCAGGCCACGGAAGGGAATAGTTTTCTACCAAGTATACATTTGATAGAGGGCTAATATCTAAATTACACAACAAGCTCAACAACTGTACATAAAAACAATTAAAAATGGGAACAGATCTTAATAGAGAATTCTCTACAGAGGAATTTCAAATGGCTGAGAAACACTTAAAGAAGTGATAAACATCCTTAATCATCAGAAATGCAAATCAAAACCACTTTGAGATTTCTTCTTACACCTATCTGAATGGTAAGATCAATAAAACAAATGAAAACTCATGCCAGTGATGATGAAGAGTAAGAGGAACACTCATCTGCTGCTGGTGAGAATACAACCTTGTTCAGCTACCCTGGAAATCAGGGCGGTTATCCCTTGAGAAGGTGAGAAACCAAGCAGTGATGGCACACACCATTAATCCCAGTACTTGGAAAACAGAGGCAGGCAGATATACATGAGTTTGAGGCCAGCCTGGTCTACAGAGTGAGTTATAGGACAGCCAGGGTTCTTACACAAAGAAACCCTGTCTTAAAAAAGCAAAAAATAGAATAAAAAAGATCCAGCTATATCACACTTCAGTATATACCCAAAGGACTCTACCTCTAATTCCAGAGACACTTGTTCAATCATGTTTTTTGCTGCTCTCTTCATAATAGCCATCAATTAGAAACAGACTACCTGTCCAGCAACAGATGGATAAACAGAGACAATTTGGATTCATGATAAAATTGAGTGAAAAATAGTTTTCATACCCTTAACTGTTTAGTCATTTTTTCAGTTCCCTCAAGCTAATATTTTTTTAGCAAAGAGTTTAGTGTCACAATTACTTTGTGTGGGTTAATTTTGAAATTCTCTGCTCTGTCTCAAAGGAGATGTCCAAATGTGGAGTGACACATGTTCCCCTTTACATGTCTAGCACCACACAGTGGAATTACCAATCCTCTGTGTTGTGTTCCACTGTCCTTCACTCTCAAAAGCTCTTCAAAATGCTGCAGGGGATTTCACTGAATACATAGTGTGGGGATTGTTTTTGTCCTCCCAGTACTGCTAGAACTCATGGCTATATTTTTGCTCATTATTTGTTGAGGTCTTCATTTCTCTCAATATTTTGAAAAATACTTTAACTTACTGATAATTTTACAATACTTCTTTATTTAGTTTTGATAGTTATATGTTCAGTTATGAAACTAATTTTTTTTTCAACTTGACTCCTATGCTTATACTTTGCTAAATTTACTCATTATTTTCAGTATTTTCTTCAATAGATTCCTCAGGATGTTTGTTCTCTGTTGTCACAATCACATCTTCTGAGTAGAAAAAGTTCTATTTTCCCTCCTTTTTTTTTCTTGTTCTTGTTTCATTGTCCTGGCTGTGACCTCAACTGTAGTGTTATGGGCAATGAAGATAAGGTGGTTTCCTTTTCTTGTACCCAGTATTTTAGAGAACATCTTTAGTCTCTCACTGTGAATGGAGGGGCCAGCTGTAGCTTTGCTCACAGGACCTCTTGATTATGTGGAGGAAGTCTGCACCTAGCACACTGTTTTCTTAGGAAAGAGAGTTGACTTTTATGATTTTGTGCATGAAGTGGAATGATTATATAGGATTCTCTCTTCTCACTGTCATTGTTGTATGTGGTTTGTCTCCTGTAAGTTCCCGTGTTGGAGTCTTGCTCCTCAGGTGCAGAGGGCAGACATGGTCAAATCTTCAGGAGGTTCAGCTCCAGTCTTGTACTCAGTTATTAGATCTTTATAGGTACTGCCCTAAAGTGGGATTAACACTGCTCCTGATGAGTGACTGAGTTCTCCAGAAACAGGCTGCAGTGAAAACCACAGAGATCCTTCACCACTTTCAGTTTCCTTTCTTCACCATGTGATTTCTCCCTTTTCCATATATTTCCATGTGGTTCCTTCATAATGCCATCTATCATGTTGATGAGCAGACGGGGCTGCCAAGTCGTGCACCTCCAACCTCTGAGACTATGAACATATTATATTACTTATCTTTAGAAATCAACCAGCCTTAGATGTCTTATTACAGCAACAGAAATCTGATACTTTTATTAAATTTAGTAAATTGCATTGACTTCTTTCCCCTTTTCCATCTCAAAAAATTTAAATAGATCTGACAGTTTCATATCTGTGTCAAATGCATTCTGATTAATCTCATCCTCATTCTTTTATGTTCTAAAGAGTGCTCTCCTACAGAGACTGCTCCTTCTGTGATAAGCTAAATCTTACTCCATGTTTTTCTGTATACCATAAGCACTACCTACTTGTTCAGCTGCATGCAATAACTCTGTCTTCTTGTTTAATTCTGTATTGTAAACAAGCCATGCTTCCAGGGTTCCACATCTCCTCCATTACAGAGCCCAGACCACCGGATCACAACTTTGCTTTGTCTTTCTTCTGTTCTTTTGCTCACTGCCCCAATTAGGTCAATCCTTGGAGACTGCAGGGTGCAGGTGAAGAACTATATCCATAGAGTCTGGTGTGTTCACTCATAGGGACAAAAGGGAAGACAATAATTATCCCTCTCCCAGCATTTGTCAATACCAATAGTTTCCTAGGGAGGGATAATGTCCCATGAATCTTTTCCCCACCCAAGACTGACTGTTGACAGACTGAAACTTGTGTGGCACGGTACTGGCAACTGTAGCTGAATGGAAGTACTTTGTGATTATTGATAATGGCAATTCCAGAAGACACAGGGCATCAAAGAAAATTCCCAGTGAAGAAGTAGGATAATTCCTGGAAACAGCACAGGATATTGATTTGCTTCCAGTTTTTCACCAGAACTGTATTATAAGATGCTATTGCTGAACACCTAGTTTGTAGGGCATTGCAAAATCAAGTTGGAAAACACCTGAAAGCTTTCTTGCTGCTGGCTGGTGGACACAGAGACAGGAGTTGACATAGGCTATGGAGGGAGAAAATCCACCAACATTCTTATGCAGCTGTAAACCTTATAGCTAGAAAACAATCTGCCAGGGCAAGTTACGTCCATTTGTGCAATAGTGTTATAACTGTTATGGAGGCAAACAGTTCCTCACTGCTGTAGATCTCTCAGTTCCTCACTGGCTTACATACCCTCTGCATCCTGTTCTTCCAAACACCTGCACTCTTTGACAAGGTCAGGTAGGAAAGCTAGCTCAATTTGTGTCCTAGAGAAGCTTCTGGAGGCTAGAATGCTCAAAAAAAAATTTTTTTTAATCTAAGGGTTTCTGTCTATATTCCTGATGGCAGTTACTCCAGCCCTGGAGGTAGGTGACACACTCCCAATGACCACATGATAAAAGTCTTTAAGATTCAGTGTTTTGCTCAATTTCTATGGCAAGGAAAGACTGGAGTCTTGGACTTCAAATAACAATGTTTAATGTTGAACATAAGTGTATTTATCCATTTACCAGGTTATGATCATAAACTTTATTTGTGAAGCTTGGTGTGTTAACTCACACCTTTAATCCCAGCACTTTTGGGGCAAAGGCAGGTGATCTCTTGAAATTTAGACCAACCAGGTGCACATAGTGAGTTCCAGACCAGCCAGTACTCCATAGTGATACTCTGCCTCAAACAAAAAGCTATTTGTATATCCTATTAAAAAAATTCACAGCAACTCTGAAGAGAAATTATACTTTTGTTTACTGTGGTCAAAGACTTTGTGAATGATGGTACTTACCTGAAGTCACAGGAGCTTGGTGTTTCCACTCATGTCTTCCTAGCTCCCAGATTCATATAAACCTGATGAAATCCCTAAATTTGACCAATGGTAGAAGAAAGAAAGAAACCAACTCCTCAAAATTTTCCCCTGACAGGCATGAAAACTTCGTGGCATGGATGCATTCGAACTCTTACACACACACAAACACACACACACACACACACACACACACACACACACACACGACACAATAATAATAAGTATGAAAGTTTTTTTTAAGTTCAAACAAGGAACAATATAGAAGATAGAGTCTGGTCATATAAGACACAAGCTGTACAACCTAGTGGTGAGAACATGGGTAGACTGTGAAGCAGTTAGAAGAAAATTTTGTAAGTGGGAGTGAATGAAGGCTAAGAGTGATGAATAAGGGCTGGCTAGAAGTTCGTAAAGGAAGGGAGAAGCAGGAAGTTCTCCTCTGGCCTTGTCAAGTGGAGCTCACCCTTGCCACTGCATCCTCAGTTCCTCTTCTCTTCTCCAGCCCATTCCCCATCCCCCAGTGCCCCATTAACCTCTGTCACTTGTTGAAATAACAATTTAAATTGGTGTCATCAAAAACAAGCAGCAAGATGGAAAAACTACAATAAAATGAAAGTAAAGCTTAGTGAGAGATTTCAATGTATTCTGCCAAGGGTTAGCTCATGGCAACAGATTAGAAATCAAATAGTCTTTTACTTCCTCCCTTTCCCCCATTATTATTATTTTTTGTTGATTTTGCTATCATTGTTGTTGCTATTATAATTGCTTTATTATCATCATTATAATGATATATACTTAATTTTTTTAAGTCTACAAAAAGAAGAATGCCAGGAGATATTTGTATTCAAGCCTGGGCCTTTGCAAATGCCATTCAAGGACCTTTTCTTTTTTTTTTTTTTTTTTTTTTTTTTTTTTGAGACAGGGTTTCTCTGTGTAGCTTTGCGCCTTTCCTGGAACTCACTTGGTAGCCCAGGTTGGCCTTGAACTCACAGAGATCCGCCTGGCTCTGCCTCCCGAGTGCTGGGATTAAAGGCGTGCGCCACCACCGCCCGGCCAAGGACCTTTTCTGTACTGTATCTCCAGTCTCAATGAAGTTTCTAAAGTCTTCAGCATTCAGTGTTAGAGTGTGAGACCTCACTGGAAATATGCACAGCAAGAGCTTTGAATGGAGATCTGCTGATATAAAAACAGTTTTCACCTTAGAGGGAATAACAGTAGTTTATTCTAGAACCATTTTAAATGACCCTAGCTCCATGTTCAAGGTGGAAACAGTTTCATGGAGTTTTGTAGTTTTACAGAACTGAGAAAGTTCTAAATCAAAGCAAATTTAACATATATTGGTGGGTACACCCGAGAGGTGGTTATAGAAAGATGGAGGAAAATGTATAGGCCATCAGATGACATTCTTAGCTTTCAGGTTGGTGGAACTCAGTGGTCTGTTAATAGATTTCATGAAGTCTTTATCTATTAGTCACAGGACATTAGTTCTGACATAGGTGGGCAAGAAATGGCTATTTAAAGGGCTAGAGATATTTTTTGGTAAGCTAATGCAGCTAGATCTACAACATTCCAACTCTCCCCAGCACTGTGGTTTTAATCAGTAAATCAGTGTTTGTTGACACAGTTTTTTTCCCCAGGAATTCTCATTCACAAACCTATGGGCAGAATTCACATAGAAGAAAATTAACCTTATCTCATCTTTAAAAAAATAAATTATGAATATTTTCACACACAACTGGTAGACTATAAATGAACTAGAGAGATTGTGATAATCTTGTGACTTCAAGGCATAAAATGTCTTTCTAAGTATATTCTAATGTATATCCCATGTAGTTTTTAAACTAACAACAACAAAATTTTGTAAAACAACTTAGATGTTCAGCAGTAGAGATTAATTTGTGCTATATACAAGTGATTAATAGCTATAGTTAGCTTTAAAAAGCGCATAGACCAGTATTTATAAAACATAGAAATGCTTTTCATTTAATAGGAACTATCAACCAGAATCATGGTGTAAATTTGTGTGGTGGTATATAGCTGTAATCCCAGCAGTGAAGAAACTGAATCAAGAGTCCTGTGAGTTTGGGGCCAGCCTGGGCTACATAGCAAGTATGATACAACAATTGTCTCAAAAGAAACAAACCAAAACAAAACAAATACAAAAACAAACAAACAAAAAGCAAAAAACCAGAATCAAAGCCCAAGTCTCTAGCTCACTGATAAAGTATTTGTGGAGCATGCTCAGTGTCTTAGATTTGATATCCTAGCACCATGAAAATATCAGCAATAGACTACTCCATATGGTATGAAATCAGTGTTCACAGTAAACATTATATATGAATAAAAAGCCAGAAGTGTTTACAATAAGTTTCACAGTGGAAATGTGAGTGCTTTAAAGGCACCCTAAAACACACAGGTATAATAAGCAGAATTCAAAAAACAGGAAATAACTTTTTTTTCCTATTGGTAACATATGGGAAAATTTCCAACAGTCTGCCACAAAATTAGGAGTGGGGGAATGTCAGTCATTTCTTTGTACTAGTGTTTTTTGCTAACACACTGATTTTACTTTCTCCACAGATGTATTGTATTTTAGTATTCAAATATCAACTATGAACGTGATTGCAGCATCTGACATGATACATTGTTTCTTTCCTTTGACATCAGAATCTGCTTTCATCATGCAATTTCCTCTTTTCAGTTTGGTTAAGAGGAGGGGCAAAAAGTCCTGAGCTTAAGTATCACCCAGAGGCGATTCAGTTCTGCCTTTTCTCTTGGAGCCTCTGAGAGGATCAGTCCAGGGAAGGCCAACTTGTTCCCCCACCTGGGCGATAAATTCCCTGCAACAAAATCACTTCTGGGTCGAGAACAGGTAACAGCTGCTTTTATTGTTTTTCTATCAGATGTTGTGATAACAGACTGGAATTGCTGGGGAAACCGTGTTGGTTTTGGTAGATCGGGTTGACTATGGCAGTATGTGAAAACTGGAGTTTAGCACAGGTTGTTTTCTTTTTGAGTGGGCTATGACTTCTGCTGTGTGCTAAGAGAGTTAGGTAGAAGGTTCTATGGAGTTCATTGCTCTGCAGCTGGGTCAAATGTTTATATATTATCCATCTTAAAGAAGTTATAACAGGAACCGTGTATGATGGCTTAGTGTGTAAAGTACTCACTACATGCTACAGAAGCCTGACTGACTATCTGAGTTTGATCTTTGGGACTCACGTAACGGTGGAATAAGAGGACTCACTTGGTAAAGCTGTCCTCTGGACACATGAACCTCCGCTCAGGCATCCCCTTCCCCCCAAAAAAACCCCCCAATAATAATAAATAAAGATTTTGAAAAAGAATTCTGTAATAGAAAGTTTCCTTTTTCTCAGCAAATAAGGGAAACTTTGAATAATTTCAGAAGACTTCATAGATTAAAAAACTAGAGAGGAATGAATACATGTACTATTTGTTTTCTCTATTATCTTTTGGGTACCATCTCAGTTATGAATGTAAAGGGCAAGGTGAGTTACACATATTTACTATTTAATAATTATTGATATCTGTAATCAGATTGAATCCTTCATGGGCATTAGCTAATTCTTCTTTACAGTGACAAAATGCATTTTTACACAGGGTCCTATGGCAACATCATATACTAGAATATAATATGTGAAATAATCATATACATGGAATGATTTGAAATTAAAATTTCAGGACTTTTCCTGCTATGCCCCTCTCTATTGCTCCCACACCCCACCCCTGCAATACCCGTTTATCTTCCTGGTTGCTGCAGTCACTTCAAGTTATGTAGCATGTCTGAAGTGTTGGAGCCAGGAACCTCAGATGTGAGAGAACAAGCTGCATTTTCTTTCTGTATATGGATTACCCCATGCAGTAGGATCTTTCCTAGTTCCATGCATTTACCAGGCCTGACCCTGGAGATGAATGTGTAGTCTAAATCTGGGTGGAGAGTTTGGATAGCTTAGGTGCTTGGACTTAACCCAAGAAATATTTATGTTTATGGAGCCCAAAATGGTAATTACCTGCAGTATTAACCTTCATATACTGTTTTGGAGGTGGTGTCTGGGAAATTCTGAGAGTCAATGCAATTGAAAAGACTACAAGAATTTTCCTTTTATATTTGAATATTTATCAAAATGTATAAATAAGTTGGGCAGTGGTGGCACACGCCTTTAATACCAGCGCTCGGGAGGCAGAGTCAGATGGATCTCTGTGAGTTTGAGGCCAGCCTGGTTTACAGAGCAAGATCCAGGATAGGCACCAAAACTACACAGAGAAACCCTGTCTCAAATAAATGTATAAATTTTTATATATTCAGAAATCTCTGACTGTTGTTGAATTGGTAGTTTAAAAATACTTCAAAGATTTGCAGTGGTACCAATTATGCCTAACGTATTTTACATGTTAAATATTTTAAACAAATAGGCTGTGCTAATATTACAATAACGTAATAGTAAATTTTTAATTCTTTTTGAATTTCCTAATAATAAGTGCTGTGAACATTAGAAGTATAAATGACAGAAAACTTCAAAAACTTCTCATGTCTAGTGGAAATCAGGATAAATACATGTGATTTAGGGTGTTTGGATCTTTAGGGGAATGAATCAGACACTGTCCCTTCCCACCCCACTGCAGAATCTGATCCAGGTACCTTCCTAAAGGTGGACATTTTAACTTTTTCTTTAGAAATCACTGAAGACAGATTTTAACACAGACCGTACTTCACTTACTCCCAAGATGAGTGATGAGGAGATTACTTACACAACTGTGAGGTTCCATAAATCTTCAGACTTGCAGAATCCAGAAAGGGCTAATGAGACACAAGGGCCCAGAGAAGCTGGGCACAGGGGTAAGTGCTTTAAGTGTCTAAATTCACCTGTTTTATGCATTCTAACTTTTGACCTTTGAAAACAATATCCTACTGGCTTCTATGGAAAACAAAAACCCTCCATTTTAGCTGGGCTTGGTGATGCACGGGGGAGGGGGGAGATAAATGAGTATGAGTGAGGGAGTAATCATGTAGAAAATTGTTCAAAAATAAGTTTAAAAATTAAGTAATCATTTTTAAAAGAAAAAGAAGAAAACTATAACTCTATTTTTAACTGTTAGCTGGTAACAGAGAAAGCCAGATGGATAGAGGAGGTCAATAGACATCTCTGAGTAAACAGTTCTTGAAAATTGACAAGTGAGAAGCGAATACATTTCATCAAATTTGAGAAACTATTGGGAGGTTTTTATTATTTAGTCTAGTCAAGAAGAATTCTGAAACCTTTAAAAGTGAAAAACCAGAGTCTGAAGAAACACCAAATGTCCTAGAGAAATGAAACCTTAAAGAAATGCAAAGTATGCATTAGAAACAATACTTTCCCTTTAGCAGAAGATGTTTTAATCATCTTAAATATTCCCAATATCTAATGCAATGAAGCAGAAAAATAGTTCATCAGATGATGAAGTGTATTCTGAGGAGAAGCTGCAGAGGAAGAGAGGGGATGAAAGAGGGTAGTGGGGATGGGGATGACTAAACCACATTATGTATTCGCAGAAATGTCAAAGAATAGTTAAGTTTATTAATGAAAAAGATGAAATCTCACTTTTCTATTCTCTTTTTCTGCTTACCCTGAATGAACTGTAACAGCTGAACTCCAAGCTGATAACTTTAATTTCTTTGATACAGTGATAATCAGAGGCTTGGCTTTCAGATTCCCAACACCTCAGACACACAAAGATGTTTAGGGTTGTCTAGAAAATATGGAAATTATGGAAAAAAAAAGAGTTGACTTCTGGCCCCAGAAAGTATGGACTTGTATACAGGTCAGCTCCATAACAACTATGGTCCCTACAGTTCTCAAGAACATCCATCCCTCCTTCCTTCCTCTCATCCTCACTTATGCATCCTTGGTTGACTGTATGCTCTAGTTTGGAATTGTCTACCTGGACTATGTCTGTGCCTCCAGTGCTTTCTGAAGGATGCACCTTTGATCCTGGAGAACTGGGTGAAAGGGCAGGTGCCTGTTATCTAGCTACTCTAGTCTGAAGTAGGAGGATTGATAATATAAGACCAAAGTTAAAAGAAGTTTGAAATCCTGTGAAACTTCACACATGTAGGATTTCTACAGTGGGTGCATTTTAGGTAGATGTGCTACAAATTTTGAAAGCACGTGTTCAGTCAGCTTGTATGATAGGCTTCTGTAAAACTGTTAGAGACCAATATCCCCTCATTTCTGTGCTACACAAAATTATAACCAGTATTGTGACGTGCTCTTTTCATAGTGATTATTTTCTTGCTTTGCTTTTTTTTTGTTTGTTTTGATTAAGAGTGTTCAGTCCCCTGGCACCTCATTGCAATACCTCTGGGAGTCCTTTGTTCCATTCTGCTGGTGACAGTTGCAGTGTTGGTGACACACAGTGAGTAACTGGTATACATCTACCTAAGTAATAACTTTAGATACTAATTATGCATTTAACACTCTCTGTCCATTGTTCTGCCTATAATCAGAGGATGTGCCAGATAGCTCTGGATTTTGTTTTTGTTTGTTTGTTTTATTTTGTATTTTTTTTTTGGGGGGGGTGCTGACACACTGTAGTGTCTTGTTCCCATACATACCTATTCTATTAACTCTGGGGCTGTTGGGAACTGCCTTTTTCTGTCTCATTATTGGTATTGTTTCTTTTGAGGATTTAATGGTAGTCTGCTTTCTGAGCTTAGGTGATTGTGAATTGTATGTAAAAATTCTGCAAGAAACAGCAAAATAGATGATAATGTTCTTTTCATTTTCTTCGGTGTATATTAAGGACATGGTTAAGTGAAAAGACTTAAGCTTTATTGGATTCCTTCACATTTTTAGAGGAAATCACTCCCAGGCTGGTTAAGACATGGAAACCTATCTGGATATTTTGTTTCCCTCTGGTCCAACGAGAATTGTGCCATTTCTTAATGGTTCTAAGTTCACATTCTCATGCTGTGTTAAGTATTCACTGAATATTTTACTTATGTGTGTTTTTGAAAGTTTTTGCTGTGAAAAACTAAATAACTGGAAGTTGTGGTACATCCACCATAATTCTATTCAGCTGTATTGTTTGCTTTACATTAATGTTACCCTGATAGAGAGAAATTTGTGTTTCCATTCCTACAGTGAGTTAATTGAGGTGTTACTTTCTAAATGTCAAAGTACCAGTTCCAGTAATAATATGTGTTAGTTGTCAATTTGGGCTTTCTCTGTTATCTTAAATTTCAGTATTTACTCCTTATAAGCATTTTTGGTGTTATAACTGCTACTAATTTTAGTTTTTCAGTATAGTCAAGAAAAACACGAATTGCAGAAAACTCTAAATAATCCCCATCAAGAGAACAGCACCATGCAAAATGACAGGTACTTAATGGAAGAAATGTTGAAAAATAAGTCTATAGATTATGAGGCCCTCAAACAGGATCTGGACACACTCAACAGAACACTGAACAGATGCTACCAGGAAACTAAATTTGTTGTAGATTCCAAACAGCACAGAGGTAAGGAGAGGATCCTGAATAAAGAATTGCTTTATTCTCTAATGTTTCCTCCCCCAGAAGATTTGAAGTCCAACTAGCAGCTTAAAATGCTGGTGATTTGTGGGTTAATGGCTTGGGGTTTTGTTATCTCATGGAGTTGCCTGGACCCCCAGATATCCCTGTTTGAATTTGGAGAATCTTATAGCTTCGAGAAACTCAGTGGCTGTTCTGGCTTCTACTGCTCTAAGAGGATGTAATTGTAAGTCAGCACAGCTGACAATTCAGGTTCTTTTTGTCTGTGGGCAAGTTCAAATCTCCAGCTTTGTTGCTGACAGAATATGGAAGTTTCCATTAAGAGTGCATTCACCAAATTCTTAGGCTGAAATGGACTCAGAGCATTTACATGGATGCAGTCATAAAAATAATTGTGTGTGTGTTTTCCTTCTGCCTTGGTATGAGAGAGTTGGCATGTTTGTGACCATAGTGAAGTTCACTGCAGCATATTATGAAACTTCAAAATGGTGTCCACACTTGTGTAACTGTCAGTGACACAGTGAATGAGGCCAGAAAGATGAAAATATCAAGCTTTACAAGGAAACTTTCTTACTGTGTATTGTGACTGGTTAACGTTAATTGACACAGTTTATCATTCATTATTAAATATTACTTTCAGAATTTAGAATTGACAAAGAGCTTTTGCATATGATCTCACTACACCATGGTAGGGGTTAAAAATCATTACTATGCAAGGAATAATAATATCTTTCAACTGCTACATTATAAAATATGATAGGAAAAGTGCCAAAAATTTTTGAAATATTTCAGACCCATGAAAAATATTATGTCTTATTTTTAAAAATAACTTTATCATCTCTAAATGATAGCATATTGCTGTAGTCCCTGTCCTTAGGAGGCTGAGACAGGAGGATTATAAATTTAATGACAATCTGGACAGCTCAGCAAATTCCAGGCTAGCATGAGATACACAACGATACCTCTTCACAGGAAAAAAAAAGGTTGTAGATAAAGTTTGATAATAGAGCATGGACATCCTCAGTCCCTCACTAAACAAAATAATCATACTGAGGTATTATTGCTACACAAATCGCACACATTTTAATGTATTCAACTTGACGTATTTGGGTATGTGGGTTTATCACTGAAGGCATCAACATAATCAGGAGAGTAGACTAACACCTTCAAAAGCTCTCTCATGTGTCTCTTATTTCTCTTAAGGTAAGAGCATCTAACACGGACCACAGCACATCCTTAAGTGCACAGTATGTGAGGATGAACTGGGAATACAGTGCATTGCTGCAGGTCTAGAATTCAGTCATCCTTGTAACTGCCTCTGTGCAGCAAGTGTTTGTTCCCCGTACTCCAGCTCTGGTATCTCACAAGCCTCTGCTTCTTAGAGTTGGGCTGTGTTAAAACCTCATCTGAGTTGAGCCATAAAGTATGGTCCTGGGCCTGACTTTTTCACTTTGCACTCCATCCTCCAGTTCATCCATGCTCGTCATTTGGTTGAGCACCTCTTTTAAAGTGTTTAGGTGTTAGACATGGTTTCAATCTGTAGCCCAGGCTTTATTAAAATCTACTTTATAGCCAAGGCTGACATGGAAGTCACTACTTAGCCTAGGCTGGCCTCAAACTGGTGCTGATCCTCCTGTCTCACTCTGTGTAGTGCTCAGGTTATAGGCATAAGTCTTCATGCTCAGCCAATTTAAAGGATAAATAATATTTTTTTTGTGTGCATGTGCTATGTTTTTTTCTACTGATTTATCCACAGTGGACACATCAGCTGTTTCTATATATCTACTGCTATAAAAAGCACTCCATAGAGCATGGGTGTAAAGGGTCTCTTAACATTCTGGAATTTAAATTTCTTAGAGCTCTGAAATTTTACTTAGTTATTGACGTTTAATTAAAAAAGTGCTCTAATAATAAAATATTAGAAAATAAGAATTTTCACCATCTACCTTCTCTGTTGTAGGCAAACGGGTTGAAGGAGACTGGTTCTGCTGTGGCATAAAATGTTATTATTTCATCATGGACAAAAAACTCTGGAGTGGATGTAAACAGACCTGCCGGGACTGCAGCTTATCCCTATTGACAATAGATGATGATGATGAATTGGTACTGTAGACTCTTAACATGTCCATTTCTTATCTTAGACTCTGCATTAATCCTTGGATAGTGAGATGCTGAGCCCGGGCAGGTTTACTGAAAGAGAGACGGCTGAGTGTTGTTCATGGTTTGCCTGTAACGTGATCAAAAACTGTGCAGTAAGAGTATCCTAGGCTACTCCTTCCTGCTGCTCACTTAGTGTCAGGACACAGGGTCCGTTATGAGAAGACTCATTAAAGAAACAGCCATGTCTTTGTAATCTCCTATTTTACAGGAGTCTGCAAGAGAGTCCCTCAGACAAGCATGTTTTCCCAAAATAAGTTTAAACCTTTGGTACAGTACATCCTGTGAGTGACAGTTGTGTATCTCCATAGAGTGCCAACTACACCCAGTGACATCTTGGTCTAGGGCTTGCTTTCTGGGGATGTGAGACTGCCTGAGATGAGGAATTGGATGAAAATAGAGAAAGTAACTGACCTCTGGGGCAATTTGCAAAGTGGAAATTCTATGAGAACTGTGAAACTCAGTAGTTTTACCAGGTAGCTCCAATGGGATTGTCAGTGAAACTCTCCATAATCTTTACTTCGTATGATTTTTTGTTTTTTTAAAAGATGTCTATTTTCAGAAATGAATAATTAAATGAAAACAGGTGCTAAGATGTGGACATTTTCTATTTAAATTATTCCTAACAAAATCTCTTCCAATATGAAGACAATATTTTTCTAGAGAAATGCTCGCAGGATCAGCTTGAAAACTTTGTCATATAGAACATTTTACAAAATTTGTACAGCAATTTAATACATGTATAAAAATTACAACAAAATAATTATTAATGTCAAATAATTATGTGATTTGCCATTTGATATATTAATCATAATTAAATTTATAATTAAATTTAAACTCATTTTAAGATATGTTCAAAAATTTAAGTAGATATCATGCCACTTGTATGTCACATGTAAGACACTAAATTTTTCCAAATATCTGTCCCTTTCCTCCTCAATTTCTGTCACTTCCAAGTCTAAACTTCAGAACAGCTTCTTCTCTGGAGCATGGAGCTTAATGAATAGCTTTTCACACAGTACTTTTCCTCTTAATGAATTTGCTATGAAGACAGGGCATTACTTACCATATGAACACTTCCCACATGCCTCTGTGGTCTTTGGGAATGCACATTGAATAATTTCATATAGTGTCAGAAATTATTTAATGAGCCATGTATGCAGTGTGCTGGTTTATAGGAGTCACAGCAGTAATATTGTGAATTCAGGGTCAACCTTGGTTATATAGTGAGACTTGGTCTAAAGACATAAATTATTTCATGAACCTAGTATCCCTAGACACCTGAGGTTTTTCATTTTAAATAACTTACATAACTAACATTGGTTTTGACATAAATGAGCTACTCATTTATGGGAAATCACTTTAAAAATGAGCTTGGAGAGACTGAAGTGCTGGAGGACAGGACAGCAGAGAACTGACATAGAATAGCAGGGACCTGTTATGTTGCTCTTTTTTCACCAGCCACGGGGAAATTTTATCATCAGATGAGTTCTTTTTTTTCTTACAGAAGTTCCTTCAGCTCCAAATTAAGCCGAACAGTTACTGGATCGGGTTATCATATGACACAAGAACAAGGAAATGGCAATGGATTGACGATGGCCCATCTAAACTGTGAGTTTCCTGAGCCTTCATACTCTAACTTGGTGCAGAATTGAAAGGATTGTGTGCAAAGGCTTTTCTCTCATTTCACAATGCTATTCTCTTTTTCAATAGAGCTTACAGTTAAGGATAAGATGCACAAGGCAGTGTTTGAGCAAGCATTAGACAGGGAAGAGGAACAGAACAGTCTAGAAGCTGACTGCTAGTGATGTAATAATGAACACAGCTAAGGATTGTGTGGTCTAAGATGCAGAGAACACAAGCAAATCAACAACTTAAGATCACTTGAAAGTGACTAGATCATCCTGATAGACAGTATAAGTACGAATATTTGAAATTTTCACTTCATTTGTTTCAGGATTTAGTTTATATAAATTGCTTCTTATTTATAAATATAAGAACATTTTTTGCATATCTATATGTATATATGTATATTTACCTTCCATTTCAAGATGTCATATTGAAGACTCCAAGTGTTATGTTAATTTATAATCTGGTAGGAAACTATTCATTGATTATCTTTATTAAGAATATTTCTTTTTTCTTGAATATATCTCATATACATAAAATAAAATATGATTATATCCTTCCCTAAACCCCCAAGCTTCCTCTGCTTCTGTTTAACATATGCCTCTCTAACTCCTGTTTTCTTAATTGCTGCTGTCCCTAGGTGCATGGTAGGGCATCCACTGGAGAAAGGATACATACCGGTGGCCACCCCCCCTCCCGAGCCCATCGCCCCACCCCACCCCAACCCCCAACCCCACCCCCGCAAAAGAGTGAATCTCCCTTTTCCAGCAGCCGTCACCTAACAATATTAATTCCTTACGTGGTAGTATATGCCTCCTCATCTGTGCAGGAATTTTGTCATGTCCAAAACATGCTTTTCACAGTGCTTTTTTCCTTCTCTGGTTCTTACAACCTTTCTGTTTCCTCTTCTTTCCTATTTCCTGCGTGGTAGTGGTAGTTTTGGGGGAAAGAGGTTTATGAAGATGACCCCTTTAAAGGGGAGCACATATGCTCTTCTCCTAAGCACTTTGACCAGTTCTGCTTCTCTGCAATGACCACTGACCACTGCCAAAAGAAACTTCTCTGATGGAGGTTGAGAGCAATGCAGGTCCAGGCCATAAATATAAATATTAAAAATGAAACTTGGCTATGTGACCACTTAGCAAAATGATAGTAGTAGGTTCCATACTAGAGCCAATGACCTCTGCAATCGTGGGCTTTTGATTTGGATTACAGTATCAAATATGACATATTGCCTAGCAGGTCAGTATTGTGGCATGCAAGGTCCAGTGCTGGGTAAGACCATTCAAATCTTTTCTCCCTTTGGAAGTATGAATGTAATTGGCCCACATAATCTCATAGGGAGTGGCACTATTAGTAGGTGTGGCTTTTTTTGGAGTGGGTGGGGTCTTATTGGAGAAAATGTCTCACTGTGGGAGTGGGCTTTGAGGTTTCCTATGCTCTGGATACTGCTGAGTGTGTCAGCAGACTTCCTGTAGCCTGTATATCAAGAGCCACCAAGTCTGCCTGCACAATTGCATGCTCCCCACCATGATGATAATGGACTGAAGCACTGAAACTGTAAGGGAGACACCCCAGTGAGATGTTTCTTTATAAGAGTAGCTGAGGTCAAGTGTCTTTTCACAGCAATAAAAACCCTAGCTAAGGCACTACGTAGTAACCTGCACAGGACTTTTGAACCATTGAAAGATAGCCTAAGGGAAGATATTTCCTCATTGGTTTGAGACTGATTTCTCTATGTCCTGATGCCAAGTATGTGGTGTCTTTAGAAATAGGGTGTTTCCAGGAGTTATGGTGGAAAACCAAGGGCACAGCCGCAGCCTGGTTGTTTGGAGGCATCTGTGGTCTCCCTGACTGGTGATTCCTTTGGAGGTATCCTTTGCCTTCCACTTTGATTTTCACTTAATAACTCATATTTTCTGTGGATCTAACTCTTTTTAAATTATATTTTGATGTTTTTAAATTATGTTTCTATAGAATATATTTTGATCAGGTTTTCCTCTCCCCCTTAATACCCAGTTCCCCCCCAAACTCCCTTCCTATGCACTCAATTTTGTGTTAATTCTCTCTCTCTCTCTCTCTCTCTCTCTCTCTCTCTCTCTCTCTCTCTCTCTCCAAAACAAAAACAAAACAAAAAAGGAAAATAAAATCAAACTAAAAAAAAAAATCCAGCAAGACAAAAATTGCCTAAAACAAACAAAAAAGCAACACACAAAAGTTCCCAAACCACACACACACACAAAAGGGAGTCTGTTTTGTGTAGGTCAGCTAGTGGGTCTCCGTAAGGTCTTTTATACATCCTTAGTTTTGGTTGATCCATCCTTTATTCTCTCCTGTCCATTATTTTCTAGTACTCATTCACATTTTATCCTTTAATCCTCAGAACCCCCTCTCTGCTTTCATATCACATATTCATCATTTTTCCTGATTATTGATTTTTTTTTAGAAATACAAATTTTAAAAAAATCCCCTAATAATTCTGTGTTTGTCCCTTAGAAACTTTGTTAGCTAGTTACATTTCAAGTTGCCTTTTATAATTATTTAAAAATAAATTAATTTTTATCGTTTTGTTGTTGTTTTGAAAGAGATTTGTGTCCCCAGGCTGGTATTGAACTCTTGATCCTTGTATTTCCATCTCTCAAGTGCTGAGACTACAGGCAGGTGTGACTATCTTATATCCCTTTAAAGATATCAAACATACTTATTTTACATGTGTTAGTTGGTAATCCTATTGTCTGTACTTTTGTGGGCTTAACATACTGTTTCTGCTGGATTTTGTTTGTTATGACATTTTTTTTTTTTTTTGTGGTATGCAGTGAATACTATCTGAGGCATCAACAGTGGTAACTTTCTCAGGAACCTTTCATTCAGTGCCTGAGAACATGGCAGGTCTGGCTCACTTCTATTTATTTATTTATTTATTTATTTATTTATTTATTTATTTATTTATTTATTTATTTATTTTAGTTTTTATTTTTATTTTGCAATACAATTCAGTTCTACATATCAGCCACGGATTCCCTTGTTCTCCCCACTCCGGCTCCCCTCGCCTTCCCCCCAGCCCAACCCCCATTCCCACCTCCTCCAGGGCAAAGCCTCCCCCGCGGACTGAGATCAACCTGGTAGATTCAGTCCAGGCAGGTCCAGTACCCCTCCCAGGCCGAGCCAAGCGATCCTGCGTAGGCCCCAGGTTTCAGCCAACTCATGCAATGAGCACAGGACCCGGTCCCACTGCCTGGATGCCTCCCAAACAGATCAAGCCAATCAACTGTCTCACCCATTCAGAGGGCCTGATCCAGTTGGGGACCCCTCAGCCTTGGTTCCTAGTTCATGTGTTTCCATTCGTTTGGCTATTTGTCCCTGTGCTTTATCGAACCTTGGTCTCAACAATTCTCGCTCATATAAACCCTCCTCATTCTCACTAATTTAAACGTGGTCCTGCCAGTGTGGACAGCTAGGTTTCAAATCTGCAGAAAGATAACTTCCTCTTTTGTCCAAGGGAACTCTCAAGCAGGCTGTCACAGAGGTGGCTGGACTGTCACAGAGGTGGCTGGACTGTCACAGAGGTGGCTGGACTGTCACAGAGGTGACCAGGCTGTCACAGAGGTGGCCAGAGGACAGAAGACCTTACATGATGTATTAATATGTACAAATCATCCAGATTATCACTATTGTTATTAATTTGTTTTTTCTATAGGAAGTATCATTTCATACAGGAGAAACTGTGAGCTTGTGTTTCTTGGTAGAAGTCCAGGAAGGCATCACCATGGAGGGAAAGTTAAGAGCTCATGATGTAGAATATGTGCTCCATGTGTATCTTGTGAATAGTTAATGTATCCTGTGTCTTTCCCACTTTGCCCATGTTCAACACACATGCTTTACTGATTGTACCATAATCATATCTTATGGCTGACTAATGTATATACCCATTCCTGCTGTACCTTACCTGTTCTTTATATGATCCATGGGCCACTTAGTTTCATTTATCTTCCTATTGTAAATCTAAATCCATTATTTCCACCAGGCTTAAATCCAATGTTCAGTGAAGGCGATTTTCTGTTAAAGTTTTATTCCTTTGCTGTTTTAGTCCCATGAAGTTTGTTGGATTTCATTCTCTGTCTGGTGTTCTTTGACATAGATTCTCATTAGGCTAGCCTGAGTCAAACTCACTGTGTTTCCCTAACTGGCCTTGAACTCCTTATACTCCTGGATGCATTATTTGGTGTTTGAATGATCATTTTCTGTAGAGTCACTATTTATCTTACCCTGCCTATTAGTAGAAAGACTGGCTGTCATGTTTAATGATGTTTTGGGAGTCTTAGCTTTACTGAAGCCTCAGACTGTATAGGAATCTGCTTTCTGCCTGTTCATAAATGAACTGAATTCAGTTTTAGTTGATCAGGGTCTTGCTCCATAGCCCACTCTATTCTGGCTTATAATCCTCTAAATCAGCCTCCCTAGAGCTAGGTTATAGTCATGTATCATCTTTCTTTTTTTTTTTCTTTTGATTTTTCAATAGGGTTTCTCTCTGTAGTCTTGGCTATCCTGGAACTCTCTCTGTAAACCAGGTTGGCCTTGAACTCACAGAGATCCACCTGCCTTTGCCTCCCAAGGGCTGGGACTAAAGGCATGTGCCCCCACCTCCAGGCATTGTGTTTTAGTTTTTATTTAACATTTTGAATTATCTTTCACAGGAAGGTAGTTGAGGATTTAGTATTCATCGTCTATCAGAGATGGCAATTGTGTTGCACACAGGGAAGTCAGAGGATCACCAAGCTTCAGGGAAGTCCCAATAGCTCTGAAGAGGGGGAGGAAAGAGAAAAATCAACCAAAACAGTCACAAACCCTCTTCTGTGACAATTCTATAAATGTCCCTTTCTTCTCAAAATGTGTGCATATAAGACTGTGTCCTGTGTGCCACATGCATTTATTTCTTCTTTTTAAACTGTCTTTATTGTAAAAAAAAATATCAGAGGAAAACATTTTAGTGTAAAATTGTTCCATGGAAATACTGAAAATTAATTTGACTTGCTCACACACACACACACACACACACAAAAAATAACAGTGTGAAGTAGATAAGAACCTGAGTTGTGATCAAAAGATCATTTTTATTTTTCATTTTATTCCATTTATTTTTGTGCATATATTCACATGTACTGTGACATACAGGTCACAGCACAAGTGTAGCTAGAGGAGTGTTGAAAAAGTCATTTCTCTCCTATTGTGTGGGATCTAAGGTCTGAATTCTGGTTGTCTGGTCTGATGCCAATGGCCTCCACCCACTGAGCCATGACATTGGCCCAAAACCAATTGTATGCATTTAGAGAAAACGGAAATCTTTTATTGATATTCTTATGATTAATGCCATATTCTGTACATTTTGGTAAATAAATCTTGTTTTGAAGACTTTGGCCTGAATCAATATGATTTGAATTTAAATAATTTCCCATTTCATTTAATAGTGATTTGACAGTAATGGGATCACCACATAAGACAGGAGGCAGTGCATTTTTCATTTCAACAGGTGTAGATAATGATGACTGTGTTAGAACTCACTTCTGTATCTGCGAAAAGAAAGCAGATAAATTATCTAATTTAGTGTGCAGTGTGTAGGAAAGTTAAAAATGGAATGGGGTCATCTTTGTTGGCTTCTTGTGGTGATCTGTGACTACTTAAGGACCAAATTTTTTTTTATTTTATTTTACAATATAATTTAATTCTATATATCAGCCACGGATTCCCTTGTTCTCCCCCCTCCCCCCCCCGCCTTACCCCCAGCCCACCCCCTATTCCCATCTCCTCCAGGGCAAAGACTCCCCCAGGATTGAGATCAACCTGGTAGACCCAGTCCAGGCAGGTCCAGTACCCTCCTCCCAGGCTGAGTAAGTGTCCCTGCGTAAACCCCAGGTTTCAAACAGCCAACTCAGGCACTGAGCACAGGACCTGGTCCCACTGCCTGGATGCCTCCCAAACATATCAAAGGACCAAATGTTTTAACCACAGGTCTCAGTCTGCTGTGCAAATAGGGTGATGAGCTGGAAAGGGAAGAAATATTCTTCTGAAAACTAACTTAACAGAGCAGAAGCCATTTTCCTTCCTTGTAAAACACAGCAGCTTGTGTCTGTAGAATGGATGCCTTTGGTCCAGGGCCCTAAGGAATCACTCTCTTTTTTTTCCTGAATGACACATGGAACTTAATACAGAACTCTAATAAATAGCACACATATTTTATCATCACTAGAACAAACCGTTCCAACATCCATGGCTTTGACAGCACAGTTAAGAACTAGGGTGCACTTGTGGGTTTCTGTTTGTTTGTTAGTTGGTTAGCTACTGTTTGACACTTTTTGTATGGAGAAGAATTTATCATCTTTAGAGTGCATTTATTTGCTGCAAAAAATAATTTCAGACATAGTGAATAGTTTCCAGACTAATTTAATACACTCATTCAACCCTCCATAATCCATATGTATTCTCATTCTGTCTCTCTTTTTGATCCATTTGATGATGAGTTGAAACTCCATAGATACAGTAATATTCATTGAGGCCAGCTGCATGTGAAAGTTCAAGACTTATAATATTTTTTTCTTTTTCTTTTTATTAAGAAATTTCTATTCATTTTCCATACCAACCACAGATCTCCTCCCCTCCCTTCTCCCACCCCTGTCTTCCCCCCTTCCCAACCCCCATTTCGAGATCATCCAAAGCAAGGCCTCCCGTGGGGAGTTAGCAGAGCCTGATACACTCAGTTGAGGCAGGTCCAAGCCTGTTCCCCTGGTCCAAGGCTGTGTAAGCTGTCTCACCATAGGGAGTGGGCTCCAAAAAACCCACTCATGCCCTAGGGATGGATCCTGATCCCACTGCCAGGGGGCCTCTTAAGCAGATCAATTTACATAACTGTCTTGCCTAGGCAGAGGGCCTAGTCCAGTCTCATAGGGGCTCCACAGTTATTGGTCCACAGCTCATGAGTTCCCACTAGTTTGGTTTGGTTAAGACTTATAATCTCATAGGTAAATGAGTTTGAAGGTAGCCTTAGGCTACATAGTATGTTTGAGGTCATTGTGTGCTACAGAGTAAGATTCTGTCTCATGAAGCCAATAATAATAATGGTAATAATAATAATAATAATAATAATAATAATAATAATAATAAGCCATCCACAAATATTTTGTAGGGACAAGCAATTTCTTTTACATCATACTGAAATAATTAAACTCAATAAACATAGATGATTTATTAATATGTTTTAATCAATAATCCATCGTTTTATTAGTCACTTTTGTCAGTTTTCTGGATCATGTCACTGTTGATATTTCTTTGTATTCAGTATCATGCAGTGCATTCATGTGTAATATCCTTAGTTCTGAAACGGTTTGACTGGTGATTGTTTTCTTACTTCCTTTTTTCCTTTCTTTCTTTCTTTCTTTCTTTCTTTCTTTCTTTCTTTCTTTCTTTCTTTCTTTCTTTCTTCTTTCTTTCTTTCTTTCTTCCTTCCTTCCTTCCTTCCTTCCTTTCTTTCTTTCCTCTCCTTCCTTCCTTTCTTCATTCTTTCCTTTCTTCCTTTACTCCTTCATTTCTTCCTTCTTTCTAACTTTCTCTCTTTCTTTGGTTCTTTCCTTCTCTCTTTCTTTCGTTCATTCTGTTGACAATTATATTTAAAAAACAATCAAACCTTGAAGTTAGAGTGTGCATGTGATAAAATGCACCCACTGTAAGTCATGAGAAATGAGTTTTCGCAAATATGTATACCTTTGCAAGCACCATTATGCAAATTAGTTTTATGTCAACTTGACACAAGCTAGATTCCTCTGAGAAAAGGGAACCTCAAGTGAGAAAGTGCCTCAATAACAAACATCTGACTATAGGCAAATGCCAACTGTATGGCATTTTCTTAATTAGTGACTGATATGGGAGGCCCTAGGGCATTGTAGGTGATATCACTGCTAGGCTGATAGTCTTGGGGAGTATAAGAATTTAGGCTAAGCAAAATTTGGGGTAGCAGGCTAGTAAGCTGCATTCCTCTGTGACATATACATCTACCACTGCCTGGGGTTCAGCTTCCAGCAGTGTAGGTCTTGAAAGAAATCCACAGAGTAGGCAAAATTCGACTTTTTTTTTTTTTTAATCTGAGGGGGTAGAGAAAAAGACATTCACACTCTCTCTTGATAGTTTTCTTCTTCTGTATTCTTTATTCTGGGTTCTCTCTTCTGTATTCTATGATTTTATATTTCCTCTACAGCTTATATACCCCAACAAAATCTTCCAGGCAATTTAAAAATTACAATGTGGTTACTGTAGATGGACAACTTTCTCCTGCCTGCCTGTTCCTGAATAACCAGTCAGAGGCTTAATATTAATTATAAACTGGCCTATTGCTCAGGCTTATTTTTAACTAGCTCTTACAACTTAAATTAACCTATTTCTATTAATCTATGTTTTGCCACATGTCTCATGGCAAATGTTTCGTGTGTTCTAGCACATCTTGCTCCTCTGGTGGCTGGCTGGCATCTGCTTCAGCTCTGCCCTCCTTTCTCCCTGTATTCAATTTGTATTTCCAGCCTAGCTATATTCTGCCTGGCTATAGGCCAAATCATCTTAATTTATCATCCAATGGGAATAACATATATTCATAGCATACAGAAAGACATGCCATAGCACTTTTCCTTTTCTGCCTAATCAAAAGGAAGGTTTTAACTTTAATATAGGAAAATTACATGTAACAAAACAGTTATCAAGCAAGAATTACAGTAACAGTATCTAGTCTATTTGTATTTGGCAATATTTAAAAAATACTCTGTCATCTATCCTATTTTAATTAGTCTAAAGTTTCACCTCTAATTTACCTCTTATCATAAGTAAGAAAAACTACAATTATAACTATCTAGACTTCAACTCCATCAAAGACCCCAGAGGATATTTACCTGAGTAAACAGAAAATACATTGCAAGCAACTTCCAACATTTTAGATATAACAGAGACACCTGGCTGCCTGAACAGTCACCCAAAGTTCTTGTGTAATGTTGGGACATCCATCCTCAGACTACAGGCCCATAGTATCTGGCAGACATTAAGCAGTAAATTTGAAGGTCTGTCCTGCCTATATTGGCAGCATTCATCAGTTGCTTTCCTCTGTGTCTTGCAGAATGTCTGTAGTTTCTTCTGTGAAGCTGGAACCTGAAGGACCATCCTGCCTTGTTTTGGCAAAGTTCAGTGGTTCCTTTCCTATAGGTCCTGCCTGTCCAGTTTATACAACAAATTGTCAAGCAGTCCAGGAAAGAGCAGTTTCTCACCCAAATGGCTAGCCTTTGCTACAATAAAAGCAAACTCCATAAGGAGTTTCTTTGATGCTCATCATCCTTTTTGAAGTAATTGGTGCTGCCAGGAGCAGACATGTCTCAATGTCCAGAAAAGTCTAAGTTCTTAAAACACTTTAAATGCTATATTTTGTAGGTATTTGAAGTGTTTAAAGATTACTCTATCTATCTGAAATATATCTCTGCATATCTAGAAAACCTAACTAATATGATTATAAGTTTCACTATTATAGATAACTACTAATTTGCATTTTTAACTATATATTACCTTTTTAAATGAGTTGTATAAACATAATACCTTAAACAAGAGTGGAAATATACATAAAGTACAACAAAATTGACCTTATATTTTTTTATCAATAAACCAAAATCCCTACCAATGTAAAATATTTTGAGATTAACAGTTATTTTTTGGATTAAAGTAGATTCAATAATCTACCATTTTCTTATAATTACTATACCATAGACCCCTTTTTTCTTTAGAGAGAGACTGACTATGACCATTAACTATTTATAATAAACCCCCTTTCAATGAAAATAAACATTAATAAACCATATTTTGGGAATTTGGGCATAATTTTCTATACTACTTCCTGCTGATTGGAGGCACTGGTAATCTTATGAGAATCTTGAGAAAATTTGAGATAATGGTCAAGTTCTGGGAAGATCAGCTATAACCTTTGTTGATATATACCATTTGTCAAGGTTCAGGAGGCCTCGCTTGATCAAATCTGATCCATCTTAACCTGAAACGAATCCACAGCCTCTTGCTTCCTGTAGAAACAAAAGCAGAGCCTCTTTCCCAAAGCAATGTGTCCTTAGACCCAAATTTTGAAGTCAAGATACCTCTAAAATATTTTTGAACATACTGTGACACATTTAGAGGTTTTTCCATCTGAATTTGTCTTCATTGTATATCTGTAATCCTTTTCTGACTACTACTTTAAACTGCTAAGCACTAGGACCAAAGCAGCAGCTTTGGCGGCTGACTCTGACACATTTCTTTGTTCCCTGAGTGCCTAGCTTCAGAGCAGAGGTACCAGTGGGAGCCGCATTTATTACCCCAACTCTGGGAAGCAGTATTAAGTATCATGCAGCTGTGTTCTTAAGCCCGCAGGCAGCAGCTGAAGAAGTCTCTTTATACCTCAGCCTGTGAGAGACTGCAGGAGTCAACCATGTTCAGGTGAGGCCCACCATGGCCAGGGGATGCAATTCTGTCCCTCGGCCTGTAAGTGAGAGACATGAACTAGGAAACTGCTCCTGGTTCTGTTTTAGTCTCTCTCTCTCTCTCTCTCTCTCTCTCTCTCTCTCTCTCTCTCTCTCTCTCTCTCTCTCTGTCTCTTTTAAGCTCTCTCAGGTATTATGTAGAAAAACTTGCCAAACACCTAGGCACCAAATGTAGGCAGATGAATCTCTCCCGCCTGCCTTTTCCTGAATACCCATTCAGAGGCTTAATATAATTACAAACTCTTTGGTCTGTAGCTCATGCTTATTACTAGCTAGCTCTTACATCTTAATTTAACGTATTTCTGTTAATCTATGTATCACCACGTGGCTGATGACTTACTGATACTTTAACATCTTGCTTCTTAGGCAGTTCACTGGCTTCTCCTAGACTCTGCCCTCTTCTCCCTGTATCTCTGCATCTTCTTTATTAACTAATGGTAATAAAACATATTCACAGCATACGGAAAGACATCCCACAGCAGGTTACATTCTATTCTTCAAGTGAATGATTATATTGAATACAGGAAAAAAGTTTTTCATCTCTCTTACATAATTAAAACAAAGACATCCCAAGAACTCGCATATATCTACATCTAAGTAACTTGTCATAGATTAACAGGGTATGAGCAACCATGGTATTTTTCTCAGCCAGTTCTTTTGCTGGCAGGCTGCATATTGTGGTTACAGAGAAAGAATCAATCACTTTTACTACTTATATTAAAATATAATCTTCTAAGGAATTTTAAAAGAATCACAAACCTAAGCTTTTACATATGGAATACAATCAATTAGCCCTACTTTAAATATTTAGGGTACAAAAATATTAGGGTACATAGGTTTTTTTTAAAAAAAATCAGGAGATTGGGGGTAGAAATGTGTACAAAGAATTATCTAACATCTTTGATCAAAATCAAGCCTAGCAAGGAAAGGACTTCAGCTAGTAATAATTGGGCTGCTTTATTTTTTAATTACTAAAAGCTGTGTCCTTGTGAACTTTACATTGTTGTCTAGGGTTTTTCATTTCAAAGCTATTATCAAAACATCTTTCTTTAACCTCAAGTTATTTTAAGGCTTTGTTTCCGTTATGATGCACACTGAAACCTGTGAGCCATCTCTCTACATTAAGATGAAAAGAATTTAAGTTATCTGGGCTACTGGGACTCAATTGTTTTACTTAATCTTAAGGTTAGCCACAGTCCATATGGCTCCTCAATTGAAACTCGTGTGTTTTGGCTGTGTGACACTTTCTTGTTATATTTCTTATTTTCTATAGCCTCTGCTTTATCAGAGGCAGGGGCAACATTTTATCCTGCCTTTACCTATGTTAATTTTTCCACTAAAATACTCTCCATCATAATGTCTTACTATATTTATTAAAGACCCTCAATCATCAAATTCCATTCAAACTGACACTATTATTGTATAAAATCATTACTTGAGTTAAACAGTACAGCTTAGGAGGATATCATCTCCAAAACAATCCTCAGGTAAAAATGCCCAGTAGAATGGGATATTTCTAAGAGATGATCATACTGCATTAAGGGAAGTGGGGATCTCCCCATGCCCATTCATACCATGCCAGATACCAGAGGAAGATGGCAGCAGCCAACATGTGAAGGTCCAGCAGAAGCAAAAGACTTTCTGGGGTCTGGGGTCTCAAGGCCTTTTCTATCCAAAATTTACCCATCAAGGTTTTGTTTCCTGATGGCCAATCCCCTGAAGTCAATTGCCATCTGCTGCTCTTCTGTTATTGCCAATGGCATGCATGAGATTGTGCTCCTGCTCTGTTTGATTCTTCCCTCACTTTCTCACTCTACATTCATCTCTCTTCTACACATCTCTCTTTCACATATCTCCACACACATCTTTATACAGATATTGCTCTATCTCTCTACACAGCTCTCTCTTCTTCATAACTACTCATTTTCCTCTCCACACAGCTCTCTCTTATAGGTCTCTCTCTCACAGCTCCTCTACATAGCAGCAGTTCTCGCTGAGAAAAAAATTCTGAACAAATATATGAGCTACATTATGAGGGTCAGAGCCATTCAATAACATATGAGAATCATAGTTTCTTTCAGGCTAGTAATGTCACATTAACCAGCCAGTCAGTGAGTGGCAATGCATGGCTGTCAGCCAATTTGCTTGGTGAGCACATAGGCTGAGTGGTCAGCATTTCCCAACAGAAAGTGACATTGAAAATCAGGACTTAAACAATAAACAATTCGATGGCTGAACCTTGAGTCTTGTGTCATAAACTGAGGTTGGAAGTGTGTTCAGAGAGTCAATTGCTGAGAGAACTATATGTACTAAAGTTGCTTTGTGCTTGATTTTAGTTCAACAGTCACTTGGGAACTTGTACTTGTGCCTATTTTGCAGGGGCAACTAGTTCATTTTGAATTTGCTCTAAGGTTTAAAATCAGCTAAAAAAAAAAAGCTTTCTTTGCAGCTGAGAATACTGTTACTTTCCTATGGAGTCTGAGTTATGAAAAATATCCTGGTATTATTTCTAGTCATTAAAATTATACAGCTATATGTGCCCATAAGATTGAGATATAATCATGAGATTAAATATATACAACCCATGAGATTACTCATTACAGTGCAGGTATTAGGGAGATTCCACAGCTGTTTTTGCACATGTAACATTACAGACAGAAGTAACAGTGTTCAGAGTTTGTGGCACCATTACCTTTGCTTGAACAGGGTTCTTCCATTAGAAAATTTTTCATCTGGTGTGTTAACACTTGAACTTTCAGTTGCTATCTGTTGTATAATGCCATGGCTCTTAGTATTCAAAAACCTGTGATTCATTCTTTTTGTTACAAAGCACTTTATTATTATACAAATATACCACAATATTTCTCCATATGTGAACATATGGTGTGTTTCTAAGTTTTGACAGTTATGAGTTATTGCAATTATGAAAGTTATCATGCCAATTTGTGTACAAGTCACTGTGTAAGCATACATTTTTCTTTTTAGTAAATATCTTTTTTATTTATTTAGTGAACAGTTGGTATCTTCTGTGTCATTTCTTCCCTTTGTACATTAAAGGCACATACATGATTTTCTGACTGTACCCATGAGCATGTCTCATGGTTGTCTAATGTATATTCTATTCCTAAATTATCTAACCTTTCCTATCTGTGTCCCATAAACTTGGTTTCATTTATCTTTGTTTCTTCTAAATTTCTGTGGTAAATTTGAATATTTCATTTCTCTTCATCTTAAATCCAGCATTCAAAGAATGTGATTTATTTTGCTAAAAACTGATTGCTTTGAAGTCTCAGTTCTATGTGTAATATGAATGGGTTTCATTCTTTGTCTGACATTCTTTGTCAGAGTCTTATCAGCCCACACTAGCTTCAAACTCCTTATATATTGAAGTGTGCCTCAAATCCCTATGTCTTGAACTGTGATTCTTCTACCTTCATCTCCAAAACACTGGAACTATAATTGTGCCCAACTATGCTGGGCTGGATTTATTATTGAAGATCTTCATTTTGAATTCATTCTGTAGTCAGCTTCCTCTATCCATTAGGGAGAAAACAGGCTACAATTCTTCCCTGACCATTTGAGATATTTTTCAACTTCAGCTAACACCTCAGCCTGAGCAGGAATCTGACTTCTGTCAGTTTTTACAAGATGATCTTAATTATTATTAATTAATTACTTCTTGATTTCTGTTTTTGTTACATAGCTCAGGTTGAACTGGAACTAACAGTCCTTCTGTTTTAGCTTGTGTACTAATTTACTCTGTTTTCTAATTTTTTAATATGTTTTTTATTTTGCATTTATTTTTTTCTTTTTTTAAGAAGGGTAGTTATGGCTTCTAATATACAATCCTATAGAAATTGTAGTTGTGTTGCATACGAGGAATTCAGTAGATTATCATGTTTCAGAGGAGACCCATTAACTATGAGATGGGGGAAGAAGAAAGGGAAAATAGCCCAAAATATTAGTTATAAGCCTTTATGTGTGACTGTATTCCAAATCTTCCCTCTCTCGTTAAAACACAGCATATGAGACCTCGTTCTGTGTGCTACATGCACTTGTTTATACCTAGCATATTTATTGACAAAATATAAGTGGGAAAGAAGATTTAGCATAAAATAATTCCTTGGAAATATTAAAAATCAGTTTTACCTGATGATCAAAAATTGCAAGTGTGGAATAAGATGGGGATTTTGATATGATCAAGAAATCATTGCTTTTCAATGAGCTTAGACAATAAAAACATTTTATTGATGAACTTATGATTAATAGTTCCATATTCTGTATATTTTGCCGAATAGAAAATTTAAAATCATGACATTTCAGTGAATGTTCAAAATTAAATAATTGGCTATTGTTTTTGTACTTTAGTGACTTGAACACAGCGAAATTCGATCATTATACTGGAACATGTGCATTTTTATCTAAAACAAGACTCGATAATGATAACTGTGATCAACTCTACCCCTGTATCTGTGAGAAGAGACTGGATAAATTCGCTGATTCACTCTTCAGCAGGAGCTAAATGTAAAATGGAGTGTGCTGACCCTCATTTGTTTCCTGTAATAATTTATGACTCCTTATGAACAAGTGCTTTGGTCACAGGACTGGGTTCTCTGTGTAAACAGGGAGATGAGCTGGAAGAGGTTGAAAACACTCTCCCAAATCCGACTTGGCAGAGCAGAGGCCATCTTTCTTCCTGGAAGACACAGAACACATCCTCTCTGGTGCATGGACACCCTTTGCCCCAGCCCTGAAGAATCTGCTCTTTCTGTTTACTTAAACACCCATAGAACTAAATAAAGAACCCTAAAAAACAGCCTGACTATTTCATTATCAATAAGATAAATCGTCTCAATTGAAAGCACACTTAAGAATTATAGTGTAGTTGTAAGCTTCAGTTTCTTAGTTGTTAGTTGATTGCTGTTCTGTTTTATTTTGTGTGTTTTGTTTCACATAGAAGTTTTGTTTTCTTCAGTATTATAAACATTTCACTTGCCCATAAAATTTAGTTTCAAATTTGGTAAACATTTGCAAGTATAGTTCAAAGAACCACTGAATACATTTTATCCAAAACATCAGTTTATCCCATCCTTCTTTGAACCATCTATGATAATTGAAACCTTATAGAAATGGTGGTAATAATTGAAGTTTGCTAGATGTAGTGGCTTACACTTGTAATCTTAGCAATTAGGAGGCTAAGACAAGATTGCTGAAAAAATTAATACAGTGAGAGCCTTTGTCAAGGAACCAAACAAAACAAACAAAATTGAGGCCCAAAAGTTCCTAAGTATTTTCCAGGGACATCACTTTATCTTATACAACCATACCCAAGAAATAAAACTTAGGACATTTAGTATTGATACAGTAACTTGTTCTAATCTAGGATCCATGTACTCATCTACTGAATGGATAATGCCACTCTAGGTATTTCCTTCATGTTCAGGTTGACGTGCATTCAGTGCTGATGTCATTTTTGTGTTCTTTAGTCTTGCATAGTTTTTTATGGTTTTTGGTGGTGGTAGTTTTTTGTTTGTTTCTTTCTTTTTTTGAAGACAGGGTTTCTCTGTGTTACCCTGTCTGTCCCAGAATTCTCTCTGTATAGCAGGCTCACCTGACACTTAGAGATTTGACTTCCTCTGCCACCTGAGTATTGAGATTAAAGATATATATATATATATATATATATATATATATATATATATATATATATATATATACACACACACACACACACGCACGCATGCTAGCCTTGGCCACCCTAAATCTTGTTATATAGACAAGATTGACCTCTAACTCATGGAGATATGCTTACTTTTGCCCCCCAAGTGCTGGGGTTAAAGACATACAATACCACGTCCAGCTGAGAAATATGGACTTTAATAAGTACACTACTTATCCTCCATTAAATCTAAGCAGAACATTTTCATCTCCTCTCAAAGTTTTTTCTTGTCCCCAGCTGTACTCTCTTACACAGTTAGTTGGTTCTATTTCCATTACAACTTCGTATCTGCTTTCTTTTTGCTTACCATGCTTTTAACATTAACCAACAACTTCTTCTTTTTAAAATATTATTTTTATTAATTCTTTGATAATTTCATGCCATATTTTTTAATCACATTCACTTCCCCTGGTTAATTCCTTCCAGTTCACTCCACCTCCCTACCCACTCAACTCCCCTGTTTTTTTTTCTCTTTTTCTTTTTAAAACCCATTGAGTCCAGTTGTGTTGGTCAGCTACCTTAGGGTATTGGGCTTGCCCTGGAGTTGGTTCACTGAAAATACTAACAAAATTGACAAACCTTTGGCCAAATTAACTAAAATATACAGAGAGGATCCAAATTAATAAAGTCAGAGATGAAAAGGGAGACATGATGGACACTGAGAAAATTTAGAGAATCATAAGGACATACCTTAAAAAAAAATCTGTATTCTACTCATGTGAAAACTGGCTGCCCCTAACCTTGAAGCACACAGGGGGAGCACTTCCAAATTCTTTTTATGACACCAGCAAATGTTTATTGGAATCTCCTCCTGATGGAATTTTCCTTTAGTGAGTATGAAATGACCTCCCCTGCTGCTTCTCACTAGTTTTGGTTTGAAGTCTATTTTGTCATATAATAGAATAGGTACGCCTTCTTGTTTTTTAGTTCTGTTTGCTTGGAATATTTTTTCCACTCATTCCTCCTAAGTTCGTAAAACAGAGACATGGTGGAAGAAATAACTGAGAGCTTACATCTCAAATCACATACAGGAAGCAGAGCAAGCTAACTCTAAATGTAGTGAAATCTTTTGAAACATCATAGCCTACCCCCTCTGACATGTTTCATCCAGGAAGACTATACCTCCTAATCTTCCCCAAATAGCCACCAATTTGGAACCAAGTATTCAAATACCTGAAATTTATAGGGTAAATCTCATTTAAATCATCATTGGTGGTATCCACAAGTTAGTCTTTTTCTTGAAGGCTTATTAAAGAGACTAGTATAGTGAAAAGCAGAGAAAAGAGATGTGTTCAATGTGACTTCACTGAGAACAGAAAAAAAAAACAGTTCAGTGAACTCCAAGTGTGGTGGTATTGTGTTCCCCAAAATATTGTGTACCCTAATAAACTTATCTGGGGTCATAGAACAGAAAAGCCACTAGATACTTAGGATAGGCAATGGTAGCACATGCCTTTAATCCTAGCATTCCAGAGGCAGAAATCCATCTGTTCAAGGATACAGCCAAGCATGGTGACTCATGCCTTTAATCCCAGAAAGCGAGCCTTTAATCCCAGGGAGTTGTGGTAGAAAGCAGAAAGGTATATAAGGCGTGAGGACCAGAAACTAGAAGCATTTGACTGGTTAAGCATTTGACTGGTTAAGCTTTTGACTGGTTAAGCATTTGGCTGATTAAGCTTTCAGGCTTTCGAGCAGCAGTTCAGCTGAGATCCATTCTGGATGAGGATTCAGAGGCTTCTAGTCTGAGGAAAGAAGATCAGCTAAGAAGTTGGCCAGGTGAGGTAGCTGTGGCTTGTTTTGTTTTCCTGCTGTTTTTTGCTGTTCCTGGCATGAGGCTTAGGTTTAAAGAGAGCCCAAGAGATATGCATAAATAATTAGTACTGTCCATGTGTGGGTACAACTATCACTGAAGTCTTTGCTTCAGTCCCTTTGCAAGAAGTTTATAGAACCCTTTGCCATAATTGTAATCTGCTGTGGGATGTCTTTCGGTATGCTGTGAATATGTGTTGCTCTGATAGGTTGATTAATAAAGCTACATTGGCCTATGGCAGGGCAGGATGGAGCCATGCAGAAAAATCGAAGAGAGATAGGAGAGAAGAAAGGAGAGTGGGGCAGATGCTGTTAGCCACTGCCAGGAGAAACAAGATGTAAAGTACCAGTAAGCCACAAGCTACATGGCAAGTTATAGATATGTAGAAGTTGGTTAATTTAAGATATAAGAGCTAGCTAGCAAGAAGCCTGCCATGGCCAGAGTTTGAAAATAATATGTTTAAGCCTCTGTATGTTTATTTGGGTCTGAGCAGCTACAGAACTGAGCAGGACACAGAAAAACTTTCAACTACAGTAATCTGCATAAAGAAAATGTAGGCATAAACTGAATTAGACCATTATTTAAAGCTGTCGATCCAATATGGTGGCCTCTGGTCACCTGTAGCAACTGAGTCCCTGGGAAGTTAGTGACTTAGATAATAGCTATAAGAGTTAACTCTATGGAAAGATTAAAACAAACAAAAAGTGAAAGATTCTGTGTAGTTTCAAACTATGTTTTCAATCTCTTGATTTGAGTCCCATAAACTCAGAACTCCTTCATTCCCACATGAAGCTGTCAGACGCCAAGAAATCCCTTCCTGACATCTAAGATAGGATTTTTCCAATTCTCTCTTTAAATTTCCTCTTATACAATTACTTTGTTTCCCTTTCTTAGACTAATACTTACTACAAGAAACCAAGCGGAGGATAAGAATACTACAGAAATAACACAGTATAAGGTTTCTCTTTTTCATATTCTGGAAGGGCCTCAAAATTTTAGTGGTGTTTGGTTGAATCTTACATAACCATTATCGTAAGCTGGCAGCAACTTTTAGTTAAAACCACCCAAAAGACATTTTCTTCTGCCATCCCTACCAGTTATTCACTCTTCCAGATGCCTCATTGCCCTCATGGCCACTGATACCACCTCTCCTGTGAAAACCAATTAAAAGTTGGCTGCAGATTTTCTGGATGCCTTGCATTCTCCTGACTTTTATTTTAGCTATCTTGACCTGTACTAAGGCAGGCATACTGTAGCCACACATTGTCAGAAACACAAGAACCAAAAATTAGGGAGATTTAGAAACCCAGTGGTCTTGAAATGCTTTTGAGCCCTGGGTGGAACAGACTTTTCATTATATGTGTACAAATGCATACTAAAGGACTACATACTTATAGTTGTTATGAGTTTCAGTGGGCTTCTGAAAACAGAAAAATTTAACAATACATGCAACTTCTAGAAGTAGGAATGGCCTTAAAGGCAAAGTAAAGCATTTGGATCCCTCATAATCATTCTGGATTTATCATCCCTGTAGCTATAAAATTTGGCCTTATTTCCTGGCAGTGCAGTATGTTGATAAGATACCACAGTGCAAATAAGATGATCTACGATGAAAAACAACACACAGCAGATGGCAATCTAAAGGAAATTTTTGTGGTTTGTTGCTGTGGGATGTATGGCAAATGTGTTGCTGATTAATCAATAAAACATTGATTGGCCGTTGGCTAAGCAGGAAGTATAGGCGGGACAAGGAGGAGAATAAAGCTGGGAAGTGGAAGGCTGAGTCAGAGAGACACTGCCAGCCTCCACGATGACAAACAGCATATGAAGATGCCGGTAAGCCACGAGCCATGTGGCAAGGTATAGATTAATGGAAATGGATTAATTTAAGATGTAAGAACAGTTAGCAAGAAGCCTGCCACGGCCATACAGTTTGTAATCAATATAAGTCTCTGTGTTTACTTGGTTGGGTCTGAGGGCTGTGGGACTGGCAGGTGAGAGAGATTTGTCCTGACTGTGGGCCAGGCAGGAAAACTCTAGCTACAAATGGCGTCCAACGTGGTGGCAAGAGTTTCCACCTAAAAACTGAGAAAAAAGATTCTAAAATGGAGCTAAAACCAGCTTCCTAACTGTCTCTCTCAAATGAGCAGCAGCTACGAGTTTGAGCTACTGGTGGGTTTCTAACGTGCATGCTTGACCTGCAGTATGTCGAGAATGAGGCCTCTGCAAGTGGCACATTAAGCTGCATGGTGGATTTAGCCTTTGCTAGTACAAAACAAAAAAAGAGGTTTCTGGGCTACACGCTGCTTGGATAAAAGCATAAACCCATGATAGCTTCCAGAGCTGGTGGAAAACATACTACCACCATGTTGGGAAGCTGAGGTGGGCGGAGCCAGCAGTCACAGCTGATGTAGTTTAAAGCAATAGATTCACAATAAGACAGATTCAGATGTAATAGTTTACAATGTGTGTAAAAATGTATGTAGGCTTGAAAGAGAAAGAAAAAGGAATGTATACAGTTATATAAAGAAATAGTTTTTAAAAATAAAGTCTTTAAAGAGACAGTAAAGGTAGTATAAAAAAAAGCCATGTAAAAATGGATATTACACAGATAATCTGGATTGTGTTGTCTTTGGGATTTTTAACTGCAGAAAAACATTTGATTGTAAAAGCTGTTGAGTTATGCCAAAATGTATACTTTAAAGATACCTTGACTTCAAAATTTGGATATAAGGATATGTTGCTTTGGAAAAGAGTCTCTTTTGTTCCCACAGAAAGCCAAAGGCTATGGATTTGTTCCAGATTAAGATACATCAGGTTTGACCAGCCAAGACCCCCTGAAAGGTCTCCGATGACACCATGGCCCAGATGATCCAAAATCCGGAATGGTTTGAAGGCATCTGGCTCAGAAGATACAGCCTCATGGACTATTCCATAATTCTAAAATTTTCTTTGTTTCCCCATAAGATACAGCACCCCCTTCCAGCAGGAAGTAGTAAGAGAAGCTACGCCCAAATTCCCAAATGATATGTAATTTTACTTTGTTAAGGTTAAAACATTCCTTTTTGAAAAAAAAAAAGGGGGAAGTGCTGTGGGATGTATGGCAAATGTGTTGCTGATTAATCAATAAAACATTGATTGGCCATTGGCTAGGCAGGAAGTGTAGGCGGGACAAGGAGGAGAATAAAGCTGGGAAGTGGAAGGCTGAGTCAGAGAGACACTGCCAGCCTCCACGATGACAAACAGCATATGAAGATGCCGGTAAGCCACGAGCCATGTGGCAAGGTATAGATTAATGGAAATGGATTAATTTAAGATGTAAGAACAGTTAGCAAGAAGCCTGCCATGGCCATACAGTTTGTAATCAATATAAGTCTCTGTGTTTACTTGGTTGGGTCTGAGGGCTGTGGGATTGGCAGGTGAGAGAGATTTGTCCTGACTGTGGGCCAGGCAGGAAAACTCTAGCTACAGTTTGTGATTAAAGAATTAACGGGACCCTAGGTCTCCCAGGCCTTCAAAGCTGCAGAACTCTGGTTTCTTCCTGAGATCTCTGTTTTATGTATACTGTCTTGTCATTTTTAATTTTTTTCTGCCCTTAGAAGGAGAAGAATTTCTTTGAAGTGATAACATCTTAAAATTTTGTTTCTTTGAACATAAAGAACTTTTCATCCATCACCAACAGACATCATTGCTCAAGCCTGCAAACACAGAGGGTAGGGAACGCTGAAGTAGTTTTACTTTAAAAGGCCCCTCAGAGGAATTCTTTAGATGGAGAAGAAAATCTATGGGAAAAAAATGGTTTTTACTAACCACTTTATGTGACACATTGTGTGGGTATGGGTGCTATGATGTTTACTGGGAAGTCTTTGTGACGTACAGTGTGGATGTGTGTGTGCTATGTGCTATGATTTTTACTAGGAACTCCATGTGACACACATTGTGGATGTGGTGCTGTGTTATTTTTCCTGCACTTCTGTACAGGAAGATCTCCTACCTTTTTTTTTTCTATCTCATTGCTTTTCTCTCCTCTTCAGAAATGGTTAAGGAGGGTGTTCTCACAGCGGTAAAACCTCATGACAATAGTAGAAGCTAATATAATCCCCAAATTCTGATAGTTGATGCTATTCCTGTTTTAATAAATATCATGCCTAAAGAATCATTAGCTTAGAACAGGACCTCACAAGCCCAACCATCCAGAAAATCTGTATATTTCTCTTTACAGCTTAACTACTAAGTATTTATCAGCCATGCTTCCCCCTGCATTTGATACACACAAATGCTACTTGGAGTCTTTAAGTGGTGAAGAAGTGATACTCAAAATATCCATGGTGATTTTCAAGGCAGAGTCCAACATCTCCAAATAAGAGGACCATCTCTTTGATCTGTCAACTGCTAACATACACAAAACACAAGAAAGATCTATTTTATTTGACACAGATTTCAATAGAGTTAGTTCAAGCCCTTGCTATTATGAAGACAATAATGTTGGCAGTTTTATCCAGTTACATTTGGACCCATATTGCCATTCCCAACTCTCACTGTGTTTTCTTTTATTGTACCCAATGATCCCAGTAGCTTCTTCTTGCTGGATCTTTCTATTTTACCACCCCACAAATGTTTGCTATGTCAACAGCCAGCCATCCTGGTAAAAACACTGAAAGGAACTACCTTGTCTTTTATGGCCCTGGGAAGCTTCAAAACATCTTGTATATGAAAAGTCTTATTTGTAATCAATTTTACTAACAAAGACTTAGAGGTTGTTTAAAATACCAAAGAAAAGGGAACAAAAATGTGCTTTCAGTGAAGGAAATTTAGAACTTTGATTTAGGGTATAAGAGTCAAGTAATTCCACTTTAATGACTGATTAAAAATTTATATTCTATACAGTACCCATTTACTACTAAATACTTGGTAGATGTTAGACTTACTTGCAAATATGTGTGTGAATACTCTACACACATGCATGGTATGTCTTTATGAAAAGATTTTTGTTTTGTTTTGTGGTTTTTGAGACAGGATTTTCTATGTGCCTCAGTTTGGACTCAAACTCTTAATCCTCCAGCCACTGTCTTCTGAGTAACAAAATTCATATTGGGCTACCATAGCCATCATGAAAACTCACATCAGAACCACACAGTGGCATGCCAAGGGGTGCTGTGATGATGATTGGTGGTGGCTGTTTTAGAGCTGCCAACAATAACTATATCCTGTACATTTTATAAAGGGTGGATAATTACACACATAAACAAAAGTCCTTGGTCAAGCCTTTTAATTATACATTCACTGGAGTTACCTCCTTAAACTGTAAAGTAAATGAGTGGAAAACCCATCATGTGGAAGGTGCTTTAGGAATCCAGGTATAATGGATGAATAATGAGAACCATGCGATGAAGTTTGTAACATGACTTTAAATGGCTTTTGGGAATTTTTCAATCCAAATAGGAAGTATGTCTTTTGAACCTGTGAGACCTGTACTGTTTATCCACTTTTGTGTTAAACTTGCTCACCAGACTTTGTGACTTTTGCACAGTGGCCACCAGAGGGCATCTACAATAAATCATATAAACTCAAGGCTCAGAAATTTGGAAATGAGTCTTAGTAATTTATTATCAGGTGCTGCAATTGGGAATATTAGTAGACTATTACTGCACATAAACTTAGCAAAATATGTTATTACCTTAAAAATGAAAAGTAAATTTTGAAATCCTTCTTCAGAATATAACATATATTACAAAATGTCCATATTTCTTCCCCTTAGCATCTGTTATATTGCCAAATGCCAGATAATACCTGTGCCCAACAGTACAGTAAAGGTTAAGAGTATTTGATAGGGTCTATCATAGTGTTTATATCCACAACCCCAGCACTTGGGCAGCTGAGGCAGGATGATCATCATGAGTTTGAGAACAGCCTCAGCTAAAGAGTGATATCCTATCTCAAAAAGCTAAAACTATGCTGGGCATTGCTGTGTGATGTCTTTCTGTATACTGTGAATATGTGTTGCTACCATTGGCTAATAAATAAAGCTGCTTTGGTCTATGGTAAGGCAGGGTAAGAGCCAGGTGGGAATTCTAAGCAGAGACACAGGAAGAAGAAGGGGGTGTCAGGGCAAATGCCATTCAGCCACCCAAGGAACAAGATGCTAGCAGACTGGTAATGCCATGGCCACATGGCAATATATAGATTGATAGAAATCTGTTAATTTAAGATGTAATAGCTAGCTAGCAGTAATCCTGAGCCATAGACCAAAGAGTTTGTAATTAATATTAAGTCTCTGCGTGATTATTTTAAAAATACCTGCTGCCTGGGTAGAACAGAGTTGGACCGAGAAACTTCAGTCTACATTGAACACCCTATATGGGGCATGAACCCACAACCCTGAGATTAAGAGTCTCATGCTCTACTGACTGACTGAGCTACCTAGAAAAGGATTATAGATACACACAGGAAAACTTCTAGCTACATTTGGCACCCAGACGTAGTGGCAAGTGTTTCCACCTAAAACCTGAGAGAACTTAAAAAGAGATTCTAAAATGAAGCTAAAATCAGCTTTCTAGTTCATGTCTCTCATTTTCAGCCACAGTATAGAGATGCATTCCCTGGCCACAGTGGGCTTCAGCAGCAACATGGCAAGCTCCTGTGGTCTCTCACAGGCTGAGATACAAAGAGGCTTCTCCCAGCTGCTTCCTGAAGGCTTGGGAGCATGGCTACAGGCTTAAAAACACAGGCATACTACTTAATACCGCTTCCCAGAATTAAGGAGGTAAACGTTACTTCTTGATTCCTGCACCATGTTGGAAAGCTGATCAGGGCAGAGCAGCAGCCAGGAATAATACTTTTTTCATACTAGCCAAGAAATTTAACAGTTTAAAAACTCTCCTGGTTATAAAAGGAGTACAGATACACAATAAGAAAGATTGAGATAAAAAACAAAACCAACTCTGAACAGCTTACATGATGTTTAAAAATATACATAGGCTTGGAAGACGTAAGTAAAGGTGTATAGGCAGTTATGTAAAGAAATAAACATTCTTAAAAAGTAAAGTCTTTAAAGAAACAGTGAAAATAATGTGGAAGTTAAGCCATGTAAGGATGGAAAATACACAGATAGTCTGGATTATATATATTATTGTGTTTTCTTTGAATTTTTTCCTGTTAATGAACTAACTACAGAAAGACATTTGATTGCAAAGGCTGCTGAGTTAAACAAACATACATGTCTTAAATATATTTTGGCTTCAAAATTTGGGTCTAAGGATATGTTGCTTTGGAAAGAGGTTCTGCTTTTGTTTCCACAGAAGATGAGAACTTGTGGATTGCTTCCAGGCTACTATGGTTTGATCAACCTAGATCTCTTGAAAAGTTTCCAATGACAGCCATGGCTCAGATGATCCAACATCCAAAACAGCTTAAGGCAACTGGCTGAGATGATATGGCCTCACAGACTATTACAGCCAAGATTTAACTATAATTCTAAATTTTCTCAGGATCCCCATAAGACTGCCAGCACCCCAAATCAGCAGGAAATAGTATGGAAAGCTATGCCTAAATTCCCAAAATATTGTTTATTAAGGTTTATTTTTATTTTAAGGGGGTTGACTATAAATACAATCTCTTTCTAAAGAAGAAAAGAGGATATAGATATGATAGGATAAAAGGGTAGATTATTGAATTTTTTTTAAAGCAACAACTTATTTGAAATATTTTACATTGCTATAGATTTTAGTTTTTGATACAAATTTAAAGTTAATTTTGTTATATTATATGTATGTTTCTAGTCTTGTTTAATGTATTATGCTTATGCAACTCATTTAAAATTGTAATATATAATTAAGAAATTCAGATTAATAGTCATCTATGATAATCAAACTTTTAGTCATGTTAGTAAGATTTTTAGTTATACAAAGGTATATTTCAATTAGGTAGGTAATCATTAAACACTTTAAAAACCTACAGAATATGCCACTTTAAATGTTTTAAGAACATAGACTTTTTTGTATAGTGAGACATGTCTGCGGCTGGCAGCACCAATCTACTTCAGAAAAGATGATAGGCATCAAAGAAACTCCATATGGAGTTTGCTTTATGTCAAAAATTAACCATTTGAGCAAGAAACTGCTCTTGTCTGGACTGCTTCACAATATGTTGTATAACCTGGACATGCAGAACCCATGGGAAAATGACCAGTGAACTTTGCCAAAAGAAGGCAAGATGTGATGGTCCTTAAGGTTCCTGCTTCACAGAGGCAACTACCAGACATTCTTCAGGTGGCAGGTGAGACAATTCTTCAAATTTTTTGCTTCACTGAAGTGTCTGCTAGACCCAGGTCTATAGGCTGAAGATGGATGCCCCAATGTTACAGAAGAACTTTGAGTGACTGTCCAGGTAGTCAGATGCCTCTGTCATTTCTAGAATTTTGGAGGTTGCTTACAATGCACATCCTGTTTACTTTAGTAATGTTATATCCTCCTAAGGTGTTTGAGGGAGCTAAAGACTAGATAGTTACAATTATAGTTTTCCTTATTAATGATAAAAGATAAATTTGATATAAAACTTTAGACTCATAAAATTAGGATAGATGATGGAATATTTTCTTTAATTTTGCCAAATACAAATAAACTAAATATTATAACTGTAATTCTTGCTTGATAATTGTTTTGTTATATGTAATTTTACTATGCTTAAAATGAAAACCTTCATTTTTGATTAGACAGAAAAGGGGAAATACTGTGGGATGGTCTTTCTTTATGCCAAGAATATTTGTTGCTCCCATTGGTTAATAAATAATGCTGCTTTGGCCTATGGTAAGGCAGGATAAGAGCCAGGTGAAAATTCCAAGCAGAGACACAGGGAGAAGAAGGGCAGAGTCAGGACAGATGCATCCAGCCACCCATGGAGCAAGATGCCAGCATACTGGTAACAACATGGCCAAGTGGTAATATATAGATTAATTTAATATGTGATAGCTAGCTAGCAATAAGCCTGATCTATAGACCAAAGAGTTTGTAATTAATATCAAGCCTCTGAGTGATTATTTTAAAAATGACTGCTGCCTAGGCTGAACAGAACAGGACTGAGTGGGACCAAGAAACTTCAGTCAACAGGGTGTGCTCTCATACATGTTTATTTCCAGCAGTTGGGAAGCAGAGACAGATGGATTTCTGAGTTTGAGGCCAGTCTGGGCTACAGAGCAAGTTTCAGTTCCAGGAAAACGAGGTCTACAAAGAGAAATCCTGTGTTGAAAAACAATAAACAATGAGAAGTGGCAGATTCTGCTTCTCAGAAAGCCACTCTTGGTCTAATCAGGGCTGGCAGATTCCATCTCCTGAGTTTACTCTTGGTCCAATGATAGCTCTTTGTCCAATGAGAGGTCTCTCTTTCTCTGGGCCAGGTGGGAGCTCTCTAGGTCAGATGGGAGCTCTCTGGGCTGGATGGGAGCTCTCTGGGCCAGATGGGACCAGGGGGTTGGTTTCTAAGTCTCAGGAAGTGATGGAGGTCTTGGGCAGATGGGTGTGGGGGCAGGGCGTGTAGATTTCAGGGTCCACTGGGGGGGGTCTTGAAGAAGGGGAACCTTCCCACAGGGGTCCTGCCCACTAGCCGGCAACTGGGGCCGAGTTGTGAGGGTCTTCTCCGGAATGTCTGGTGCCCAGGGATGGGACCTAGGGGCAGGCCTCCCTGGGTATGACCCCAGACACTCACCTCTGGTACAGATGGGAGCTCTGGGCTGGATAGGAGGTGGCGGCTGGTCTCCAGGTCTCAGGAAGTGGGGGAGGGGTCTCAGACGGAGGGTGTATAGATTGCAGGGTCTGCTGGGGGTCTTGGAGAAGGGGAACCTTCCCACGGGAGCCCTGCCCAATGGCCAGCAACTGGGCCAAGTTGGGCGGGTCTTCCCCAGGTACTGGTAATGGTCCAGAGAAAGTCCAAACTGACCTACTCTGGTGATTGGATGGCCAAACACTCTAACTGTTGTGCTAGAAATCTCATCCAATGACTGATGGAAGCTGATGCAGAGATCCATGGTCAGGCCCCAGGTGGAGTTCCACGAGTCCAATCTGCGAGAAAGAGGAGGGATTGTATGAGCGAGAATTGTTGAAACCATGATTGGAAAAAGCACAGAGACAAATAGCCAAACTAGTGGAAAGACGTGAACTGTGAACCAATAGCTGAGGAGCCCCCAACTGGATCAGGCCCTCTGGATAAGTGAGACAGTCAATGGTTAGCTTGAACTGTTTGGGAGGCCCCCAGGCAGTGGGACCCGGACCTGTCCTTAGTGCATGAGCTAGCTGTTTGGAGTCTGGGGCCTATGCTGGGACACTTTGCTCAGCCTGGGAGGAGGGAGGAGGGGACTAGACCTGCCTCAACTGAATCTACCAGGCTGAGCTGAATCCCCAGGGGAGTCCTTGCCTTGGAGGAGGTGGGAATGGGGGGTGGATTGGGGGGAGGGCGGGAATGGGTGGGAGGAGGGAGGACAGGGGAATCCGTGGCTGATATGTAAAATTAAATTAAATTATAAAATAAATAAATAAATGAATAAATAAATAAATAAAATTAAAAAAAGAAAAACAACAAACAAAAATCTGCAACCAAGAAAACAATAATAATAACAATAACACAAAAAGCAAAATTAAAAACTAAAATCTCAACCAAATAAACAAACAAAAAAAGAGTATTTGATGAAATCATACAATTGATAAGGATAAAAATTTAAAATAAATAATCAATACTTTAATAGAAACATCTGATATGATGTTAATTAGAAAGCAAGGTTACAAAGCAATGTGAAACTCTTGCTGTGTTCTGTAGAGGAAAGAAAGGAGATATATTTGTATAATTTTGTAGCAATATTCCAAAAGCTTTTCTGTCATTTTCCCTCATTGCTCCTATTTCCTTTTCTTTTAACTTTTTATTATTTCAGTGTTCACTATTGACCTTCATCCCTTATCTACAAAAAAAACAAACAGGTGTGCAACACAAATATTAGATGTGTATTTACCCATTGATGATACTATCATTAGCCACCTAATATTCCTAAATTTCAGATTTTTCTCACTAAGAAATGATAATAACACCCCTACTATCCAGTTGGTGGAAAATCAGGATAATGATTTATGTCTAACAGCAATGATAGAAAGATAAAACAACCCTAGCCCTCCCCTAAACCAAACTATTTAGATCGTGAAGCTGGTACAGACCAGTTTGACTCAGCTCGCAGAGGATGAAATGTGGGGACAGCACCAAGAATGACCCAAGGCTGATTTCTGAAGAGCTGATCATGATGAAAGGATTTGGTTATTTTTTTTCAGTGAAATAGATAATAATAACTCACATGATATAGAATATAAAGTAAAACAATTGTGAAAAATCATTGTAAAAATACTGGGCCTTTTCACTGGAGAGATGGCTCATCAGTTAAGAACACTGATTGCTCTTCCAGAGGACCTAGGTTCAATTCCAGCATCCACATGGCAGCTCACACCTATCTGTAACTCCAGTTCCATGGCTGACACCATCACACAGACTTTTATGTAGACAAAACACCAATGAACATAAAGTAAAAGTAAGTTATGTATTTAAAAAATATACTGAACAGCTCCGATGATCTTTTAAACCCAACAACTCTTGGACTTAAGCACTATATGTTTTTAATTAATTAATTAATTTTTCTGTGTATGGATACTTTGCCTACATATGTGTCTGTATGTCACATATCACATGTGTTCAGTGCCTGTGGAGGCCAGAAGAGTATGTCAGATCTCTAGAACTGGAGGGATAAGCTACCATCTGAATGCTATGAATCCAACTCAGGTTTTCTGGAGGAGTAGTCAGTGCTCTTACCTGCTATGGTGGTTTGAATGAGAAAGGCCTCACAGACTCACATATTTGACTGCTTAGTCTCCAGGTGTTGGAACTGTTTGGGAAGAATTAGGAGGTAAGGCCGTGTTGGAGGAAGTGTGTCACTGGGGGTTGTGGTGGTATTGTGTTCCTCAAAATATTGTGCACCCTAGTAAACTTATCTGGGGTCAGAGAACAGAACAGCCACTAGATACAGAGGCTAAAAAATGGTGGCACTTACACCTTTAATCCTAGTCTTCTGGAGGCATGGATCTCTGTGAGTTCAAGGCCACATTGGAAACAGCCAGGCATGGTGACTCACACCTTTAATCCCAGGGAGTGATGGCAGATAGCAGAAAGGTAAATAAGGCGTGAAGACCAGAAACTAGCAGCATTTGGCTGGTTAAGCTTTTAGGCTTTGAGCAGCACAGTTCAGCTGAGATTCATTGTGGATGAGGACTGAGAAGCTTCCAGTCTGAGGAAACAGGATCAGCTGAGGAACTGGCAAGGTGAGGTAGCTGTGGCTTGTTCTGCTTCTCTGATCTTCCAGCATTCACCCCAATAACTGGCTTCAGGTTTGATTTTATTAATAAGAACTTTGAAGATTTATGGTACGGGGGTGGGCTTTGAGTTTTCAAAAGCACATGTTATTTCCAGTTAGCTTTCTGTCTTGTACTTGTGGATAAGATATAAGTTCTCAGTTATGTCTCTAGCATCATGCTTCCTGCCATGCTCCCCACCATGATGGTCAAAAACCCTATCCCTCTGGAATCATGAGCCCTCGGTTTAAATGCTTTCTTTTATAAATTCCCTTGGTTATGGTGTCTTGTCACAGCAATAGAAAAGTAACTAAGAAAACTGCTAAACCATTGTTCCACCTTCAACAAGCACTATATTTTTAATAATCTAAAACTTTAGTGCAGTTCCACATTCCCTCATGAATGTTACAGTGAACATTTGTGGGAATCTACATCCAAAGAATACAAGTTTGAATCATTCTAAGGATTTAATGTAAGACTTGAATAAATATTATTCATATATTATATACTACTTCTAAAAATTTTAAACCCTTTCTACTGTATGGATGAAAGGGAGAAAAGAGATGGCATTGTAAGGGTCATCTTGCCTCTTCTGTTAAAGTTCTCTGCCCTGGATGTGGAGTATACACACCTGGATTGTGGCTTCCTGTGGGGTTTAGTACAAATGCTTTAAGTCACTCTTTTTCTTTTCTTCTGTTGGGCTAACCTCTCAGGATATACCTGGTCTATTTTTATGTCTTATTTTTATAGAATCAATAATACAATGTTTTATAATGGCCTTCCAATTCTTGTGATGTTGAGGAGTTAGCACAGACAAGCAGTAAGCTGTCTAGAATCCATCAGTTATTTAACTATATGCCATATTTTTCTATTTGTTTAAGTAAACTTTGAGGAAGTAATTGTCCAGTTGTTACTGGAATATCACTCCCAAATCTGCTCATCTCTCTAGTCTCTGTGATCCCTGTTGAATGAATTCAGATGAGACAGGGTGTAGGGTAGAAACAGGCAATGTTTAATACAAAATAACATGAGGGGCTTTTAAGTGTGAGAAGAGCAATGAAGAAAGGAGTCATTACAGAGATCACCTCACCATTCACTAAATCATGGTCAACCCACTAAAAGCATGTGGAGGTCAGAGGACAACTTTTGGGAGTCAGTTTTCTCCTGCCATCATGGGTCCAAGTATCAGCATCAAATCATTAGGCTAGTGGTTCTCAACCTTTCTAATGCTGTGATCCTTTAATATAATTCTTCATGTTGTGGTGACCTCCAGTCATAAATTATTTTGTTGTTATCTAATAACTGTAATTTTGATGCCATTATGAATCATAATGTAACTTATATAGGATATCTGTCTGATATGCAACCCCCAAAGGTGTACCAACCCACAGGTTGAGAACCACTGCTTTAGGCTCAACCATCCTGTCCTCCCTGAAAGAATGAACTTTGCATAGAAAACCTTATTTAGATGTATCTTTAACTTGTCAAAAGAACAGAGTGCATAATTCTTAGAATCCTTGCAGAAATAGACCAAAGGACACTGTTTAGACACTGTCCAGGAGAATGTGTCAATTACAGGAAAGGATTGGCAAATTCTCAAATGAACTGTTATCTAATAAATTGTGACTCACAGAAGCATATAGATTAAAAATGAAACTACAGAATGAGTAGTATTGCTATTAGATAGATACCAAAACCCACTCAGGATATGTTGGTATTTTGTTTATAGGAAACTTACCACTGATGAAAAATATTGGCCACTACTTGTAAAATTGTTAGTGCTACCACATTAAAGACTATGTTGTAGTGTAGAGGAGTTTGACAGTGGGCTAAAATTGTCTCATATCTTTCCAAAATTTCCTTTTTCTTAAAAAACTAATATGGTACATTACTTATTCTAAATACTTAAACATCATTAGTTCTACATACAGTCACTATAAATGTTGTTGAGATAGTTTGCATGCTTTTTAAAAAGCAAATCTTCAATTTTAGTGTGTATTACACATTTATTGCATTTCTAAATCTAGACCAGGCACATTCCAGGTACCAAGTGGCTATGGGTGACCAGAAACCACCATATTGGATAGGCAGCTCTGAGTGTTGGTCGAACTCAGTTCATGTCTATACTTTATTTATGCAGATTACAATTGTGGCAAAGAGTTCTGTAGACTTCTCATGGAGGCCTGTACTTTCTATTCTTCTGTATTTCAGCCTATGTTGCTGTTTGCCTGGTGAGATCTCTGGGCCCTGAAAACAGGGAATGAGGAGATGTAGAGGCAATGACACAGACTCCAGGAGGTTGCAAGCAATCTCATTTATTTTTAGGAAAGTGCAAGCCTTATATACTCTATATACCACATCCTGGGGATGAGGTCTGCCTTAGTGCTCATGGCTAAGTTGATGCTTTCTGATAGGTTCTGGAATCTGTTGGCCATTTCTGGCTTCCAGGTCCCCCTTTTGGCTATTTTTGTAGGATGCCTAGTCATTGTGGGAGCAGTATAGCACATGCTACAGCTTATCCAAAACAGTTCTGCCTGCCTGAAGCCTGTATGCCATATTTTATAACTCCAACTTTAAGACCAGAATGTACATGCAATCATGTGTAATTTTTTTGAGATAGGGTCTTACTATGTAGCTCTAGATGTCCTGGAACTCACTGTGAATTCTAAGTTGGCCTCAAACTCACAGATATCCACCTGTACTTGGCTCACTAGTGCTAAAATTAAAGGCATGTTCCACAACACCCAGCCCCAAAATCGTGTTTTTATTATGATTATATTTTTGCAAATTATATATATATGTGTGTGTGTGTGTGTGTGTGTGTGTGTGTGTGTGTGTAATTCTCTTACTTCTTAAAGTCATAATCTATTCTTGTTCTGAATTGCTTGTAGGGTCCATAACAGTCTCCTTCTTTAGAACTACTAAATCTTATCTTTGTGTAGGAAAGAGAAATGCCAGCTGTAGAAGTCATTGATATTAGGGTTCAGAAAGCTGAACACTTATATCCCTGGCCAGGCTACTCCTCAAAGGAAGACTACAATAAAAGACATCATCCCTTGACAAGATCCAAACCAATCCTCAGGCAGAACGTGGACTGTGTCAAGATGAATTCTATATGAAGAGAATGAAGGTGGGAATGGAAAAAGTTCTTTTTAAAAAGGATTCATTTATTTTAATTTTATGTGTATAAATACTTGGCCTGTGTGTATATATGTGTGCCACATGCATGCCTACTGTTCTCAGAGGCCAGAAAAGGGTGCCAGACCCCTGGAACTGGAGTTACAGATGGTTGTAAGCCACCATATAGGTGCTGTGAACTGAACCAAGTCTTCTTCAGGAGCAGCAGATACATTCAACTAACTCTCCTGCCCCTCCTTGGTGCCTCTTAATCTGTCTCTTATGTAATTCTTTTCTTCATTATCAAGTCCTATCTGAGTCCTACCTCTGGCACTGGGTTGAACATGAATTTCTGAACTGCCAGGACTATTACCGGATTACTATCTAGCAGGGGCTTTCTTGTAAAGAACAAAGACTTCAGTTTTTATGCCTTCCAGAGCCAATCCAATGGGCCTGTTAATCACCTGGGCAGGTAAATGTTCTTCAGGAAAACTATGAGATTTTAGAATAGTACACAGCCTACCCAAGGATGAAGAGTGGGATAGTCTCACTGTGTCATTTAAAAGAAAGAAAGACAAAAACTGGACAGGGAGTTAGTGTAAGTAGAGTTTTTCTGTGTCTGCAGCCACTTCCCAAATAATCACTCAGAGTCTTAGTATTAATTTTAAATGCCCGGCCAATAGCTCAGGCTTGTTGCTAGCTAACTTTGACATTTAAATTAACCCACATTTCTTATCTATGCTTTGCCGTAAATTATGGCTCAGTACCTTTTCTCAGTTTGGAATGCCCATCTTGTTTCTCCCTGCATCTGCTGGTGACTCCTCTGACTCCACACTCCTTCTTCCCAGACTTTGTTTGTCCCACTTATACTTCCTGCCTGGCTACTGGCCAATCAGCTTTTTATTAACAATGAGAGCAATACATTTTCTAGTTTGCAAAGAGTGTTCCACAGCAAGAAAGAGATGGAGATGGGGTCCAGGAAGAAGTAGGGGAAGAAGAGAGGTGTGAATATAACCAAAATACATTCCCTCAAAGAATAAATAAAAATATATTTTAAAAATCTGCAAGTACCTGTAAAGTAATTTAGACCCAATTTATCTTCTTTGAAGAACCAAAATAAACCCAAACTATCTAAATTATACTAAAATTATATCACCATGGTTCCAAATTCATGTTCATATATATATGTGTATAAGATGTATCCAGAGAAATGATGAGACAGAAAGTAGTGTATATGCCCATTGAAGGGTTAGATAAAATCATAAGCATGTAGTTTTTAAAAGATTAAAATTATGAGAAAATTTTATTTTTTCTAATAATATGTTTTTTTCATTTTCAAAACACAAATGAGATTTCAGTTTAGCAATATTTTATCTTTTCTATTTATTTATTTATTTATTTATTTATTTGAGAGTGTTTCGGTATTTTATCTTTTAATCTAATTAGTGTGTACTGATGTCAGAACTTTTAGCTTGCAAATATCAGAAAACACTGGATAACAACTGGATTAGTTACTGTTCTTATTGCTGTGATAAGTACCCTAGACAAGCAACTTCACCAAGGAGGATTATTCTGGCTCACAGTTTGAAAGGGCAGAGGCAAGAAGGCCTGACAAGGGGACAGTAAGGTGGTGGGTCACATGGCACAGTCAGGAAGGTGGCGGGTCACATGGCACAGTCAGGAAGGTGGCGGGTCACGTGGCACAGTCAGGAAGGTGGCGGGTCACGTGGCACAGTCAGGAAGCATAAAGAGAAGAAAGCTGGGCTCAGCTCCCTTTGTCCTTTCCATTCAGTGCAAAACCTCAATGAACGCAATAGGGCTGCCCACATTCTTGGTTCTTCCCTCCTTTGTGGAACAAACCTCTTGGAACAAACTCAGGATGTGCCCAGAGATTTGTCTCCTAGATCTAAATCCCACCAAGATGACAGTTCATTACCATTGTGGTAAATATAGAAACCAAATGCTTTTTGAAGGATTACTTAAATTCAAGTCTGAAAACACGGGTGTCTCCATAACTTGCTGTGGGATGACCTGTGATTAGCTTTAAATGATACAAAGGTAACACTCATTCCTTAGAAATCACACCAAATTTTGCATTTTGACTCTTTCCTTGACCCAAATCACATGAGAGTAATACTGGAGATTCACTTCAGTCCTTGAGTGAAGTGGCCTAAAATTAGGAATCCCTGAGCACTTCCACAAAGAATGAAGCAGAAAACAAGGAACAGAAGAGATTACAAAATGGTGGGTGTAGGAAGAAATCCTTAAAAGGTCAAGATGGATACAGCAGAGAGAACAAGTAGCAGGGTACCTGGGTCCTTGTCTTCTGGAGATTTTACAGAGGTGAGAATGGAAACTCTTCTGCCTAGGATCATGTGAATCATGCGTGTGAAAACTGTCCTCCACTTCTGTGGGCCAACAGAGAAACAAACAATTAACCACTTTCTGTCATCTTGGTTTGACGCAGAAGTCAGTTAAAGGCTACTCTGTAAGGCCAACCACATTTGCTACCTCCAGTACCCCTGTAGCTTTTGCTCGCTGGGGGCCTGGAAGGCACAGTTAGTCTAAGTACTTCTACTAGTTTAAAAGTCAGCTTTGTGGGCAGTTCACGGCCCTAAGCTACTGCTCTGGTTCATTTGGAGCTAAACTGAATATTGCTCAACTGTTAAAAGCTGAAAGTTTTTAGCTGCCTTTTTGAGAACTGATTGGACTGAATGTCCTTCTCTTGTAGCTACTATTTGCCTTAGCTCTGATAATCACACTATTCACATTAATTTAGCTGTATGCAGCTGTCATTCTTCCATGTTCTGATTACTTATTCTATAGTGAATAGCTCTGCCTTCCTTATTTACTCATTCATGTCTCTTTTATGTATTCATCGGTGTTCATCTGGCAGATGGCCTTAACAACCTTATCATTATTTCATTCTATTTCATTTACATTTTTATTTTAATATGGACAAGGCTAGTTGGATATAAGACAGTCAAACACATACATCTTTAAAAGAAAAATTAAAGTTGACATATAAAAGATTTTAGTAATAAATGCATTCTAAGAAGCACTAAAACGCACAGATATTCTGGGTATATGTGTGTGCATGTGTATGTGCGTGTGCATGTGCGTATGCCTGTGCGTGTGTGTGTGTGTGTGTGTGTGTGTGTGTGTGTGTGTGTTTTAAGGACAGGAAATAGTTTTAGTTAATGTGGCTTTATAATCTATATATACTCTGACAATAGTAATGTATGTTTTCACTCACAGTAAATATTATTAGAAAATGTTTAGCTTCATAATTTGCTAGATGTTTTAAAATACTTTGTTTATTGTAATTTAATAAAGCTGGTAGTTTATTGTCAAAATCCAAAGAACTAAAATAGAATTTCTCTTCTTTGGCTATTTGCCATATATTTTAAGGTATTCATATGTAATCCATATGCATATAATATATACATATAATTTATCATATACAAGGCACACATTCTATGTATCTGTTAATTTGATAATACTAAAAATCATAAATGTAAGGCTAGCTAACTTTAAAAAACACAGAAGCAATGTATTACTACAATTGAATTACATGCAAAATTTAAAATCAATTTTCTACTTGCTATTAAAAAAAAGAGAAATTATCATGTCCATAATATTAAAATATGTCTTTTTAAAAAAATGAGAAGTTGAGAGAAAATAAAATATATTTTTAATGGAAAATAAAAGTGGCTGGAGAGGTGCCTCAGAAGGTAAGAGTGCATGCTGCTCTTGCAAAAGACCCAAGTTTGGTTCCCAGTCATCAAGTCAGATGGTTCAAAATGTCCCATAACTCTAGCTCAGAGCATCCAATGTCCTCTTCTGGCCTACTCGGGAAACTGCATACATGTGGCATACATTCTCACAGACATACACAAATACATAAAAATAATTCTAATAAAAATAACTGTTAAACATGAGTCTGTTAAATGACACATATTGGTAGTTACAGACTGAGCTAGGTATCACTCAACAGAGTAATCAATACCTGTGAGTTCAAAGCATGGCTCGTAAAGGTGTCTAAAGACCTGTGCCTATTTTTAAGAGAAACTCTACCTGCCTGGAGAATTCTACAGTGCTTCCTTATTGTTATTACTTCTATTAGAGATTGACTGCCTGAAAAGAATCAATTAGTTCTTATACAGGGGGAGGAGAAAAACAAACAAAAAATAGGCGAAGCCAAAGATAAGTCTACCTTAGAAGAAACTAGAAATCTCTAAAACATTTCTTCTAGTTAATTCTCTGAGTAGTGTTAGTATTCAATACTATCTCAGTACTGTCTGCATTGGTATGTACTATAATTAATTAGATAATCTGGACATGCTCAGGATGGTGGGAAGTTCTGGCTAGAGCTTATACACTCTTCAGTGTTTATGCTTTTACTATAATGAAAAATTGTTGCAGTTTTTTTAGATTCTATAACAATATATAAATCACTCCAGCAGAGAGCATATTTGTAACTCTATCTTTAGTGTTGATCATTTGTAAAATTTAGTTGTTAACTATTTCCCATGCTCATCAAATTCTAAGATTATACCTTTCTCAAACACTCTAAATTCAAGTTTTCAGGAAATAAATGTTTCCTGACATTTACAGGTTTAGGGTTTTGTTTTTTTTTTTTAACTCTAAACTGACACAGAAATTGATGGGAATGTGATCCTGACTTCAGTGAGACGTTTTGACACAGGAATGCGGAGTAACATCATAGACTGTCCTCCGCTATCAGTCCCAGAGACAGTGATACCTATCAACAGGCCCCTCCCAGTGTCACTGTGCAGGTGAAAAGCTAGTAGAACCAGCTCAGTATAGGTCTCAGCTAGCAGCCAGACCAACCCTGCACTCCAGCTGGTGAAAGCCAAAAAGAATACACCCAGGTAAGATCAGAGACTGTGAGTGTGGGGCTGGGACTGTGTTCTCATGCTGTCTGGGACAGAGGGATAAAGCAGATTGCCATAGGAAACTGGGTACAAAGTTCAGAGGGCTTTGAATTGTTGCAGGAGAGAACGGAACTGAGCCTGTGCATTCAATCCCATGTTAACTTCATCCCAGAGGTGAAGGCAAGAATGGACCAAAATGAGAATGTATTTAAAAATTATTCACTGTGTAATGTGCAGATTATTTTTAATTTATTGGATATTTTAGAAAACAATACCCCTGTAGACATTCTAAATATGTATTATACCTAGATGATCAACAGTGAGTTATTCAAAAGGTTATTTCCATATCCTGAAATTCATTGTAAAAGGAAAAGTTTGAATAGCTTGTTGATCCCATTACATATTTATAGGTTGTCTGCTAGCAAACTAATAGAAAATAATAAGTAGAAAAATAGATGACCTTAAATAAGATAACCTTATAATTTAGCATAAAAAGCGATACATTTTACTACTTTTGATAATCATTTAAATGAATTTACTTCAAATTCCCCTCCCCCCCAAATAATCACTTGGTTAGTAATATATTTTAAGAATTCAAGAGTCACATGCTTTTTCATGAACAGTTTGCTAACTCTGTCCTCAAGAATCACTTTGTCCATTTAAATCACTAAATATCCCATATTTCCTCAGTGATTTATTTTGAATTAGTTATGTAGAAATACACCCAAATATTTTGAGACCATGTGGAAAGTTTCATTAAATATAGCAAAATAACATTGTATCTGTTCAAGTAAAAAGCTGTGGAAATAAAGAACATAGATAAAATCAATACTTCCAGAAAGTGTACATTTTACAAACCAACATTTTGTGCTATATTCTGCTTCTTTTATCTTGTTTTATGAATTTGTTTTCCCATTTTTAAATAGATGATTTTCATTTCATACTCTTTCCTCAAATAAGAATATTTCTCCATTACAAACAGTATCCTAAATGTGACTTTTATGATGTACACTAAAATATGAATGCAACGATATGTAAGCACTTCTTATGGGATTCAAGAATTTTCTGTTGCTTTTCTTTCCCCCAGTTCCAGGGATCAAACCCAGCTTTCAAAATACTAGGCAAGTTCTTACCACCAAGCATAATCCCCAGAACCTACTATTCTTAACCTGTAATCTCCTTAAGGCAAAATCTATGTCTTAATTGAGCTTATTTCTTTAGTAGATACGGTTTTAAAGAAATTATAGCTCAATAGACCAGCACATCCCTGTTTCTCTTTATCCATTTTGTTTTCTAGAAGCATTGCTGTTCTGCCGCTAGAGCTCTGGGGTTTCAGGTATGTACTAGCTCTGATAACCTGGTTGTAGCGTCATCTGTCATTATTGCTATTATTTTTCTAATACCTGCTCCTATCTGGGAAGAAAGGGTATATTTTTTTTTCTTATTAGTACTAATTAACTCAGAAGAAATGTTTTTCTATTGATTCAGATTCTTTCCTTGTTTCCTGGGAAAGGAAGCTTATATTATACACTTTTAGACATGTTACTTAGATGAGTTAAGTATAGAAGAAGAAGAAGATTTTTGGATTTATGTATATCCATACAAGCTAAGGAATGTCAATAATTGGCTGTCTGATCTAGGCAATATCATTTGGACTCGTTGAGGTTCAGTTTCCCCACCTATGAAACAAAGCAAGAGCTGTTATCACTGTGTTTGTTGTTAGAACAATAGTTGGAGCTGTTCTCTTGGCTACTTTGCCATAGAGGGCATGATTTCCTTATTTTTCTCATACTGTAAGAAAAGGACCATAAAGTTCTGTTACTACAAAATTTACAAGATAGAAAAACAGAAGATGGTTTAATATAATGCAATAATAGAGTTTACATAAGAGTGTGCCTTTGCTAAAATTGACTCTATACAAAGCCTACTATTGTTGCCATTGGAGTTAATTCAGGCATTCAGTGATCAGATATAATTTTTCAACAAAATACATAAATCCCAGTGTCTGGAGATGATGTACATCAACTCCTAATTTTTAGCAACTATTTGAGATGAATTTTCAGAAAGCTTAAAATAGCATATCTGATAACTGTCACAGACCATTACTTAATTATGTTTAATTTCTGGTCTAAGGTGTCACAAAGAAAATTTTTAAAAAATCATTTATATTCATGGAGAAATTCACTTTTTCCCGATCATTCTTCTTGTTCATCAGTTCACTATTACTACATGATTTAGCAGTAATATTATTAATTAGATTAATTATGCCTTGTGAAACACTGGTAAGGATGTTTTCTGTGCTCTTGCTTGCAGCCATCAGAAATGAGCGAGGAAAGAACGGCATATGCAGAGCTGACATTATCCCTTAAAAGTAAGAAGGACAAAAACCAGCCAATTAAGGAAAAGAGAGGTAACATTTTTCTGCCTTTGTATATGTGTGTATGTGTGTGGTATTGAAAACACAATATGAAAAACATGAGCTCATACTAATTATTTTCACATATATTTGATGTTATATATGTATATGTGTTATGCTATATGTTATTTTTTAACCTCAGGTAAAAACATCCATTCTGCTTTAATTGCGAGGTCATACTGTGTTTGTTATATATCTTGCCTTTTGATCTTATGTAGATTGTCCATGGATCATGACTGTTATTATCCTGGGAACAGTATGTCTTTGTCTTCTGATGTCAAATGTAGTCTTGGGATATCTGTGTGAGTATGATATATACTATTTTATGGTTAGAATGAGATAATAAACAATGTTACAGTTGTGAGTTTTGACATTCTATAGACATCCTAGTGATTATGGGTATTAGTGATAATGGTGATGATGATAAAGACTTTATTAGTATCTTATATTTCTGCTTTTATGACACATAAAACAGTATACTGCTCTAATTATACAGAAATACCATGAATAAGTATAATGCAGATTAATACATTCAATAACTTTTGTAAGAGCTAGTTTGCTTACAATCATTGAGTTGAGAGTACTTGTATTTCCTTACTAAACTCTTTTTTAACAAAAATAATTGTTATTACATCATGTAATAAACACAAGATGTATATAGTCAAATTCTTCCAGATGTATTGATCAACTTACAAAAAGCACAAAGGTGAAATTTGTATGTAGTCTCAGTATTAAAATTTCAGTGGGCTTCTTAGATTGGGTAGATTGCCCTTTCTTCTGTTTATAGTTTGAACATTTTTTAGATTGACTTCCAAATACTGAAGAGTCATTCAAGGGTCTGGAAAGATGGTTCAGTGGTTGAGAGCACTTGTTCTTGAAGTTCTTGCAGTAGTAAAGACACAGTTCTTGCAGGACCTGGGTTCAGTTCACAGAATCCACATGGTGGTTCACAGCCATCCATAACTCTAGTTTCAGGGGGTGGGGTCAACATGCTCTTCTGGTCTCTAAGGTCACTGAATGCACATGGTACAACACATAAATTCAGGCAAAACACTCACACACATAAAATAAAAATTTTAAAGTTATACAAATGTTTAACAAAAATCTCCATTAAGCAGGATATACAATGGGCAAGCTAGTTAATAAATGTGCTATGCATGTGCACTTCAAGTACTCAGCTTCTTGCAATACTGCTGGAACCACAAAGAATAAACCTGACTTCTTTGCTCCATGAATACAACACAATTTAACAGTTTTGATGCATTTCTAATGAGTTCATTTTGTTGTTTATTCAGTTAATTTGGTTATTGTTTAAGACAGGATCCTATTCTGTAAGCCTAGCAAGGCTGGAATTCACTGAGATCCACCTGCCTCTGCCCTCCTACCCACAGTGCTAGGATTAATGGCTTGGCTGTCACGCCTGGCTGAAGATGTTTTTTAACTCTGCATCTTCTTGCCTTCACCTCCCAGTGCTGAAATTACAGAGCTTCAGTGATACACATGGCTCTAACAGATTTTCAAAATTGCACTCCATGATTTCTTCCAGTATCTTTTTCCTATTTGTTTAAAAACATTCTAGTTTAAATTAAATTATTTGGTTCATTGATTCAATAAACAACTTTGGTTATGTCCCATGGGTCAAAAACTATGCATATCATCAAGATCACAGAAATTTAAAGGAAAAAAAGCTTTGAATGAGTTTACTTATATATATATATATATATATATATATATATATATATATATATATATATATATATGAAGTAGTTTTAAATATAAAATTAGTGTAATGATAAGGACATGAGGCAATGTTATATGGGTGACACATAACATCCTGAGGTCAAGAAGCCTTCCTTGTTGAGACAGTAATTGAGGTTAAATAAGAGACCAGTAAGAATTAGACATTGATAGATAAAATTCATCTAAGTTGAGTGGGCAGCATGAAAAAGGAACAGGTTTAGAGACTCACAGATAGTTCCTGGGTAGTGAAAGAATAAGCTAGATATAAGTTTGGACAGACAACACTGATTTATATAGATTGTTCACACCATGCCAAGCAATTTGAGAGTTCATGTGAAAGCAAAATGAGATAAAAATAACCATCTGGTGATTGTAAGTGAAGAGCAACATAACTCAAGTTACATGGACAGATAAGGCCTTTAGAAGGGGCAGGCTCAGCTGACTGGAAATGAGTGGGCATGTGAAGGAAACTGTTTCAGGAGACAGATTCTGACCATGATTGTCTATTTTAACATCATGATAGAAGTCATGAAGTCATACAGGGAAACAGAGGAGGAATGAATGAGTTACAGAACAGCTAGAGCATATATTCAAATGAGTAGGGGAGGGACAAGAAGGCATCAGTGATCCCATTTCATGTCAGGCTCATATATCTTTGTAGGCAAAATTGTATTAAATGTTAGAGAAAACATGAGACTACCAAGCTATAGTGTGTGTGTGTGTGTGTGTGTGTGTGTGTGTGTGTGTATGTGTGTGTGTATGTGTGTGTGTGAAAGAGAGAGGGGGGGAGAGAGAGAGAGAGAGAGAGAGAGAGAGAGAGAGAGAGAGAGAGAGAGAGAGAGAGAGAGAGAGAGAGAAATGGTAAAGATTCAGGTTCATAGGGCACATCAGTGGACATACCCATAAAGTTTAAGTTGAGTTATTTCTTTATAGTTAGCTGTTGGCAAAAAGTTCAGAGTATCAGCACATAGATGAAATCAAGACAAATATCTATATTAGAGATATGAAATGTGTTAAACTGCGTTCAATTAATACAGCAAATTACTTGAGAACATGGCAAAAGGAGATGGAAGGCAGATCATGTAGAAATCTTTCAAAACCAGGGGGTAGTGTTACCATTTTAGAAGACAAAGAGGTCAGGATGATGATCCTTAGGATAATTTAACATCAAAAATAGGTGAATATGATTGAGGGTGAAAAAATGAAAATCTGATTAGTAGATAGGAGGAAACACAGCCATCTAGCATCAGGATGTGTGCCAAGGATAGCCAATGCTGAAGTGACATGACAGTCTAAGCAGACAGAACTTTGATCAAGAGGAAGACTACTAAAGCTTCTTGCTGGTGTAGATTTAGTAGAACAATGATTTGACCCAAACCAGGTTGCAATGGCTGAAATTAGTTAAGATTAGAAATAACTGAGCATGGAAAATTGTACTTTTAAACTATGGTTAAGCAAGTGTTGAAAGTATATAGATTTACATGATCTCTTGGATGGATTCGCAAAATGGAATTTTTACAGTAGTCAAAAATGAACACAATATGTAACAATGTGGTTGAATATTAGCATGTAAAAGCAAATTGAAAAAGTGGCCATTTTTGCATGTCATGATGCAATTTTATAAGATTACAGCCTTAAAGCAACAAAGTAATAACAATCTTAAGGAAGAAGAGACTCTAAAAGGAGCTGTAAACTAAATCAAGGGAATAATATGTAAATCAATACATGTAGTGATTAAGGTTCTAGCGACAGTTTGGACAAACACTAAATGGAATAACTAAATAAACAAGGAGAAGTTCATGGAACAATGATGAGAATACCCTATATACAAAGAATTACAAACAATGAATTTTTCTAAATAACCATGAAAAGAATTATAAATGAGAAAACACAGTTGCTTGCTTCGTGCTCTTATATTGTTAGTTCTTGAGTTATTGGAAGTCATCTTGATTCCTTATTTAAAAAACATTACTTTTTTAAAGGTGTGTGTGTGTGTGTGTGTGTGTGTGTGTGTGTGTGTGTGTGTGTTGGGGGTGCAAATGCATACAAGTGCAGAGGCGGTAGAAGCCAGGAGAGGGCCTCAGCTCTGCCACAACTAGAACTTCAGTGAGTTGTGAGCTATCTGATGTGAGTGCCAGGAACCAAAATTGGGTCCTCTGCAAGAGTAGAACATGCTCTTAACTCCTGAGCTATCTCATCATCCCCAAGAATGTCTGTTTGATTTTCTCCATTCAGATTCAGTAAGTCCATTATAAATTGAAATATAAAGCCAGATCCTTTAAACTACACATGTAAACATTAAATGGAATAAAATTTCAAAGCATTCTTTGAAGATACAGGACATGAAATTAGTTTATACATTTTTTTCTTTTCAGTTGACCTTTTGGTTTATAAGTTTGTTATAAATGCTTTAAAAGAAGTGTGTTGCAAGTTATAAATATTTGTATTTTAAAAATATATTTTATGTTCTAGTACTTCAAAATATTTTATATTTTTCTTACTGTTCTTTAATTAACACCATTCTACTGTTTACAATTACAATTAAGTGATTATAAAGTTGTCAGTCATTACCACTTGTCATTCTAATCTCATAGTATGGACTTAGTTTTTCAGTGCACTTCTAACTTCAAAACTCAACATGGGAAGGATGCAAATGAAAGTACTATCGCCTCAATGGAAGTAGCAGGTCCTTCAGTTTTACCACCAACTAAAGGTATGCATCACAACCTGAACTGAAAACTGACATACTTTTAATGGCATTTACATTTCTGTCCCACTTCAGATTGTGAGCTTAAAACTTTACATCGAAGTCTGGCAGGATGTGAACTTTGTTCACCTCTCCTTACTGAATCTATCTTTTTTGTTATAGTTAGTTAAACTTTTTACTTTCACTGACGAAGTTGCTGTTGGTTATCATCTTAATTTTATTGTACATTTTATACTATTCTATATGGTGGGTGTATACTGTGGGTGTATTTACCACATATAGAACCTGTTAGATCAATGTCTCTCCCATTACTCATTTTGATGGATCTCTTGCAGATAGAAATGTTTGATGCTGGTGTCTTTCTCCTTCAGAAGTCAAGATTTGTCAGTGCAGCCATAACAAAGATCTCAAATCTGTGAGAGAGAATGTCTGTATTCAGAACATTCTTTCCTATAAAATTTGGCAGAAGAGCTATTTTTAGAGAAAGCAACTACTCTTTGATGTTAAATATGGAGCAAACAATGAAACACCAAAAAACCATGTCTTGATATGAGTCTCAGAATAATGGTTGCTTTTATTTTCATAAAAAGGCTATTACCCGTGTCAAGGAAGATGGTCATGTTGTGGAGAAAATTGTTACTACTTTTCAGAGGAAGAAAAGACATGGGATGAGAGTGAGACATCCTGCAGACATCTGGGTTCTCACCTGGCTAAGATTGACAACAAAGAGGAGCAGGTGTGTATAGTTATCACCTGAGTGTTTCTTGAGAAGTCTGGATGTCTGGTGAAGTTGTGATAATCATTTATGTTCCTCCTACTGTTCTTTGCCTGCTGAACAGAAGGACATATGTACATTTTCACATATTTACCTGCAGATAAAAGGGCAGAGACATAAAAAGTACCTAGAAGAACATTTTTATTTTATTTAATGAAAAATATCTCTGGTGTGGGCACCATGGGATAATTCTCAGCCATGTAATCTGCATTGCACCTTCAGAGTCTAGCTAGAGCAGACCATTTATTGTTAATGAAAAGCTAATGGGAAAAGCTATCTTTGATTATATGAATGGTCCAAAAGAAGTAATTAATTTTTAGTTCTGTTCTTCTATCATCAGTATCTGGAAAAAAATCTGTTCTAGGATGGAACATGAGTCTCTGTCATTGGACATGAGAGAAACACAATTTAATATAAAGACAAAATAAATAAAAGGAAGAGGTAGAATCATTCCTCAGAAATAATTTTTATTTTACTCATAGCTCAGTATGACAACGTGGTGATATTTTATTTGTATGTTAATAAATAAAGTTGCCTGGAGATCAGAGGTCAAATAGCCATAAAACAGAAGTCAGGCAGTGGTAGCGCACACCCTTAATCTGATCACATGGCAGGCAGAGTCTCTGTGTGGTCAAGGACACAGCCAAGTGTAGTGACATGAGCCTTTAATTCCAGTACCAACGATAGAGACCTGGGGGTCTGTATAGACAGGCAATGATGAGGAAGTCATGTGACTGGGCTTAGAACCAATGGGAAGGCAGAACAGGAAGGCAATAAAAACACAGGTTAGACAGGAAGAAGCTCTCTGTGGAAGCTACTGCTAGTGGTAAGCTAAAGCTAGTTGTGGCTATTGCTCTGATCTCTTTGGCTATTACCTCTGTATTTGGCTCTGTGTTTCTTATTTAATAAGACTGTTAAGAAATGTGTCTACATGACAAGAATTGCTCTGTTGTTTGTATATGACACTTGCTATTATTTCCAAAGTTTAAGAAAGAGGTCACTCTAGCATATTCTGTAGATTTATTTACAACAATTCTAGTTAGGCACTAGAGTCCATTTTAATAATTACTTTTATAAATGCTGCTTGTAATAGTATCTTATATAGAGTGCATAAAATATCATTATGCTTACTAATATAATTATTTTATTAAAATAGATATTTTAAAAAAAAGAAGGTATAGACAAAGAAATACGAAGACCAATATACAATTTATAAACACCTTTGGCATTTTGAACCTCTATTGTTACAAATTAGTTCTTTAGAAATTGGAATATTGTTTTACTCTGAAGACACTTACATAATTTATATTTAATTCTTTAATTTTCAATAAATGTATTCGAGATATTTATTTTCTGTGTGTATGGGTGTGTGTGTGTGTGTGTATGTGTGTGTGCATGTTATGTGTGTGTTAGTACTTATGGAGACCAAAAGAGATGTCAGATCTCCTGTCACTGGACTTAGAGGTGGTTGTCTGCCACAAAATGCATGTGCTTGAAATCAAACTTGGGTCCTTTGCAAAAGCAGCAATACTCATAACCACTGAGCCATCTCTCTAGCCCCTGTGTTATTCTTATTTTTCTTTCTTATTGGGAAGTTGGGAGGGAAACTTGTGAACTAGACATTGCCTGAAGAGCCTGTGGTGTGGTTTGCTTGGGACCTTGTGAAGGCAAGCAAGATTTTGGACAGCCTAGGAAGGAGAAAACAGGATCTCTATCTAACAGAAGCAACAGCATGGGGTCTTGTTGAATGCATGTAGGGTTCTGACTGTGAAGAGAAAAGAGATGGCCACATCTGGAGGAACAGTAATTGTTATCCTTCTGAAAAGAGAGGAAGGGACATTGGGCAGTGTATGGGAGAAGAAAGAGGTACTACCTAATGGTAATATAGTAGTAGGGTCATGGAAAGAAAGACAGAATATTGGTTGGCCTAAGGAGGAGGAAGGAGTGTGTCCTACCCAGTGGCAGCATTTTCATAGAAGTCCCAGAGAATAGAGATGGGGTGCTGACAGCCTAGAAAGGAGAGCGATGGTCCTACCCAGTAGGGCAGTTGTCTATTTTTTTTATTCCTAGAAAATATACGTAAATAAATGAAATAATTGGCATGTAATTTATGTGGTTTTAGAGATATAAAATGTATACTTTAATATGTTTTTATAATGTCCATGCATTTTTTATGTATTGCAATTTTTCTCTTGTAACTATTAATTAATTAAACTGCAAGATAACAGAGACTGTGGACTCGGTGTGTGTGGGGGGGCACAGGGAAGAGAGGAGGATAAATAAAATTGTATTGCTTTTAGCAACAAAATTCGCTGCCACACGTTGGCATGTATAAGAAAAAAATTGAGGTAAACAATGTATACCACTTGGAAAGAAGATTACAAATAACTAAGATATTTAAACTCATTATTTCAGTATGTAAAATTTTCAGAGAGAGTCTATGATCTACATTTACACAGAAGGAAAAATGCAAGTTAAATAATTTGCTTATTGTAAATACAACATAGTTTAAAATTTCCTATAGTTTCTTAAGTTTCACATGATATAAGACGTCATGATATGGATGCAGGTTTTTTGTTCTTTATGTAGTTGCAGTAATTTGTTTTTCTATCAACACCCTCAGACTTGTCTTCTATGCACTACTGTTCAATATGTCTTCTCCTTTTCTCACATAACTTTAGGAGTTGCATAATAGGGTATGTAAAAATTTTAAAAATTCTCTGGCACTCCTCAATATGATATCAATAACAATAGTAAGTATATTTTCTGATCTCATTATCCACAGAACTTCTCTTGTCATTATTCCCATCTCACCTGAGGTGATTAACTGGAAAAATACATTGTTACAGCTTTAGCATGAATGCTTTGATTGCCATTGACATAAAGCATATATTCTTGTTTTCCCCCCATTTTTCCTATTTGATGAATTTCTTCATTGGCTTACAAGATGTCTTTATTTGTCTTTTAAATAACTACAAGCATCTCCAAATCCAAGGCTTATTTTAACATGTTTTATAAAGTGTCTTTTGATACTGAGAAATTCTAAATTTAGTGTAGCTAGACTTTGAACCTTATGTATAATATCTTATATGATATTATGGATACTATGAGAAATACTAAAACTCTAATTTTTCCACAGAACTTTCTTCAGTCACAGTTGAAATACAGCTACTGGGTTGGATTACATAAAGTTGGAAGTCAATTTCAGTGGGTGCACCAGAAGGACACAAAACTTTCTTCAGATTTGTAAGTTTTTGTTTTATATACTTCTTTAACAACGAATTCACTGCTAGAGGGAAGATCCTTATGATCTAGATCGTGCCAGTAGTTCACTACCATAGCCTTTCACGCATGGAACCTCATGCAAAACTAAAGACCTAATTAATCAGAGCAAAGAAGCATTTCTTTCCACGTTTCTTATTGGTTTCTACTTGTTATTTTGTTACTTTTTAAATGAATATGCACGTTTCACATATGTCTGTGCACCATATGCATGCCTGATGTACTCAGAGTCTAGCAGAAAACATTGGATTACCTGGAACTGGAGTTACAGATCACTGTAAGTAGCCATGTGGGTGCTGGGAATTGAAATAGTTCTCTGGAAGAGCAGTAAGTGCTCTTAACTGCTGGACCATCTCTCTAACTCTTTCATTGAAAAAAATAAAGGACTCTAAATCCCCATACTAGGCTTTACCATTTAGTAGCTTTATCTCAGAAGGTTGTGGTACCCACTGAAATAATCACGTGTGTGTGTGTGTGTGTGTGTGTGTGTGTGTGTGTGTGTGTGTGTGTTTTAGATTGTGATAATAAAGGTCATGTTTAATGAGTGATTTGTTTAAATAAACATTTTTTTTGACACAGGGAGTTTTACATAACACATTCAACATCTGCAGAATGTGGATACCTCAAGCCAAAGTACCTCAGCAATGCTTTGTGTAGCAGACATTTCCATTACATTTGTGAAAAGAACTTTGCCTGCTCTGTTACTTCAAAGAATTGGTAAAAAAAAATCACAGTTTTTTCTATTTTTATTCCTTAATAGCTATTAGTAAAATAAAATTCAACAGCTTAGAATATTGACCCAAATTAGAAAACTCTACATGATTTAGGAAAGCTTATTCTCTTGAAGCAAGGATAAAGCAAAGATTTTTAGGCAGTAAATGCAATAAACTCAAGGAGCACATATATATTTTGAAATGACAAGAATCAGTAAATGGAAAAACATGAAACACTTATTTTGTTTAAGTGAAATACCTTGTATTAATTTTCCTATTACGAAGACAAATTCAGTCCAGTGTGTGAGTGATACATGTGAATTGTTTAAAATACAAAGGAAAGCAAAATTGAACTGTAAAACCACTTATTCTTTCCTTTCTTGTCTTCCAATAACCACTTGTCAGACTCAAACAACTAGATTTTAGATATCATTCCAAGGATATCACAGGAAAATACCTTCTACTTATGAAGCAAATGTTACAAATGCATAAAGTGTAATCTGATTTTTTTTTCACTTTTTGGGAGGTTGATTTTTATGATGCCTCACTGTGTAGTTGTTGTTAGCCTAGAACTTATGTAGGACAGGCTAACTTGAAATTGGTGGTGGTCCCCTCACCCTGGACCTCCTGAATGCTTAGATTGCAGGTGTGCACCAAGCCCAGTTTTGCTTTTCAATATTTAGACATCACAGACTGCTTCTTGTCAGAACATAAAAAGAGAGGTTTACTTTTTGGAAGCATCTGTAAGCATTGTGCTAGTAAGAGATGTGCCAAAATGTACTTAGCAATGGATGTTTAGACTTATTCTAGAATTTACAGTTACATAAGACCTGGAGTGAGTGGGACTTTATGTAATTTTGTGTAGCACGGGGAATGTCTCCATGATAAATCTCTGATACTGTAATTCCTGTGTCAAATTTTTATATTTTAGCAGATATTTAATAAGTATTATTCACATTGGTTGTGCCTTTACCATCCTCCACACAGTAATTTTCACCAATACTTGATTCTTCACAAGATTCAGCTTCAAATTTTAGGCTAAGGACTCTAACATCCTTCCTCCCACTTTAATTATTGTTGCCTTTGACACTTTTAATATCTGGGAAGAGATTCCAAGAGCCAGAGGAGCAAAAGGAGGAAATAGGAGAAAGAGATAGGAGGCAAACTCGATAGAGGGCTGTGGCATTTGCCTCCTCCTGGGCCTTCTCAAGGGAACACTAGAGCTCCATCTGGTGACCACCAGTTCAGTCTAAGGGAGCTAACCCAGGCTTGGGTTCAGAATCCTTTCGCCAGGTTGAGCTCTGGGAATCCAGTGGATGGGAGGGAGGAGGGATTCCAAGGGCCCGGGGACATCAAGATCATCATGGGAAGACGTGCAGAGATGACCGGCCACACTGCTAGAGACCCATGAACTGTGGACTGGTGGCTGTGGAGGCCCCATGGGACTGGACTAGACCCTCTGGATAAGGGAGACAGTTGTTTAGCTCAAACTGTTTGGGGGACACCCGGATGGGGAACCGGGATCCATCCCTGGTGCATGGGAAGGCTTTTGGGAGCCTGGTACCTGTGGTGTGGCACCTTGCTCAGCCTTGGCCGCGCAGGCAGAGGCTTGGACCTGCCTAGGCTTGGTGTGCTGGGCTCTGCTGACTCCCCATGGGAGACCATGATTTGGAGGATATGGGGATGGAGGGTGGCTTGGGAGGGAGGGTTTAGGTGTGGGAGGGAAGAGGTGGCATCTATGGGTGGTATGTATGGTGAGTAGAAAATTTCTTAATAAAAAAATGGGGAAAAAAATCCTTTCTAATTGTTATTATGGTCAGCCAAGACATTACAGCCAAGAGTCCTCCCAGATATGGGGCTATAGACCTCCTCTGTGCCATGTCCAGGCTACAAAGTGATGGTCTGTGGAAGTAGGAATGTTCCCTCCCCAATCCCTCATGAGGGAAGACTAACCTCCATTCAAGGAGGATCTCACACTCATTTCAGCAGGAATCTTTCCTAGTACAAGCTACTGAGGCGGTCTACCTTTCATCAACATACCAGGCATCCCTCTCTATAGGCCCTTTGTACCCATTGATAGCTCTGCATTCAGTACTGCCTCAGATATAACCATTGCTAAGTATTCCTCCCTGCAAGTACTTATTTAGTTGTTTACTCCTAAGACTGCCCTAGCAGTTTTAACCAACATCACTCTATCGCTGTCCCCCAGATACCCCCTCTGGAGTCTCTGGCTCTTTGGCTCTCCTCATATTTTTCATACTATGAAGGATGTTCTTGATTACCATATGCTATCTTTGCATTGCTGTTTATTTTTATTTAGAGAATTTCCCCAGCAGCAAGGATTTTTGTCATTTTATTCAGTGTCATGTTTCAGGCTCAAAGCATAAGCAGAGTGTTGGATGAACCATAAAGAAAATTAAACAAAGTGACTTACATTGTGGCAGTGTCCTTGAGTGAAAAAACACCCACCCTGTTTGTGCCTCTCTTTGTGTTTAAATCGCTGTTTGAAAAGTGCATCCTCAGTGCAGTCCTGAAGTTTTATTTTGATGTTTCATTCATTGGTACGTATAAAGAGACTGCTGTGCTTTTACGATTCCTTTATTTCTTATTTGATATTAGTTTAAAACTTACCATCTCTAATGCTTTTTAGTATTAAGGGGCAAGTTTTATGCATTTCCTTTCCAAGCAGAATATCAAGAAATTACTTTCGGTAGATCACACTAGGCTTGGCCTGTCCTATAAGGAAGAGGACAATGAATGGGAGTAAGGATGGCTTTTCTCCTGGACTGTGAGTTTCTACCGTATAGTCCACCTGCTCTTTCCTTTTCCTAATCTTTGGGACTGACTTATGAAATTCCTCCTTAAGGCCAAGAGGATAGAATATGCAGTCTTACAGCCTTTATGTTAAACAAACTGCAATACAGAAAGTCTATGTTCACAGACTAGAGAGACAGGTCAGACGTTAAGAGCACTGGCTGCCCTTCCAGAGGATCTATATGGGTTCCATTTCCAGCATTCACAGGGAAGCTCACAAATGTCTGTATCTCTAGTTTCAGTGAATGTGATGCTCCCTTCTGGCCTCATTGTGCACTGCATTGTGGTTGATATATTGTGCACCCCAATAACTGGCCTTGGGTTTGATTTTATTAATAAGAACTTTTAAGATTCATGCTATACTGCATGTGACAAACGGACATGCGTGCATGTGAAATACCCAAAACATATAATGAATAAGATATCAAAAAAATTTAAAGGATTTTAGTTGGAAGAAATAGAGAAATATTTCCAGAATTTTCAATTTTGCCTTTTGTTATTTCATATCATGTTATAGGCAGTTTTATAAATCAAGGAGTCATTTAGATATTTCATAACTTCTGTAAATATGCCTTTGCTATTAGATAACTTGATTGATTTCAATATTTGGTGATAAATATATGAGAAATAATGTGATTCTACATAAATTTCTGTTATTGAAAAGAGGTACAGAGCTGTCATTCCTCCACCACTGAGACTGGCCTTTTCGAAGGTCCTCGGCTGTGTTGCTAAATTCCCTCCAGAAATGCTGCATCAGACGGCACAAGATACAGCAGCAGGCTGCTTTGTTAATACTATATAAGCTCCCAAAGTTTGGGAAATTTGGGGGGCTACAAGGTAATTTTTATTTTATTGTTTCAATTTATATTCTTTAGATGCTTAGTAAGGCTCTTTTCTCTCTAATGTTAGAAGACATTTTGCTAACTTTTCATGCTTATCTTGTATTGTTTTTAATATATGAAACTTGAAACACTCTTAGTTACACCTTCCCATCTTTGTTTTCTCAGTAATTTACCTTTTAAGTTTGTTTATAGGATGTGGATACATGTTTAATGTTTGACTAGATGGAAATTGTTCATTTGAAATCCACTTTCATTTATGAGGGAAAAAGTATATATGCATGCACGTCCATGTGCACACAGACATACTTGTCCCTCCCCACACCCCATGTGTGTTGGGGTTAAGTAAATTTCCAAAGCGGCTTACATGATTCATTTTTCCCTCATTGTACATTTTCACATTGTTTGTATCATGTACCTAAATTTAATACTTGGACAATTTTCATCGTTTAAAATGTGTCATAAATATTTCATGAAGTGTTTTCCTGCAGAACCATGCTGTGAGAGTCCATTCTGTCATGATATTCATGTTACTAACCAGAATTGTGCCATATCATGTTTTTTCTATGCTGCAGTCCTTGCAAATTCTTTGGGATACATGACAATGGACATGTTGGCTTAATAAAGTAGAATTTACATCTGGAAACTCCAAACAGAGCTCTATACCCTTTATAAACCATAAGACTGATTATCTGTGTAGAAAATATAGTTCAGTTGGCTTAGATAGGAGTGACTGTTACTTCCCTTCTGTTTAAAAGATTTCTACTTTTTAACACCTATGTATGTAATAAACATTCACTGAATGTAGCCAGTATAGAAAACCTCACACTGATATTTTTACCCATAAAAGGAGATTTTTAAAACCCTCAAAATACAGATGAATAAGAAAAAAATACTTTGAAGAGTTCATGGTGCATGCATGGAAGTCAGAGGACAAATTGCGAGCATCAATCAGTGTGCAACTTGAGAGTTAAACTCAGATCATCAGGTTTGAAGACATCTTTACCTAATGAGATGCCTCACCTATCTCTCCCTATTTAATTTTTTAGGATTATTTTATCCTCTGTTTTTAAATTTTCTGTCTTATATAAGAAATTTATACTTATTAGCAAAGATTAATGTACTGATCTTGTTCATTGCTTCAGAAATATTTGTGAAATTGCTAGATAATCTTTTCCTAAATTTTATGAGGACCTGTTAGAGGCTAAGAATATTCTGGCTCTACTTCTCCACAAAAACAGTGTCTCTTCATTTTTTAATAGTCACATCAGCAAAGTTAGGTGCATCTTACTGTGAATCTGATTTACATTTCTTTGATAGTTGACCACATTGACCATTTTTCATGTAAATATTAGCATGTGGGTATCTGGTTTGCAGACATGTCTAATAAGACCCTTGACCACATTTAAATTTATTTATTTTTGCCATTGAGTTGTAGGAACTCTTATTGTATTTTGGTTCTTAATCCTTTAACCAAAATTATGTGCAAATATTTCCCACTACAGCTGTTCATTCTGTACACTTTACTGTTTGCTTTTACTTCAATGATGTCACATGTGTCTGATTTTGCTTATGATGCTTAGTAAGTGTTCATTCTCAAACAGGTCTATAGATTCAAAACAATTCCTATGACTTTTCTACAAGAACAAAAATAAATCCTAAAATCCATGTGGAACCTCAAAAGATCCCAAATGCAAGGAAAGTAATAAAGGTACAGGTGTCATATTTGTTAATTTGAAAACATATTAAAAAGCAACAACAATAAAATCAATGTGGTACTGTCTTAAAAACAGATATACAGACAAATCAAACAGAATAGAGACTAGAAACAGGTGTGCTCAAGTAATTAAAATGATTTTATTAATTCTTTGAGAAATTTGTGCAATATATTTGATCATAGTTACCTCCCTCAACTTCTATCATATCTATACCACCTCCCTGTCCCCTACTTTATGTCTTTTTTTCTTTTTTTGAAATAACCATTGAGTCCAGTTTGTGGGACCATCTACTGGAGAGCTGTTGACCTACCAAAGGCAACTGACTTACAGAAAACTGACTTTCCCTCCCAAAAAAACATAAGCCATCCACAGATGCTCCTCAGTTAGAGGTGGGAGCTTGTGAGGCCCCCACTCCCACCACTGTGCTAAGTGTACCTTACCTCTTCATTTCCATCTGTCTTTTTTATCTAAGTTTTAGGTAATACATATTCTTTCAAGATAATAAAATATATTTACATTGTCTCAAATACAGATCTTAGATTAATTTACTAAATGCTTACTGAGAATGTGATTTCCACTAGACATATGCATGCATTCAGATGACACATGAAATCAAGAAACAGAGTAAGAACACACTAGTGACAATTTTCAAAATTCATTTGAGGGGGAAAGTTGGAGAGTACCAGGCAAAATCACACACAAAGACATACCCCATGTGAGCACACACAGATACACATGATTGTGCACATACTATTGTCTTTCTCCTAAGTCCATTTATGAGTCTGCATTGCATTAGTTTGTCAGAAGATGATGTTCTTGGCAAAGGAATCCAACAAAGTTCCCCAGACATCCTTGTTCATATAAAGAAAAATTTTCATCAATGTGAAGTTACTATGAGAACACAGAAAAGAGGAATCAAAACTATTTTCATTTATCTATGTATTATTATACAGTGTTACATAAAAAATTCATACGAATGTATAATGTACTTTGAACACATTTCTCCTCTACCAACTCAAAACATTTAAATTGATGACAGTTCTTGCACACACATATATGCACACATGTGCACACAACCACTCCTCCCAAAAACCCCTAAAAGCTATGAAACATAAAAATGCAGTGTAACACACTACATAAGTATCCCAAAAGAAGTAGGAAATACACACGGACAAAAAATTCTCAAGGACCAAAGTATATAAATTAGAAAGAAACATGATTCTTTCTTCCCATTTGCCCAGCTACTATACAGAGATTCTTTTTCAACTGAATAATAGATTTTGTAGCTACAACTTTCTTCCTAGAAGTGTATTTCAGTCCTTTACAGCATCAGCTTTTCTCACATAAATACTTATTAAATACATGTTCATCATCAAAAAAAATTTCTGAAAACAAAACATTAAATTATTTCCCATCTTCATAAGCTCTTACTTCATGGGCTTTAGTTATGTTCACCATGTCACATGGCATCCCTGAGTCCTTCTCAACAGCATCTTCTTCTGGTTTGTTCTTTTTGTCTGTATGATCACTGTATCCCTGGCATCTGCACACTCCATCCTGCAGTCTACAAAAGAGGACTTTTTCTAAGTTGTTTCTAACTTGTCTGACAATTATAGACCAACAAAAGCTCAGAAAAAAATAAAGCAGACCTACAAGACAGAAAATGTTCATAATCAAATGGTCAAGATTATAAATGATCTAACTGAGCATAGTGGTACATGCTTGTGATCCCAGAACTCAGTAATCTGAGCCAAGGGGATTGTGTGCTTGTGACCCTCCTGGAGTACATAGTGAGGAGGTGTCTCAAACAATAACATCACGGATATACAACGTAATAAACAGAAGTTTACTGAGAGGTGAGGAAATACTTCTAGTACAGGGTTTCAGACAGAAGAGCAACACAGTTTCATAAGTTCCTCATTCTTGTTTGCTTTAACAGCACAACATTGCAACATTGTTAGTTTTTCCCCTTAGACAATCATAATTTTCTGTTTACGAAATACCTTGTCCTCATCACAATTAACTTCCTCCAAAAGATGGTATGTACATGGATAGAGTCACAATTTCTTCCATGAGAATATTATTTTTCCAGCTGGAAGCGTACCTGCTGTTTAAGTCTTTTGTTGATGATTAAATCTGACAAATTAAACATTCAATATTCTATTAAATTGCTTGATTGTATTACAACTCATACCGATGACTACAGATGTTAATGAATAGTCTCAGTTCAGAGGTAGGCTCACATCCTTGAAGCCATTGCTACAATCAAGCCAACATATATTCATTGTCTCTGAAAATGTCTTCTTGTATGATTCAAGCCAGTGGAAAATCACCCTGTCCCTGAAGCCAGTACTTGGAAATCCTACCCCCATAACAGCCACGCAATACTTCAGTTGCACCATGGTTTTCCATAAACTCACTGCACGTGCTCCAAAAACCCTATAAAGCCCACCCTCTCTACCAGCCTGTCACTGTCTCTGTTTCTGCTCAGAGATAGTCACAATTTGATATTTCTCCCCAATAAATCTCTTGTGTGAGGTTTGTTGTGTGGCGCGACATCGTGGTATTCCTTGGCTCCTGATTACTAAGATTGCTTGTACTGGAAACACTTTCCTTGGTGGTGACTCAGATAGGCTCTCCTGGTGCCTGTCTGTGCTCCTTCTCTGGGTCAGAACCACACTGAAGCCCAGTCCTTCATCTCTATTCTACCCACTACAGCTCACCTTCCAGCTCACCCATTGCTCAGCACCCAGACTACCAGTGACAATTTGGTAAGTTTCTCCCTCGGTCAGTGTAAGCATTTCCCTGAGTACAAGGAAGGGACCATTGAGTGTCCAGCACTCCTGTGTTAGTCTTCGAAGCAAAGATACACCAGCCACTGTCTTTAAGGCTACAGCTAGCCCTTTTCATCAGCCCCATCACCGACCCTTTTCTGTGGATGAGACCTCATTCCTGAGCTCTGTTTTTTGCCTTCTTGCTTCACTTTGAAAGCCCTGGTACCAGGTACCAATATCCTTAGGCTATTAGCCCTGACTTGCATTAAGTGTGGTCTTCTCTCAGTCCTCTCTCAGCCTTGCAGATGCCCTGGACTGTAGACTATGATCTCTATCTCTATCTCATCCATGGATCATCCATACCCTCTCATTCCTCCTTGGGATGCCTGTTAGGAAACCTCCACCCCTTCCACCTGCTACCTGACCTAAAGGGCCCCAAGCTTATTTGCTTTTTTAATAAAAAATGGCCTTAATGTCCCTTAGAAAACCAGCATAAATAGCTGCCTAACAGCACTCTGGATCCCAGTATTATTCGGGATTTTTACATTACTGTGAGTGATCAGGGAAATAAATTCTCTATATCCACGCCTTCTCCTATCTCTGCTCCAAGCCATCTCTCTGTTCTTTCTGTTCCTCCACCCAATCCCTGCTAGACATGAAGCCCAAACCAGATAATTCCTCCACTATTTTTGATCCTGCTAACAAACCTCCCCCTTATTGGCCTCCACCCACAGCTCCTTCTCTTCCTCCATTCCCCTAATATCCCCTTCTCATTTCCTGTGACAGGCTGCCCTAATCATCCCTCCCTGGTGCCCACTTTCAACCTAATGGTTTCCCCTCCCACTACTTCCTGCCACTCCACCATGGGACACCTCTAACTCTCTGTACCTGGTCTAACCAGGCCCTGGTTTTCCCTTTATGGGATTTTTCCAGGTTAGACAACATGGTCAGTGTATATATCCCTTTCTCATTAAGTGAACTCTCTCAAATAGAAAAGAGACTTGGGTCTTGTACTGCTAATTCCTCTACTTTCATTAATGAGTTCCAATAGATCATGTAATTCTATAACCTCACCTTCTATGATATTTACATGATTCTCATCAACAACCTTCTCTCCAAGGAGCACAGACAAGTCTGGAAACAGGATAAGGCACATGCAGACAAAATCCACAAAATTAATTAATGCTGCCCACCTGACTGAGACTGAAGCGGTCCCTGACCAGGATCCTGAATGGAATTACAATGCTGTCCTAGCAATGTTTTATTGCTGTGAAGAGACACCATGACCACAGTAACTCTTATAAGAAAAACATTTAACTATAGCTGGCTTACAGGTTCATAGGTCTAGTCCATTATCATCAAGGAAGGAAGCATGGTAGCATGCAGGTAGACATGGTGCTGGAGGAGCTTAGAGTTGTAATTCTAGATTGGCTGGCTGCAAGAAAAGAGTGACAATGGGCCAGGCTTGAGTATTTACAACTTAAAGACCATGCCCAGTGACACACCTGTTCTAACAAGGCCATACCTACTCCAACAAGGCCAAATATCCCAACAGTGCCACTCCTTGGTGACCAAGCATCCAGACACATGAGTCTATGGGGACCCTTCCCCTTCAAACTACCACAAATACCCCTTGAGGGGGCATTTTAGCTAGTGATCAATTTACAATTCATCTCTTGGCTGCCCTTAAAGCAGTAAATTATGAAAAAATTCAAGAGGTCATCTAGAACAAAATGAAAACCCATCTCCATTCCTAGACTGCCTTACAAAGTTTCTCTTATAATGTAACAATCTGAATCACCAAACCCCAGTTGGAAAACAACTTCTCATGATCCATTTCTCTCAAAGTCTCCCTGACATTAGGGCCAAACTTAAGCATCTAGAAAGGAGGTCCCTCACCCCACAGGCAGAAATCATACCTCTGGCCTTCAAGGGGTACCATTAGGAGAGATGAAAGAGCCCAAAACCAAAAATACCAAGTGCTGGGTAAGGCCTTCTAGTCAGCCACAGCAACTGCTTGAGCTGTCTTGCCTCCCAAAGCCCAAGATCCTCTGGATTTCTGCTTCAAATTTAGTCATGAGGGCCCAGGCCTGCCTGAACCTTTGGAAACCACCTTGACCATATCCAAGGTGCCACTGTGCTGTTGACTGTCCCCATGTCCCTCATAGTATGGGGAAATCAGAGCCAGACCACTCTTCAGCTGACCTCCTAGGTCTGTCCATGGACAACTGAGGGGGTCTGCTTCATTAGCCTGACTACCACCATCTCTGACAGAGAGCCCTGGGTAGTTATTACAGTATCAGGGCAACCTTCTTGACACTCAGTTCTGACAAAGTTTTAGGGATTCACCCTTCCTTCTCATTCCCCTATTGTTGGGGTAGGGGAACAGCCATACCAACCTCACCTAACCCCACCACTCAGCTGTATCTTTAGAGGTATTCCTCTTACCCACTCCATCCTACTGATAGTGTCTTAGTTAGGGTTTTATTTCTGCGAAGAGACACCATGACCATAGCAACTCTTACAAAGGAAAATATTTAACTGGAGATGGCTTACAGTTTCAAAAGTTTAGCTCATTATCATCATGATGGGAAGCGTGGTGGCGTGCAGGCAGACATGGTGTGGAGAAGGAACTGAGAGTTCTGCATCTGGATCTTCAAGCAGCAGAAAAAGAATCCCACACTGGACATGGCTTGAGTTTCTGAGACTCCAAATTCCAACCCCTGGTGTCACATCTCCTCCAATAAAACCATACCTACTCCAACAAGTTCGTACCTCCTAATAGTGCCACTCACTATGGCTAAGTATTTAAACACATAAGTCTATTGGAGTTAATTCCTATTCAAACCACTACAGGTACCAAGTTGTCCCATCCCCTTGCTAGAAAGAGACCCTCTAGCCAAAGTGGTATCTTCTGTTTCCTTCACACCTCTCATCTACTTGATCCTAGGCTTGCTGAGAATTCCCCTCTTCCTTCTCCTCCAAACCACACAATCCAACAAACCTTTTCTCTTGCCAACCTCCCAGATGGATCCTCAAATATGGGACACCCAAAACCCATTTAACCAAATATCACCCCCCTCTCATTATCCAATTACAAAACCCTGCCTAGTACCTACTCTCTCTGCAAAGTCTCAGGAGACTTAATCTCTTATTTCTAACTTCTTAAGAAAAAAAAAATTGTGCCCTGCATCTTCCCCCTTTAACACTTCCATATTCATGGTTTAAAAAAATCAACAGAACCAACCACTTGGTTCAGGATATCTTACTCACTAACTCTGTGGTACCCAACTCCTAGACTCTCCTCTAAACCATCCCCCCTCAGAGACCTTTCATTTCTCTGTCTTAGACTTCAAGGATGATGCATTTTTTTCCATTCCTCTAGATCCCCAAACACAACATCTATTTTCCTTTACTTGGACTAACCCACACACTCACCTTTCTACTCAATTCACTTGGACCATACTACCGCAAGGGTTCTGGGACAACCTGCATCTATTTGACCAAACTTTGGCCTCTTATTTACTCTGTTTGTCTCTTCCTGAATCCAAGCTTATATAATATGTAGATGATCTTTTCCTCTGTAGTCCATCCTTACAAATTAGTCAAGCTGACACCTCTATTCTACTAAACTTCTGGTCTGGCAAGGACATAAGGTCTCACCCTCTAAGGTTCAGTTGTCCACCTCTCAGGTTACTTATTAGGGACTATTACTTCAACTCACAAGGCCACTATTCTAGATAGAAAACACCTGATCCCATCACTCTTAGTCCTTACAACTAAAGATGAATTTCTGTCCCTTCTAGAGGTCCCTCACTTCAGAGGGCCAACCTCCCTCCAATTACATAATGGTCCTGAGTTACTTCTCAAAAATCTCAAACTTTATCCAAAGATCTTAAGATTCCTTGGCACTTTCATATCCCATATCATCCCCAGTCTTTGGGAAAGATTGATTGAACCAATTGTTCCCTCAAAAATATCCTTACTAAGCTTTCACAAGAACTTTACCTAGATTGGGAAAACTTCTACCCCTACCTCTCCTCACACCTCTCTCCATTTCTCTGTTTGAGCTTATACATGAGCGACAGATCCTCTCAGTCTCTTATCTCAGCCATCATCTCTCTCCACTTACCTGCTTAGCTTCCTGCTCCCATACCTGTGCTTTATGTTCTGAACATTCACTGACAGTTCTCTACCATGGCCATCTGACCAGTCCAACCCCTTCTTAATACTTGGGACATGGTCCTTCTCTCTCTGCCACACCAGCAACCCCTACCCTTCTTCCTTGAAGTGGAAAGGCCCTTTCCGAGTCATCTTTGTTACTTCTATTGTTGTTAAACTTGAAGGACTCCCCCTCTGGATATGCTTCTCACATCTTAAATTTTTCTCTCCCAAAATTTTGCACAATGGAACAAATCTTTATTTTACACTTCAATTCCCACAGGCCCTTGCTCCCTTAAGTTCCAGAAGACACAGAGACTACCTTTGGTTTCAGAAGCATGAGGCCTCACACAGTTGACCATGCTCAAATCCACTGGATTGGGCCTTGTTTCATTCCCATCTATAGATGCCCAAGGCATATGGATGTTTAATGTCCAAGCATCCCCCACTCTAGCCAGCAACCCATCCTAACAGGGTCAGGAATTTATCTATAGAAGGCTTTCAAATGCCAGTCTAGTTCCCTATAACTCCCTTATCCATCTCTCCTTCACCAGGACTTAACTCCATGCCTGTTTTCTCTATGGCCAAAAGGAAGATTACTGTAAGTAATGTCCAGAAACCTATGGAGGTTGCCCATATTGGTCCTGTAAATACTAAGAAACAAATATGGGCCATCCTAATCCCTGTTCTCATCTTTACACATAGGAGAGATCCTTCCACCTCTACATTCAAGACCCATGGGATACCAGATGGGAGAAACTGGCAAACTGTATTATGACCTGTTCTGCAGGTACCCCGTGGGCACAATCAAAATACAAAGAATATATACCTCACTCCCCCAAAATCTATATAGCAAAAAATAGAATATGTGTTCCAACACTCATCAAAGATTCTTACCTCCCTAATGTATACCCTCTGGGATGACACTTAGCTCTCTGTCCTCATAGTTACTCTATCTCTTGTTTTAGATCTTAACCTCCACATATCAGCTACTATATAACACTCTGGCTAGCTGCTTTGAAGAGTGCTAGTTATGTGTTTCTCCCAGATCAAGCTCACAACCCCCAATTATGGTTTCACCCATCACTTTATCACACCTCTTGTCAATTGTTCTGAGCCCCAAATCACTAGCCTTTTATCTTTTCAACATCCCTCCAGTAACACAGACTACTTTAACTTGTTAGGAACACAATTTGTGGGCACACTGAATTTTTTAGACTGTAATAATGCCCTAACCTTCATCACTACCACTCAGTCCCTATGCTCGCATGTGCTGAGGGATGTCTTTCTGTATGCTGTAAATATATGTGATTCCCATTGGTTAATAAATAAACTTCTTTGGCCTATGGCAAGGAGCTTAGAAGTAGGCAAGAAATCCAAGGAGAGAGACAGGAAAGAGAAAGGTGGAGTCTGGAGAGATTCCAGCCTGCCACCCAAGGAGAAACATGCCAGCAGACCAGCAAGCACCATGGGGCTGGTCGGGAATGGAGAAAACTCTGGCTAATGTTCACACCTCCATCCTCTATGACACTCATTTTTACCATTGCCTACCCACCAGGTGGTCTGGGACTTGTGCACTGGTGTTCCTATTTCCAAAACTAAGGGTGGTACCCAGTGACAAATCCTTGCTGATTCCAATTATGGAATTTATAGTGACATGTCATGAAAAATGAGCAGTTCAAATTCTGCCCCTTCTCACAGCCCTGCGTAACTGTTGGCATTACCACTGGAGCACTGGCACTAACTACTTCCCTAAAAATATACCATCAATTTTCCTCACAGTTCATCCAAAACCTCCAGTGGGTAGCTCAGATCATTTTTAACCTACAGTGCCAAGTAGACTCACTAGCATCCATAGTCCTACAAAATCAGCAAGCATTAGATCTACTAACAGCAAAGGAAGGTGGCTCTTTCATAGGAAGAAATGTTGCTACTATGCCAACCAATTGGGTGTAGTAAAAGATAAGATCCAACAATCCCAGATAGATCTTCAAAAATGTAATGAACAGATCCATGCCTCTGGCTAGTAGATTATGGGCAGTCCAACATGGAAGTGGATATTGCCCTTTTTATGCTCCCTTCTCCTTCTGTTCCTAATCTTACTAATTGCACTATGTCTTATAAACTTCTTATCTATATTTCTTCAATAATAAATTCAAAAGATTTCTAGTCAGACTTTTAACCAGTTGCTATTGCAGGATTGTTAGTCCCCAACTCTGGAACCAGATGCCTACAGTGCTCCAATTATGCCCTAACAGTGAAGATCAATCTTGCCCCAAGGACTTCAATGGCCCACTTAGCAAGTAGTCCAATGATAACATCTCCCCCTCTTCTGACCCTCGGTTGGTTATCAATAGCAGATTTTAAAAAGGGAAGAATATAGGGTAACAGGCCAATGGAAAATCACCCTGTCCATGGCCTATCCCAGAACCCAGGACTTGGAAATCCCTGTCCCCATTACTCAGGGTTGATAAACAATACTTCCAGCCACGCTGTGATTTTCCACTAGCTGACTGCAAATTGTCCAAAAACCCTATAAACCTCACTTTCTCCACCAAGCAGGCTTCTGTCTCTGTTCTTGCTCAAAGGCAATTGCCATTCTTCGTTTCTCCCCAATATATCTCTTTTTTGGTTTTTTGAGACAGGGTTTCTCTGTGTAGCTTTGCGCCTTTCCTGGAACTCACTTGGTAGCCCAGGCTGGCCTCGAACTCACAGAGATCTGCCTGCCTCTGCCTCCCGAGTGCTGGGATTAAAGGCGTGCGCCACCACCGCCCGGCATAAATCTCTTATGTGAGGTTTATTGTGTTGTGTGACTTTGTAGTGTTCCTTGGCTCCCAATTGCTAAGATAATCTTGTGCCAGAAAGCCCTTTCACTTCAGACCCTCGATTCATTTTAATATAAAATCTCATATTTAAGATTAATTGGTACTCTGCTTTTGTCATCCTTTGAATTACTTTGGCTATTGTAGGTCTTATGAATTTCCAGCAAAAAAGTAGAGTAATTTTCTTCATATATATAAATAGCTTCCTGGAAATTCCATTGGTAGTTTATTAACTATAGTTCAAGGTAAGAATTGGACCATTAGTTATCACTGGATTTTCTATTGCATCAACACAGGCCATCTTTTCTACTTTAATTTACTGTAGAGATGTTTCAACTTTTCACATAAAATTTCTGTATATTCCTTGTTAGACACATACCTACATATTTTATTTAAAAGTTAAAAACCCAGATCAATCCACATGTGGACTTTATTGATGCAAAAACAAACATAAATGGCACAAAAAAAGATAAGACCTAGACGATATATAAGATTGTATCCTCCTGATTTCTCAGACAGGGAGGCAAAAAAAAAGAGGGGACTATTTTAAGGTAATAAAATATGTCCCCTGTAATAAAACAGTACACATGCCTTTCCTGTACAAAATCTGACTTTATAAGTTCATACAATAAACTGACTTTGTTAAACAAGCAAAAAACTATTATTATTATTATTATTATTATTATTATTGTAAGTGTATATGATGTGTATTCACAGGCACATTTGCTATGGTGTGTATGTGGAGGTCAAAAGACAGCTTTGTGGAGTAGGTTCTCTCTATCTTCACACAGGTTCTAGCATTCAACTCTGGTCACCAGGCTTGCCTTTCCCCTGGAGCCATCTTGCTCTCCCTAACTGTTCTATTTTTTGATGCTACTGTAAATGTTATTTAAAAGTGCATTTGTTTTAAGTATATATGTGTGTGTTCATGGGTGTATCTACGCTAAAAGGAGCTAGTGGGATCAGAAGAAGTGCATTTTCTGGAACTGGGATTACAAATGGGTGTGAAGCATCATGTAGGTGCTGGGAATCACACCTAGGTCCTCTGGAAGAGCAGTAGGTGCTCTTAACCATAAAGTTATTTCTCCAGCCCTGTAAATGATACTTTTTAAAGTTTCAATTTTCTTTTTGGTATATGGAAAACATGTGTCCCTTTTTATATCAATATTGTATCCTGCAATTTTAAAAAATAGTTTTCTGTCAAGCCTTTAATATTATCTACTTGGGTAAAAGTATCAGGTCAGAGAAAGTCATTTCTTCTGTGCTATATGCACACTATTTATTTTCTTGTCCTTTTGCAACAGCTAAGAATAAAACTTCAATATTGAATATGAGCAATAAGTGATGACCTTCTTCCCAAATTACCAATCTTATAGGAGAAGCTCTGGGACTCTCCCCACTGAGAATGGTGCTAGACATTGTAGTATTTTTCTAGGTTTTCCTTTTAAAGTTTTAGAGCTGTTTATTTCATACATAAAAATCTTGAAGGATACACACATTTAATAGTACCATGTAATATTTCCACACATGTATTATATAATGACTAAATCAGATTCAGCATATTGATCTCGAGCTCAGAAGACAATTTTAAAATAATTTGCTGAGAATTTGAGAAGTGATGAATTTTGTCAAAGACTTTTTCCTGTAACAACTGTTATAATCTTTATTTTAGCCTATTGATATATTGAGTTGTTATGAGTCTAGGGTCATTCAGAGATTTACTTGCCTTGCCATTAATAATTTTTAACAAAGAAGAGGCTTTTATTCATGTACTGGTACCAGGGCAGTGTTGGTGCATGTCTTTAATCCCAGCACTTGGGAGGCAGAGGCAGGCCAATCTCTGTGAGTTCGAGGCCAGCCTGCTCTACAAAGCAAGTTCCAGGAAAGGCTCCAAAGCTACACAGAGAAACCCTGTCTCAAGAGAAAAAAAAAGATTGCCAAGTGTAGCACCCAGCCACATCAGTCAGGGCTTTGTAAAGGCAAAAACCAGTAAGTTACATTCTGTTCTGTGCAAGCAGAAGGCTATCTCCTGTGAAACAACTTGTTTACAGAAGCAGAAACAGTGACTGACCTTATGATCTATAGCCTTGCATAAACAGCAGTTTTGTTAAATTTCAAAATTATGATTTACAAGCAATTACAAAAACAATGTTTAGCAGTCTGTAACAGTTGGAATTCCAATTTTGCTTTATGGTTCTCTTATGCACAGTAATTTTCAAACTTTTAAATGTAAAGCTAACCATCAAAATAACATTAGCCATCATAATTATTAGTTAACAACTGTTAACATTTAACATCAGTACTAATGATATTAAAAATTATGGTTGAAGTTTTTGCATCTATGTCCATGAGTGGTATTTGTAGCATGAATCTTAAAAGCTCTTAATAATAAAATCAAACCTGAGGCCAGTTATTGGGGTGAACACTGGAAGATCAGAGAGCCAGAACAAGCCACAGCTACCTCACCCCGCCAGATCCTTAGCTGGTCTTGCCCCCTCAGACTGGAGGCCTCTGAGTCCTCATCCAGAATGGGTCTCAGCTGAATTACTGCTCAAAAGCCTGAATGCTTAACCAGGCCAAATGCTTAACCAGCCAAATGCTTAACCAGCCAAAATGCTTCTAGTTTCTGGTCCTCATGCCTTATATACCTTTCTGCTTTCTACCACCACTCCCTGGGATTATAGGCTTGCTTTCTGGGATTAAAGGCGTGATGAGTCACCATGCTTGTCTGTATCCTTGAACACATGGATTTCTGCCTCTGGAATCCTAGGATTAAAGGCGTGTGCTACCACTGCCTATCTTTTATATTTAATATTGTGGCTGCTCTGTCTCTGACCCCAGATAAGTTTATTAGCATGCACAATATTTGGGGGAATACAATACCACATTTTCTCTCTTTTTGTCTAAAATTTAAAAAAGCTAATAACTAATACAAGAAAAATTATATCCAGTAAGTGTATACAATATACACAGTCAAGATTACATTAACAATGTCTAGTCCATTAACATTTGACAGATTCAGGCAGAAACCTCCATTAATATATTAACAATGTCCAGTCCAGTAACATTTGATAGACTCAGACAAAATTTTCATTACTTATCCTATTTAAACCAAGTAGTTTCTTTTTAAAAGTAGATTCCATAATCTCCCTTTTTATCTTATCATATCCATATTCTCCATTTTTCTTTTAACAATAGATTCAATAGTCTACCTTTTGTCATTTTTATATCTTCCCCTTTTTCTTCAGTGTAGATTCAGTGATCTACCTATTTATACTATTATTTCTTTATCTTTTTTCTCAGAGTAGATTCGATGATCTATCTCATATCTATATTCTTTTTCTTTTTTCTTTCTAATGGTGAAGATATCTTTAGGGAATCTTGAAAAGAAAATTTTTGGGTTAATTGTCAAGTCCTGTATCATTTGTCCGGTCTCTGCATAATAGGAAAGTTCAGGGCTTGTCACAAGTCCTTGCTTGAGTAGTCTGTCAGGCTGGATCATCTCACCTAGTCATCTCGAAATTGTCCTAAACAATTTGTAGTCCAAAGTCGATTTTTCCATGGTGTTAATCGGCTTAATGGCTTTATCATAGTCTATGTGGAATCATCTTTGTGGGGTCCCGTCATCCTTTGAAGATTTCAAAGTTCCTGTTAGGTGTGGTCATGGTTCCCTGCAGACTTTTTTTTTTTGTGCCTCCTCTGTGGTTTGGAGCAATCACAGTCTGATAAATGTCTGTCTCTTGGAACCATGAACATTCTTCCTACAACAGAAAATCTTCACAGCAATTTCTCCCCACCATTTGTCTTGCCAAACTTTTCCAAACTGACCTTTGCTGATGCTTTCTTGTAACATGATGGTCCTGGCAATTCTTCTCTGAACCGGCAGCAGTAAACACTTTGTCCCAGGTAGCAGCATCACTGCAGTCACCAATAAGATGAGAAGTAGCCAGCAACATGGAGCAGCAGCCGCTGCCTCCATGGTTCCACCGCCACTGTTTGTGGCCAGGTCCCAGGCAGAAACTTCTCCTTAGCAAGCCTCCTAGGCCGGCCTCCAACTCGGGATCCTCCTGCCTCTGCCACCTTCAGCAAATCCAACCGGCGTGCACCACCACAACTGGCCAAGTGTAGCTCGGGTCTGAGCTGGGGCCCACAAGGCCCACAGGCAAGTAGCTTTTTCGAGAATTCATACCACGAACATTGGGCGCCAGGTATTATCAGTAGCTCTCCATTTTAATGAATGACTTTACTTGATGTAATTATAGTAAATTTCACCTTATAAAAATGACTTAGGAATGTGTCCATTTTCTGGACAATATTGTAAAGAGTTTGTATGGTAGGACTTACCACCCAAACCCTGTGCTTCCTTTTGGGATACTATTAGCAATCTGTTCATTTAACTAATAATTACAGAATTGTTTTAGATCACCTATTGATATTCATGTGAGTATTAGTGTTCTATCTCTCAATAAATTATTATGAATATATATTTGTTTGTAATATCCCTTTATTGTGCTTTTTGTTCAAGTGAGATGATACATCCTTCATTTCTAATATCTGTAATTTGCACCTGAACTTTTTCCTATCTCAGAGCACTGATAATTTTAATATTTTAAGAAAACCAGTTTTTGGTTTTAATTGATTTTTTTCCTTTTTCTTTCCATTTTAACTTTCAGTGATTTCTGGTCAAAGTTTAATTTCTTTTCCAATGCATTAGTCTTAAATAGGCCATTTCTCTAGTTTTCAATTCAGAAACTTAGAGTTTTGATGCTTTTAGTCTTTTTGATTATAATAAGTTAATGCTAAACATTTTCTTTTTAAAAACTATATATTGTTGTGGGGACATTTGACACCCTGTGTGAAGATGTGTTTCTGTTTTAGCCCACCTGCCTAAGGAACCTTCTGATAGGTTTAATAGAGAGCCAAATGGCCAATAGCTAGAGAGGAGAGGATAGATGGAACTTCCAGGCAGAGATAGAAACTCTAGGAAGAATCTGAGAGGCAGGGGATTTGCCAGCAAGATGCAGAGGAAGTCAGACACATGGTACTGAGGACAGGTAATGAGCCTCTTGGCAGAATGTAGATTACTATACATGAGTTAAGTTTTAAGAGCTAGTTGGGAACAAGCCTAAGATAAGGCCAAGCTTTCATAATTAATAAAAAGTCTCTGTGATATTACTCAGGAGCTGGCAGACCAAAGAAAGACCAGCTACATATGGCATCCAAAGTGGAGATAGGTATACCCAAGCATAGTGCCTGAGAAACCTTAGAAAAATTCCAGAAAGGAATTGGACATGGCTTCCTAACAAACTCAGTCTCTCTGGCAGTCCTGATGCACACATAGGCACAGCCTACAGAGGCCCAGCTCCTTTACAGATCCGAGTGCTTGGTGTGTAGGATCTGGATGAATGCAGGCATGCTGAAAGCCAGATTCATACCAAGAAAACCATTGACAGGTGCAGTATGCTTAAGTATGTGTTTAGGTGTTGAAGAATGAAAAGAAAACAGACAAAGACAATCATAAAACATAAATAGCTTGAAAATAGTAAAATGAAGTTTTTAAAGATAGAGTAAAGTAATATTTAAAAAATAAGCCACGTAAGAATAGGAAGTGCCATAATACAGGGAGTAGTTTGGACCCTGTATAATGCTTTATTAATGTTAATTTTTAAATGCTAATGAAAAAAATGACAGCTGCTGAGAGACATTGCATTGTGGGAAAAAACTGCTAGTTTAAATAAGCCTATATAGTTTAAGAATACTTTAACTTCAGAATGGAAGTTAGGAAATGTGTTGCATTGGGGGCTAGGTTATGCCTTTGTTTCCATGGGAAAGGAAAAGCTATGGTTTTCATCAAAATTAATAAAGATCAGATTTGACCAGGTGAGACCTCATGATAATCTTGCCTACAAACATAAAGAAATCAAGAAAAACTACAAGACAGGTAATGGATATGCTGATTCCTCTACATAGAAACAGCTCTGAGACTGATTAATGCATAATAAATGTTGTTGGCTACAGAGTCCTCATGATTTATTTATTATTGCAAGCCATCCTTGCATATAGCATGGATAGAGATTTATATTACAGTTTGGCTATATAGTCCAAACAGACTTGTAAAGTTAACAATTGCTTTTTACCTGCTAAAACAAAAAGTAGAAATTCATCTTTATCTGATTTGTGCACACCACACAATCCGTATTTGTATTAATACAGGTATGTATGTTACCTTTAAAAGTTTGTGTGTTTTCATAAAAATGGACCAGATACCAATGAAGACAAGACAAGTAGCCCAGGTGATCCAGCCTCTCAGAATGTCCCCACCAATGTTTCCCCAAAAATTTGCATCCAGGACAACTTAAAAGCTGCTATCTGAGATGGTCCAGGCTCACATACTACTCCAGTCAAGACTTCTGTACTTTCTCATCACACAGAAACTGAACAAGAAATGATACAGCAAGCTGTCCAGGACTTAACCATTATCCCAATTTTCTCAGGGTCCCCTAAAGATTCCAACACCCCTAGACAACAGGAAGTAATTTTAAGGACATAACATCCACATTCTCCAGAGGTGGGGTGGGTGGGTTTTGGTCATTTGATGGGTTAAGGATGTTTGTAATAGTTTAAGGGGTTTGTTTAGTTGCAAGTTACTATTGGTCATGGTCAGGGAGGAAACTAAGCAAAGGAAGTTAGATTAAGGGATTTCTTTCTCTCTACTTTTCCTCTATCCTTCTCTCTCTCCTATCTGGTAAAAAAAAGGGGGGAGGGGGTTGGGAGATATATAGGATAAAAGGATAGATTATTGAATCTAAATGCTTTTAAGTCAAACTTTTAAGCTAAATAGCAACTACTAGTCTCAAACATTTTACATTGGTATGGATTTTTGTATATTTATACAAATTTAAGGTTGTTTTTATAACAATGCATATGTTTCTATTATTCTTTAAGGTACTGTACCTATGCCACTCAATTTAAAATGAAATGTAAATTTCTAATCCTTGAAAGCTATTATTACAAACTGTTTGGTACAATTAAGAAATACACCTTAGTAGTTCATCTATAACAATCAAACTTGTAGTAATGTTAGGTATGTTTTCAAGGATAAATAGAGATATATTTTAGATAGGTAGATAGTCTTCTAATATTTCAGAGGACTACAGAATATGACATTTAAGATGTTTTAGGAACACAAAGCTTTTCATGGCAGTAAGACATGTCTGTTCCTGGCAGCACAAATTTACTTCAAAAAAAAGGATGATGGGTATAGGCAGATTTTTCTGTCCTACCATCTAGCTCCCAAATAACCACACAGAGACTTATTAATTATGAAAGCTTGGCCAATAGCTTAGGCTTATTTTTAACTAGCTCTTATAACTTAAATTAACCCATTTCTATTCATTTAAGTGTTGCCACATGGCTCATGGCTTATTTCCTCATCTCCTACATATCATGATTTCTTCATATCTCCTCATAACTCCACCCTTCTTCTTCTCAGAGTCTCCTGTGCCTGGAAATTCTTTTTTTTTTTTTTTTTTTTTTTTGAGACAGGGTTTCTCTGTGTAGTTTTGTGCTTTTCCTGGAACTCACTTTGTAGACCAGGCTGGCCTCGAACTCACAGAGATCCACCTGGCTCTGCCTCCCAAGTGCTGGAATTAAAGGTGTGAGCCACCACTGCCCGGCCAGTATGTCTGGAAATTCTGACTAGCTATTGGCCATTCAGCCTTTTTATTAAACTAGTAGCAGTGACTTATCTTCACACACTGTAAAGGAACATTCCACAATATTTCTCCCTTCTTGTCTAAATAAAAAGCAAAGGTTTTAACTCTAAGATAATAAAACTATAAATAATTAGAACAATTATCAGGTAAGAATTACATTTACAATATCCAATCTATCAGCATTTGTCATATTTGGAGAAAATACTATATTATTTATTTTATCTCGATAAGTCTGAAGCTCTATACCTAATTTACCTTCTCTCATAACTAAGAAAAACTGCAACTATAACTCCCTAATCTTCAGCTCCATCAAAGACCCAAGAAGTATAAAATGGTACTTGAGTGAACAGAAAGTGCAGAGCAAACAACTGCCAAATTATACAAATGACAGAAACAACTGGTGGCCTGGGCAGTCACCCAAGGTTCCTCTGCAGTGTTGGAGCATCAATCTTCAGCCTACAGGCCTAGAATATCTGAGAGACTTTTATGTAAAACAGGAATTTTGAAAGACTGTCCTACTTTGTCTTGGCAAAGTTCAGCAAATGCTTTTCCTTATGTCCTGCTTGTCCAATCTGGACAACATATTGTCAGCAGTTGAGACAAGGACAGTTTCTATGCCCGGTGGCTAACTTTTGCCACAAAGAAAGCAAACTCCAAATGTGGGTTCTTAGATGCCCATCATCACTTTTTGAAGTAATTGGTGATGTCAGGAATAGATGTGTCTCACTGTCATCAAAAGTCTTATTTTATTAATACATTTTAAATGCCATATTCTGTAGATCTCTGAAGTGTTTGAAGATCACCTCTCTATTTAAAATATATCTCTGACCCCAGAAACATACCTAGCATGACTACAAGTTTGATTGTTATAGTTGAATAACTATTAAACTGCATTTTTTTATTATCCTAAATAATTTGTAATAATAACTTTCAAGGACTAGAAATTTACATTACATTAATAAATGAGCTGTTAAGGTACAATACCTTAAACAAGAGTAGAAAGACATGTACAATATATTCTAACAAAAAATAACCTTAACTTTGTATCAATAGAGAAAAATCCATACCGATATAAAATATTTAAGATTAGTAGCTGCTTTTTCCAGCTTAAAAGTATATTCAATAATCTACCCTTTTATCTCATCATTTCTATATTATATCTCCCCCTTTTCCCTTTTGAAAAAGATCCTTGAGTCTAATCACCTTTATTTCACTTTCTTCCTATGACCAATAACAACATGTAACCAACCCTCCTAAGTGATGACAAACATCCATACCCTCTTGAGAATGTAGGTGTTGTGTTCTCTAGACTTCTTCCTGTTGTCTGGAGGTGCTAGAATCTTTGGGAGGGGGGGAATTTGGATAATGGTCAAGTCCCAGCTAGAATAGTCTTTGAGGTTGAATATTCTCAGCCAACAGCCTTGAAGCTGTTCTGGATGCAAAACTCTGAGGAAACTGTAACAGAGGCACTCTGAGAGGCTGAATCACCTGGGCCAACACATTTTCATTTCTGTCTGGTCCCCTTGTTCTAAAAACACACAAACTTTCAAAGGTAACATACATGTTTGCATCAATACAAGTATGGACTATATGTTGTTGCAGAAGCCAGCAAAAGATGGTTTTTTGTTTCATGTTTGAGCAGGTAAAATATGTATCACCTGTCTTGTAGTTTTTATAGGTTTATTTCTTTATGTCTGTAGCCAGGATTTTTAGGGTGTCTCCCCAAACCAGATCAGATCAGATCTCTATCAACCTTGAACAAATCCATAGCATTTTCCCCCCATGTGGAAACAAAAGTATAACTTCTTCCCCAACATAACATTTTTTACTTCCATTTTGAAGTTAAGACATTTTAAAAGTATAAGGTGGTTTAATTTAGTGGTTTTTATAATCCAATATTTCTCAACAGCTATTGTTTTGCATCTGCAATTAAAGTCAGTGCAACATTGTACAGGATCCAGAGTCCTTATGTATTTCCCATCTCTGCATGGCTTATTCTTTTTTTTAATTACTTATCTCTTTAAAGACCTTATTTTATTATTTTAACTATTTTTGATGACTGTACCCTCTTTCTTTGCTTTCTTAAGCTTCTGCTCATTGTTAAACACACTAACCTGTTTTTTTTTTCATCTTCACCCTCTTTACTGGGTTTTTGTAACCTTTCTGTCTATGTGAGAAAAACTCAAGCCACTGCACAACTTAGCTCATCACATGCTGGCTGCTTAATCCCATAGGCAGTGGTCAGGAGACATGTCTCTGTACTGTGGCCTACATTAGAGACTGCAGGACTTTGAAGCCACGTTTGGCTCTGTTTTTGTGTGTTTGGAACCCTTTTTTTTAGCTTCCTTGGGTCTTATATGAAAATACATGCTCCCACATTGGATTCCATTTGTAATCATATATCTCTGGCCCACCATCCAGCTCCCAAATAACCACACAGAGACTTACTATTGATTTTGAAAGCTTGACCAAAGTTTAGCCTTGTTTCTAACTAGCTCTTATAACTTAAATTAACCCATTTCTATTAATTTACATGCTTCCAAGTGGCTCATGGCTTATGATCTCATCTCCTACATGTCATGCTTCTTCTGTGTCTACTCATGACTCTGCCCTTCTTCTTCCCAGTGTCCTCTGTGCTTAGAAATCCTGCCTGGCTAATGGCTGTTCAGTGACATAAAACCAATCGCCGTGACATATCTTTACACAGTTTAAAGGAATATTCCATTTTAAAAAATGGACACCAAAGAATCCCCAAATGGAACTTTCAATGTGGCAAGCTAGCCACTATATAAGAAACTCCCTTGCCTCAACTGCTGACAGTATGCTGTACAAATTGGGCAAGCAACACACATACGAAGTTGACTGCCAAACTTTGTCAAGGCAAATTGGGCCAGTCCTTCAAAATTCCTGCTTCACAGAAAAGTCTGTCAAATATCCTAGGCTGTAGGCTAAAGATGGATGCCTCAACACAGCAGAGGAACCTTGGGTTACTGTCCAAGCAGCCAACTGTCTCTCTCATTTTTATAGTTTTAAAAGTTGCTTGCTCTGCACTTCCTGTTTCCTTAGTTAATAGTTTATCCTTCTCAGGTTTCTGTTGGGATTGAATACTAGATAATTACAGTTTTACAGTTTTCTTTTTACCAAATTCAGAAAAGAAACCAGAAAAAAAAAAGAGAGATGTAAAGCCTGTAAAGGTTAAGAGACATAAAAGCTTAAGTTGTTTATCTAAGAAAATGTTCTAGGTCTAAAAAGATATTTTTAAGTTGGTAATACAAGTTACGATAGAGAATGATTTAGGATAGATAATAGTGTACTTTTTCCAAAGTTGCCAGATACAAATGGACTGGACATTGTGAAAGCAATTTTTACCTGATAATTATTCTTATTATATATAGTTTTACTTTGTTAGAGTTGAAACCTTTCCTTTTATTTAAACAAAAAAAATGGTGAGATGTTGCAAGATATTTGATTACACTGTGTGAAGATATGTCACTCTTCTACTTCACCTCCCTAAGGCACCTTCTCGTTGGTTTTAATAAAGAGCTGAATGGCCAGTAGCTAGGCAGGAGAGGATAAGCGGGACTTCTGGGAAGAGATAGGAATTTTGGAAAGAATCTGAGATGTGGGGTATTTGCTAGAAAGATGCAGAGGCAGTCAGATATATGTCCTGAGGAGAGGTAACAAGCCATGTGGCAGAAGGTAGATTAATATAAATGGGTTAATTTAAGTTTTAAGAGCTAGTTGGGAACAAGCCTAAGCTAAGGTCAAGCTTTCACAATTAATAAAAGTGTCTGTGTCATTATTTTGGAGGTGGTGGCTCAAAGACAGACCTGGTACAACATGTTTTTTTTATTTTATTTCCGATTTTTATTTATGGTTGTTTTCTTTCATATGTCAGGTACCATATACATTCAGTTTCCACCCAGGGTAGAAAAAGGCATGAGATCCTCTAAAATGTAGCTCCATTTTTTTTCTTAGCACTGTTTTTTTTGTTGTTGTTGTTGTTTTCTGTAACTCATGAAATTTAGTGTGGGGACTTCAATTAAAATTGAACACTTCATCCTCACATGGGGTTTCTCCTTTTCCTTTATAAACTGCCATTTGCCTACGGGCCACATCTCTTTCCTCTGTATCTTAAGACATTCTTTGTCTCTTATTGCTCCCCTTTGTCCCTTGGGGGCAAATAATTCTTCTTTGTGCTGAAAACTTGGTCTTTGTATATCCTGAGCTGATACCATTACCTTTGTTTAGTAAGTCACATTTTTGTTTTTTGAAAATATATTTTAATTTCTGTTGGTTTTCTCTTGTGGTCAGTTACCCCACAGTCCTAGGGTTATAGGTCACCAAGGAGCCTGCAATACACAGAACAGAGGACATGGGACAAAAACACAGTAAGAATGTGGTCATTTATTTGAGCAGGTATAGGGACATTTAACGTGGCCTCACCCAGATGGGTGAATTTCAAAGTAGCTTTCTGCACTATGTAATATTAAACCAAGAGGAAGTGGGGAACAAATATATTAAACAAGTCACCGATTTCAAAAATGCACTATTTTCCATTTCAATGTTTTCCATATGCTCCAGAAAGGCAACACTATCAACTACATCTTTTTTTTCCTCTTAGAGTCTATTCAGAATTTAAAAAGAAAGTATGGGCCTATGCTTGCTTAGGAAACAGAATTGAAAAACAAAGAATTAATTCCAATGTGTAAAAACCAAAAATTAAAAAAAAAAACATATTATGTGCAGAACCAAAATGTCAATGGAAAAATAACATGTTCTTGACATTTGTTCTCACATCTGACAGCACACAGCAAGAGCACATTGTTGCCAGAGATGTGGTGGAATCTGTGGCTTCTAGAGGATGTGAAACTCTGCTTATGATGTCAGCATGGTCAGAGGTGCCATTTCTGTTTGGCTAAAGTATGGCCTGAGTTATGTGGGACCTGCTTCACCTAAGATTTTGAGTCAATGACTCAAACTGACCTTACAGATTTATTGCAAATGTTTTTAAATTATTGTTTTAAGTTTGTGTGTCCTTTGTGTGTATACATACATGAGTGCAGATTATCTCCTCAGAGGCCAGTAGATGATGTTGGATCTCTTGGTGCTTGAGTTACAGGTAGTTATGAGCATCCTGACATGCTAGGAACTGAAGTCAGGTCCTCTAGAATGGCAACAATTGCTTTTAACCACTGAGCCATCTCTAGTCATTTTTTCTAAATTTTAAATATTGTATTTCACTGCAGATTGATATTTTTCACTATTCATTTAAATATCTGAGGTCTATACTCACATTGTTGGTCTTCTATTAAGTATAAAATTTGTGTTCTCATACATGTGTTTGAAAATGTTAAAAATACTTCAAAATTGAAAAAAATTGTGCCTCTGTTTTCCAGGTTGAAATAATTTTTAAAGTAATTTGTGAAGTAATATTTCAACTAGTTATAAAATAAAGTAATTATGCCTTATAAGCTTGAAATATCTTATGTGCACAGATAAGATTTAAGGGGGGTTAATGCAAAATGTCATTTGCTGCCTGTTTCTTTAAATGCTGTGTTTAACATTTTTTTTTTGCTTTTGCTTCTAATTTTTGGTGAAAAGATTAGAAAAAATTCCTCTATCCTTATTTATTGGAGAGCTTTTTGTATGTCAGACACAAAATTAACTAGAGATAGAGTGAGAAAGGAATGGGGGAACACAACATTGAAGTTCTGAAATGCATGGCTGCCAAGATTTTCTCAATTACTGGGATTCTCCTATGAAATACAATGACAAGTGGCTGGTGGGTATTTGAGGTCAGTCTGGTCTACATAGCAAGTTCTAGGCCTCCTAGAACTGTGTAGTGATACCCTGTCTCAGACAAACAAACAAAGCCAAGTAGTATTGTTAAAAGTTGAAGGATTTTAAGTGTAGCAGGAAAAAAAGTGGTTCATCTCATATAAGGAAAACCCCATAACACTATCAGTACATTTACCTGCAGAAATTTTATGGGCCAGAAAAGAACTAGAAGATATTACCATTTTATTATTTTTGTGTTTGTTCTCATTTCATTTTGAGACAGTGTCTCTCTCCATAGCCCTGACTCCTCTGGAACTCACCATATAGATCAGGCTGTCCTTCAATTCATAGAGATTCCTCCTGTGTCTGACTCCAGAGTGCTGCGATTAAAGGCATGTACCACCATGCCCAGTTAGATGATATTTTTAAAATATAGAAACAACTAAGTAATATCCATAGAAAATAAGGGTGTGGCACTTATAAACTGATCATATTCCAGTGGAAAGTGAATAGCACAATATGGAATTGGTGGGTTACAAAAAATAAAAACAAATACAAAGAGACAAAGTTGATAGGGTGATGAAATAGGAAAGGATCTTGAAAGAATTAAGTGGAGGGTGTCGGGGGGTAAATATAATCAAAATACATTGTATGCATGCATGGCATTCTCAAAGAATTAATAAAATACTTCAAAATTAGGATGAAATTTAAAAATTTGAGTAAACAAAAACTTGGGAACTTGTTATAAAAACTTGCTTAAAACTTGGGAACTTGTTATAAAAACTTGCTTAACAAGAGACATTCAAGTTGAAATGAAATGACTCTACATAACACAAAAACATATGAAAGCTCAAACACCAACACAAGTTAATAGTTAGAAAAAATATAGCATAATTTCTTAGTGTAAATGTAATATGTAATTTACTTTTTATCCTAGTATAAAAATAGAAGAAAGAAAATCAAGAATAATTATAATGCATAAAAAGTTAATAAGCATATATAGGAAATTCTGATAGTAATAACATGAGGTTGGAGAGGGGAAATAAAAATAGATTTGTACATCTGGAGAGATGGCTCAGGGGTTGAGAACACTTGTTGCTCTTGCAGAGTACCTGGGTTCAACTCTCAGCACTCACATGGCAGCTCTTAACTGTCTGTAACTCCAGTTCTAGGAGATCCAATTCACTCTTCTGACATCAAGGGCACCAGGCATGTGCATGGTATACAAACATACATGCAGGTAAGATGTTAGTATACATAAAATAAAATAAACATATCTAAAAAACCAGATTTGTATGTAGCTAATGTTTACAGGTCCAAAAGACTCCAGTCACAATTTTAAGTTTTACCCAAGTCTTACCAAATAAGTAATTTGGTGCCTACATAGATATATGCAAAGGATCATACTGTTTTTCTATTCTATTCTATTCTATTCTATTCTATTCTATTCTATTCTATTCTATTCTATTCTATTCTTCTTATTATTATTTAGACAGTTTACTTTTTATGTTATAGTTCTAAGGGATTTAACTCAGAAATTTATTGAGCAAATGCTCTTTGAGTACACTACACCCTGAGGCCTCTGGTTATTTTTAGATGTACTGAATTTGAGTAGGGAATAGTTGGGGTCCTCAGAGAAGTTAATTGCTGTGACATAGTGTATGAACTTTGGAATGCATACATTTATAAATGCCTATTAGGTGAGTTATTGAAACATTAGCCTGGATGAGGAGACTAAGAATCCAGAAAATAAGACATGAAGTGAAAAAAAGGAAGATGACAAATAGTCTTGAATGCTACCACAGCTCCTGTGAAAGGGAATAAAAAGGCCCACTAGGTAAAGATCATGTGGGAGGGAAAAGAGTTGAGGACTTGGAGTGACAGAAGGGCCTGAACTGCAATAAGCTGAGTGTGAGAGAGAATCCATATGGTTCTCTGTTTAGGATGATGAGAGAGAGAAAGAGGACAGTGAGAGCATGGAGATTTTACATCAGATGAAATTGTAGGTCTTGGTATTTTAAGATGATGGGCACTAAAACTGTGGTTGTTTGAATAAGAATGGAACCCACAGGCTTATATTATTTGAATGCTTAGTCACCAGGGAGTGATGCTATTTAAGAAGGATTAGGAGATATGGCATTACTGAAGTAGGTGTGGCCTTGTTGGAGGAAGTGTGTCACTTTGAAACCTCCAACTTTTGAGGTTTCAAAAGCTCACACCAGGCCCAGGCTTTCTCTATCTCTCTTTGCTGCCTATGGTTCAGGATGTAGGTCTCAGCTACTTCTCCAACACTTCACCTGTATGTTGCCATGCTCTCTGCCATGATGATAATGAACTAAGCCTCTGAAACTGTAAGCAAGCCCTGTAAATGGAGCAGCTAAGAACACAATCATCTGATACCCTGCTAGCCCTTATTTCTCTTTCATGTGAGTCATCCCTTGAGAATGAAAGATAATGCGGAATAAACAGAATTTGAGAACAGACTACAAAGTGAACTTCAGATTTGTGAGTTTGATGACCAGAAATATTGTAACAGGATTCTTGTCAGAGTCAAACAAATTTTTCAGGTTGGTGACCTTGAATTCTTTTCACAGTAAATTTTGACTGCTCTCTATAAGCACTTGGCTTCTCAGACATGGACAGAAAAAGATGTAATTTCATAAAGAATTACAATTTTATCAATCAAGTAAGGATCAAATAGGTTCAGAGCAGGGTAGAACACAGTCCTTTGAGGCAGGGCTAGAGATTAGGACCATTTTTAGCTTTGTATATCTTAAATTCTTTTTCAGTATTTTTGGTTCTGAGCTTAGCCTTTAAGGACTGAGCTAACTCTCTGGCCCTTTCCTGGATATTTTTAAATCAGAGATTGGTATAATTTCTTAGTTCAGCACAAATATTGATCATACCCAAGATCTCTTAAACTATCCAGCTTGACTCTTCCAGTGGGTGAGTACAGCTGCTTTTACTCAGCTGCTTCTTTTGTGTTCCAGATATCTACTGTTTGTGGATGTTAAGTCAATCTCAATATAGTTTATCTTGAGTGATAGCTTGGGGAGAAATAATTTTTGTGAAACCATGGAATGGGATTAGTCTGCAAATAGTAGAGTTATGATTCCTGCTGTCTTGTGGTTGGCTTACTTCTTTTTCCTTCAGTTTTTCTTTTTCATCTTTTTTCCTGCTGTCAATATTCTAAATTATCAAATAAAATTACTGATAGACTATTACTCAAAGACTATCATTTTCTCGGTTTTTATAGTGATTCAATCAGTAGGGAACACATTCTTTTTAGTTTTCTATACTTACAACTTCCTTTCTAGAAAAGTACATAATGCAATTAGTACATGATCTAATTGCAAGTATGATGAATGTTTGTTTTCCTTTCTTGAATGCTGTCCAACATGTGTAATTACAGCTGATTTTCCAGGTAAGAATGCCATATCATAGCTCTTTTCATTTGCATTTCTCTTTCTGATCAGTAATAAAATGCCTTCATATTTTCATTTATTTGAAATTTTATTATTAGCAAAATGTAATTAAAGTTTAAAACAGCCCCTTCCCTCATCTGTGTATAACTAAAATTAGTTATCTATTTTTTCAGTCTTCTCTTGAGTCATTGTTTATATTTAACATTTTTGTTTATCTAAAGTTTGTGAGTGTATACTATGTGAAATTAGTGATGCAAGTCTATGTGAGACTGGATTTTAACCAGCTTCCCTTCAGAATATATCACTATAATTATTTTGGTTTTTATTCTTAAAATAGTGGATATTTTCATTCCTCTCCATACAAAACTTAGATAACTACTATTTACAAATATTTGATCAACAATGTCTTTAAAATCTTACCACTTCTTGAAATGAACTACTATATTGGCTGGTGCGGTTGTCATATATATATGTATATATACATATATATATATATATATATATACACATTTATGCATGCATGTGTGTATAAAATGTAAATGTACATTTTTACAAGATGACAAAAATTCTTATCATTTTCTTATTTTATTTCATCTATTTTAAATAATTTATTATGGATGTACAGGGTTTATATGCATAACACTGTTTATTAGTCAATATTTTAAATTTCAAAATTTTATGTGTGGGACAGCAAGATGGCTCACCAATTAAAGTCACTTGCTGTCAAGCTTTTTAACCTTAGTTAAAAAAAATACTGTGAGTTATTTCTGATATATGTGCAGTATCTCATAAAATCCTAGACTTTAGTATTGGTCTGCTTTTCTTAACATGGGTATTATCTGGAAAACAATGGATAAAAAGATGTTGTGTCAATGACTTAAAATATATAATAATGTATTTTGTATCTCAGTGAATATATTGTTATTAAATAACCATTGGAGATGAATAGAAGTCAATATCTCTCTTCATAAAACAGAGAGGTGGCAACAGCCATCTTAAGGACAATGTAGCTTCAATTATTTTTGTGGTGTTTGTAAAATTTATAAGCGTGAGAAGATGGGCAGATGGTATAGGCCCATTTTGAAATTTTATTGAAATATTAGAGCATATTTCTTAGACAACACTCACAGCATTGATCCTGCATACACAGGTCACTATTTTAATGAATGGCTTCAGCTGAATTGGAATAATTCAGCAATAGCTTTTCTTATTTATATGTTTACATGTTGTTTAACCACTCACATATGTGTACCTCATCTATTTCTGTCACATACAACTTATAATGCTATTTTAAATATATTCCTTATGAGTTTTCCTTTGTACTGATTTTTATATTGAAAATTTCATTATGAATATCAGACTAACAATAATTATCAGATATAGATTATGTAAAAATTACATAGAATTATTAGAAAACCACCTAAGAGTACATAATTTTTTTAGTGGAATGTTTGTTAAGATTTTAGAAGGTATATTTGCAGGAAAAAAAAGAAAGAAAAAAACTAAACCAAGCCAAAACAAAACAAAAATCCTTAAAATTTTCTAGAAAAAAGTCTAATATTCCCTTCTGTTAAAAAATGCATGTGTTGGGCTGTAGAGATGGCTCAGCAGTTAAAACCATTGACTGTTCTTCCAGAGAACCCAGATTAAGTTCCCAGCACCCACATGGCAGCTCACAACTGTCTGTATCTCCAGTTCCAGGGAATCTGACACCCTCACTCAAACACACATACAGGTAAACCAAAGCACATAAAATAAAAATGAATAAATCATTACAATGTATGCATTTAGTAGTTGATTAATGGTTATCCTCGTGCTGAGCACCCATTTCACACATGTGCATTCTCTAGATGGCTCCTGTGATCTTTGTTCACCTAACTGAATTGCTTTTGGAAACAATTTCCATCGTGTTCTTTGTGGATTCAAACCTGGGCAGTCAGTCTGCCTGTGATGAACTAAATTCTTGTCTTGTGGAGATAGACTTCAAAGCAGAGCTGGTAGAACACAGGCTCCTGTTTTTCTGTTTCTTTGTAACTGTTTGCACTGTGAACACTGGTCATGAAGACCATGATTTAGTAAACTGAATGTTCTAGAGGGCCTAGGACAGCTGCTTATGGTGACTTATTATTGTCCCTGATGAGAAAATAGGGAGGACTCTGCAGCATTACACTGTTTAATGCTACAAGCAAACCAAAGTAGCAAATGAGCTTCCACTGGCACGTTCTACTCAGCAGGCTGTGCAAGCCCTTGGGAGACCCAAAGCTGCTATTTAGTAAAGAAAGAGCAATCAACCAGCTTAGTGACTCATTCCCATAGCCCCAGCATTTGAAAGGCTGAGACAGGAGGACCACCATGAGTTTGAGGATATTTTAGTTTATACAGTGAGTTTCCAGGTCAGCTTGGACTGTGGGGTGAAATTCTGTCTCAAATTTTAAATATATGTGTAAATTTTAAAAATTAAAAATTTTGAGAACCAAAAGGCAAGAAAAAAATTATGATTATACACTCATTATAAGTTGTGATTTTCTGTACTCGAGGAAATCTTGTTATTGTTTGAAATTCATGGGAGTACTTTTCTCAAAATGGATGAGACAGATTGGTCCTGGCTATGGGCAAATGGCACCAAAATACAGCAAAGCTGGTAAGTGCAATGTTTGGATAAAGTCTGTGGAGTACATGAGTCCTGGTTGTGGGAAGGTGGCAGCATAATACGTGAATGGCAAACTCAGTAAGTTCAGTGTTTGAATAAACTGTTCTTTGCTGAGAAAGATGGGATTTTTGTGGGTGGGTAGGTAGGCACATACAAGTGGGAAAGATTTGTCTACAATTTTTAAGTTCCCACTCCATTTTATACCCTTTACACATTTAATTTGTTAGCCTTTGTCTAGAAATTTGTGTATAGTTTTGGGTAAGATTCTAAATCTAAAATCCTCAGTTATACTTTCTTGTCATTTGGCCCATAATTTGATTTACACACAGTACAAACCTAGTATTACCTGTAAAGTCCTCTACTCTGTAATTAAAAGAATAACTCTTCATAGATTTTATTTTGTTTTTGTAAGTATTTCTTATTTTATTTCTTTTGGCTTATATCTGTTTTAGCTAGTACTACAGTTGAGATAAAATTAAAATTTGCAGATTCCTCATCTTGATTTCATAAACACTTTGTTTTACTTTACACAGATTACATGGTTCAGAAAAGAGTTATTAGTTGTCATTATCTAAGTGAAAATCATATTTTTCCTGCATGCTGTTCCTCCAAAAACGGATATACTTGTGAAGTTAATGTATAACGCCTGTTTTAGTTATACATGTCATTAATAGGTTGTGCAAAATAAACTGTCTTTAAACTACATTGATTATTTGCTGATTTTGTGATCTTAAATTATTTCTGAACATTTTTCATTGAATGTAGATTTTATCTAAAATTTTACTTTTGTAAATTGTCTTGAAAGTGGTGCATAAGGCTCAGACTTTGAAGACTGAGACATAAGGACTGTGAATCTGAGTCCAATTTGGACTATATTAAATCCTATTTAAATGAACAAATAAGTATGCCCAGGTAATTGAATGGGTAAAGGTGTTTGCCACTGAGTATGATGAAATGAGTTCAATTCCTCAGACCCACAAGGTAGAAAGAGAGAAACTGTGTGGTGAATTTTTTATGTGTAATCTAACAAATGAAATGTGCCTAAAGATCAGAAGACAGAGCCAGCCACTAGATTAAACATAGAGGCCAGGCAGTGGTGGCATATACCTTTAGTCCCAGCACTTGGCATCTCATGTCTTTACTCTCAGTATCTGGGGAGCACACACACCATTAATCCCAGCACTAGGAAGGTTGAGACAGGAAATAATAAGGCTGGGTGGAGAAAGGCATATAAGGCATGAGGAGACAGGAACTCAGTTCTTTTGCCTGAGGATTCAGGGGCATTCAGTCTGAGGATTCATGAAGGCAGGATCTTCCCCTTTCAACTGAGGAATTGGTCAGGTGAGAAGTGGCTGTGGTTTGTTTCCTCTGCTCTTTCAGTGTTACCTCAATATCTGGCTCCAGGTTTTTATTATAAGACCATTTAGGATTCATGCTGCATCTGATGCCCAATGGTAACAGATCTAAGAGTTGCTAACAAGGTGATTCAGCCAATGGGCTCTCTACAGTCTGGAATTCCTTTGTCTTCTCATTATCTAAATAATGGCCTCTTACAGTTATCAGTTTAAAAGACTGCTTCTTTACTATACCTTTACAAGAAAAAGACAGAGAAAAATTTGCCTTCACAGTGCCTACTTATAATAATTCTCAACCTGTTAAGAAATATCAATGGAAGATTCTCCCACATGGGCTGTTAAACAGCCCCACCCTGTGCCAATATTTTGTTTGACAGCCATTAGACATGATAAGTAAGCAATTCCCTCGATCTATAGTTTATCATTACATGAATGACATCTTACTAGTTGATTCAAATGCAGATAATTTAGAAAGAATGTGCAAAGAAGTGAAGAAAATTTTGCCTTGTTGGGGATTATAAATTGCTCCTGAAAAAAATACAAAAGGAGATTCTATCAATTATTTAGGTTATAAAATAGGTTTACAAAAAATTAGATCCCAAAAGGTACAAATTAGGAGAGGTTGATTATGGACTCTTAATGACTTTCAAAGATTGCTAGGAGACATTTCCAATCTATGGCCCACTATTGGGGTAAAAAAAAATCATGAACTAATTAATCTGCTCAAAACCTTAGATGGTGACAAGGATTTAAATAGTCCAAGAGAATTATCAGCTGAAGCTGAGAAAGAATTGGCTTTGGTGGAAAAGAAATTATAGAATGCACACATGGATTGTTTGGGTCCAAAGCTTGATTTAATTGTGGTTATTTTACCCTCTAAGTATTCTACTACAGGAATTTTAATGCAGAGGGAAGATGTCATATTGAAATGGATATTTCTACCAAGTAAACAGAGTAAAAAATTGAAGACATATGTAGAAAAGATTTCTGATTTTATTTTAAAAGGAAAATTAAGACTTTGTCAATTAGCAAGAATAGACCCATCAGAAATTATAGTATCTTTAACTAATGGTGAAATTGACAAATTATGGGCAGAAAATGAACATTGGCAAAGAGTTTGCAGGAATTTTTGGGGGAGTGATTAACAACAAATATCCCAAAAGCAACAGAATTCAATTTATAAAGAGAACTAACTGGATTCTTCCTTATATTGTATGGAAAACACCAATTCTGGAGCCCTTACATTTTATACTGATGCAAATAAATCAGGAGAGGCAGGTTACAAATCAAAAAATTTAAGTAAAGTGGCTCAAAGCCCTTATAATTCTGTCTAAAAGTCAGAATTATAAGCCATTCTGATAATATTAATGGAAAATTTTATGGAACCTATGAACATAGTTACTGACTCTCAGTATTCAGAAAGAGTTGTTTTACACATTGAAACTGCTGAAGTTATTTCTGATGAGGCAGAATTAAGTTCCTTATTTATTCAGTTATAAGAAATAATTAGGAATAGGAATCATCCCTTATATATAACACACATCCCACATTTGATCCTATAAGGATCTGCCAGGCCCTCTAGCACAAGTTGATCAGTTGACGAAATAGATCAACTATTGATAAGAAATGTGCTGGAGGCCTCAGAATTCCATAAAAAACACCATGTCATTAGCAAGGGTTTGAAAAAGGATTTTTTCCATAGCTTGGCAAGAAGCCAAGGAAATATCCTACTTGTTCTTTATACAACCAAATTCCACTTCCTTCAGGAAGTAACCCCAAGGGTACTCAGAGGAATGAAATCTGGCAGATGGATGTGTTTCATTTTGCATAATTTGGGAAATTAAAATATGTTCATCACTGATTCACCGATTCAAGATTTCAATGGGCAACTGCTCTGAGTTCTTTCTGAAAAGGCTGATTCTATAATCACACATTTGCTAGAAGTTATGGCCATCATGGGTATACCTGTACAAACTATAACTGACAATGCTCCAGCATATGTCTCTGGTAAAATGAAACAGTTTTTGCTTATGAAGCGTATTATAGCTATACCACACAATCCTACAGGCTAAGCAGTCATAGAAAGATCAAATTGAACTCTAAAGGATATGCCAAATAAACAGAATGTGGTAATAAAGACCCCCAGAAATAGATTACTTTATGATTTACTAACAATGTTAATGAAAAGGAACAACAGCTGCAGAGAGACATTGGATAATAGAAAAAAAACTATTAAATCAGCCTGTATACTTTAAAGAAGTACTGACTTCAGAATGGAAACCAGGAAATGTATTATGTTGGGGAAGAAGTTTTGCTTTTGTTTCCTCAGGAAACAAAAAGCTATGGATGCCACCAAAATTGATAAAGGCTCGATTTGAACAGGAGAGGCCTCTGAATTAGAAGAGGTGATAGTTCATCACCCAGAGTGACCATTGAATTTAAAATAACTTTAAGACTAAGAAAAGCTTCCCATTCAATCAGATATAACTTGCCAAAAGGGAACCTCGCCAAAGTTAGGGTTGGGGCAGGGTTTTCTTTTCAGGAGAATAAAGGCATCCAGTTAAGGAATCTGAAGACCATTGGACAAATGAGACATCTGAAGAAAAAAAACAAATAATCCAGAAAAAAAAATGTCCCAAGCAAGAAAAGTAAATTGGCCTATTAGTATATCGCATCCTCAACAGGATAAAATTTTACAAATCTTCCAAAATGTTTGTTTCTGCTTTTCTCTACAAACATGTAATGCAAATGGTCTTTTTGTAGCCCAGTTAAATTAAAAACTAAAGGTGGCCTTAGAGTTTGAGTGTGGCTCTTTCTTTCTCTAAACCCAAGCATGCTTGTTAAAGGAAAATCCAAAATCTCTGTATAATGTCAGAAGAGCCACCTGATATGGAACAGAAGAAAAAACAAAATTAAGAGACTATTTTATTGCTACTAACCTCATAATCCCTTGGTTTTTTGTTTTGACTCTTCAAAACTTTTTTAAAAGATATGAAATTTATATCAAAATTTATAAAATTAATACATATATATTACACTTTTTGTCATGATATTAATGGTCACATAGAATACTAACTAATCCTAGAAAAAAAGACTTCATCTAGCTTCCTATACATGATTTCAGGTTTGAGTCTCTATCTGTAACACAAATTGGTAAATGATCTTATTCATAAAAAACCTGGAGCCAGATATTAGAGTAAAAGCTGAAAGATCAGAAGAACAGAATAAGCCAGCCACAAAGTTCTTACCACTAGGAAATCCTCAGCCCGAGAGAGATCTACTCCCTGTATACTAACACCTATATACTTTTCTGTTCCCTGCCATCGTACTTCCTCTCTCTGCCCAGCTACATTACTTCCTCTTTCTGCTCAGCTCTATCACTTCCTGTCTATCTGTATAGACCTCCAGACCTCTATGGTTAACTAGTGCTGGGATTAAAGGTGTGTGCCTCCACACCTGGCTCTGTTCCCAGTGTGGCCTTGAATTCACAGATATCCAGATGAATCTCTGCCTTCAGAATGCTAGGATTAAAGGCCTATGCTACCACTGCCTGACCTCTATGTTTAATATAGCAGCTAGCTTTTTCCTCTGATCCCCAGGCAAGCTTTATTTGTTAGGGCACAGATAAAATATGACCACATCTATCAGTTTTCTGCAGTTAATCATGACCATGCTTAACACTGACCTTTGACATCTCCAAAATGATGATGGAGCCCCACAATGATGATTCCACCAGGACTATGATAAGGCCACTAAGCTGATAAACACAACCTAAAGATTGGCTTTGTACAACAAATTGCTTAGGACAATTTCAAGATGGCTAGCTGTAATGATCCAGCCTCACAGACCACTCTAGTCAGGACTTGAGACAAGCCCTGTACTTTCTCATTATGCAGAGACTGGACAACAAATGATATAGCTAGCTCTGCCAGGACTTGACAATTAATCCAAATTTTTTCTTTTCAGGATTACCTAAAGATGCCTTCACCAACAGACAGCAAGAAGTAAATTTAAGAACAGGAAGCCCACATTCCCAAGAGGTGGGGTAGGTGGTTTTTGGTCATTCAGTTCAGTGGGTTATGGATATTTATCATTGTTTAGGATGGTTGGTTACAAGTTGTTATTGGTAATTGTCAGGAAAAAAAGCTAAACAAAGGAGATTAGATTCAGGATTCTTGTTTGAAAAAAAAAAGAAGAGATACAGCTATTATAGGGAAAAAGGGTAGATTATTGAATTTACTCTGAAAGGAAAAAAGGAGGAATATGGATATGTTAAGAAAAAAGGTAGATTATTAAGTCTACTTGTATAAAGAAACTACTAGATTTAAATATTTTACATTGGATTGGACTTTTGTATATTGTATATAAATTTTGTATATTTATACAAAGTTGAGACTATTTTTGTTGGAGCATACTGTACATATATTTCTAATCTTGTTCAAGGTATTGTACCTATACAATTCATTTAGCAATGTAATGTAAATTGCTAGTCCTTGAAAGTTATTATTACAAACTATTTAGGATAAAAAGGAAATGTAAGTTAGTAATTAGTCACCTACTATGGTAGAACTTGTAGTCATATGAGGTATGTTTTCAATGTCAAAAGAAATATATTTTAGATAGACATGTCATCTTCAAACACTTCAGAGTTCTACAGAATATGGCATTCGTGATATTTTAATAACACAGGTATTTTTTTTTATGACTATGAGACGTGTCTGCTTCTGGCAGCACCAATCTATTTCAGAGACTATGATAGGCATCAAAGAAACTCCACATGGAATTTATTTTCTTTGTGGCAAAAGAAAATAATGGGGGAAAAATGCCCTTGGGTCGACTGCTAACAGTATGCTGTCCAAAATGGACGAATAGGACACAAAAGAAAGGACTGCCAAACTTTGCCAAGACAAGGTAGGACAATACTTCAGAATATTCACAGAAAAGTCTGTCAGGTATCCTAGGCCTGTAGGCCAAAGATGAATACCCCAACGTTGCAGAGGAACCTTGGGTGACTGTCCATGCAACCAGCTGTTTTTGTCATTTCTCACATTTTTTGGAAGTTGCTTGTTTGCACTTCCTGCTTGCTCAGTTAATATTATTTGTAGATGTAACCAACCTTCTTATTAAATAAGAAACACAGAACCAATGCAAAGAAGAAAGCCAAGAGGTCAGATCTAAGAGCTAAAACCTTACCCTTCCTCCTGTGGTGGTCCTACCTCTCCGAACCAGAACTACTTTCTGTGTTAAAGTCCTTATATAGAATTTCTGTTCTGCCTTCTCATTGGTTGTAAACCCAACCACATGACCACCTCATCATGGCCTGTCTGTATAGACCTCCAGGTTTTCCATGATTGGTATTGAGATTAAAGGCATGCGTATCCAATACTGGCTGTATCCCTGAACACACAGAGACTTACCTAGCTCTGCCTACCAAGTGCTGGGATTACAAGCATACGCCACCACTGCCCTGCTTTCCTATGGCTTGCTAATAGCTCTGACCCCCAGGCAACTTTATTTATTAACATACAAATAACATTTTAATATAAATAAAGTATCACCATAATTGTTTCCTTCTCCAGTCTCTGAGGGAGTTGAAGACTAGATAGCTATAATTATAGTGTTCCTTGTTAACAAATTCAGAAAAGAAACTAACTAAAGAGATGTAAAAGTGTGTAAGTTTGAAAGACATCAAAAGATAGTTTTCAGTTAACAATACATGTTTGATAGAAAGTGAGTTAGGTAGAACACTTTGGACTTACCAAAATAGGATAAATAATAGAGTATTTTCTCTGAATTTGTCAAATGTTAATGGACTGGACATTGTTAATATAATTCTTGACTATATATATATATATATATATATATATATATATATATATATATATTGTATATAGTTATTTTACTTATTGTATATAGTTTTTCTTATATTAGTTATAACTTTCTTTTATTATTTTAGACCAAAAAAGGGGAAAACTGACACCTCTAAGTTGTCCTTTGATCTCTCACGGCATATTCCTTCACTACACACACGCGCGCACACACACACACACACACACACACACACATACACACAAAAAATGTGTAAAAATGAATGAATGGTATCACGAATGTGGAAATTTACTACGTACAATATATTGAGGGGTAATGACTGTCTCTGTAACAGTTCATATTGACATAAATTAAACAAAGTTAATAATGCCATCTAAGTACTAAGCAACTGAGCAAGACTATGAAGGGAACAAAAGTTTCTGTATTATTAGATTTTAAGGAACAAGGTCACTGACTGGAGAGATGACTTACTGCTTAAGTACATTCTCTGTTCTTGCAGAGGATCCAGGTTCACTTCCTAGGACTCATATGTCAGGCCACAGCTCTTTGTAACAGCAATTACATGGGATTCTACACTCTCTTCTGACCTCTGGAAACACTAGGCAGATATGTGGCACACATAAGCTCATACAACACACACATACAGACGTACACAAAATATAAATCTGGAAGAGGGAAGGAAGAAAGGAAGGAGAGAAGAAGGATGAAAAATAGGTCACACTTTGTGTCAGGACAGAGCTGAGACCCAGTGCTAAAGCTGTTTTCGGGGCTTAGTGCCCCTAGTAAACAGGACTCTTAAGTGAATACAACTTGGAGCTCTGATATGATGTGATGAGCTTCTGAGATCATTCTGGAACTTTATGCAGGTGCTATTGAGGTCAGTGAGATTAGGTAGGAGGGAAAAAATAACAAGTACCAATCATGTCTTCATACACTTGTTCCTGGATGCTTAGATCTCAGCTTCTAGTGCTACTTTGAAGGCTGTGGAATTTTAAGAAGGTGGCTCCAGGCAGGGGAAGGTGGTCACTTGATGAATGCCTTTCTGTTCCTGGTCCAATTTTCTTTGCTTACTCTGCCATCACATAAATAATCAAGCACCACATGTTCCCATCACCTTGGGGGAGCTGCTCTCAACATCATGTCTTCCTCACTGGTGGACTGAAATCCCTCAGAAACTATAAATCAGAACAATACTTTTCTTCCCTAAATTAGTTTCTGTCAGGCATTTGGTCACAGTTATGATGAAGCAGTAGAGTGAATTGATAAGTCCTAATTGGACATGTTAACCAAATAAAGAATTTGGATTGTTGGACCTTTGTGTTTTGTCTCAGGAATATGTCAGTGGCCAAACAAGGAAATAGACCATGGGAGCTAGCTTTAAGAATGTAATCTCATGGTTAAGAAGGGAGAGAAAACGGTAAAGGGTAAAACCTGTTGATGCCATGCTTGCCATGCTCGGACCTATTAGAGAGCTCTTCAACTCATACAATGATTCAGGTAATTATTGACTTTTTATGTTGGAAACAATGCAGACAGAAAGACCTGGGAGCTACGGTGAAAATGGAAGTAAATTTAGAAAAATACATTCAGATTTCTGATTTCTGGCCCCAAATGTAAGGTACTTAGGAGCTGCCACTACCCACTTCAAAGTAGAGAAAGCTGAAAGAGAAATTCATTGGATTTCAATGGGAATCAATAACTCTAGAAACTGAAGCTGAAATTATGGGGCCTGCATGGATCTGCACCAGGTCCTCTGCATGTGTGTTATCACTGTTAGTTTGGTGTTTTGTGAGACTCCTAACAGTGGGACTGGATGTATCTCTGATTGTTTTGCCTGCTTTTGTGACTCGATTGCTCCTATTGGGTTGCCTTGTCCAGCTTTGATATGACTGCTTTCACTTTGTCTGTTCATATCTTATTTTGTCCTGTCTGGCTGTCATCTCTTAGAGGCCTTCTCTTTTCTGAAGAAGAAGTGGAGGAGTAATGGATCTGGAGGAGAGAAGAAGGTCCTGGGAACTAGGGGGATTAGAAGGAAAGGAACCTGTGGTTGGGATGTATTGTATGAGGGAAGTATCTATTTTTAATAATAATATAATAAAACTCCCCTTTGATCTTCAGAGAAACTGATTCATAGATCTAAATAAAACCAAAAGCAGCAATGTGGTACCATCCTAATGGAGCAGGAGCTTAGAAGCACATGCCACTATTGCAGTAGAAACGAATATTTGCATGACCTTTAAAATCATGTTAAGATCCTAGCTTTCAGGGCAATTGGATGAAAGGCTTTTGGGAGTATTTCAGAAAGTTTAAGATCTGGGAATGAAATTGATGGTCTTTACTGGAGACATCTGTGTCCAATTCCATACCCTTTCCTGTAGCCAACCAGAGTCTGGAATCATGCTCTCAGTGTTCCAACATTCACAATTCTGAAAATTAAATAGTTTAAAAAATAAATTACCCAGACTATGGTATCGTGTCATTCAAGGGAGACTAAGATTCTGAAGGTGGTAGCGGTGGTGGTGCTTGCCTTTAATCCCAGAACTCCAGAGGCAGAGGCAGGCAGATCTCTGTGAGTTTGAGGCCAGCCTGGTCTACAGAGTGAGTTCCATGACAGCCAGAGCTACACACAGAGAAACCCTATTCTCAAAAACTGAAAACCAAAAACCAAAAACAAACAAACAAACAAAAAACCAAAGAACAATAACTAGCTCTAATTGATATCTTCCTCATACTTAGTCTGGACATAAAAGAATGAGAAAAATGCTAGTGGAGTGTTCTAGAGTTGTGATAATTACAAAAGAGGGAAGACCAAAGGGATATTTGGTATCATTATGACTGTTTTCTAAATTAAATTAAAGACAGGCGTTAGTTCATAGACACAAGAAGCTGTCAAGAGAAAGAGATAAAAGCTCCTGAATTAAAGTTATTGCAGAAAGGAAAGATTTCTATCCCAAACCACCAAGAGCAAATTTAGTAAGAAGAAATCTATTGCATTTAAAAATTGTTGAAGACTTGAACTGAAACTCTCCAAAATATTTATGAGTGCTCAAGAAGCACCATCATTATAAATTAGAAAAATATATGCTAGGAACCAGTGACATGACTCAGTGGATAAAAGCATTCACCATGCAAGCCTGATGGCCTAGGTTCAGTCCCCAGAACCCACTTAAAGATGGAGGAAAGAAGTGACTCCAAATGCCCTCCGACCACCACACGTGCACTGCTACATTGCAGCATATATATGCATATGTGCCCGTGTGTGCACATGATAAAATAAATTTTAAAACAAAAATGCAGAATAAAATCATAATGAGTTGGCATCACACAGAATGTCTAAAATTTGAAAACTCGGTCTTGAAAATGATAGGCAATTGGGGAAGTGTTAGGTTTTGGATATTTCTGCAGAAATATGAATGGCAGGTATTTAGGAAAGTGTGGTGGCTTCTGAAAACATCAGACACATCTCCTGAGAGATTCTTTGTCCTGGCTTAGATGGTCACTCTTCCAAAGAACATAGGTGCATTGTGTTCATACATGATGCATTGTACTCACAATTGTTTTCTTTGTAATAGTCCAAACTGAAAATAACCTCACCACCACAGGCAGATGAACGGGTAAACAACTGGTGTCATGCCTGTAGGATGGAATAATACTTAGCACCTATTAAGTAGTGACCTATTGGGCTATACATAAAAGGATCCCTGGACAATGCAGTATGTTCTCTAGGATGTGGAAAGCTGGAGTCACTTTAAAGACAGGTTCCTGAATATCATTCCAAAAATCTATACTGATTTATTCATTTCAAATGAAGTACTTCCTTTTGGATGTTTCCTTTTAAATTAATAAAATTGGGTAAACACATTGAAAAACATTTAAGAGAGTATTAATGATCACAGTAGAAATTTGAGGTTACAGCATAATACTTTCGACAAATGGATCTTCTAATTCTTCAGCTACACCAAATAAACCCTCACAAATTCACTGAACAGTAGAAGTTTCCATACAGTTCTTCCTTCATGAGCTTTCTTTGCTCCACCATTATTTGTTAATGTGTTGCACTCTATTCTGGGTTATTATAACAAAATATCTGATGTTAGGCAGTGTTTCAAGAAGTAAGCTTGTTTCATTCACCACTGTGATGGCTGAAAACTGCCACCATCACATCCGGCAAGGGTCAGCAGGCCTGCATCACAACACAGGTGATGAAGCAGAGAGAGAAGAGGCAGGCAGTTTTATGTGTTCATCTTTAAATAAAGTAAAATCACACTTAGTATTTGAGCTAAGATGATCTTGAAGAGGTTTTTTTTTTAATATGATTTTTCTTTAGTGCAGGGGAACTATCTAGTTCCTCACACATTAGGCAGTTGTTGATACTACCTGTATTCCTAAGCTTTGCTTGTGTTTCTAGGATGATGGGAATATCTCACTAAGGTACACTGAATGCTGCAAAGAAAAGGGGATAGATAACTGTAGCATTCTCCCATGGCTGGAGGGGATGGATCCAAACAGCAGTGAAACTGGGTTTCATCAGCGTGTAAGAAGAACTCCATTCTCTGAGGCAAAAGTTAAGTTAGGGAGCCTCACTCAGGGAAAGAGCTAAGAGATTTTCAGACTGACAGTCTGCTGACTCTTCTTTGTAATGTTCTCTTTTGATTGCAAAGAGGATATTGAACTGTGAGGAATTTGACAAGAATGAAAAATGTGTAATAAAACACACCACATGTATGAAAGAGTCACGGGTGACACTAAAAAAGTAAAACGGGACTCCTGTGGGTGTCAGGACAAGCTCATTTCGGTGATCTTGAGTTTTTTCTCTTTTTAGTTCTCTGAGAGTTTCATACATGTTTTGATCACATTCACTCCCCTCCCCCAACTCTTCCCAGATCCACCCCATCTCCCACTTGTCCAACTTTCTGTCTTTTGCTTTTTATAGCCTTCAAGACGAGTTTGTGCTTCCTGAATATTCTTGGATGTGTGATCTTGCACTGGAGTGTGGTTGACTTCTCAGGGGCTACACTGTTAGAGATAACAATCTCTCCCTTTCCCAGCAGGGTCTCCATGGAGACACTAGTGAAATCACAGCCTTGATCTTAGAGAAAAAGATGCCTGTGCAGTTTAGAATGACAATGAGTAAAGGGTGAGAGACTCTCAGATAATGATTTGAGTATTTTTAAATTTTAAAAATTTTGACAAGAAACAAGGGACTATTACATCAGGTCACTAAGTGCTACACAGATTATGGTAAGATATTTTTAGATAAAAAGATCCAATAATTAGGGCAAACATGCATGTGCAGCTGACCTACAAATCAGGGGGAATTCTCAGAGGTAGGGAAGGAAAGATACTGAGTGCTTAGGTGAAGGACAATAAAGTAACTGGGTCTGATGCACAAACAGGCGGAGTGCCATCATCACTGACCAAAGAAGTGAATTCTAAGGGGCGATGGGAATCATGAGAGAGAAAACAGCTTAAAGAGGCTCATCTACAGCAGAGAGGGAGCACGGATTATGTAACTGAGACTTCAGATACAGCCAAGGAGCTAAATCAGGTAAAAATGTGTTGCTATTTTTTTATACTCAGAAGCTTATGACCACTGCTTGTATTAAATGATAGCTGGGAAAAGGATAGATTCTTAGAAATACACTGTGTCTTCTTGCCATAAACAACGTGCAGGAGATGACTCATCATATGTTTTTATCTTGATAATTTGAGTTCTTCAAGGTTTTTTGGGGGGTTTTATTGTTGCCACTTTCTTATGGTTACTGGGCACAAAATCAAAGGCCTACTTCATGCCAGAAAAACATTCTGCCATAACAGCTCTCTTCACTTTTTAAAAACCTTGAGATGGTCTCATTAATTGTTAGACTTGAACACACTCTGTAACCCAGGAAACCTTTGAACTTGCCACTCAGCTGCCTTAGCTTCCCAAGTACTTGGGATTTCAGGCTTGTGGCACTGAGCTTGGATTTATTTACATTTTTCTTATTCAAATTCTTTTTTAATTCTAAATTATAAAATTATTATATCATACCAGTGTATAGCATGATATATAATTACAGTAAAACATGAGAACACTGTAATTTGGCACTGAAAAGTACACATTATAATTTCTATAAAAAGGTACAAAAGCAACTTTTACTGTAATAATTCTACCCATTATTTATTTTGTGAAACTCTACTTCCATGTAACCCTGGATTATTCTTTTTGTCTAAGGCCTCACACTTGACATATTCCTACTTAAGAGCTTTTACATGTAACATTCCCTCACACATTTTAAAAGGAATGAACTGTGATGTGTGAAATGTTTTTCAAAGTATACTCAGTGGAGCAATAAAATCACATACTCTCTTCCTGAAAGGTATCTGGTGGGGGCAGGGCTTAATACATTAGCAGTGAAAAAAAAAAGCACTTCCTTTCTTTATTCTCACAGACTAATTCACAAATATAGAGCATTTTAAAGTTTTTGCAACATAGAGTTGTCATGTTCTTTTGGGCAACACATCATCTGTTGTGCAGTTTCTCTCATCTAGTGAAGCACTGGGGTGCTGTTTAATTCCCAGGATTCTTTGATAAAACAATCAGACTAGAGTGAGTCACTCTAGGTGAGTAAATTGCCTTTACTTGTGCATTTCTTTCAAGTTGTAAGCATGTGCAGCTCTTGGATGATAATTTACATCTCAACAAAACAATTTAAATGTTAGCTTGGAGGCAAAGTAATTTCTGTGAAATATGATATATCTCTACTTTATAAGCAATCCTGTAAAGTGAATCTAGCTATCCTTTCCATATGATTTTTCTTTTGTATTAGAAATTTTATTTTGCCAGCTGTCTAGCATCTTCTCTCAAATTGAATTAATTAATACGTCCTTGTTTTCTCACTATCTTAAAGTGTTTGCTAAGTGGGTGAATATATCATTTTGCTTTTTATAATTAGTGACAAATTTCTTTCCCAACATGTGAATAATAGTTTATCTTTCTCTCTGTCTCTCTCTGTCTCTCTCTCTCTGTGTATATGTTGTTTGTGTGTGTGAGAGTGATACTCTATACCCTTTTGTCTGATTTGTACATTCATAGCCACTGTGTAAAATTTACTGGTTTTATAGGGGGAAATGGCATGTAAGCGATATGATGATAAATTGAGAAATTTTATAATTGTTGTTTTATGCCATGGGGTCATCTTAAGATTTTGCAGTCATATGGCATATATTCTTTAACTTTAGTAAAGAAGGCTGTGTAGCAGGAATCTTAAAAGTTCTTATTAATAAAATCACACCCGGAGCCAGGTATTGGGGTGAACTGGAAGATCAGAGAGACAGAACAAGCCACAGCTAACCTCACCTAGCCAACTTCTCAGCTGGTCTTGTTTTCTCAGACTGAAAGCTTCTGTGTCCTCATATCCGAATGGCTCTCAGCTGAACTGTGCTGCTAGAAGCCTGAAAGCTTAACTAGCCAAATGCTTAACCAGCCAAATGCTTCTAGTTCTTGGTCTTCACGTCTTATATACCTTTCTGCTATCTGCCATCACTCCCTGGGATTAAAGGCATGAGTCACCATGCTTGGCTGTATCCTTGAACAGATGGATTTCTGCCTCTGGAATGCTAGGATTAAAGGCGTGTGCTACCACTGCCTAACCATTATGTTTAATATTGTGGCTGTTCTGTCTCTGACCCCAGATAAGTTTATTAGGGTGCACAATATTTTGGGGAACATAATACCACCACAAGGTTGCCAATTACAAAGTTATTATATATAATATATATATTAAACAAAAGTTGAATTTAAGTTATATATACAGTAAGTAGATCTATTTTTGAATGAAAGTTTAATCACACATATTAAATTAAGGTAACTATTTTGATACAGATTTTATAGATTTTAAACCATATCTTGTGAACTTATAAATCCTGAGATAGCGTTTACAGCAGTCTCAGATTTTTTAAAGCAGAGTGTGGAGCAACTTTAGAGATAAAAGGTTTTTAAGACTGGGAAGTTGAGGAAGTGTAGAGAAGAATAACTTTATATCTAAGAGATGTTGTGATCATTTGTTTGTGCAGTGGCAATTGTTAACATATGAGAGAATTTGATAATACTGAGGCCATGCTGTTTGTAGTAATAAAAGCTGAATCTGTGGGAGAAAAGAGAAAGGGTTGAAAAACAAAATTCTGTTGAAGGGAATTTTTATAAGCTCCAGGAGGAAGCTGAGAGAGAGTGTGTAGGTGGCCCAAATGGGCTCAAGCATAGCAAAGCTGCAGGGGGTGGGGAGGCCTGGGAGTTCTTAAGAAAGAGGCAAAGCAGGCAGCTCCAGGGAGGAGGAGGGAACTTGAATAGGAATCTGAGACCGGAAGCTGTGGGACTGCAGGCAGGAGCTGAGAGACAGGAGAACAGGGTCACCTAGGTCTGGACAAGCTCAAGGAAGCTTGGGGATTGCAGGCAGCTCCAGTGGGAGGAGAGGAAAAGGGTTGCAGTGTATTGTAGGAGGGAACTGAAAGACGACAGGGCCACCAAGTATCATAGGAGCCCAAAAGGAACGTGTCATAAGTGACAGGCAGGAACAGGATCACAGGCAGAGAGTCACATAGTGGAACAGCAAACAGGACTGCAGTTCCTATGGGGAAGAGGCCCAGGAAGGCCCAAGGAGAAACAGAGTAGGTAGTTCCAAGTGGGAGGAAGCAAGGAAAAGAATCCCAAGCTGCTGCAGGAAGGATTTCAGCTCCTGTTGGGAGGTAAGAAAAAGCTAGAGAGAGCTGACAGGGCAGGAAAAAGGGAGATGTCCATGTGGGTGTAGCAGGCCAGAGGCAGAGCAGGGCTACAGGAGCCAGAGCAACATGTACAGAGTGTAGAGGTGTCCACATGGAGGGCACAGCAGGCTAGGGGAGCCAGAGTAACATGTACAGAGTGTAGAGGTGTCCACATGGAGGGCACAGCAGGCTAGGGGAGCCAGAGTAACATGTACAGAGTGTAGAGGTGTCCACATGGAGGGCAGACCAGGCTAGGGGAGACAGAGTAACATGTACAGAGTGTAGAGGTGTCCACATGGAGGGCAGACCAGGCTAGGGGAGACAGAGTAACATGTACAGAGTGTAGAGGTGTCCACATGGAGGGCACAGCAGGCTAGGGGAGCCAGAGTAACATGTACAGAGCGTAGACGTGTCCACATGGAGGGCACAGCAGGCTAGGGGAGACAGAGTAACATGTACAGAGTGTAGACGTGTCCACATGGAGGGCACAGCAGGCTAGGGGAGCCAGAGTAACATGTACAGAGTGTAGAGTGTCCACATAGAGGACAGAGCAGGCTAGGGGAGCCAGAGTAACATGTACAGAGTGTAGAGGTGTCCACATGGAGGGCAGACCAGGCTAGGGGAGACAGAGTAACATGTACAGAGTGTAGAGGTGTCCACATGGAGGACAGAGCAGGCTACAGGAGACAGAGTAACATGTACAGAGTGTAGAGGTGTCCACATGGAGGGCAGACCAGGCTAGGGGAGACAGAGTAACATGTACAGAGTGTAGAGGTGTCCACATGGAGGGCAGACCAGGCTAGGGGAGACAGAGTAACATGTACAGAGTGTAGAGGTGTCCACATGGAGGGCAGACCAGGCTAGGGGAGACAGAGTAACATGTACAGAGTGTAGAGGTGTCCACATGGAGGGCACAGCAGGCTAGGGGAGCCAGAGTAACACGTACAGAGTGTAGAGGTGTCCACATGGAGGGCACAACAGGCTAGGGGAGCCAGAGAAGGAGGAGCTGAAGAATCAGATTCTAGAACTGGGAATTAAATATTGTGAGTGGCGGAAACAAATGATCTCTATGTACCTCAGGAGAGTCAGATCAACAGCTTGGTTCAGAGAGGCCAAGTTCTTATAGATAAGGAAGAGCATAGACAGAGGCAGAGATATCCGGGAGAGTCCAGAGTAAACATGAACCAGAGCTGAACCATGTGAGGAGAAAAATGGGGATGGGCAACCAGGAAGGGTGGCTTAGCCAAGATTTGATGCAGAGGGGAAGGATAAGGAACTGGAGGAAAGGTGACTGATGAAGAGGGGAGAGGATAAGAGTAGAAAGTGGATTTATTGCCAGGATCCAAGATGACAAGCTTGGCTTCAGTTTGGGGAGGGAGAGGATGGTGGCATGGCAGCAGGCTCCAGAGGTGAGCTGCAGCTGCAGACTCCTGAAGTGACTCAGTCTGGACAGCAGCTGCAGGCTCCTAGAGCTGCACGGGCATGGCAGCAGGCAGCAGTACAGTGACGAGGTTTTGATGGCCAATAGGACATGAGACAAATGTAAGGGGAAGGTTTGGAGGAGAGGTAAAGAAGGGACACACATAGGGAGTCTCTGAAGAGGGGAGGTCAGGAGGGAGAGGAGTAAAAGAGGATCTCCTTCCACCATTCCATGCACCCACAAAAACTGTAAAGGTTGCCAATTTGTTTGATTATCTGGGGGGTAGGGGCAGGGGTACAAGGGCCATTCTTGAGTGCTAAAATGCACCAGAAATGTCTAGTATGATTTGGGTCTTTAGGAGACTTCCCAGAGGTAAATTAGTCAGGATAAAGAGAGTGGGTCTCATTGTTAAAGGCAGACAATGAGCCAAGGTTAAGAGCCAAGGGCCATCTCCAAGGATCTCTAGTGGCTAATAAGGAGATCTTTGGGAGGAAGGGTTTGTCACCCAAGCTACATCATCAAGAGAGATTTGCAATGGTCCAAGGAAAAATCTGGGCACATGTCAACAGGATTTTCAGGTGGCTAGGAATGGAAAACAGCCACCAAAAGTGAAAGGAAAATGTCCAACCAAGCCAAACTGAATGGAATATGTCTGCTAGCCATCTGATAGAGACCACCATTGCCTCTGAAGGCCAGTGTATAATGCATTCTCCCCATCTTGTGGAAGACTTGCTTCCACTTTTATCCTAGGATACTATTGAGGAGGGAAAAGTAAGAAATATTTAGATAGAAGGACAGGGTGAAAGAGACAGATAGAAACACAGGATAGTTCAGGAGGGCCTGGATCCTTATCCACCAGCCCCTTCTGCCTCTTCTAAAGAGCTTTTTAAAGGAATGCCAAGGGGTAGGACAAAAGACCTCCCCTTGCTAGATCAAAGCATATCACACATCCAAGTGCTGACCCTTCCAAACACCTGGTAAACATGCACGTGGTGAAGCAATCCTCTAATGCAGCTCTGCTGGGTAAAGCAAGTTCATATCTCACTAAGAAACCTTTATGGGCCTCCACACCATCCCCACAAGACAGTGCAGAGATGCTTGACAGCCATCATCTGATATCCCGGGAGATGTTTAGGATGGCAAATATGGAAAAACTTATGAATTAGCTGCTGCTGGATGAAGGGAGCAGGGCCAGATGATCCAGAAAGTGTGAGAACTGGGTTGGGGGTCCTGTAGACCAATCTGAGTTATGATCCAAGTTACAGAACCAAATAAAGGGGCCACAGAGTCAGACAGAACACACCAGACACCAAATTCTTAGCACAAAGATTTTATTACCACAGAAGGGACAAGCAGGGGTGGAGCTGCCTCTGGATTGGGCATAGACAGCAGCAGGTGTCCTTGAAGGGGTGATTTTTTTTTAAGGAGAAATAGTGGAAGTCCGTGTTAGGATGGGTTGGAAAGTCCTGATTGGACGTTAGTCAATGTAGCCAAAATATGAATTTTGATTGCTGGACCTTGGTGTTTTGAGAGCTGGGCCCTGTTGATCAGCTTCAAGAATGAAATAGGCATAAGGAAGTGATCAAATAAGGCAATGGACGCTGGTGGCTGGCTTTAGGAACATAATCTAATGGTTCAGTAAGGGAGAGGGAGGGGGAGGGCAAGACCTGCTAGCGTCATGTTTGCAAAGCTTGGCCTGTTGAGAGCCCTTCATCAAGAATATCTGTTAGCATCAGTGGTTCACATGACGCTCTTGTGTCTCACATACTGTGAATTACTCATCTCCTTACTCAAGATCATTTTTCATGATAATCACTATATTCTCATTCATCTTTCCTCTGTATTTATTTGATAAAATACAATGGTGACAAAATCTTGTGCTATATGACTCCTGTTTAACATTCATGTAGGCTAAAATATTCAAATTGAGAGTCAACAGTTGGCAAGAGTTATTAATATATTGGTAAGCAACTTTATGGAATTTTTATCACTTACTACTCATGGGTGGCCATTGTTCTTTTCATTTGCATCACTTTATTTCTAATTTATGATTTTGTGGGTTTTTTATTGGGGTTTGTGACTGTCCCTTGTTTGTGCTTCATAGGTCCTTTTTCACTAATTTGATGAGCCATATGTGTATGCCTCTATGCACAGTATACATGTGTGTGGGGGGGGCTAAATAATTGTGAACTACTTAAATAGAAAATGATCTTTTGTAAGGAGACCGGCATTCTTCTACCCAATTGAAAGATATATCAATTTTCTGAGGTAAATCCACTTTTTCCCTCATAATATTGTACTCCACCAAATAATACTTTATTTCATGAATACATTTTATAGGCACATGATTTTAAATTGGCTTTAAATTAAATTTCTATTTTTTCTAATGATAGTGATATTTTAGCCAGTTTTTATTATAATGGATTTTAATCATTATACATGGAATGTCAAGAAGAAATGTTGTATAAAATCCCAGGTTGAAACCTTTAAAAACAGGCTCAGAGAGGGAAAGTAACTGAGCTTTTTAGAGACCATGGAACTGTTCAGTTGGAAGCTCTGACTCAGCCCCACCTCCTTCTTCTCCAAACCCCACCCCTCAGAAAGCCTGCCAAGTGGCACTTCCTCCCCAAGCTACTCAAGCCACACCTAAAGGTATTTAAGCTCTGGTTCATAAACTTGCTTCCTTCCTTCCCCTGAGATCACCCTGGAGTGCTTTGCTCAGATTAAACCTGGTCTTATTAATTTGAGTTCATTTGGCTTATTGCAACAATGGAGAAACCCATTACTGGGGATTCAAAATACATATCAAGAATCATTCTTCTGAATCAGAGAAAGAATTACATTTAGTGAAGAATTTGTACTTTTATTTCCTCCATTTCACCCATCAATTTTGTAAGCAAATATTCCCATATGATAGCTAAGGCTCAGAGATGGCTCAACAATGCAGTGTACATGTGTTTCTTTGTTGCAGAGATATTCCAGAACAAGGGAAGCAAGCTGCCAAGACTGAGGTAAAGCAGAAAGAAATGCCTCACAGCAAACACGATGAATATACAGCAAACAAGCAGGACATTGCTTATACAGAGATAAAGACGACTAAGTCTCCACAGAAGCAAAGAATACCTAAAGCTGAGAAGAGGCCAGTATTGCTAAGTGAAGAGCAGGTAAACTACGCAGAACTGACATTCCACAGAACGCCTGAGCTCCTGCCCCAAAAACGGGTTGTCGGAGGAAAAAGACAAGGTACAGTGGTGTATCCATTATGTAACTGACAGATCTTAACACTAGGTAAGGTTTAGATTGCAGCTCTCAATACCTGTCATGACTACTTTTAATTGTCAATGTGACACAACATAGAATCAACTGGGAAGAGTCTTATGAAGGGAATGTCTACATTAGTTTGGCCTGTGAACATGTCTCTACTGGATTGTCTTGATAATCTAACTGATATGAGAAGACTGCCAGCAAATGGGAGGCACCATTCCCAAGTTTGGAGCTCTGAACTGTGTAAGAGTAGAAAAAGCTAGGCAAGCCCTAAGCATGAGTTTGTTCATGTCTCTCTACTCTTGAATGTGCATGTGACCAGCTGCTTCAAGCTCCTGCATTGATGACACTTCTCTGATGAACTATAAATGGGAATCATTAACTGACCAGACCCCTTTCACATCTAATGTACCTTTTTTCAGAGTATTTTATCACAGTAACAGAATGAAAAGGAAACATAACCATGCTAAATTAATCACAATACATTAATTATGCATCTTGGTAATACCCTTCCCAACTAGTCTAGGATACTACAGTAGAATAAATTTTCTTTTTATCTGTTTCTCTCAAGTATCACTGAAGTATATTCCAAAAGAATTGCATTGTGTTTAAGAACACAGTTGAATGCTATTTTTAAAAATCCCAATCATCCTGAGTGAGCTAACTCAGACCCAAGAAAGACAAACATGATATGCACTCATTTATAAGTATATATTAGCTATAAAGTAAAGGATAATTATGCTACAATCTACAGACCCAGAGAGGCTAAGTAACAAGGAGGGCTCAAGGGGGTTGTTTGGATCTTTCTGAGAAGGAGAAGGAGAAGAAATTTCATGGGTGGACTGAGGGCAGGTGGGGATGGGAACATGAGGAACCAGATTGGGGGAATGATGGGGGTGAGTACTGAAAGAGATGACTAGAAGTGGGTGGAATTTCAGGGTCAGATAGAAACCTGGTGCAAGAAAAATTCCCAGGAATCTACAAGGATGACCCCAACTAAGACTCCTAGCAATAGCTGATATGTAGCCTGAACTGGCCATCTCCATTGACTACCTCAATTACCATCAGAGAGGCTTCACCCAGCAACTGGTGACAGAGACTCATAGCCAAACATTAAGCAGAGCTTGGTGAATCCTGCTGAAGAAAGGAAGGAAAGATTGTAGGAGCCAGTAGGGTCAAGGACATCACAAGAAAACCCACATAATCAACTAACCTTCACTCATAGGCGCTCACAGAGTCTGAACTGACACCTAGGGAGCCTGCATGGGACTGACTAGGCACTCTGTATATATGGAACTGTTGTGTAGCTTGGTCTTCTTGTGGGAATCCTAACAGTGGGAGCAAGGGCTGTCTCTAACTCTTTCTCTGGCCTTTGGGCCCCTACTCCTCCTACTAGGTAACTTTGTCCTGCCTTAATACAAGGGGAGGTGCTTAGGCTTACTGCGACTTGATATGCCATGTTTTGTTGATATCCATCAGAGGTGCCTGCCCATTTCTGAACAGAAAAGGAGGCATGAATGGGGGAGGCAGAGAGGGAGGTTAGAGGAGGGATTGGGAGAAGAGGGAGGAGGAGAAACTGTGGTCAGGATGTAAAATAAATAAATTTAAAATAAAAAATATATTTTATTTACTTCCCCCCAATTTTTATGATACAGGTCCTATACTGTATCCTAGAGGGGCTTATACACAAAGCAGTTCTTTAGTTTTAGGCTCCTCGAGTTTTAGAAATAAAGATGTGAGCAAACATGACTGGCCTCATTCCCTGACATTTTGAAACTAGCTATTGATGCCACCTTTATTCAGTTCAGTATAACTCAGTCCCAATGGGTCTGCTCTAAACATGCAGTGGACCAAAAAGATGAAAGAGAAATAGCCACCAGATTGAAAGAAATAACATATTAGTGTCACAGGAATGATAGATGAGAAATAATTTTCATAATATTTTGGAGGTAAAATTATAATGTTATATTTAACCAGATGACAGAAGTGAAATTAAGAAGTTAAATGTAATTTAAAACAAAACTTTATTTTTCTCTTTTTTTCTTTGTTTATAGATATGTGAGGGTGGAGAGAGAGAGAGAGAGAGAGAGAGAGAGAGAGAGAGAGAGAGAGAGAGAGAGAGAGAGAGAATCTGTCTCTGCTTCCACTTTGTTTTGAAGCAGGATCTTTTTAGTTTCTGCAATCTACCCCAGGCTGGTTGGCCTGTGAGCTTCCAGTTGTCAATTTTCTTGTCTCCATCTCCTGGGATAACATATACAGATGTAAAAGCAAACTACAGGCTTTTTCCATGGGCTCCAGGGATGGAACTCAGGTTACCAGGCTTGCACTGAAAGTGCTTTTAGGTGCTAAGCCACCCTTTGGGTCCATTACAAAGTATTTTAATGTTCCCTTAAGTGATTAGTCATCATTAACTGTTTCTACACTTAGAAAGACATTCATCACAGATGATTTACCCAGGAAAAGCCAGATAGCACATGGTATTTGAATGTCTCTTGGTAGTTAAGGAGAAGATGTCCTCAAAGAAACTGGAGTTAAGAGACTAATGTTGCCAAAGATGGGAGGAGAATGACCACCAACCCAAATCATCACAACCAAATTAATTAAAGCAAACTTTTTATTCATTTACATGGGCTGCCCTCCCCCATGATAGGGTTCAAGAGGTCAGCTTTGGATGTGAGGAAAACAAGGTTTTTATAGCTCAGGAGTAGGGGGTTTCCAACTGGAAGATGTGGCAGGCAAAACAGATGTGGTCACAGGCAGAGAACATAAGCATACATGTTAGTCCTGACAACCCCCTGAAACAATGACCGGTTGCAAAGGGGACATAACAAGGTACTCATGAGAACAGTAGTCATAAAAACTTAGTCATAGGTGGTCATATAACCTTTTGAAACATAGGTAGGGTTGCAAGATGGTTATAAACAACTTTTTGAAACCAAGATATGATTACCATTTTGGGAACAGGCAGTACAGAACCATTTATTGTAGCTACAGTTTTTCTGCCTGGCCCACAGTCAGGACAAATCTCTCTCACCTGCCAGTCCCACAGCTGCTCAGACCCAACCAAGTAAACACAGAGACTTACATTGGTTACAAACTGTATGGCCGTGGCAGGCTTCTTGCTAACTGTTCTTACAGCTTAAATTAAGCCATTTCTGTTCATCTATACCTTGCCATGTGGCTCGTAGCTTACCGGCAGCTTCACATGCTGTTTCTCATCGTGGAGGCTGGCAGTGTCTCTCTGACTCAGCCTTCCACTTCCCAGCTTTATTCTCCTCCTTGTCCTGCCTATACTTCCTCCTGCCTGACTACTGGCCAATCAGTGTTTTATTTACCAACCAATCAGAGCAACACATTTGCCATATAGAACATCCCACAGCACTTCCGCTTTTCTTTTTTTTTTTTTTTTTCCAAAAAGAAGGTTTTAACCTTAACAAAGTAAAATTACATATAATTTGGGAATTTGGGCGTAGCTTCTCTTACTACTTCCTGCTGGAGGGGGGCGCTGTATCTTATGGGGATACAAAGAAAATTTTAGGATTATGGAATAGTCCATGAGGGTGTATCGTCTGAGCCAGTTGCCTTCAAACCATTTTGGATGTTGGATCATCTGGGCCATGGTGTCATCAGAGACCTTTCAGGGGGTCTTGGCTGGTCAAACCTGATGTATCTTAATCTGGAACAAATCCATAGCCTCTGGCTTTCTGTGGGAACAAAAGCAGAGTCTCCTTTCCAAAGCAACACACCCTTACATCCAAATTTTGAAGTCAAGGTATCTTTAAAATATACATTTTGGTTTAACTCAACATCTTTTACGATCAAATGTTTTTCTGCAGTTAAAAATCCCAAAGACAACACAATCCAGATTCTCTGTGTAATATTCATCTTCACGTGGCTTATTTTTTATATTAATTTTACTGTCTCTTTAAAGACTTTATTTTTTAAAACTATGTATTTGTTTATATAACTGTATATATCACCTTTTTTGTCTCTTTCAAGCCTAGGTATATTTTACACACATTGTAAACTATTACATCTGAATCTGTCTTATTGTGAATCTATTGCTTTAAACTGCAGCAGCTGTGGCTGCTGGCTCTGCCCACCTCAGCTTCCCAACATGGCAGTGGTACATTTACCACCAGCTCTGGTAGCTATTGTGGGTCTATGCTTTTATCCAAGCAGCGTGTAGCCCAGAAACCTCTTTTTTTGTTTTGTACTAGCAAAGGCTAAATCCACCATGCAGCTTAATGTGCCACTTGCAGAGGCCTCATTCCCACCATACTGCAGGTCCCACCAGTAGCTCAAACCAGCAGCTGCCGCTCATTTGAGAGAGACAATTAGGAAGCTATTTTTAGCTCCGTTTTAGAATCTTTTCTCAGGTTTTAGGTGGAAATTCTTGCCAACTTGTTGGGCGCCATTTGTAGCTAGAGTTTTCCTGCCTGGCCCATAGTCAGGACAAATCTCTCTCACCTGCCAGTCCCACAGCTGCTCAGACCCAACCAAGTAAACACAGAGACTTTTATTGGTTACAAACTGTATGGCCATGGCAGGCTTCTTGCTAAATGTTCTTACAGCTTAAATTAAGCCATTTCTATTAATTTATACCTTGCCACATGGCTCGTGGCTTACCGGCATCTTCCCATGCTGTTTCTCATTGTGGAGGCTGGCAGTGTCTCTCTGACTCAGCCTTTCACTTCCCAGCTTTATTCTCCTCCTTGTCCCACCTATACTTCCTCCTGCCTGACTACTGGCCAATAAGTGTTTTATTTACCAACAATCAGAGCAACACATTTGCCATACAGAACATCCCACAGCAATTTATAGTTAAGGTTACAGGTGGGGCATAGGCCAATCCTTGAGAAACAGAAATTTATTCATAAACAGGAATAAACCTAGTTAGGCAAATAGGGATAAACATAGTTTGGCTTTACAATACAATGGCTTTTAAGATGGAAGCAGATTGGTTCTTCAATACCTTCTTGGAAGTTAGAATCTCAGTCATTGTCACTGTTTCTCTTTCTTTTCAGGCCCCAAAGCAACTGTATGGAGAATGGTAATGGGCATCCTTGGAGCCTTGTGTGTGGTACTGATGACAGTCGTGGGGATCTTACTTCCAAAATGTAAGCAATTCTGGAATTACTTCGTTGTTGTAGCAGTTATGCTTTCAGCATTATCATGACAGCTTGACTCCCTGTGGAGACTATATTTCACACATTCAAGCAATCATATCCTAAACACTATTGATTACTGTATCAATTTTTGCCCTAGTATTTTCTAGCCAAGAAGAACAAAGCAGAAAAATCTTGCTTCATCCTCTTCTGTGTCCTAAGGAGAATAGTGAGTATTAACTCTAAGAATGTTAGTGAATATTAACTCTGTAGAGTTCACTTCCAGAACTTTTCATTACTAAGTCAGAAGATCTTCCTATTTCCACAAATGCTGATCAATCATGATAGGCAGATGCAGTGTTGTTCACTGAGTCCCTTACCAGGGAAGAACTCAGATGACTTAAAACTGAGAAGGGAGAATCTGAAAAACAAAACCCCCAAAGACTACAAGTATATATATATTTTTTATTCTTACTAGGAAAAAAATGATATTTAAATATGTTGAATACTAAATATGAATTTCTAATGTTATTGTTGCTTAAAAATAAAGATCAATGAAATAGAAAGTAATCCTAGGAAATATATACCAATGTGTGTTTATTCCTAGTACAAAGCACGATGATCCTGTAGAGAAAGCAGTCTTGGTACACATTCTCATGAATTCTACAATTATACATGTGAACAGGGGGAAAGAAAACCATGTCCTCAAATGACTGCATACAGATATTATTAAATATTTTATCATAATATCTCTTAACTGTAAGCATTCAAAATAGCTGTAACCAGGTTGATGGTTGACAAATATGCTGGCTATTCTTAGTTGTCAACTTGACTACACCTGGAATTAACTAAAACCCAAACAGCTGGGTACATGTCTATTCTGAGGGATTTTTCTTAATTAAATCATTTGAAGTGAGAAGACACAACTTTAATCCAGATATTTTGAGGTGGGAAGATTCCCTTTTAATCTGGGGCACAGTTTCTGGTGGCAGCCTATATCAAGGACATGAAAGAAGGAGGCTTTTGTGCTTTGCCTGCTTGCCCTCACTGTTGATGGCAAGTCCATTCCTTCACTGGCATTAGAGCCCACTTCTTCAATATTTCCATGTATACTGAGGATCAGCTGAGATATCCAGCCTTCTGGACTGTTCTACTGGATTCTTGGACTTTTTGTTGGAAGACAGTCAGTTTTGGAAAAAATGGACCATAGCCTATAAGTCACTCTAATAAATTCTACATATAAATAATAGCCATTCTATCTGTTCTGTTCCTCTAGTGAACCCTAAGACAGAAGTGATACAAGGGAGTACATTACTGTTATAAGCCTGACCATGCTGCTTGTTAGAGGAATGTGGACTTTGGGAATTTGGATTAGTAAAGCAGCTGAATGTGTTAAGCATGGCTTAATGGACCATGCTTGTAGGAACATGGACAGTAGTGCTGAGAGTGATGTGAACAGTGGGGGGACAAGTATAAGAAGTCTCAGAGGGGCAGAATATTAGTAAGTGGTTTAGGGACCATTCTTGTGGTATTTGTGCAAAGAATATGGCTGCTTTCTGCCCTTGTCCTAAAATCTGCTGGGGTCTACACTGAAGAGTTTTAAATTAATGGCATTGGCAAAGGAGATTTTAAGACAGCTTATCATTTACTGTGTCCTGTGGTTATTAGTAATCCTTCTTATGGAAATCCACAATAAAAATAGCAAGCCACTAAGAGAACCACTCCATTGCCTCTGCATCAGCTCCTGCCTCCAGTTTCTTGCCCTGTTTGAGCTCCTTTCCTGACTTCCTTTGATGAAGAAAAGTGATATGAAAGTGTAAGCCAAATTAACCCTTTCCTTTCCAAGTTGTTGTGGTCAGAGTTATTTCATCATAGCAATAGGCATCCTGAGTAAAACAAGGTATTGTTTCATCATGCCATGGGATATGAATCAATAATAAACAAATTAAGTGATTCTACAGTGTGGATATGTTGAAAACATGCTAAATGAAACAAATAATGGGATAAAAGTCAGCCCATGCTGAAAAATTATATCTGCTGTTTAGGAAGGCAGCAGGAGTAGGCAGTATTATGCATTTGATCCTTGTTTGCCCAAGGTGTTGAGGAGGCACTAGTCAGCTTATACTGGAAAGAATATGAGAGAGCCTTGGAGCAAGAGACAGTTCCAACTCCAACTAGAAAACAGCTACAAAATTTATCTAAACTCTTCAAACTGTTAAAAATAGCCTACAATGAAATAATTTGAAATAATGAGCTGTCTTTTCTTTTTTTATCACTTGGTCTTGTTCCCAAGAGGTTTCAAATGTTCCTACCTGTAAGTTTTCTTTAGCATAGTTGACCAAGTGCCCTTGTGATATGGTAGAACATTCTTTGGGTATATGCCTAGGGGTGGTATAGCTGGGTCTTAAGGTAGGTTGATTCCCAGTCATTTGAGGAACCACCATATTGGTTTCCAAAGTGGCTTTACAAGTTCACACTCCCAACAACAATGGAGGAGTGTTCCCCTTGCTCTACATCCTTTCCAGTTTTGATCTTAGTCACTCTGACAGGTGCAAGATGGAATCTCAGAATCATTTTGATTTGTATTCCCCTGATAGCTAAGTATGTTGAATATCTCATTAAGTTTTTCTTCGACATTTAAGATTCTTCAGTTTAGACTTCTCTGTTTAGATCTGTACACCATTTTTAGTTGGATTATTTGGTTTGTTGATATCTAGTTTCTTGAATTCTTTATATATTTTGGAAATCAGCCTTCTGTTGGATTTGGGGTTGTAGAAGATCTTTTCCCATTCTGTAGTGTGCCATTTTGTCCTACAGATGGTGTCCTTTGCTTTACAGAATCTTTCCAATTTTGTGAGGTCACATTTATTAATTTTCAACTTAGTGTTTGTGCTATTGGTGTTCTGTTCAGGAAGTTGTCTCCTGTACCAATGCATTTGATATTTTTCCCACTTTATCTTCAACTGGGATCAGTATAACTGGATTTATGTTGATGTCATTGATCCACTTGGACTTGAATTTTGTGCAGAGTGATGTTTGCATTCTTCTACAGGCCAACATCCAGTTAGACCAGCAACATTTGTTGAAAGATCCTTTCTTTTTTCCACTGTATATTTCTGGCTTCTTTATCAAATCTCAGGTGTCCATAGGTGTGTGGAATTTTGTCTAGGTCTTTAATTTGTTTCCCATTTATCAACCTGTATGTTTTTATGCCAATATCATGCTCTATTAGACCTTGGAATCAGGGATAGTGATGCCTCTTAAAGTTATTTTGTTGTGCAGGATTGTTATAGCTATTCTGGTGTGTGTGTGTGTGTGTGTGTGTGTGTGTGTGTGCGCGCGTGTGTGTGTGTGTTTTCCATATGAAGTGGAATATTGTTATTTCAAGTTCTGGAAATAATTGTGTTAGAATTTTGATGGGAATTGCATTGAATCTGTAGATTGCTTTTGGTAAGATGATCATTTTTACTATGCTAATCTACTGATCCATGAGTATGGAAGATCTTTCCATCTTCTGATACCTTCTTCAATTTCCTTCCACCAAGACTTGAAGTTTTTATCCTACAGATCTTTTACTTGCTTAGTTAGAGTTACACCAAGATATTTTATATTATTTGTGGCTATTGTGAAGGGTGATGTTCTCTCATTTCCTTCTCAGCCCATTTATTATTTGTATATAGGAGGACTAATGTGATTTCTTTTTTAGTTTATTTTTTATCCAGCCACTTCACTGAAGGTATTTATCAGTGGTAGGGGTTCCCTGGTAGAATTTTGGGGTCATTTATGTATACTACCATATCCCCTGAAAATAGCTATACTTTATCTTCTCCCTTTCCAATTTGTATCCCTTTGATCTCCTTTAGTTGTGTTATTGCTCTAGTTGGAACTTCAAGTTTCAATATTATATTGAATAGATATGGAGAGAGTAGACAGCCTTGTCTTTTTTTCTTTTTCCTCACTTTAGTGGAATTGCTTTGAATTTCTCTACATTTAATATGATGTTGGCTACTGGCTTGCTGTATACTGCCTTTATTATTTTTAGGTATGTTCCTTGTATTCCTGATCTCTCCAAGACTTTTATAATGAAGGAACGTTGGATTTTGTCAAAGGCTTTTTCAGCATCTAATGAGATGATGATGTTTTTTCTTTCAGTTCTTTTTTTTTTTTAAACCAGATTACATTGGCAGATTTCCATATGTTGAATCATTGCTGCATCTCTGGGATGAAGCAACTTGATCCTGATAGGTGATCTTTTTGATGTGTTCTTGGATTTGGTTTGCAAGTATGTTATCGAGTATTTTTGCATCAATGTTCATGTGGGAAATTGGTCTGTAATTCTCTTTCTTTGTTGAATCTTTGTGTGATTTGGGTATCAGGGTAACTGTGGCCTCATAAAATGAATTTGGCAATGTTCCTTTTGAGGAGTATAGGAATTAGCTCTTCTTTGAAAGTCTGGTAGAAATCTGCATTTTGAAACCATCTGGCCCTGGTCTTCTTTTGGTTGGGAGACTTTTAATGACTATTTATATTTCCTTGTGGGTTGTAGATCTATTTAGTTGCTTATCTGATCTTGATTTAACTTTGGTAAGTAGTATCTATCCAGAAAATTTTCCATTTCTTTTAGATTTTCCAACTTTGTGTAGTACAGATTTTTGAAGTATGACCTTAAGATTCTTTGGATTTCCTAGGTGTCTGTTGTTATATACCCCCATTCATTTCTAATTTTGTTAATTTTCATATTCACTCTTTGCATTTTATTGAATATGGATAAGGGTTTGTTTATTTTGTTGATTTTTCTCAAAGAACCAACTCTTTATTTCATTGATTCTTTGTATTGTTCTCTGTTTCTATTTTATTTCATCCCTCAGTTTATTTTCTGCTTTCTACTCCTCTTGAGTGTGTTTGCTTCTTTTTTGTTCTAGAGCTTTTGGATATGCTATTATTCACTAGTATGAGATCTCTCCAATTTCTTTATGAAGGCTCTTAGTGCTATGAAATTTCCTCTTAGCATCGCTTTCATTGTGTCCAATAAGTTTGGGTATGTTGTGCATTCATTTTCATTGAATTATAGGAAGTCTTTAATTTCTTTCTATATTCCTTCCTTGACCCAGGGATGATTCATTAGAGAGTTGTTCATTTTCCATGAGTTGGCAGGCTTTCTGTTGTTTCTGTTGTTGTTGAAATCCACCTTTAATTCATGGTGCTCTGATAAGATACAGGGGGTATTTTAATTTCTTTGATTTGTTGAGATTTGCTCTGTGACCCAGTATATGGTCAGTTTTGGAGAATGTTCCACGTGGTGCTAAAAAGAAGGTATATTCTTTTGTGCTTGGGTGAAATGCTCTGTAGTTATCTGTTGTGTCCATTTGAATTATAATTATGTGAGCTCCATTATTTCTCTGTTTAGTTTTTGTCTGGATGACCAGCCCATTGGTGAGAGTGGGGTATTGAAGTCTCCCACAATTCATGTATGCGGTTTAATGTGTGATTTATGGTTTAGTGATGTTTCTTTTACAAATGTGGATGCCCTTGCCTTTGGGGCATAGATGCTAAGCATTACAATGTCCTCTTGCTAGATTTTCTCATTGCCAAGTATGAAATGCCTTTCTCCATCTCTTTTGCTTAATTTTGGTTGGAAGTCTATTTTGTAAATTTTAGAATAGCTTACACCAGCTTGCTTCTTAGGTTCATTTGACTGGAAAATCTTTTTCTAACCTTTTACTTCGAGATAATGTCTCTCCTTGGTGTTGAGGTATGTTTCTTGTGTGCAGCAGAAGGATGGGTCATGTTTTTGTATCCATTCTATTAGCCTGTATCTTTTCTTTGGCGGGGGGAATGGAGCCCATTGATATTGAGAGATATTAATGACCAATGATTATTAATTCCTGTTATTTCACTGCTGCTGGTGGTAGTGGTAGTATGTTAGTATGTGTTTCTCTCTCTCTCTCTCTCTCTCTCTCTCTCTCTTTCTGTGTGTGTGTGTGTGTGTGTGTGTATGTGTGTGTGTGTGTGTGTGTGTGTGTGTGTGTGTGTGTGTTTCCCTTCTTTAGGTTTTGCTGGTGTGAAGTTATTTATTGCCTGTGTATTCATGGTGTATTTAACCTCCTTGGGTTGGAGTTTTCTTTCTAGTATCTTCTATGGGGCTGGATTTGTAGAAAGATATTGCTTAAATTTGACTTTGTCATGGAACATTTTTCCTCCATCTTGGATGATTGAAAGTTTTGCTGGGTATAGTAGTCTGGGCTGGCATTGTCTCTTATAGTCTACAAGACACCTGTCCAGGCCCCATCTGACTTTTAGAGTCTCCATTGAGAAATTGGATGCAATTATAATAGGTCTGTTTTCATATGTTACTTGGCCTTTCTCATTTGAGGCTTTTAATATTCTTACTTTATTTTGTAAGTTTAGTGTTTTGGTTATTATGTGGTGCAAGGACTTTTTTGTTTTCTAGTCCAATTTAGGTGTTCTGTAAGCTTCATATACCTTTATAGACATGTCCTTCTTTAGTTTAAGAAATTTTTGTTCTATGATTTTGTTGAATATATTTTCTGGCCCTTAATGCTGGGTTTATTCTCCTATTGCTATTATTCTTAGGATTTGGTCTTTTCATAGTGTCCCAGATTTTCTGGATGTTTTATATTAGGAATTTTTTTTAGACTTAATGTAGCTAGAGTTTCCCTGCCTGGCCCACAGTCAGAACAAATCTCTGTCACCCGCCAGTCCCACAGCCGCTCAAACCCGACCAAGTAAATACAGAGACTTATATTGGTTACAAACTGGCTGTGGCAGGCTTCTTGCTAACTGTTCTTACAGCTTAAATTAATCCATTTCTATAAATCTATACCTTGCCACATAGCTCGTGGCTTACCGGCATCTTCACATGCTGTTTGTCATGGTGGTGGCTGGCAGTGTCTCCCTCATCCAGCTTCCTGTTCTCTCAGTTCTCCTCTCTGTTAGTCCCGCCTATACTTCCTGCCTGGCCACTGGCCAATCAGTGATTTATTTATTGACCAATCAGCAACACATTTGACATACAGACCATCCCACAGCAACTTAACATTTTCTTTGACTGGTAAATCTATTTCTTTTATCATATTTTCAATGCCTGAGATTCATCTTCCATTTCTTGTATTCTATTGGTGAGGATTGACCTGTAGTTTCTGTTCACTTACCCAGATTTTTTATTTAAAGAATTCCATCTGTGTGTGTGTGTGTGTGTGTGTGTGTGTGTGTGTGTGTGTGTTTAAATTGCTTCTATTTCCTTTTTCAGGTCTTGAACAATTTCATTCACCTGTTTGCTTTTTATTAGCTTTCTTGTCATTCTTTAAGGGATTTATTGATTTTTTGTTTCTCAAATTTTCAATTTATTTAAGGGATTTTTTAAAATTTTCTCTTTAAGGACCTCTGCCATCTTCATAATTTGGTTTAAGGTCATTTTCTAGCACTTCAGCTGCATCAGAATGTTCAGGTCTTGCTGTTATAGGATAGCTGGGCTCTGGTGGTACCATATTGACCTTTCTGTTGTTGATTCTGTTTTTATACTGGTAGTTAGGCATCCGGGTTTGGAATGATTATAGGTCTACGTGTTGATTCCCGAGTTTGTCTTTGTTCCATGGCTGTTTTGTTCCTTGGTTTCTGTTTTCTCTTTGGTCTTCTGGCCTAAGTGGCTAGGGGTTCTGGTGACTAGCAAGTCTTCAGGTGCAGTAGGGTGTCTCCACTGGGGCTTTTGCAGCCTGTAACACCTCTGGGGTTTTGGATGCCAGTGTTGCCTTTGTGATTCCAAATACCTGTGTGGCCTCTGGGATTAGTCTCTGGCATGGTTGGTCTCTGAGATTCCTAGTATGGTTTGCCTCCCATACAGCAGAAGTTATCTGCTGAGGTTGTGGCCTGGGATATGCAGCCCAGGGATAGTGCAGTTGGGGGCTGTTGGGTCAGCTTTAGGGAATGTTCAGTGGCTGTGGATAGTGTCTTTCCTTGGGTCCCTAAAATTGGCCTGGCCTTGGGTAAAGCATTAGTCTTCTGCTGAAGTTGTGGCCAGAATATGGAGCCCAGGTAAAGGGGTGCAGTCTCTGGCTGCTGGGCAGGCTTTAAGGAGTGTTAGTAGGTGGTGGTTGATGTCTGATGTTTTACCTGGGAGCTTTATCAACTTTCATGTATTTCCCTAGACATATATTACCTACAGAATATTTTGAGTGGGCCAATGTTATTTCAATAAACTAACAAAATAAAGATATGTGATTTATGTTTCATAAATACATGCTACTATGGAAATAACCATATGGCATGAGAGACAAAGAAGTAAATGCCTTCATTTTTCTTAGGACAAATGTAACTAACTGGACCTTGAATGATTATAAATGTTACATAAATGAAAAATGAAATGTACATTTCTTAAGTACTTAGAATACCAATTTAAAGCTCCCTATATATTTTAATTTTGTATATTCAGAGTCATTCTTCATAAAAATAACTGCAGATTGAAAATCATTTCAGTAACTGCTTTTTCTATTCATATAGTTATATGTCATTAACCATTTACATATGTATACATTATTATGACAAAAATAATGCTGAAACTTGTTTTCCTTATAGGAATCAATTTATATTGAAATTTATGTAGAAAATTTTAAAACAAAAACTTATCATTGTTAATTGTTATGAGATAAGGATTGTGTAAATATCACTCAGCACTTTTAGACAGTGATTAGGACCAGAGTGAAGCTCATGGGCAGGAGGCTGTCTGAGCCTCCTGGTGGCCTTTATCAACCTCCAGCACCAGCAAGGACATTGATGAAACTTGGCTCTCTATGTAGTGTTCATGAGACTCACAAAAGCCTAATAGTTGTGTTAATCCCACCAATCAAGAACAAGACCACTACCACAGTTTAAAGTTAAATTTGAAGCAAGCTTTAATTAAATGCTGGCCAGGCAGATGGGCTCTGGCCATGTCCATAACCGGTTCCCCGGAAATGGCCCAGAATCCCAGTTTGCAGCAGCATAAGAAGGAAAAGTCATAATTCATTGCATTTCCCATCAGGTCTGAGTAGGGGCAAGCAAACATCCTGATATACCTCTAGCCTACATCCAGTCTGGGACAAGCTTACATCCTGACATATTTCCTGCCTGTGAACCTCCTGCCCACATGTGATCAAGCACATCTGGTACAGATGGGTCAAACAAAACTGTTTAGGAAAATGAAACATATGTGTCTTGTTATCACCCATACAATAGCCTCCAGCATTTCAGGAACTATTTGCCCATGGACAAGGGACTTGCAGATCAGAGGCATTTTTGTTTCATGGATCTCTTAGGCATAGTAATTGAAACTTAAAATGTTAACTTTGGCTCTCACCATTGTATTAATAATGGTTATTCTAGTGCTGAGTGCCCATTTCAAACATGTGTGTTTCTTAGACAGTTCCTGTGATCTTTGTTCACATGACTGGATTGCTTTTGGAAACAATTTCTATCGTGGTTTTCATGGACTCAAAAGCTGGGTAGACAGTCAGTCTGCATGTGAGGAACTGAATTCTCATCTTCTGGAGATTGACTCCAAAGCAGAGCTGGTAGGTGACATGCTCTGATTTTCTGTTTCTTTGTAACTTTTTGCACAAGGAGCATGGGTCATGAAGCAAACTGAATGTTCTAGAAGGAAGGTGACAGCTGCTTATGGCCATTTATTGTTATCTTTAGTGAGAAAATAGGGAGAACTCTGTTACACTGTTTAATGCTACAAGCAAACCAAAGTAGTAAATGAGCTCCCACAGGCACATTCTACTCAGCAGGCTGTGCAAGCCCTTGGGAGACCCAAAGCTGCTATTTAGTAAAGAAGGAGCAATCAACCAGCTTAGTGACTCATTCCCAACACCCCAGCACTTGAGAAGCTGAGACAGGAGGACCACCGTGAGTTTGAGGCCAGTTTGGTTTATACAGTGTGTTTCCAGGGTAGTTTGGACTATGTGGTGAAATTCTGTCTTAAATTTTAAAAATATGCATAAATTTGAACAACTAAATATTTTTAAAAAGCAAAGAAAAAAGAAAAAGAAAAAAGGACTAGGATTATACACTCAGTTATGGGTTGTGATTTTCTTTACTCAACAGGAAAACATGCTATTGTTTGAATTTGATGGGTGGATTCTCCTCAAAATAGATGAAACAGAAGGGTCCTGGCTGTGGGAAAAAGCCACTAAAATAGAGCAAACTCGGTAAGTAGAATGTTTGGATAAAGTGGGCTTTGCTGAGGGTAGTGGGATTGTTGTACATGTGTGTCCTGTCTATGTGTGGCACAGAAGGAGCATTCAGAAGAAAGGACAGAGCTCTGCTTTGGAAGGAGCAGTCTGTGGGCCATAGGAGAGAAAACATGTCAGCCTTAAGTAATCTCACCTTTGGAATATTTGTGTTTTTATTCTACAAGACTCCCTGGAGATATTTATACATCATTTTAGGAAGTTTGTAACTCTAAAGCCTTGTACCATTTCCTTTTTATTTGAATCACAATCCCACTTTTCCAGACAGTGTAGGATTAGCTTGTGTCTGATGTTTAGTGTTTCGCAACTAAATGTCATCTCCCCACTCCCTTCATGGCTCTTTGTTTTTTTCCTGTAACAAAATTTTATTTCTTCTTTTTGACTTGTTTTTGTTTTAGCTAATTCTAACTTTGAAACAAAAAATGGTATCTGCAGTGATCACCTCTTGATTTCTGATTTTCTTTTTATTGTTTTTACACAGAATTAATGATTCAGAAAAGAATCGTAGTTGTCATTATCTGAAAGGAACGCAAATTTATTCTGTTGACTGTTCATCTAAGAAACCATATACCTGTGAGTTTAAAATACTCTGACACCTGTTTCACTAGCACAATTTTTATTAAACTATAAATAAAATAGTATGTCTGTTATTTGTTGGTTCTATAATTTTTACACTTGAGTTTAGCTAGAAGGCTGAAAAGGGATAATTTTTTAAGTTTTGAACTTTTTTTTACTGAATTGAGAAGATATTGTTTAATGTTTTTTACTTTCTGTATTGTATTGAGAGTGAGTATAATTTATCTTGAGGATGATCACCTCTCTAGTACAATTTAGGTTATTGTAAATTAGTTAAATAAGAAATACCATGTATATTCAGTAACTTGGCAAAATCCAATAGACTTAAAGTAATAAAAAGGATTTCATATCAGTTGAGTGGATTTTGAAAAGTGATTTGTGTGTTATTCCTACATGAGGAGCAGCAGGTGCACATGTGAAGGTCATGTGAAGGTCAGAGGACAACTTGGGGGAACTGGTTCTTGCCTTCCACTTTTATGTGGATTCCAGGATCAAACTCAGGTCCCCAGGCTTGCATGACAAGTACTACTGCCCAGTGAGCCATGTTGCTTTGTTGGATTTGGGTTGTTGTTGTTTTTTTAATATGCTTACACTATGTTGTACAACCTGGTCTGTATTCCCAGGGCTCAAACATTTTTGAGTCGCAGTGTATCTAGTAGATAGACCAGAGATGCAGCCCACCTCACCCAGTGTAAGATTCCTAACCTGGAGATACTGTTTGAGATAGTTCAAGAAGTATGTTGGTGATTCTGCATTAGACAGGAAGAATGGGTTTAATGGAAAAAACAATAAATAACAAATGAAACTTAGGTTGGAAAAGTTAACGAACTTGCAGTCTGGGACTAGAGTGATGGGTCAGAGGTTAAAAGTGCTTACAGCTCTTTCAGAGGCCACAGGTTCAATTCTCTGCACCCACATGTCATCTCACAGTAGTCTGTAACTACTTCCATTGGATCACACACCCACTTCTCATCTTCCTGGGCTCCTGCATGAGCATGATGCACATAGACACTCACTTGTGCACTCACAGATTATTGCAGGGGCTAATGCAACACCATCTTGTCCTGACTCCATTTTGTGTTTGCTTAGACAGTTCTTATCTCTCTATGTACCTGCAACAACTACCTTAAAAAAATTGAGATTTCCGTGGTCTAGATGTATTAACCAAAACAATTAATGTTTATTCAAACTTAACATAAGTAAAAATAACTGAAAAAGGTATGATGCAAAAATAATTGTCATGCTGAATCTAACTTAATTACTATGCTCTTCCAGAAATGAATGTTTCAAGGTTACTCTGACTCTCATCTACCATTAATGTAATTCATGGTCTTTGATTTTTTTGCCTTTAAAAATGCTGTACCCCTGAGCTTCAGCATCAAGAGATGTTCAAGCATGAGCCTGTTCTTTGTTGTCAGCTAATAAAGGACTCATATATTTTTACTTGGCTTAATCAGCATGGTTTTCTGTATCTTTCTTGTATGAGTTATTATAATATACAGTAACGAATCAATTTTTAAAAAAGAAACTCAGAGTCTGGCCACACTTGTAGGACATTACCTTCTCTAGAGAGCAGCTAATACTGCACTTTCAGTCATTTATAAGGTTACAAAGTGATGATGAGAGGAGAGATGAGAGAGCCAAGCAGAGGAAGGAAAACCATGAAGGGAAAACAAAAGAAAGTTCTTGTTCTAAAAAGGCCTATAACTGAAAATTTAAATTCTAATTTTTCAAATCTTTGAAGAAACAATGGTTAGCAGTTCTCCAAATGGAGTTCTAAAAAATATTGTTTGCATTAATATGCAGTAAGTTGTGAAAAAAGGAAGAAAAATTTTAGAAGGGAAAACCACAGCTATGAGTGCCATTGTCCTACTACTGACATTTAGAGATGATGAATGTGAAGCTGGAGAAATAAATGGCTCAATACCTGGGTGCAGTAGCTGCTTTACCAGAGGACTAGGTTTCAATTTTCAGCACCCACATGACAGTTCAAAATGGTCTGTAAGTAAGTCTGTCAGTGCAGAGGATCCAACATTCTTTCTGCTTTCAGATGCTCTCAGGAACATGTATGATACAGACAAAACCAAAGAGCCCAAGCACATAAAATGATGATAATGATGATGATGATGATGATGATGATGATGATGATGATAAAGATCAGGGCTGTATGTGGAATATAGACAAAGAAAATTGCCATAGTCAATAGAACAACAATATAGATATTTTTCTATCAAAATCTAGTTAATTTAAAAACCTACTCAGACTTCTGGTGTTGCACAAATTCTAATTGGTTTTAGTAAAAAGCCAGAGCCAGATATCAGGGTGAAAGTTGAAAGAATAGAGAAGCAGAGCAAGCCACAGCCACTACCTCTTACCTCAACAACTCCTCAGCCTGAAAGAGCCAGAATTCCTGTCTCCTCCTGCCTTATATTCCTTTCTCTGTCCAGCCATATCACTTCCTGTCATAGCCTTCCTAGTGCTGGGATTAAAAGTATGTGCCACCACTGCCTGGCTCTGTTTTTCTTTTAGACTGGATTAATCTGCTGTAGCCCAGTGTGGCCTTGAACTTACAGAAATCCAGACAGATCTCTGCCTCTGCCTCTGGAGTGCTAAGATTAAAGATGTATGCCACCACTGTCTGCTGTGGGATGGTCTGTATGTCAAATTGATCTGATTGGTCAATAAATAAAACACTGATTGGCCAGTTGCCAAGCAGGAAGTATAGGCGGGACTAACAGAGAGGAGAATTGAGAGAACAGGAAGGCGGAGGGAGACACTGCCAGCTGCCGCCATGACGAGCAGCATGTGAAGATGCTGGTAAGCCATGAGCCACGTGGCAAGGTATAGATTTATAGAAATAGATTAATTTAAGACGTAAGAACTAGATAGCTAGAAGCCTGAGCCATTAGGCCAAATAGTTTAAACAATATAAGTCTCTGTGTTTACTTGGTTGGGTCTGAGTGGCTGTGGGACTGGCAGGTGACAGAGATTTGTCCTGACTGTGGGTCAGGCAGGAAAACTCTAGCTACAACCGTCAGGTCTCTATAGTTAATCCAATGGCTGGCTCTGTCCTCTGATCTTCAGGCAAATTTTATTTCTTAAGATTACAAAGAAAATATCACCACAGTCTGGTTTGTGATACAAGACATTGAATACTTTGAAGCAAAGAAATATTACAGAAGTACACAGAGCCCATGGCTTTAAGGGAGAACTGTTATAAAACTGTCTTTTGGATATTGCAAGTAAAGGGACACTAGTCTGCTCAAGCATATGTCTCAGGCAGGCCTTACCCTTCTCCCTCATTCCCTCTGCCTTGCTAAAAAACCATTGGATTACATTCCTAAAGCTAGCTACCATAGTCTATTGCTTTATTTGGCTACTTCCTCTTCCTGAGGCTGACTACCAATCAAAAGCTTCCTTTTTTTTTCACCCAATTAAGATGCCCAATTAAAATTAAACTCCTAATCCTAACATGGGGTTTCCCCTCCACCTTTACAAACTGCCATTTCCCCATGTGTCATCTCTGTCTCCAGTCTATCCAAAGGCAGCCTTTGTCCTCCAGGACAAATACCCCTTCCTCATTTCTCTTGTTCCACTCCTCTTATCCCTCTCCATCTAGCTCCTTTACCACTGTATCACAGCCCATTCTAACACAGACCTCCCCTTCTTCTCCTCTTAAAAAGAACACCTACAAGGTCATTTGCTGCTGTTTTCTGCCTGAGTCAGAACTTCCCCGCTTAATAAAGGATCTCTCTGTGTAAACAGATGTTTGGGTGCAGTTTGTGCATAATTCAGGGTCTAAGAGGAAGTTCTCACTGTGTGGGTGGAGAGGTGGTCTTCACTGGTGCCATGACCTGCATAAGCCAACAATACCTCCCCGAATCTTTTTTACAAGATCCAGTCCTCCTGGCACCTGATTCCCTCATCTAACAGGGGCTAATTGGTAAGTCAACCACCCTGGCTGTCCTAAACCATCCCCAGGTTAAGAGGTGACAGGATTTGAGTGTCCAATGTCCCTGCTCTGTCCTATGGGATTGGGTAAATTATACCCCATCACAACCTCCACTGGTTATGGTGGACTTCCAAGGACTGGTTGCCAGTCATACTCCTTCTGTCCAGTCACACACATACCATCCATTGTGGTTTGGTAGGGACTTCCTCTTTCATCTTGGTGGTCCTACTTCGAGAATCCAGTGCCCTTCTCCTCTCTGAAAAATCTTATCCACAGGTCCCAAATTTCTCATCTAATCCTCTGGGGTCCCTCTCGTGGTGACTAGAGGCTGGGTGATGGCCTCTTCCTCCAAGAGACCATTCTTCAACCTCTTGAGATACATTGGGACACCTGGTATTTCAACCTTTGGCCCACTAACACCGAGGGTGAAGGGTTCCATCCCCTCCATTCTGACTAACTCGACTTTTGGATGTCTCCTCCAGAAACTCAAATGGCTACAGCACTCAGACATCAAATCTCCTAAGCTCATTCCCTGTAGTACACAGGCTTGACCTCTGTATCCACTAGATAACCAATATAAGTGAACCCCTGCCACAAGAGCTCTCTGGATCTTAACAGTATCTATGATCTTTACAACTTTTGTGAGCACAAAATATAAAGAGATCTTTTCTGGCTCTGCTTTCTCTTCTGTCTGTTCCAAGCCATCTGTGTGACTCCCACACTCTCTGAACTTTTATAAACTCTGTTGTAAGCCTTTGTGCTATTTCATGTCCCATTGAATCCTCTGTGAACCACAGAAATACTGACTGCCAGGCACTCTGGGCCCACCACTTGCTGTACTGTCCATGCTGCCAGCCTCCCTGTTCCTTCTCCTCTGTCAGTTCCCTTCTCAATAATATCCTTCATCTGCCACCTTACCTACTCCTCCATCCATCTGGGTTTCACCAAGGCCAGACAGACCAGTCTCTATGTCCTTGGCTCACACTTCCCCTCCACCACTTCCTCTAACCCAGCCCATACTGCTGCAGGGACTGGCCTAACCCCACAGCTTCACCAGTCTTGCCCCTCAGGCCCAAACTTCTGTGGCTGTTATCAAGCCCTCTGCCCACAGGTGCCAAAGTCCCTCCATTCCTTCCAGCTTTCCTGAGCTCAACATTACAAATGCACAGAGCACATCAGCCTTTCCAACACTTCTTAACAACTAGTCATTCCATTTTCTCCTTGAAGCTCTACATCTTCCCTAGCCCCTTACAGGGCTACTGTAACACACTCTCCATACTTCTTTCCCTGCTTCCTCTACCACTTGTTCCAGTTATGCTGCTCCAGCAGCCCCTCCCTCACTCCTCACTCCACAAAGCCCCCTCTTTTCAGCCTGCTCCCACTCCCCCTCTTTTCCTAAAGCCAAATTCTTTACTGTTAATAACCAAGTAAACTACTGTGCAATTTACAGCCTGATGATAACACCTCCATGTCACTTTCCCGCCTTAATCCTTTTCTGTCCTGACACTACCTTCTGTATAAATAGGTAAAGATAATTAAAACACACAAGTTAATTATCAGTCACCTCATAATTAATTTTATTCTTTACAATGTTCATAACTATATTTACAGTAATGATTAATTATAGAAATAAACTTCATTTAGACTCATATACATATCCTTTCAAAGTTAAGCTTTGGAAACAAGTAAGTACTAAGTTTGTGTAGTCCAGGTATTTAGTAGACAATGGTCCTCAAACCCTTCAGAGATTTGCTAAATATGGCATTTATAATGTTTAATTTAAAAAAGCTTCTTATAATAGAAAGACATGCCAGCTCCTAGCAGCACCATTAATCTCCTCCAAAGAAGATGCTGGACACAATAGAATTCTACCTGGAGCTTGCTTTAAATGTGGCAAAGCCAGCCACTGGGTGTAAAATGGCCCTTCATCTCAAATGTCGCCGTGACCCTGCCCAAATTGTGGACATGCAAGACTCTGGAGAGTTGACTGTCCCACCTTGCCTAGACACAGTAGGCTGATTCCCCACAACATGTCCCTACTCCAAAGGAAACTCTGTTGGATCTTCTGAACCTGTAGCCAAAGACAGATGCTGCCCTGGGACCTCTACTCCCAACAACCACAGAGGAGCCTAGGGTGGCTATCCAGGTAGCCAATAGATCTCTGCCATTTTAATTGATATAAAAACCATTTAAATTATACTTCATACTTGGATTTATTGTCCATAGGTCTCTGAGGACGATGACTAACTGTAGCTTTAACAGTAAACACCCATATGCCTGGTCAGTCCATTTCATATGCACAGTTTGCCTTGCTGACAGGCTTCACACTAATAAAGATTTAAAGTTTCTGAAGGTTGTAAGAAACAGACAAGTAAGTTATACAGATCCAGGAAAATAAATGATGCAGGGTCTAAGATGGGTCTAACATTATTGACAGTCCAAACATGTGTTAATGCCTAAAGATATAGAAGCTTGAACAAAAGTCATTTATGGGTCTGAAAGGGGGATTTAAGGTACATAAAAAGTTGTTTCATATTTCTTTCCTTCTCTCTATGCTAACACCTCTCCCACACCCACACTCAGAATACGCAACCAGTCCTCCAGACTCCTCCCTTAACTTGCTCCTTTCAAAGTTTTTTCTCCTCATTCCCTCATGTCCTATTCCCCTACTACAAAAGAATGTCCTCTCCAGAATTGACATAAATTTTGCCTTGTACCCTGACCACAGCTCCCAGTACACTCCTGCATCCCTCCTCCTCCTTTCCTTGGCTTCAGTTTGTAGAATCTCTCACCCTCCAAAGTCCCCAAACCCCTTATTCTCATCTCTAAATCTAACAAATTAATTCTGGGATCCCTTCTCACAATCTATTGATTTGCTCACACAATTTATTCCTACGAATATCTCCCTCAACTCCAGTATCTTCCACCAGCTCAGATTCCATCCCTCCAAACTTCTGCTATCAAAAATTCATCACTCACATTTTTTACTTGTCCTCCCCTTAATCCTACCATACTTATTCATTTGTCTCAACATTCCCCAGATCCTCTACAGTCCTGTCCCAAACTCCCAAAGACCTCCTACCCCATCTCTCTCATACACAAGAGAGGCCTTTAGCTGTTTCTGACTATACTTTTTATATGAATGATAGCTCCTTCCTGTCAAGTGGCCACATCAGACTGTCACTTCCATTATCAAGAGTCATCTTCATGCTCCAGTTCCTGCTCCCTCAAGATCACTTGTGCCCCATAAATCCCATCTCTCTTCTCACACTCCTACTTGTCTTCTGCCCAAACGATTGCCAAAACCCACCACCAACTGACTCCCTTAAATTAATTAACTGTCCAGACATCCTCAGACATCACACACTTTAAACAAATCTTACTCTCCCAATTACAAAACATAGTTTAACCCAAGACATCTCATCTCTGACACACACACACACACACACACACACACACACACACACACACACACACACTCATAACCAAACCCTCACTTGAGTTAAGGTCATCAAACAAATTCTTTCCTAAACTTCACTGATACATCCTTCAATGTCTCCCACTGCTTTCTCAGTGCCTCCCTTTAGTGCCTCCCCACCATAAAAGTTCCTCTCACAAGTAATGCTCCAGTTCATTGCCCAACCACCCACTAGTGATCACTAGTCCCCAGACATCTGAGCTCTCCTTTGGCAGCCAAAGACAGATTCTCTCAACTTCTCTACCCAATCCCCAAAATCTGCTACAGACCATCCCTCTGTTTGACAAAAGCCACTCAAATTGTATTCTTGTAGCACGAGTTTTAAAAGTTCTTATTAATAAAAACAAGCTGGGGCCTGGTATTGGGGTGAATGCTGGAAGATCAGAGAAGCAGAACAAGCCACAGCCTCCTCACCTTGCCAGTTCCTCAGCTGATCCTGTTTCCTCAAACTGGAAACCTCTGTGTCCTCATCTGAATGGGTCTCAGCTGAGCTATGTTGCTCAAAGCCTAAAAGCTTAACAAGGCTCTAGTTCCTGGTCTTCATGCCTTGTATACCTTTCTGCCATTACTTCCTGGGATTAAAGGTGTGTGTCACCAAGCCTGGCTGTTTCCAATGTGGCCTTGAACTCACAGAGATCGAGACAGATCTCTGCCTTTGGAATGCTAGGATTAAAGGCATGTGTGCCACCATTTTCTAGCCTCTATATCTAGTGGCTGTTCAGTTCTCTGACTCCAGATAAGTTTATCAGGGTGCACAATATTTTGAGAAACACAATATCACCACATATTCTCCCCTACACAACCCAACCCTCCTTTTAGATAACCTTTGTTCCCCAATTAACTTTACATAGCCAAGCTAAATTGTCCTGGTTCCTCTCAAAACTCTCAAACAGACTCCAGATAAGTACTCTTATTTGTACAACAGCCTAAGTTTTCTGGCCTATTGCCTATTCCTAAGGTTGGGATCTCTCCTACTTTCCCTGGAGTCTAGGAACTCCTCTTCTCAACTCCCAGGACCATGAGCCTATCAGTTTCAAGTACACATTCAAGAGAATTTTTTTTCAAAACTCAACTTCACTTCTGTCCCTAGTCTATCTATCCCAACAGATTTCAAATCAACTACAGAGTACTCCAGCAACTCAAGTACGAGCTGTTTCCTCAGAATCCACATCCTGGTCCAGCCATACAAACTACACTTCCTTAGCCTCAGATGGTCCTGCAGACCCTGGACATTAACTGACACAGCCTGCTATTCTCTGCCTTGACCAACAGCCCACCTTCCTTGATCCCATAATAATAATGCCACAATGTCAACAGGAAGCAGCCAAAGAGAACAAAGCCAACTTACCCAATACCCAGCCACTCAATAACAAAACAAAATGGTGGGAATGAAGGGCCACTAGCCCACTCAAGTATATGGCTCTGGCAGGTCTTGCCCTTCTCACCCATTCTCTCTGCCTTGCTAAAAACCATTAGATTACATTCCTAAAGCTAGCCACCAGGGTCTTTTCCCTTATTTGTCCAATCTCTCTTCCTGTGGCTCACTACCAAAGTCTAGCCCTTGGCTGACCAAATTAACATGCCCAATTAAAATTAAACACTTAATCTTAACATGGGATTTCCCCCTTTCACCTTTATAAACAGCCATTTGCCAATGTGCCATGTCTGTCCTTGCTCTATCCAGACACGTTCCTCTCTGACAAAAACCTCTTCCCCTTTTCCCTTGCCTCATTCCCCTTCTATCTCTTTCCCTATCTCTTTTACCACTGCATCCTAGCCCATTCTAACATAGACCTCCCCTTCTCTTAAATTACACCTGCAAGGTCATTTGCTGCTGCTTTCTGCCTGAGTCAGAAAGCAAACACTTTCAGACACTTTAACTTTTCTTCCCCACTTAATAAAGGATCTCTCTGTGAAAACAAGTATTTGGGTATGATTTGTGCCTAATCCAGGGTCCAGGAAGAAGCCCCCACTGTGCAGGGTTCCCCTTTAGCATGGTGGGTGAACTCATGAACTCGCTTCTGCTGTGGATAGCAAGGCTCCCTCTTGCTTTGATGTGTTTGTATGTATGTGCAACACAATGAATCTGATTTTGGCTGCTGACATGAGCCTGAGTGGAGTTATTTACTGGAGTATGGGCAACTTACCAGTGGCCACACCACTGAAGAAAATGACACATCTTACTCCAGTACCCCTTTACTGCCCACGGTCGTGCAGTAAGAGGTGCCACTTCATGAACACCTCATCCATTCATGATGACAATACCAAGGAATGCTCTCACCAGAGCCAACCAGGGCCGCCATCTGCTGTCAGGGTTATAAAGCATTTTGTACTGTGAGAATTAAATGTAGCATGATCCTAGTTGGTCTTCCAATAAAAACCCAGAGCCAGATATTGGGTTAAATGCTGAAAGATCAGAGGAAGCAAGCCACAGCCACTTCTCACCTCATCAACTCCTCAACTGAAAGGGGAAGATCCTGTCTCCACAAACTCCAGACTGAATGCCCCTGAGTCCTCGTCAAAAGGGAACCAAACTCCTGTCTCCTCCCACCTTATATTCCTTTCTCCACTCAGCTATATCACTTCCTGTCTCAATCTTCCTGGTGCTGGGATTAAAGGAGTGTGACTCCCAAGTACTGGGATTAAAGGTGTGAGTCATGACCACCTGGCTCTGTTTCTCTTTTAGACTGAATTAATCTGATGGAGTCCAGTGTGACCTTGAACTCGCAGAGATCAATCTGCCTCTCCCTCCTGAGTGCTGTGATTAAAGGTGTGAGCCATCACTGCCTGGCCTCTATGACTAACTAGTGGCTTAGATCCACACTCTGATCCTCAGGCAAGCTTTATTTGTTAGATCACAAGCAAAATATCACCATAATTAAACATTTTTCATCTGTCTTTACAAATAATCCAGGCTATGGTGCTCTATTACGTCAAGCAGGGTAAAACAAACAATAACTGAAGCTTGACATACATCTGAACATCTGACACAAACCAGACTGAGCGTGAAAGCTCAAGGGAGCCCAGTCTTACAGCCTGCCTCACTTTCACGGCTTCTCCAGAGAAATCTAGAAAATAAAGTCCATTATTCTTCTAGAACAGAAAGTTTGCCACCTTGAGATTCATCCTCCCATTTTTCCCCACTCTTCCCTTTCTTTACCCTCTTCTCTCTCTTCTCATTTTCTTCCTCCTTTAATTCATTCATTCTCCCTTTTCTCCTCTACCTACCCTCTCTTTTTCCTTTCCTCTCTAGCACCTTACCTGCTTTTGTGTAACAATTTCCTCTGAGATTGAAACATTCCATCCTGCAGGGAGTCTCATTAAGACAGGAAGGAAACAATTCAAAACAGCTTCAGGAAGTCCCCCAAACTGATCAGATTCACTGATGCATACATGCTGCTCCTTCTAGAGCACATAAGCAGTAAAGATTGCTGAGAGTCATTCTCAAACCAACTGAGCCACCTGGAAAGGACACTCTACAGCCTGTTGAAGAGAGTGCTTCAGGTTTCTCCCTTTCCTGAGCTGTCACCCATGCTGGGGTAAGCACTGCTGATGCAGCTTTGAGTCATTTCCGCTCCTACGAGTAACCCCAGTAAAACCCATTGGTTCACCAAGTTGAACTTTGGTGGTATCCACACTTTGGTTGGCCATCAGTTCCCTGTTTGGGGTGAGTACATGTGTGTTCACACCATTCCAGGAACAGTGTCACACAGCACCTGCATATGCCAGGGTTATTGCACATCTCCAGAAATATATTGGAACGCTTTCTGAGAAATCAAAACCCAAAGTAGACAAAATAAGCACACAGAAAAAGAAAAATCAATTTCCAACATACTCATCTCCAGAAAACAATAAACATGCCATAACTTCGACACACACACACACACACACACACACACACACACAAAGACATTACACTAAAGACAACAGCTCTTACATCACTGTGGACTGAATTATGCCTCAGGTATTGTTCTTGAATAGGCTGTCTACAGGGATCCTATCTTAACCCATAGTGACAGGACTCAAAAGCTTTCCTTTGAAATTTAGGTGGAAATCCCCAGGACTCCACAGAACTCAGGTCATGCCTGAAAAAATCAAAATCATATTCATGAAGCCAGAGGCTGCTGGCAGCTCAAGCAGTGATTACCAGGAACTGTTCTGAGTGTCCACATGTCCAGAAATGGAGCCTAGGTTAACAGCTTCCTAGATACTCTGTGTGAGTTGGGCATCCATCCTGAAGCTGGTTTATCAAGCATCTTGGTGTATCATGTTAAAGCTCCAAAGTCTTAGAGACAGAGGAAATATTAATAAAGACACCACCCTTAATTGTAGAGGAGCAATAGTTTTGTCTCTTTTTAAAAGTATATTCCTTATTATTTTGTGTGTGTGTGTGTGTGTGTGTGTGTGTGTGTGTGTTTGTGGGTGTGTGTGCCAACAGGTGAGCACATGCTCACAACATACTACATGAGTTCCTGGTATTCACAGAAGCCAGAAGATGATGTCTGATCCCTTGGAACTGGAATTACTAATGGTTGTGAATTCCTAAGTGGGGTCTGGGAACTGGACTCAGGTCCTCTGTATAAGCAGCAAGTGCTCTTAACCATTGAGCCATGTCACCAGCCCAATAATGCACAAAGTTCTCCTTAAAAAGAATGCAAGTATGCAATCTTCCATGCCAAAAGTTCTCTTTCTTCCCTACAAAATCCTAAGCCTCCTGCACCTGACCATTAAAGGACAACCTGCTTCTGTTAAAAAAGGGGGGGTGAAACATTTGAAGTGCTGAAAGGAAAAAAAAAATTGCATAGAACAAACACTCTGTATTCAACTGAATTATCATATAAACGTGAAAAGAAAGCCTTTCTCAGAAAACCATATAAGGAAAAATATTTCCAGTTAGATCCATCTTATAAGATACATGAAGTAGCATTCTTCAGGGGGAAAGTATTAGAAATCTGATGCTGACTTTATATATGGAGGCCTGTTAGACTCCTTATTTAACCTAATAGATGTTATGTGGTCAAATCGATTGCTGATTATTGAAGCTTATGGAAAAATAAAGTAATTTTGTAGACTCTAAGCAACCCCTAAGAATTAAGGAAGAACAGAAACAGAAACAATACCCTTAGGAGAAGAGAGAAAATAAAAAGCATTCAGAACAGAATAGATAAACAATTTTTTAAAAATTCACAAAAATCTGTGCAAAGCAGGGAGTAAGTGAGGCATGGTTTCTAGAAGGAAGGACTAGTTCCATTAAATGAAAGCAAATATTTTGCATATAAACAGTAGAATGTGTTCTTTGAGTGCATCTAGGTGGCTAGATCCTACTCATCATAGGCTCAAGGTAATAAAGGTTGTGGCACATTAGATAGAATCCTTCGAGAGGAGAGTTCCAGTTTGTCTGCCTGGTGTTAGGCAAAGTTTTTGCCTAAGTACAGCAATTCAGGTACTCAGAAAACAGTGCACCTGTGGTCCAAGGAGGACAGTCTATTGTTTGGATTGTCACTGGAGCATGTTATCATGTGTGTGATGCTGGTTTTACAGTCATACAGAATGAAACAGTTATGGGGTCATGGAGACTTACAACTAGGTTTCAAAGGGCAGCCAGACAGGATGCCACAAGGTCAAGATCAATACAGGAATTCTATAAGAGAGTAAAGAATGAAGATGTGAGGGTGAAGGTGAACACACAACAGCTATTTCAAGGAGTTAGAGATGTCAAGAATGTGGAACATTTGCTGAGTAAATGTTGTTTTTTTTTTTCTGAGCAAGAAAAACCAGCCCAAGAGTGAGGCCATCAATAGATGGGCCTGCCAGATCAAGTGAGTTCTACATCATAAGATCATAGCCCAGATGATGAATATGGAAATATTTAATGTTTTCCCCACTGAATTTTGATCTTGTTTTAGTCTGGTCCTTTCTTATTTTCCTTCTATTTCTTCTCCCTGGGATTGTTTACTCTAGATAACTGTATCTTGAACTTACATAAATTGATTTCACAGGGCCTTGTACCTAACTTTATATTACTTTACAAAACTGGGTTTATATTTGTGCTTTCAAGGAGTTTTGGGGGTAATTTAGAGTGTGATGACTTTTGCAGATGAACTGAATACATTTTGCAGTATGACATTAACATGAGCCTTTGAAGGCCAAGGGTCATAGATTGTGATTTAAGGAACATTTCACAAAAATTCTTTTAAACTTTATGAAACTTCTGGGAAATGACTAAATGCAGCAAATCTATGTTACGACACATTGAACGAAGACATAAAAATGCCACCAGTTTCCTATGACTCAGACCAACATGCAAGGGCACAGGCTGCACTGCTGGTCTCATTTCCAGTGTAGAAAGCTCTTGTTGTTTCCAGCATGAATTACATTTTCCCATCTGAATCTAAAACCTTACACATGAAACAAAGAGTTAATGTTTTATAAAGCTGAGCAGTAATAACAGAGACCATGAATATTGCATGATAGGCCAAGTATAAAACATACATAATAAATCATGCAACAGATAGAAGGAAATGCACAAAAATTCTTATTTGCTTTCCAGTTTACATAAAGTAATGGAAATAATTAAGAAAATCAACTAACAAAAATGATTATCACCGAGGTTACCAGCCTTAGGCTAATTACTTTGCCCTTTTGAAACATTCAATGTGTTATATCTTATCACTGTAAGCTACACTCATGTGGTTCATCTCCCATCACTTTATCTTTCTCAGAGTCATTTTGAGTTAAACTCACCATTGTAATATCTTGCATAGTTAGGTGTCCAAAGGGTCAGACCTAGGATAACCCAATCGTCACACCCTTCATAGTATTATCACCTAATAGTGTCTGTGTCACTAAAACATTGGGGCACACTAAATTTATATATCACCTCATCAGAACTTCCTAATTGTATATCAAATTGCCTATGTGATGTAACCATAGATATCAGAACACACAATAAACTCATTGAGTTCATATCTGAGAATGAAGTGTTGATATCCTGATCAGAGTCACTGGTAGCAACATCTTTCCAGCTGCTGGATAAAAATAATAAGAACTGTTTGACTTTTCTTTCACATTTTCAAACTATGTCCAGATTCTGGTTCCATATCACTACCACCAATCTGTCTAATAATGATGAAACCATGATTGTGTGTTCCTTGGATGACTCCAAAAACTTTATTAGTAAACTCCCTGTACCCCAGCCTAAACATTCTAACGTCAACAGAACATTCAAAGTGACTACTTAAAACAAGAAACTATCTTTGAAAATCTCCCTGCTAAATATTCTGCAATGTTTTATTAATTAAAAAAAAGTCACTGTCTCTCAGTCTCCTCTCTGGTCTGGTTCTGCATCACCATCTGATTCATTCACTTCACTACAGCATCCTTGGCTGTTCTTTCAACAGAATTTTGAATTGCTGTGACAAAACACCATAACCAAGGCAACTTATAAAAGATGGCCTTTAATCTGGGGCTCCCAGTTCCAGAGGGTTAGAATTCATGACCATCTTGACAGGGATCATGGCAGCAAGCAGGCAAGCATGGTGCTGGAGCAGCAGTGGAGATTTTACATCTGATAAAAAAGCGTTAGGCAGACAGCTAGCTAGGAGTGACTTGGTTTTTTGAAACCTCTAAGCTCACCTCCAGTAAGATTATACCTCCTAATCCTTCCCAAACAGGTCCACCAACTGAAGACCAAGAATTCAAATATAAGAGCTCATGGTGGCCGTTGTCATTCAATACTACTCTTCTCACACCAGGGTTTGACACTAGCTCTTTTGCTTCCTTCTAGACTCTGTTCCAATACCTAAGCTCACATAGCTCATGAGTCACCCTTTCCAAGTTACAGTACAAACATTATTGCTCTTACATTTCCTGTTTAAAAGAGTGGAATCACAAACCTGTATTCCCAGGTTCTGCTGTAAGGGGCTCCATGAAAGCCCACAGTATGATGTTCTTTAATATGGGCACTGTATTACCTCCTTAGCTAATTTGGCTTGTTGCCTTCACCATGTAATGACTATCACCTTCATTTTGAGAATGAAATATATTTGTACATTATTAGTAGTTGTTATAACTTCAGTACATAGCCTCATACATGGCTCAAAGTAAGAATTGAACATACACTAAGTTACATAGCTTATTGTCCTCATAACATCCTCAAAGTACTTATGTCTCTGTACACACACACACACACACACACACACACACACACACACACACAAATTTGAGTCATTTACTGGAACTATTTCTTGAACAAAATTTATTATTAATGTGGACATTAGTATTGTAAACTGATTCACTAGTTAAAGACATTGCTAAAACTAGACAAAATTATGGACAAATAATATCAAAAACATCAGTGACTGGGATGGGGATGTAGCTCAATGGTAGAGCATTTGTGTCCCTTGAACAAGGCCCTAGCTGCTCTTCCCAGCACCCTATAATTATCACATTAGAGATCCAGAATTATTGAATGGTTTCCTCAGATACAGATCTTTCTTTAGTTCTGGAGTAATGCCATGTGGAGACCTATCAGCATCACTTAAAGGGAAGTCTGGGTTTAGATACAGCTCTTCTTTTATCATATTTTTCTTCCTTCTTGAAATCTCATCTATCTAAAGTAATATTTTATTTTGTGTTACTATAACAAAATATCTGAGAGTGTGTATTAATTAAACAAATAAAGTCTGTTTTATTCCAAAGTATAGAAGCTGAGATATCCAGACATCATGGTGTGGCCAGAGCTTCCCTCGCAACATCACAACATTATGAAGAAGAGAGGAAAACACCACTGAATTAGTAGCCTGTGTTTTTTTTTTTTTTTATGAGATGCTTCTTCAGTTAAATGTTTTGTAGTGTGTTCTCTGCATTTAAAATTCAAAGAATATTTTCCTTAAGATTGGGATATGTTTATATATGATTTACTTGATTTGCATGAAGAAGGAACTTATGGAATTTTTAATATGCAAAAGAAAAATTAAAATTATCTACAAGAAATAGGAATGCCTTCTAAGAGTAAAGGACAAAATATGTGGAAGTAGGGCTTGGGAAATAAGTTAGTTGCTAGAAACCTTACTTAGCACACATGAAGCCTTCTTCAGTCCCAAGCACTAGGAACTCTATGTGGTAATCCATAGATGCTGGTAGTTTTATGTCAACTTGACACAAGCTAGAATCATCAGAGAGAAAGGAGCCTCAATTGAGAAAATGTCTCCATAAAATTTTTCTGTAGGCAAACCTATAGGGCATTTACTTAATTAGTGATTCATGTCAGAGAGCCCAGCCCATCATGGGTGGTGCCATCCCTGGCCTGTAGATCCTGGGTTATATAAGAAAGCAGGCTGAGCAAGCCAGTAGTGTGCAGCACCCTCCATGGCCTTTGCATTAGCTTCTGCCTCCAGGTTCCTGCACTTTTGGAGGTCCTGCCCTGTTGGAGTTCCTGGCCTGTTTGAGTTCTTATTCTGGACCACGACGTAGATGTGAAATCCAAATAAACCCTTTTTCTCCACAAGTTGCTTTTGGTCATGATATTTCATCACAGCAAAGGAAATCCTAATTAAAACATCATACCATGCCTTTAGTGCCAGCACTTGGGAGGTGGAGGTGGGAGTACGGGATATGAAGTTCAAGGTCATCCTCAGTATATATGGAATTTGGAAAACACTGACAAAAATATCATGTCTTCAGTTAAATCTATTCCCGAGAGTTGTAGACAAGAAAAAACAAGCAGGCATCCTCTTACTTACATCGTGACTGCGGCAGTCATCTAGATTTTTATGCTGCCATAGTAGAATTCAGGCTGGGGGAGAGGTAGAGAAAGTTATCAAGGTTTATTCCAGGAGGTGAGAAGTACCAAAATTAGAGGGCAGACCAAGTCAAGCAGTGACAAGGGGCAGCCTCTAGTAACTGGAACTGTAAACCTTGGTCTACCACTTCTCTTCCCTTTGTCCACTCCTGGGGCAGTCTAGGGTGCTGTCTTTCACAGAATAAGCACAGGCTGACCTAGAAGCTATTTTACCCACAATTCCATTTTTAGTTAGATGAACTAGATGCAAGACTATGAATAATGATATTACTTCCTATCTTTGTTAATTTTCTGTTTTTATGATAAAATACCCCCAGAAAATCAACTCAAGGTAGATGTCAGGTTACAGTCCATCATTGCAAACTGAATGTGGAAGGAACTTGAAGCAGTTGATTGCACTACATCACACTCTAGAGCAGAGAGCAACGAATTAATGCATGCATAATGGTCCTCAATGGCTTTCCCCTTTTCATTCAGTCCAGAACCTAGGCCCTCACACTCACTTTCTACATCAATTAGCCCAATTAAGAGAATCCCTCTCTGCTGATCCCGTAGACAGCCCTAAAGTAGACAGTTCCTCACTGAGAGTCCCTTCCAGGGGATTCTACACTGTGTCAAGTTGACAGTGCAAAGCTTCACACTACTAAGTTGAAATGTTTACCAAGAAAAAGAGTAGTAATATTTTTTTTAAATTTTTATTTATTTATTATTGTTTAATTTGTGTGTATAGGTGTTTTGTCTGCATATTTTGTCTGTAAACTACATGTGCGCAGTGTCTTTGGAGGCTAGAAGATGGTATCAGATCTTCCCTAAACTGGAGTTACAGATGGTTATGATCTGACACATTGGTGTTGGAAATCAAACCCATATCCTCAGGAAGAGCAGTCAGTTCTCTTAACCACTGAGCCATCTCTCTAGCCCTCAGTAATGTCATGGGTATATTCCTCGGTTTGGAGTGGGGTGTTTCACAGAGCCTGTGGAGACCAGCTTTGTTGTGTGTTTGTTTTTATAGCCCTGCCCTTCCTCTTGTCTTGTCACTATAGCAATCTCACATGCAGCCACAAACCATCTCTTACTAATTTTCCTCTATTCCCAACCTCACCATTTTAACCTTAGCATTCATAACTCATTAACACTGTGTTACATTTTTTCTTTTTATTTTATTGTAAATAGTACTACTTTTCAGTTTTTATTTCAAAATTAAAATACTACTGAATTTTATTCCATCACTACACTTTTTACTTAATTTACTTATTTCCTCCTAAACTGTTTTTGTTGTTGTTGTTGCTGGGGTGTTTAGGCTTCCAAGCACAGATCATGTAACATGAAAAGACAGCTGATTCAATTTAAATACTTGGATGATGACAACTCTCATTTCTTTCTCTTGTTTAAATCTTTGTCTAGGACTTATACTACTTTGCTAAGTGGAGATGACAAGAGTGAATGCCTTTGCCTGTTGTTGAAATTAGAGAGAAAACTAACTTCTCTGTGGTTGGCTGCAGACAGCAAAGGGAAACTGGGGGAAACGAGGCAAAGTTGCCTTGGGTCACGGAGAGCCAGACACCCATTCCAAGCAGTCCCCAGCCACAGAGGCAAAATATCAAAGTGAAGAAGAACATCATGTACTTCAAGCAGCAGAGGCAGCCCCTGACCATGTTGCACTTGTTAAATTCTTTATTGGCCAAACAGCCAGATTCAGCTACAATGAAGGCTGGGAACGGGGTTTTATTCTGTGTGATCACATTTCTAGATAGAAACAGAGGGCTTTAGTGTACCAGGCTTTTTCTTTTAGGATACCAACCAGTTCCCAAATCATGACACAGAGACTTCTTATTAGTTGTAAATGCTCGGTCTAGCATAGGCTCCTTTCTAGATAGCTCTGCTAACTTAAATTAACCTGTTTTGCTTTATCTACATTTTTCCTCAGGATGTTTTACTTTTCTTTCCTTCTGTGTATCTTACTTTCACTGCTTCTCGTGTTTGGCTGGCTGGCAGTTGCCTGGCTTCATGCCCAAGGTATGTCCATCTCTTTCTCCCTCATTCTCTTCTCTTTTTGTTCCTCTCTTCTCTCTTTTTCTCCTTCTATTTATTCTTTCTGTCTGCCAGCCCCGTCTATCCTTTCTCCTTCCTTGCTATTGGCCATTCAGCTCTTTATTAGACCAGTCAGGTGTTTTAGACAGGCAAAGTAACACAGCTTCACAGAGTTAAACAAATGCAACATAAAAGAACTACAACACATCTTTGCATCACTCAATAAATGTTCCACAGCATAAACACGTGTAACAGATCTTTAATATTCTATGACATTTCTCTGTTGAATATGATGCTAACATGGCTTGTCAAGTAGTTGGCTTATTGTAGATTGGTTGTACCAAGTGATAGTCTTCCTGTATATAATTTGTTGGAAATTTTATCATAAAAATACTTGAAAGGGCTAGAGAGATGGCTCAGTGGTTAACAGCACTGGCTGTTCTTCCAGAGGACCAAGGTTTAATTCCCAGCACCCACATGGCAGCTCACAACTGTCTGTAGCTCCTGTTCCAGGGGATCTGACAGCCTCGCACAGACATACATATAAGCAAAACAACAATGCACCAATAATAATAAATAAATTAGCACATTTGTTAAAAAAAAGAAAGTACTTGAATTCATCAAGGCTTCATTCAGCACCTATTGATAATATTATCTTTTGCTTTTTATTCTTCATTTTTGTTAATATAGTTCATAGTATTTAAAAAATTAAAACTGGGTGATATTTGTATCAAAGAAATATATACCTCATGACCATCTTGATGTGCTGGTTCGCTGATGTTGAGATCATATACCTTGGGTGTGCATGTGGTGAGTCTTTTACTAGTTGTGTAAGTAGATGTAATTATTTTGGTGTTTTGGAGCTTCCATTGTGTCAAGTGCTAAGTCCCTAGCAGATAGCCTGACCCTGTTTATTGGTCACTGAAGTGAGTCATTGGGCTCTTTTCCATTATCTACAGTAAGAGTCATTTTCTTTACAACTATCTTTGGGGTCATGGACAGTTGTGCCCTTTGATGGGTTCCTGGCTTTGCAGACTAGCTCTCAGATAATAGTCCAGAGAGGCAGGAGCTGCATCATAAGGACATTTCATGACCCATAATGGGACTACATTCAACAGATCATATACTGAGTATGTCTTCTGGGTTCCTAGGTGTGCAGGGATGCTTCCAAGCTGCAGTTTTGAGTGGCTGAGCTGAGATTAATCTTTTTAATCTCTTCTCTGTCACTGTAGATAATACCTGTGGCTGGTTAATTCATAAAGGTAGAAGATTTTGTTTTGCCTTATTTCCCCCTTGTGGTTCTGGTTGCTGGGAAGGTGTCAACAATTGTATGTCTTCTGGTCTGAGCCACATGCTGTACCAGTTGGTGTATAGAAATGACTGGTCTCATCATGAGAGCAGAAGCAAGAGAGCAAGACAAGGATGCCACATTCACATTGTGATAGCTTGTTCTGAAGGAAACTTATCTAGTCTCATGGGAACTACAATAATTCCATCATGAAAACAGCAATACCATAAAGTTACTGTAAGTGTATACCTCTGCTCTAGAAAAAGGTTTCCTCAATGCAAATGTGACAATTCTGCTCTGATGAGGAAGAGTTTCCGCAGGAAAAAAATGTTGCAGCTTTGCTCTACTAGGGGAGAGTTTCCCCAGGCAAAGTGTTAAAGTTCTACTCCACTGTTGTGAAAGATGTTACAACTGGACTCTGCTCCAGTGAAAGTGTCACAGCTGGGCTCAGGTCCTGTAAAAGTGTCACACCACATACAAACCTCACTCAAGACATTTATTGGGAAGGAAAAATCCAGGATGAGAAGCAGCAGCAAACTGACCAGAATATAGAGCTTATATAGGGTTCCTTCAGGGGTGGTGCAGAGCTTTACAGAGTGGCTTGGGATTGGTGTGTTTCTGTAGCCAAATTATGGGACAAACAGGGATTGGCGGGATTTTGTGCTTAGTGGTATCAGGTATTGGTGGGATTTCAAGCCCTGGTACTGGGGTCAAGTCAGGTCAAGTCAGGTCAGGGTGTTTTTTCCTTAGCCCTGGTCTTGGGGTCAAGTCAGGGTTAGAGTGTTTTTTCCTTGGCCCTTTTTACCCTACACTGGCCACTATGTTCCAACACAAGTCATAGCAGACACAAACCTACTAGCAGGATCACTTAAACTCGAGTTTAGCCTCCAGGCTCTGCCAGTGTTACAGGTATGTGCCCAATGCCTGGCCACTTAAGTATCTTTTTGTGGGGATGAGGTAATTAAACCTGCTCTGGAGATGCATGTGGGCATGTCTAGCAAGTGATCCCTTTGGGTGTAAGATTGGTGTCAAGCAGAAGCTGAAATCTCAAAGCAGGTGGTTTTGGTAACTAGCAGTGCCTAGCAAGAGTTCTAGTGGGGCTAATAGGGGAATAAGGCCATTTCTGATTCTGAAACTAAGACAACATTCAACAAAACTGTCACCTAAATAAGAATCCTCTTTCAAAGGATCTGTCTGTGACATCAGGTTCCACAGGAAAGTTGCAAAGTCTTCTCTGAATCTCAAATCTCCTACAAATGCCCTTTACCTGTGGATCGCTGCAAAATTACAGTTGATATCAGGGGATATGAGTGGGAGACCTTCTTGAAATACTCCCCACAACCTGTTCATCTCATAGGTAAGAATTTTAAATGCAGTCTATTTCCCTACATGGTTTGACTTGGATTTTGTTATTTAAAATAATATGTTCCTATTAAAATATAAACAGTTATGATAGAAGATGAATCAATAAATAGTGAACGGCTATTTATAATTCTAACCTATGGTAAATTGACACAGCTTAAAAATCAATAATGTAGCCAGGCTGTGGGGATGCACACCTTTAATCCCAGTACTTGGGAGGCAGAGACAGTCAGATCTCTGAGTTTGAGGCCAGTCTGGTCTACAGAACAAATTCCAGGACAGCCAGAGCTACAGAGAGAAACCCTATCCCAAAAAAGGAAAAAAAAAAAAAAAGAAAAAGAGTTCAATTTTTTTTGTCAAGAGAATCGTAGAAATTATTATTTTTTAAATATGAAATAAAATATAGGGATGTTGGAGACATGGCTCAGAGATTAAGTACACTGGATGGTCTTCTAGAAGATCCAGGTTCAATTCCCAGAACTCACATGGTGGTACACAGTCTATGTAACTCCAGTCTAAGGAGATCCAATGTTCTTTTCTGACCACCAAGAACACTAGGCATGCCCACAGTACACAGACATACATGAAGTAAAAACACATGAAATGAAATAAATTAGGAATCATAAGATAACAAACACATGAGTTTGAGAAGATGAGTGTGCAATGATGTTTTTCTGTGTCAGCCATAAGAAGACGAAAATTGGATCACTGCTCAGAAAAATTGGTAATAGATAGCATTGTATATATTGATAATATTCCTATAAATTTTAATTTTTCCATCATGATATAATCAATATTTGAAATACAACATGTTTCTCTGTGTGTGTACATACACATACACACACACACACACATATAAAGAGAGAGTGTGTGTTTGTGTTATAATGTTGTATATACTTGGCATGAGCAGCCTAAGGGTGTAACTCTAGTAAAATTAAGAAGGAAGAGAGAGAGAGAGAGAGAGAGAGAGAGAGAGAGAGAGAGAGAGAGAGAGAGAGAGAAGGGAGGGAAGGAAGGAGGTAGAGAAGGAATGGAAAAGGGGAAAAACAGTATCCTAGTGTAATATCCAGGTTTACAAATCTAAATTTCTCTTCTTTGGGATAATTATTTCTGTAGAAGCCAATGAACTCCATGCACAGCCACTCTCCCTGCCTGACCTCTTTTACCTTGCACATATGCAAACAGTTTTAGGGAGACAGCTGGAAAAGATCACACTACACAGGACACTTAAAGGACCATTTTGTCCTTTTGACAGGAGCCCAAAGTGTTCTATGTTGTAAAGGTGTGTGATGAGAAAAACTGATTTCAAAATCAGCCGAGTATGAGAATTTCCTGTTCAACCTTCAGTGACACATTGGTGAGAAATCTCCCTTTCCACTCTTGACTCACTCTCAGCCTTACTGTGCAGCTCATTCAGTTCACCATCACTGTTGTCCTAGATTTCTGTGACTGACTTTCACCTTTTGGTGCTCAGCTCCCACAGGCCTCCTGTGAACTCCACCCTCACTGCAGGAGGCCTGTCTTTCTGGCAACAGAGGGAGCTTGTCACTGCTCCCTTGTCTCCACCAGCCCAGTCAGTTGAGGGGACACTGCAAATGCTACATGTGGAACAACTGAGGCACAGTTTTGCTGCAGGGAATCAAACTGGGATGTGGATGCCTCTAAACAACCCAGAGAAATCCAAGCGCATGGGACACACTGGAGGATTGTCTCAAAGTTCTGTCCTTGTTGTCTGTGGGGAGTCAGTCACCCACTCATGTTTGTGTTTCCTTATCAATATAATTAAACCTACAGCCTCCAGAGACCTGATGATGAAGTGAGGATTTTAAGTGTTCCAGTTTGTGCTCTGTGGATCTTTGGATATCAGCATATGGATTTATCCAGATGTCACAGATTCTTAAAAGGACTCTCACTGAGTGGTGAAGAACAATCATAGTAGAAATTGAGACTAAAATAGTAATTTAAATAATTAACATTAATTGAGAGATCTGCATGCCAGAGGTGAGTATTAATTGCCTTACATATCTTTTTCATCTTTTAGATGAATGCACTGGGCTATTAGTAACTTTACAAAGGTCACATGCACATTTTTAAGCCAGAATTAATTCTAGATCTCATTGATTCCAGGACTAATTGACTGAATTATCAATTATGTTGAGTTATTACAATGGTATTATATGTGACTAAAATGACACTGATTTTGACAGCCTCAGACTCTTGTGGAAAGTTTATACCAACAGCATTCTAGTTTGAATCATTTGTATCATGTTATGGTTTCACATTTTAGATAATTATTTCTTTAAGTAAAAGAGACATTAAAATCACTTTTGAAGTATTTCCAATACCATTTATTTTATCCAAGATTTTTCTGACATAGCATTTTCTAGTATTTACTAGTACATCTTCAAATTATTAGTCATTTCTCTGAATTCATTTACTCAAATAAAATAAATTTAATAATATGCAATTTATTTTTGTAAATAAATTAGCTATTAAAAGTAATTGCTAGTTTTATGTGCATATATGTGTATCAACCTTCCTAGACTACCCATTTAGAGCACTCAGTTTTTACTCATTATTGGATTTCAATTTATTATAAAAGTTCAAGCACACATGTATATGTAACAATGATAATTAAAGTGGAGGTCATGAATTCAACAGAGAATGGAGTGAATGGGACAGGCTGGAGGGAAAGAGAGAGGGATGGAAATGATGTAAATATTGTACACACATGTAAAATTCTCAAAACAATAAAAATTTAAATTACAGAAATTAATGCAACATTCTTTTCTGTTACATTGCAGGGATCTTTGATGTAAGCATTAGACATTTCATGGTGTTAGTCCTATGAAAACTAAATTTAATTTGAAAAACATTTCTTTTGTTTGTAGACATCCTTATTACTCACCAAGTTATTATCCTATCAAAAATATTTTATCAAAAGTGAATTATCTTTCAAAACATTTATTATTTATTTATTATTAGGTTAAAAGTTTTAACTGCACCGGGCAGCGGTAGCACACTCCTTTAATCACGGCGCTAGGGAGGCAGAGCCAGGAGGATCTCCGTGAGTTCGAGGACAGCCTGGTCTATAGAGCGAGATCCAGGACAGGCACCAAAACTACACAGAAAAACCCTGTCTCGGGCGGGAAAAAAAAAAATCAACCGCAAAAATGAGCTCCGATGTTCCAAACTCCACCCACTTTGGCTGCATCAGAACCTTAACCTTTCAGTGAACAGCGCCGTAGTACAGGGCCTGGCATCATTCAGCTGCTGAGATGAGTAATGAAGGGGTCACCTATGCAGAACTGAATGTGGTGAAGGACTCAAGGAACCAGAAAAGGAAACCGAGAGACACTCGCAGCTCCATTTCAGTAACTGAGCAAGAAATCACCTATGCGGAATTCAGCTTTCAAAATGTTCCTCAAGAGCGTCTCCCAATCTGCAGGGACTGCTGCTGCAAAGGTGAGACACTATAACTACTCTAGGATGCCAGGAGCATAAAAAGATGGGCACAGAGGTGGCAATGGCCTCCTTGTGAGGACTGGAGATGCAACTTGACCCATGCTTTTATAATTTGTGAGCGTGGATCTTACTCCGTTGCAAGAATTTAGGGATCATTCTGTTGTGAGTTATTGCCTACAGACGATAACGGCACAGAGGACCTGGGGTCGGAGTTTGTCTGTTTGACTCGCTGTGTGTGTGGTTCTTCTGTGGGTGCAAACCTCAGGAACAGCCACCCTTTTCATCCCTTGCATTACTTTCTGCAGGTTTTCCATCTCCCCCAGAAAAACTCATCACTGGGATCCTGGGCATCATCGGCTTTGCCTTAATGGTCGCTGTGGTTATAATTACTACAGTTGCCACACCACGTAAGCATGTTTTTTAAAGATTATAAAAAAAAAAAAAAAAAAAACTCTCCACTTTAGTGCCTTTCAAAACTTCTTATCAAGAATAGTCAGCCAAGGAGCATGCATGAGACTGAACGAGGCCCTGTGAATGTGGGTGACAGTTATGTGGCTAGATCTGTGTGGGACCAGGGCTTATCCTAGGTGCATGAACTGGTTTTATGGAACACTTTCCTAGGGTGTGACACCTTGCTCAGCTTTGACACGGGGGAGGGGCATGGTCCTGCCTCAACTTAATATGCCAGACTTTGTTGACTCCCCAAGGGAGGCCTTACCCCGGCTGAGGAGTGGATGGGGGATGGGATTGGGGAGGGGTTGGAGAAGAGAAAGGAGGGGGAACTGGGATTGGTATGTAAAATGAAAAAAAAACTTTTTTTTAAATAAATAAATTAAAGAATATTTAGCTGAAAAGAAAAACAGAAAGAACAGCAGCTTTTAATTTAAAATTTAAAGTACATATGTAGATTAAATGTGGGAGGATTATTATGTATTTTGTCAATATCATGAATATCAGAGCAATTGTGTAAAATGTTTACTTTTGATGTTATCAGTGGTTTCATAACTCAACACAGTTTAGAAACTTGGAAACTCTTTACTGAGATGTGGAAACTGTTTTGAACGTGGTTATTTCATAGGTTACATGGTAACAGATGTTGAAATTTGGGCTTTCATTAAAGTAGTTTTCTCCAAAGTTTTCACCATATTATTTATTTTTTACTATTTCAACTGTATTCCACTGTATCCCAATTAAAATAGTACATCAGCTTCAGACTAAGAAACTAAAATTGTTACAATATTTTGTATGTTTTAACTCTCCAGATTCTGAAGCAAAGGCACAGATCAACTCCTCCCTGACTAGAACCCAGAAAGGTACACCTGGTTTGTCAAAGTTCTGATGCTTGTACACTTTATATTCTGTGTCTGACTAAAGCTATGCAGAGGTGATAGTAGATTTCTAGGAAAAAAAAAATCTAGAAATGTGAGCACTACATGTTCATCAGTAAATATTAAGGATGATAGCCTTTTGTGTCCTATAATAAGAAAACTCAAATAAAATAACCATATAAAATTTTAATAATTGGCTTAAATTTTTCTACTAGTGGACTATGATAAGACAGAAATGAACTCACTACTCTAGAATAGAGCTTATGTTCAGTGACTCTGAAAAATTTGTAGGGTAAAGACTTGTTTATTTAGTTTAAATAGAAGAATAAACACAGGGCCAAAGGGCAGACTCTTTGTGAGCTTGAATGTACATTTTGTTTATATTTATCAGCCTCTAGGCTGTGTAGATACATATTTTACATAAATGTTCAAACCTAATAAAACATATTAATTTTCATTATTAAATTCATGTTGCTTCTAGATAATAATCTTTCTTCATCACATCCTTGTGATCATTGTCCAAAAGAGTGGATATCATATTCTCACAAGTGTTATTACATTGGTGTGGAGAAAAAAACTTGGAATGACAGTTCAGTGTCCTGCACTTCCAAAAACTCTACTCTGCCTTACATAGATAGTGAAGAGGAGAAGGTAAGATCTGACATGTATCAGTCATTACTTGACCTTTCTTTCTGTCAATGGGAAGCGTGTAGAATCCATTCATATTCTTATACATGCTTCATGTATTTACAACTCTGTATAATATTTCATTGTTTTATTTTACAATGTTTTATTTATATTTGTATACTGGAAGTGAATACTTATTTCCAGATTTATTTATTTATTTTGTGAAAGCCATTCTTGTACAAATGCATTTAGTCTGAAATTAACTTTGCCATTTAATTTTAACATGCACAAAAATATCTATATATGTCTGATAGTTAAAATTGATCAGAAAGTGACTAGGTGGAGGTAATTATAGTCAGGTAATGATAACTAGGCAGACATTTCCATTTCATTAATGTCCCTTCCCTATGCATATTCTCATCAGGTCTTCTTGCACAAAATCATTTTTCTGACTTTTGGTACAATTAGCCACACATGCCTTTGAATTTTATAAGACAGGGATCATACAATATGTATACACTGTTACACAGGTATCCTGTACCTCAGTGGTTCTCAAACCACTCACTGTGAGTGAGAGTGGAATGGCCATCTCAACAGGGCTCACCTGGGACTATAGGAAATATCAGATATTTACACTATAATTCATAATAGTAACATTATACTTATGAAGTCGACACAGAAATAATTTTATGGTTTTCATCCACCACAACACGAAGGACTGTGTTAAAGTTTTATAACATTTGGAAGGTTAAGAACCACCACTATCAGCCGGGTGGTGGTGGCGCACACCTTTAATCCCAGCACTCGGAAGCAGAGGCAGGCGGATCTCTGTGAGTTTAAGGCCAGCCTGGGCTACCAAGGGAGTTCCAGGTAGGCGCAAAGCGACACAGAGAAACCCTGTCTCAAAAAAAAAAACCAAAAAAAAAAAAAAAAAGAACCACCACTATTACTCTTTCATGGTCTTAAAGCAAATCATTGAGCCACTTTACTGCATTGATCTGCAGTTTGCTAATTTTAACTGCCCTGTTATGTAAGCACAACATTCTAAAACCCACTCTATCTGGTGGGCTTGGAGGAAGAAGTGAGCGTCATACCCTCAAAGACAGAGGCATTTACATGGCCATCTGTACTCACGGGATCCCCTACACCAGCTCCCACTCTGGTGTCCTTGAGCAGGTAAGAGAAGCACTTCCTATGAACAATCACTCCATTAGGTGCTTTCAGCCTCTCCCAGTGCTGCTGACCAGTCTCTCTTACACATGGAGGAGGGAGCTCACATAATCCACCTGTTGTTGCTTGGGTTCTGGGAGAGAGCATATAAGGTCATTTCCTTCCATTGGACAAGGGACACAGGATGTCCTGCCATTCTGTAGTCCCTCATCTTCAGGTGTCATGCCCTTTCAGCTTTTTGTTTCAGGTCTTCAGAAATCTTTGCTTGTGTCTTTTATTATTCTCCATGTTTGCCCTTGTATTTATAACAGCAGCCAAGAGTAGCATTAATGCTACCTTCTCAGTAATCCATCCCTACAGTGATAGACAAGAGAGTGGAGGCTCAGCTACTTAATGATACTATGGTACCCAGAAAACAGAAATTTTGTCCACTACATCACTTCTTTCTTCAATAGCAAACTATAATCTTCTTTCTAAAACTGAACTGGAAGCAACAGCAGAAAAATTGATTGAGCACAGCACCCAGAGAGTTTCATGCATAGTTTCTGGAAATTTGTTTAAATCTTTGTTATGTTTTTGTTGTTAGAATGAATATCGATTAAATTATATAAATCAATTGCCAAATTCCCAACTAATAGAAGAATAAAGCTTCTAACTATAAACATGTAAAAGTTAATTAAAATACTAGATCAAAATTAAACAGATATGTGAGTGTTTTGACAATGTAAGAAGTGTTCTCAACTTTAATAAGTTGGTTTTTTATTGGACAATAAATATACTACGACAGAATACATTTTGTTTAAAAAATTATAAGAACCTTCATACTGATGGAAATTCCTTGTTTCTCTGGTAGGTCTTTCTGCAATCTCTCTCATGGGTCTCATGGACTGGAGTCTTTAGGAAGAGCAGAGATCAGCTCTGGGTTTGGAAAAAAGACTCAACTTTCAAACCAAAGTAAGTTTTCATGAGTGATGCAATAGACAAGAAAAAAAAAACTACAAAGAATCCCTCAGAAGAATGGTGTCAGTAAATGAAGTTGAATTATGAGCAGGCAAAATGATGCTGACCTTTGTGACCTGCTCATGTGAATCTGAAGAATGGGCTACTTGGCTGTTGTAATAAGTCCTTACTTTGCCAACTTGCATGAGATCCTTCTTTTGATTTGTTAAATGAAGACCACATGGGAATAGGAAGAAGCAAAGTGCTAGAGAGGTCCCCAGAAATCCACAAAGATACCTCCACAATAGACTGCTGGCAATGGTCGAGAGACAGCCCGAACTGACCTACTCTGGTGATAGGATGGCCAAATACCCTAACTGTAGTGCTAGAAATCTCATCCAATGACTGAGGGAAGCAGATGCAAAGATCCACGGCCAGACCCCAGGTGGAACTCCAGGAGTCGAATTGGCGAGAAAGAAGAGGGATTGTATGAACGAGAATTGTTGAGACCAAGGTTGGAAAAAGCACAGAGACAAACAGCCAAACTAATGGGAACACATGAACTATGAACCAATAGCTGAGGAGCCCCCAACTGGATCAGGCCCTCTGGATAAGTGAGACAGTTGATTAGCTTGAACTGTTTGGGGGGCATCCAGGCAGTGGGACCGGGACCTGTCCTTAGTGCATGAGCTGGCTGTTTGGAACCTGGGGCTTATGCTGGGACACTTTGCTCAGCCTGGGAGGAGGGGACTGGACCTGCCTGGACTGAACCTAGGAGGTTGAGCTGAATCCCCAGGGGAGTCTTTGCCCTGGAGGAGATGGGAATGGGGGGTGGGTTGGGGGGGGAAAGACAGGGGAATCCGTGGCTGATATGTAAAATTAAATTAAATTATAAAATAAAATAAAAAAATTTAAAAAAAGAGATGAACTCATTTAGTAGATTATCTACATAAAGTACATCTGAATTTTGTATTTCCACCAATGCAGGATGAAAGAGTTTTCCTCTGTGGAAGGTAACTGTGTCATGCTGTCAGCTTCTGGCCTCACAACAGATGACTGTACAGCTTTACATACATATCTCTGTGAGCGTAATTTCAACAACTAAAACACCTGCACTTGGAGTCTGCCAGGTAATGTTACGTTTCATAACCTGAAAATAGATTTATGGTTGTGTTCATCTTAAAGTGAATTTTATTACTTGCTCTAATAATAATTTTTTTCAGAAACAATCACTGAAGTATAATAAACACACAAAAGTACAAATATTGCTTTTGTATCTGAATCTTTTTGCTCAAGATACACTTTATAATATTAAATTTTATAATAGATTACATATATCCTAGGAGAGTTTGTGCAGAAACACTGTTGCATTTCAAATTTACCATTCCATGTGCTGTCATAGGACTTTGTAGAATTGCTTTGATGGAAGCTGCAGGTTATAAATTCAGTTTTTTTTTTAGTACATTTAGGATACTCATTTATTAACTATTTTCCATATAGATGTGCATACCCTTCTTCCTTCCTTCTCAGCTCCCCTTCCCGTTCACTTCTCCTCTGTTTCTATTCAGAAAAGGCAAGTCTCCCTGGGATATCAACCAAACATGGCATATCAAATTAAAATAAACCTAGGCACCTTCCCTCATATCAAGGATGAATGAGGCACCCAGTATGAGGAAAAGGGCCTCAAAAGTAAGCGAAATTATCAGAGTCCCACAAAAAGACCAAGCTACACAATTGTAACATATATGCAAAGTACCTAGGTCAGTCCCATGCAGGCTCCCTGACTGTCAGTTCAGTCTCAGTGATCCCTTGAATACAGGTTAGTAGATTCTATTGTTTTTCTTGTGGTGTCCTGGACCCTTTTGGCTCCTACAAGCCTTTCTCCCCTTCTCCAGAATGATTCACCAAGTTCCGACTAATGTTTGGCTGTGATGGAGGCTCTCTGATTGTGATTATGTCAGGCTCCTATTTATGAGTATAGTAGAATATTATTAAGAATCATTTCATTGACTTTTGCCAGTCATGTTTGGTTCTTTTTGTTGTTGTTGTTGTTGCTGTTGTTGTTGTTTTTCCATATGAAGTTGAGTATTGTTCTTTCAAGGTCTACAAAGAATTGTTTTGGAATTTTGATAGGGATTGCATTGTATCTGTAGATTGCTTGTGGTAAAATGGTCATTTTTACTATGTTAATCCTACTGATACAAGAGCATGGGAGATCTTTCCATCTTCTGATATCTTCTTCAAAGACTTGAAATTCTTGTCATACAGGTCTTTCAACTGCTAGGTTAGATTTACCCCCCCCCCGAGGTATTTTATATTATTTAAAGCTGTTGTGAATGGTGTTGTTTCCTTGATTTCTTTCACAGCCCATCTGTCTTTGGTATCTAGGGGGGCTACTGATTTGTATAGTTAATCTTGTATTGAACCACTTCACTGAAGGTGTTTATCAGCTGTAGGAGTTCCCTTGTTTCTGATTTTAGCAGAATTGCTTTGAGTTTCTCTCTATTTAATTTGTTGTTGGATATCAGCTTGCTGAAAATTACCTTCATTGTATTTACATATGTCTCATGTATCCCTGATCTCAACAAGGTTTTTATCATGAAGGAGTGTTGGATTTTGTCAAAAAAATTTTTGGCATCTAATGAGATGATCATGTGAAGTTTTTTTTTCTTTCAGTTTGTTTATATAGTGTATTATTACATTGTCAGATTGTTATATGTTGAACATCTCTGCATCTCTGGGATTAAACCTGCTTGATCCTGGTGGATGATCTTTTTGATGTGTTCCTGGATTCAGTTTGCATGTATTTTATTGAGTATCATTGCTTCCATGTTCATGAGGGAAATTGGTTTGTAATTCTCATTCTTTGTTGAGTCTTTTTGTGCGTTGGATATCAGGATGACTATGGCCTCATGAAATGAATTTGGAAATGTTTCTGAAATGATTTCTTAATATAGTTTCAATATCCTAGGTCTGTAAACCTTATAGTGAAAAAATTTTAAATACAGACATAAAATATTTACACCTTCTTAATAGTTTTTCAGGGGCTTTTAATCAGTTTCATGTGTCTTTTGTTTCTTCCTTTTGTTTTTAAATTCTCTTCCACATTTGTATATATCGTGTGTGTGTATGTGTGTGTGTGTGTGTGTGCACATGCACACACGCACATGTGTGTGGGCACACATGCCCATGCCATTGCACATGTACAGAAGTCAGAGGAGGGAGAGTTTACATGAGTTGGTTCTCTCTTTCTACCACGTCGGAGTCAGGATTCAAACTCAGGTCAAAATATTTGTTGGCAAACACCTTTACCTGCTGAACCATCCCACAAACCTTTGTTTTGTTTTGGAGACAATGTATCCCTGTGTAGCACACTCTGACATCAAACTGTCACCAATCATTCTGTCTCTTGAGAGCAGATTTTACAGGTGTGTGTCACCAAGCTTGGCCTTCTGTCTCTCCAATGAAAAAACTTTGGTCCTTATTGACAGTTTTTGTTGCAATTTTGTTCTTGGTCATGATTTTATACAGTGTATTGTTGTCTATTTTCTGTTTTATTTGTTAAGAATTTCATCTTGTTTTGCTTTTCTGATTGTAATTTTATGGATTAATATTCATATTAAAATCTCTCTTCTGTAATATTGCCTTTGAAGAAATTAATTTTTGTAAGAGAAATTTTGATATATTTTTTATAATTCATAATCGTGAAAAGCCATTATAATAATCTATTTGTCCCATCATTATTGAGAAATATGCTTCAGATTTAGAAACTACCTACTTCAAAATTTTGGTCATTTACTGATTTTTTTCAATAAAGTGAAAGGAATTTTCAATGATGTTGTCACATGGCTGTGGATATGGCTTGTATGACGGAAGAACTTATTTTATGTTATATTTATTTTTAAATTAATTTTAACTTAAATAGCTTCAGTTTGAATGTCTTATGCAAGCATGTAGTGGCTACAATGGCTACTGTGTAGAGAGCTCAGCTGTAAATACTTTCTAATTATACACTTGGAAATATTAGTATAGATCTGAGGAAATTTCCCAGGTGGATCTAAGAACCTAAGCCTTCTGGCTCACAGAGGTGAGTATGTGAGTAAATTCCCGTGTTTACTATCCAGGTTAAGTATTTGCATAACCTCACAGATTGTTATATTTGCCGAGGTATGGTGCAGAAGTATCTAGGTTCTATTCTACTTGAGATTAAACTCCTGTCTTCCAAGTCTATGTTTTATTAATTATTCATTTAATTTTATGTACACAATAGGTAATGAAATATTATTAATGGCTGGCATGACAATTTTGTCATTATTAAATACTCTTCTTCATCTCCAATAATAGTTATTGTCATCTTATGATAGTACACTACTTTTTCCATTTTTTTTACTTTCATCTTTTCTTTTGCTTATGATGAGAGTTTATTAATATAAGAAAGTTGAAATATAAACCCATATTAATTTAACTTGAATACCAATTAGTTTATATTTAATGTGTTATTAGGTTACTATGATATTTATCATTTGCATGCATATATAATTAATTCTAATTTTCATTTAATTTTGAACACTCTCATCTCATGAATTCTACTTTTTCTGTTTCTTTGTCTTTTCACAACATTTTCATTGATCATGTGCCATTACATGAATTTGCTAATTTTGCTAAAATTTATTAATTGAGCTTTAAATTTTCTTTAATTTATGTGTCATATTTTTCAGTATAATTCTTTACTCATTAAAATCTAATAGATTAGGAATTTTGCTCTTTTTCAAACAATCACAAGTTCCAACAACCTTCTACTTTAACTGTTTATTCTACATTTTCTTTCTGAAATGCTATGATATACTTCCTGATGCTAACAAACTTTTAAATTCGATATTTTGCCATCAATATTGCATCCCTTTACTATCTATTTAAGGACACTCAATAATCCCTTCTACTCTTCCCTTTTGTATTTGCAAGACTGTCACTCACAGGAAGAAGACTTTATCTTTAGAAGAACTTCAAATGTTTCCATTAGTCATAGTCAAGTGGTGACTGTATTTTTGCTAGTTCCTGAAAAATGAACTAATTTTGCCATCATAGTAAAACATACATTTAAGTCTTTGTTACTTTCAAATTGTTCATCTTTAAGTGTCAGCATTCCTCTAGTAAGAGCCAAAGGAGAGTTATTTTAACAGGACTGCTGTGGGATGTTCTGTATGGCAAATGTGTTGCTCTGATTGGTCAATAAATAAAACACTGATTACCAGTGGCTAGGCAGGAATTATAGGCGGGAAAAGGAGGAGACTAAAGCTGGGAAGTGGAAGGCTGAGTCAGAGACACTGCCAGCCGCCACGATGACAAACAGCATGTGAAGATGCCGGTAAGCCATGAGTCACGTGGCAAGGTATAGACTTATAGAAATGGATTAATTTAAGCTGTAAGAAGAGTTAGCAAGAAGCCTGCCACGGCCATACAGTTTGTAAGCAATATAAGTCTCTGTGTTTACTTGGTTGGGTCTGAGTGCCTGTGGGACTGGCAGGTGAGAGAGAATTGTCCTGACTGTGAGCTAGGCAGGAAAACTCTAGCTACACAGGACTATCCTGAGAGACAGACAATTTGAAAAAATGCAACTATCATTTTAATACAATTTAAAAAATAATTTTCCATATATTTAAAAAGATAAAATCTAACTATTCTTGCTATATTAAATCATTTGCTTGGTTTTTATATTTTTGTTATATCATTGTCTGAACATAGATTTCATAGAGCTACATGTCAGAAAAGTGAAAGCCCATATTATTGTATATAATAAAAAATGCTTTCTACAATATAAGTATATATATATGATTATATAATTTAAAACTTCAAGTCAATGTCTGTACTAATAATAGATATAACTATATGACACAGGGAAAAGGAACATTAATGAATATGGCATGGTTTACATTATTTGACAGCTTTAAATCTTACGTGTACTAATATGTAAGAGAAATTAATTGAGCATGTATAGAGAACATATATGGAACACATAAAATAAGATTCCATTTATAAAAATAAAGTATAATTAATAGAAATTTAGCCGGGCGGTGGTGGCTCACGCCTTTAATCCCAGCAATCGGGAGGCAGAGCCAGGTGGATCTCTGTGAGTTCGAGGCAGCCTGGGCTACCAAGTGAGTCTGAGGAAAGGCACAAAGCTACACAGAGAAACCCTGTCTCGAAAAACCAAAAAAAAAAAAAAAAAAAAAAAAGAAATTTAGATACATTCATTGAAGGAAACATGTAGATCCTTGTGCTCACTAGGAGAACTAGGAATGTTAAACACAAAAAGTGTTCTCTTCAAAGTGATAACCTGCTTTCCATCCAGAAGGCTGGGATCAGATGTGGGTAATAGCCTGGTGACTTTCTCAGTGTCTGTGTGGCCGAAACTACACTGGATCCTCCTTGATTTTTATCTTGAGCCTGTTTTCTTAGTTAATCCTTAGAACCTATTTTTATTGAAAGATGTCACTTGTACTTTACAAAAAGTTTACATATAGTCATGTCTCTTTTTTAATTGAAAATAGATTCTTCTCTTATGTAGTACATCCTAACCAGAGTTTCCCTTCCCTCCACTTCTCTTAGCTCTACCCCAAACCTCCTCTCTCCCACAGATCTACTCCTATTTCTCTTCAGTAAAGAGCAGGCATCCAAGAGACAACAGGAAAACAGGACAAAAAAATATGCAATTAATTCAGAAGCTCTCATATCGAGGTTGGACCAGAAAACCCAGTAGGAAGATGTCTTAAGATTTGTTGTGCACATGGGATTGAGTTAATTATCATCAGGAAGTATTTTTTTTAAAGTTGTGTTGTAATTGAATATGCCTAAGACTACTTAAGCTCAAACTCTAGAAGTTTGAACCAACACTGGCTACTGAGTCATGTTTAGTCATGTTGAGCTGAATTTCCTTCTTGTTTCCCTAGACCATTAACCTGCTGGCTCTGGTGATTACAGAGAACTCCACAATTAGTTACTCAATGAATGACAATGACATTCTTAGGAATGTGTCATTGCACGTTCTCATGTTTGTGTAAACAAGCCATAGAAAATAGACAAACTGTAGCAGCTTCACTGTCTTCAGCTAAGTAATATCATGGGAGGGTAGTTATACATGATTCATCATTGACTGGAGTATCTTCATTGCTGTTGGTTTGTTTTGTTTGTTGTTTTGCTGGAAATCCTCCCACACACTGGGCAAGTGCTCTGCCACTGAGACACAGCCTAAGCCAGAGAATATCTTTATGTGGTCAATGACTACACAGGTTATAATAAACTTTATTTTTGTGGACTTTAGAAAATAAAAACTTAGATTTGTTTGAGCTCAGTCTTCCAGATGTTTCATGGCCATAAACACCCTTGAAGTGACAGATAACAGACTCCCCTTTGCTTGATATTGATAATGTCTATTTCATGGGTGAGTCTAATGTCAACTAACATTTTCAAGCATAAAATACCTCTTTCTTTAAAATTTTAAAGACTTCTCAGAACTATTGAGCTATTCAAAATAAAGAATAGCATCTCATTTAAAGACTAATGGTAGTAACTAAATAAAAGCACTATAGTGAAATAATCACTATACATATGACAAAAATACTATTCTGTACCCATGAAATATCCAGTCGTTGAAAATTATCATATATCAAAATTATCATAAAAACCTGAATCATTTATAAAATAAAAATAAAAATAAATACACCTATTCTCATCATTAGGCTAAGTAATATTCTAGACATTCTAATTAAGACATTTATGTGGTCTTGCTTCAGATTAGTATATTTTTACTTATGAGCATTTTTCTATTACTGAAAATTGTATGCCAGACAAGGTCTTTATTCCAGATCAATGCTTCAGATGTTTGTTTTGGGGTCAGGTCTTACATAGTTTTATTCCTAAAACAAGCATGAAATTCTATAGACCAGGCTGTCATTGAGTTTAAGACACCTCTGCCTCAGCTTCCCAAGTAGCTTGGATTATAGCTCTAAGCCACTTAACCAGGTGTCCTGATTACTTTTTCATTGTAAACTTGACACAATCTGGGGAGAGGGAGTCTCAGTTGAGGATTTGTCTTGATCAAATTAGGCTTGTGATCACTAATGTGAGAGGATGTAAGGAGTGATGGCTCATGTGGGCAGCCCAGCCCCTTGTCTATGGCACCATTCCCAGTCACATATAGTGCTGGACTGTATAAGAAAGCTAGAGATGGAAGCAGCAAGCAGTGTTCCTCCCTGTTTTCTGCCTCAGTTCCTGCCCTGGCTTCCTTCAGTGATTGATGTGACCTGGAAGTATATGCTGAAACAAATCCTTTCCTTACTTAGTTGCTTTTGGTCAAATGTTTTATCACAACAACAGAAAAGCCAACCAGAATGCCAGGCTTTCACTCCTTTCTTTAATTTTTACCAATCTATTGTGTTTCATGGTCCCAAGTATGAATTTTTGTTGAACCCAGACATCTGTTGAAACTTATTTTTACAGTGAGCTACACTTCAAACATAGGTGGATATTTGAACTAGATTTTTGCATCTAGCTGCAATATAAGGAGTGTTCATTCCACATCTCAACCAATTAGATGCATCTAAGCTTCCCATATTATACAAGCTTATGAAAAATGTATGATATTAACCTCTAAAGTACATTTACCTAAAGCATAATTCCTGACGCCTCCTGCCACAGAGATGAAGAGATTACTATGAACTGAATCTGGCCAAGGAACCCAAGGATAAGCACAGGAAGTGAAGGGCAGTTGCAGCTACAATCCAGTGACTTCACAGGAAGTAGCCTGTCTGGAATTGCGTCCTCAAAGTGCTCCACAGCACCTTGAAGGAAATGACAATAATATCCATGGCTCAAATAAAATATGCATTTACATTTCTGTGTGAGGATATGCGCTTGAATGGTGAGCTGAAGTTCAGACTCATTCACGTGTGATAATCCAGCCTTAAAATTGGGTATAGTAAATGTAAATGTATATATACATATACTGATATGCTGCTAAATTATCTAGCTTTTTACAAAGCACTCGTGGAGTAACACTTTTATTTAAGATGCAAATGTCTGTTCCAAAAAGAAAATAAAATTCGTGGATGTGGCATTTTGGTCCAAGTTTATCTTTTCTATTCCATGTGCATGTAACACCCTGTGGAGCTGTCTCCCTCCATCTTTCTCATTGTTTCCATTTCCCCTGAAGATTTCCTGTTCCCTTCAGATGAACTTGTGGCTGGAATCCAAAGAATCATCTACTCTCTCTAAACGTTCTACTAGGTGGTAACAAACACAGATATTACTTGTAAGAATGTTTTGAGATGATTATAGAGGATGTTTTCATTATAACAGATGAAAGTCTCTGTATATATTTCTCTGTACATAGTCATCAGAGGACACATTTAAGATATTTTTGTATTTATGTAATTTTAAAATTTGTCACATGTTTATTCTGAATTTATTAAAAGTACAATAATATAAATATTGCAAAGTGATTTTTATGTCTATGTGTTATTTTGTAAATCAAAGACATGCTTCTTAAAACCCTTATAAAGATGGTAATTAATAATTATAAGTGGTTACATTAACTATTGCAAAGTTTGATCAGTTTTGAACTTTTAGAAATATTTAGATACTTATAATAATTTCTCCCCAAAGGTTCATTTCTATAATAATTTTTCCACATAAATTAATTTTATTATATATTCTTATATTTTAATATAAAAAGATTTCAAATGAAGAAATTAAAATTCAGATTTGTAGAAATATTAATTATTTCACACACCCTCTACTTTTTTTCAGCTATTGTAATTAAGAACAGAACATTGTCCCTTCAATTAACCTCAGCAAAGTACACAATAATTTCCAAAGTTACAATATTTGCACAGGTGTTATTTTGTCTTGATCTCAGCCTACTTAAAATTGATCATGACATTTAGGGATAATAAACAATATGAATTAGTCGATGAATCTTCACAAGTAAAGACTTTAGGAAAACATTTATTCTTACACAACATAAAAGAAAATGTTTAAAGTCACTATGTCCTTTGGTATAGGTTGCCTCAAATTTGGCACTGTTTTACATGACAGGACTTAAATAATTGTTCTGTTTCAAAAGAGTGATTTTTGTGCTGCTGTGGTTTTGGGGACATATGTAGAGTAAGTTTTTCTTTATTTTCATTATATGGACACAGATTTAGGAATGTGTGTCTGACATTTTTCTGTGCATGTGTGTATTAGTGTATGTGCTGTTTTATATGTAACAGCCTATGAACACACATGACTGCAATTTGTACATGGCTGTGTATCGTTTTGTAAACTCAAAGTTATTAAATATGAATTCTGTTACTGGGAGATAATTTCTAATCTTTGTTATGTCATTGCGATGCAAAGGAGTGGTTAACATCTTACAATAGTTGTTGTCACACTAGTGTAGAAGGAAAAATTTGAATTGACAGTTTGATTTCTTGCCTCCTTAAGAACTCTGCTTTATAGGCTTGGGGAGCAGATTAATGGCTAACATACTTGATGTGCATGGCTGTGGACCAGCGTTTGGATCTCCAGCAACCATATACATTCTTGACAGGTGTGGTCACAGCAGGTAATCTTAGAGTGTGGGAGGCAGAATTCAGAGATTATTAGAGTAAGCTGGGCAACTAGAGCAGCCATGACAGTGGGTTCTGGGGTCAGCCAGAGAACCTGCCTCAATGTAGAAGATGTAGAGCAATCGATTTTCTCACCTGTGTGACATAAACAATTTGTGGGCATAGGAGACTTTCATTTATGATCTGAAAATAGTCAAATATACCTCAGCAATATAAAACATAAATAAAATACTATGAAGTCAAAAAAGGAAATATATATTCACAGACTTGTAAATAAGAAAAGAAACACATGTACAAGAATATGGAAAAGTTTTAGTACTATAATACTGACAGATAGGAAATTAAGATTCTTCTCAATGGCAGATAAAACCTTCAAATAGGATCATAATAAAGGCCACAAAACAAACCTTAAAATATTGAGATAATTCTTCTGTCACATAGGTGAGAATTTTTGATTTAGTTTATTTGCTACATAGTTATATTTGAATTTGTGTCATTTAAAACTAAATATTCCAAACTCTGTCCCAGTTGTCAGCCAGCAGGCAGGGCACCTGGGGAAGCCTCCCCCTGCCCCTCGAGCCCACTAGACCCTGCAATCTACATGCCCTGCCCCCATATCTATCCATCTGAGAACCCAGCCACTTCCTGAGGCATGGAAACCAAACTGCCAGCTCTCACTGGAACAAGAGTAACCTCCTGAGACAGGGAATCTACCATCCCTCATTAGACCAAGAGTGCCTTTCTGAGATGTAGAATCTGCCACCTCTCATTGGACCAAGAGAGGGTTCCTGAAACACAGAATCTGTCAGCTCTGACTGGACCAAGAGCCCCAATACGACCAAGAGTGGCTCTGTGAATCACAGAATCAACAAGCTTGGGTTGACCCAAGAGTAGCTCCCTGAGACACAGACACACCAAGCACAGAGTGGGCCAATAGCAACTCGCTCAAACACAGGCACCTCTTATACCTATTAGAGAATGAGATGGGCAGACGTCAAGGCAAAATTACATACAACAACATAAAGAGCAATACAGCATCACCAGTCCCTAGCCTTCCTCCAACAGTAAGACCTGAACATCACAAGGTAGAAAATGCAGAAGAAAGCAAACTTAAGAGCAGCATCATGAAGATGCTAGAGGCCTTTCAAGAAAAAAATGGAATTGAGGAAAAGACAAACTAAAAATTGGAAGAAATCAATAAATTCCTTCAAGAAAGCCAAGAAAACCATGAAAAAGCAATTAAACATGTGAGGGAAACAGTTCAAGACCTGAAAAGGGAAACAGAAACAATGAAGAAGACACGAACAGATGGAATGCTGGTAATAGAAAAATCTGAGTAAATGAACAGGAAAAATAGATGCAAGCATAACCAAGAGAATACAAGAGATGAAAGAGGGAATTTCTGGTGTAGAGGATACAATAGAGGAAATAGATTCATCAATCAAAGAAAATACCAAAGCCAAAAAAGTCATAACACAAAACATCCAGGAAATCTGCGACACCATGAAAAGGCCAAATCTAAGAATAATAGGAATAGAAAAAGGAGAAGAAGCTGGGCAGTGGTGGCACACACCTTTAATCCCAGCACTTGGGAAGCAGAGGCAGACAGATCTTTGTGAGTTCGAGGCCAGCCTGGTCTACAGAGCCAGATCCAGAAAAGGCGCAAAACTACACAGAGAAACCCTGTCTCCAAAAAACAAAAAAAAAAAAAAAAAAGAAAAGAAAAGAAAAAGGAGAAGAATACCAACTCAAAGGCACAGAAAATATATTCAACAAGATCATAGAAGAAAACTTTCCCAACTTAAAGAAGGAAATACCTATGAAGATACAAGAAGCCTATAGAACACCAAAGAGACTAGATCCGCCCAAAAATTCCCCTCGCCACATAAAAATTAAACAACTAAACATACAGAATAAAGAAAGAACATTAAGAGCAGCAAAGTAAAAAGGCCAAGTGACTTAAAAAGGCAGACCCATCAGAATAATACCTGATTTCACAATGGAGACTTTGAAAGCCAGAAGGACCTAGATAGATATAATGCAGACACCAAGAGACCATGAATGTCAGCCTAGACTAACATAGCCAGCAAAACTTTCAATCACCATAGAGGAAGTGAACAAGACATTCCAAGACAAAACCAGATTTAAACAATACCTATCCACAAATCCAGCCCTACAGAAAGCACTAGAATGAAAATTCCAACATAAGAAAGTCAGACATACCCAGAAAAACACAGGCAATAGATAACCCCATACCAGTAAATCCCAAAGGAGAGAAATACGCACACACTACCACCAAAAGATAACAGGAAATAACAATCACTGGTCATTAATATCCCTTAATATCAATGGACTTAATTTACAGGCTGAGAGAATGGATGCAAATACAGGACCCATCTTTCTGCTGCATACAAGAGACACACTTCAGTTTCAAAGATAGACACTATTTCAGAATAAAAGGCTGAGAAAACTCTTACCAATCAAATGGTTTTAAGAAGCAAGCTGGTCTCATTCCATTTCTCTGTCATTGGGCGATCCCTGTGTCTTTCTTGGGGTCCTGTTTTCCAGGTAGCCTGCCTGGTGTTGTGAGTAGCAGTCCAGTCATCCTTGTTCCACATCTAGTATCCTGTTATGAGTGAGTACATACCATGTTTGTCTTTCTGAGTCTGGGATACCTCACTCAGGATGATTTTTTCTAGATCCATCCATTTGTCTGCAAACCTCATGATGTCATTGTTTTTCTCTGCTGAGTAGTATTCCATTGTGTATATGTACCACATTTTGTTTATCCATTCTTCAGTTGAAGGGCATCTAGGTTGTTTCCATGTTCTGGCTATTACAAACAATGCTGATATGAACATAGCTGAACAAGTGCTCTTGTGGTGTGGTTGAGCATTCCTTGGGTATATGCCCAAGAGTGGTATAGCTGGATCTTGGGGGAGATGGATTCCCAATTTTCTAAGAAATCGCCATATTGATTTCCAAAGTGGTTTGAACAGCCTGGACATGAGTGGGGGTAGTGAAGGGTGAGGGTCGAGGGAAAGAGAGCTTGGGTGAGTGGGAGATCCCAGCTGGATCAACAACAGAGAGGGAGAACAAGGAATAGGAGACCATGGTAAATGAAGACCACATGAGAATAGGAAGAAACAAAGTGCTAGAGAGGCCCACAGAAATCCACAAAGATACCCCCACAACAGACTGCTGGCAATGGTCGAGAGACAGTCCGAACTGACCTACTCTGGTGATGGGATGGCCAAACACCCTAATTGTCGTGCTAGAAACCTCATCCAATTACTGAGGGATCTGGATGCAGAGATCCATGACTAGGCCCCAGGTGGATCTCTGGGAGTCCAATTAGAGAGAATGAGGAGGGTTTATATGAGAGAGAATTGTTGAGACCAAGGTCGGATAAAGCACAGAGACAAATAGCCAAACAAACAGAAACACATGAAATATGAACCAATGGCTGAGCGGTCACCAACTGGATCAGGCCCTCTGAGTGGGTGAGACAGTTGATTGGCCTGATCTGTTTGGGAGGCATCCAGGCAGTGGCACCGGGTCCTGTGCTCATTGCATGAGTCGGCTGTTTGAAACCTGGGGCCTATGCAGGGTCCCTTGGCTCGGCCTGGGAGGAGGGGACTGGACCTACCTGGACTGAGTCCACCAGGTTGATCTCAGTCTGTGGGGAAGGCTTTGCCCTGGAGGAGATTGGAATGGGGGGCGGGCTAGGGGGAAGGTGAGGGGGGTGGGAGGGGGGAGAACAAGGGAATCTGTGGCTGATATGTAGAACTTAATTGTATTGCAAAATAAAAATTAAAAAAAAAAGAAAAAAAAGCAAGCTGGTGTAGCTATCCTAATATCCAACAAAATAGACTTCAAACTAAAATCAATCAAAAGAGATCAAGAAGGACATTACATACTCATCACAGGAAAGATCCACCAAGATGAAATTTCAATTCTGAATATTTATGCCCCAAACACAAGGGCACCCACATATGTAAAAGAAAGATTACTAAAGCTTAAATCACACATAAAACCTCACACATTAATAGTGGGAGACTTCAACACCCCACTCTCACCACTGGACAGATCTGTCAAATTGAAGCTTAACAGAGAAATAAGGGGTTTAACTGATGTTATGACTCAAATGGACTTAATAGATATCTACAGAACACAGAACATTCCATCCTAACAAAAAAGAATATACCTTCTTCTCAGCACCTCATGGAACCTTCTTTAAAATTGATTACATACTCAGTCACAAAGCAAACCTCAACAGATACAAAAAAAATTGGAATAACCTCCTATATTCTATCAGACCAACATGGTTTAAAGTTAGATTTCAACAACAACAAAAATTACAGAAAGCCTACAATTTCATGGAAACTAAATAATGCTTAACTGAATAACCAATGAGTCATGGAAGAAATAAAGAAAAAAAATAAAGACTTCCTAGAGATCAATGAAAATGAATATACTAAGTACTCAAACTTATGGGACACTATGAAAGCAGTGCTAAGAGGAAAATTCATAGCACTAAACGCCCACATAAAGAAGTTGAAGAAATCTCACACTAGTAACAATAGCACACCTGAAAGCTCTAGAACAAGAAGAAGCAAAGTCTCACAGGAGGAATAGACACCAGGAAATAATCAAATTGAGAGCTGAAATCAATAAAATAGAAACAAAGAGAACAATACAAAGAATCAATGAAACAAAGAGTTGGTTCTCTGAGAAAATCAACAAGAGAGACAATCCAGACTTACCCAGAATAACCAAACGGTATAAAGAGAGCATCCAAATTAGCAATATCAGAAATGAAAAGGGAGACATAACAACTGACAATGAGGAAATCCAGAGAATCATCAGGTCATACTTCAGAAATCTGTACTCCACAAAAGTGGAAAAATCTAAAAGAAGTAGATAATTTTCTGGGTAGGTACCACATACCTAAGTTAAATCAAGACTAGATGAAGTATTTAAATAGACCAATAACCCCTAAGGAAATAGAAACAGCCAGTAAAAGTCTCCCCAAAAAAAAAAAAAAAAAAAAGCCCAGGACCAGATGGTTTCAGCGCAGAATTCTACCAGATCTTCAAAGAAGAGTTTATACCCATACTCTTTAAACTGTTCCACACAATAGAAACAGAAGGAACAATACCAAACTCCTTCTATGAGACTACAGTTACTCTGTTTCCCAAGCCAAACAAAGATACAACAAAGAAAGAGGATCTTCTTACAGACCAATCTCCCTCATGAACATTGATGCAAAAATACTCAATAAAATATTGGCAAACAGACTCCAAGAACACATCAAAACAATTATCCACCATGATCAAGTAGGCTTCATCCCAGAGATGCAAGGTTGGTTGCTGTGGATATTGTTCTGTATAAATAAAACACTGATTGGCCAGTGGCCAGGCAGGAAGTATAGGCGGGACAAGGAGAGAGAAGAATTCTGGGAAGTGGAAGGCTGAGTGAGGGAGATACTGCCAGCCACCACCATGACAAATAGCATGTGAAGATGCCGGTAAGCCACGAGCCACGTGGCAAGGTATAGATTTATAGAAATGGATTAATTTAAGATATAAGAACAGTTAGCAAGAAGCCTGCCACGGCCATACAGTTTGTAAGCAATATAAGTCTCTGTGTTTACTTGGTTGGGTCTGAGCGGCTGTGGGACTGGTGGGTGACAGAGATTTGTCCTGATTGTGGGCCAGGCAGGAAAACTCTAGCTACAGTTGGTTCAACATACAAAAATCTGTTAATGTAATACACCACATAAACAAACTGAAAGAAAAAACCACATGATCATTTTATTAGATGCTGAAAAGGCCTTTGACAAACTCCAACACCCCTTCATGATAAAGTTCTTGGAGAGATCAGGAATACAGGGAACACATCTAAACATAATAAAGGCAATTTACAGTAAGTCCACAGCCAACATCAAAGTAAATAGAAACTCAAAGTGATTCCACTAAAATCAGGAAAAAGACAAGGCTGTCTGCTCTTCCTATATTTATTCAACATAGTACTTGAAGTTCTAGTTAGAGCAATAAGACAACAAAAAGAGATAAAGGGGATACAAATTGGATAGGAAGAAGTCAAACTTTCACTATTTGCAGATGACATGATAGTATACATAAGTGACCCCAAAAATTTGACCAAGGAATTCTTACAGCTGATAAACACCTTCAGTAATGTGGCAGGATACAAGATTAACTAAAAAAAAAAATCAGTAGCCCTCCTATATCCAAAGACAAGCGGGCTCAGAAAGAAATCAAAGAAATATCACCCTTTATAATAGCCCCAAATAATATAAAATAACTTGGAGTAACTCTAACTAAGCAAGCAAAGGACCTGTGTGACAAGAACTTTAAGTCCTTGAAGAAAGAAATTGAAGAAGATATCAAAAAATGGAAAGATCTCCCATGCTCATGGATAGGTAGGATTAACATAGTAAAAATGGCAATCTTACCAAAAGAAATCTACAGATTCAATGCAATCCCCATCAAAATCCCAACACAATTCTTCACAGACCTGGAAAGAACCATACTTAACTTTATATGGAAAAACAAAAAACTAGGATAGCCAAAAGAATCCTGTACAATAAAACAACCTCTGGAGGCATCAACATCTCTGACTTCAAGCTCTACTATAGAGCTACAGTACTAAAAACAGCTTGGTACTAGCATAAAAACTGAAATGTAGACCAATGGGACTGAACTGAAGACCCTTACATTAATCCACATATGTATGAACACCTAATTTTTGACAAAGAAGCCCAAACTGTACAATGGAAAAAAGAAAGCATCTTCAACAAATTGTGCTGGCATAACTGCATGTCTACATGTAGAAGATTGCAAATAGATCCATATCTGTCATCGTGCACAAAACTTAAGTCCAAGTGGATCAAATATCTCAACATAAATCCAGTTACTCTGAACCTGATAGAAGAGAAAGTAGGAAGTAGTCTTGAATGCATTGACACCAGAGATCACTTCCTAAATAAAACACCAGTAGCACAGACACTGAGAGCAACAATTAATAAATGGGATCTCTTGAAACTAAGGAAGTTTTTGCAGAGCAAAGGACACTGTCAATAAGACAAAATGACAGACGACAGACTGGGAAAAGATCTTCGCCAACCCCATGTCTAACAGAGGGCTGATATCCAGAATATACAAAGAACCTAAGAAACTAGACATTAAAATAACAAACAGTCCCATTAAAAAATGGGCTATAGAGATAAACAGAGAATTCTCAACAGAGAATGGCTGAAAGACATTTAAGAAAATGCTCAACATCCTTAGTCATCAGGGAAACGGAAATTAAAATGACTCTGAGATACCGTCTTACACCTGTCAGAATGGATAAGATCAAAAACACTGAAGACAGCTTATGTTGGAGAGGATGTGGAGCAAGGGGAACACTCCTCCACTGTTGGTGGGAATGCAAACTTGTATAGCCACTTTGGAAATCAGAAAATTTCTCAGAAAATTAAGAATCAATCTCCCTCAAGACCCAGCTATAACATTTTTGGGTATATACCAAAAGAATGCTCAATCATACCACAAAGAAACATGCTTAACTATGTTCATAGCAGCATTATTTGTAATAGTCAGAACCTGGAAACAACCTAGATGCCCTTCAACTGAAGAATTTATAAAGAAAATGAAATGTGGTACATATACACAATGGAGTACTACTCAGCAGAGAAAAACAATAAACAATGACATCATGAGGTTGGTAGGCAAATGGATAGAACTAGAAAATATCATTCTGAGTGAGGTAACCCAGACTCAGAAAGACAAACATGGTAGGTACTCACTCATAAGTGGATACTAGATGTAAAGCAAAGGATAACCAGACTGCAACTCACAGCTCCAGGGACGCTAGCAAGTAAAGATGACCCTAGGAAAGACACAGGGATCACCCAACAACAGAGAAATGGATGAGATCTACATAAGCAAACTGGAGGTGAGGGGGTAATGTAGGGCAAGGGTTGGGAGAAAGTGAGCTTAGGGAAGCAGGAGGTCCCAGCTGGATCAGTAACAGAGTGTGAGAACAAGGAAAGAGATACCATGATAAATGAAGATTCCAGAGGAATAGGAGGAATCAGAGTGCTGGAGAGGTCCCCAGGAATCTACAAAGATGACTCCACTGTAGACTACTGTCAATGGTCAAGAGGGTGCCTGAGCTGACCTACTTTGGTGATTATATGGTTGAATACCCTAACAGTCATGATAAAACTCTCATCCAGTGACTGATGGAAGCAGATGCAGAAATCCATGGCCAAGCCCCAGACAGAGCTCCAGGACTCCAGTCAACAAGAGAGAGAGGAGGGATCATATGAGCAAGAGATATTGACACCATGATTGGAAAAAGTTCAGAGACAAGTAGCCAAACTAATGGAAACACATGAACTGAGAACCAATACCTGAGGATCCCCCATGGAACTGGACTAGGCCCTTCGGATAAGTGAGACAGTTGATGAGCTTGAACTGTTTGGGGGCCCCCAGGTAGTGAGACCTGGACCTGTCCTTAGTGCATGAGCTGGCTTTTTTGGAACCTAGTGCCTATGCTGAGACACTTTGCTCAGCCTTGTTGCAGGGAAGAGGGGATTGGACCTGCCCCAACTGAAGTTATGAGGCTCTGCTGACACCCCAAGGGAGACCTTGCCTTGGAGGTGGGAATGGGGCATGGGGGTGGAAGGCTGGGGGGTAGGAGGAGGTGGGACAGGGGAATCCATGGTTGATATGTAAAATGAACAGAAAAATCTCCTAATTAAAAAAAACTAAATATTCCTATTAAAATATAGACAGTTACATTAGGAGTAAATAGTTGAATAATATAAGTACTTATCTAATATCCTAATTTCTGTCATACTGACACAGTGCAACATTGATAATATTCAATAGTATTTTACCCACTAAACATAATTATTTTCATTAAAGGAATTCTGAACAAAAGTTTGTTTTTAAAAATGAAACAAAATGTAGTCACTTCAAGAATTTTAACAAAATTGTTACATGACATTTTTGTGGGGTTTTGCACAAGTCATTCGACCTTGAAAAATGTATTGATTACACTAACGTCAAGTTAATCTCAGTTGATAATGTTACTATGAGTTTTATAATGTTTTCATGATTTTTCCATGATGTGTGTGATACAATATGGCTATGAGGAGAAAAAATATATATAATATAATTTATACTGGGTGTAGCAGCCTCCAGCAGAGACAGAGAGAGAGAGAGAGAGATTTAAAAATCTACCCAAGGAAACACCCAAACAACCCTAGCTATTGCCAAAGCTACTGATGGCTTTCTACTAACTGACAGTGAGGCTTTATTGCTGAAAACAAGACATACATACTCATTGAATGTGAAGAAGTTGGGCTGGTTCCTACGTAGAGACTTCACTTCTACTGACTAGTGTTCATGATACTAGAAGATACTGCTTGCTACTACAGAAGAAAAGTAAACACCAACCCAGCAAAAACAGTGACCTGCTTGCAAGATATTCTGGTGCAAACAGTGACACAAAGCTGTGCGACTAACCAACCAAAATCTGATTAAGGTTCACTCCATGAGATGGAACTCATACACAACGCTGCTTGATGACCAAGAACATGAGACTAGCTAGGCCAGAGACCTAGGGGAAAACCAAACACTAGTGTTCTGCTAAAAGACAGAGCAATAAAATGACTCATAAATGACATTCTGCTATACTCATAGATCAGCGTTTTGCTCAGCCATCATGAGGTAATCTCTTTGCATTAGATGAGAAGAAATACAGAGACCCACATCTGGACAATGTGCAGAGTGTGAGAGACCTTGGAACATTCAGTCCTAAATGGGATATTTCCATCAAATCTCTCCAGTCAGGCCTCCGGGAACTCTGCAAAAGAGAAGACAAAAAGAGTATAAGAGCCAGAGTAGATGGAGGACACCAAAGAATCAAGGCCTTCTGGACTCAACAGGGCTTGCTCACATATGAACTCACAGAGACTGTGTGGCAGCATGCGCAGGGCCTGCATGGGACTGCACGAGATAGAATACTAGAACTGAAGGGAGAAGTGGACACATGATCCCCTACCTAACCTGAAGGCTACCTCTAATTGGTAATTAGAAATTACCTTGTAAATGAAAATTTAATTTTCTCCAAGGGAGTCACACCAAGGAAACAAATCGTTCTTAATTAGGGCTCATGCCTAGATATTGAGGGCCAACATAAAACAAATTCCACAGTACCTTTGGAGGGTATTTGTCTCATAATAATAAGTCAGGTTTAGTTTTCTTTTTGTTTTGTTGTTGTTTTTTTTTAATTTATAGGTCCTTTTGCATATATATTATGGTTTCCAGTTTTGGCTTTTTTTTTTAATTTTTATTTTGCAATACAATTCAGTTCTACATATCAGCCACAGATTCCCTTGTTCTCCCCCCTCCCGCCCCCCTCACCTTCCCCCCAGCCCGCCCCCCATTCCAATCTCCTCCAGGGCAAAGCCTTCCCCACAGACTGAGATCAACCTGGTGGACTCAGTCCAGGTAGGTCCAGTCCCCTCCTCCCATGCCGAGGCATCACGATCCCTGACTTCAAGCTGTACTATAGAGCTACAGTTTTGGCTTTTTATGGAATTTCTGTATGTAATAATGTGTGTATCTCTGCATCTATATGCACTTATTGTGCTTTTTTTGGCTCTTTTTCTTCTTTGGTCTTTTATTTCTGTTATGATTTATTTGCTTTTGATTTATATTATATTATATTATATTTATTATATTATATTATATTAATTACCCCTTAGATGCCTGTTTGTTTTCTAAGGAGAGACAACTAGACTGTGGATTCAGAGGGGAGGATAGATGTGGAAGAATTGGAAGGTGTAGAGGGAGGGGAAGCTGTAATCAGAATATGTTATATGAAAAAGTCTCTTTCATTAGAAGAGAAAAACCCTCTAAGAAACTCTTGTAAGTGGAAGCTTTGTGATTAATTTTCTCACCTTTCAAGAACACATAGCATTCTTGTGAGATACTCAGAAAATGACATACTACACAGCCCACTTAGTTGACCACTATGTCCTTTCAACAAGAACCCAAAGTGACCTACATTGTAAAGGTGTGATGAGAAAAACTGATTTCAAAATCATTCAAGTCTGAGAATTTCCTGTTCAACCTTCAGTGACACGTTGGTGAGAAATCTCCCTTTCCACTCTTGACTCACTCAGAGCCTCACCGTGCAGCCTGTTCAGTTCACTGTCACTGTTGTCCTAGATTTCTGTGACTGACTTTCACCTTTTGGTGCTCAGCTCCTACAAGCCTCCTGTGAACTCCACCCTCACTTCAGGAGACCTGTCTTTCTGGCAACAGAGGGAGCTTGTCACTGCTCCCTTGTCTCTACCAGCCCAGTCAGCTGAGGGGACACCGCAAATGCTACATGTGGAACAACTGAGGCACAGTTCTGCTGCAGGGAATCAAACTGGAATGTGGATGCCTCTATACAACCCAGAGAAATCCAAGTGCATGGGACACACTGGAGGATTGTCTCAAAATTCTGTCCTTGTTTTCTGTGGAGAGTCAGTCACTCACTTGGGTTTGTATTTCTTTATCAATATAATTAAACCTACAGCTTCTAGAGACCTGATGATGAAGTGTGGATTTTAAGTGTTGCAATTTGTGCTCTGTGTATCTTTGGCGAAAAATGTATTGATTTATCCCAGAGGGCACAGTTGAGAGCTTGATATGCCAATCTGCGTATTAACTGCTTTACATGCTTTATGTTATATATACTTGAACTTAGATTTTAGAAGAATAAATAGAGCTATTAGATTCCAAATAATAATAACATTTTAACAGTCACGTGTTATAAGGCTCAAAGCCAGAATTAATTCTAGATTTACTTTTTTAACCATAACACATGAGTTCAAAGCCCAAGGTAAAATTAGGTATTTCAACTGTACAAAAGCTCCAGTTCTCCAGGCTCCTCCTTTCGTGATTGCATCAGGATGTGTAGCTTCTTTTTGGTTTTTTTTTTTTTTTTTTGGTTTTTTGAGACAGGGTTTCTCTGTGTAGCTTTGTGCCTTTCCTGGAACTCACTTGGTAGCCCAGGCTGGCCTCGAACTCACAGAGATCCGACTGGCTCTGCCTCCCGAGTGCTGGGATTAAAGGCGTGCGCCACCACCGCCCGGCTTATAGGTTTTTTTTGTTTTTTTTTTTTTTTTTGGTTTTTTGAGACAGGGTTTCTCTGTGTAGCTTTGTGCCTTTCCTGGAACTCACTTGGTAGCCCAGGCTGGTGATGTGTAGCTTCTTAAGTAGAATCACCATAGCACATGTCACTGGGCTGTAGTGTGAGTCATGAGTCATTTGCTCAGAACTGAAAATGTCTCAGGACCCAGGGAAGCAGCAAAGGAAACCCAAGGCCACTCACAGCTCCATATCAGTAACCCAGCAGGAAATCAGCTGATGGAGTTCAGCCTTCAAAATGCTTCCCAGAAGCATGTCAAGATCAGCAGGCACTGCCACTGCAAAAGTAAGGCATTGGATGGACCTTTCAGTGTAGCTGCTCTGGGGTACCAGCTGACGTGCAGTCAGGAATGGGCTCCTTCCTGAAAGGAAAGGAAACCTTAGCTTGGCCCATGGTGTTATAATTTAAGATGTGAGCACAGTTTTCATTCAGACATTGTTGTAAGAATATATGATCATTGTGTTCAATGAAAATGCGATGATATTGTCTACAGACCAATTACAGTATAGAGGAGGGCCTGGGGCCTGTGTTTCTTCTTCTGATTCTCTGAGTTCTCTTCTGTGTAAACCCTGTGAACATCTGTGTCTGTTTTCTCTCTCATCACTTCCATTTATCTTTGCAGAATTTTTATCACCTCCAGAGAAGCTCATCTCTGGGATCCTGGGCATCATCTGGTTTGCCTTATTGGTCGCCTTGGTGATAACAACCAGAGTTGTCTCTCCATGTAAGCATGATTTTGAGAGATTATAAGGGAGCTTTCCTTTTTAATAGCAAAGCATCTTTCAATGCTCCTTCCTAGTAGAGAAAATAACTTTTAATTTCAAGTACATATGTGGATTAAATGTGGAATAGTTGTTCTAATTTTGTCAAAGTTATAAATAACAAGGTATTATAATATGTTTGCTTTTAAGTATAGCAATTATGACTTCATAATTCAACAACACAGTTTAGAATACTTTACTAAGAAAAACAAATTAAGTTTTGAAAGTGTCCCCTTCCAATTGGTTTTACTGTGAAGATGCAGATCTTTTGGATTTCATTGAACTAATTTTCTCCAAAGTTTTCACCATATCATTCATAATACAGTAATTGCAATTGTATTCTATATTACTCTAATTCAAATAGTACCTAAAATTCAAACTAAGGGATTAAAATTGTTATGATTATTTAGATGTCAAATTTACTAAGAATTACTTTAACTATCCAGCTATTGAAGCAAAGGAGAAGATACACTTCTTCCTGACTACAAGTCAGAAAGGAACACCTCGATTGTACAAGTTCTGATGCTTGTACACATTATATGCTGTGCTTAACTTAAGCCATGTGATGACAGTAATATATTTCTGGGAAGAGAATAGTCTAGAGACATGAACAGTAAATTCTCATAATAAACATTAACGGATGATAGTCCCCTTTGTCATGAAATAAATAATCATGTAAAATAACTATGCAACAGTTTTGATAATTGGCTTGTTTCCGATTGACAAACTATGATGCCTCAGAAATGAATTCTGTCTTTTAGAATAGAGGTTGTATTCAGTGATTTTGAAGAAAAAATTGGGGAGAGAATTTGGTTTTGGTTTATATTTTTTTTTTTGAGACAGGGTTTCTCTGTGTAGCTTTGCACCTTTCCTGGAACTCGCTTTGGAGACCAGGCTGGCCTCGAACTCACAGAGATCCGCCTGGCTCTGCCTCCCGAGTGCTGGGATTAAAGGCGTGCGCCACCACCACCCGGCTTTGGTTTATATTCTTTATATGGACATATAAACTATGGACCAGAGCTTGGTGAACTGCTTGAGTGTGTTTGCATGTGCATTTTTTTATGAACCAGATTCTGGGGTGCATAGCTATATTTTTACATGGGTGTTCAAAACTATGCAAACATGTAAATCAATTGTCATTATTAAGTTCATATTGCTTCTATGAGGGGGAGGGGCTTTGTCCTGTCTCAACTTAGTATGCCAGACTTTGTTGACTCTCCAATGGAGGCCATAACCTCTCTGAGGAGTGTATGGGGATGGGATTGAGGAGGGGCTGGAAATGGAAAGGGAGGGGGAACTAGGATAGGTATGTAAAACGAAAAAAAAAACTTTTTGTAAATAAGTAAATTAAAAAATGGTTAGCAGAAAAAAGAACAAGCAGAAAGAACAGCAGCTTTAATTTAAATTTTAAAGTTTATATTTGGATTAAATGTGGAATTGTTATTACAATTTTTGTCAATATCATGAATATCAGAGCAATTATATGAAATGTATACTTTTGACTTTATCAATGATTTCATAACTCAACATAGTTTAGAACCTTGGAAACTCTTTATTTAGATACTGTTTTGAAGGTGATTTTTACATAGGTTATATGATAAAAAATGTTGAAATTTGGCCTTTCATTAAAGTAGTTTTCACCATATTATTTTCTGACAATTTCAATTGTATTCCACTGTACCCCAATTAAAATAGTACATCAGCTTCAAACTAAGAAACTAAAATTGTTACAATATTTTGCATGTTTACTTTCATAAGAATTATTTTAACTCTCCAGATTCTGAAGCAAAAGCACAGATCAACTCCTCCCTGACTAGAACCCAGAAAGGTACACCTCTCTTGTCAAAGTTCTGATGCTTGTACACTTTTTATTCTGTGTCTGACTAAAGCTATGCAAAGGTGATAATAGATTTCTAGGGAAAAAAATCTAGAAACGTGAACACTACATGTTCATCAGTAAATATTAACGATGATACCCATTTTGTCCAATAAGAAATATTCAAATAAAATGACCATAAAAATTTTTAATAATTGGCTTAATGTTCCTACTGGTAGACTATGATAAGACAGAAATGAATTCACTGTTCTAGAATAGAGCTTATGTTCAGTGACTCTGAAAAATGTGTAGGGTAAAGACTTGTTTGTTTAGTTTAGATAGACAAATAAACACAGGACCATAGGGCAGACTCTTTCCTTTGTGTGCTTGAGTGTACATTTTATATATATTCATCAGTCTCTAGCCTGTGTAGATACATATTTTACATGAATGTTCAAAACTAGGAAAACATTAATTTTCACTATTAAATTCATCTTTCTTCAGTTCACTCTTGTGGTCATTGTTCAAAGGAGTGGATATCATATTCCCACAATTGCTATTACATTGGTATGGAGAAAAAGACTTGGAATGACAGTTTAGTGTCCTGCACTTCTAAAAACTCTACTCTACTTTACATAGATAGTGAAGAGGAGCAGGTAAGAGCAGTCATGTGTCAATCATTGCTTGACCTTTCTTCTGTTAATGGGATGTGTGTGGACCTCATTCACATTCCTATACATGTTTTATGTATTTACAACTCTGTATAATATTTCATTGTTTTATTTTACAATGTGTTACTTATATTTGTGTACTGGTGGTGAATATTTATTTCAAGATTTATTTGTTTATTTTATGAAGGCCATTCTTGTACAAGTGCATTTAGTCTGAAATTAACTTTGCCATTTATTTTTACCATACACAAAAACAAATCTGTACATGTGTGATAGTTAATAGGGATCAGAAAGTGACTAGGTAAAGGTAATTATAGTCAGATAACTAGGCAGGCATTTCCATTTCCTTGATGTCCCTTCCCTATGCATATTCTTATCAGGACTTCCTGTACAAAAACATTTTTCTAACTTTTGCTATAGTTAGCCACACATGACTTTGAATTTTATAAGACAGGGATCAGACATATGTATGCACTGTTACAGAGACATCCTGTAACTCAGTGGTTCTCAAACCACTCACTGTGAGTGAGAGTGGAATGGCCATCTCAACAGGGGTCACCTGGGACCATAGGAAATATCAGATATTTACACTATAATTCATAATAGTAACATTACAGTTATGAAGTCGACACAGAAATAATTTATGGTTTTTGGTCACCACAACATGAAGGACTGTGTTAAAGTTTTATAGCATTTGGAAGGTTAAGAACCACGACTATCACTCTTTCCTGGTCTTAGAGCAAATCATTGATCCATTTTACTGCATTGATCTGCAGTTTGCTAATTTTAACTGCCCTGTTATGTAAGCATAACATTCTAAAACCCACTCTATCTGGTGTTCCTTGAGGGGAGAAGTGAGCGTCACACCCTCAAAGACAGAGGCATTTACATGGCCATCTGTACTCACAGGATCCCCTATACCAGCTCCCACTCTGGTGTCCTTGAGCAGGTAGGAGAAGCACTTCCTATGAACAATCACCCCATCAGGTGCTTTCAGCCTCTCCCAGTGCTGCTGACCAGTCTCTCTTACACATGGAGGAGGGAGCTCACATAATTCGCCTGTTGTTGCTTGGGTTCTGGGAGAGAGCATATAAGGTCATTTTCGTCCATTGGACAAGGGAACAGAATGTCCTGCCATTCTGTAGTCCCTCATCTTCAGGTGTCATGCCCTTTCAGCTTTTTGTTTCAGGTCTTCAGAAATCTTTGCTTGTGTCTTTTATTATTACTCTCCAAATTTGCCCTTGTATTTATAACAGCAGCCAAGAGAAGTGTTAATGCATCCTTTTCAGTAATCCACCCCTATGGTGATAGACAAAGGTGAAGCCTCAGCTACTTAATGATAATATGGTACCCAGAATACAGAAATTTTGTCCACTACATCACTTCTTTCTTCAATAGCAAACAATAACCTTCCTTCTAAAACTGAATGGGGAGAAACAGTAGAAGAATTGATTTGAGCACAGCACCCAGAGAATTTTATGCATTGTTTCTGGAAATTTGTTTAAATCTCTGTTATGTTTGTGTTGTTACAATGAGTATCTGTTAAGTTACATAAATCAATTGCCAAATTTCCCACTAATGGAAGAATAAAGCTTCTAACTATAAACACTTAAAAGTTAATTAAAATTTTTAGATCAAAATTAAACACATATGTGAGTATTTTGGTAGTGTAAGAAGTGTTTTCAACTTTAATAAGTTGATTTGTATTGGACAATAACTATACTACTACAGAATACATTTTGTTTAAAAAAATAATAAGAACCTTCATACTGATGGAAATTCCTTGTTTCTCTGGTAGGTCTTTCTGCAATTCCTCTCACTAGTCTCATGGACTGGAGTCTTTAGGAAGAGCAGAGATCAACTCTGGGTTTGGAAAAAAGACTCAACTTTCAAACCAAAGTAAGTTTTCATGAGTGATTCAATAGACAAGAAAAAAAACACACAAACAAGACCTCAGAAGAATGGTGTCAGTAAATTGAGTTGAATTATGAGCAGGCAGAATGATGCTGACCTTTGTGAACTGCTCATATGAATCTGAAGAATGTGCTACTTGGCTTTCGTAAAAATCAATCCTTACCACACTTTGCCAACTTGCATGAGATCCTTCTTTTGCAGTTGCTTATGAGATGAACTCATTTAGTAGATTATTCATATACAATATATCTGAATTTTGTGTTTCCACCATTGCAGGATAATAGAGCATGTTGAAGATGATAACTGTGTTATGATGTCAGCTTTTGGCCTCACAACAGATGATTGCACAGCTTTACATACATATCTTTGTGAGAGTAATTTCAAGAAATAAAACACTTGCACTTGGAGTCTGCCAGGTATTGTTACATTTCATAACTTGAAAATAGATTTATGGTTGTGTACATCTTAAAGTGCATTTTATTTTCTTCTCTAATAATGAATTTTTCAGAAACAATTATTGAAGTATAATAAACACACAAAAGTACAAATATTGCTTTTGTATCTGAATCTTTTTTTGCTCAGATACTCTTTATAATATTATATTTTATAACAGATTACATATATCCTAGGAGAGTTTGTGCAGAAGCACTGTTGCATTTCAAATTTACCATTCCATGGGCTGTGATAGAACTTTGTAGAATTGCTTTGCTGGAAGCTGCAGATTACACATTGAGTTTCCTAGTACAATTAGGTTACTCATTTATTCACTACATGTAAGACAAATTGCTAAATGGTTTTATTAACAAAAAACCTGGAGCCAGATATTGGGGTAAAAAACTGAGAGATCAGACGAAAAGGACAAGCCATAGCCAGCCTTAACTCACCAACACCTCAGCATCCAAAGGAACCTACTTCCTATATACCAACGCCTATATGCCTTTCTGTTCTGCCATCTCATTTTCTGTTTCTGCCCAGTTACATCACTTCCTCTTCATGCCCAGCTCTGTCACTTCCTCTCTGTCTGTACAGACTTCCAGACCTTTATGGTAAACTAGTGTTGGAATTTAAGGCATGTGCTACCATGCCTGGCTCTGTTTCCATTGTGGCCTTGAACTCACAGAGATCTGGATGACTCTCTACCTCCTGAATGCTAGGATTAAAGGTATGTGCTACCATTGCCTGACCTCTATATTTACTATAGTGGCTGTCTTTTTCCTCTGATCCTCAGATAAACTTTGTTAGAGCACAAATAAAATATCACCACAACTACATTTTCATGTATGTGTACATAGCCTTCTTCCTCCCTTCTCAGCACCGCCCCCATTCACTCCTCCTGTTTCTGTTCAGAAAAGGCAGGTCTTCCTGGGATATCAACCAAACATAGTGTATCAAGTTGAAATAAAACTAGGCACCTTCCCTCATATTAAGGATGAATGAATCAACTAGTATAAGAAAAGGGGTCCCAAAAGTAGGCAAAAGTGTCAGAGTCCCACAAGAAGACCAAGCTACACCCCTGGAACATATATGCAAAGGACCTAAGTCAGTCCCATGCAGGCTTCCTGATTGTTGGTTCAGTCTCAGTGATCCCTTGAGTCCAGGTTAGTTGATTCTATGGTTTTTCTTGTGGTGTCCTTTGCTTTGAGATAATACCCCTGTACACTGACTTAATAAAATGCTGATTGGCCAGTAGCCAGACAGGAAGTATAGGCGGGGCAAGAGATGAGGAGAATTCTGGGAAGAGGAAGGGCTGAGTGAGGAGTCACCAGCCAGATACAGAGAAAGCAAGATGACAAGGCAGAACTGAAAAAAGATACCAAGCCACAATGCTAAACATAGATAAGAATTATGAGTTAATTTAACAGTAAGAGCTAGTCAGTAATGAGCCTGAGCTAATGGCCAAGCAGTTATAATTAATACAAGCCTCTGTGTGTTGACTTGGGGGACACCGGTGGGAGAGTTTTGTCCCAACAGCTGGCCAGGAGTGACACTGGAAAAGTTCCAGCTACATTTGGCTCTCACCATCAGGCGTTGAGCCATATATATCTAAGAAAGCTTAAATATTCTGAATTCACAGAAATAGAGCCACACGGGGCTTCCTGGTCTCACAGTCTCATGCCAGCAGCAGAGCAAACTCGTCTCCTGATAGCTGCCTGTGAGGTGGAGCTGGCTGCCAGCCATCATAAGCTAAGTGGTATCCTGCAGATTCCTGCTGCAGTACACAGAGGCATCTCCAAACCGCACAATGTGGTGCATGGTAGATTTATCCTTTGCTAGTACATACAGAAAAAAAAAGGAAAGAAAGAAAAGGTTTTTGGGCTACACTCTGCTGGATGGAAGCATAGACCCACTGCTTCACAGAGTCAGCAATGAGCTGGCTATAAACTTAGTTCTGCCATATTGGAAAGCTGAGGTGGGCGGAGTCAGCCGTCAAAACTGTCATTTCAATCCTAGTAATACTGCAGTTTAAAGCAATAGATTCATAATAAGACAGATTCAGAAGGGATAAACCCTAAACAGTTTACAATGTGTGTAAAAATGTATGTAGGCATGGAAGGGAGAGGAAAAGGAATATAGACAGTTATATAAAGAAATAAAAAGCTTTTAAACAATAAAGTCTTTATAGAGAAAGTAATAGTAATATAAAAAAGAGCCATGTAAAGATGGAAATCACACAGAGTCTGGGTTATATTATCTTTGGATTTTTTAACTGCAGAAAAATATTTAATTATAAAGGCTGCTCAGTTAAACCAATATGCATATTTTAAAGGTATCCTGACTTCAAAATTTGGATCTAAGCATATATTGCTTTGGAAAGGAGGCTCTGCTTTTGTTTCCACAGGAAGCAGGAGGCTATGGATTTGGTCCAGGTTAAGATGGATCAGATTTGATCAAGCCAGATCTCCTGAACCTTAACAGATGATACCTATCAAAAAAGGTTATAGATGGTCTTCTCAGGACTTGACCATTATCTTAAATTTTCTCAGGGTCCCCATAAGACTACCAGTGCCCCCTATCAACAGGAAGTAGCTTAGAACACTAAGCCCACATTCCCAAAAAAATGGATTATTAATGTTTGTCTTTCTTTAGGTTGTTGGTTACAAATTGTTATTGGGCATAGTCAATATTTTTCTAAAGAAAAAAGGGGGATATGACATAGATATGATAGGATGAAAGAGTAAATTAATGAACATACTTTTAAAGAACAACAACTTGCTTAAAATGTTTTACATTGCTGTGGATTTTAGTTTGTTGATACAAATTTAGAGTTGATTTTGTTATTATATATATATTTAAGGTATTATGTTTGTGTAACTCATTTAAATTGTAATGGATAATTAAGACATACAGATTAATTAATTAGTCTTCTATGACAGTCAAACATAGTCATGCTAGTTAAGTTTTCTAGGTATACATAGATGTATTTCAGTTAGATAGATAATCTTCAAATGCTTCAAAGACCTATAGAATATGACATTTAAAATGTTTTAAAAACTTAAGACTTTCTGGACAATGAGACATGTTTGATCCTGGCAGTACCAATTTACTTCAAAGAAGAAGATGGTTATCAAAGACACTCCATATGGAGTCTATCTTCTTCTTGGCAAAAATAGCCTTTTGGGCAAGAAATTGTTCTTGCCTGTACTGCTTGACAAAAATGTTGTATCAGTTGGACATGCAGGACTTATAGGAAGATAGCCACTGAACTTTGCAAGGCAAAATGGTCCTTCAGGTTCCTGCTTCACAGAAGAAACTGCCAGACATTCAGAGAAAAGTGACTGAGAGTCTCTAGACCTATGCGCTGAATATGGATGCCCCAAGGTTACAGGGAAACTTTGGATGACTGTCCAGGCAGGCAGATGTCTCTGTCATTCCAGATTTTGGAAGTTGCTTATAACGCTCTTCCTGTTTACTTAGGTAATATTGTATCCTTCTGAGGTCTTTGATGTAGTTGAGACTAGATAGTTATGATTTTCCCTGGTTATGATAAGAGATAAGTTAGATATGAAACCTTGGACTCACAAATATAGGATAAATAAAGTTTTTTCTTTGAATTTGCCAAATATAAGTGGACTGGATATTGTAACTGTGATTCTTGCTTGATAACTGTTCTTTTATATGTAATTTTATTATGTTAAAGTTAAGACTCTCCTTTTTGAAAAAAAAGAAAAGAAAAGGGGAAGTGCTATGGATGTCTTTCTGTATGCTGTGAATATGTGTTGCTCTGATTGGTTGATAAATAAAGCTGTTTGGCCTATGGCAAGGCAGCTCAGAGGCAGGCAGGAAATCCAAGCAGACAGGAAGAGAAAGGAGAGGCAAAGCAGATGATGCTAGCTGCCGCCAGGAGAAGCAAGATATAAAGTTACTGGGAAGCCACAAGCCCCATGGCAAAGTATAGATTTATAAAAATGGGTTAATTTAAGATATAAGAGCTAGCTAGCAAGAAGCCTGCCATGGCCATAGTTTAAAAACAATATAAGCCTGTGTGGGTTTATTTGGGACCAAGCAGATACAGGATGTGAGTGGGAGAGATTCCACAGGACTGGAGAAAATTTTTAGGCTACAGTCCTTGACCCTTCTGGCTCCTACAACCCTTCCTCCCCTTCTCCAGAATTATTCACTGAGTTCTGACTAATGTTTGACTGCGATGGAGGCTCTCTGATGGTGATTATGTCAGGCTCCTGTCTATGAGTATGGCAGAATGTTATTAAGAATCATTTCATTGACTTTTGTTTGTCAATCATGTTTGGTTATATTTTAGTTATCCTGGATTTTTTGCTGTTCTTGTTTCATATGAAGTTGAGTATAGTTCTTTCAAGTTCTGGAATAAATTGCGTTGGAATTTTGATGGGGATTGCATTGAATCTGTAGATTGCTTTTGATAAGATGGTCATTTTTACTATGTTAATTTTACTGATAAAAGAGCATGGGAGAACATTCTGTCTTCTGATATCTTCTTCAAAGACTTGAAATTCTTGTTAAACAGGTTTTTCAATTGCTTCGTTAGAGTTCCCCAAGATATTATTATCTAAAGCTATTGTGATGGCTGTTGTTCCCTGATTTCTCTTGCAGCCCATCTATCATTTGTATCTAGGAGGGCTACTGATTTTTTATAGTTAATCTTGTATCCAGCCACTTCACTGAAGGTGTTTATCAGCTGTAGGAGTTCCCTTGTAGAATTTTTGTGGTCACTGACATATATGATCATATCATCTGCAAATAGCTAAAGCTTGATTTCTTCCTTTCCAATTTGTGTCCCTTTGATCGCCTTTTGTTGTCTAACTGCTTTAGCTAGAACTTCAAGCACTCTATTGAAGAGATATGGAGAGAGTGGACAGCCTTGTCTTTTTCCTAATTTTAGCAGAATTTGAGTTTCTCTCTAATTTGTTATTGGATACGAGCTTGCTGAAAATTGCCTTTATTATATTTACCTATGTATCCCTGATCTCTCTAGACTTTTGTCATGAAGAAGTGTTGATTTTATCAAAGGTTTTTTTTTTTTTTTTTTTTTGCATCTAATGACATGATCATGTGTTTTGGTTTTTTTTTTTTTCCTTTTTTTTTCCAGTTTGTTTATATGGTGGATTGAAAGATTTTTGTGTGTTGAACATTCCTCCATCTCTGGGAAGAAGCCTACTTGATCCTGGTGGATGATCTTTTTATGTGTTCTTGGATTCAGTTTGCAAATATTTTATTGAATACGTTATTGCTTCCATGTACATAAGGAAAATTGGTTTGTAATTCTCTTTCTTTCTTGAGTCTTTAGTGCTTTGGGTAGCAGGGTGACTGTTGCCGCATGAAATGAATTTGGTAATTTGGTAATGTTCCTGAAATGATTTATTAATATAATTTCAATATCTTAGGTCTGTAAAACATATAATGAAAAAAATTTAAATACAAACATAAAATATTTACACCTTCTTAATACTTTTTCAAGGGCCTTTAATCAGTTTCATGTGTCTTTTGTTTCTTCCTTTTGTTTTTAAATTCTCTTTCACATTTATTTATGTTGTATGTGTGTGTATGCCTGTGTGTGTGTGTGTGTACACACATGTTCATGCACATGCCCATGCCTCTGCACATGTACAGAGTCAGCAGAGGGAGAGTATAGAGGAGTTGGCTCTCTCTTGCTGCCATGTAGGAGTCAGGGTTCAAACTCAGGTCAAAACGTTTGGTGGCAAACATGTTTATCTGATGAACCATCTCACAACTCTTTGTTTTGTTTTGATAGTGTATCCCTGTGTAGCACAGACTGACATCAAACTGTCACCAATCATTTTGTCTCTTGAGAGCAGATTTTACAGTTGTGTGTCACCAAGCTTGGCCTTCTGTCTCTTCACTGAAAATAACTTTGGTTCTTATTGACAATTTTTGTTGCAATTTTGTTCTTGGTCATGATTTTGTACAGTTTATTGTTGTCTACTTTCTGTTTCATTTGTTAAGAATTTCATCTTGTTTTGCTTTTCTGATTGTGTTTTTTTATGGATTCATGTTCATATTAAAATCTCTCTTTTGTAATATTGCCTTTGAATAAATCAGGTTTTATAAGAGAAATTTTGCTATATTTTTTATAATTTATAATTGTGAAAAGCCATTATAATAATCTACTTGTCCCAACCTTTATTAGAACTATCCTTCAGATTTAGAAACTACCTACTTCAAAATTTTGATCATTTACTGATTTTTTTCAATAAAATGAAAGGAATTTTCAATGATGTTGTCACATGACTGTGAGTACGGCTAGTATGACTGAAGAACTTACTTTATGTTATATTTATTTTTAAATTAATTTTAACTCAAATAGCTTCAGTTTGAATGTCTTGTTCAAGCATGTCTGTTGCCTACAATGGCTACTGTGTAGAGAGCACAGCTGTAAATACTTCCTAATTATACACTTGGAAATATTAGTATAGATCTGAGGAAATTTCCCATGTGGATCTAAGAATCTAAACCTTCTGGGCTCACAAGGTGAGTATGTGAATAAATTCCTGTGTTTACTATCCAGGTTAAGTATTTCCATAACCTCACAGATTAATATGCTTACTGAGGTATGATGCAGAAATATCTAGGTCCTATTCTATTCTGTATTAAACTTCTATCTTCTAAGTCAATGTTTTATTATTTATTCATTTATTTTTATTTACACAATACCTAATGAAATATTATTAATGGCTGGCATGGCAATTTTGTCATTATTAAATACTCTTCTTCATCTCCAATAATGGTTATTGTGATCTTATGATAGTACACTATTGGTTCATTTTTCATTTTTTTACTTTCATCTTTTCTTTTGCTTATGATGAGAGTTTCTTTTTAATATAAGAAAGTTGAAATATAAACCCATATTAATTTAACTTGAATACCATCTAGTTTATATTTAATATGTTATTAGATTACTATGATATTTATCATTTGCTTGCATATATAATTAATTCTAATTTTCATTCAGTTTTGAACACTCCCATCTCATGAATTCTATTTTTTCTGTTTCTTTGTCTTTTAACAATATTTTCATTGATCATGTCCATTACATGAATTTGCTACTTTTGCTTAAATTTTTTAATTTAACTTTAAATATTCTTTAATTTATGTCTCACGTTTTACAGTATAATTCTTTACTCATTAAAATCCAATAATTTGCTCTTTTTCAAATAATCAAAAGTTCCAACAACCTTCTAATTTTACTGTTTATTCTATATTTTCTTTCTGAAATACTATGATATAACACCTGATGCTAACAAACTTTTAAATTCAATATTTTGCAATCAATATTGCACCCCTTTACTGTCTATTTAAGGACACTCAATAATCTCTTCTACTCTTCCTTTTTGTATTTCCAAGACTGTCACTCACAGGAAGAAGAATTTATCTTTAGAAGAATTTCAAATGTTTCCATTAGTCATAGTCAAGTGGTGACTGTATTTTTGCTAGTTCCTGAAAAATGAACTACTTTTGCCATCATAGTAAAACATACATTTAAGCCTTTGTTACTTCTAAATTATTCGTCTTTGATTGTTCATCAGCATTCCCCTAATAAAAGCCAAAGGAGACTTATTTTAACAGGACTATCCTGAGAGATGAACAATTTGAAAAAAATGCAACTATCATTTTAATACAATTTAAAAAATAATTTTCCATATATTTAAAAAGATAATATCTAACTATTCTTGCTATACTAGATCATTTGCTTGGTTTTTATATTTTTGTTATATCATTGTCTGAACATAGATTTCATAGCGCTACATGCCAGAAAAGTGAAATCTCATATTATTGTATATAATAAAAATAAGATCTCTATTATATATGTATGTACATATGTATATATGATTATACAATTTAAAACTTCAAGTCAATGTCTATACTGGTAATAGATATAACTATATCAAACAAGGAAAAGGAACATTAATGAATATGGCATGGTTTACATTATTTGACAGCTTTAAATTTTAATTGTACTAATATGTAAGAGAAATTAATTGAACATATATAGAGTACTTATATTTAAAAATAAGATTCCATTTATAAAAATAAAGTATAATTAATAGAAATTTAGATAGATACATTGTAGGAAGCATGTAGATCCTTGTGCTCACAGATAAGCACAAGGAGAACCAGGAACATTAAACTCACAAAGTGTTTTCTTCAAAGTGATAACCTGTTTTCCATCCAGAAGGCTGGGATCAGAGGTGGCTAATAGCCTGGTGACTTTCTCAGTGTCTGTGTGGCCGAAGCTACACTGGATCCTCCTTGATTTTTATCTTGAGCCTCTTTTCTAAGTTAATCTATAGAACCTATTTTTATTGAAAGATGTCACTTGTACTTTACAAAGAGTTTAGATATAGTCATCTCTTTTTTTATTGAAAATGGATTCTTCTCTTATACAGTACATCCTAACCACAGTTTCCCTTCCCTCCACTCCTCTTAGCTCTACCCCCAACCTCCTCTCTCCCACAGATCCACTACCCCTCTATTTTCTCTTCAGAAAAGAACAGGCATCCAAGAGACAACAGACAAACAGGACAAAAAATATGCAATAAATTCAGAAGCTCTAATATCGAGGTTGGACCAGACAACCAGATTTGTTGTGCACATGGGATTGAATTAATTATCATCAGGAATTTTTTTTCTAAGTTGTGTCGTTATTGAATATGCCTAAGACTACTCAAGATCAAACTTTAGAAGTTTAAACCAACACTGGCTACTGAGTCATGTTGAGCCATGTTGAGCTGAATTTCCTTCTTGTTTCCCTCAGACCATTAACCTGCTGGCTGTGGTGATTGCAGAGAACTCCACAATTAGTTACTCAATGAATGTCAATGACATTCTTAGGAATGTGTCATTGCACGTTCTCATGTTTGTGTAAACAGATTAGAGAAAATAAGCAAAAGGTAGCAGCTGTAGTGTCTTCAGTGGGACGAAAGTTATACATGATTCATCATTGACCGGAATATCTTCATTGCTGTTGGTTTGTTTTGTTTTATGTTTTGCTGGAAGTCCTCCCACATACTGGGCACATGCTATGCCACTTGAATTCAGATGGGAGGGGAGATGTGGAGGAATTGGAAGGTGTAGAGGGAGGGGAAGCTGTAATTAGAATATATTATGTGAAAAAGTGATTTTCAATAAAGAGAAAAACCAAGAATCTCTTGTAAGAGGAAGCTTGGTGATTAATTCTCTCACCTTTCTAGAACACATAGCATTCTTGTGAGATACTCGGAAAATGACACAACCCACAGCACACATAGTTGACCACTATGTCCTTTCAACAAGAATCCAAAGTGACCTACGTTGTAAAGGTGTGATGAGAAAAACTGATTTCAAAATCATTCAAGTATGAGAATTTCCTGTTCAACCTTCAGTGACACATTGGTGAGAAATCTCCCTTTCCACTCTTGACTCACTCAGAGCCTCACGGTTCAGCCTGTTCAGTTCACCATTACTGTTGTCCTAGATTTCTGTGACTGACTTTCACCTTTTGGTGCTCAGCTCCCACAGGCCTCCTGTGAACTCCACACCTCACTGCAGGAGACCTGTCTTTCTGGCAACAGAGGGAGCTTGTCACTGCTCCCTTGTCTCTACCAGCCCAGTCAGTTGAGGGGACACTGTAAATGCTACATGTGGAACAATTGAGGCACAGTTCTGCTGCAGGGAATCAAACTGGAATGTGGATGCCTCTATACAACCCAGAGAAATCCAAGCGCATGGAACACACTGGAGGATTGTCTCAAAATTCTGTGTTTGTTTTCTATGGAGAGTCAGTCACCCACTTGTGTTTGTATTTCTTTATCAATATAATTAAATCTACAGCCTCCAGAGACCTGATGATGAAGTGTAGATCTTAAGTGTTCCAATTTGTGGTCTGCGGATCGTTGGATAACAACATATTGTTTGATCCCACAGAGCACAGATTGAGAGCTTGACATGCCATGCTGGGTGTTAACTGCCTTACATGCTTTATATTATATATACCTGAACTTAGGTTTTAGAAGAATAAACAAAGCTATTAGATTCCTAATACTGATAACTATTTAACAGTCACGTGTTATAAGGCTCAAAGCCAGAATTAATTCTAGATTTTATTTTATTTTTTAACTATAACACATGAGCTCAAAGCCCAAGGTAAAATTAGATATTTCAACTGTACAAAAGCTCCAGTTCTCTGGGCTCCTCCTTTCGTGACTGTATCAGGATATGAAGCTTCTTAAGTTGAATCACCAAAGCACATGTCACTGGGCTGCAGAGAGAGTCATGAGTCAGCTGTTCAGAACTGCACTTGCCTCAGGACCCAGGGAAGCAGCAAAGGAAACCCAAGGCCTCTCACAGCTCCATTTCAGTAACCCAGCAGGAAATCAGCTGATGGAATTCAGCCTTCAAAATGCTTCCCAGAAGCATGTCGAGATCAGCAGGCACTGCCACTGCAAAAGTAAGGCATTGGATGGACCTTTCAGTGTAGCTGCTCTGGGGTACCAGCTGGCTGAAAGGAAAGGAAACCTTAACTTGGCCCATGGTGTTATAATTTAAGATGTGAGCACAGTTTTCATTCAGACATTGTTGTAAGAATGTATGATCATTGTGTTCACTGAAAATGCAATGACATTGCCTACAGACCAATTACAGTATAGAGGAGGGCCTGGGGGCTGTGTTTCTTCTTCTGATTCTCTGAGTTCTCTTCTGTGTAAACCCTGTGAACATCTGTGTCTGTTTTCTCTCTCATCACTTCCATTTACCTCTGCAGTTTTTTTATCACCTCCAGAGAAGCTCATCTCTGGGATCCTGGGCATCATCTGGTTTGCCTTATTGGTCGCCTTGGTGATAACAACCAGAGTTGTCTCTCCATGTAAGCATGATTTTGAGAGATTATAAGGGAGCTTTCCTCTTTAATAGCAAAGCGTCTTTCAATGCTCCTTCCTAGTAAGGAAAATAGCTTTTACTTTCAAGTACATATGTGGGATGGTCGTTCTAATTTTTTCAAAGTTATAAATAGTAGGGTATTATAATATGTTTGCTTTTAAGTATACTGATTATGGCTTTATGTTTCAACAGCATACTTTAGAATACTTTACTGAGAAAAACAAAGTAAGTTTTGAAAGTTCCCCCCTCCAGTGGGTTGTACTGTGAAGATGCTGAACTTTAGGATTTCATTGAATTAATTTTCTTCAAAGTTTTCACCATATTTTCATAACATAGCAATTGCAATTGCATTCTGCATTATTCTAATTTAAATAGTACATAAATTTTAAACCAAGGGACTAAAATTGTTGTGATTATTTTAGATGTTAAGTTTATTAAGAATTACTTTAACTCTCCAAATACTGAAGCAAGGTAGCAGGTCCACTCCTTCCTGATTACAAGTCAGAAAGGTATACCTCGCTTGTCAAAGTTCTGATGCTTGTACACATTATATTTCGTGCCTAACTTAAGTCATGCAAAGATAGTAATATATTTCTAGAACAGTATAATCTAGAGACATGAACACTAAATTCTCATAAATATACATTAAAGGATGATAATCCCTTTTGTCATGAATTAAATAATCATGTAAAATAATTATTCAACAGTTTTGATAATTGGCTTAAGTTCCTTACTGGTGAGCTATGATGCATCAGAAATGAATTCTGTCTTCTAGAATAGAGGTTATGTTTAGTGTTTTTGAAGAAATTTATGGGGAGAGAATTTGATTTTGGTTCACATGCTTTATGTGGACACATAAACTGTGGGTCAGAGGTTGATACTGTGCTTGAGTGGGTTTGAGCGTGCATTTTGTTTTCTATGGACTAGCATCTGGGGTGCATAGCTACATTTTATACATGGATGTTCAAAACTATGCAAACATGTAAATTAATTTTTATATTGCTTCTAGATAATAATCTTTCTTCAGCACACCCTTGTGGTCATTGTCAAAAGAGTGGATATCATATTCCCACAATTGTTATTACATTGGTGTAGAGAAAAAAACTTGGAATGACAGTTTAGTGTCCTGCACTTCCAAAAACTCTACTCTACTTTACATAGATAGTGAAGAAGAGCAGGTAAGAACTGACATGTGTCAATCATTGCTTGACATTTCTTTGTGTCAATGTGATATTTGTAGACCTCATTTATATTCTTGTTTCGATTGCTTGTTTTCTGTTTTTTTGAGACAGGGTTTCTCTGTGTAGTCTTGGCTGTCCTAGAATTCATTTATAGACCAGGCTGGCCTCAAAGTCACAGAGATTTGCCTTCCTCTGACTCCTGGGTACTAGGATTAAAGGCATGGCCACCTGCTCCTTCCTCTTCTTATATTTATAATCTTATATAAGAATATACTTACATACTTGCATTCTCATGTTTCATTTTATTATAACTGCATAATATTTTGTTGTTTTATTTTACAATAAATTGTGTATGGGTAGTAAATATTTATTTCTGGTTATTTTTGTATTTTTTGTTTTGAAAACCATTCAAATACAAGTGCTTTTAGTCTGACATAAACTTTGCCACTCAGATTTACTGTAAACAAACAAATCCATACATGTACTAATGGTTCAGATTGATCAGAAAGTGACTAGGAGGAGGTCTTTATAGTTAGATCACTAGGAAGATGTTTTCATTTCTTCCATGCCCCTCCCTGTGCACACTCTCATCAGGTCTTCCTGCCCAAATCAATTTTCCTGACTTTTGCTTTCATAAATTAATTTTGCCAATGAGCAACATATGAGTGGAGTCAGCCTGCATGCATTTTTAGGTTGCTACCTTTGCTTCTATAGTAGTGTTTGAGGCAGTTCATCCATGTTATTGCACTGATATCTGAAGCTTTCTATCACTACATTATTACGTGAATGCATTGTGAAAACTGTGTCCCTGGGTGGAAGCAGTGACAGTCATGCTCTCAGGTACAGACTTTTCCTACATAGAACATTTATATGTACTCATGAGACTCCAATGCAAAGCCCTGCCCTGGTGTCCTTTATTGAGAAAAAACTCACTCCCTGTGGCTAACCAGGCTTACCAGTTCTTCTAAGAAGTCACTGGCCTGTGATAACAGATAGCATAGTCTAGCACTTTTAGTCTTGCCCATTGTTGCTGTTGAGACTTCCTTCTACACAGAGGAGGCATGAATCTATTGTAGACTGGGTGCTCAGAGAAACCATGTAAGGTCATTTCCTTCTGTCATATGAGGGGCAAGGAATGCCCTGCCTCTCTATCATCCCTCATCTTCAGGTCCAAACTCTTTCAACTTTTTCTTTCTAGCCTTCACTATTTATTGCTGTGCCTTCCATTATTATTTTCCAAGTTTATCCTTGTTTACCACAGTAACCAAGAGAAACATTAATACTATCTCATTGTAACCCATCAGAATGCTGACAGACAACAGCAAGGACTTAGTTAAAGAATAATGCAGTACCAGAAAACAAAATGTTTATGTGCTTTGTAACATTTCTTCAATCACAACCCATTAATTTTCTTCTATAACCAAATTCTAAGGAATGGTAGAAAAATAGATTAATTTAGGCACAGCATCCAGAGATTTCTTGCATAGTAAGTATCTTTTATGTTGTTAGCATGAATGACTATTAAATTACATAAATCAATTGTCAAATTCCCCCATTAAGAGAATAATGAAACTTCTAACTGTAAACATTCAAAAGTTAACTCTAGATCAAAATTAAACACATATGTGAATGTTTTGGCAATGTAAGAAGTGTTCTCAACTTTAATACTGTGATTTGTATTAGACAACAAATGTACCATGACAAAATACACCAACACGTTTAAAAAATCTTGAGAGTCTTCATACTGATGAAAATTCTGTTTCTCTGGTAGGTTTTTCTGTAATCGCTCTCACTGGTCCCATGGACTAGAGTATTTAGGAAGAGCAGAGATCAACTCTGGGTTTGGAAAAAAGACTCAACTTTCAAACCAAAGTAAGTTTTCATGAATGACATAATAAACAAGAAAAAAACATACAAATAAGCTCTCAGAAGAGTGTTATTAGTAAATGAAGTTGAATTATGAACAGGCAGAATGATGCTGACCTTTGTGACCTGCTCATGTGATACTGAAGAAAGGGCTACTTGGCTTTCATAATAATCAGTGCTTACCACACTGTTAGTGAAAATGCCAGTGCCACTTTGCATGGGATCCTTCTTTTGCACTTACTTATGGGATTCATTCATTTAGTAGATTATTCACATAAAGTATATCTGAATTTTGTGTTTCCACCATTGCAGGATAACAGAGCCTGTTGAACATAACTGTGTCTTGCTATCAGCTTCTGGCCTCACAACAGATGACTGCGCAGCTTTACATACATACCTTTGTAAGGGTAAACTCACCAACTAAAACACCTACACTTGGAGTCTGCCAGGTAATGTAGCATTTAATAACCTGGAAATAGATTTATGGTTGTGTATATCTTAAAGTGAATTATCTGTTATGGTTATTAATTCCTTTCAGAAACAATTACCAAAGTACAGTATACACAAAATAATTGCAATTCCACCTCAGTTCCTCCCTGGGAAACTCCCATGAGTTTTTTAGGCTAACTTATAACCCAAGGGTGAGGAGTTACTGGCTAGAGTGTGAGCAACTCCCAAGCAGGCACACTGCAAAGTCTTCACCCATCGTGGGTGATGACTTCTCCACAGCTACATGGATACAGCACCCCACAACTCACTTTCCACAGCCTACATATTGTATCACCTCCTGAAACTGAAGACCATAGGTAATTAGGACATAATTGCATATAAATGACAGGAAACTCAGGTGAGAAACAATAACCTTCTCCAACCCATCCCTTTCCATGAGGAAATATTAATGTCATAAGCCCAGTTGTGCCAGGCTCTTAGACACGTGAAAGTAGACACAGCTAATCTCACAAAGGTGGCATCTGTTTTGCCTGGAGGACAATATGGAATTATGATTACTTTTTGGATCCTGTGCCACTGTAGTACAGCCACAATATATATGACAACAATGGATACTTATTCCCAGCAGTGTAACTGGTTGAGTCTCTGTCGATAACTATACAGATAATTTTCCTATCACTGTAGCCAAAGAAGTAATCTATGGTCATAAGCAAAAGCATTTAAAAACAGTTTTATAAGCAAACCACACCCATTTGACAAACCATACAAGTAGCTACCTATGGTATGATATATTGTGTCCTCCAATATAATGTGTAGCCTAATAAAACTTATCTGAGGTCCAGAACAGAGCAGCCACTAGATTAGACATAGAGACCAGACAGTGATGGCACACACCCTTAATCCTAGGATTCTGAAGGCAGAGATCCGGATCTCTGTGAGTTCAAGGCCACAATGGAAACAGAGCCAGGCATGGTGGCACATACCTTTAATCCCAGCACTTGAGATCTCATGTCTTGCTTGGGAAAGACACATGCCTTTAATCCCAGGAAGTGATGGCAGGAAGCAGAAAGGTATATAAGGCATGAGGACCAGGAACTAGAGGCTTTTAAGCTTTTAGGCTTTTTAGCAGCAGTTCAGCTGAGATCCATTCGGATGAGAACTCAGGCTTCCAGTTTGAGGAAACAGGATCAGCTGAGAAGTTGGTGAGAGGTGAGGTTAGCTCTGGCTTGTTCTACTTCTCTGATCTTTCAGTGTTCACCCCAATACCTGGCTCCTGGGTTTGTTTTTTGTTAATAAGACCTCTTAAGATTTATGTTACAGCTACCTCATTGGGATTAATTATTTCCCAGCCATTGTTTTTATACCTTCTTCCAGTACACAACATGGATTGTCTCCTGAGGAACACCTTAAAACCAATTTTAAACATAGTTTGTAACATCTATATCACCCATGCCACTATTGAACCAAAGGGCACACCTTGCCTGTCATGATGATGACATTAACGCAGAGGTTCCATAGTTAGACAGGATCACTAGTGACAGATGGCTCAGCTGTTAAAAGCTAGGCTCACAACCAAAAATATAAGAGTTCAGCTCCCAATTGTCTTCATATTGCCTTCCAGGACCACATGCTATCCAGAATGGATGAAGTTTCCAGGAACCTCATCTTGTTTTTAATTTGCCCCACCACTACAGCATGTGGGGTCTGCAGAAATATGAGATTATCATCTAGTTCTTATATGTAGCCAATATCTGTCACAATAACCTGTATAATGTATCAATCCTCACAGGGCTCCCTGGCCAATAACACTAAGGGAGGTAATGCTGCTTCACTGGAATTATCATTCCAGAACCCTATGTTTCTAAGCAGCCCTGTGCACCATCTCTCCAGTTTAAACTTATTAACTGGTGTTTTTATTTTCATAGGCATAGGTTGTTGTAGTATTTTTCTCAACTGTCTTGTCAAGCATCATTTGAATTTGACCCAACCACGAGACTCTCAAGAATTTCTACTGTCTGGGCCTTGTTCTTGTGCAGATTAATTTTCTGTCCTTGATCCTCTACATGTGTGAATAGTTTCATAAAGACATTTTTCTAAATCTTTAAAATACTCAACCACTGATCTCCATTCTAAAGCAGGACCAAATGGGCTTGGGATCCAGAATTGATGGAGAAACAAAGACAAAAAAGAACTTTCTAAAATTCGAACTTAGCACGAAAATATACTATCTCTTAGAGCAATTTTGCATTTAAAAATGGAGTAATGTTGGGTATAGCAACATGGATGGAAGTGTTATGGTATTTAGTTCTCAGTAATCCAGTGCCATTGTCCTTGAGTCATCTGGCTTCATTTTTCACACTCAGGCAAAATTTATCAAAAGTGATATGAAGGATGCTTCTTGACAACATCTTCATCCCCAACATATTTTTCTGCTTGAGAAGAAGAAATAAAGTATACTGGGGGTGCAGGAAACAACTTCCTTTCCATCTGAACCATTCTACACCATAGTTATACACTGCTGTCCATTGTCTCTAATTCTAGTGACATAAGAATCCAAGGCACACCTGGACCTGGCATCCACCCTGAAGCAATGATCTGATCATTATAGAAGACCAATAAATCCACAATTGGACCTGGGGACTCTGGTTACCTACACAATCCTTACCTGTAGGCAACCTTGGGCATGCCATTAAAGAAATAGCTAAGCTTTTTTAATAGCTTCCCAGCAAACAAAATCTTCCTTCACAGCAATAGCTGTAGTGGGGGCTATATGTACTCATTGTCCTTTAAGAAATAGTTGTTCAGGGGGCTGGAGAGATGATTCAGTGGTTAAGAGTACTGGCTGCTCTCCCAGAGGTCCTGAGTTCAGTTCCCAGCAACCACATGGTGGCTCACAACCACTTGTAATGAGACCTGGTGCCCTCTTCTGACCTGCAAGCATGCATGTAGGCAGAACACTGTATACATAATAAATAAATAAATCTTCAAAAAAAAAGAAATAGTTGTTCAGGCTTTGAAGCCCATTAGGTCCACAAGCATAACATTGGTTTTCTGTTGAGTTTATCCATAAGGACTCAAGCTCAACCAAAACCTTGTTACATCAGCTTTTAAGTGACCTGGAAATATCCTTTTCTCTCCTATCCACTGTGACCCTCATCTTTTTATCCATTTTCCTTGCCAAATCAGAAGCAAATGTAGAGGTATCTCTTGCAGATCCTTTTCCCTTTCTAATGGCCACTACAGCAAGGAAACATGTCATTCCATTCCTCAAAGGGAAAGATGACCATTTTGGAATTGTCTTCACAGATACCCTACTCTTGGATAGTTCAACCTCAGCTTTGTTTTATTATCCACACAGTGGGATATTCTACCACTCATTTAGGTTCTGTTGGGTCTCTGTTTGGGCACCAATTTGCTGCATTAATTTTCTTCCAGAGACACACATAAATGTCTATTAATTTCAGAGTTCACATGAAGAGACCAAAGAAACATCTCAAAGAGGCCAGATGAGAATGTTAGATCCCCTGGAGTTGGAGTTATAGGCTACTTATTGCCATGGCCTGACATGGATACTGGAAATGAACCCAGGTCCTTTGCAAAAAAAAAAAAAAAAAGTGTTCTTAAGCACTAAGCCATCTCTTCAGCCCCAGATACTTTCATTAATACTCAATGTTGTTAGGTCTATTTTACAATTGTGTGCTTTCCACCAGTGTATTTAGAATACTTTGAAAGTTGATTTGTTTAAATGAACTCTATGTCTCTCCCTTTCTGTTATGACAATCGTGTTTAGAAAAATAGTTTGATTGGAAAAATATTTTAAATAATAAATAAGAATTAAAATGAATGTTAAAAATGACTTGCCTGGGTGAAGCATCTTATTATTCAGAAGATGGGTATGTGTTTTAGTAATTTAATGATGATTAAGGGACTATAGTTTATTTAAAATATGGGTAATTTAAGGTTTCATATTCTTTTAAATGAAATATGTCTTATAATGTCTTTTCTTATTTTGATATCCAAATAGGAACTAAATATTCAAAATTAATTTCACAAAATATATAACTTATGTCTAAACGCAATCATTAAGTTCTATAATAAAAAGTCACAAGATTGTAGTGACCTTTAAAATATAAACATTTATTTCTCGCTTAATCTTCATGGCCTGCTTGATTTCAGATGAATCAAGCTTGATCTTGAATACATTTGGCTCCAGTCTACAAATTCAGCTGAAATCATATGTATATCTATCTTCAGAACCTGGCACACAATCTTTATCTCAGAGATAAAAGTAAAATTCCATTTTTTGAGGGGGTCACATACCATGTATTTCAAAAGCCCTACATGTTTACCAGGGTTGTTAAGCAATATATGCTTGGAGAATGTAAAGGTTAATTGAGGTAGGGAGGCCCAGGCACTGGGTGAGTGATATCTATTTCCTGTTTGAGATCTTAGACTGAGTAAGTAGAGTGAGGGAGGGGAAGACCTTCTTGCATTTATCACTCTCTGCTCCTTGATAGTGGGTGTTATATGACCAACTGCCTCACACTACTACTGCCTTGACTTCCCCAGAGAATGAACTATACCTGAAATATGTGTTAAAAATACACCTTTTCTCCATTAAGTTGATTTTGTCAGAATGTTTTATCACAGTAGCAGGAGAAGGAACTAAGACAGAAGAGTAAGCAGTGGAGTATAAAATACCTTTTCAGTGGAGCCAGGCCATTTGTTAACCCTCATAGTGTTTTATTACTTACATAACTCAGTTAAGCATGTGTTTTTAACCTGCAAAATGTGACAGGCAAGGCATCTTATTCATAGGATTATTTGAAGATTATTGAAGCACACTTGTAAAATCTCTTAAGAGACATGTATTGGCCCATACATATTCACTAAATCTTCAGTACTTAACGCATCACCATGGAACTTCTATTTGTGATCTTTGCATAAGACTCATCAAATATTCAACCAATTTAATTTCTAAGAAGACTCAAGTCCTAAAAAACAGTTTCTCCTTTTAACTTATCAGATATTTATTATTTCATAAAACTCAGACATCAATAATTCATCCTATATCAAATAAATGAAAATTCTGAAGAAGTAACTTCTAAAATTTTGTATCTTTCATATGTGGACAGTAAATGTTTTAGCTACTGAGTTCTATTTGTAAGATTAATATTAAAATTTTTATTCTTTGTAGCTTGAGTTTTCCTGCCTGGCCCATAGTCAGGACAAATCTCTCTCACCTGCCAGTCCCACAGCCCTCAGACCCAACCAAGTAAACACAGAGACTTATATTGCTTATAAACTGTATGGCCGTGGCAGGCTTCTTGCTAACTGTTCTTACAGCTTAAATTAATCCATTTCCATAAATCTATACCTTGCCACATGGCTCGTGGCTTACCAGCATCTTCACATGCTGTTTGTCATGGTGGCGGCTGGCAGTGTCTCTCTGACTCAGCCTTCCACTTCCCAGCTTTATTCTCCTCCTTGTCCCACCTATACTTCCTGCCTAGCCAATGGCCAATCAGTGTTTTATTTGTTGACTAATTAGCAACACATTTGCCATACAGAACATCCCACAGCACTTCCCCCTTTTTTTTTCAAAAGGAAGGTTTTAACCTTAACAAAGTAAAATTACATATAATTTGGGAATTTGGGCATAGCTTCTCTTACTACTTCCTGCTGGAGGGGGGCGCTGTATCTTATGGGGACACAAAGAAAATTTTAGGATCATGGAATAGTCCATGAGAGTGTATCGTCTGAGCCAGTTGCCTTCAAACCATTCTGAATGTTGGATCATCTGGGCCATGGTGTCATTGGAGACCTTTCAGGGGGTCTTGGCTGGTCAAACCTGATGTATCTTAATCTGGAACAAATCCATAGCCTTTGGCTTTCTGTGGGAACAAAAGCAGAGTATCCTTTCCAAAGTAACATATCCTTATATCCAAATTTTGAAGTCAAGGTATCTTTAAAATATACATTTTGGCATAACTCAACAGCTTTTACAATCAAATGTTTTTCTGCAGTTAAAAATCCCAAAGACAACACAATCCAAATTCTCTGTGTAACATCCATTTTTACATGGCTTATTTTTTATACTACCTTTACTGTCACTTTAAAGACTTTATTTTTAAAAACTATTTATTTTTTTATATAACTGTATATATTCCTTTTTCTTTCTCTTTCAAGCCTACGTATTTTTTACACACATTGTAAACTATTACATCTGAATCTGTTTTATTGTGAATCTATTGCTTTAAGCTGCAGCAGCTGTGGCTGCTGGCTCTGCCCACCTCAGCTTCCCATCATGGCAGTTGTACCATTTACCGCCACCTCTGGGAGCTATGGTGGGTCTATGCTTTTATCCAAGCAGCGTGTATCCCAGAAACCTTTTTGTTGTTGTTGTTGTTTTGTACTAGCAAAGTCTAAATCCACCATGCAACTTAATGTGCCACTTTACAGAGGCCTCATTCCCGCCATACTGCAAGTCAATCGCGCACACCAGGAACCCACCAGTAGCTCAAACAAGCAGCTGCTGCTCATTTGAGAGAGACAATTGGGAAGCTGTTTTTAGCTCCGTTTTAGAATCTTTTCTCTCAGTTTTTAGGTGGAAACTCTTGCCACCACGTTGGACGCCATTTGTAGCTTGAGTTTTCCTGCCTGGCCCATAGTCAGGACAAATCTCTCTCACCTGCCAGTCCCACAGCCCTCAGACCCAACCAAGTAAACACAGAGACTTATATTGCTTATAAACTGTATAGCCGTGGCAGGCTTCTTGCTAACTGTTCTTACAGCTTAAATTAATCCATTTCCATAAATCTATACCTTGCCACATGGCTCGTGGCTTACCAGCATCTTCACATGCTGTTTGTCATGGTGGCGGCTGGCAGTGTCTCTCTGACTCAGCCTTCCACTTCCCAGCTTTATTCTCCTCCTTGTCCCGCCTATACTTCCTGCCTAGCCAATGGCCAATCAGTGTTTTATTTGTTGACTAATTAGCAACACATTTGCCATACAGAACATCCCACAGCAATTCTTAGTACTCAAAACCTTCAATATCCCCCCTCATGTATTCTTTCATGCACACATACATAAAAGCAATTGTATATGGAATTAAAGAAAATTGGATTGCAAAGCCCATGTTATAGCAGTATAACTTTTAGCCCCTTCTGATTTGGGGCCACAAAAAAATGCCCACTCTTGTGGAAGATGAAAAGACTGAAAGACTTTTCTTTCCAAAGTTTCTAACTCATTCTCTCTCTCTCTCTCTCTCTCTCTCTCTCTCTCTCTCTCTCTCTCTCTCTCTCTTTCTCTCTCTCTCCTTAGACTGGGTAATCTATAAGAGAAGAGGATGGTAATCGTTCATGATTCTGTATTATGAGAGTCCAGAGACAAGGCATTGGCATCAACTTTGGATGAGAGTATCATACTGCGCTGAAGTCATGACAAAGGGAAGAGCAAAGCATGTGCTCCCCAAAGAAGCAGTGAGAACCCACTTCCATGAGAAAGGCAGCAGTGTTGTAGAATTAAAGTGTCTTCCCAGTAAGAAATCACTCTGCACTCATAGAGACTGAGAGGACTGGGGAGCCAGACCAGAGCCCTTACAGATTTCTAAAAGCCCTGCCAGGGACCAGGACTTACTTTTAGTTTAGGTTTACTGGAACTGGCCAAAGCTGAGCAAGCAGTTCTTGGGAAGACCACAACTCAGGGGCAACCAAACAGCAGGTGCTCCACAGCCTTCTGCTGGCTCAGCAGGAGCTGTTCCCACCTCCCAGCCTTCGGCTAGCTAAAGATAGCTCTCTGTACCCTGCAGCTGGAAGGTCCCTAACCACTACAGCCTCCAGCCAATCAGCCCCCTGACTAATCTTTCCTCCACCAATCAGCACCAGGTGAATCCCCCCTCCCTGGAATCCCCCTAACTCTGCTTAAAGAGAGCTTTCAACCTTCCTTCAGGGTCACTATTTGCCACCCCAACATGTTGGATATAATAAATGTTCTTGCTGATTGCGTACATGACTGATGGTCTTTCTTGGGGGCTTCTCTCAGATGCTAACATATTTTTTCATGCACAATAAGTTCATTTTGCATAAAAGAAAAAGCTTGCCATAAATGAAAAATTCAGTAGAAAACAATCCTTTTGTTTATAAATTAGGGCTCAAAAGTAGAAGTTGCTTCTTAGTGAACCCTCAGTAGAAAGAGAATTGTGTAAGAAAACATTCTTGTCATGAAATCTCTAACAGAAATTCTGTAATGAAGTATTAACCAAGAAATTTTATTGGCTGGATGGCCAGTTTCTGATGGCTTGCAATTTTTTTTTCTTTTTCAGTCCCTTATGACATTAACATAAAAGATACTTAAACATGCTTTAGAGTTACTGTCTATAAATATGGTGGCATGATGGCTAATCTTTCAGTCTCCCTATTTCATTGAGAAGTTCTAAGTAGGTAATTGGCACCTTGCCTTTCTGATTTCTCTCTCCCGCATTAGCCAGTCTGAATCCATTTCAACAACACTGAACACAGTGATTATCTCATCTGCCAGAAGTGACAGTTCAGGACTGTTTGTTGCATTATAATCAGAGAACCCTGGCCTTACTGCTGCCATTTGATTCTTTAAGGTCATTTCGACCTCCCTTTGGGGTCACTATTTGCCACCCCAACATGATGGAAATAATAAATGTTCTTGCTGATTGCATATGTGACTGATGCTTATTCTTGGGAGCTTCTCTCAGACCCTAACATATGGTGCATTGGCTGGGAAACCCCCTCCAAGATCCCTGACACCTTGAGTGTTGGAAACCTGGCCAGCCGGTAAGTGTAAATGTGAGTACTTTTTGTCTTGGTCTCTCATTGTTCTGATTGTCTGACTGTTCTGTATTTCTGTTCCTTGTTCTGTGTTTCTTTCTCTAGGAAGCTCGAGCTAACTGAATCTGGAGGCCAAGGTTTGCCTGGTGGATGCCCTAGAGGCACCTCTGCCATGTTGGCTGGGAGACATCCTGGACTCACTTGAGAGGGATGACTGGTTGCCTTTGATTGAACTGGGACTGAGGATCCCTTTGGTTAAATGGGAAAACAGGTTGCTTCTATTACAAAATGGAACTCCCCAGGGAGACATACCCTTTTCTGGTTTCTTTTTTTGTGCACTGTACCGGTAAACTGTGGTATTGTGGTCTCTGTTACCCCCTTATGTTTTTTGTCTGCTTACTATATAACACTTGAGTCACTTCCTGTATTTTCTAAGCTGCAATGGCCATGTCCTGACAGCTAGCAAGCAGCAGCATACTGGGGCAGGACTTCAGACATCGGATAAAGAAACTGGGGTTGATTGCTGCAGCTGGGGAAGCTGGCAATCGTTTTTGCAGGATACTGACTGCCAGGCAGGCACTCTGTGCCCACAGGCTGTCCATGTAGCTGCTGCAGTCCCCCCTCCCTTCCTTCCTTCCTGAGCCCAATTATTCTCTGAGGACCAAGGTCCTTGGTGTTGGTTACTTCCCCTTAACCTCTTTCTGTCCTGACATTGCCTAAGAAAAATTGTGCTTTTGTCTACACAGAAAAATATGTGGTTTTTGTTCATTCGGATCCAGTGAATTATAAATATTTGTTATCAGTTAGAAAGGTTGGTTACAAATTATCATTGGTTAGGGTAAGAAAAAAAACTATTGCTAGTCTTAGATGTTTCATGTTGTGTTGATGTGAAGTTAGAGTTATTTTTGTTATGGTATATGTATGTCTTTATTCTTTTTTAAAATAGTATAGCCATACAATATTCTAGACTACTGAAGAAAACCATAAGAAGGACTTTGATAAAAGTTTTCATGTTGTCTGGGAAATAGGAGAGAAGGCAGGAAACTGGAATAATGAAGAAAAGAAAAAGGAAAGCAGAATTTGTCTAAAGTAAGAATGTCTGGCTGAGCCAGATGAGCAGAGATAGGAACCTGAGGGTGTATAGTAAGTTGTAGAAGGTCAGAGGGGGTATAAGATTTGACCATGCTATGTTAATTCTGGTTAGTTTTCTTCATTTAAAAAAAAAAGCTGATGATTCTTCACTTAAAAAAATAAAAAATGTGTGTATTGGGAATGGGGTTGTACTCTTGGGAAAACTAAAGGAGGAGAGCAGGCCACAGCCTTTGGCACCCTGTGCCCTGTTCTTCCTTCTCCAGGTGATTTGGAGGATGAGTTCTTTTCTGCCCCATCACCTTACCCCCAGGCACCCCAGAATGAAAGAGCTGGGAGGGTACTGGGGCAGGGATGGAGGAGACCACCCACTCCACACACACACACACACACACACACACACACACACACACACATATGCACACTTGTTCTCGGAGGGAGGAGCCACCAGCTGGGGCTGACACCATGGTCCTTCAATTGCATGCTGTGGGCCCACCTGATGCTGAGATAAGGAAGCATCTAGTCCATTAGCCCTTTGCCACTAGCAACCTTTATAATTGGCAATTACAAAATCCTAAGTTTTCTGAGAAGCCTGCAAGACTCATTGACCTGTTGGATTCTGTCCTTTTCACGTGATTGTTTCTAGCTGCTCTAGGTCCTTTTTACTATTGAGGAGAGGGAGCAGATCATAGTGGAGGCCCAAAAATTGGTTCTGGGCCCAGATGGAAGATAAATCACCAATGCAGACCTCATAAATGTTGGTTTTCCTATGCCATAACCCAACTGAGATTTCAACAAGGAGGAAGGTAAGGAAAAGCTGAAAATCTACCACCAGACTCTAAGCAGGGGGGGGGGCTCTGGGCTGCTGTGAGGTGGCCCACAAATTTGTCCAAAGTTAGTCAAGTATATCAGGGGCCTGAAGAGACACCAGGAGCATTTCTAGGGAGGTTGATAGAAGCTTATAAGACCTATATACCCTTAGATCCAGAAGCACTGGAGAATTGGTCTGAAATCAGTCTGGCTTTTGTCAACCAGTCAGGGCTAGATATCCACCATAAGTTGCAAGACTAGAAGGTTTTGAAAGTAAGAGCTTGGCTGAATTCATTGCAATTGCTGAGAAAGTATTCAATAATAGAGAGACCTCAAAAGATAGACAGACTAAGGGGCTCATGAAGGCTTTAGAAAGACAGATGCAGGGGCTCACCAAAGTCCTTCTATCTGCATCAAGAACCCCAGAGGTTAGAAGACAGGTATTGGCTACTGGATGCTCACTATGCAGAAAGAAAGGCCTGAAGCAGTGAATGTGCAATAGGCCTCATTTTCAGAAAGACCAATGTGACTACTGTAAGTAGTTGGGTCAATGGAAGAATGAATGCCCTGGATGACAGGGCTCAAAAGTGAAGGTATTGGAACTGGAAGAAATTAATGATTGAAGGGTATAGGGATTGGAACCCCTCCCTGAGCCTTGTGTAAGCCTTGGGTGGAGGGGAAACCCATAGATTTTCTAGAGGATACAGGAGCACAACATTCCATTCTAAAACAACCCTTAGGCAAAAATGTCTCAAAAACCACCCTGGGTACAAGGGGCTACAGGAATGAACTGGTACTCATGGACTACTCGAAGATCAGTAGACAAGTAGACATAGGAAAGATCCAGGTAACCCACTCTTTTATGGTCATCCCTGAATGCCTATACCCACTATTGGGAATAGACTTATTAACTAAGATTAAGGCCCACATCTATATTGACCAGACTGAGATACCAATGACTGATCAGGAGGGAGGGGCATTATACATGTTTATCATGTTGCTCATGAACAAATATAAATTGTTTGTGCCCCCCAAGCAAGAAGACAATAGAGACCAACTTCAAAATTGGCTCCAAGAAATTCCCTAGGCCTGGGCAGAAACTGGGGAATCTGGGCTAGCAGCACACTAGTCCCCCATACCAATACAGCTGAAACCAGGGCAACACTGATGCCTATCAGACAGTACCTAATGCACCATATGTTAAGGTCCAAGACAAGCCCCTAAGAAAGACCATCAGTCACGTATGCAATCAACAAGAGCATTTATTACTTCCAACATGTTGGGGTGGCAAATAGCGACCCTAGAAGGAGGTCAAAAGCTCCCATTAAGTGGAGTTAGGGTAATTCCAGGGAGGAGGGATTAATCTGTGCTGCAAGCCACAAAAATATATGATGTAGGATTTCAGCTGATTATGACAAGATAATACCTGGAAGAAGCCAAGGGACTTCCAGAGGTCAAGCTGAGACTCAAGGAGTCTTGGTGATATTGGCTTTTGATTATTAGCTATTTCCTACTATGCATTTCTCATGTGCTACTGTAGCTTTTCTATCATTCATTTGGGCACAGTTTCCCCTCTACTAAATGAATATTTAGATAACCTTCTGTGCAGTAACACAGCCAGGACCCTTAATTTCAGGCCTTTCTGTAATTATTGTCATTAGCAGCATCTGGCCAGGACCATCCCTGGATGGACAAAAGTATCTTATCAGAGATACATCTGTACTCTCTAAGAACAGACTTAAACATCCAGACTGTTTGAGAATGCCTGGATGTGCTAATTAAGCTTTAACTTTCTCCTGTAGTGGGTAGCTGTTCCAGTCTTGACTTTGAAACACTACTCCTAGTGTGGCAGCAAGTAACTGCCATACCTGCCTATGACCTACCCCTGGGGCATGGCCAAGAGGAGACCCCTTAAGACCTGAGGTGCATGTGTGCTTGTCTCTCTCTTGATCCCTCATGGTCCTGGAGGTTGGACTGCACCTCATCTCTCCTAGGTCCTGTAACAGACCCTTTATTGGCTGTAAGTTACCCCAGAAATAAACCTCTCTTGATTACCAGATAAATTATGTGGAATTGCCTCGTTTAATAATAGCGATATTCTCCTTTCCAAAGTCTTCTCTCTAGTTTTAGATCCACCCTTAATAATTAACTTAAGGGTTCCAACTTACAGGTACATCTAGCTGTGGCAGAAGTTGCCTAGTCAAGTTGCCTAGCAACCAAGCACACTTGCCAGAAATGGCAAAAGAAGAGATAGCTTTGAGAGATAAGGGTCAAAGGAATAAAAAGACAGTTTTATTTTCAAAGAAGGACTACTAGACAGAGAAGAGAAGAGAAAAGAGAATGGAAGAACTCGATGGGTAAGAACTGGAGCGGAACAAACTAAGATGGAAAAGAACTTGATTGAAGGGCTAGAAGAGAGAGCTAGAGGAACGAGATGGAAGATGAGGAAGAGCCAGATGAGGAAGAAGATGGGAGAGGAACTGATATGGGGAAGAACTGATGGGGCAGAATTAAGATGAAGGAACTAAGATAGCAGATAGAAGGGTCAGCAGATGAATGTAGAGAGAAACTGGGCAAGAAAGGAGCTGGGCATGAGAGCAGAATAGAAGCTGTGTAGAGAGAGAACTGGCTCAAAAGAATAAAGTGTATGGACTGAAGAGTTCTGTGTACAAATTCATTTCTTATTGTCAAAGATTAAATTATCAGATTGTTGTAGATTCATCCTGGACCCTGGGAGGGGATTATAGAGGAGCTAGACCCCCACATAGTCCTTGTTAAATCTGGTGCTGATTGGTGGAGGAAAGATTAGTAGGGGGGGCTGACTGGTGGGAGGCTCTAGTGGTTAGGGACCTTCCAGCTGCAGGGTAGGGAGAGCTATCTTCAGCTAACAGTAGGCTGAGGGGCTCCTGCTGAGCCAGCAGAAGGCTGTGGAGCACCTGCTGATTGGTTGCCCCTGAGTTGTGGTCTTCCCAAGAACTGCTTGCTCAGCTTTGGCCAGTTCCAGTAAACCTAAACCAAAAGTAAGTCCTGGTCCCTGGCAGAGCTTTTAGAAACCTGTCATGGCTCTGGTCTGGCTCCCCAAACCTCTCAGAGATCATAAAAGGAAAAGTTATTTAATAGCAGGGCAGGACTGGTTCTGGCTAATGCACAAAAGGAAACCTGCCTTGAATAAAAAAAATTTACCTGCCTTTATAGAACTTAGGTTGACAGTCTCAAATATCTTTAGGTCCCGGACCCAGGTTACACTTTGAACAACTTAAATAGAGAGACAGAAGACTGCTAGTCTGGCACATTGGGTGTCATTTGTAAGTGAAGGATTTTTCTCTGTCCCACCCAGTCCCAAAGCCACTTGTAAAGTCATTATTAGGTTTAATATTTATTTTTTTTTGGGGGGGGTGGTTTCGAGACAGGGTTTCTCCATGTAGTTTTGGTGCCTGTCCTGGATCTCACTCTGTAGACCAGGCTGGTCTTGAACTCACAGAGATCTGCCTGCCTCTGCCTTCCTGCCTCTGCCTCTGTGCTAGGATTAAAGGTGTGTGCCACCACCACCTGGCTAGGATTAATATTAATTACAAGCCATTTGGCCTGTTGCTCAGGCTCATTATTAACTAGCTCTTAAAACTTAAATTAACCCATTTCTATTAAACTATGTATTGCCATGTGATGTGGCATTACTGGTCTGCTAGCATCTTGCTCCTTGGGTGGGTGGCTGGCTGGCTTCTGCCCCTGACTCCACCCGTCTCCCTGTATCTCTGCTTGGACTTGCCACCTGGCTCTATCCTGCCTTGCCATAGGCCAAAGTAGCTTTATTTACCAGTGGGAGCAACACATATTCATAGCATACAGAAAGACATCCCACATCAACTTGGGCGGGTAGGAAATGTACACAGAAAAGATACTGCTAGGATTGTTTTCAAGTACACCAGTGTGGTCTGTTCTCATTCTTCTCCTTCTTCAGAATATTTTTATTGAAAATAATTTTTTTCACACATTCTAATCATTGTTCCTCCTCCCGATTCCTCCAAGATCCTCCCTACATCTCACCTACCAAAATAATTATAAGAAACACATGTATATGTACACACACACACACACACACACACACACACACACACACACAGGCCCACAGAAATCACCTAAAAACACAAAATCAGAAACCATAATATATAAGCAAAAGCCCTGTAGGGCAGTGCTACTGTTCTGCCTGATGGTTGTTATCCAGATTCATGTTGCCTACATAGTAGAATTATACTTTCTTCAATAAGAGCGCAGGACAATTAGTTGCAGACCAGGACTTAATGATGGCTGTGACCCTGTGCTGCCCTTTTTAGCTGCCATTTAGAGACAGGTTCCTTGATATGGGAATGGACCTAATGGCTAGTTCTTAGTCAGAGTTGTCTCCTTTTGTGTGATGAATGGAGCCTAATTGGGGGTCAGTTTAGGGGAACAAACATTAGAAGTGTTTTTCTCAGTAATCTCAAACTTTTATTACAGTCCAAACTTTTCTTTCCTACTGTTCTAACAAGCCTGTTCATGTTGGAGGCACTGCTTAGTCAGTTAGCTAGATTCTGCTTTATGTGACTTAATACTTGTGTATTAGTACCTCCTTTAGAATGTCCGTTTTATAACTTCAAGCTTCTCTTATATCAGTAGTTCCCTAGTGACGCAAAGACTCACTAAAAGACTCCTCTCTTCTTCTTACTGCTACATTGGAAATAACATTTCAATATTAGTTTTGAAAAAAGAACATATTAAATTCATAGCATTCCATTCCTGCCCTGCAATCCAAATCCCCCCCCCATAAAGCAAGACATTGAATTCCACAAAACAGGCTAAAGCAGTCCAATTTCTTTCCAATATTAACTCAAAACTCTAAAGTCTGAAATTTTGTCTGTGAACCTGTGAAATCAATAAGCTATCCACTTTCTGTTATGCAATGGTGACAAGGAGAAAGTCTAGACATTCCTATCCTCCAGGGGAGAACTATATCAAGAGTGTGCATCATTGCCAGACAGGGTCCTGAATAAGTCATGTATTATCATCCCTATGCTTATATTGAATTAAGTTACTTAGGTATAGTAAAAGCTGAATCCAGTAGTTTCCCCAGGTAGGCATTGCAAGCTACCAGTGGTTCAGCTCTGCTAGGACCATGAATGCAGCCTTGTTTACATTGTTCACAATAGCAACTTAAATAGTAAATACCACTTTGAAGTCAGTTTCTACCAGGGTTCCAGGCCCTCTGATGAAAGGTTTGAACTTTAAGGAGGAGGGAAGCCATTCTCTAACTGCTGTAGAATTTTGCACACCTGAGAATTACAATTGTGTGGAGGCCATAACTGTGAGCCATACCTGGAACATCTTGAACCATGGAACCAAAGAACCATAGATTTGGACTTTGAGTGTTTTGGAATTGTTAGACTGTGGAAACTTTAAAGTTAGACCCAATGCATTTTATGTTATGACATGGTTGTGAATCTCTGTAGACAATGAGTGGAAAGTTGTGGCTTAAAGTGTTTGGGTGTCAAGTTGCAAAGTGGTAGATGGGGTTGTTATGGTGAGTGCTAATTGTTAACTTTACAGAATCTAGAATAACCCAAGAGGTCGGCCTCTGGGCGTACTTCTTACTTTGATTGCATTAATTGAGATTGAATGACTGTGGGTGACCCCATACTGGTATCCTGGACTGTATGTATGGAGAAAGGGAACTGAATAGCAATATACATTCATTGATGTCTGCTTCCTGACTATGGATGCAGTGTGACCATCTGCTTCAAGTTCCTGCTGTCTTGACTTCCCTCTGAACTGTGAGCCAGAATAACCTCTTACCCCTAACTTTCTTTTGTCAGGTTATATTAGTACAATAACATGAAAAGAAATTAAGATAATAACATGTTAGTGTCTTATAGATTGCATAAACTATAGGACCAGAACATCCGTTGTGAGATAGTGTCATCTGTATATAACTTAGAGTTACACCTATGAATTCTCAACAATATTGTTCCCAAAGTACATGTGAGAAATCTTAGAAGGCCACACTTTTAGATGAAGAGCTACAGGCAACCAACAGTTGTTAAAGGAGAGAGAATCAGTCTTACAGGATGAGTCCCCTAATCTAATCTAATCAAAAGTGATCTGCCATAAACACATATACATGTGGGCAACACTAAGTGGATTCACTAGGATATATTTGTATAAATATATGTATATGTGCATTTATATAGGTGTGTGACAATAATAGTCAGTGGTCATGAATTATGAGAGAGTTGGGGAGCAGGGAGAAGAAGGAATAGGGAGAATGTAAGGTGGAAATGGTGTAAATAGAGTACTCTTATACAAAACTCTCAAAAAATTAAAAGAAATACTAAAAATAAGAAAAAAAACCACTAAAATTAAACTTACCAAAAATTTCATGAATGAAACCAGAACTCTGATACCAAAACCAGATAAGGACATCCACAAAGAAAAATAAATAAATACATAAATACATAAATAAATAAATAAATAAATAAATAAATAAATAAATAAAACTATACACCAAGTTTTCTAATAAACATAATGAAAAATCTCAACAAAATATTTGCAAACTGAATTCAATGACACATTAAAAGGACTATACAACATGATCATGTTCTTTCATTTCAGTGATGTAAGGATGATTAAGTATGTACAAACCAATAAATGTGACTGAGTATGAAAAGGGGCTTAAATACAGAAATCTCATGACTGTCTCAATAGATGCACAATAGTTCAACATTCCTTAATGATAATAGCCCTGAAGAGAGAGATACAGAAATAGAGTCAGTGACAGAGAGATCACAGAAAAAAAAAACATGTTCAGCAAAGCCAACATTATGATAAATGATGAAAAACCAAAAGCATTACATCAAAAATTTGGAGTGAGACAAGATTGTTCTTTCAATTGTTATTCAACATAGTGCTTAGAGTCTTAGCCAGAGAGAGACAAATTACTACATACTTTTTGAAATCTTTCTCTTTTAACTGTCATGTGTTATTTTACTTCTAGTGCAATATGCCACACATATCCAAAGATTTGGCTCTGATTTTCCTGTTCATTTTTATGTACTTCATTTGCTCAAGTATATTTCAGAGTCTATCCATTTTTCTTGTCTTTCATCAATTCAAACATATTTCTGGAAAGGTTGAGAATTTCCACTTAGCCGTAACCATGTATCTGTTAGTTTCATTTCTAAGCAAGTGTCCAGTGACTACATCTGATAAGCCATTTTTAGATTCACAGTTTGAGGTGAGCATCCTGCCTGCCTCTCTCTTTCTCACCCTAAAGGGCACATTAGCTTCAGTGGTGTTCACAGGAAAAACTTGGTTGCCAGGAGGTTAGTGACCAAGGAAACCATTATTTACATCTTGGTAGTCAATCTCAACTAATAGGAGGGAGCTTTATAGTTTGTTGTGTTGGTCCCAGGCTTTCACAAAGCACAGCATGTTGATCAGATAATTATGTCCATGCAATGCCCCTTCATGAACTTGGACAGTCAAGTTACTACTTATGCATGAATTCTTTTTGGTTTTTCAATTCATATGAAAGGATATCCCCAGAAGGCTATGCTATATACTTTTGCAATTCCACAAACCAAGAATAATGTTCAGTGATGGTTCCCACATGATGATTATAGAGTGACCTGGTAGTCAGTACTGAAAATCAAATGGGAATTTCCTTTAACATAATGAATCTTTAATTAATATTTTTAACCTACCACCATACTCATCTCCTTGTGATCCTCTTTAAGATTCCTTTCCAGGGCTGAAGAGCTGGCTCAGTAGTTAACCACTCCCTGCATATTGGATCTGAGGATTGGAGTTCAAATACTAGTATCTAAATTTACAATTTCAGTGTCCTGGAAAATACACTCCAACTTTAAGGAATCTGATGCCCTCTTTTACCCTCTGCACACATTTGTAAACATGTGTATATACTCAATCCTTACACATGTAAATAAAATCTCTAAAAAAAAAAAAAAGTTGAAAAAATTCTTTTCCATAGTTGTGTTTAGGATGTGTATAATATAACACCATCAGCTCTATGCTCAGCTTCACCAAGGTATTCATTTTGAAGAATTTCTCTTTATAAGTAAGTGTATTTTACTGACTTCTCAGGCTGTACATTACTGTTTGAAGTAAATACATGGCTCTCAAAAAGACGTGCCCTGGAACTACCCTCAGGCCTGAAGATGAAAGCCAGCTGACACTCCTCAGAGTGATACTCTAAACCGAGAGCCACATTAACAAAAGCAGCACAGCCATCAGAATCACTAGGGGAAGCCATAGGACACATCTAGTTTTACCTAAGCATAGACACAAAAACACTTTAGTTAGGAGCATCAGATGATATGCGATGCATCTACATTTGATTGTGTCACATGGAGTGAGCTCTTCTGAACAGGTGCTTGATGAGACAGCAAGATTCAGAACTGCCAGAGTTCTGTTTAGAATCCCACGATGTGGCCCTGTATTTGGAGCCTGTACACAGCATTTTCTGTCTAGTCAAACTCATAAAACTCAGGCTGTTACTATCTACAGCTCAGCAATAATCACTGCTGTAGATAAATCCTGTTCTTGTCTGAAGTCTTAGAGAAACAAGGGATTAGAATCACCTGATGAATGGTCTAAAGAAACAGAATACTAAAGGAAAGGTATTTTAAATTAGCTGACATGGTTTCAGGACTTGTCTCCTGTGGGAGTTTCTGCCAGTTCCAAGCAATGAGAATGAGGACTTGGCACCCAATAACACTGAACACAGACATCCACCAAATTGGCAGATCTGATCCAACTGCCCTTGCTGAAGTAACTTTCTCTCATTTCTCACTTTGTGTGCAAAATTACCTCCTATTTTTCATCTACTCTTGTAGATGAACAACATTCAATGTTGTAGAACAACATTCATGATGTTCCAAAACATAGATCAACTTCCTCTTGACTTTATACTTTCCTGCCAGGAGCTATCCCAGGCGGTGGATGGGTCCTGCAGAGGATATAAGGAGTCGGCCGGGAAAGAAGTGAGCCAGGCCATAGTGATTGGGAGAATCTTGCAGCCTGACTGACTAGCAGCCAGAGTGTTTCTTTATTTATACAGAATTTAGTTAGCAGTGATACAGTCATGATGTTCCAAAACATAGATCATATCATTTTTGTTTTTGGACCTGTGTTTCACTTCCTTTTGCTCATCTTTTAGTCATCATTAATAAACTATGACAGAATAGAGTTATCATTTCCAATCATTTTCCCTCAAGTTTTGACATCATTAGTAAACAAAGCTATCATTCTTACTCATTAACCCCATAAACCAATTTTTAAGAATCTTTTTTTTTGTCAGTCATATGAATAAATAATATATTTAAAAATAAAAGTCTGCCTCTTATATGATGTAATCATCTCCAAGACCCTCAATTTACATATTAGTGATACAGAAAATAAAATGACTAAAATGAACAGCAGTACTACATGACATATGGCTATTATAGTTTTTGATGCACAGCCATCCTACATTGCCTAGGCTGGTCTTGAACTCTTGAGCTCAAGGATTCATATTGATCAGGTCTTGAAATCCAGGGCTCAAGGGTTCATAGAGCCCATTCTCCAGAGAACTGAGGCTGTAGTTGCTTGCCACCATATTCAGCCAGAATCTTTGAAAGTAGAAATTGGTAAACTGACATAAGCTTTCTTGTGAAAATTAACTTTTTATTGGAATCTGATAACACAATGATGCAAACTCTTAAATTGTGTGCTTTTTTTATATGCCACTTGAAGATTATTAAGAGAAGGTTGGGATGGCTGGATCCATCACAGAGATGTGTTTACCAACTTTCTCCTCCCCTGCATTTTTCGAATTCTACAAAAGTTGTTTGAAATCAGTAAATCTGATCAGACTAGGTCTTACACGAATTTCAGCTATATCAATTTTTCCTATTCTGCCACACTGCCTCACCTGAACAACACATCTGAAAACCACTGTATATGGGGTCACTCTTTGGGGAATTATTTGATGTCAACTTCATCCTAAGCACTTTATATGGGTGAGCTGGCTCACTAAACCGCTTCATAACATTAGATTCTTTTTTTTTTTTTTTTTTTACAAGGATGACTGGACTGCTACTCACATCACCAGGCAGGCTACCTGGAAAACAGGACCCCAAGAAAGACACAGGGATCGCCCAATGACAGGAAAATGGAATGAGATCTACATGAACAGCCTGGACATGAGTGGGGGTAGTGAAGGGCGAGGGTCGAGGGAAAGAGAGCTTGGGTGAGTGGGAGATCCCAGCTGGATCAACAACAGAGAGGGAGAACAAGGAATAGGAGACCATGGTAAATGAAGACCACATGAGAATAGGAAGAAACAAAGTGCTAGAGAGGCCCACAGAAATCCACAAAGATACCCCCACAACAGACTGCTGGCAATGGTCGAGAGACAGTCCGAACTGACCTACTCTGGTGATGGGATGGCCAAACACCCTAATTGTCATGCTAGAAACCTCATCCAACTACTGAGGGATCTGGATGCAGAGATCCATGACTAGGCCCCAGGTGGATCTCTGGGAGTCCAATTAATGAGAATGAGGAGGGTTTATATGAGCGAGAATTGTTGAGACCAAGGTCGGATAAAGCACAGAGACAAATAGCCAAACAAACGGAAACACATGAAATATGAACCAATGGCTGAGGGGTCACCAACTGGATCAGGCCCTCTGAGTGGGTGAGACAGTTGATTGGCCTGATCTGTTTGGGAGGCATCCAGGCAGTGGCACCGGGTCCTGTGCTCACTGCATGAGTTGGCTGTTTGAAACCTGGGGCCTATGCAGGGTCCCTTGGCTCGGCCTGGGAGGAGGGGACTGGACCTACCTGGACTGAGTCCACCAGGTTGATCTCAGTCTGTGGGGAAGGCTTTGCCCTGGAGGAGATTGGAATGGGGGGCGGGCTGGGGGGAAGGTGAGGGGGGGAGGGGGGAGAACAAGGGAATCTGTGGCTGATATGTAGAACTGAATTGTATTGCAAAATAAAAATTAAAAAAAAATTTTTTTTGAGAATCTTGAGGCATATGACAGCCTGTGCTCAGGCTGGTTGCTTTGGTTGCTTCAAGGACACTATACCAAAACAAAATCTTCAACCACCCTAGGCATTTTGCCATGTCTCAAGCAGTGTATTATTAACTCTTAGTGGTCAGAGTGGCCAGGAAAAATCCTCAGGTTAAAGCTGCTGCAGTTATGATTTAAATTCTGGCATAATACAATCAATGTTCACATTTATATCTTCATAGAATTTGTCTATATGTCTAATCCTTGCATTCTGTTGTTCCTTAGTTATATGACATTATAGTGGCTCTACATGAGCTAACTTCTAAGAAAGGGAGGTCCTAACACCTCATACTTTTATCATCATTCCACACCATACTTTGCTCGTCAATATGTCTCTGTGTAGGGCAGAGTTGTATGCCACGTAATTATCTGAGTGTACAGTGGGAAGAGCCTTGTAATCTGAACTGTGGCCAACTACTCTAGCCCACCAGATCTTGTTGACCTTTTTGAATTTACTTTGTTTTGAATATTTTGTTCCAGTATAAGTACAGGGATAGATGTTTCAAGAATGTCTCATAGCCTCATGAAGGGATCTCTGGCTTCTTTGTGTGTCACAACCTCCAAGGCACAAGGAAGACCTTCAAGTAGATAAGGATATCTCCCTAAAAGCAGTGGGGAGGGGAATAGTATGTTCAGGACTTTCCTGGGTAAGCTTAGAAGCAGCATTCCTGGGAGAAAGCATAAATGATTCATAAGGAATTTTACATCAACCCAATATCCTCGAATTGTACAAATATTAAAAATGCCCAAAGTATGTAACAGGTAGAGATGAAAACCAAAGGTGGTATGGCAGCCATCATGTAGCTCAGCTTTGCTGGATCTTTGTCAAGCAGCTATGCTGGCTCTATGTCTTCTGCCATTCCATTCAGATATGGCTGTGTCACTTTCCCTTTTTATCGTGCTAATCTCTGCTCTCATATGCATTTCTCTTTTATAAAATAGCTTTATTGTTAGAAAGAGAAGGTTCTTTGATGAGAGGTGAGAGCTCCACTCACCTGTGGGTGTAAGGATAGGTGTTTATAATGAAGTGAGGAATTATGCTGGTATAGGAAGTAGCAACAGTAGGATCACCTCTAAGAACCATGAACTCATGAGCCTTGGGTAGCTGACTAGGTTTCCAGTACCAGGCATGACTTACCTCCTCTTGAGTAGTCTTTATGCTCAATGATACAGCTGTTATTTACTGTCAAGATGAGTGCCATTGTTGCACCCTGAGGGGTATCTGCCATCCTGGTCATTCATAGGTTCAAGGAACATTGAGTAAGAGGGGGCAGGAAGATTGTTAGGGCCAAAGACCCAGCAAAGCTGCTATGATATTGTATCTCCTGGAAATGACAGATTTAATCATGGCATCTCAGCAATATGGCTGCCTACACAGGACCTGAACAAGTACAGCATTTACAAACAATGCTGACATGGAAGAGCAAAACTTCATGGTGTGCCACCACAGACTGCTGGTTTTTTTTGGGGGGGGGAAGGAAGGGAGTTACTCTTTACTATTTGAGGACCTGCCATCCAGCTCCCAAATAAACACATAGAGGCTTATTATGACTTAGGGAATGTCCGGTCTTAGCTTGAATTATTCCTAGCCAGATTTTCTTAAATTATCAAATCTACCTTTTGCCTCTGGGCCTTTATCTTTCTCTATTACTCTGTGGCTTGCTGGGTAGCTGGGTGGCTGACCACTTGCATCCTCATCTCCTCCTTTTCTTGCCCCTCCTTTGCTCTCTTGCCTCTTCCATTTATTCTCTCTACCTGGCAGCCCTTCCTATCCCTCTTCTGTGACGATATTGGCAATTCAGCTCTTTATTAGACTAATCAGGTGTTTTATGCGGCAAAGTAACACAGCTTCACAGAGTTAAACAAATAAAACATAAAAGAATTCAACAAATCTTTGCATCATTAAACAAATATTCCACAGCATACAAGAATCCACATCTTTAACTAATATTCCACAACATTTTTTCCTTTTTGTCTGAATAAAAAAGAAAGGTTTTAACTTTAACAGTAAAACTACATACAACAAAAACAGTTATTGTGGTGATATTTTATTTGTATGTTAATAAATAAAGTTTGCCTGGAGATCAGAGGAAATAGCAAACCATTAACACAAAAGTCAGGCAGTGATAGCACACGTCCTTAATCTGATCACTTGGCAGGCAGAGTCTCTGTGTGTTCAAGATCACACTAGGTAACAGAGCCAACGATGATGACACAGGTCTTTAATCCCAGTACCAACCATAGAGACCTGGAGGTCTGTACAGACAGGCAGTGACAAGGAAGTGAGGTAGCTGGGCTAAGAGCCAATTAAAGGCAGTAAAACAAGGCAAGAAAGGCACAGGTTAAACAGGAAGTAGCTTGCATTTGGAAGGTACAGAGCTGGTGAATTAAGGTTGGCTGGTGTCTATTCTTGTTTCCCTGTTCTCTAAGGCTTTCACTCATATATTTGGCTCTGTGTTTTTTTATTTAATAAGACCACTTAGAAATTCATCTACAAGTTATCAAATAAGAATGACATTTACAATATTCAGTCCGTTTGTGACTGGTAAATTTAGAGAAAATAATCCATTATCTATTTATCTTAGTGAGTAGAGTTTTATACCTAATTTGCTTTCCATCATAGCTAAGAAAAACTGCAATTCTAATTATTTAGTCTTTAATTCCATCAAAGACCCCAGAAGGATGTAATATTACCTAACAAAGATATTTGACTGCCTGGACAGTCACATAAAGTTCCTCTGTAATGTTGGGCCATCCATCTTCAGCCTACAGGCCTAAAATATCTGGCAGACTTCTCAGTGAGGCAGAAAATTTAAAGGACTGTCCCACCTTGTATTGTCTAAGTTCATCAAACACTTTCCTGTGTGTCCTGCAGAATATCTGGCAGACTTTTCTGTGAAGCAGGAATTTTGAAGTTCTGTTCTGCCTTGTTTTGGTAAAGTTCAGCAGTCACTTTCCTATTGGTCCTGTATGTCCAGTTTGCACAGCATACTGTAGACAACCAAGACAAAACAGTTTCTAGCCCAAATGACTAGCCTTGCCACATTAAAAGCAAACTCCATATGGAGTTTCTTTGATGCCAATCAGATGTGTCTCAATGTCATGACAAACCTTAGTTTGTTAAACAGCTTAAATGCCATATTCTATAGGTCTTTGAAGTGTTTGAAAACTATCTACCTGTCTAAAATACACATATTTAATCTTGAAAACATATGTAATGTGAGTACAAGTTTGATTATTACAGATTAACTAACAACCTCATTTCTTAATTATACATGGCATTTTTAAATGAGCTGCATTAGCACAATACCCCAAAGAAATATATATATATTATAACAAAAAATAACTTTTTCTTTCACTATACCAAAATACATGGCAATGAAAAATATCTGATATTAATAGTTGTCGTTTTAGTCTATATTCCTATATTCCCCTAAATTATAACAAATATTCATGACCCACCAAATAACCAAAAGCCTCTCACACCCAAACTCTTGGAAATGTGGGCATTATTTTCTCTAGACTGCTTCCTGTTGTCTGTAAGTGAAGGCATCTTTAAGGGGCCCTGAAAAGATTGAGATAATTGCTAAGTCCTGGGAAAATCAGAAGTAACCTATGTTGATATATATATATATATATATATATATATATATATATATATATATATATATATATATATATATATATATATATCTCACCTATATCACCTGTCAAGATTCAGGAGGTCATCCCTAATCAAACCTTATCCACATTAATCTGGAACAAATCTATATCCTCTTGTTACTCATGGAAACAAAATCAAAACCTCTTCTCCAAAGCATTTTTGATTTCCATTTGACAAATACATTTTTTGACTTCTTTTTTAAAGTTAAGATAGCCTGAAAGTATCTAGGTTGGTTCAATTTTGCAGTCTTGTTCATAATCCCATGTCTCCCAGCAGATGTTGTTTGCTTATCAGCAATCAAAAAAATAAAATCAACACAATACTGTACTCTCTGTGTATTTTCCATGGTTATGTGGCTTTTTCTTTTATATTACCTTTACACTTTTTTAAAGATTTTATTTCTATTTATTTATTTCTATAACTATCCACATTTTTTTTCTTTCTTTAAACTACACACATTGTTAAACACACTGGAACCTGTTTAGAGGATTTTTTTTTCCATCTGGACCTCTTTTACTGTGCTTTTGACTGTGAGCAAACTTTAAACTGCTAGGCTACAGCTGGGTCCTCCATGTGGCTCTGGAAGTTGGCTCTGCAGCTTTAGTGGCTGGCTCTGCCCATTTCTTGGATCATGAGAGCCAAGCCTAAAGCTCACAGTCTGGCTGAAAGTTTGTTTGACCAGGAACTTCATTCAAACCCCAGAAATCTAGAATGCTGATACTTGTACTGTCGGAGGCTTTTGTTTTTTACTGATTTTGTTTCTATTTATCATGAAAAGGGCTGTTTAAGTACTGTGCTATATGGCAGTGTTTATTAAAGGAGCCATTATCTTTTTTTTTCAGCTTTCTCGGGCCCTAGGAATATTCAAGAGCCTCACATTGGTATGTCAAAATGCAGTTGGTTGTTCTTACTCTTTTGTGGGAGCCCACCATCCAGGTCCCAAATAAACACATGGTGTCTTATTATTACTTATAAATGACTGGCCTTAGCTTGACTTGTTTCTAGCCAGCTTTTCTTAACTTAAATTGTCCCATCTACCTTTTATCTCTGGGCTTTTATCTTTCTCTATTCTATATAACTTTCTGTACTTCTTACTCCATGGCTTGCTGTGTAGTTGGGTGGCTGGCCCCTGATGTCCTCTTCTCCTTCTCTTGTCCCTTGATTCTTTCTTCCCAGATTTCTCCTACTATTTATTCCCTCTGCCTGCCAGCCCTGTCTATCTTTTCTCATGCCTGGCTATTGGACGTTCAGTTCTTTATTAGACCAATGAACTATTTTAGGCAGGTAAAGTAACACAGCTTCACAGAGTTAAACAAATGCAACATAAAAGAATTTAACACATCTTTACATCATCAAACAAATATTCCACAGCATACAAGAATGTAACACATCTTTAACTAGTATTCCACAACAATAGACATGAACTACAGGAAACTAAGGAATGCTGAGAGTGAGAAGAAATAGTCTTCCTTAGGGATGAGGTCCCTAATTCATTATCCAATACCAAGTGGTCAGCCCTGAATCAAATACATACAAGTAGCACTAAACAGACTCAGCAGGTTGTATTTATATATTTATTGTGTATGTGTCTGTGAGTGTGTAGATAGACTGAGAGACAGACAGGCAGACAGACAGATAACACAAAGAAAAAGCATGAATTTCAGATGAAACTGTGGGGTTACGGGGACATGGGAGAGTTTGGAGAAATAAGGGGGAGTAAGAAATTATGTCATTATATTTTAATTTAAATTAAAGAATAAAATGGCTTTTTAAACACAATTTTTAAAATTTTCATGTGTGTGAGTATTTTGCCACAAGTATGTGTATACGTGTACCATATACCTGCCTGATGTGGGTAGAGTCCAGAAGAGGGTGACAGTTCCTTCAGAACTGAAGTTATGGACTCCACCACATAGGTTCTGGGAATCCAACTGAAGTCCTCTGCAAGAACAGCAAGTGCTTTCAATTGCTGAGCCCTCCCTCCATCATAACAAAATAATAAATAAGAAAAATGATGTCACCAACTTTTGTTTCTTCAGTTGTAGCTTCCTGGATGTTGGCTATGTACTTAATACATACTGAAGATTTTCCTACAAAACCCAGACTACTAATTAAAATTAAACCAAATATCTAGGGCATGGTAGAAATACTTGATAGCTTTATGAATATTCAGAAGCACTGTAAATTTTTATTTTGTTATTTTTAATGTTTCCTATACAGTTACTTGGTAAGTTCCACATAAATGTGCTGTGTATTTCCTCACAAATGTTTCACAATGCTTCTACTCTTAGTTTAACTGTATGTTTATTAAAATGGTTGTTTCTACTAATCATTTGTCATTAGCAATATGCTAATATTTGTAAATTAATGCTACACTGTTATGCTAATACTAGTCCTCATAAGTGAAAATTAAATTATCTTTATTTTCTATGGACATAGGCATATCATCAACCTTTATGGGGTTATTACTACGTATGCATTTTCTATTTTCATATGTTGGCAGAGTTTTCTTATTGGGACAGTCAGTCAACCCCGTCCTGCCAGTCCACTCCCAAATAACTGCACAGGGATTTATTATTAATTACAAATGCTTAGCTGATAGCTTAGGCTTGTTACTAACTAGTTCTCACAACTTAACCTATATTTCTTATCTATGGTCTACCATGTGGTGGTACCTTTTTACAGCATGACATATTCATCTCCTGCTTCTTCTGAATCTTCTGGTGATGTCTCATCACTCTGCCCTTCTTCCCTGCACTCTCCACTTGTCCACAAGTTCTTAACCTCTACCTGCCTAGCTATTGGCCATTTAGCCCATTATTAAACCAATGAGAACAACAAATATCATAGTGTACAAAAAGATTGCTCCACAGCATTTCCCCATTTTTGTCTAATTTAAAAATGAAGATTTTAACTTTAACATAGTAAAATATATGTATCAAAACAGTTATCCCATAAGAATTACAGTTACAATATCCAATCTACTTATATTTGGCAAATTTAGAGAAAATATTCTATTATCTATTTTATCTTTGTGAGTCTAAAGTTTTATACCTAATTTACTTTTTATCATAACTAAGGAAAACTATAAGTTTAACTATTTAGTCTTTAACTTCATCAAAGACCCCAGAAGGATGTGATATTACCTAATGACAGGGACATCTGGCTGCCTGGACAGTCACCCAAAGTTCTTCTGTAATATGGGGGCATCTGTATTTCACCTAAAGGCCTAGTATATCTGACAGACATTTTTGAGAAACAAGGAGTTTTGAAGGACTGTCTACCTTGACTTGACAAAGTTTGGTAGTCACTTTCCTTTGCATACTGCTGGTCCAGTTTGGAAAGTATACTGTAAGCAATTGAGACAAAGACAGTTTCTTTGCCCAGTGTCTAGCTTTAGCCACAAAGAAAGAAAACTCCATATGGAATTTCTTTGATGACCATCATATTTTCTGAAGTCAACTGGTACTGCTAGAGGCAGATGTGTCTCATTTTCAAAAAAAGCCTTATGTTTTTAAAACATTATAAATGCCATATTCTGTAGGTCTTTGAAGTGTTTGAAGACCATCTATCTATCTAAATGTATCTGTTTAACATTGAAAACATACCTACTATTACTAAAAGTTTGATTATTATAGAGGACAAACTATTATCCTGTATTTCTTAATTATATATTATATTTTAAAGTCATCTGTATTAGCACAACACCCAAAACAAGAGTAGAAATATACATACAGAATAACAAAAATAACTTTAAATTTATATCAATAAACCAAAATCCATACCAATGTAAAATATTTTGAGATTAATAGTTGCTTTTTTATTAAAGTAGATTCAATAATCTATCCGTTTATCTCTTAATTTCTATATCATATCCCCCTTTTTTAATTTAGAAAGAGATCTTTGAATTTAACTCCTGTGTTTAGCTTTTTTTCTGACTACAACCAATAATCACCACCACTACCCACTTTAAATGATGACAAACATCTATAACTCATCTTTTGGGAATATGAGCATTGCTTTTACTAGACTGCTTCCTATTATCTGTGAGTGTTGTGTTGGGATCATTGGGGTAACCTTGAGAAAATTAGGATAATGGTTGTCTTGGCTGGAGTAGTCTGTGAGGCTGGATCATCTCAAGCAGCATTCTTGAAGATGTTCTGGATATAGAACATTTAGAAAACTGCAAAAAAAGTTGCTCTGAAATGTTGGATCATGTGGGCTATCATTTTTATAGATGCCTGGTCCCCTTGCTCTGAAAATACAATAGCTTTTAAAGGTAACATACATATCTGTATTAATACATATATACACTGTCTGTTGTACACAAGTCAAGAAAGATGATATTTTGTTTTATTTTTGAGCAGGTAAAATATACGTCACGTGTCTCGTAGATTTTCTAGGTTTATGTCTTTATGTCTGTAACAAGGATTTTTAGGGGACCTTTCTCGATCAAACCCAATCATCTTCAACCTTGAATGAATCCATAGTCTTTCATACTCTGTGGGAACAAAAGCATAACCTCTTTTCCAAAGCAGCACAAATTTTGTCATTTATTTTGAAGTTAAAACATTTTTTAAATATTTAGGTTGGTTTAATTCAGCAACCTCCACAATCCAGTGTATTTTAGCAGCTATTGCTTGTTCATAAATAATAAAAAATATATATTAAAGACAACATAATAACATACAGGATCCATACTCTCCATGTATTTTCCATTGTTATTTGGCTTTTTTTACTTTATTCATTTTTAAGGAATTATTAAACTATTATTTCTATATGACTGTCTATACCCTTTCTCCTTTTCTTTATAAGTCTATGTACATTTTTTAAAACACTGTACCTGCTTAGAGGTTTCTTCTGTCTGGATCTGTCTTTATTGATCATTTGGAGTGTTCTCTGATTGTACAAGACAGATCTTAAGCTGCTATGTAAGCACTAGGTTCAGCTTAGCTTAGTGCATGGCATTAGACCACGATGGCTAGCTGCTGACTCCATTTCACAGGCAGCTGCCAGGAGACAGGTCTCTGTGCTGTGACTGGCATGAGACTGTGAGACTAGGAAGCCATATTTACCTCCATTTTGGGTGTTTGGAACTTCTTTTTTAAACTTTTTCAGGTTTTATGTGGAAATTTGTGTCTCACATTAAAATGTCATTTGTAGTGAGAGTTTTCTTCTCAGGGCTGCCAGTCAGCTCTTTCCTGCCACCTCACTTCCAAATAACTACACAGAGACTTATTATAGATTATAAATGCTCAGCTGATAGCATAGGCCTGTTACTAACTAGCTCTTACAACTTAAACTAGCCCATATTTCTTATCTACGCTCTACCATGTGGCAGTACTTTTTTTCAGCATGACAAGTTCATCTCTTTGCTTCCATTGTGTCTGCTGGTGACTCCTCATAACCCTGCTCTTTTTTTTCCCTGTTATCTCTTTTTGTCCACAAGTCCCACCTAACCTCTACCTGCCTAGCTATTGACCATTTAGCCCTTCATTAAGCCAATGAGAACAACAAATATTCAGTGTACAAAAAGATTGTTCCATAGCATACCTATAACATATATGTGTGCATGTTTCTATGTGTGATCAGGAAACAGAGTTTCATGGTTCCAACTTACACAGTGCAGCAGACTTGATCCCAATCAAATGAACCAAAGCTTGTGCACAGGGCGAGTAATGAATATATTTATTTTTCCTCTGTTTAATTTCAAACAGAGATTGAAAATCACGTTTTACATTGTTTTTACTTTTGATTCTCATCTTATATAACTCCATACTACTTCTTACCATTAAAATCACAACTTTCAAGCCCTAAAATGGTGTTAGGGCATGACATTTATCCAAAAACTGTGATCAAACCTCATTCACCAAATAAGTCAAACTATGTGTGCACAGGAAATACAAAAGTGTTGTGGTTTTATGATTTTTCATTACAGGAAGAAGAGACTAACCTCTACATTATCAGTCTCAGAGATAGAAATTACCCAGACATCTCTACTTTCAGTTCTAATTCATTTCTGGGGACAAGGCTACATTTTCTAGTTGAGTAGAAGGCTTTGACTCACAAGAAACAGGACCTCCCTTCTCTGCCCAGGTCTGTGAGTGTACATGCTTATGCATGTGTTTCTAACAACTGTTTTCCAGAAAATAAAAGTTTTATGTCAAGTTAGGAAAGTTCTATAATTATTTATACTATAAAGTAATTCTAGCTTAAGGGTTTGAGTAGAATTGCTGAATGAAAAGAGTGTTTTTCTTGTCTGAATTATTGATATATTCTTTATCACAATATCCAGTGTTCATAATCAGGACATATCTACTGAAGCGTAAGAAGTTGTATTGCTGAGATAATAAGCCCTACTTCTTAAGAAAAATATCTTTTGGGGATTAGAAGGCTGATGTTTGAATGAGAATTCTCACATGTTATGGAAGATGCTTTTGCTTCTGAGATAACACATGAGATAACACACTCATGAAAAGACAGAAGTTTTAATTTACTAAAAGATAACAAGAAAATGTATCACAGAAATTCATGTATCTGACATGAATTTATCTTACAAAAATATTTATCACAAAATAAAACATAAACAGAAAATTGTATGTGCTGATGTTCAACATTAGGAAGCCAAATATTTTTTCAACTAAGTATCTCAATGTAAGTGAATTAAAAATATTTATTATGTTTTTATGGTATTTAGAAACAACAAGTCTTTATTTTACAATAAAATGTTAATTAATTTCCCCTTATATTATATCATGTTTAGGGGATTTTTTTTCTGTATTTTACTTATTCCACAAAAAATATTTCATCTCAGTACAAAGATATCAGAAAAAAATTCTGTATACTCTACCTTATTTTTTCAAGAGTCCTTTGTGCATTATAGAAATTAGATCAGAGCCAAGAGTGGTGACACATGTCTTTAATTACAACACTCAAAAGGCAGAGACAGGCTATCTTTAGTAAATATGGCCAGCCTGGTTTATGTTGTGAATTCTAGGATAGCCAAGGCTGCATAGAGACACACTGTCTCAAAGCAAAAAGTTAACTAAATAACAAAAACCAGAACCTGGATCTGTTTGTGAAGTAAATGTGTCATAATCATCACACGATGACATTAATTCATGATCGAAAATCTCAGCTCAGCCCAGGTACATAATGTGCATGTAAGCATATAAGTTTACTGCTTTGTAGTACAAAACAATGGAAGGCCTTGGAAGCTACTTACTGCTATTCTCATTATATTTATTTCATGTTATGTTTATATTTTATTTAAAATTTAGTTTTTGTGAATGTGAAAAGAGTTTTCCTATTTACTTCATCATTTATCTACTATGAAGTCATTTTTAACAGGAGAGCTTGAAATAATGAAAGGACATGAGAACTTGAAGTCAAAGAGCTGAGTTTTAATCAGTCTTTCCCAGCTTTCCATTTTAAAATTGGGACAGTCCAAGGGCTCTGTGGATTTTTATTTCCTTTTCTACCAATCAAAAAGTAAAGATTCCTGCATTTACCTGAGTGGAATTCTAGACTATGCAACACATAGGGTATAGAATTTGAAAGTGCTTATTATTCTAAAAGTGTTATGAATTATTCATAATTTCTAACATCATGAAAATAAACAATATTATGCTGAGTATCTCTGGTATTCAAATTTTTCACCCAATATAATAACTGGTACTATTTTCTTCAGGTTAATAATGGAATTATGTGCAAGCAATGTTTAGGGCTAATATTTAAGCCTAAAAGAATATGGATACTGTCTTTTCTTTTACAAAATGATTCAATTAATAATGGAAATTTCAAGAAAACAGCTAAATGGCTTTGTTTAACTTGCTTTCTTCAAAGTCAAGACTGTCGTATTTATTCATATTTATTCTGAGACTTTGGAGTCTACTATTTAGGCCTTTGTGTGTCCCTGACTCTCAAGAAATTTGGCACTTTAAATTTACTGTTTGTATGCAGTTATCATTATTGATACCAAGTTCATCATATTTCACTTCATTGTTATGATGTCCCTAAGATATTGTGCTGATACCTTTTATCTTCTGTGATGTAGGAAACTTAATACAGATTTTGAATTACTTCTGCTTATCGTTATTACATCTGGGTGTATGGTATAATTAGGTCTGTCTTCCTATATTATTTCCTCTCATTATATAAAGCTTGTTTTGATGTCAGATTTCATTTTACATTGTGAATTGGTTTACTTCAAAAGTACATATTATTTTGCTGACACTAATTCTCCAAGGAATGAAGATTGTTATATCTATATTATGAAATATAAGCATCTTAATAATGAGATAACAGAAAGCAAAAGAAAACTCATGCTGTCTCTTAAAAGGATGCTCATGGGAAGTATATCCATAGAAACACAAACTGAAAGGTAGACACTTATTCTTCAAATGGCAGAAAGTCCATGGAGTTGTGTCAGCTTGAAATATTTTCTCCAGAGATGAACAAATGTCATAACTACAAACTCAGACCAACAAAGAGGGGTGCTTCTCAAGGGTGGCTGAAACAAAGATCCGTACTACCTACCAGGCAACCCAGAGAGAGTGGTAAGTCTCGGTTCCATTCGTCTCCTCCTGGGGACTGATGTGAATGTAGAAACCATGCTGCTGTCAGTGACAGCACTCATTCTTACCTCCCCAGGGAAGTAAGTTGTATTTGCTCTAAAATAATATTAGGAATTAAAATCAAGTTACAGATGATGAGATAATTTGTCATAAGGACAAATGAAAGGAGAACTTGAGGGGTGGTTTATCTTTAAGTAAGAATATCCAGAAATAAACCATAGAAAAGAAAACTTAAAAAACATCCAACTGTCTTCTTAAGCATGATAGAAGCAATAAATTGTAGCAATTTTCAGAGATCTTTCTGAATGTAGTAGAGACAATCTGTACTCAAACTATTTTCAAGCCAGACTAAAATTTGTGATGATTTTTACAAAGGGGAAAACCTGAGCCTGGTGTGGTCACAGGACCCAGGACTTTGTAAGTAGGTGCAAGGGAATTGGAAAGTCAGGTTGTCCTCAGTGATAAAGAGTTCAAGGTCAGCTTGGTTACATGAGACACTGTTTCAAAAATGTGATGGAATAAGTCATTTAAAGAGAAAGATTAAAAACTAAAAATGAAATTAGTAACAAAAGTTATTTTAAAGGGGTAATTTGGGAATTCAGTCATGTGACATGTAATAACCAAAGTGAATGCTTATGTAGTTGTGTACATGATGTTGAACAGACATTGAATAAAATTTGATACAAATTCTCATTTTATGAGACTTTGATCTTCAAATTTCGATAAACATAAATGTTGTTTTTAGTATGTATATGAGTGTATAGACACATAGACTATATAAAAACATCCCTTATACTATTAAATGTCAGGAGGACATTTCAATATAATTATTAAAATGCAAAAATACTGTTATTGCCATTGTTGAGCATTGTTTCAACATTGTTAAATTACTATTCAAGACAGGTAAAAATGTGATATTTATCACATCAGAATTTAAAGCAAAAATATTATATTTGTAAAAGATATTAATCAAAATATTTGAAAACTTGTAAATGGATACTTCGTAAATGTTAAAATTAGTAGTGCCGGGCGGTGGTGGTGCACGCCTTTAATCCCAGCACTTGGGAGGCAGAGGCAGGCGGATGTCTGTGAGTTCGAGGCCAGCCTGGGCTACCAAGTGAGTCCCAGGAAAGGCGCAAAGCTACACAGAGAAACCCTGTCTTGAAAAAAAAATTAGTAGTAATAGAATTTGAATGTAGGCTTGACAAAAATTAAAACACAAATGAAAATCAAATTCTTTTCTAAATAAAATATAAACAAAGTATAATGCAAATAATTTTCTGAACAAAGATTAAAGATAAAAGTAAAAAAAGTTTTATATTAAAAGTAATCTAGAAATGACTCTATAACTTACTTCAAATTGCTCATGAACATAGAATAAAACACACAGAATGGAAATAGAAACTATTCAAAGTTAAAGACAACACCTTACAAGTAAAATCTTTATATGTATACACAGTTAAAATGAAATAGAAACTATTCAAAGATAAAGACAGCACCTTACAAGTAAAATCTTTATATGTATACACAGTTAAAATGATTCTATTTAGATGTCAATACACCATAGTTTAAAGGTGCCACAGTCTTGAAAAGCTCATTTTAAAGATTTTGTTTAAAATGATTGTTTTATTTTTATTTCTTCGTGTGTGTGTGTGTGTGTTTGTGTGTGTGTGTGTGTTTGTGTGTGTGTGTGTGTGTGTGTGTGTGTGTGTGTGTGTGTGTACAGATGAGTACAGGTGCTCATGGAATCCAGAAGAGGGTGTCAAGTCCCCAGGAGCTGGAACCACAGGTTATTATGAGCTGGGAACAGAACTCAGGGCCTGTAGAAGAGTAGTAAAGCACTCTTAATTGGTGAAACAACTTTCCAGCCTTTCATTTAAAGTCTTAAGGCATAAATAAAGTGCTATAATACTCATACTAATATGAAAAGGAAAGGAAATATGCTGTTATAGGATAGGCACTATTAAATATTCAAGCATTTTATGAAGGTAGAAAAATTGCACATGCATGGAACAGGCAGGCTGATTAGCAGATGTATGAATAATACATATATAGTAGAGGCATAATATGCTAATGAAAGCACTTCATGTAAGTGACAAGACACAGATTTATTCTATAAGCACTGCTAGAAAAATTCTGTGTGCATTCTACAAAGAATGCCTCCTGTAAATTTTATTTCTGCCAAATATCACACATACAAAATTAAATGGCCCAAATAACAGTAAATATGTGACATTATTATAAATGCATTTTATTCATATCTAAAAAACATGAGCCATTAAGGGAAGTTTGATCAAATTAACCTGGGAAAAATAAGTAGTTCCATCCCTGTGAAGTTATCATAAACGGAAATGATATCTGTAACATATGTGTGCAAAATATATGACAAGGTATGGTGTCATATTCACCAACTGAGAAGTATAGAACAAGCCAGTAACACGATAAAAACAAGAAAGGCCTCAGAGAAATAAAAAGTATTATTTAAACATAAGTAAAAATTCCTCAACTTATTCATAATAGGAAATAAAAAGTCAAAACAGAAAAATTTGTATACTAAGTTTATACATAAAACAGGTAAATAATGTTCACTACTGAGGTAGATGCAACTGAGCAGAGAATTTCATTTGTCTGTTCTACTGTAAAAATTAGTGTAAGCTTTGTGTATTTGAAATTTTCAGTCACTAGAAAATGTAACAAGGGTGTGTACTTTCATACACTAGCTATCATAAGAAGAAACTCCCCTATAGAAGAATTCAAAAGTGAGTATGAAACATATTATCATTTCTAACACTTAGACTTAAAATACAACTGAAATGTCCACTGAGAAAACTAAAAATCTATTAAAAGACTTGGTGCAAATATCAGTGAAAGTAAATACAAGTATTTATGCAATTTCATCTCTATATATCAAAATATGGCACGATCCTAGAATGTTGTCCTAACAAAAAACATATAGAATATTTTCTTAATATCTGAAATGTATGTTTTTAAAACCATGATTATAAGAGTATTCATATCTAATAACTTTTGTATCTACATAGAAAATAAAATTGAGAGATGTGATTTATTCTAAGAGAGGAAAATAGTGGTATGATCCGTAATCCCACAACTCAGGATCTGTGGTTGGAAGATTGCAAATTTGTATACAGTCTGAGGCTACAGAGAAAAACAAAGAAAAAAAAAAGGCTTAGAAAACTTGCAAAGAATCTTGGAAGTGGTTACCACATTTTGTACTCTTATATTTAAGTCATTTATAGAGTATTTATTCTGCTTGGTCTAAGAAAAAGCATTTCCTCTACCTTTTCATAAAGATGCATACCAGCATTTATACTAAACCGGAAACAGGGTTGTCCGTTACCCTGCCTTTTGCTTTGACCTTGCCTGTTTTCCTTCGACAGTATCTCCATTGTTCGTTCGCCGAGTCATTGCTGTAGCCATGGCAATACGCTTCGTCATTATCACACTGATATGGTTTGCCATTTTCATAACCTGTAAGTTAATCAGTGGGGTGTAATGTGTTACCTTGATTAGACTGCAGAAGCACACTGGGGACCAGAGAGATGGGTCAGCCAGGTAAAGGTACTTTCTGCATAAGCCTGACAACCCGAGTTTGATCCCCAGAAATCTCAGAAAAGTGGAAGGAGGAACTCATTCCACAGAGTTGTTCTCTGACCTCTATACTCATTCCATGGCACATAGGTGCCCTCACACACATGCCTACAGGCACGTGCGGATGGGCACAGACACGCAGTTTAAGAAGTAAAAGCTGAAACAGAAGTACGAAAACACACGGTAGCAATAGTGAAAGTGGTTTTTTGACCATAGTGCTGCTGTTCTACAAACATAAAAGTCACTTTTGCTTGCAGTAGAAGTTACTAACTTTTAAAAATTATAATTATTTTGATAGTGTTATGCAACAATGAGGTTCCAATTTCTTCAAGAGGTGAGTGAATCTTTTTAACATTAAACACAAATTGCAAACAGCTATGTGTACTAGGCATTCAAAAGACAGAAATGAAATAGTTGGGTTTTGTCTACAACTCACTATAAAATTTATTGCTTTTAACTGTGGAGGCCAAGTAGTGGGTAGAAGATCCAGTCATGGTATTACATTTCTTTAATTCCAGCACTTCACAGGTTGAGTCAGGAGGATCAAGAGTTCACAGCCAACCTTGGCTGTGTAGAGCTCAAAGCCAGAATGGGTTACATGAGGCCCTATCTGGAAACAACAATGAATAAATTATAGATTTTGCTTCATCTATTACATTTTATTTTGTCATATTTGGTTGTTATCTCTTAGACGCCTATTATTTTCTAATGAGAGATGGAAAGGGAATGGATCTGGATGGGAGGGGAGGTTGGAGGAGCTAGGAGGAGTAGGGGAGGGGAAACTATAATCAGTATATGTTGTATGAGAAAAAATCTATTTTCAGTAAAAGAAAAACAATAAATAAATAAAAAGAATCTATTTTCAGTAAAAGAAGAGATAATAAATAAATAGTAGAAAACCCTTAGTTTGGGGACATTCCTTCGTTTATATTATAATGATTTAATTATTTAGAATTTCAGAGTTGGAACAGGAGAGGTGTTTAACTTACCCAGATAAAATGTGCTTCAATAGTCAGGTATTCATAGAGTTAATCTATTCTCTTTCTAGAAGGTTACTGTGGCCAATGCCCTAACAACTGGATATATTATAGAAACAACTGTTACCATTTTTTTAATGAGAGAAAAAACTGGAACCAGAGTCAAGCTTCCTGTTTGTCTCAAAATTCCAGCCTTCTGAAGATATACAGTCAAGAGGACCAGGTCGGGTATTTAATTCCACTTAATTCTAATACATGAGGTGGGTAACTCACTGGAGATTGAGCCTGGAACATACAAGAAGCACGAAGATGTTCTAGCATGCACTCCAGACAATACTGATAAAAATTAAGGAAGTAGGAGCTGGGGAGGGGGCTTGGTGAGCTAAAGTATTTATTCTGAAAACTTGAGAATGCAAACACAAACCCCACAGCACCCATCAGGCATTGCTGCACATGTCTGTAACCCTAGCACTGGAGTCAGAGACAGGTAGATCCCAAATGCTCCTAGCCAGACAGCTTAGCTGAAAAGGTTTTTGCTTCAGTGAGGGGTCATGTTTCAAGGCAATAAGGTAGGGAGCAAATGGAGGAAGATACCCGATGTCTTGTCCTACCTTCTATGTGAGGAATGATCTGCTGCAGAGTCGTAAGCATACACACCACACAACTGTTGACCACCTCCAAAGAGAGAAAAATTAAGAGAGCAAAGATACTTTGTGATTACCTATGGTTAAATGAGAATTATGCTGGCCCCGGGACAATGCATCCTTCCCCAAGTGGGAAGTGAGTGATATGGGTTTGTGTTTCTGATGCTCTGAGCACAGGTTTCATCTTACTTTTCTTGTGGTTTCTAATAGGATTTCTTTAAGCTGGTGAAGTCATATCACTGGATGGGACTAGTCCAGACTGAAGCAACTGGCTCTTGGGAGTGGGAAGATGGCTCCACTCTCTCATCCGACCAGTGAGTCTCAGACCAGCAGGTTTTGAGCTGGGTGTCTGTTCAATTGTCAGTTTTATTCTCACAGTCTGATGCATTATCATATTCTAGTAGAGTTAGAAAAAATACTTAGACCCTAAACCTAAAGTGCAGGGAGAGTGGCAGAGTAGCCAACATGAACATTAACGAGTAGCATCAATTGGTTACTTTGGGCTAAGTGCTGAGAAAGATTGATCTTATATTATGTTCATTTTATAGATAGGAGGGTGAAGCACCACATATTTTTATTTTGAATATTTGTGACTAGAATTATGGAGATAAAACTGATGTACAATAAGCTGTACCCTTCTGTAGCATGATTCTTAACAGGTCTTAATAAAAACAAACCCGGAGCCAGGTATTGGGGTGAATGCTGAAAGATCAGAGAGACAGAACAGGCCACAGCTAACCTCACCTCGCCAACTTCTCAGCGGATCCTATTTCCTCAAACTGGAAGCCTCTGAGTCCTCGTCCAAACAGATCTCAGCTGAACTGCTGCTCAAAAGCCTAAAAGCTTAACCAGCTCTAGTTCTTGGTCCTCATGCCTTAAATACCTTTCTGCTTCCTGCCATCACTTCCTGGGATTAAAGGCATGTGTCACTATGCCTGGCTATTTCCAGTGTGGCTTTGAACTCACAGATATCCGGATGGATTTCTGCCTTCGGAATGTTAGGGTTAAAGGTGTGTGTGCCACCATTTTCTGGCCTCTATGTCTATCTAGCGGCTGTTCTGTTTTCTGACCCCAAATAAGTTTATTAGCGTGCACAATATATTGGGGAACACAATATCACCACACTCTTCCATCCCTAGTAGGCCCCTTTCTGTTTTTATGTTTACAGATATTTTAAAAATGATGTACCTTATCACTAGCTGTAGGCACTATGTTATATAATAGCACCATAGAAACAACAAATGCATGAGGCCCCAGAGATGCTAAATATCTTCATATGATCAGTACATGACATTTACGTGTATCACATCATGAGGTTATATTCCACATATACATACAATTATAATGACAATTAAAAATTAATAATGGATGCTTCAATGTGCTTGGATTGAAACCCACAAAGAAAATTCCTAATAGAAATTCATCCCGTTAAATGCGGATAACATCAGATCACTGTCTTTTTATTTTTCACTCTGAAGTGACATTAGTGATTTCTTGAGTCTTCTACTTCCAACTTTTTCTTAGAAGAAGAAAAAGTTCACTTATTAAATTAATCCATGGAATTCCAAATATCAAGGCAAAAGTAAAACACACACATTAGCATACATACACACATGTGTCAGCACACATACACCACACTACATCACCATACACACACACACACCACATTCATCACACATATATGAATGAATGCATATACATACACAGTTATTTATATGTATATATGTGGATGTGTGTTGAGGAAATTACAAATAATTTTGATTTTTTTATCAAGTAATATTGTGTATGCAGTCACCCCATGGTAGCCATGGGTTAACGATTCCAAAGTCTCACTCTCTCTATAGACACCGAATTCCATGAATGATCATCATCTTTATTCAGAATGGCATAGAATCTGCATGTAGACTATGGACAACTATGTACAATTTAAATCATTTTTATATTGTATTAATTCTATATATTATATAATACAATATTGTATAATTGTATATATTTATATATTATATATACATTGTATATATTATATAATACCAAGTAGAATATAAATATTATATAAATTATTCTCACACTGATTATTTAGGAAACCAGGACAAAATACAAAGTACATGTTCAGTACAGATGTGGGATTTGTTTAGAGTATTAGTTAGTTGTATCTGACAATGCTAATCTGTTTACTTGTAGAAAATTGCTTATTTTTGCACAAAACACTACAGCAATAAATTCTAAGTTTAGTTCTACATCCATTTATAATGTAAATATTTACCGTTAAAGAAACATTTTGAAGCTTTTTTACTCAGGGACATATATAGACAATTTAGAATTCTGAGGTGATTAATTTCTGGTATGACCAAAAGAGCCAGGCGGTGGTGGCACAAACCTTTAATCCCAACACTCAGAAGGCAGAGGCATGTGGATCTCTGTGAGTTTAAGGCCAGCCTGGTCTACCTAGAGAGTTCTAGGACAGCCAAGACTAAGCAGAGAAACCGTGTTTCAAAAAACAAAAGCAGAACAACAAAAAAAAATTTAAAGACATTTTTTATTTTTATTTTTATTATCTGAATTGGCTCTGTTTTGGATGTGTGTAAGTTAGAAGGGCTAAACATGGTGCTAAAATGATGTGACATATATTTGAAATCTCCACATTCAAATCCTACAAATAAGATTCCATGTTTGTATCCTTCATTAAACAAGTCTGAATACCATAAACAAGTCACATACCACTCTCTCTGTTGCAGGTTAACACTGGTGGAAATGCAGAGCGGATCCTGTGCTGTCTATGGCTCAAGCTTTAAGGCCTACACAGAAAACTGTTCAGCTCAAAACACATACATCTGCATGAAGAAGGCAGTGTAAGAACTTCATTAATCATCTTAGCAACAGCCAGGACAAGAGAAGGAATTAACCCAGGAGAAACTGGGACTAAAAATAAAAGAGACAGAACATAAGTCCAACACAAAACAGCAGGCCTATGCCTTGCAGAAACAAGCCACAGAATGATTAGCTGAACATTCTGTGTCCCTTAAAACAAGGGAAGCTAAAGGTCATCAAGGCTACCATTCACACCATTCTCCAATCTGCCTAGCATTAGGAGAAGGAGGCAAGGAGGAGCCTCGATTTCAAAATTGGACCAACACATAGGGGAGCTGTGAGAGTGAGAGAGAGCAGCCCCATAGGAGCACGGCAGTGTAAGCTCCAGCACTATACAAAACTGCATGCTGAGTGGGACCGCAGCAGAGAACCACAGGGTAGTCAACACTGTGCCCAGCATTGTTGCCATCCCAGTGGTTCATGAAAGGAGGCTTCTGTCTGGTAGGGCACAGTTTGAGTAAGGGCAAGCAGGATTGCTTTTGGAACTTGAAGATCTCATAGAGCTTGCCTTGTTGATTTTTGTGCTTTCTTGGGACTTCTCCACTCCTTTTTTCTCGTGTTTTCCTGTTGAGATGGCAATGTCTACTGAAGACCAGTCTCACCACTGTATTTTGAAATAAATGGCTTGTTTCACTTTACAAGTCACAACTAGAAAAGAATTTTGACTGTCTGATTCACATTTGACTTGGGTCAAATTTAGATGAGTCCTTGGACTTGAAGTTTGGAAGGTGACAAGGTGACGCTGGTGGGAATTGAAAGCTCTGCAGTTGCTAAGGTGAAATGAGTAAGAAAATGAATTTCTGGGACCATGGGTATAATGTTGTACACTGAATATCTATGTATGTCCAAAATTCATATTTGAAATCCCAACTCCCGGTATTCTTTTAATACTAGGACATAAACATTGGAACATTACGTTTTAAGTCATGAGAGTGAAGCCTTGTGAGCGAGATTATCTCTTTTTTTTTTTTTTTTTTTTTTTGGTTTTTTGAGACAGGGTTTCTCTGTGTAGCTTTGCGCCTTTCCTGGGACTCACTTGGTAGCCCAGGCTGGCCTCGAACTCACAGAGATCCGCCTGGCTCAGCCTCCCGAGTGCTGGGATTAAAGGCGTGCGCCACCACCGCCCGGCGCGAGATTATCTCTTAAGAAAATGTCCAAAGAGATTTCTCTCCTTTTTGGCTACAAGAGAATACAGGAAACTTCTGATGTACAACCTACAAGATGCCCTCACCAAACTCAACAGATGCTTTTACCCTGGTATAAGATTCCCAGGATTCATAATTGTGAAAAATGGATTTCTGTTATTTACAACTTGTCTGGGTGTTTTATAATAGTACCCCAAATAAGCTGAGACCAGAGGGGAAGACAGCCAGATATTAGGTCTTACTGAAACTTAAAAAGAAGGGCTGGAGAGGAGGCTCAGAGGTGAAGAGCACTGGGTTCAGTTCTAAGCACCTACATGACAACTCATACCACCTGTGACTCCAGTTCCAAAGGATCCAACACTTGCTTCTGGCTTCTCCATACACCTGCATACACATGGTGCACATACAAGCATGAAGATGAGCACTCACACATAAAATAAAGATAAATCTAAAAATAGAAAGTTTTATGACATGGTTGTATAATATTTTGCAACATAGAAAAAATATAAACCAATAGGCAGGTAAAAACACATCTGTAGAATACCATAAGTAAATAAAACAGAGAATCATAACAGAAAAGCAACCATAGAACCTGGCTTTCATCTGAAAGGTTATAGTAAATCTGAGGAGCCTTAGATTTCTCTTTTGAAAGTTTTTGCGACTCCTTGGAAATATGAGGTTTAGCTTAGAGATCACCTGAATGAGGGATTTCCCCAAAAGCTAGAAGCTTATTCAAGGAATAACAAATAAGACCCACACTTTAGAAAGCAGCATCAAGGATCCTTGCAATCCTTACCTCTAAGAAGGTGGGGGGCAGGATGCAAACCTCCATGAAGCATCTGTATCCATGAAAGAGCCTTCATTTAAGCTTACAGCCCCATGTCTCATTAACAGTATTTGCAGTCAAACGACTCTGAAGTCAAAAGCAAATAACACCCTACCAGAAACACTTCATTTTACAAGTCTAGTGTGCATCCACTGTGCAAAGAGCCGCCCAGCAACACCTTGTTTAAGGAAAATAACTTCAACTCATCCCTTAAAGATTTTTCACACATAGCTTGAAAAGTAAAACAGAAATTGCAAAACAGTGATAAAGAGACTAGGGGCAGTTATTAGCTAACAGCATGTCCAAGGGACCCGGGTGAGGGGTAGTATTCTGATTCATTGAATAATTAAAGAAAGTTAGTCTTAAACTCAAGAAACAAAAATGGGGCATTCCTATGTTCCAGACACTGTATTCAATCTGAAGATCCAAAAAGTGATTAATAAAATCCCACTTGCTTCCAAGAACTCAATTTAGACAGCCATAAAATATAAAAGCCAAACTAGAATGTTAGGCAGGTTGATACAATAGGCCACAGAGGAGGGAAATTTGGTTCTGATAGCAGTGTCAGTAACTTTACCAGAACTAGGTGTTTTAAAAAGACATTTTAATAAGGAAAACATGAGAATATGTATAATATATTTAGATACATTTCATGATGTGTTTAGAAAATTACTTGATATTTCTATAATAATCATCTCCAGGGTCTGGCAGAGAGTGTTATACTTGGTCAGGAAATTGAGTTAATTTTGAAATGTAAACAGATTCCACTATGGCTAGGGGAAAGCCGACTTGACACGTTGTGGTTTTATTTAAATAGATAAGCTCTCCAGACAAGTGACTCACAGGCATGAAGGCATTTGTCACTATATATAGTCAGTCTTTTTCATCGGGATCGTTGACTCCCCAGTAATGACCTAGAGACTTATTACTAATTATAAAAGATTGACCTTAGCTTAGGCTTGTTCCTAACTAGTTCTTATAACTTAAATTAACCCATATTTTTAATCTATGCTCTTTTATGTGGTTGCCTTTACTCTGTACAACTCATTCTGCTTACTCTCAGTCTTGCTGGTGACTCCTCCTTTCTCTTTCCTAAGACTTCTCTGTCCCCAGAAGTCCTGCCTAATCTTTTATTGCCTACCTAATATCCATTAAACTCTTTATTAAACCAGTCACAGTGACACATCTTCACACAGTGTAAAGAATATTCCTCAACAATTAGAGCAGTTTAAAACTTTACCCAATTTCCAATACTATGTGATGAATACCCTGAGATGTTAGAGACTCTTGTAGCCCCTGATATAGAGAGAAAACATTCACTTGACAGTCACTTTCTCCTGAGTTCCTACTAGCTGTTCCATGGAAAGATTGGAAAAGAGGAGTAGACCCTGATCATACATGTTCTCTGTCTATCACAGAGGTGCATGGCCTGCTAATGTCTGGGGATGCTGGAGAACTCTAGAGTGGACCCTCTGATTCTAGAGTGAAGGCAAAAGCCTTAGATCCAGGAGTCCTGATAGACAGAGTTCAGCACTGGTTCTAGAAAGGCACTCAGACCAGCAGTGGTGATAGGAAGGGGCTTTATTGAAGTATTAGCACACCCACAAGAACAGAAGTCTAATGACTTAACATCTTTCTTCAACGTGTTTATGACAGCAGGAAAAAGAAACAAAGCGAGGGTCAGTGGGGTTCTATGGTATCTATCTTGGTTGTCTTGATCTGGCTGTATTGATATTACTTTGGGTCTTTATCTCAGAATCCTCCATGTGGTGCTATAAGAGCAAAGACGATGTCTGTAATGTAGCTTCACTTCTTCATCTTAAAATGTTCGACAATCAGGCTTGTTGTTCTTAAGATGCAAAGTAATTGCAAGGAATAGAACTCCAGGAGATTCTAGTAGTGGTGGTGCATGCCTTTAATCCCAGCACTCAGGAGGCAGGAACAAGAAGGTTTCTATGAGTTTGAGGCCAGACTGGCTGATGGAGTGAGTTCGAGATCAGGCAAGGATTCATAGTGAGACCCTATTTCATAAAAATAGCAACCCAAGAGAGCTCAGAGCCAAGAAAGAGAAACAATATGGCATCAGAAAGAAAATATATTTAGCCAGTTAGTGCCTGAGAGCTCTAGTGTATTCTTCCCTGATTTTTTGCTGAGTAAAGGATGGTGATTTGTTTCTCTTTGGGAACAAACACAAACCCATGTAGTGTCCTTATTCTAGGACCAAGGTAAAGACAAGCAGCCAGGGGCAAAGCATTCAAACACACTGACTGCTCTCTGCCGCTTTGGGGCCTTGCACCCCAAGCTACCCCACTTGTTCTAGGCATGAGAGAAGAAGTTCAGCTGCTCGCCAAGCTGTCTATACTCCACTCTGGTAATAGTTAAAGACTTTTGCTTCTAGACATGAAGCAGGAAACCACCTTGTAACATAGACTCAGTGGTAGAAAATCAAAGACCTCAGCTAGCAAACAGGAAATTGCTTCACATGCGAGATCTCACTGATGCCAGGCAGATGCCACAGAGATGGGGGCAGGGAGCCCATCCACCCAAGGAACAGGCAGCACCCACGAAGACAGATCCCAAAAGGAAAGCCTTTAAAATCAGATGGAGATGAACCAGACACATTCTAGACAGGGAATTGAAAAGCAAAGACCAATACTTTAAAGGCTGAAGCAGAAAGGATGGCAATCAGCATGACCATCGAAGACAATTCAATAGATATGTGAAATGTGTAAGAAGCATGAAATGGAAATGTACATGGGAAAAGCAAGTTATTAGATGAATGACTTGCTTCATGAACTCTCTTCTAAAATTCAGCATTGCAGATTAAAGAATAGCATTGATAATACTAACAATTTATCCTGAGACCATGCAAGCATTTGCTCCAAAACCTGGCATTACATACCTCTCCTATTGCAGTTTCTTCTTATTATTGTTCCTGTTGTTGTGGTTTTCCTTCTTCTCCTTCTTCTTCTCCTCCTTCTCCTTCCTCTCCTTCTCCTTCTTCTCCCTCTTCTCTGTCTCTCTATCCTTCTCCCTCTCCTCCTCCTTGTCCTTCTCCTTCTTCTTCCTCTTCTTCTCATTTGTTTACATTTTATTTTTATTTTATTCATTGTGTTGGCAGGGGCACACATGCCAAAGTCAGCATGTGGACACCAGAGACAACCTACGGAAGTCAATTCTTTCCTTCCAGGCTGTGAGTTCCAGAGACTGAATTCTAGTCATCAGGTTTCATAGCAAGGGTTATGAACTGAGCCATCTTGATGGTTCCTGAACTTGAATTTCCTGAACTTGTATTCTTCAGTCTCTAATAACAAATGAACCTGCTTGTCAGAAAGAGATTAGTTAGAAACAGTGCCTGAACTCACCTTGTATTCATTTCAATGACATCCATGTCTTTTACGTCAAATCTTAGTTTTGTTTAAATTATTTATGAAATTATGATGGGAAACACAGTTGTAAATTGGTTACTATTTTAGATTTGTTATCCAATGTAACCAAAGTTTCCATCATACACAAACAGAGCTCTGTTGGGCTGTGTGGACAGAAGCAGAGACATGAGTGGTTCAGTGATGGGCTGGTGCTCAAGGATGTGGCACAGGCTAAGTAAGACTTTTAAAAATACCTATTCAGAGTTGGACAATGTGGCTTATGCCTGTAATGTCAGCAGTTGAGAAGAAGATTAAGACTGGAGGAGCTCCATAATTCTGAGGCTATCTGAGCACTGTGCTGAGTTAATGAGTATTGTGAAGCACCAATTAGACTTTTTCTGAAGAATCTAAGAAAGAGCAAAGCCAGTAAGCAAGCAGTTTCTATGGAAAAGATAAGATTACATGACAGAACTAAGAAGATGAACATTTTTTAAGGTATAGTGATTGATGGTAACTACTGTCTTAGTTAGGGTTTCTATTGCTGTGGAGAGACACCATGACCACAGCAACACTTACAAAGGAAAATATTTAATCAGGGTAGCTCACTTACAGTTTCAGAGGTCCAGTCCACTATCATCATGGCAGGGAACATGGAAGCATGCAGGCAGACATGGTGCTGGCTACATCCTGATCAGAAGGCAACAGGAAGTGGACTGTCTCACTAGAAGTGGCTTGAGCATATATGAGACCTCAAAGCCCACCTCTGCATTGACATGGTTCCTTCAACAAGGCCATACCTATTACAACAAAGCCACACGTCCTGATAGTGTCATACCCTCCCTGAGCTTATGGGGGCCAATTACATTCAAACTACCACAACTATAATGTAGACAGTCATTTGTTACAAATGATTAAGGCACACACACACACACACACACACACACACACACACACACACACACAAATGTTGGTTTTATTCTATTTTAGGTTCACATTATTAAATTTTTTCATCTTGTTAAATAAAAACTTCAAATTAATATCAAATGGCACTAGCAATCTCAATTTTCAAGATTAGAAATATCCTTTAACTTCATGTTGGCAAATCTTTTGGAAATAAAAATATATGACGTCTATTTCCCATTATCTCAAAAACTGTCAAATGCGTAAGAAAGGGCCTAATAAAAGTGAATCATTTCTGCCAAAGCTAGAAGTGTTCGATGGGAAATGAACAATCTAAAAAAGGGTTGAAAACACTTGTTCGTGGATTGGAAAAGCCAGCACTATTAAAGTTTCTTTATTTAGTCATATATACAGTCTATGCAATTTTGTTGTATATAAAGTTGAGACTATTTGAGGCCTTTTAGCTTCTTCCTGTGGTCTGTCTGTTTTAATATACGCAAATGCATCCCACACTTAGTAGATGCTGTTCTTTGTCATGGATGTACCTTTTCAGTGTGTTTTATCTCTGTGGTCATTTTTTTAACTTTCTTTTTATTTATTCTTTGTGTGCTTCACATCATGCATCTCCATCCCATTCATTTCCCTGTCCCTTTGTATCTACCTACCCTCTGCCCTTTGCAACCTCCCCTCCCAAATATAAAATAAAATAATATTTAAGAGAAAAAAAGCAAAAGAAAAAACAAAAACAAAAAGGAAAAAATCAATCTCATCATGGAAGCTGTAGTGTAACAGTGAGTCAAGTAATAAACCCTTTTATCTACATATCTTTACTTTCAACTGTTCACTGCAAAGAGTCATTGGTCTGGTTCGAAGCCTCCGGTTTCTGCTACACTATTGATGCTGGACCACTGGAACTCGTCTTGATTATCCTGTTGTTGCCTTGTGTTGTGGAGACCCTGCAGCTTTGAGTCTTCAGGATTGATCCCTTCACGTGATTCAACAGATCACAGGTGGGGCAGATGTTGGGGTAGGGTCCACTCATAACCCTGGTTCTGAGCCTGGTTAGTTGCAGAGTTGGTCAGCCCACCGACTCTCCCTTGTCCTCACCACCAGGGTGAACTCTCCTGCACTGCCCTGGCTGGATCACTCCTTGCAAGGGGCAAGGCCAGTTCTCCCACTTTCCCGTCTTCAGGGTCAGTTCTCCATCAGCTACACCTACAGGGCCAGCTTTGCTGTGTTGCGCAGGTGAGGTGTAGGGCCACTCTCCTGAGTGCTGCAGCTGATGAGGGGCAGGGACAGCTCTCCTGCTGGCTCTTATGATCTCAGGGCCAGCTCTCTCACCTGCCTCAGTATTGGGTAGGATATGGGGTGGAAGGCTGTGGGAATAGGGGAGGACATGTCTTCCCTGCCCAGGCCACCCTTCCCATGCTCATAACTTCAGGGCTGGCCCACGAACACCTCCTCCAACATGAATGGCTCTATTGTGCTGTCCAGGGAAGGAGCTGCTCTCCATAGTATTGCAGCTGGTGGGAGACAGGGTCAGCTCTCCCACTATTATGACCTTAGGGTCAGCTCTCCCACCTGCCTCAGGTGTTTATGGGCAGGTGGGCATCTCTCCCTTACCCATGCTGCCACACAACAGATGAATAATGGTACAGCTCTCCCATGCTCACAACTTCAGAGCTTGCTCACCCACACCTCCGCCAATGACATTGGCTCTATTATGCTGCCCAGGTGAGGTACAGGGCCTGCTTTTCCCAGTGTTGCACCTGGGGGAGGGGGGGCAGCTTTCTTGGTCATATGGCCTCAGGGCCAAGTCTCCCACCTGCCTGAGGCATTGATGGGGAGTGGGCATCTCCCTCCCCCCACCCACCCACCCCATGCTACTCTGTGGCTAATTTTACGTATTATCTCTGTCAAACTGCTCAGCTACATCAAATATGTCACTAGGTTTCTAATGGGAACAATTCATTTCTTTTTTTAAAAATGTTAATAAAAAGGTTCAAAAAATAAATGCCTTTATATTCTTGTCTACTTTTCCATCTTTCAGTAAAGATTTTTGCATATGTTTCTAATAGCTTTTTTTAATATACTTCTAAATATTTTGTCTTACTCGTTGCTTTAAGTGTGGCTTTTCATCTATTATGTCTCCTTAACTGGTTACTATTTGTGTAAGTCAATGCTATTGGGCTTGTGCATATTAATTTCATTAAGTTAATCTGCTAACTTGCTGAAGTATGATTGTTGAGGTTAGGTTTATCACTGACTTGGTTGTTTAGATGTGATTGGTGGTGTACAGATATTTCCATTTTTCTATTTTTATCTTTATAGCTACTTATTCTAGCCAAGTTATATTTGGCTGACACCACCAAAAACATGCTAATGAAGTGCAAAGGGAATTAATATCTGTGCCATTTCCTTGGCCTTACTAGAAGTGCCCAAGGTGTGAGATTGTTACCAAGAGCCTGACTGGGCTAGGGTCATTTGAAAGTTTGACTTCAGTACAGAGTCCTTGCAAAGAAGGCTTGTTCATTATGTAGATGATGAAAACAGATGTCAGTCCTTCCAGACTGCCTTTCAGTCTTTCTTTCTTATAGTCTGCTCAGCAGAGGTGTTAATGGTACTATGCCTAGGTTCTCCCAGATTAACTGAGGAGACAGAAAGAAAGAGTCTAACAGTGTCTAATGGTCTGTCCTCAGAAGTGATGAACTCCTTGCTGCTCAGTTGCTTTGGCCATAATTATTAGCCTGGATGTAATGTAGAAGGAACTCACTCATTGCAGCATCAGTGCAGACACTGCAAGCTGTCACAATATGTACTCAGATTTCAGAGCAAGCACATACTAAAATCAAATTGTCTATAAATTTTTACATGTTATTTTTGGACTGCTCTCAATAGCATAGGTGTAGAAAAGCCCTTTGACAAAATTCAACTTCCCATTGTAGTGCAAACCCTTTGTAAATCAGAAATATCGGTAGCACACTTCGGTATAATACATGTCTTAATACATGACAAACCTACAGCCAAAATAACAGTAATTGGAGATAAACTGACATTGTTTCAGGGAGAGGACAAGGGTCTCTGATATTTAATGTAGTGCCTAAAGACTTAGAGATAGTTCAGGAAAAATAAATAAAAGGTATGCACTTAGAAAATGAATAAATCAAATAATGTCTATTTGTAGATGATATTCTTTTGTTCTTAAAAGACCATAAGATATCCTCAGAAAATTCTTGAATATGAGAAACATATTCAGCATACAATAGGATACAAAATCAACAAAAGATTCAGTAGCATTTCTAAATACTCATAAAGAACTTGTGGAAAGGGAAATCAGGAAAACAAATCTATTCACAATAGTTTAAAAAATAGGAATAATCCTGGCCAAGTGTATGTAATACTTCTATAATGAAAACCTTAAAATGCTGAAGAAAATATGAAGAAAATGCTAGGTGAAGAAAGACCCACTGCCAGGCAATGGTTGACTAGGATTACTGTTGTGAAGCAATTGTATCTGTCAAAGTCTTCTTCAGGTTCAATTCAGTTCTGATACAAACACTGGAACCACGTGGATACACTGTTACTCTTCTGACCTGCCCCTTGGAAACCAATGTTAATATTCTGACCTGTCCCTTGGCGCCACTCTGCCCCCTGACATAAAAGCCTTATTATAAGGAAAATCCCCTCCCCTTGCTCTCTCTTTTCTGCCTCTCCTCCCACAAGGTGTGCACCCTCGACCCCCCTCTCTCTTCCTTTCTCTTTCTCTCTCTTCTCTCCCTCTTTCCTATCTTTCTCTTCATCTCTCTATTATTAGAAACTTATTTCCATGCAGATGCAGTGTCTGGGTTGTGAATGTCCATCCACCACCCTGCTACTATGCCTGCATGGCATGGATCATCCGCCAGCCAACCATTGCATCTGCCTAGCACGCCAGCATGTTTCCCTGCACACTTAGGATACCCTCGCGGTCCTCCATGCAATATATAATTCATAACATTGGTGCCTGTGACATCAGCAGGCAGTCTCACTGCTTTCTCCTGCCTATTGGCAGTCTGACAAACTCTGGGACCCTGTACCACCCACTATTTTTCTGACAGGAGCACTGTCGGGGAATCTTCACCCTAACGGTAAGACTTCTTCCCTTCCCTTTTGGCCCTTTTCCCACAATTGAAGATTCGCTTGTCTCTCAATAGTGGTGCAGGCACCAATTGTCTTTCAGACTTTAAGCCCTTCAGCCCCTGTCCCTATGTGACAGCATATAAAGACGACCAGTGCCCACTCAACTCCATGGCCCATAGCCTTTGTTACAACGGTCCATTGGCTACCTTGTGCTATTCATTGGCCCTGGCTGACCCTCTGAGATGGGACATTGGAGGTCAGTGGGCTGGGCCTTATGCCTCACCATGGGAAATGTCCCTGTAGCTCCGCACCCTCACCACTGACACCGACCCATGGCTTGGGTTTATTCCTCTGCTGCAGCCTGAGGGATCCCTGGCTGCACTGCTACTCTGTTTCCCAGTCCCCTCCACAGCACCACCTCTGAGTTCCAACGCATTAACTGTGAAAGTTTCTCAGGAAAACTTTTCTCTGCCTTCTTTCACAAAGTCTATTTCCTGTGTGCAAAGGGAAACGTATGATTGATATGGCCATCTATATTTCTTTCTGATTGACGTTTAAATGCTTTGATTTACCTGTTCCTTATCTGCTCAGTTTATTTTGGAACAAAAAAATCCCCACATGAATATGTGGTCAGGCACCATATTTGATAGAGGTGATCATGTGGTCAAAGCCATCTTAAATAAGGTAAAAACAGACAGGTCAAATGGCCTCACCACCATCCTTACTAAGGGCAGCAAAATGTCACTCTCTGTCTGTGGCTTGAGCATGGGCAAGGCACCTGGCACTCAGGCTATCTGCACCGGGAAGAGGCCAGGAAAGTTGCCTCACACAGAACATTGTTTTACAGGCCAAGGGAAGTCCTCCAGTCTTGGCTTTGTGTTCCCCAGTGGCCATTCTCAGGCTTGAGCAGGTGGGGCCTGGAGACCCATCCTGCCCACATGCTGGCAATATAGGCAACTTGTCAGCCCACTTCATTGCCTGACTCAGTTGTGGGCTGGGGCAGCATGCTCCTATGCCAGGATAATGTAGCAATAGTAATGCTTAAGAGATTTTAAATCTTTTTAAAATGCCATGTACTTTATTTTTGATATTGCAAAAAGACATTTGAGAGATCTTGAACCTTTCTTTGGGAACAGTTTTTAGGAAATGATTCAGAATATAGTATTTATATATACATACTTTTTAATGCAAAACTGTAATTCTGCTAAAACTCAAGGATATGAGTCTACTTCTGCTATTTTGCAGATACTTTTGTCTGCTCTATTATGATATGGATTTCAGTACTGATTGATAATGCTAATTTATCTGAAACTTTTATTATTTTTTATAAAATGAAAATTCATATAAGCCTCAGAGGATCAAAAGAAACCATTGGATCCACTTTACAGTGGTCAAATGAGCTCCAGATAAATGAATTTTCTCACACATCTATTCCTGAGGATGGTATTTCTCTCCCTCCTGGTCTCCCTTTCCCAATCACTAAGACCATGGGCCAAAAGGTTCCAAATAAGTTTATAAATTTTAACTCTCATCTCAAGTTTATATTTCAACAGGCTGGCAGAAACATCAAAGCAGCAGTTGTGGACCACAACCTACAGTGCGTTCCCTGCTATGGATGCCAGCAGAGACTCGTGTCTATGTGGCATGGACCAGTCCAGCCAAGTATAATCACTCCTTGTCTCTATAGCTATATCAAATGACCACATACTTCTGATAAATACCCCATTTCCTGGGTTCCTTCTTTACCTTTAACTAGCCAGAGTCCTGACCCCTTGCGCCTCATTTCATCTTGAAGTAGCTATGGAGAATAGATTGTCCTGTGTTCCCTGCTCCTAGGACAGGCTAGGGGCCAGGTTAAGGATAGAAATCCTGGCATAGGGGACCTAATAAGCCATCTAATGTGCATTGACATACCAGGAAACTAGACTCAATATTGTCAATTGATATTTATTGGCTAGAATGGGCTTGCAATAGGTTGGGACACTTGACCTTCTTTATGCAGAACCAGGGAGGTATTGTATGACCTTAAGAAATTATTATTTCGGCCGGGCGGTGGTGGCGCACGCCTTTAATCCCAGCACTCGGGAGGCAGAGGCAGGTGGATCTCTGTGAGTTCGAGGCCAGCTTGGTCTCCAAAGCGAGTTCCAGGAAAGGCGCAAAGCTACACAGAGAAACCCTGTCTCGAAAAACCCAAAAAAAAAAAAAAAAAATTATTATTTCAATATAAATCATTCAAGATTATAATCTGGCTGTACTCAAAGATCAGAACCACAGCTACAGGGCCTTAAAAATATGTAATAGATTCTGATATCACTGCCAAGGGCTTAAAAAATGTCTCTCCTTGCTCAGGATCTATTCAGGCTGAAGAATGTAGGCCTCCTTGTCCTTGCTGACTTCATTGGGTTGTCACCAACTGGTAAACCTGTATATTCAGATTTAATTTTTATATATGCTCTCAAAGTTATATATATGCTCTCAAAGTTTTATATATATACACACACACACACACACACACACACACACACACACACACACACATTTAACAGATTTTTTTTTTTTTTTTGGTTTTTCGAGACAGGGTTTCTCTGTGTAGCTTTGCTCCTTTCCTGGGACTCACTTGGTAGCCCAGGCTGGCCTCGAACTCACAGAGATCCTCCTGACTCTGCCTCCCGAGTGCTGGGATTAAAGGCGTGTGCCACCACCGCCCGGCTTAACAGATTTTGTTTCCCCAGTTCTTAAACACCTGTTGCGATCTGAGAATATGGCATTTAGTATAAAAGCTTTTGATGATAGAGAGACATGTCAGCTCCTGGTAGCATCCTGTATCTCCTCCAAGAAGACAGATGGCCACAGCAGAACTTCCACCCAGAAGCTCATGGCAAGGTTGACCACATAGCACACAGCAAAAAGCTGAGATCCTGTCCAGACTGTGAATAAGAGGAGCAATAGTGATCAATTGTCCTCTCTGCCAAGATAGGCAGAATGACCTCCCCAAATTTCTACTTCACGGAAAAAATCTGTCAGATCTTTTGGGCCTATCAGATGAACAAGTGCTACCTTTGGGGCTCCTGCCCCCAATGAACACAGAGAGACTTGGGATTGCTGCCTAGGTAGCTGGAAAGCTGTCTCACTTCTTAAATTTATCCTTCTCAGATCTGGTGATGTTTGATGACCAGGGTATCAGTTTAACAGCCCCAATCCCAATATATACATATATATATATATATATATATATATATATATATATATATATATATATATATATATATATATGTATGTATGTATATATATGCTCTTCAATTACAGACAAGTATGCCTCATTCACAGACTTCATGGTACAGGATAACCTGGTTTCAGATATAACCCGAGGTTCAAAGTTTTAGTATTGATAAATGAAGCTTTGATAAACTGATAAAACATTGATTACAAAGAGTTCTAAGAGTCCTTAAATTGATTTTTAACCCTTTTGCTATGATAACAATCTATTCCAGCTATCTTACAGAAATCTACAGGCTCCTTGGAAAAGTTCCGCTACTGTATCAAGAAATCTGGTCTGATGAAAACTAGCATTCTCCAAAACCCATTTTTTTACCTCACCCATTTCAAGCATATTTTGTAATTTCCCTCCTCTTGCCTGGGCCAAAGGGCTTCCCAGATATGCCAGCCCCTGCACCAGCTGGCACCAGCTCCAAGGACACCAACTGGGGTGGATGCACCCCCACCTCCAGAGAAATGGCAGATGTGATGGCTTCTGTACTCCTAAAGAACACATCATCCCTCAATTCACTGCCAGTACCACCTCAGGTAGGCACCTGCCCAGCAACTGGAACCTAGTTTTCCATGATGTCCCAATAAAGAGCATATTTGCTCTCATGTCTTACTCATTACCCTTGCCTCTTCTGTACAATCAGGGCACTTCTCTGTTCCATTCTTTCTGGCAGTTATCACTTTTTTCATGGCTAGCCCCGCTCATAAGGCCAATGATAACAATCTATTTTTTCTCCTAGCGACCTCACAGAACAGACACCTGAGATCTCCACAGTGACAGCCAACTGCGCTTCTTCACTCACACCTCCCACCATGCGTGACTCCCGGCTTCCCCCTCCCCACCTTGCCCCTTGTCAGCTTGAAGCAGTCTCAGGAATTCAGCGTCCTTGTTCCCCCACTTGCTATCCATAACTCACCTTTTTTATAATAATCAAAATGAGGAATGTTAATATTCTGACCCACCCATTGGAAACCAATGTCAGTATTCTGACTCACCCTTCGGTGCCACCCTGGGTCCTGATGTAAAAGCCTCATTTTAAGGAAAAACCCTTCCTCTTCCTCCCTCTCTTCTGACTTTCCTCCCATGAGGTGTGCACCCTGGACCCCTCTCTCTCTTCCTCTCTCTTTCTCTTCCTCTTTCTATTATAGTAAACTTATTTCCATGTGGACGCAGTGTCTGGATTGTGAAAGTCCACTCGCCACCCCTCTGTCATGCTGGCATGGGTCACCCACTGGCCCACTGCTGCATCTGCCCAGCATGCCAGCATGTTTCCCTGCACTTGCGGAATACCCTCAGGGTCCCCCATGCAATATATATCATAGCATACATATGACTTGGTTTAGAATAAATTTTATTTAATGTTTCCAAAAAACTTTACAAGAATATATGAATAAAATTATATTTTGTATCTGTACCTGAAGTTTTCTACAGTCCTACCTGGCCCATGTAAGGACAAATCTCTCTTACCCGCCAGTCCCAAAGCCACTCAGACCCAACTGAGCAAACACACAGAGACTTACATTGCTTACAAACTGTATGGCCATGGCAGGCTTCTTGTTATCTAGTTCTTCTATCTTAAATTAACCCCTTTCTATAAATCTATACCTTGCCACATGGCTCATGGCTTACCAGTATCTTACATGTTGGTACTCATGGCAGCGGCTGGCAGCATCTCCTGACTCAGCCTTCCTGTTCCCAGAATTCTCTTCTCTGCTTGTCCTGCCTGTACTTCCTGCCTGGCTACTGGCCAATCAGCATTTTATTTATACAGAGCAATATCCACAGCATATATTAAATATGCATTAAATCAAAATATTGATCAAAACTCTCTACCTTGTTATCCTATTTTTACACATAAGTGTGAAAAATCCATCAAGCATAAAATAATTGGGTTCAAATGTATAAAAATGATAGCACATAGAAGCATTCTACCAACTCAAGATGGAAAGATAGTAGTACTGTCAGAGGTAAGTACTTTTTAAATAATCCTGGATCTTTCTTGTCTATACTCTTTGCCTTAAATATTTAAATAAGCGATTGCTTACAGATAAAACCATTTTTACTTTCACAGGAGTCAATGGATACAGCTTTGCTTGGACTAAAAACAGGACATCCCCTTGGCTTGGTATTTGAGAACACTGGCAATCTGTAATGAAGAAGAAATTGTTAACATTTGAAAAACAGTAAGGATGTTTAAGGTTGTTTTTATTAACTCAGAATGTGAGATAACATTTGAGTGAAATACTAACAGAGTAATTTGGGGATTTGTTTATTTGGTCTTGTTTTGTTGCCTTTCACCAACAACTTTCACGGTTCTAAAGTATAATACTGCACAAAACTCAGTTACTTCCTTACTGGCCACTAACACTAAGACCAGAGAATGGATTCTAGGTGTGGTTCTGTTATTTCTTTGTTGGTTTTTTACCTCTATCACACACAAATGGCTAGGTGGCCTGTTTTGTTTTTTGAAATAAGGTCTCATATGCAACTTTGGCTGACCTGGAACTCACAGACTAGGCCAGCCTTAAACTCAAACACATATGCCTGTCTCTGTCTAGTGCTAGGGTTAAAGATGTGTGCCACTATGCCTGGCCAGAGATGTTTTTGATTATATGTTGGTCTTCTATTTGGTTAAGAAGTATGTGTTGGGCAAAACCAAACAAACAGAAAGAAAAGAAACAAAGAAAAAGCACAAGAAACATATACATATGATGAGGTATATGGATTAGCACACACAGAAAACACATAAAAACAAAGTTGGAAAGCATAATATATAAACAAAAGATCTGAAAGGTTAGAAAAAACGTGTCTCAATAAAGCATTATGGAACAAACAACAACAACAAAAAAAAAAAACCTCACTACCACTAAGCTCATTTTGTGTTGTTTTGTGTTGGCCAGCAACTGCTAGGCATGGGACTTGCCCTGAAGTGTGGTTTGTACAGGATATTTTTTGGGGTGGTGAGCAGATCTGGGAGGAGTTAAGATAAGGAAAACTGCAATCGGATTATACTGTCTGAAAGAAAATCTGAGTTGACCTAATCTAGAGGGAAAGAACATAAACTTTGTCACTGTGTGAGTCTCTAGATTTCATGCTTGTGAATGAAAATGAGATCCAAGGATAATATTTATACAGAAAATAATTGCTGAATATTTGAAGATGATAAAAAAATTAGTGGAATCCTCTAGAACAATAAAAATAAACCTGCTTTGTTCTCTGGGCATGCCTGTGTCTGAGACCACCTGGGAATGCAAAGACACAGCTGATGTTTTCTATTATGTGACAGTAAGGAAAAGACTAAAATTCTCTTACGGTCTCTGTTACACAACTCTCATGTTACTTGAGCATGAACATGAATGTTATGGATGGAACAATGACTACCATCCTGATCACCCTCTGGGATTTTATATATTCTCATGCTCCACACAGGATATTGAACTTCTGAGTCCCTGAAAATGAGTTTTTAGAAGTCACAGCTAGGACAAATTCACAAAAAATACTCCCCCCCCCAAAAAAAAAAAAAAAGAAACATCCTCAGTAGCCAGAAACTTACAGATCTTTTAAGGGGAATGAGCCATCCTCCCATAGCCAGGCATTCAATTCTTCACTATAACGCATTCCAATCCAGAAAAAGTTTTGACTGGCATTCATAAAACTCTGCTTAGAGGCAAGCAAAGTTTTAAAGAACGGATTAACCAAATCTGAATGTACTTTGAGAACAACATACATTTTAAAAGGCATCCAGCATAAGATTCAGATTGTGGGTGTGCAAATTGAAATCTTCTTGAACTTCTAATTTGGGAGGCATAGTAATCACATGTCTTGAATTTCTCATTTACCAGGCCCATTGACTCATGTGGAAAAACACTACAAAATCTTGCTTCTTGAGAGATGAAAATTGTCATAAAGAGAATGAGACTCTGTGATGCATTGAGCTCCTTCATGGGATCAGTGCTCAAATGCAAAACCCCAAAGACAACATCATGAGGGATAACTCTCATACTTAGAACCCCTTCAATCTGAGCAGAACAGCTTGAGAATTTCTTCATAAGAACTGAATTATTTCCAGGAGAAACCTGGTGGTTCAGGCCTGTAAACCTTGCTCAGGAGACTGAAGCAGAGTTTCACTTTGTTGTTTACAGAGTGAGTTTAAATGTAAGCCAGGGATAGCTCCCTCTGTCTCAAAACACAGTCATTGTTTTTAAGATACTTGGGTATACAGCACAGTGGTAGAATGCTTGCTTGGCATGTGTCAGTTCCTAGGTTCATTCCCCTATGAAATGCTAAATAACAACAATCATAATCTGATTGATTTTATGTTCATATGATTCTCTGCTGGTTCTACACTACATTCCAGAAAGATGGCAAAAAGGCATATAACACTTGCAATAGGTTATGTATTCTGCTCCAATAAATAAGAATTAAAAGTCCCTCTGTTGGTTCTTTTGTCACAGTTAAAAGTAACAGCCTACTAATTCTGGAAAAGTTGGGTTTCTTTTATACATTAGCGCCTAACCTATTTAAAAATTTACTCCTATACTACAAATCTTTGAAGGTTTTTTTTTTTTTTTTTGTAGGCTTCTTGTGAAAATTTCAAGGTACATCAAACTCAGGGTCTCAAGAGCCACCATGTCTACCTGGTGATAAAGACTTACATGAGAGTGCTCAGCTTAGTTGGGTAGCACATGTTAGTAGGTGAGAAAGAATGTAAGAAACAAGAATGAAGTACATGCCATTTCATTTCTGGTTTTGAGCTGAAGAAGACTGGAATTCTGAGAGGCACAGAAATCTCTGCTTTCTTCCCAAGATTTTTCTTCTTTGGAAATGAAGTAACAGTTGCATTGATATCCAATCCACTTTTCTAGGCAAGCACAGCATTCAGAAACTAAAAGACAAAACATGTCATTACAGATTTCAACTTCTTTGATGTTACTTGACATTCAAAAAATACTTGCTAACTATACATTTTTTTCGATAAATACTACTTCAGAATATGTTATATACATCACATTTTGGGACTAATTATCCAAACACTTTGCCTCATGGAGAGGATATGCTAAAGACAGATTCAAAATGAAATCATTTTCTGTCCTTTGTTACATCTAGTGATAATTAGATGAGAAAGAAAAAGAAATCCAGCATGTAGCAGAGAACAGGATGGAGTAGAACTCAGAAGAATGACTTTGAGGATGAACCCACAGCTGAGAATTTTGGTGAACATAGGGCTAACTAGATGAAAGAGACTTACAGGGAAGGCCCCTACCAATTCTCTAAATCAGAGAAGGATAAAGTACTTTAAAAGAATTGTTACATGTTCTAAAAATGAGGATAAGTAAACCAATTAGCTTCAAGACTGATAGACAGTTTATGAGTGACAGTGTGTCCTCAGCATCTTTCTTTCTCAGTAATAAACATCACGACACATCATAGGCACTCAAATCTTTGTCATATAAATGACAGTAAGTTAAAATAAGGGAAAATTAACTGTATGATCAGAAGGTTATAAATTTCAGAAGCATTTGAAAAAGAATATTAAAATAGAGTTTGGGGCTATCTCTTGAGGGTAAGCAAGGTTTACTATAGAGATGTCTACACGGTATTCTGAATCACAGAAGTTGAATAAAGGAAAGAATATGAAAACATAGGTTATTGGCAAACACAAAATAAGATTTGTCTATAATGTTTATTGTCATTTAATTTTGTTCATTAATTATTCATGAGCACCCTTCAGAAACATGTACCTGCCATTTCAGGCTGGTATCTTCTCTTTTTGTGAAATGCATTATGATGTTTTGCTAGACTCTGTACCTGGAATCTTCCCCAAAGCCCATACATGAGAAAATTGGCACCCAATTTGGTGCAATGAGGCAGTCACACAGCCCTTCAGATGTAGAATATAATAGTTCTTTTTCAGGATACTGGCATAAACTTTTGAATAGAGAGTGGAAACCCTCCTATTCATCTTCTTCTTACTCTCCTTGGTTTCTAGCCATGACATGAGAGGCTCTGCACCCACACATGCTTCCACCATGATGCTTTGTCTCAGCATAGTTATAAGACTAACAAGCCCAGCTGATCACAGACCAAAACTTCTAAAACTGTGAGGAAAAAGTGAATATCTTCTCTATTCAGTGTTTAAAATACTTCTTAAGTGATCTAAGTGCACATAGTTCAGTTTTATTTTTATTTTTCTTATACTACAGCACAATGCCATGAGATCGTTTCACTGAGTGCAACCATGCTACTGTACATGAAAATGAACCACTCTGTCTTGTCCTGTCTCAGTCATAGAGCTTGTGGGAAAAAAATGAAACCTACCTTCCTGGAATTCTACAGTGGAAGTTGGAGAAAGTGTTGGTTGAATACTCTGCATAGTAAATGCTATAAAACATGATATAGATTTGCTTAGTTTGACATTCGTTTATGAAATAAAATATTATACATTAGAAAAATTAAATATTCAATTAGTCCATTGCCATGTTGATTTTTTTCTATAGATTTGCCTAGAAACACTTACAGTTTTTCATTAAAATCCCCAAAGTAACCGTCAGCAAAAGACATTTTATTCCAAAGATCGCAGACATCAACCTCCACATAGTGATCCTAGAAACTATAGAAAAACACCAGACACATAGATCAGTAACTAACACATTAAAGGACGAACATTGAAGATGGATTTCTTAAGAACAGAAAGAACCCAAATCCTTCCTATGGTGGCACAGATGTTGCTCCAGAGAAACACTGGAGAGTGAAAACATGGCTTCAGAACTCCACCCAATAGCTATCTTTTGATGTGGTGTACCTTACTCTTTGATGAGGTTATTCATACATATTTCTGCCTCATTAGAATCACTGACTCTTTAAATCAGTAGTGAAATTTATCTCTACAGTAAGAATAGTTCAACAAGTAGTCATGGTGTTTAGTGGGCTTACTAAATAGACATTTTTTTTTTCTTTCGGCAATATCATGCATAAAAATATTCTGCATTAGAGAGATGAGAAAACTAAAGGATTAATCACAATGTTATTTTCTTATGGTATAAAACTAGTAAGTATCTGACAGAAATCTAACAGAATAGTGTCAAGATACACTTTGTCATTAATCATATTCCATCCTTGTCAAGAGGATAACATCGTGGAATGTATTCTCTCCAAGTCTGAATGCCGACCACGATCAGACTAGCGACTTGTAGAGGTCTGCAGAAAAACAGAGAGAAAGCTTCTAGACCTGTTGTGTTGGGAGGTCCCACACTGATGTATGAATTGAGGATCTGAGTTCAGTCCACAGCACCTTGAATTATGATACAAAACTATTCTTTGACTTCATGTTTTCTCAGCATTATGATAGCTCATATCTAAAGTCACTTCCTTATTGGCTGAAACACTTCAATATTACATGATTCTCTCTTAATATTAGACTGTTGTCAGAAATAGTGCTGCCATTAACAACAGTACAAGGTATCAGTGAAGAGGCCACAACACAGAAAGGAAGTTTATAAATTTGTACGTGTTGTGTCCCTAGTATTTGCCATTCTCTATTCCCATGCTAGAAGCATGGTGCTGACGAGTTAATCAATTTAGTTTCAGTTTCATTCTGAATTTAACAAAAACCACTCCCTAACTCAGTTAGAAAAGGTTTAAACAAGATTTAGCTTCATAAAGCCATGTTCAAGTTTCAAAATGTGGAATCAAGAAAACAGTGAATGCAGAAAACATTAAAGCAGGGAAGGTCTAAAAATATCCAATGCTAATTATATACTTTCTGTTTTACTTTTATGAAAATATGCCCTGAAATTACTTAATCCATGAGACATCATTTCTGGTTATTAATTTAATCATTGCTATGACAGGGGCACACGTACCTGCCATGAGAAGTGATGCTCCAAGGATGATTCAGAGGAGACGTGTTTATGCTTAAGAATGATGTGGATCACAGAGCTGAGCAGGAAGCTAAGGAGGAGACATTAAGCATTAGAAGAGGAAGGAACATTGTGTGTTGCAGTGATGCTCTTGAATCATCTGTTGGTGATACACAGATGCACAGTAGGAATGAGCAGAAGTAAGGCCACAAGCTTCTAACATGACCTAGGAACCACAGCACAGGAAACTCCCTCTGTAATTTTGTCACAAAACACTAGAACAGAAGGAGATGGGAGGGAGCTTGTTTTAGTGAGTGAACATCAAAGCTGTCTCTAAAAATCTGTTTAGAAAATAAGGACAAGATGTACAAACCAATTGATAAATTCACTTAGTATTATAAAATCCCATACAGAATTTCCACCTTTATAATAACAAATACTTATTTACTTTGTGTTAAACAAATTTTAAAGCTCATATCATGTTTCAAAATACTTGCTTTTGATGGCTTAATCAAGAAGATGCCAAATTCAATAGTGAGAAAACTAGGGCAAATAGCGTTAAGTTGCCTAAGGCTATGTAAGCTTGATGCCCACTCTTTCTCCAAAGCACACGGGAATTTATTTCAAACCAGACCCCTACCTGTATTTGCATTCCCTAGGTTGACATTTCCCTTCTTTACTGCAGACTGGTTGGAATATCTGTGTCTTGTTCTGTGTTTGTGCTCCCTGAAGTATTAACCCAACCACAGCAGACAAAACTCAGAAAAAAATGAAAGCAGCATCACTACTATTGTGCTCTCCCCACGCCCACCTCTCCTCTGCCTCCCTCCTTCCCTCCATCTCTCCACAGACACACATTTTTAAACTTGCCTGTAATTCTTCTAAACTACAAACTCCATTTGAATCTGTTCCCATTTTTGTACACAGATAACTAAATTGTTTTCACACCATGACATCCCTCCTACTCATCTTCACTCAAAACCAAGTTTATCTGCCACAATCATCTTGCTTGAATATCTGATAAACTCTGGCCAAATACTGTCTGAACCCCTGTATATATGGTCTCTATTGTTTTTCTTTTAGAACTGCTGGAAATCTTGATGCTCTCACACGTGGCAGTCCACAGTGCCGACTAATTATCATCAGGCTGACCTTTTTGAACGTATATCAGAATTTGATACAGGTCAGCAACATTGGCCTCCAGGCAAGAAAGTGTGGACACTCTTATTTGTCCCAGTTCTGAGAATCAGCTAACCATTGCAGGGTCCTACTCCAAGTAACTGGTTAAGAGAAAGAATAATCACAATTGTGTTTGCCTTCTTCTCCCTGTGTTAATAGTCCCCTTATCACCCCAATTTTTTATATATTCCAAATAAATTTTCTACCCAAAACTTTTCTCAGAACTTACAGAAACACCCACACCAATGCTAAGCAGGATATTGAGCTTTACTGTATCTATTTCAGATAGCTATGTGTTCTTCCAAATGTTCCTTTTCTCTCCCTCTGCCTCCCCTACTCTTTTGTCCACTGCCCTTTCTCTGTAATTCCCATAGAATATTTCAAAATAAATGTTGATTTTAATATCTACATCTTTAAAACTTGATGAAAGACCTGGGAAAAGGTATCTAATGCCCATTGAAGATATGAGTAGTGGAGTATTTTCTATACCTAGGCATGTACAGCTAACACTGTAGAATGTCTTGGCAAGAAGCATTCCAAAGGAGAGATTTATTTTCATTTCACTGCTTCTGAAAAGATATATTTTCCCATGATGCACCAGGTTGCAAAGCAGTCTTTTTTCATGAAGGCTTCCTGAAAATGAAAACGTCTGGCCTGCCGTAAAGTCTCTTGTAAACACTATAATGAAAAATCTAACAAACTCTAGTGGGTTTTGCTTGATAAAATCTTTATATACTGGATATTTTCTTGAGGCTATGTTAGTTTTCGAATTAGAATTTCTAACTTGATGAAGTATGATTTCTTGCCAAGTATGATGGCACATACCTGTTCTCCCAGCACATGGGAAGGGGAGATGGGAGAATCAAGAGTTCAAGGCCAGTCTCAACTAATGTATTTAGTTATATCTTTATTGAAATAGAAAACAATAAGAAAGTTGAGTAAATATGTTTTATTCATGACTAAGTCCATTTCATTTTCACAGAAATACAGGTATCTTTTCAAATATGTTACTATCCACTTTTATTAATCATAAATTTTATTGAATCATATGACCTTTTTGTCTAAAATTTTTGCCTACAAACCAAGAAACAAACATTTTCAGAATTCACTATCCTTTTAGCCTTCTAGTCACTTCTCTTCCTCTTTCTGTGTTTTAGGACTCTCTCTTGACTTTTGATATGATAGTTTAGCTTACCTGTTTTTAAAAGACATGTACCTGGAACAAAACAATGCAAGCTTACTCCTATGTACAAGTCATCCAGAAACCCCTCCTTTCTGCTTTGTACCTGAATGGACTAAACAGAAACTTCCTGTCGTCACTGGATAAGAAACTCTGGGTGGCTTGAACGTCATGAGTGAGAGTCCCATTTTCAGCCCTGGAGCTTCACTTAGATAAGAATGGATAGCAGCAATCATCTCAAGGAGATGCTGATGTACAAGGACACAGTACGGCAAACAGATTGACCCCATTGATATTTCCTTGAGTTTCCTTGTTTAGTTTCTTGTGTTAGGATTGAAGTTTCTGCATGAGGCTCTCACTAATCTACCTGTGAAAGTTTACTCTGAAGTATAATCATTGGGGAAAGATAACAAAAGGGGATATACATCTGAGTGTGATGTGTGTAATGTCTGTAAAAAATGAAACTTAAATTAAGAATGACTCCCTTGAACTTTTATTTGGAAGCAGTACATCCACCATCTCTGATGTGGGCTAAGTCTTTTATTAAACAATATAATAAATAGAATTGTGCTTCAGAAAGAGAGCCAACAGAGGGTCTGAAAGAGGAAGGATGGGAAAATGGTGTTAGCCCATGTTTATATCAAGACAATAAAAATACTGTTAGCTTCTTTTTTTAATATAGACTAGCAACAGTAGCATAGAGAAATCATTTATACTATGGACTTCATTTTCCCCAGTGTTGATATCCTACATAGCTAGAATGCAAGTGAAAACCAAGAAACTAACATTAGTGAAATACATAGGAATTTACTCAGATTTTGCCAATTACATAAACATTCGTTACTTTGTGTGCATTTGTGTGCATATATGTACAAAACCATATGTAGTTCAAATAGTGTACACATTTTTAATCATGACCATATAATGTCTTTTTTACCAAATGTTTACCAATTTTTGTGAAAATAGTTTGGTTCAATGGGGAAAAAATTAATACATTATATGCCAATTTTAGGGTTTGACTTATATGCCTCATTTGAATATACATGCACATATATGTGGATATGTCTATATATGTATATATGCATTTGTATATGAGTGTATGTATTTTTTAATAAAGTATTTTGATATTCCACTCTTTCATTGATGGAAAAATTGTTATTCTCAATAGTATCTGTATGTAAAGAGAATCACAGAAATGTACCCAGCAAAAAGCAATTCCTCCTATCTTTAAACTTTTTTCCTGGAGCTTAAGATTCTGATATCATTTTAATTAAGCAGCCAAGTTTCTTTTTGTCATTGATCTCTGCCATAGAACACTGGTAAAAATTTACTAAGACTGTTCTTTCATCAGTTTTCTGTGCATTTCTTTAAGGTCCTTTAGAAACAGCCACCCAGTACCTCCCATCCAGATGAGGAAGTATTTGACAGAGTATAAATGCTTACCATTCTAATTTAACACCCTGTTTTACTTGACCTCTGATATGCTGTCTAATAAGTTTGAAGTTATACTTTTGGTACTCAATCCTGTCTTTTTCCTAACAAATGCAAAAATATCATTTTACAGTTTCAAGCTAGGTTGCAGATTTAATCATGGTTATTCACTAGAGACATTGCAAAGTACACTACCACGTTTCTGTATTCACACTGAGTTAACAGTACCGAGAGACACACTTCTCACAAAGAACTAAGAAGAATGTCCAAGCAGCAATCTTCACCTTGTTCAGGCAGTTTACTCACCCTGGATGAGAAGTGACAGCATGCGATTACGGGATACTGAAGTTTCTTCTGAGCAACCAACCCTGTCTAGGTGACTGTTTACACAGGAGTGATATCTTCATGGAAGTGTCCAGATGAATATGACACAATGATAACATATTTTAAACAAAAATTTCCACATTCTTCCTGGTTGTTTAGGGTAAAAGGATGTTTATAAAGCCAGAGTAGAAAAGCATATACAACTTGATTTGTAATTTTAGTCCCTAATGTATACTTTTTCTAAGTATTATATGAGTGCACTAGAGAGGACGTCTAAGCAAATGTAAGAACTTCTTCAGAGAGTTGCAGCTATGGCTCCTCACCTCCTGGGTAGCTGAAAATAGTTTAACTGTGGTGAGTTTGGGTGGGTCTTTAGGTCATCATTCTGAAATATCACAGCAAGGCTGACTGGTCAGTTCTTGACATCCAAAGCTTAAGTACTTCCACGGATTATCAGTGAGATATCACTGATTCTCTTTCTTGTTTTTTTTTTTTTTTTTAGCAAAATGTCTACCTTGTTAATCTCTAGGTAACTGTCTGCCAAGGAAACTTAGACAAAAAGAAGAGGGACTGTGACAAATATAAGGATTCCCTAGGAACAAAAGGCACACGAGTCCCCAGACAGAAGACTAGGAATCAGTAAGGCCATCTAAGGGCTCAGCGTACAGCCTTTGGACACTAAGCTTTCACTTGGGAAGTGAGTGTCAAACAATTTACGGGTTATTTTTCTTCTTTCACTGTTCATCAGGCTTTCCTGAAGCTTACTATGAAGTCCAGAGGAGCATGAAATTGAGGTAATTCTCCCGTCTCAACCTCCCAAGTGCTGAAATTTCAGGCATACACTGGCATGCCTGAGTTCAAGACAATGGCCATTTATCATTGACTACAAAAAGTCTGGAGACTAACTCTTTGAAAGGATTTAATTTTATTATTTTTAAAAACTTGGGTGTGTTTGTGTCTGTGGCTGTGTGTGTGTCTGTGTCTGTGTGGGTATGTCCACCTGAAAACAGTTGTTTGTGAACAGAGGTGTGTATTCCCCTGGGGCTGGGATTATCGTCATTGTGATCCACCAGACTTGAGTACTAGGCACTGAGCTCAGGTCCTCTAGAAGAGCATCAAGCATTCTTAACCCCTGAACCATCTCTCCAGGCCTGGAGATAAGCTTTTAAAGGACCTCTCTGAATTGTGATATGAGTCTGGCCACTGTTTGGATCGGACTTGGGTCAATAGCTCAGTATACTCCATGAGCATAAAAGGCAAGCCTGACACATTTCACTGCACACTGCTGAATATTTCCAATCATAAAGGTACCACCACCTAAAATAACAGTTCTTGCTTACCTGAGCCTTGATGTGACCATGTGGTATAGGAGAGAAGTAGAGGGTGATTGACAGGGAGAATGCTATATCCTAAAAATAAGAGGCTATTGCAAAAGGCTTTGGAGTTGAAGCATTGCCACTGACCAAGTAACAGAAGATACAGGAGGGAAGAAAGAAGGGGCACAAGAGAGGTTTGCAAGTGTAGCTGTGGTTGATCGTTATCTTTGTAACTGCAGCATTGGTGTGATTCTAGCAAAGCATGGCCACAGGAAATAACATTAAATTTGAGCCCATGACAATATTTACTATCTAAAATGAAGGTGAAAATAAATGTCAACCACAAAGATAACCCAAAGAACATGAAACATTGAGTGGACTGTAAATACCACTCACTGTTTCCATGGGATCCTTTAACTGTCTTCTACTACAGGACTCAGGTGGAATGACCTGTGCATGGAAATAATAAACAGGCAATGGCTGGAGAAAGACTTGAAAGAATTCCATGCACAACTATAAGATGCTTGTCGTAGTTCCTGACAACAGAGACAAGCCCAAGGTAGCAAAAAGAGTTGAATTAATGCTCTGATAAAACGTGTCATGCTGCCACTGATTTAAAAACAAATATGGAAACATTGAACTCAAGGTGAGAGAAGTTCTTCATCTTCTTCCCCTGGTCCTTGCTGAATTCCTGTCACCAGAATTGGAACAGGAAAAGTCCAGAACAGGGTTTTATAAAAGCTGTTCAGCTCAGATGAAAAGAAAGCTGACACCTGGCCAAGACCATTAATATGAACTTCATAATGTAGTCTAATCAATCCAAGTTTAGCAGTCAGCCATGTGGCTGTTCTACTCTGATAATTTAGCATGAATACAATCTTAGATTAAGAACTTATTTTGCAAGTAGAAATTTTGTCTTTAGTTTTTTAACACTTTACAGTATCTCATCATTTTATTACTAATTGACAATAATTTTCTACATCATGAGTACCCTGAAATGCTATATGCATATATGGTGTAAAAATTAGACCAAATGTATTTTCAATATGGAAATGGTATTCTCATTCAGGATTACAAGGATCAGATTTCAGTCGAGGTACAGTTTTGACAACAAAGTCAGGAAATAAAGTAAAATCAAGATAAAATAACCAGGTATTGCTCTTTTACATACAATATTCTCTCACTATCTCTTTAAGGAATTAGAACTCAACTTTAGTAAAGTATATTGTGCAAATATAAATGTGATGTTATTTATTTAAAATGTGGAGGCAAAAGCTGTTTTAAGGTTCAGATTTTTCAGAGCCAAGAGATGAAAATATGTTTAAAAATATTGACCTAGGGGTAGAATTGCCATGGCCACTCAACATAAAACATGGACCAGCTTAGGAAAACAAAAGTACTTGACATCACTCTTTGCCTGAACGTGCACACCGCACACACTATCAACAATAAGTCTCAAAATATCACACTAAGGGAACATGTTTTATATGGGGAGTACATGCTATGTTTATCAATCTTCTTTTGTTTCACAAAGAAAAGGAAAGGCTTAGATACTGCAAAGAAATAGAGCAGCAACTTGCTCTGGGAAATGGTAGGGATTTACTGAAATGGGCTTAATTAATGTCCTAGGATATCATAATATTATGTATTTGACCAGTAGTTACAGACTTACTGAGTACTACGTTAAGATTTGTGGGTATATATACATATATTACTTCAAAGAAATAATTGTAAACAGATTATGAAACTAGTCATTGGTAAGCATGCTCTAAGACTATGAGGGAACTGTTTTGACATAGAGAAACCATTCTGAAATCCGTAAATTTTAAGATGTGTCAATGAATCAGTAGTGAGAGAGGAGATGGATACATTTGTGATAGTGAGATAAAGAGCAAAATGTTAGTAATAAAGTCTGCAGGTTGTCCTCAGTATTGCAGCAATCACTAAAACTTCTAAAATGGCTGAATTAAAATAAATGCTTAATAACTGTCTAGTTCTAGTATTTTTAAAAACTGTGTAAGATACAGGCCGGGCGGTGGTGGCGCACGCCTTTAATCCCAGCACTCGGGAGGCAGAGCCAGGCGGATCTCTGTGAGTTCGAGGCCAGCCTGGACTACCAAGTGAGTTCCAGGAAAGGCGCAAAGCTACACAGAGAAACCCTGTCTCGAAAAACAAACAAACAAAAAAAAAAAAAAAACTGTGTAAGATACAAAGAAAAGAAATGAAAATTTGGCTATTTCAGTTTTTAAATCAAATTACTTTACAAGAAAACCTGACTTAAACTTTTGCCCCTAGTTAGCTGTCTTGGAGGATTAGATAGTGAATTTAATTGGACAATGTATTAAAATCAATCTGATAGCTAATTCCAAAATCTTTAAAATCATTATAGTTCTTGTGTGGTCAGACAACTCATGTTTTTTTACTATAATTTCTCTGTTTTCAGTAAACAATACATTTTGACTCTTTGTGGAACACACATACACACAGATGAATATGTTGAGCAGAGAACTTTACATAGGTCAAGCTTTTAAGTGTCTAATGGTTTAACCTGAACTCATCGGCTTTATCTCATTATTTCATTCAGAACCCATTTATTATAGTGTCTTCTAAAATGCATGCAATATGCGATAAATATGTTAGCAGAAACATTGACAAAGAATGATACTGGAATGGATTTGAATATAATTTATTCAAGCAAAGGCAAACATTTGCAATGTTTTCTCCAGACAATAAGCACCCAAGGAAAAAAGTTTGATAAGAAATGTTTCATTTTCATATCTTCTGTGACCTCATAGGATTAAATATGGTACTTCTTGCAAATATATGTCAATTTATTTGTACATTTTTCAGCCAAATAAGTTCCCTTTGATTTATAAGATGCACAGAAGCATTGCATATTAGTATCAAGATCATAAAACCTAAAATGAAAGAAATTCCACTGTTACCAAGAAATTACATGGCATTCAAATCCCCATGAGACTACAAAACTGTTACCCTTCATATAAAATTAAAAAATCCAATCTGTGTGATTTCCATAACCCATAATTCATATTGTTAAAATGTTAGTAAACTGCAAAGTTATCAAACCAGTATGGAATTGTAAATATTAATTAATATTTCAACTAAGAAGAAAGAGTCAATGGGGAAGGGATGTCAATTGATTGTCAGGTTAGAATGATAATTTTTTAAAAAAAATGAGCCTATGAATAGGACTGAGAGGTGTAATTCAGTGAGGGAGCATGATGCTGGCAAGATAGGGGCCCTGCATTAGATCCATGACACTACAAAAAAAAAAAATAGAGCAAAACAGACTGTGGATAGCTCACCTAATTAAAAGTTTCCAGTGGTATAAATATACATTTAGGCACCACAGTGTTTAGTCTCATGGTGAGTGGAATATTAAAGCCCTGGAGGACATAAATGACATATGGAAGATGACATTAATCCTATATAATGCAGTCATTGGTTTGACAGGCCATGGGACAGAATGCTGAACTAAGGAGGGTTGTTCTTGAGACTTAGAACTAAAGAACTTTGTGTTAAATGAAGGTGTGTCAACTTATCTTCAGTCAAATAGAAGGAGTTGCCTGATCATCTAGTTAAAGGTACCATTTCCTGAACGTTTGTTTCTCTCTTCTGGTAAACTGCTGAGAAACCTTCCTGATGGGAGGGGAAGTGATGGATTCAAATCAGGAAAGAAGGTGTCAAGGTGTGAGGATAATGTTCATCTGCCAGGGAAATGTGTTTAGGTTCAGCTCTAGGAGCATCTCCCCCTGCTGGTATTTTTTATGAAGTGATGGGTGTACAAAGGACTATAAACACTGTTTGCTCTTGGTTTTTTTACTCAGTTCTTGCAGTGTTTTAAAAGTAAAGTAGAAAATAAAAGCAACTGTTAAAGTAAAACAAAACAAAACAAACACTGGTGAGCTTTGCCTCCCCAAAAGTTTCTAGTTTGCCTGAGGTTCAGTGTGCATTTGTTTCTGCTTCTTCTTTCCAGAATGAGGAAAATGTGCCCCGTATGTCTGTCCTACTTCCAAATCTCATAGACAAAATCATGCTTGGATCCACAGATTCACACTGGAGAGAAGGTTTCCCTTGGAGTGAGTCAGATCTCCAGTCGAGTGAAAATTGGTGCTGGGATAGAATAGATCTCCTTGGTGCTTTTAGAACAGTGTGCAAATACTTTTGCATTAGGGGAGCAAGAGGGCAGAGTGTTTATTATGCTACCCCAAATCTTTACCTCCAGTGCTCAGAATCTGTCTCGAGGTGGAGTCCTTAAGAAATAAGTGAATTAGTGCCTGGAGAGATGGCTCAGAGGTTAAGAGCACTGGCTGTTCTTCCAGAGGACCTGAGTTCATTCCCAGCACCCACATGGTGGCTCACAACCATCTGTAATGAGATCTGATGCCTGCTTCTGGTCTGCAGACATACATGCAGGCAGACCACTGTATACATAATGAATAAATAAATCTTTTTTTTTAAGTGAATTAAAATGAAGTCATTAGGGTAAGCCCTAGTGCAACTCAGCATCTTCAGGAGAGGAATTAGTGAATGGACAGAGAGGGAGTGCTAGTTCTAAGCTGAGGAGAGCTATAGTGATATTTTATTTGTACTGAAATGTGATTTTATTTGTATGTTAATAAATAAAAAGTTGCCCGGGGGTCAGAGCTATTAGCAAGCCATAGCGAAAGCTGGGCGGTGGTGGTGTACACCTTTAATCCCAGCACTTGGTAGGCAGAGCTAGTTAGATCTCTGTGTGTTAAAGGATACAGCCAGCATTGGAGACACATGCCTTTAATCTCAATACCAACCATAGAAGACCTGGAGGTCTGTATAGACAGGCAGTGACTAGGAGGTCATGTAGTTGGGTTTACAACCAATGAGAAGGCAGAACAGAAACTCTATAAAAAAAAGACAGACACAGGAAGCAGGTCTCTTTCGGAGAGGTACAGCGACAGTGAAGGGTAAGGTTTTTAGCTCTTAGCTATTGCTCTGACCTCTTGGCTTTCATCTCTGTATTAGCTCTGTGTTTCTTATTTAATAAGACGGTTACATCTACAGAGAGTTTCAGACCTGCAGACGTCTTCGGCTAAGACTTCTAGCTGGGAAACTATATAGAAAATAAAAAGCCTTTTGTTTAGGCCACAGAGTTTCTTTCAGTTTATTGGGGAAGATCCTGAGAAAATTTTCGGGAAACTCGATGAAAGAATAAAGTAATGCATCTTTCTTCTGAACATGGAATGGGTATAAAAGACTGTTTCCTCGGTTCTCTAATGTTGCTGAAATTGTACCCAGAACCCTTCATTCACACCATAATTAAATTAAACACCTGATGCCGTGTGGATACTTACATCTCATAGGGTAGAACAGAATGGTTTTCCCACCGCCACTGTCTCCCAGTTTCATTATAGTAAATTCCAACCCAAAAGAAAGACTTCAAACTGAAAAAATCCTGAAAGAGAGAAAACACAAACATATAGGGTTCCCGTCATTATCTTTTCATCAGCTCTATGGAAATGCCTTTGAAAGAGTCAACTCCCTCTGCATACATTTATTCTGTGTCTGAAGTCTGCAGCCTCACTAAATGATGCTGTATTATGAGTCAGACCTCAGCAATGAAAAGTAAAAATTTTCTGCTCCCATTGGAGATTCAGAAAATAAACAAATAAATTGAGTAAAAGTTAAGAAAAATAAATTAAAAAGTAAAAAAATAAGTGAGTAAAAGGATAGTGTTGGTTTGAGATGAAAGAAAATGAGAATATTTTTAAAGGAGTCTGTATAGTTTTCTTGGAGACTAACTTTACTCTGGTACCTTCGTGTATATAATGAAGAGACTCTCTGTTGGGGAAACACACAGTAGACACTTTAACTTGATGCTGACATAATTGCTAGAGTTAGAAAAAATTCATTTACATTGTCACTTGGTATTCTAGACCAAGATGCCTGTGCCATCTTCGTGTTGGACTATACAGGGCTGTTTTTTTGTTTGTTTGTTTGTTTGTTTGTTTGTTTGTTTTTCCTATCTCTCTGGCTGAGATATTACTAAAAACAAGTTTCCCTCTGAATTCATTACACACGTGTCTATCTATCTGTCTATTTATTCATTGGTAGTGCTAAGGATTGAACTTTAGGCCCTACATGTATGACAAATGTTTTATCACTGAGTTACATTCTTCAACCCTGTATAGTCTTTTTTTTTTGAGGGGGGCAGGCCTTGTTAAGTTGTCCAGGCTTTCCTTCAACTCACTCTGTAGCCTTGAATATTTAATGCTCTAGCCTTGGATTCCCAAGAAGATGGGATTACAGGCCTGTGCCACCAGGCCCAGCTTCAATATATTTTTCATGAATGAAATTCCAAATATTATTTTACTATCTCTCTCTTTTTCATACAATACATAGTCTACCCTATATTTTGCACATAAAAATTGAAACAAAAGATAGAACAGTTTCATCCTTCAGCCATTGATCCAGTGCTAAATTTAAGCAAGCATAAGTGGTGGCCAGTTTAACCCAGTTAATCCCTTTGGGGATCTCGCACCTTGTGACTCACATATGCAGCAACTTACCATCTCCTCTTTGCTTATCCTTATGAGACTGGAATTGAGAGACAAGCAGGCACGCTGACTCTCTCCCCAACTTAGCATTTCCTTGGAGAAGTAATAACAACTGCATCTGAACCAGACCCATTTCTCTGGGCAGGGATGATGAGGTCCTAGGGAAGGAGTGTCTGTCACTCTACTGAAGAGGTTCACAGACTCTAGTGTTGCTTTTCACTTGTTTAAAACACAGAGCATGCACACTTAATATACTGTAACAATATTCTCTAAAGATAACTAAAATGGTTATAATAAAACTATAAAATGGAAATACATATTTTTGGCTCTATTTTTATCTGAACTTTCAGACCTTTTCTACTTCATAGAACATACATCTGCTGAGACCTATCCATCCTCATTGCTGAACTGTTAGTTTGCCTAAGTCAACTGCACTTGGAGTGGAAACACCCCTTTACATCATCATTGGATTCTGTTTTTTTTTTTTTTTTTTGAGAAGTTGCTCTTTCAAAATTTGTTCTCACATTAATCCTATTCCCATACAAAACCACGGAATCTTGCAAGACTGTTTATGCTGTATAAAGAGGTACATAATAACACCAACAATGTTTCTATATTTTGTTACAGTTTGTTATACAAAAACCTCTGTTCCATATTAATGTTAGTTGTTAAATTTCTGGGACCATGTCAAATCTTTTCTTAGTTATGCTGAAGTATCTTGTTTTGAAGACTACTATTCATGGAGTTAATACAATGAAATTGTTTTCCTGATTGAATCTTCCCACAAAGGCTAGGAAACGAGAACTTACCTCTTTGCTGAATCATGGAACATGTTCTTTCAGAAGATACTACAAAAAAAAGTCCACATAATAATTAGTTCTTTCTTTTATTTTATTTTATTTTCAGTTTTTTTATATACAGGGTTTCTCTGTGCAGCTTTGGGGCCTGTCCTGGAACTGTGTAGACCAGCTTTAAACCAGGCTGGCCTTGAACTCACAGAGATCCGCCTGCCTCTGCCTCCCAAGTGCTGGCATTAAAGGCATGCACCATGACCGCCTGGCTCTTTCTTTTAGTTTGACATATGAACAAACTTAATAAAAACCTCTGTTCTAGAATAATGATAAGCAATTAGAGAAAACGTTTAAAAGGAAGTTTTGTTTTGTTTTGGTTGCTGTTTTCTGGTGACGGTACTCAGGATCCAACCCAATGTCTCACACATAGCAGACAAGCACTCCAGCTGTGCCCACAGCCAAGGAGGAATTTTGGTAAGTTGCTGCAAGTCTGCCCCAAAGGAGAAAAGGGAGAAGCACTCGGGACACTCACAGTGTGTAGTGGAAACGCTCACCACTATGGCTACAGCCATCAGGAGAAGGCACATGGCACCAAGCACACTAGAGATGAGCCTCCATGGAGAAGGTGAGAAATTCTCTGAGAAAGAGAAACCAAAAGGTGGGATCAAAAGCAGCTGGCAGTGGGAGTGAGGTGATGGGACAAGTCTGTTAAATATTTTTCATCCAAGGGTTAAAGCAAATAATGACATGTTAGTAAAAATGCCTGAACAACAGAAATATATTTACTTACTAAAGGTCACATGACAAACTAACATACCTGAAATATTCCATGGAACTAGTTTCAATGTCCTTAATTTAAAACAGAGTTCAGTAGTCAATATAGGAAATATAAATACCACAGGAGAAAAATAAGCCAAAAATATCAGTGAATAATTCAGTTTGCATAATACAGGAACTAAAGTAAAAAGTTTTCTTATGTAGCATTTATGGCTAAAATAATCAAATAGAACTGAGCCTGTAATTCCTATATTTGGTCTCCAAACCCTACTCTCTATCACCCTCTTAATCCTAAAGAGGTTGTATGGGGAGAACTAAAAAAGAATACAATTTGAAACCTAATTGGGAAAAGATTGGTCTAGCTCCAAATTCTGCCCTGTAAAGGTGACTGCATCCTGAATTAGGAAGCCAGAGGAGCATCATTTGGTCAGTCTTTTTCCCTTCCATATTTCCTGACTCTTGTCTTTAATCTAATGAACATATGTCACGGTTGACAGTGGAATGATGAGACTTAGTAATGGAGCTCAGAATGAGGGGTGGCCCCACTGCCCGCATTTCTCACTGTGTCTGCCTGATTAGCACAGACTCAGCTGAATGGATTCTATCTTCTCTCAGCAGGCAAATGGTTTGGGGCCGATTCACATCCGTGATAGACTCTAACCTCACCTTGATCTTCAGTGCCATACAGCAGCCCTCTTACTCTTGGTCAGCTTCCCACATCTATATTTTTGTTTTGTTTTGCTTTGCTTTGCTGCCAGTATTCTATTCCAAATACTCACTACTGAGTGGATACAATTTCCCATTAGGAGAAATCAGCAAAAATCAACAGACTCCAAGCGAATGTTCAAGAGAAGCAAGTGTCAAAGGCTTATGCTCCATTGCAATGGGCTTTTGTTTTCTTTTCATTTGGGGGTTAGTTTTCAGATTACCTGAATTGCTATGGAAAACTTAATTCACTTTCTACTTTTTCTGCTTTAACAGTATCCTTCACTGGGTATATGCCTGTCTTTAAAGAAATAAGGTAGGACAGAATGAAGGTGGCATATGGTTCCCAGCACTTAGGCACTCAAGCTTAGATATATGTATTGGAATATATATATGTATATATATATATATATATATATGAATCTGTGAATTGCTTCTGCAAATTCCTAAACTCCCTTCCTTTATCTAAGCTTAGATCTTCCAGATATTTAGGTCTGGAAAGACAAGCCTGTGAAAATCAAAGGAAAATTTCATAAATACACTATAACCTATACATTAACTACAAGAAATCTTAACAAAAATCTATCTTTGTTGATATCCAACTTGTTTGGAGTTCCAAGTCTGAAGGAAATACATTCATCTTTTGTTTGTTTCAGGATATAATGAGAATAAAGACTTAGTCTCTGCTACACATTACCCTTGTCCAGAAACCCACCAGCCCAACTAAATTCTCAGTACCCAGAACAAGACTCCCAAACCCCGTGCCCTAATGAGCTACACCCTGTGATTATTTTACACTTTAGTTCTTAAAACGTTGTAGCCAGGGAATTCAGTTCCAATCTTTTTCACTTCTCAAAAGTTGATTTTTTCATTCAAGGCTAAAACAACTCTTACTTAGTGAAATGTCTAAACTATCCAGATTACTCTTTAAATTGTTATGGTATTGACCATTTGGTCTTTCTTATTATATAGACTAAACTGATACTTCATTTTAACTTATGTATTTCTGTAGGAACCCAGCTGGGAGACCAGCTCCCACATTTTTTAACAGGGTAACCCTTGAGGAGAGAAAGATAAGAGATATTAGAGGGATAGAGGGGAAAGAAGCAGATACAAACTCAGGATAGCCTTGGGAGGGCCTGGATCATTACCCACCGGCCCCTCCTGTCTCTTATATTTATAGGAATGCCAAGGGGTGGAGCAAAAGACCTAGCTCAGCCAAATGTAGACCCTTCCAATCACCATTTAACTAGGCATGTGGTCAAGCAAACCTCTAATGCAGCCCTACTGGGTCAAGCAAGCTCAGATCTCACTAGGAAGCCTTTTTGGGTCTCCACATCTAACTAAATTCACAAAGTAAGAAAGCTTTTTGCTACTTTTTGTATCTCCCTAATACTTAACAAACCTTAATCTTAACCTTAATTTTTTTAACAATCTCTCCTTATTCATCAAATACAATATTATACCTTCACCAGAGATGTCTTCTGCTGTGTTTTTATGCTTCTTACTATGTTTTTGGTATTTTTGCCTCTGCTCAATGAATGACAATTCAGTTGAATGAAATGTATTCTTAATATTGTTCTTTGCTTTGCACTTCTGCTGGGAGTTCACACTTAGGGTAGAATGAGTTATAGGCTCTTCATTCATCTTCATAAAGGGAAAAAAGCTGGGTGGAAGAGAATGCAATATCAGCACTTATTAATTTTGGGAAGCATATTTTAGTAAAAATGAATAAAGCAATAATTCTAAAAGATTTTGTGTTGAGGAACAGATATGCCCATAAGTGTTTATGTATGTATGTTTTCAACTGAAAAGCTTAAAATATATGTAAACACAGTACCAAAAACTTACAAGTAAATGAAATAAAATAAGTTTAGAGGGGTTCAAAGCCATCTCTTATTTTCTAAAATGTTGTGATCCTGAGGCTCTAACACAGCACCTTTCCATGCTGTGTAAGTGCTTTACCAGTGGGCGACATTCCCAGCCCTTGGTTTTGTGAGACAGAGTCTCATTATACAATTAGACAGGCCTTGAATTCTAATTCTCCTTCTTTATTTACAAAGAGGTGGTTTCCAGGCATACGCCTGGCCAAATTAGTTCTTAAATAAATGTGACTAGGCTGGCTACATAGCTCATTAGTACAGTGCTTGCTTAGCATGTATAGGGTACTAAATTTAATTGTAGCATCACAGAAAAAAAGAAGTAAGGGAGAAAAGAAGTAACTCTTGTCTTTAATATAAGCTGAAAATAATTCAAACATCCAGGAGGCAGAGGCAGGCAGATTCCTGAATTTGAAGCCAACACCTGGTCTTCATAGCAAGTTCTAGACCAGCCAGTGTTATATAGTGAAACTCAAAAACAAGTCAGCAAACAAACAAACAAACAAAAACCAACTCCAAAACTCAGGTCCAAGTGATCAAAAACCTCAACATAAATCAAGTTACACTGAACCTCATAGAAGAGAAAGTGGTAAATAGCTTAGAATGCATTGGCACAGGAGACAACTTCCAGGATAGAACACCAATAGCAGAGACACAAAGCTCAATAGCAAAACTGAAGAGCTTCTGTAAGGCAAAGGACACTGTCAATAGGATGAAATGGCAGCCTACAGAATGGGAAAAGATTTTCACCAACCCCACATCTGACAGAGGGTTGATTTCCAAAATATACAAAGAACTGAAGAAACTAGACATCAAAAAGCAAATAATGCAATTAAAAAATGGGGTGCAGATATGACTAGAGAATATCAACACAAAAATCTCAAATGGCAGAGAAGCACCTAAAGAAATGTTTAACATCCTTAGCCATCAGGGAAATGCAAATCAAAACAACTCTGAGATTCCATCTTATGCCTGTCAGAATGGATAAAATCAAAACCACAGATGACAGCTAATTCTGACCAGGATGTGGAGCAAGGGGAACCTTCCTCCATTGCTGGTTGGAGTGCAAACTTGTACAGCCACTTTGGAAATCAGTATGATGGTTTCTCAGAAAATTGCAAATGGATCTACCTCAAGACCCAGCTATACCACTCTGGGGCATATACCCAAAGGATGCTCAATCATACCACAAGAACACTTGATCAGCTGTATTCATAGCAGCATTATTCACAATAGCCAGAACCTAGAAAAAAAACCTAGATGGCCCTCAACTTCAACTGAGGAATAAATGAAGAAAATGTAGTACATTTACACAACAGAGTATTCTTCTGTTGAGAATTCGCTATTTAGGTCAGTAACCCATTTTTAATTGGATTATTTTGTTTCTTAATGTCTAATTTCTTGAGTTCTTTATATATTTTAGAGATCAGCCCTCTGTTGGATGTGGGGCTGGTAAAGATCTTTTCCTATAATTGTAAAATAATGGATAACCATGCTACAATCCATTGACCCAAAGAGGCTAGGTAATAGGAGGGATGGGACGATGGATCTCCCTAGGAAGGGGAAATGAAAGATATCTCCTGGTTGGACTGGGGGAGGGTGGGCATGGGAACTGGAGGGATCAGGTTGTGGGGTGGGCAGAGGGGTTCTGTGCTGAAAGAGATGACTGGAAAGGTGGGGGGCTTTATGGAGTTGGGTAGAAGCCTGATGGAAGGGAAACTTCCACGAATCTACAACAATGGCCCCAACTAAAACTTCTGGCAGCAGTGGAAGCATAGCCTGAACTGGTTGTCCCCTGGGATTGGACTGGTGACTACCCCAGTTGTCATTAGAGAGCTTTCATCCAGTGACTGATGGAGGCAGATTCAGAGATCCACGGCCAAACACTGGTTCAGCTCAGGGAGTTCTGCTGAGGAGATGGAGAAGGGATTGTAGGAAACTAAGGGGTCAAAAACATTACAGGAAAACCAAAAAAAAACCATAGCCTGGCTCATGGGGACTTACAGAGTCTGAACCAACAACCAGGGAGTTGGCCTACATGGAACCAACATAGGTCCTCTGCATACATGTGACAAATGTGTAGCTTGGTCTATATGTGAGACTCTCTGCAATGGGAGCAGGGGCAGTCTCTGGTACTTTGACCGGCTCTTGGTAATCTATTCCTCCTGTTGGATTGCCTTGTCCAGCCTGAATACAGGGGGAGGTGCTTGGTCTTATGGCAGCTTGATATGCCATGCTTGGCTGAAGCCCATGAGAGGCCAGCTCCTTTCTGAGCTATTATGGAGGAAAAGTAGACTGAGGGGGCACAGAGGGGAGGGAGAGAAGGAGTGAGAGAAGAGGGGGCAAGGGAGGTTGCAGTTGGGATGTAAAATAAATTAATTAATTTTAAAAATGAAAGAAAAAATGCATCCACAAAAAAAGATAAAAATAGCTTGAGAGAATTTTTTAAAATCTGTATTGATACTCAAGGAACGTGATTTGTCAAATGAACCAATTATTGAACCTGAGAAAAGTCAGTTATAACTCTAGAATGAACTAATCTCCAAAGTTTCTGGACCCAACCTCCTCTAAGATCACTGATGCTCACACCATGAAATTCAGGCAACGCACGAAGTGATTTTCTGCTTATGTGCCTAGAACTCTAGCATTATAGAGCCTGTAATTAGAGTGTGGGGCTAAGATACGCTTTTCACTGTTAACTCTTGTGTGGCCATAAATGACTCTTGAATACTACCATTGTATTAAGTCAGTATTTAAGCAAGTCCATACCCCATTGATTCAGTCCATGAAAAACAAACAAACAAACAGAAACAGTCAATACAGACCAAATACCAAAATATCTAAAGCTTAAAATGAGAAAATTTCATTGCAAGCTATCTCCTAATTGTGGTACTCCGCAGAAAAGCTGGCAAACACTGACTGGACCACAGTCACTTGTTTGTGACTCAGATTTCCAGAAAAGATTCACTGTGAAAAATCACCATACCTGAAAGTTACCATACAGAGCTGGAGTTGATGGTGTCCTTTGTTTGATCTGCCATGAATTTCTGTAGATTTGGGAATAATGAGTCAAATAAAATGAAACCTTGCTTTCTTATGTACTCCGGCTAATGTTTGTTCTCATTAAAATTGTCTTAAGCGAGGCTGGAGAGATGTCTCAGTAGTTAAGAATACTGGCTGCTTTTCCAGAGGACTTGAGTTCAATTCCCAGAACCCACATGGTGGCTCATAATCCTCTGTATTTCCTGACCCAAGTTATGTCATGCTATCTTGTAGTCACCTGGGGCACCAGGTATGCACATGCATGAAGGTACGACACCCATATTTATAAAATAAAAAAACTGCAAACATGCCTTAAAGGGGAGTTATTTCCCCAAGAACAAATTATATTAGCTATATGTTTCGAAATTTCAACCAGAAGTGGTTAAACATACCTGAAGCAAGGAGGAAATCCCAGGAACGTATGCTAAAACTTTAATATGTTGTAATCAGCAGAGTTGGGAGCAGGATATGTGAGAGAGAACTGGAAGCCTGGGAGAAAGCATGCTGCTTGCTCACATTTCACAGTCCCAACAGCAAAGTCCTCACTGATGCTTTACATTTCCCTTTAGCACCCACAAGATGAGTGAAAGCACAGCTTAGAGCTCAGGTGAGACCATGCTTTCATTCCCAGCCACAGCAGGTTGTGCTCGTACAAACAACAGGAAAACATTGATGAGATCAAACATACCTTTCCCGTAAGTATATTTTCACCAAAATGTTGTCATATCTGCCTGACCGGAGCCACAGTTTAAAATCAATTGAGTCATAATGGTATGAGAAATGTGTGTGTGTGTGTGTGTGTGTGTGTGTGTGTGTGTGTGTGTAGTAACCTTCCTTTGAAGTTAACTAAATTTTAGACAGTTTTCACCCAGACTAAAGCTCACTGACCTTCATGTTTTAAAAAACATATACCTTTGAAGGCTTGCTTATGAATTCTTTCTATATCCCTTTGAGACATAAATCTTTTGCCTGTTTCCAGGTGTATACCCTAGGAATGTCTCTGTGAAAGACTTGGAAGCCATTCCTTGAGGATTCAGTCATTAAGAAAGAGAAAGAGCCTCTGCCTAACTTCAGCACACACTGGGAAAGCAGACATCTAAGCCATTAGCTGACCTCCTCCATAATGCCCTCTGGGATTTTCCCATTAGTTCACATTGGCTATCTCTGTTGCTTCTGCTTTTTACTTCAGAAGAATTGAACCCCATTTCCCCCTATGTCAATCATCTCGAACAAGATTTTTGCCCATCTAATTCTTTCCAGTATAATTTTTCTCTGACTGTATATACATGTATAGTCTTTGCAGAAGCTCTGTCCCAAGCTTTGCATCTTTTTTGTAAAATTGAAAGTTAAGTGATTGAGTGAAAGGAAAACAAGAAAAAGAAAAAAGAAAAAAAATAAAAACTTTAGTAATTGTTAACCTTTCCAGTCCAGACTTTCAGAATCACTAAGTCTCTTAAATATCCTAGTAATCAGAAGTCCAGACAGACAACAGAGTGGCAGGGATTTGAAGAGTTCTGGCCCCAACACAGCCACCAATAGGCAGTACGGTGGGGACCCTAAGGAAGAATCAGGTTCCCCTGAGCTGCAATCTGGTGGGAAGTCTAATATCTTCCTATTGCCCTCATTCTGGGACCCTTTTCATGTCCTTAAGAGTCACCCTTCAGACAGTGGCCTGGGAAACAAGGATCAATACTCTTGATGGTGCAGTCTGAGGAGTCTTAAGGGCCTTTACTTGGGTAAAGCTGAGATTCTCTGGTTGCAGTAAAGAATAAGTCAAAGTGATACAAACTTGGCCGGTTGTTGATTAGGAGAAAGGCATATGTATTTTGAATTGCATCAGAGAGAAATATCCCTCAGTGTGTCATCAAGCATGGGAAGTGATTTGGGGGCTTTGGGAGTTACACTACTTAAAGGAAAGAAAGAAAACATTTTGACTCATTCATCTCCTTGCTGACAAATTTTTAAGTACATATGAAATCATAGGGTGACTTATGAGCACATTAGTTAGACAGGCTGACATATGTAGCAGGAGTCTTAAAGGTACTTATTAATAAAATCAAACCTGAGCCAAGTATTGGGGTAAATACTGGAAGATCAGAGAGACAGAACAAGCCACAGCTAACCTCACCTGGCCAACTTCTCAGCTGATCTTGTTTCCTCAGACTGGAAGTCTCTGTGTCCTCATATCTGAACGGCTCTCAGCTGAACTGTGCTGCTCAAAACCTAAAAGCTTAACCAGCCAAATGCTTCTAGTTTCTTATCTTCACGCCTTATATACCTTTCTGCTTTCTACCACCACTCCCTGGGATTAAAGGCTCGCTTTCTAGGATTAAAGGCATGTGTCACCATGCCTGGCCATTTCCAATGTGGCCTTGAACTCACAGAGATCCAGAGGGATTTCTACCTCTGGAGTGCTAGGATTAAAGGTGTGAGTGCCACCATTTTCTAGCCTTTGTATCTAGTGGCTGTTCTGTCTCTGACCCCAGATAAGTTTATTAGGGTGCACAATATTTTGGGAAACACAATACCACCACAGACATACAAGGAAGGGATTAATAAAAAAGACAAAGCCATGAGTAAAAAATAAATAAAAGTACATAGGTCACAAAATAATGCAACATATTTTATCCTGGGTACAGACAACTAGCCATCATAACAATTCTGTGTGTGATACATTTTAGGCAGTATAATCTCTGGTAGTTTCTGTGCTGACAAATCTTCAGCCAACTATGCCCAAGCTATTGACTCAGCCAGCAAGGAACATATCCAGGGAGGGGAGAACACAGGGCTTGTCCCCTTTTAAAGACACTCTTACACATGTTCTCTCTTTGTTTTTTAGTTTTATTTCTGTGTCTGTTATTTTCCTGAAAATAGCATGATTTCTTTTTTCTTTATAGCTAAATAATACTTGTGTGTGTGTGTGTGTGTGTGTGTGTCCATCTATCCACAGACATAGGTTGATTGTGTAACTCAGCAATTGGGAATAGTTACATCATAGTATGGGTGTGCAGAAATTACTACTTGAGTTGTGAAGATACAGGCCTGGATCTAAAACATTTCACCCTCTACATAATCTTTTTAAGTTTCAGTCTAGTTAGGTGAGATTCTTTCCAGGAACTTTCATGTGCATACTTGTCATTGGATAAATAATTAGCAAAGACTTTCTCCCACTCTCTAAGCTGTCTCCTCATTCTGGTAATTGTTTTGCTGGCTATGTACAAGCTTTTGATTTCATTTGTTAATTCTAACTGTGATTTCCTGCACTGTTAGAATCCTATAGAAGGCTGTTGCCTGTGGGATTTTTTTTTTGTCTTGAAGTGTTTCTTCCTTATATTTTTACAAGACATTTTTTTCATGTATTTATTGACTATTTGTACTTTCACTTAAAAGGTGTTTAGTTCTTTTAACATTTAAACTTGCAGTCTTACATTAAAGTCTTTGATACATTTGAAATTTTGTTTACTTTTGTTTTTAATGTGTTACTGGTTTTTCTACGGCAATTAAAGCTACAAAAAGTTGTTAAATGGATCTAGACTGCCACCTAATGTCTATGCAGAAAATGACTATAGTTATTTTGGAAATCCAACCTTGTTGGAAATACAGCACGAATGTTCTTTCACTCACATTTCTCCAGAGAAACCAGAAATGTTGAGCACACAGAATTGTCCTTTCAAAGGAACTGACAAAAAACCTGTTCTCCTATCCAGAAGTCTGGGAATTGGAAGTGATTATTAGCTTAGTGATCTACATTATCTGTTGGACCAGGTCATATTACGCTCCTACAACCAGGATGGGAGGTAACTAGTAATCGAAACAACCATTACAACCAGGGATTCCCCAAGCTCCCACAACCAGGACTGGAAGTGGCTAGTAATCTAAATGATGCTGTGGAATATTGTTCTGTATGCTGTGAATATATGTTGCTCTGATTGGTTAATAAATAAAATGCTGATTGGCCAGTAGCCAGGCAGGAAGTATAGGCAGGATAAGCAGACAAGGAGAATTCTGGGAAGAGGAAGGCTGAGTCAGGAGTCACCAGCCAGACACAGAGGAAGCAAGATGTGAAGGCAGAACTGAGAAAAGGTACCAAGCCACGTGGCTAAACATAAAGAAGAATTATGGGTTAATTTAAATATAAGAGCTAGTCAGTAATAAGCCTAAGCTAATGGCCATACAGTTTGTAATTAATATAAGCTTCTGTGTATTTATTTGGTTCTCAGCATCTGGGGACCAGGTGGGACATAGGAAAACTTCCAACTACAAAATGATCCATACATTAACTGTACAGCCAGAGGCTCACCCAAGCTCCCACAGCCAGGAACAGAGATGGCTAATAAACCAAATGATCTCTAAACTGTCTGTATGACCAAGACTGGGCCAGACCCTTCCTTAGGTCTTTAAGATAATACAGGTAGCCTATCTCTAGAACCCATCTTCTTGGAAGAAATAACATGTAACTAGAGTTGAGTTTCAATGTAATCATGCTTTCTTATGCACTAGAGATTGTGTTACATCAGGAAACATTTTTCCAAGTTATACTGGGTTTAAGTGTGCTGGCAATAAACCAGCTGGCATCAGACTCTCTGAGGTTTGATCCAGGTTGATGAAGTCAATCTGATCTGAGTTTTCATTTGCACCTCTTTGTGGTTCACTTCCCTGCCTGCAAGGTACCCCTCACAGCCATCTAAGCAGTGAAGAAAGTTTGGGGGCCACAAATATACCTTGCAAATTAGTTAGTTAGGGTCACTCAGGCAGGTAAAAACAGATGATATGTGACTTATTTTCCTACAAATAATCCTGTTTTGATAAGTTAGCTGAAAGTGCAGAATTAAGGAAAATCAGAAAAAGGAGATATAGTCAATGTGTCCAAGGAGTTCCAGTGACCATTCCCCACTCCCACATCTGCTTTCTTGGTCCTTACTTAAGGTTAGGGTCAATGTGTGCTCTAGCCCATCATTGACCTGTCATTGTCTGAGCTTCAGCCTCATCCTGTAAGGTTGTTTGACAATCCAATGTCTTTAGGAAGGAACCAGGCTTGGATGAGAGTTTTAGTTCTGTCAATCATTAGAAATGACACCATGCACAAATATTTCTATCCTCCATTATGAATTTATAAGTGGTTAAAAAAACTAATAATGTCTCCCAAAAGCACAGATATAAAGACTCATTTACTCACCTCACCTGTGACACTGATAGAAAATGATAGTATCCTTAGAGGGGGTCCTACTGGTAGAAAGGTGATGGGGATGTGTCCTGTTTACAGCTAGGGTGGGGTAAGTAATTTACAGCATAAAATAAATGAAGAGAAATTAATAAAGAGATGGGTGAATTGAAAATCACAGTTTTAAAAAGCAGAGCTACTGTAGATTATTTGTTGCTCAAACATAATTTTGGTCATCAAGAATTTCCTGGCATGTGTTGCTTTACTGTGTCATATTTTCACATACTATTGATGGTCAAATTAATGGTATGCATAAAGAGATAAAAATTCTCTCAAATGCCCTTTGAATGACCATCATGGTTAAGATGGATTTCTCCTTCCTCAGTCTTCTGTTAACCATTGTTATAGTTGTCTTATGCTTGCCTATATTAGACTAGCCATGGGGGCAACATATCCAATTTTGTCCTCTATTAACAGCAACAATTTTCTCTTTGAAAAATAAAAAGGGAGAGATGTAGGTACTTGTACTCATGGAAGCACTAGAGAAACCAGGAATGTTAAACCTGTAGGGTTGCATCTTCAAAAAGAGAGATGTATTTAACCTGTTTTCTGCCCAGAGGGCTAATAGTGAAGGTGGTTAATAGCCTAGTGACTTCTGTGTTATCTGTATGGCCAGGCCACATTGACTTGCCCAGAGCTTTATCGTGAGCCTACTTATCTCAGTCAATCTACTGCGCTACCCTCAGTATGGCTTCTGCTGCCATGATTAACTGTGCTAACAAGGGTCCGAAAGAAGAAATTGTGTGTGTGTGTGTGTGTGTGTGTGTGTGTGTGTGTGTGTGTGTGTTTTAGGGGATGGGGGCTAAGGGGTAGGGGGGTGACTGGGTGTCTCACAAACACTACAGCCATCAGACTGTTGATCCAGGAGAGGAAAAGAGGAAATTCGGTTCAGTTCAACACAACTCAGTAGCCAGTGTTGGTTCTAACTTTGGGAGTCTGACACTTTGTAGTTTATTTTTGGCATATGAAACACAGCATAATTTGGGAGAAAGTTTCCTAGTGATAATTAACCCAATGCCACATGCACTACAAAGCTTAAGACATAATTACATCAAAACTCTTATAAAGTACAAGTGACATCTTCCATAAAGATGGGTTCTATAGATTAACTAAGGAAGCAGGCCAATGACTGGTCTAATTTGAGGTTTACACCACAAGAAGGTGCCCATGCTCAACACTGCCTGAATGATCAGGAATTGGAATCTGGATAGCCCACAGACCTAGGGTAAAACCAAACACCAACAGCAAAGAAAAAAAGAAAAAGAAAAAAAAGGGGGGGGAGAAAATCAATAAAAAATGGTTCGTAATGATGTTCTGCTATACTCAGAGATTGGTGCCTGGCACAGTCTTCATCAGAGAGGCTTTCTCATGCAGCTGATGGGAGCACATACAGAGACAGACAAACATTGGGCAGAGATATTGTGCATGTTAGAGGTCTCCTTCTGGTACCTCCCCCAGAGCTCAGAGAACCCCACAGAAAAAGGGGAGGAGGAATTGTGGGAGCCAGAGGGGTGGAGAACACTGGGAGAGCTTAGCCTCCAGAATCAATTTAGCAGGGCTCATGTAGGCTCACAGAGACTGACCGACAATTGTGGAGTCTGCATGAATCTGCGCTGGGTCCTCTGTATATATGTTATGATTATTGGCTTGATGTTTTTGTGGGACTCCTGACAGTGAGAGTGGGGGTGTTTCTGACTTTTTTGCCCACTCTCTAGACCCTTTTCTTCCTACTGGGTTGCTTCATTAAGCCTTAGGGTTTGTGCCTGGTCTTATTGTATCTTGTGCCTCATTGGGCTGATGTTCCTGAGAGGCCTGCCTTTTTCTGGGAGGAGAGAGGAGTTTCTAGGGGAGAGGGTAGGTGGCAAGGACTAGGTGGAGTGGAGGGAGGGAAAGTTTCATTGGGGATGTATGAGAAAAAAATAAACGAAAAAAGAAAAAAGAAAGAAAACTTTAAAATAATCTCATTTCTACTGACTGTACTTCTGATTTAATCCTTTCCAGCCTCTAAGGGAATTTGAGAAACATGTAATTATGTTTGCATTCCTTGGTCACTGTATTATCCAGAAGAAATACTTTTAAAACTTTCTTGTTTCAATTTGTTATTTTCCTTCTTAGATCCATCTCAAGCCTGCTCACATTGTTATTTTTAATTTTTTTGTTACATTGAAGAAAAATACAAATTTAAATAATGAAGTTTTGGTAATCATAAATACAAAGGAACCTGGGTGATGTTTGAGCTCAGTGCCTGAAAAACCTGGAATGAGAAAGTCTCCATTTTTTATGCAAAGGACAAGATAAAATTTCTTATTTTGCTAATGCCACAAGTGCACAATTGGATAGATGTTGTGGTGGTTTGAAAGAAAATAGCCCCCAAAGGAAATGGCACTATTAGGAGGTATGGCCTTTTTGGAGTAGGTGTGGTCTTGTTGGAGGAAGTGTCACTATGGAGGTTGGCTTTGAGGCCTCACATATGCTCAAGACACCAGTTGGTGTCTCAGACTACTTCCTTTTGCCTGTATATCCAGATGTAGCCAGCACCATGTCTGACCTCTCACTGCCATGCTCCTCACTGTGATGATAATGGACTGAACCTCTGAAAATGTAAGCCACCCCAATTAAATGTTTTTCACTTACAAGAGTTACTGCCATGGTCATGGTGACTCTTCAAGGCAATAGAAACCCTAACAAGACACATGTAATTTGACCAGTCATCAGCAGGAAAAGCATCTCCTTCAGTCTCAGGAACAGACAAGTCACTGCACCAACTCTCTGGATCAGGCCCCTACCAGCAATGGCTGCCAGTATTCCTGACTTCTCTCCTAGGCAGACTTTTCCTGGCTTGTGTTCTCTAGAGACAGAGGCGCCAGCACTCAGTATTACTGGCATGTTTCATTGGGATTGGATTTATTTACCTGTTTACTTTTTATTTTTAAAGCAAAGAAACTCAGCCAAAGGAGTACACTAAACCATTCTACAATTTTGGTCTGCAGGGTACTTATGTCCCATTCATGCTCATTTTCTGTTTACTAGACTCCATCCTCCAGAACCTCATTGTAAAGGTTCTCATTCTTTCATTATACCCTCTCCATAGCCACACCCCTATGCAATATTTTTTTTCTCTCAAGTTAGGTTGGTTTTCATTCTCAATGCATCACTATCCTTCATATGCTAACCTATACATGAGGTTAGTTAAAATATTCAGTGGTTGAGAAATAGCTAATAAAAGCTGATTAATTAAAGTTTAGACAGTTGAGCTGTATAACCAGGGATGAGTAAAATCTATTTGTGGAACATGTGGAATTTGTAAATAAAATATATGCTCCTTGTCTTTTTGAAGAGCTACCTGTAAAAGCATTAGAAGTGATCTCTACATACTTTTTAGATTTAATTTTAGGCAACACCCATGGGGTTTCTTTAAAAAAAAATCTTAAAATGAGATCTTCTGGATAATAATTATCTATAGATCGTGAATAACATGCTAATGCTACCTGCCAATTAGTCTCAGTGTAACAAGTAATAAACCTGTACTTTATTTAGTCACTTTATTAGAAGCAATGATTTCTGTAGGCTCTTTACTAGTAAGCTGTTTAAGATGTGTCCTTCCCATTATTATCAAGTCTAAAATTTCTTCTAAATAAGAAATTACAGGTCATTGTAGAGAATTATGACATACATAAATTTGTATAATACCATTACCTTGTTGATATATAATTTTAGTAAAGACAAGGAGGAAAGATAAGGAATTGATAAGGAAGTAAGGGATTAATTCTATGAGCTACCACTTTAGCAGGAGGTGTTACGTTTCTTATAGAATTTCACAGATTTTCCCCAGAAAGCAACTTAAAGAGCAGAGCCAAATCCTTAGTGGTGATAGGCAGATAAGAATGTACCCATAATTTTTTGTAAACAATTGAGGGTACATTGCTGTGGGATGTTCTGTATGGCAAATGTGTTGCTAATTAGTCAATAAATAAAACACTGATTGGCCATTGGCTAGGCAGGAAGTGTAGGCGGGACAAGGAGGAGAATAAAGCTGGGAAGTGGAAGGCTGAGAGAGAGACACTGCCAGCCACCACGATGAGAAACAGCTTGTGAAGATGCCAGTAAGCCACGAGCCATGTGGCAAAGTATAGATTAAAGGAAATGGATTAATTTAAGCTGTAAGAACAGTTAGCAAGAAGCCTGCCACGGCCATACAGTTTGTAACCAATATAAGTCTCTGTGTTTACTTGATTGGGTCTGAGGCTGTGGGACTGGCAGGTGAGAGAGATTTGCCCTGACCGTGGGCCAGGCAAGAAAACTCAAGCTACAAATGGCACCCAACGTGGGGCAAGAGTTTCCACCTAAAAACTGAAAAAAAAAGATTCTAAGACAGAGCTAAAAACAGCTTCTTAATTGTCTCTCTCAAATGAGCGGCAGCTGCCGGTTTGAGCTACTGGCGGGTTCCTGGCATGCGCTCTCAACCCGAAGTATGGCGGGAATGAGGCCTCTGCAAGTGGCACATTAAGCTGCGTGGTGGATTTAGCCTTTGCAGGTACAAAACAAAAAAAGAGGTTTTTGGGCTACACGCTGCTTGGATAAAAGCATACACCCACGATAGCTCCCAGAGCTGGCGGTAAACGTAGCCATGTTGGGAAGCTGAGGTGGGCGGAGCCAGCAGCCACAGCTGCTGCAGTTTAAGGCAAGAGATTCACAATAAGACAGATTCAGATGTAATAGTTTACAATGTGTGTAAAAAATACGTAGGCTTGAAAGAGACAAAAAAGGTGATATATAGAGTTATAGAAACAAATACATAGTTTTAAAAAATAAAGTCATTAAAGAGACAGTAAAGGTAGTATAAAAAATAAGCCACGTAAAAATGGATATTACACAGAGAATCTGGATTGTGTTGTCTTTGGGATTTTTAACTGCAGAAAAACATTTGATTGTAAAAGCTGTTGAGTTATGGCAAAATGTATATTTTAAAGATACCTTGACTTCAAAATTTGGATATAAGGATATGTTACTTTGGAAAAGAGTCTCTGCTTTTTTTCCCACAGAAAGCCAGAGGCTATGAATTTGTTCCAGATTAAGATACATCAGGTTTGACCAGCCAAGACCCCCTGAAAGATCTCCGATGACACCATGGCCCAGATGATCCAACATCCAGAATGGTTTGAAGGCATCTGGCTCAGACAATACAGCCTCACGGACTACTCCATGATCCTAAAATTTTCTTTCTGTCCCCATAAGATACAGCGCCCCCCTCCAGCAGGAAGTAGTAAGAGAAGCTACGCCCAAATTCCCAAATTATATGTAATTTTACTTTGTTAAGGTTAAAACCTTCCTTTTTGAAAAAAAAAGGGGGGGGGGAAGTGCTGTGGGATGTTCTGTATGGCAAATGTGTTGCTAATTAGTCAATAAATAAAACACTGATTGGCCATTGGCTAGGCAGGAAGTATAGGCGGGACAAGGAGGAGAATAAAGCTGGGAAGTGGAAGGCTGAGAGAGAGACACTGCCAGCCACCACGATGAGAAACAGCTTGTGAAGATGCCAGTAAGCCACGAGCCATGTGGCAAAGTATAGATTAAAGGAAATGGATTAATTTAAGCTGTAAGAACAGTTAGCAAGAAGCCTGCCACGGCCATACAGTTTGTAACCAATATAAGTCTCTGTGTTTACTTGATTGGGTCTGAGGCTGTGGGACTGGCAGGTGAGAGAGATTTGCCCTGACCGTGGGCCAGGCAAGAAAACTCAAGCTACAGTACATTGTTTGGGAAATTTTAAGCTGACATGATGGTGAATTTGTTGTTAAGTAATAATATATCCTAAATAATTATAAGGTGATTGCTTTTGTATTTATCTGAAGTTATGTTTAAATTTTGTTCTTCTTGGTTTATTTACCATGAAAGTTAAGAATTTATGTATTGATTACATGAGCAGAGAATGTCATCCATATAATGAATGACCAATACCTCCGAAAACGTAATCAGCATTGGCTTAAGTGCTTTACCTACATAATACTGACAGATTGTGGGGTTCTTTATTATCCCCTGTGGTAAAACTTTCCATAGATATCATGTCATTGGCTGTTTAAAGTAGGAACAGAGAATGCAAGACATTCCTTATCAGGATGTAAATAGAGAGAAAAAAAAACAGATTTTTAAGTTGAGTATGATAATGTAATGTCCTTCAGGAATCAGAGTAGGAACAGGGATCCCTGTCTGGGGGCGCTAGGAGATGGGCATTGTTTTCATAGTGTATTTATCCTCCTAAGATCATGTAACAGTTGAAATTTATTTTCTCTCTTCTTTTTTTTTTTTTAACTTTCTCTCTTCTTATGCGTTACAAAAATAGGGGAGTTCCAAAGGACTGAAGGTTCTTTAGGTCCTGGTTGCCATTGATCCTGTACTAGAAGTTGGGCCTGTTTTAATTTTTTCCCATGAAGAGATCACTGATCGATCCATACTAAGTCATTTTTGCTGCAAAGCAAAAACAAAAAACTAAGAGGAGCTCTAGCAGTCTGGGGGTGGGGCAGGGGATGGGGTGAGGGGGGATGGGATGAGATGGATTGGGGGCGCCCTCCACTCCTAGGAGCTCAGGAATGGGTCTTGGAACCTTGCCAAACCAGAGGACTAGAAAGTTCAGTAAGATTACCTCCTATTGCCTGGCAACAAGAGGGCTGAGTCCCTGATAAAAACAAGTCAAGTAGAGAAAAGGACAGAATCTCAGGGAACGCTCCTTTACAAAGGGCCTCTCTCAGACAGAGAGCTCCCCAAGACCCACAACATAGATTCATCAGATACTGTGTGTCTGAAGTTGCAAAGTGTGTCTGAAGTTTGGTGAGGAGCAGTGGAAACTGGAAGAGCAAAGACTATTTAATCGAGGCAAGAACTCCTAAGGGAGATAGCAGATGTGGTGGATGTGGGCGTGGACACTTCTTGGGACCAGGACTGGCCATCAATAATAAAGTCAGATTCTGGTTGTGGTCTGCGGAGGCACCAACTGAAGTCTCTGTTTTCTCTTTCTGCTGAGTGTTCCTCAGGGCTCAGCTGCTAAAGAGTGAGACAGCGAGGTAGGTGTGGGAACCCTGAATAACCCTGACCTCACCTCTCAGATCATAGTTGCAGCCCTCATGTGCCCCAGCAAGACTGAGAGGATAGTGTCAGCAGGGAGGGAGGACCAGAGCCACAGGGACCTGAAGTGATCCCTGAAGAGATGTAGGTAAAGATAGGAAGTAGGAACCGCCTGAATTCACAGCCCAGATGCTTGGAACTTCCCTGAGTCTCTATGCGGGATCCTCTGCTAAGTGGTACTGAGGACTCTCCACTTCTCTCCTAGGCTCCACTCACTCCTGTTGCTGGCCAGGCCTCAGGAAGGAACCTTGGCAAAGGCTGCAGCAATCCTTCCACCCTGGCTCTGTGCCTTTTGGCTCGACTGAGTTGTCTGTACCCATGCTCCTGGCCAGTGAGTTACCAGGATCTAACTGGAGAGAGGGGGTGGGGCACTAAGCTACTGGGTCTGAAAGGTCTTGCAGGGAGCTCCTGGGCTTCTCTTCACAACCACCAGTCTGGCATGGCCCGGGTCTTCACGGAGCCCCATTTCCCACCCAGGCTTCATTGGATTGGCAAAGTTAGGGGGAAAGTACTGCAGGAAGGCAGGGCAGGGGCTACATGAATGAGAAGGACAGGTGACACAAGGAAGTAGCTGCTGACTCCCTCCGCCCGCCTAGGATCCACAGGAAGACTAAACCAAGTCACCACGACCAGATGTGATGGGCACAGTGCGAGACACACACACACACACACACACACACACACACACACACACACACATACACACACAGGAGGCGGTTTCAGACTGCTCCCCTAGACCTAAGCATTTTATGTTCTAAAGAATGCCCTTTCCTGGGATTCCTCACAAGCCCCGCCTTTCCTGACCTCTTTGCCCTTGAACTTTCTTTCCCATCTTCCCACAATATTTTACCAGCAGATCACAACAGATGTCTCCAGGGAAAAGACAGCCACAACCACCCATGCACTCACTTTTTATTTCTTTTCCCTCTTTGTTGCTGTGGTTGTATTTTAAGGCGGTATTTCATACTTTAAACCACGCTATAGAATTTGTAGCACTCCCTTTCCTATCCACAAAGTGCCTTTTACCCCCTCTTCCACTAGGTGGCAATCTGTGCTCATGCCTGAAGATGCCTCAGCTAATCAGGGGCTGGCACACCTTTTCCACTATGGAGGACTCTGGTAATGGGTGGTGTCATGTGGAAGCTTGTGCCCTTGCCTCCCAGACATATTTCATCTACCTCCTGGGGAGATGGTATCAGATAACGGTATCTTTTAGGAAGGAGTAGGTTCATTTTTTTTCTGCAATGGCAGGCAGTAAATACATTCAACCTGGCAGGTCACACTGCATCTGCCCCTGTATCAAATACTCAGTTCTGCATTTAGTGTGACAGCAGCAGAAAGCAACAAGCTGATGAATGGGACACAAGATTTGTCCTCTTACCAGTCTTCAGACCCCAGGTTAGGGCATATTCCATGTACCAGTATTGGCGCCCATCCCCGAGAATGTGTTCCTCAAGTATTGTTAAAGCTGTATGTTTCAACAGTGGGTTCTATGCTGTCTGTGGCTTCTGGGTCAGCTAAAAATGACAGGGGTAGATCCTGGATTAAGGGTCTCTTGGTCTCCTCATTGCTGTCCAATGGATTCCTTGAGCTCCATGAAACACAGAAGACACTCCTTGATGCCTGGGGTGCTTGCTGAGGGAGAGGTGGCAGCTTAGTTGAGAAACTAACCTCAGTCACTTCCTCTAGGTGAGATAAGATCCCTACAGCCATCTGGAGAGCAGGAGATGCTCTGTTAGACAAAAGTTTCTTGTTTCTCCCTGCTAAGCAGCTCTCAACATACAAGTGACCACTATGTCCCTACAGCAATGTCTCATTTTTAGATATCTCGTCTGACTATGACCCATCCACCTAATAACCTAGTGGGAAAGAGCATATCTCATGATGTCTCCCTAAGGCCTCTTAGACCATCTGATAGCCCAGGACCAGAGGCTGCTCTCTTCCAGGGCCCAAAACAATGCCAGAAGCCCCTGTGAAGTGGAGTATATTATCCCTGCTGCAGGTTACTCAGGCTGGCTTCTGCCCAAGCAAGGTGATTCTCCATTTAGGAACTGCCATGGACTCCACACAGGGATATTTCCTAGCAGTGACATCTTGGGATGAGAGCTTGTCTGGGATCATAGGGCCCTAGAGGCAGGTCCAGCCATGCTCTTCGTGGAGGTGTGGATTGCTTCAACCTACAAGAGCAAAGTTGAAAAGGTGTAACAGAGAGTGTCTGGCCTGCAAAGACTTCAATATTTACAGGATAGTTGTATTAGTTATTTTTCTGTTGCTGTGATAAAGCATCACAACCAAGGGAACATACAGAAGTAAAAGTTGAGGGAGCTTATAGTTTCAAAGGGACCAGAGTCCATCACCATCACAGCAGGGAAGCATGGCAACAGGCATGGCGGCATGGTGGCTGAGCAGCAAACTAAGAGCCCGGCCTCACTATGTAGCTCTGGCTGTCCTGGAACCCACTATGTACACCCAGCTGGGCTCTAACTCGTAGAGACCCACCTGTCTCTGCGCCCTTACTACTGGGATTACAGGCACTAGGATTACACTACACCAAGCTGAGAGCCTACATCTTAAACCTCAAACAAGATGCAGAGATGGAGAACTGGGAATGGGGTTTCAAAGCCACACCCCCAGTGACATACTTCCTTCAGCAAGGCCACATCACCTAAACCTATTCAAACAGCTGCCACCAACTGTGGACCAAGTATTCAAACATCGGAGTCCATAGAGAACAGTCTTAGTCAAGCCACCACACTAGACATTCACTCATGGTAGCATCTAGAGAGGGGTTCATACCTGAAGTAATACATTTAAAAAAAAAAAGACTGCACTTGTGGAGCTTGTTGGGACCTGATCTGTTCTCCTAGGAAGGTAATCTGGGTCTGTCTTTGAGGTGGTTTACTTTGGGGGGGGGGAGTTATATTTTTATTTTATAAGTGATTTGACTGAATTACATATATGCCTTCCATGAATTTGCCTGGTGCCATTGGAGGCCAAAAGAGAGCATTGGGCCCCCCAGAACTGGAGTTACATGTAGTGATGAGCCACCATGTGTGGTTGTGGTTGCTGAGAATCAAACTTGGATCCTCTGTAAAAGCAATAGCACCCTTAATGGCTGCATTACCCTGTAAGAGCAGTTAGCACCCTTAACGGCTGCATTATCCTTCTAGCCCCAGTGGTTCAGTTTTAAACAATGGGCTCAAGAGCCCTAAGTTCTCAATGGACAGCAGCTTTCACCCTCTTGATGATCTGTTTTCTCTTTAATTATTAAAATCCAGCCACACCTGCATGTTGTCTTTACAGATGATGTTTCTCTCTGCTACAAGATCACTGTTGGTTAAATCAGTAACTGGACCATGATCCTACAAAGTCTCAAGACCAATTGAGCAAAAACATTTTTCATTATTATGACAGTAGCAACAACAAATGTAAAATCTTTGGTCTTCTGGAAAAAAGACTAAATGTCACAAAGATCTTGGAAAATTAGTTTGACTGTCTGAAAGACGGAGGTGACCTGTTCAAACAGCAAATGTGTCACATAAAGCACGAGTATAATACAATCAGAGTAAGTTTCAAGAACAAGATATGTGACAGGTTAGGGGCATTCATTGTTTTCATGGAAGAAAAAAACATCACTGGTAGCCCCACCTAAGAGGTCTAACAACAAGCCCAAAATGTAGAAGATAGAGCAAGGCCAGGAGATGAGAAGGGAGGGCAGGCAGGCAGACAGAATTCATCAAGGCCAGAGGCTGATCTCTTTCCAATAGGACAGAGCCTCTCATTCTGCAGGACATGGAGGAGATAGACATATCCACTGATCCTGGGACTTTGGCCTCAATAAACAGAAAATGTCCCATGTTGGTTCAGGCAATAAAAAGTGGACAGAGGATGATCCTAGTTCCAAATGGCTGAAAGATGTTTGGGAGAAAAACAGGGATGTAACTGACTTCTTAAAATGGACCTCAGTGGGGGACTGCAGGACCTGGCTTGAGGAGTTCATGTGGCACTGGGAAGAAAAGCTGGAACTGACAGGTAACTGGGAAGAGGACAAAGAAGTAGTAGTTCTCTGCAGATGAGGGATGTGTGTATAATTAATTAATTAACTAATCCAATCACTATGAGTTCTTGGGTTAATGGCCATCCTCCCATCATTCATTTCCTTTTGCATGCCCCCCTGGCTCATGCGTTGTCTGTACATTGTTTGTTACTGTGGTTCTCACTGGCTGCCACTCTCGAGCAGCCTTCTCATGCCAGGGCCTTTTCCCCATTTTAGAGCCGCTGTTTTGTTTTGCTCTGTTTTGATTTGTTTTCCATTTCACTCAATCTCTTTTGAAAATCCTTTGACATTCCCTCTTATCTGACATATCCTGAGACCCTTCCCTGCTACCTTCCTCAGAGGTTACCTCCTCTTCTGCCAGCAGGAAAGATAAGGCCCTCTCATTAACCTGGATGCTCCTACCATAGCTGCATAACTCTTCTGAGGCATCCCCCTCTCCCTTCCTACTCAGAGCCCTTCCAAATAGTTGTGGCATAACAAAGAGGAGGAACTGTCAGTGCTGCTGAATTGCCTGAGGACCCAGAAGCTAAGGTGAGATTTCCTCAGATTTGAGGTCTATTCAAAGACTCAACTCAATAGCTTGTACATACTCAGCCTTGACAGGAGAGGAATCTTGTCACAGAACAATAGGACATGAAGCAGGAGCATGATCAGAGCAGGTTCTTAATTAGTAGGATCCCATAATGCAGAAGTGGAGACAGCAGGAACACAGAAGATGAACATGGTTGTTCCACTTAGTGTGTAGAGGGAAGAGGATTCCATTCCACAAAGATAAAGGAGGGAGGGAGGGGAGAGAGAGAGAGAGAGAGAGAGAGAGAGAGAGAGAGAGAGAGAGAGAGAGAGAGGGAGGGAGGGAGAGGGAGGGAGAGGGAGAGAGAGGGAGAGAGAGGGAGAGAGAGGGAGAGAGAGAGAGTCCAGTGGTAAAACCACTTGATGATCTTGCATCAGATCTAGATTTGATTTTCAGCACAATATGAAAACGCTCAACCATCTACAGCCCCAGTTCCAGGAGATCCAGCACTTTATTCTCAACAGGTACTAACATGCACACAGTGCACTTACAGACATTCAGGCTAACACTCATACACATAAAATAAAAATGAATCAAGAAGTAGCAGAAGCAGCAGCCACCACTGCCTGGAACAGTGCTCCGATTGGAGGCAGGTGGGACAGAGCTGCTGCTGGAGGCTACTGCTCCCATCTGAGCTGCTAGGCTCTCAGTATCTCTAAGATACTCTCTTATCCACAGCTGTGTGCCACTCTCAGATGTTGAGAGGCTGAGAAAGAAATGTGTGTTGGGGGCGGGGGGCATGTCTGTAACCCTACTCAAAGCCTGGATAATCAGAATCTAGGTTCCTCTCTGCATAGGGTTCCTCGTCCAGCTCCTCCTATCAGGCCCAGAGTCAGGAAGCAGAGTTCATTATCACTACTTTATTCTGAACTTCCATGGTCTACAGCAGAGTCAGGGGCAGACTCTGGAATATGGAAAAGGAGGTAGGAAGAGAGTAGATGCTCCAGGGATGTAGAGGCCAGGGGTGGTGGGTAGAGAGAACTGAAAGACCCATAGTGAGGGTGTCTGTGAGATGGTGATGACTGGTACAAGGCACCCAGGAGAATTGACCCAGGCTTTCTTTAGACCCTTCAAAAGACATGTTTCCTTGCTGTAGGATGAAGATATTTCCAGAGAAAGCCATGAGAATTCATCTGGCACAGCCAGTCTCCCTTCTCATAAGCTGTTTTTCCACCACTTTCTTTTTATCTCCTGGAGTTTTAATCTTGGACCAGATCTAGATGTGATCTGTGAACATTTCATGTTCTTTTCACTCTGTGTTAATTGTTTTGAGCCCTTTCTTAACACCATGTGCTGTTTCTATTGGCGCTACTTGGTGGGATTTTGCATGTGACAGACAAGGCTACATACTCATACCAAGCAGTGAGTAGGGAACAGCATGACCACATCTCTTTCTTTGTTTCTGAGGATGTAAAGTTTTTATTGCTTTGTACATAACTTATCAACATCTAGGTTGGTGTGAGACAGACTAGCAGACAGAACTTTTCCCTAAGGGTATGTAGCTAGGAGATTTTTGTTTGTCTGATTTTTGATATAGGGTTTCTCTGTGTAGCCCTGCCTGTCCTGGAACTCACTCTGTAGTCCAGGCTGGCCTAGAACTCACAGATCTGCTTGCCTCTGCCTCTTGAGTGCTGGGATTAAAGGTGTGGATCATTGCCATCCAGCTTGGTTAGGAGTTTTAAGTGCTCTTAAGAATGTTAATGTTGCTCCCTTTCTATGATACTTCCTAGGCAGTCAGCTGTGTCAAGATGAAGTTTAATACCTCCTTTCTAGACACTGGCTGTCAGAAACTCATTGAACTGGATGATGAGCACAAACTTTGTTTTCTATGAGAAGTTCATGGTCACACAGTAGCTGCTGATGTTCTGAGTGAAGAGTGCAAGGGTTCTGTGGTCTAAATCAGTGGAAAGAATTAGAAATGGGGATTAGAATATGTGTCTTGAGTGACAAAAACATCCAAACACTAGCACTATGCTAACTCACAATAAATAGGATTCCCATAGATATTTTGTTGTTCAACTCAATAATTCACTTTCCTTCCTTAAGAGAAGTAGAACTTTCCCAGAGGAAATGAGGTTTTCTCATAAAGCAAGGTGTCCTGACCCACCACAGAGTTCATCTCCTGTTGAATAAAGGGCATTCTCATTATAGAACAAAAAGAACTGGATAGAGGAAGCCAAAATCTGTATTGTAGATTCCAATTTAAGTGTACTCAACTTGATTATTATAAAAAAAAAAAAGAAAGAAGGATGTGGTGATGTATTGTGTTCCCCAATATACTGTGTCTCCCAATAAAATTTACCTGAGGATCAGAGAAAAAAGCCAAACACTACACAGAAATTAGGCAATGGTAGCATATGCCTTTAGTCCTATCACTTGACAGGCAGGGATCTGTCTGGATCTCTGTGAGTTCAAGGCCACACTGGGAACAGAACTAGGTATGGTGGCACATGCCTTAAATTCCAACACTAGTTAACCGTGGAGGTCTGGAAGTCTGTACAGACAGACAGAAAGTGACAGAGCTAGGCAGGAAGAGGAAGTGATGTAACTGGACAGACAAAGCAAATCAGATGGCAGAACAGCAAGGCATATAGGCATGGGTAGACAGGAAGTAGGTCATTTTTGGAAGCTGTGGAATTGGTGAGGTCAGCTGTGGCTTTGCCTATTTCCCTGATCTCTCAGGTTTTCACCCCTATATCTGGCTCCGTGTTTTTTATTTAATAAGACCATTTAGAAATTTGTCTATAGAATGATATTCCTGACTGACATATACTGTGCCTTGGTGGTAGAAGCCCCAAATATCTAGCAGAATCTGAAAGTTTTTTCGTCTCTGTAAAGAAGATGATGTCAATTGTATTAGTCTGGGCTCCCTAGAGAAATAGAGCTGATGAATGAATATCTATAACATTCTATATATAGAGGGAGATATATAGATACTTAGAATGGAAATATATATTTCCATTATATATAGCCATTCTAATAAATTATATATATGTATATATATGTATATATATATATATGTATACACACACACATATATATTTTGGGGAACATAATATCACCACATTTCCTCTTTTTTGTCTAAAATTTAAAAAAGCTTATAACTAATACAAGAAAAACTATATCCAATAAATATATACAATATATACAGTCAAGAATTACATTAACGATGTCTAGTACATTAACATTTGACAGATTCAGACAAAAAACTCCATTATATATATATTAACAATGTTCAGTCCAGTAACATTTGATAAACTCAGACAAAAAATTTCATTACGTATCCTATTTAAAACAAGTAGTTTCTTTTTAAAGTAGATTCAAAAATTGACCCTTTTATCCTATTATATCCATATTCTCTCTTTTTTCTTTTCATAGTAGATTCAATAATCTGCCTTTTGTAATTTCTTTATTTTCCCCTTTTTCTTTTTCTTTTTAGAGTAGATTCAATGATCTACCCATTTATTCTATTATTTCTTTATCTTTTTTTTCTGAGAGTAGATTCAATGATCTACTTCAAATCTATAGTCTTTTTTTTCTTTTTTAAACAAAAACTCTGAATCTAATCTCCTTGTTCAGCTTTTTTCCTGACCATTAACAATTAACAATTTGTAGCCAACCATTGTAAACAATGACAATATCCATAACTCATTAAACAACCGAAAACCATCCACCCCACCTCTTGGGAATATGGGCATCGTTTTCTTAAAATTACTTCCTGCTTTCTGCGGGTGAAGACATCTTTAGGGAATCCTGAAAAGAAAAATTTTGGGTTAATTGTGAAGTCCTGTATCATTTGTCCAGTTGCTGCATAATGAGAAAGTGCAGGACTTGTTTCAAGTCCTTGTTCAAGTAACCTGTCAGGCTGGATCATCTCAGCTAGCCATCTCAAAATTGTCCTGAGTAGTTTGTAGTCTAAATTCGATCTTTTGGTGGTGTTAATCAGCTTAAAAATGGCTTTATCATAGTCCATGTGGAATCATCTTTGTGGGGTCCTGTCATCTTTTTGAAGATTTCAAAGTTGCTGTTAGACATAATCATTGTTCCCTGCAGTTTTTTTTTTGTTTGTTTTTTGTTGTTTGTTTGTTTTTTGTTTTTTGTTTTTTGTTTTGTTTTTTTTTTTTGCCTCCTCTGTGGTTTGGAGCAATCACAGTCTGATAAGTGTCTGTCTCTTGGAACCATGAATATTCTTCCCTAGAAGAGAATATCTTCATAGCAATTTCTCCCCATTTGTCTTGCCAAACTTTTCCAAACTGACCTTTGCAGATGCTTTCTTGTAACATGATGGTCCTGGCAATTCTTCTCTGAACAAGCAGCAGTAAACTCTTTGTCCCAGGTAGCAGCATCATGATGAGAAGAAGCTAGCAACTCAGAGCAGTAGTCACTGCCTCCATGGTCCCACCACCACCATTTGTGGCTCGGCCCCAGCTGAAGCTTCTCTTTAGCTAGTCTCCTAGGCTGGCCTCAAACTCGGGATCCTCCTGCCTCTTTCAGCAAATCCGATGGGCATGCAGCACCAAAACCAGCCAAGTGTAGCTCAGGTATGAGCTGGGGCCCACAAGGCCACAGGCAAGCAGCTTTTTCATGAATTCATACCACGAATGTTGGGCACCAGAGGTAGCAGGAATCTTAAGGAGTCTTATTAATAAAAACAAACCTAGAACCAGATATTGGGGTGAATGCTGGAAGATCAGAGAAGCAGAACAAGCCACAGCTTCCTCACCTCGCCAATTCCTCAGCTGATCCTATTTCCTCAGACTGGAAGCCTCTGAGTCCTCATCCAGAATGGATCTCAGCTAAACTGTTACTCAAAAGCCTAAAAGCTTAACCACTCTAGTTCCTGGTTTTCACACTTTATATACCTTTCTGCTTCCTGACATCACTTCTTGGGATTAGAGGCTCTTGTTACCACGCCTAGCTGTTTCCAGTGTGGCCTTGAACTCACAGAGATCCAGGTGGATCTCTGCCTCTGGAATGCTACAATTAAAGGTGTGAGTGCCACCATTTTCTGGCCTCTATGTCTGTCTAGTGGCTGTTCTGTTATTTGACCCAGATAAATTTATTAGGGTGCACGATATATTTTCTGGAACACAATATCACCACAAGGAGGAAACTCCCTGATGGGTAAATTTCAGTTAGGCAAGGCCTCTGAGACCACAGACCCCAGGATACTTGTTGCTGTGCTTTAACATGTTTGTTTGCCCCTGCCATCTTCCTGCGGTATCTGGAACCATGGGAATGGGTGTGGGGAGATCCCCACTGCCTGTAATGTAGTGTGCTTATCTCATGGAAACATCCTGTTCTATTGGGCATTTTTACCTATACATTATTATGAAGATGATTTCTTCCTAAGCTGTATTGTCTAAATGATAATAATGTTAGTTTAAATAGAATTTTGATGATTAAAAATAACAACAAGGAAGTATCACACAGCTAGGACACTTGAGTTTCTATTGAGGAGCCATACAGACTGTGGCTTAGGTTAATGATTAAGAAAAACAATTGAGTCCCAGTTAGCCTAGCTAGCTTAAACTCTTTTAACGTTATTGTTGGGAGATGTGTTCATCGGTTTCAGAGTGCATCACAGCTGAGACAAAGCTTTGAAAATAACTTAAAGTTAGACTAAGATGTTTTCATCAAATAGTTTTGAGGTAAAAAATCCAAGAAGATAATCTAAAGGTTTAGAAAGGCACATAGTTGAATTCAGAACTCTTTAAAGTCAGGGAACATGAACAAAGTAGCCCAATTATTACTAGCTAACACACGTTTCTTGCTAGGATTGGTTGATGACCAAAGGTGATGATTAATTCCTTATACCCATTTTTGCCCTCAATCTCCTGATATAAAAAACTATTGCTGAATGAGTACATACCCTAGAGATTTAAAATACAGCTGATTGATTCTTTTTCATGTATAAAAGTTTAGGTTTGTGATTCCTTTAAGATTCCTTATTAAGATTACCTTTCAAGACAAGTAATAAAATAATTGGCCCTTTCTTTGTAACTGCAAAATGTAGCCTGCCAGTAAAAGACCTGACTGAGAAGAATACCTTGCTTGCCCACATAGTTAATCTATAACAAGTCGCTTAGGTATGAATATAAGTGGATTCTTAGGATAATTTGTTTTTCACCTGTAATATATAAACTGTTTAATCATGTAAGGGATATGAAAAACATGTTGTTTTTCACTGTTTTGTATTCATTGTAATCATTCACTTGAAAAACAGAATGTAACCACATTGTAATTTTTATATGACTGAAAGATTTTGCTGGGGTACATAAGCTGTAAAAAGAGAGTTAAGAGATTTAAAGAAGGAAACCATCAAGAACTAGAGTTAGAAGGAAAAGAACAAAAATGAGAGAGTTAAAATAAGTTACAAGGAAAACATCAGGAATTTGACAGTTAGAAGGAGAACATCAAGAATGAGAGAGTTAGAAGGAACTAGAAGGGAAACATCAAGATTAAAGATAATTAGAAAGAAAACACCAAGAATGAGAGAGGGAAATCAGGAAAATAAAGAATAGAGAATGCAAAAGAAGAATAAAGAATAGGTGGGGGGGGGGGGACATCTAAAGAGTGTGTGTCTTTTACCATAACCCCCTCAGATAGAGAAGTCTAGCATAAGCTGATGCCATGGATTCCTTTCAGGCCCTGCACTGCTGGAGGCTGGTCCTGCAGGCAGCAATAAGTAGGCTCTAATGCCAGTGAAGAAATGAGCTTGCCATCGAGAGTAAGCAGGCAAAGAGCAAGCTTCCTTCTTCCATATCCTTTTTATAGACTGCCAGCACAGAAAGTGTGACCCAGATCAGAAGTGAATCTTTTCATATCCTCTTGAAAAGATTTGGATTAAAAGTATATCTTCCCAACTCAAAGATCAGGATTAGAGGTGGTGTCTTTAGTCGGTGTGGGCCTCATGGTGATGACTGCTGCTTGACAAAGTTTCAGCATTTCGACATTGCAGGTCACAACGCTGCACCACATTTTTACTTTCAGTTTTAGTGATCCTCATTACATGTTAAGGAAGTTTCCTCATGCCTTTTCCTTTGGGAAATTTTGTGTGGGCTTTGGTGAAGGATGAAAATACACAATGGCAGTCTCTTTAAACAAAATAATTCTTTGGAAAAATCCCCACCCCTGTGGAACCGTATAGCATGATAACTCTACTTATCCCCCACATAGAACTACACCTCCCCCCACCCCATTGCACCAGGAAAAGAGAAGTTAAAGATTTACCATCTGGGTATACCTTGTCCAGGAATGAAAAACATACAATCAAGAGAAACAATGGGCCCAGATCCAGAGCTTGAGACATTTAAGGTAAGAGTTCAGTTAATAAGTATAGAATAGTGTCCACAATTAATGGCTTACTAGATGAAATGCAAGATCTGATTTCCCCAAAGGGAACAGTGAAGAAGTTAGACTTGCTTGATCTCCCTCTGCTATATACAGGAGTATACATCGAAGGAATCAGAATGCTTTGGTATAACAGAAAAAGAGTAAGATGTCAGAACCTTCCCTTTTGAGAACACATGAGAACAGGGTCATTTTATAAGACTTAGTCACAGAGGCATGCAATTAGGAAAGAGCTCAATGCTTGTACTCCATGTTATAAACACCGCATCAAGCCCCTGGAGGAATGAAAATTGCTCTTACAGGTTTGTTTCCCAAGACTTAATGTCTGACACCTCCTGACCACGAGGGCTGAGACCCTGCAGAAGGAAGTGTAAAGAGGGCACCTGCTAGTTACTGAACCTTAAAGAAAAATAGGCATTCAGATTCTTGCTAAACTTGCTGCTTTTTGCTTCAAGAAAAATGCTGTAATGATGTTGATGACCGCTTTCACCCCACAAATGTTAAGTATGCTTTCAGTATCGTTTGTGGTTAAACTACAATGCAATTATAGAGTATATAGGTGTGGCCGGATTTTAATAAACAGGAGGCCATCCTGACTCACCTTCAGATCCTGTCGGTCTCCTCCCCTCACTGATTCCATATGCTCTCTTTGGGACTTGACTCCTGCTGGAACTGGACTCTACCATTTAGTAGCAGCATTATTTTAAAAGTTTGCTAATTTAATAAACTAATAATGTGTTCTGCTTCAGGTGTTATGATTCTTATAATGTTTAACCACAAACCTCCAGAAAGCAACTTAAAGAGCAGAATTAAATCCTGAGTAGTGATAGGCAGATTAAGAACATACACAAGTAACGTGATCAAAAGTTTTTAAGTAATTAAGGGTACATTGTTTGGGAAGTTTTAAGCCGAGAAGATGATGGTGAATTTGTTGCTGAGTAATAATACATCCTAAATAATTACAAGGTGATTGCTTTTGTATTTTATCTGGAGTTATGTTTAAATTTTGTTCTTTTTAGGTTATTTACCGTGAAATCTAAGCATTCGTTTAAGTATTGATTAGATAAGCAAGAAAAGAGAATTTCACCCATATAATGAATGACCAATACCTCTGGAAATTTAATCAGCGCAGGCTTACAAACTTTATCTACATAATACTGACAGATAGTGGGGCTATTTAAATTCCATGGTAAAATTTTCCATTGATATTGGGTCATTGGCTATTAACTGTTTAAAGTAGGAATAGAAAATACAAAGCACTCCTTATCAGGATGTAAAGGAATATAGAAGAAAAGTCAAGGATAATAATGCAATGTCCTATGGAATCAGAGTATGAGCAAGGGACCCTGGATAGAGAGGCCTCCATTATTTTTATACTTGCAATATGGCCCTGAGATCATGTAACAGTAAAATTGTATTTTTTGTCTTTTTATGGATTTCAAACATAGGGGAGTTTCACGTGCTAACTGAAGGTTCTATGTGTCCTAATTACATTTGTTCATGTACTAAAAATTGAACCTGTTTTAATTTTTCTTCATGAAGTGGACATTGATCAATCTATGCTGGGTTATTGCTGTTGTGAGGAAAAACAAAAATCCAAGCTCTGGGGCAGCAAAGCCCTAGTGCTCAAGCCCAGGCAGAGCCCCACTTGCCATTCCTTAGAACTCAGGTGTTGAGTCAGACACCATTCCATGAGAACTGGGCAGCAGAAAGGGCCACCCGGTGGTACACAGAGGTGGACTCTGAGTTCCCATCAGATCACAAGGGAGGAAGAGCCCCATGCACATGGCTCAGTGACCACAGGAAAGCCTAAACAGTCCTGGAATAGACTGGGCCCCCTGTGCCAAGGCCTGCCAAGATGTATCCCACAGAGAATTTTCTCTCTCTTTTTTCAATGACCCTCCTCAGAGGGTCAAACATATGTTACTGTACCAGCTTGCAAAGTAGTGGACAGGAATTTTATCTCCCCTTTCATGGGTTCTATTTACATTAGTCATTGGTTCCTGTGCTCTTCCAATTATCAGCATCTATGGTTCCTTGTTTAGAAAACCAAGTATTAAATTCTACAGTTACTTGTACAAGCTGAACTCCTCTGGATCATAACAAACATCTCAGTAATTGTATAAAATGCTTTGTCTCAGAGGACTGAGAAGAACCCATGTTTATTTTACTCTCTCACTTATGGCTGTGACCCTTCAGATGAGAGGGCTAATCTCCTACCCACTGTTTCTATCTAAAGAAAAATATTTTACCTTCTCTGAAAGTCAAGCCTTTCATGGTGGACACTGGTTGTGGATTCGGGGTGGGGGGTGGGGTCTCTGCAAACACCAAAGCCAGCAAAGTGTCAATCCAGGTGAAGTAAGAAGGAAATTCAGTTCAACATGGCTCCATAGCCAGTGTTAGTTCAAACTTCAAGAGTCTGACACTGGGTAGTTCATTTTAGGCATCTTTAAGCACAACACAATTTTGGAAAGGAAAAGTTTCCTGATGATAATTAACTCAATTCCAAGTGTACAATAAAACTTAAGGCATGATTACATCAAAACTCTTGTAAAGTACAAGTGACATCTTTCATAAAGATGGGTTCTATACATTAACTAAGGAAACAGATTCAAGGTTAACAAAGTATATGATAAGGGTCTGGGGAAGGATTGCAGGGGGCCGTGAGAATGTACAGCAGTGACAACTAGAGTTTAAAAGGTTGACCCACCAGATGCATGATTGCCTGTTGGGGGGCCCCACTTGGCAAAGCCATGGGGTTACTGACTGTGAATGACTGTTTGTTTTCTGTCCATAACTTTCTTGGGTGCCACTGCTATGTCTCCCTAATGAGAACAGCTGTGGGGTGCTCTCCACAACCCTTCAGTGATGTGTTTTACACTTATTGGGCATACATAGGACTGTAGATGTTCTGGAAGATGATTTCTGTTTAGGCTGTGTAATTTTGATGTATAGAAATAATACTAGAATATTTTATATTACTCAGACTGACATAGGATTCTCAGCCACAAAGATAGCCTTATATACAGACAACTAATTTTGGACTTCAGAGCAGATTCAAAACAGACTAACCTGCCCCTATAGAAAATACACAAGGACTAATTCCCAGGTGTTGCTTATTGCTAAGTCAAGGCCAGGATGTTTACACTGATACATAGCTCCTTACAGTAGTTCTCTTTCTGCATGTACCCTAACCACTCAAGGTTCAGTCAACTGTTTACTGTCTGAGATCCTTCATCAATTTAGAGCTACCTGCATGGGTCAGTGTGACATTACTAGCCTAAGAGAAACTACGTGACTTGTCTTGTGTTATGAGTATGGGTAGGGTCCTGAAAATGTAACTTATAATTGTCCAGAGTTTGGCTGTGAGACAGTAGTGGCGGTTTGGAGATGGCTGTGTAGAACTATGTGAGAGCTGCTACAGAATGTGAATGAAGTATGTGCGTGTGCTGAGTGAGAGATGAGGGCAGTGGCAACACAGAGGAGGAAGCTATGCAGAATGTGGGTGAAATGTCCATGTGCTGAGTGAGAGTTGAAGAAGCAGCATTAGGGAAGATGAGAGAAATGTGAGAGAATGAATGAGGGCAAATAATATGAAGGAACGGTGTAAGAGCTGGGCAGAGGGTAAGAGTGAATTATGAGTATGTGTAAGTGTGTCTGCTAAGTGAGGGATGTAGCTGAATGGACAGAGAGAAAATGTAACATACAATTGTCCAAAGTTGGGCAGAGAAGAAGAAGACGAATGAGAGATGAGAGAATAAATGAATGAGAGAATGAGTAAAGAATGAATAAATGATGTAATAATATATGAAGGGATGTAACAGAATAGATAGAAGAAATATGTAGATGTGACTGTGCAAAAGAGATATGTGGCTATGTGAAGAATTTATGGAGAATGTAACAAGTGTGAAATGTAACTTGGCTGCATGGAGAATGTAACTGTAAGTAAATTTGTTGCAACTCTGTGAGTTTGGTCCCAGATTATGGCACCAAAACAGGAGTTTTGCAACTCTGAGAAGTGGTATTCTGACCATTGGGAGTCAGGCAGTGGCTGGAGCTGCAATGAGACAGCAGCCCTGGAGGGTGAGGTAGCCGCTTAGAACAGCTGCCAGCTGGAGGGTGAGGTATCTCAAATGCCACGAGCCACAAATCACTGAGGACAGCTCTAACAGCTGGAGGGCGAGGTATCCCAGATACCTCAAGCTGCTTAGGGCAGCTCTGCCCTGGAGGGGAAGTTTTTCTGACTGCTCAGGAGAGTCAGGCCTGGAACTGCTTCAGCACAGAAGGGTATGCTGGCTGTTCAGGAAAGTCAGGCCTGGAGCTGCCAGGTCAGCTCTGCAGGGATGGGTATCTTGATTTTTTCTAGATGAAGTTAGAGTAAGTTACCATCACAAAGCATATGTGTTTCCTTATTTTCCTCCTCAGATAGATAGAAACTTATTTCTAAATATCCTCAGATAGCAAAAGTCTAGCCTGTCGGTAGAAATGAATTTTTTCCTAATCCCTAGTTACTCTGAGGTCTTCTATTCACAACTGGAACAGTTCAGGGGAGCTGGCCTCCCCTGATCTGTGACAAAGGATAGCACTATAGATTGATGAGATAAACAGGCCCAAGATAAAGTTCTAGTGGAGCCAGTGTGGACTGGCCATACAGATAGTATAGATGTCAGGCTGCTCCCAGCCTTCTGTGCAGAAAACAGATTATACATCTCACCCCTTGAAGAGACAGCCTTGTGTGCTTAACATTCCTGGTTTCCCTAGTACTTATCTGTGAGCACAACTACCTACATGCCTCCTACAATCTAGTATTGTAATTTGTAAAAATAAGCCAACCATGTGAATTTAAGAATATCAATTTACTGCCATATAATTATTAAGTTGAATTCATTTATTTATAATTGTACCACAATGGCAAAAAATATGGAGTCCTAGAGACTGCCACTGGAATTTCAGAGGAAAGCCTGAGAGGTTAATGTGTAATCTCTCTAAGTGGCCACTGAGGAGGTAATCCATAAAGCTCAGTGAGTAAGTTAACAAGTACAGTTGGAGACCTCTGGGATTTAGAGATGCCAGGAACATAAAATGCCTACCAGGAAAAGCATGGGCAGTGAACAGAGCCAGACCAAAAATGCTATCTGTGCTAAACCCAGCAGGAGTGTAGGGGTAGACTGTCCCAGTCTTTGGAGCTCATATTATATCACCATGAGACCCACAGGCTGGACGTGGAGGTCTAGAGTTTAGTAGTTTGTCCTGACGGATTTCAATCTTGCTTTAGGTTAGTGTCTCATTATTTTCCTAGTCTTTCCTTTAAGAATGAGTATTGTCAACTGTACCTTGTAAGGATACAAATTCCTTTTTTTCTTTTTTACAAAGACTCACAGTACAGTACTCCTTGAGACTCAAGGGGATAAAACAAAGGCTTTGGATCTGTACAGGAACTGTTAAGATTTGATGGACTGAGAGAAAGACCACATGCTGTTTGTATGTAAGACAGACATGAGCCTTTAAGGAGAAGAAACAGAGTGTTATAGCTTGAATCTTAAATGTCCACGAAATAAACATGCTAAAGGCTTGGATGTAGCCTGTGGCACAACTGGAAGGTGTTCTAAGGTTCAGGAAATGAGGCATTAAGTTGTAGCCATAAATTTCTCATGCCCCCCCATTCCCCCTTCCCCCCCATGGACCAGACAAATCTCTCACCAATACAGCAGCCACTCAGTCCCAAGTAAACACACAGAGGCTTATACTATTTACAAACTATGTGGCTTATGGCTAAGAATTCTTGCTAGCTAGCTCTTAAAACTTAACCCATTTCTATTTATCTGTAAGTTGCCACGTGGCCATGCTTACAGGTACCTTCACATCTTGCTTCTCCTGGCGGTGCTGGCATCTCTCTAGACTCTGCCTTTCACCTTCCTTTCTCTCTCCTTGGACTTCCAGCCTGCCTCTAAGCTGCCTTACCATAGGCCAAAGCAGCTTATTTATTAACCAATGGGAACAACATATATTCACAGTGTACAGAAAGATACCCCCCAGCTGTTGGCACATTCTTGAAAAGATTAGTGGGTCCTTGGCTACTTCCTCTCTCAGCTTCATGTCTGCCATAAATAAAGATTCTCTACCACCCGCTCTTGTTATGTTTTACTTTGCCATAGTCTCAAAGAAGAAGGGCTAAGCAACCTGTAAGACAAAAATCAACATTTCCTCCTGTAAGCTGATCTATCTTGTAACAGCACTTTCTAGTCAGGATGGCCAGCCTGCAAACAATGACACAGAAACTTATTGTGAAATCTTGGCCTTAGTTAGGCTTGTTTCCAACTAGCTCTTATATAACTTAAATTAACCCATTTCTATTCATCTACATTCTGTCATGTACCACCATCCTCCTTCCTCTGTGTCTCCTCCTGCACCTCAATTATCCTCTTCCTCTCTCTGTCTGGAAGTCCCACCTATCTCTCCTGCCTAGCTATTAGCCATTCAGCTTTTTATTACACTAATCACAGCAGTACCTCTTCACAGTGTACAAATATCCTACAACAGTGTTTAAAATGTTTTGTTACAGTAATGAAAAATTAACACATTTTGACTCCAAATCATTTCACTGAAATAAGTATTCATTGGTGGAACAATTAGTGTTAACAGTTAATGGAGAAGAGTGTAGAGCAACCTGAAAAGCTGAAGTGGATGTGCTCTGAAAGCAAGTGAATTCATGATCATTTACTCATGCTTTTCCCTGACAGGAATTGGCTTCTACTTATTTGCAGAGGCAAATAACAAATGGGTCCAAGCCTTGCAAAAACTAAGATATAACTTGGGAAGCAATTTTGGTTAAAAAAAAAGCAAAATGAAAAATGTGGGGAAAATACAGGGATGCTTTAAACAGAAGAATTGTGAGACACGCTTGCAGTGGCTGAACTAAGAATTAATTTGTAAATTTTTCCAAGACAACATTGGAGGAGATAACAGAAACACGAATATATATATATATATATATATATATATATATATATATATATATATATATATATAAACCTATTTCCACAGTAATAAAATTCTTAGTCACACAGATGGCTGCCCAGAATAAGGACCATTTCCCAATTCCTTGCAGCTACATGTTTCTGTGTTACTAGGTTCTATCCAGCAGACACAAATGGAACTCCTTAGTGGCTTTAGATACCCTTAAGAGAAAGCTGATCTGTCCTCCATCCCTCCCTTCCTCTTTATGATCACATGATCCTCAGAGAAGCTGTCTTGGATGAAGACCATACCCAGTTGATGAGAAGTGGAAGCAGGAACAGCCTGGGTCTGAGGAGGTAATCCTCAATCCAAACCTAGGCTTTTACATTAAGGTAGAATTAAATACTGTCACAACTACTCTACCATTTAAGGTTGCTCAAAATGCTCACACAGAGGTGCTCCTAGAGAACTCACTAGGTAGGTGGGACAAAGAAATAGTCCATACATGGACCAGTATAAGGAGAGGGCTGTTGATGTAAAATAACTCGATGTGTCTGTGACAGTAAGCAGAAGTATCCCAAGGGAAAAGGATCATCACAAAAGGAAATGGAAACACTTAATGGTGTCAGTATTTTCCCTTTAAAACTCACACAGATTAATCCAAACATCTAAATTTTGCCTTGACCATGGTGAGGACTACCATTGTGTAGACATCATGCACTATGCAGGGAGATGTCTGCCCTAGTGAGGGTGAAACAATACCAGTTTAGTCCATCTCAGAGCTAGCTTGCACATACCCCTTTGGAAAAGTGACCTCCAGTGATGCCTTTGAGGATAAGCAGCTGCTACTAATGCAGAGAATCAGCAGTAAGTAGGGGGAGTCTAACAAAGAGTGTGAATTGCTGAGCTTCACATCAGGTCTTTGTAGGTGTCTACTTCAGCAAACTCTGCCTCAGTTTCCCTGATCTTGCCACATCCTGCATTTTCCATTAGTAAGCTATGGATGATTGATTGATAAATAAAACACTGATTGGCCAGTAGCCAGGCACGAAGTATAGGCAGGACTAGCAGAGATGAGAATGGAGAGAAGGCAGAGAGGAGGAGACGCCAGCCTGCTGTCCAGGGAGCATCATGTAAAGGCAGCAGGTAAAGCCATGGAACACATGGCGACATATAGGTTAACAAAAATGGGCTGAGTATAAGAATAAGAGCTAGACAATGGTAGGCCTGAGCTAATGGCTGAGGAGTTTAAATAATATAAGCATCTGTATGTTTACTTTATAAGTGGGCTACGGGACTGTGGGACTGGCGGGTGAGAGAGATTTGTCCTGACCGTGGGCCAGGCAGGACTGGAGGAAACTCCAGCTACAAGTAATGATTCTAAAAAATGACTTGGGAGAAGATTTCTGAGGACTAAATTGTTGACATCAGTTCCAGGCAAACTTTTTTGTTGTTGTTTGTAAGAATGTGCTTAATATGGAATCGAGTGCAGGGTGTGGGTATGAAAGTGAAAGGGGGACTACAAGAACGTAAGGGGAAAGGGAGTGTGGTGATAGGAAAGAGCAATAGAGGAGAATAAGATCAAAGTACATAGAATTTAAGTGTGGGAGTGTCACAGAGAAATCTGGTTAAATTAATGTATTCCAAGAAGGAAAACAAATGTGTTTAAATCCAGAAATTACTCATCCATGGATTCTCAGAATCATTTTATTAGAATTTTAGGAGCTAAGTAACTTTATGAAAGGGTGTTTGTGTGTGTGCGTGTACCATCTGTCAGCTCTCTCCTCCCACCATGTGAGACCTGGAGATGGAACTCAGATTGCAAAACTTGGCAGGGCATGCCTCTACCCACTGAGCCATGCTGCTGGCCACGGAGCTAAGCAACTTTAAAGGAAAGTCCTAAGGAGTTTAAATGCACTGTGGTTGCGAACAGGACTGCAGTATAGATGGCCCCGTGATGCTGAACATGCACAATACCTTAGGACATCAGTCACTGATGAAAATTGCATGCCTGCCAAGGGCATGGTAAAATGCATCATGCAATTACTTCTCAGGGTGACCACTTCCTGCTACTTGACCCTTGGGAACTGCTCTGGTTATATGTGTTTACCAAGGACCAAAGTGTCCAGAACTGTAAGAACTGTGAGAGGTAGGGCCTATAACACAATGAGGCAATCAAGTTCACAATAAAAGTCTCCTGGTTTGGGGGTAGAGGCTCCAGCATTTGTATCATTCTTTTATTAGTTAGCTAGTTGGCCCTATTATTAGGCTGAGAAAAACTAGTTTTCCAGCTGTTCCCAAGAGAACAAGCCACAGGCTGGAACTGATCATATAACTTGCATTGAAATAATATTGAGGCAAAGAGGGGGTAGACAGGTAGGTAGGTAACAGCTACCACCTAGGAAGAAAATAATTACTCAGGGTGCATTGAGGAAATAATTCACTTCAGAACCAGTTAAGGAAGCAAAAACCAGCTCCTGGAAATATTGAGTGGGTTCACACGTTAAAAAAAAAAAAAAAAAAAAAAAAAAAAAAATGAAAATGGCTTCCAGCACCGGATTGGACTAAGAGAGCCTTTATCTGGTGACTGATGGAGGTGGATGCGGAGATCCGCGGTCCGGTGCCAGGCTGAGCTCGGGGAATCCAGTCGATGGAGAGGAGGGATTCTGCGGACAGGAGACCCCGAGATCATGATGGGAAGACGTGCAGAGATGACCAGCCAGACTGGTAGAGACCCATGAACTGTGGACTAGTGGATGCAGAGACCCCATGGGACTGGACTAGGCCTGCTGGATACTGTTTAGCTCAAACTGTTTGGGGGACACCCGGACGGGGAAGGGGGAGGTGTTAATCGGAATCTATCCCTGGTTCATGGGCAAGCTTTTGGGAGCCCGGTGCCTGCGGTGTGTGGCACCTTGCCTAGCCCCACAGGGAGGGGCGGGAAGGGGCGTGAACCTGCCTCAGCTAGGCTTGGTGTGCTGGGCTCTGCTGACTCCCTGTGGGAGACCTTGATTTGGAGGATATGGGGATGGGGGGTGGCTTGGGAGGGAGGGCTGGGAGGTGGGAGGAGGGAGGAGGTAGGATCTGTGGGTGGTATGTAGGGTGACTAGAAAATTTCTTAATAAAAAAAATGAAAATGAGCACTTGCTTATTTAAATACTTGGAAAAATACAAAGACAGTGGAGTAATAGTTTACACAGAGGGCTGAGGATACAACCAAGAGACAGAATACGTACCTAGTACATGTGAGGCAATGGGTTCATGCCCAGAACTGACCAACAAATTACAAAGTGAAAGCTAGATAAAAGGGAATTATCAACCAGGTTATTTTCCAGAATGCCTGGATATTTTCATTGCTACAGTTGATTTCATGTTGTCTCCCCAGACATGTATATCCACACTTCTGTGCCACACAGCTTCAAAATCATCTCATAGCTATTTATATGGAATTAGAATCTTCATGTTAATATTCCCAAAGGGTAGCGTCCCAAGAATCAGGGCAGGGCCCAGGAAACAGCACATGACCCTGGAGAGTCACCTAGAGGATGCTGTTGGCATGCCGGGAAGTACACTCATCACCTCATGTCTTGTTATTTTGCAATCTTAGCCTCTGAATATACAATACAGGCTCTACCTTTAAATAGGTACAGGATGCTTTGAGAGAAGCAAGCAATTCAGCGTTAGAAGAAAAGTAAGCAACATTCTGGTATTCAGAAATGGGATTCTCTATCTAGCCTCCACTCACATAGGGCTGTGGTCCCCATTGGGATACACAGCCGGAATGCACCACCACTGTACATCTTGATGGAGGAGACTTCTACTCTAAAGATAAGGAGACTGACCAGCTTTTTTTATCCACTAGAGAACCAGTCATACGAAAGGATTGCCCTTGGCAAATGTCCAAGTTTACCCTTGCATATAGTCCAGATTTTTCCAGCAAATACAGAACTAAACTTGTCTCTGATGCTGATGTCACATGGCCTCTAAGGAAAGAATGACTTGCTTGGTATATCATTAAACTCCATCCCGACAGAGCAGATATGGAGTTAGCCAATTAATGTGACTTGGAACATAGAGCCCAGGTTACCAAGACATTTCCCAAACTGTTTTCAGTTCATAGGAAGCCAGCAAGGCCTGAAGGAATTAAGCAGATAAGATTGTGGAAACTATGAGGTGTTAAGATCCTGTATTCAGGAAACAGTTCTAAGCAGAGCACTGGGGCTAAACTTAGCTAAGTTAATTAAAATTATGGATCTGTGAAATAGTGCTGGTCTAAAATAGTGATGTCCCATCCAATAATAATTTTTTTCATCTGAAAAATCTAGCAAAAAGTGGGACTGGAAAAAGTCAGGGCCTCCTGGGAGACAGTCCCTGAATTCAAAGGTCCGGTTCAGCAAAGGCCTGCTGTTTCTGACGAGCCCAGAAGGCACAGGCTCTGCTGTGTACCTTTTGGAACACCCAGTCCTAGTCCTAGGTGGTGGGTAATAGTTTCAAAATAGCTTTCCTATCAACAGCCCAAGCATAGGCCTCCTCTTGGCTTCGTCAGATAATAGCACACTGTCGTTCCTGTAACCATAGGCATCTATTTTCAACATACTCACTTCAAACCATTTCCATTTTCTAGAAAAGTTTTGTTTCCTGGTCCAGGCTTCCCTCTTTCTCTCAGTCCTAACTGAATTTTCTCCATCAGTTCGGTGGGCAGGTTGGTAGAATCCTGGCATAGATCTTCTATGACTTTACTAATTCCTTTCTAGTGACTCAATCCTATTTCTTAAAAACAAAGAGGAAGCTACCACCTAGGTGTGGAGCTGCCAAGAATTCAGAGGGTTAGAAATGGAACTAAGAATTCTTTACTTGTCCTGGCTGTTTGTTCTCTATGATTTCCAACCCCACAGTCTAGCCACATAGGCTTCCTGACTCAATGAAAAACCCACATATAGCTAGAAGACACTGAATTGTCCTTGACTCCACAAGTCATACTGTCTATCGCCTGCTCTGGAAGAAGTTAGCCTCTTGTGAAGCATAATGGAGAGAATAAGTTGTGTTTGGGACCTGCAGTGACGCCTGGGGCAGAAATCAGACTTGAAGGCTCAGCAGAATCTTCTAAGTCACTTGCTTATAATTACTGGCATGTGCAGCTGCCAGCCAAATCTGGGACAAAGGCTAGACATTTGCATTCCTAATTAGCACAGCACGCACCAGCCCTCCACGGTGAGGCAGGCAGACTTTAGCTTTGAGAAACACATGAAGCAGCGACTGGGCACTTACACACCAGGCGGAAAATCATGCACATGCACACAGAAACACTTCAGGCACACTACACTGTGACATTCACCCCTGGGCAACAACTAAACGAACACATATACGTCTGACCCTATGTAAGCGCACACTGCCAACCCCACACCCACTTCGATCTCTTTGAAAACTCAGGTGTCCACATAACCTTCATTCAAATGCAAACCAAAAGGAAAAAAAAGTGACCATTCTGCATTCAGTGGATTTTTAAGGTAAGCAGTTATTTTATTTCCCTGGCCTGACAGCATTGACTTCAAAGTATCAGAACCTGCAGCTGACAAGGCAGACAGACAGATTGCTCCCAGCAGGGAGGACGCTCTTCATTTCTAGAGATGAATTGAAATGTCATGTGTGAATGCGATTCCTGCTCCCGCCCCCTCCCCACATAGCCCCTAGATGAAAATGAATGAGTAAAAGCCCCATGAAACGCTGGAGTCCTCACTCCATCTTTTCTGAACAGCAGACAGCATGGAGGGAAACAGCTGGCCATCACTTAGCATTCCGGTGCGTGTGAGACTGAAGAGCCCGCAGCAGGGGGAGGATAAGTGGCAGGTGTGTAATCTAGCTTACCTTGTAACCTGGACCCTCCAGTAGACACTCTGTCCCTGTACATGAGAAAGCTGAAGGAAATGCTAAAGGACTGATCCTGAGGCTCCTGAAATTCTAAGGTACTTATGGGATGAGAAGAAGAGATGTTCAACCCTGAACTCCAGTTTAATGCCATCCAAACTACGGGCAGTCACAACCACGTTCCCGCACAACCCTATTTCCCAAGAGGACTCCATCTAAAAGTCTGTGCAAACGTCCACTGCCACACCTGGGGCGGTGTGTGACACTTGTGTGGAAGAAAAGGATTAGGAGAGGGAGGAATTGGAGACAGAAGTTGGGGGTCACAATGCTTCATTGACAGTGGGTATTTTTTGGTCCCTTAGGTATGGTCCCCTACAGCTCCTAAAGCATTTTTCCCCCTTTCTCTATGTGGCCTATGCAAATACCAAAAATCAAACCTCTGCCCAAAGAGACAGGAGTTGCTGCTGAACTGTATTCTTCTCTAGTGGCCACCTGCCCTCCTCCCAACCTTCTCATGAAACCGCACGAAAACTCACAGGAAGGCTGTGAATGATGTCGTCCCCATCCCGCTCTCACAGCCAATCCAACACAAGTTCTTCCTGGGCTGAGGAAGCGGAGAAAACTAACAATTGAGCTTGTGAAAAAAAGACGACAGTGTGTACGGTGTGATGTTTTCCGATGTCTTCACCTTGCGTCTCCTCCATGGTTGGGAGCCCTCCCTCTGGTTCCCCAAGTCCCACGCGCACCCCACCCCTACCCCCAAGTCCAGGTGCTCCCATCTGCTGGGCTTCTGCCTCATTTCCCATAGACACTTTCATCACTGTAGGCCACATACAGAAAATAGTCTTCCTCGTGGTTGTCCTAAAAGAGGAGATGAGAAGACAGTTCAGAGAATATTAAACATTCATGTTCATTGTCTATGTGATTCTGAGTCCTGAACAACCTTGAAGGGGAGACAACTAAGTCATCATTAGCCTCCATTAAAACAATAGAAGAAGCCTGGGCATACAGCCCAGTGGTAGAGCATTTGCCTAGCATGTGTGAGGCCTTAGTTCAAGTTCTAGTACTGGGAAAAAGGAAAAAAAAAAAAAAAAAGGAACAAAGAATAGGAAGAGGTATCAACTACATGTTGGTCTCTGACTTCATAAACACAAGTTTTATAGAGAATATATATCAGCAACAGCAGAAAAAATAACTTCAGTAAAACATTCATTCGACAGTCAACTTTAGTCAGGGGAATTTCTTTTTGCAGTGGTCAACAGTGACTTCAGAGCCTAATAATTGGTCAAAGAACAGATTTAAGTGATTAATGTCTGGCCACAAATGGTTTATCTAAACTGCCCCCTCCAAAGTTCAGGGAATATTGTGGTAGAAGAAGAAAGAATTTAATGGGGGTGAGAAGTCACTGGTAAGGTGACCATGCTTCCATAAACAAACTTCCCACTTGCCTATAAATGACCCTAATGACATCCATTGGGTTGAAAAAAATGGAAATAGGAGGTCTAGCTAGTAAGATAAGCAAGAGTGGGAGGGGAAAAAGAGAGGGTAAAGGGCAAGGATGAATGTGATTGAAATATGATACGTACAAGTATGAAAATCAAAAAACAAGAACAGTACAATGTGAGCTGAACCCTGGTAAGCCAGTCCGTCTTTTCAGTAAGTTTCAACTTTCTTGGCATGTTTTCAAAGCTTTCACAAACAAAACATTGGGAAATAATTCTTATCTTGGAAAAAAATATTATTCTGTGGCTGGGGGAGGTAGGTCACTCAGTCAAGCACTTGCCTTGCAAGCCCAGAGGACCTGAGTTCAATGCCCAGAAACCAGATAAAAATGGCATGTGCAGGGCTGTGTGCTTGTAACCCCAGCACTGGGGAGGTAGACACACAGAAGGATCCCTGGGGCTCACGGGCTAGCCAGGCAAGCCTATGGGTATGCTCTAAGTCAATGAGAGACCCATCTCAAGGGAGGCTCACAGTGTTCTTGAAGATGATACCCTAAGTTGTCCTCCGACTTCCATCTACCTATGTGCACACACACACATGCAAAACAAAAACAAAAACAAACAAAAAAAAAACCCCTTCACCCTAGCAAGGAGAACACAGATATCACAAAACACATACTGACATTACTGACATGCATAGTCACAGGGAATAAATGCTATGGAATAAGGACAAGACTAGAGGCTACTCGATGTGTATGTGACTAATGGGGCACAACGGGAAGGCAGCATCTTGTGTGACAGTGTTCAAGGAGAAGTACAGTTGCGATCTTAGATCACATCATTTATACATGAAGTTCTAATTATACTTTTTCTCCAATCAAATTCTCCCTTAATTTTATATTTTAACTCATTCACTGTTCTCAGATAATGGGAACTCTTGGTGGTCTTAGGCATGTTCTAGAAAGAAAAGCATCTGGATGTGGTTGTCATAAGCCAAATCTGTAGAGTTTATGTGGGGACTAACTGTGATGACAGAGGTCCAGGTTCAGACGGAAAAGGGGTCAAGCGCAGCTGGTGTTTCCTTTCTCAAGTCTAGGGCTAGATGGGGATGGGGATGACTGACGAGGAGGTAGAGTGCACAGCTCACTAACAAATTATGCTTCCACAGAAAGTAATAGAACGATGGGCTCCTGGTGATCCCTTGCTATCAAGAACTACTCAGATCAGGCAAGATTGAAAGGAGATTTCAGAAGATTAAACCGAGAAGGTGCTCCATCCCTAAAGGACAGGGGTATCTAATCTCCCAGCTTCACACTGCCATGTGTAAGAGGATCCCCATAAATAACACCTCCTGCCCTACTTCCCAGGTGTGTTAACAAACCCTGGAACCAGAGCGAGGGGACACCAGGCTGTGCGGTATTGTGACCAAAACCATTACCTCATACAGCTGGCCCATGGTGGCACTCGTGGGAGGGATAGTGTTGTTGACAAAGAAGAATAAGGCGTCCTCAGGTCTCAGGTGGATTCTCTTCCGGATTAAGAAGTAGAACTGGCCAACTACATGGAGGAAACAGAGAGGAGGGCAAGAAAAGAAAAGGGATTAGTAAAAGGGGAAATCTCAGGAAAACCAAAATCTATTGTATCTATCCCCTTTAGCATAAGAACAAGCTTTTCAGAGCCAAATCCTGGGTCTCAAAGACCCAAGATCCTTAGTGGCAAAAGAGAAACTGAGGCCAGTACAGTCCCTGACACACCATGGTGGGACTGCTTCTCTTCCTCCTTATTCAACCTCAGACCCAACGTTAGCATACTCACCCAGCATAATGACTACTGCGGAGGAGTATGATGTAGATCAAAGAATTCCTGTCTAAAACGGACCCCTGATGCTTTTTCAGCTCCATTCCCACCCTGAGAGCTAACAATATGAAGAGATCCACTGGACTCTGGACATCCCAGCACAATGGGGCAAGTATCAGGGCAATGAGTGTATTCAGTGTTTAACCTTTCCCTGCAAACCATGAAAAACTTCTGGAAGGCTGACAAATGCATGAACTACAGGGCAAACGTGTCTAAAAGAATCTGTCCAGAGTATACTGAAATCACCTGGCACTTCATTGAGAACAAGGTAAAGTCTAAATACGTGTAATTCAAAACAGAAGATATGCTAGTGTCTGCAGTTTTTGTCCCCCAAACAGAAATATGTTTCAGAGATAAAGCATTTATCTCTTAATGAATCTCTGAAATGTGATCCTCCCATGACACTGGGCTGGCTTTGGAACAAATGGACCTCTGGATCACCGTGGCTGATTTTTAAAGTGGTTTAAATGACAATTGTTCCTTTACTCCAGAGTACTGCTTTGCTGTGTCTTCATGAGTGAGACACATGAGTCATTGGGAAATCCAAACAGAACTGGAAACAGAAGGGCACAGCGTGCCTGACTACACTGGCCAGCTCCCTGAAGAAGCCATGCATAGTCACAACCCATGTGGTCACCAGCTTAGACTTGAAATAAAGATCAGAAATGCTTTGCCTGCAACGAAGAGTCAGAAGACAGAAAGATTGTTACCGGTGAGGTCAGAGGGCACAAGGTACTTCCTCTTGTCCAGATCAGGGACCCTGGCTTTAGGAGCCTTCTCCACGATGACCTAGAAGGAGGACAGGAGAAGGGATGAAAACTGCAGACCTTAACATTGCCTTTTTCCTTCCACCCCTTAAATTTGCCCACAGCATCCAGGCTCAGTGTAATTTTTCAGTCCTTGCTTCCAACGCTCCTTGATCTTATACAACTACAAATTACCTATAAGAACAGTAAAAGACCATTTACCTTATGGTATTTCATTAAAAAAATCAGGAAGTTGTTCTGTGTTTATAGGATAGTCTAATGACCTATCGGTTTTATTCTTTTCTCTAAAATACCACTTATGGACTGGGGAGATGGCGTGGTGATAAAAGCACTATATGTGAAAGTCTGATGACTGAGTTCAGATCCCTAAAATCTGTGTAAATGCCAGGTGGACGTGTGGGCCCAACACTAATCCCAGTGCTGGGAAGGCAGAGACTGGAGATCCTGGGCCAGGCTGTCTGGCTGGACTAAATGAGGTGGCGGGCTCTGGGTTCATAGTGAGTAATGAGAAGAGCAGCCAAGAACTGTACCAGACATCAACCCCTGGCCTCTACTACATACATGCATATCTGCACACAATCACACACATGCCTCCTCACATGTGCGCGCGCGCGCGCGCGCGCGCACACACACACACACACACACACACACACACACACACACACGAGTGGGAAACGCCATTTATTACAGACATAACATTACAGCTTAGATCTTCACTGCCTTCCAAAGGCCCCTATGTTAAAGAAGTGCTCCTACCTTGGTGCTATGCATAAGTAAGTGGTGGGAACTCTAAGGGGTGGGACCTCATGGAGTTTTAGGTCATTGAGTCCTCTGTGCTCCCACCATGATAGGCTGACTCACCACCGGCCCAAAGAATGGAGCCCAGTGAGCACAGACGAAGACTTCTGAAGCCAGTAGCTTTCTTACCTTCTAGAAGGTGACTGTCTCGACATTGCTACAGTGACAGCTAATACACACAGGTAACATGGCTCAGACTTCAATCTTTGCAAAAATGTGTTCACTGCTAAGTGAAAACTACTGTGAATTTTTTTATGAGTGACACTTTATGAGAGCAATGCACTGGATCATTCTGCATTATTAACTATGTTAGGATTTTATAATATCTACATTAAATATTTTTATAACATTTTTAAAGGTTATGCATTTTTGTAACAAAGAAAAAGACACACAAAAATCTTAGATGTTTATATAGTTACTTAGAAAACAGAAAATAGATTGCAAGAATATTAACATCAGAGTCTTCGTTTTGAAAAACTCAGATATGAGAAATGGAAAATACCAAAAAGCGAGGAAGCAGAAACAGACACTGGACAAGTGTCCCTAGACACTGTGTGACCTTCAGGGTGTCTCAGATCTGTCTAGGCTTCTGCACAAGCTGTACCTCATAAGACCATACAAATAAGTACACATAAATGCCTGGGTAGACAGAGGTGAATCGAAAGCTTCAGATTAAATAGAAAAGAGCTTGAAAAGGAGACTAGTAATGGACCAAAAATGAGGAAGGAAAGAAGGCAGGCTACATAAGACAGAGCACAGGAAACAAGGGGAGCCCTGGTATTTACCACAGGAACTCTGAGACTTGGCAGCTCCCACCAAGAAGAGAAAAACAAACAAACTGTTTTCTCCATCTGTGGCAGGTGGCTCATACACCATAGGGCTGTTTACAAATGTTTAAAAATAGTGTGTCCAGCAGTTCCTGCTATTACAGGTTTCCAACACTCTGTTATTTCAGGATCCCATGATCCCCTCTCCCAAGGCCCACGCGCACCTCTTCTGAGGCCAAGCTTAGGTTGTGAGTCAGACTGCCTTAGAAACTCAGTGGCTTTTCTGTAAACCTGAGCATAGTAGGATTCAGTTCTGTGCCCAAGGCCTGGGAACTCTGGCTACAACTCTGAAACAAAAAACCACGTCTCTGGGGCTAAGGGTATACCCAGTGATGGAGAGGCCACTGGGCAAAGGGCTCCATCCCCAGGGCTGCCCCCCCAACCCAAATCTCTGCCATTTAGCAGAGCTCTTCTCTCACAACCAGGATAAGAGCCATAGGTTGAGAACCTCTCAGGTTGTGGATCCATGAGATCTGAGAGAGGCTTTCTTTGCTTATAAATTATCACTGAAGTAAAACATTCAACATCAAGTCATGAGCAGGAGACGAATAAGGAGAAACTAAAATATTCTAGTTGAGTGCAGTAACCAATTGAATGAGAAAGTCTCCTATTTTGAGGAAATACAGGGATTTTAACTGAATTTGGAGATGGGTACATGCCACAGTGTGTATCTCTTAAAGTTCTTAATAACGAGTAGACATTCGCTTAGGTTTCCTGACTGGCACTGGCCTACCAGCTGAACTCTGGATGGCAGCAAGACTTAACCTACTTCCAGGACTCGACCATGTAAGGTGTACACTTAATTCTGGTTAATCGAACTGTACTACAAACTGGAAAAAAAAAAAAAAAAAAAGACAACCTGAAGGTCAAGGGCTCTAAAAGCCCTGAAGCGTGGCAGCCAGGCTGAAATTCCACTCTGCCAGTCAGCAATGTCAGATCTTTGGGTGATGACTTCACTTCCCCGTGCTTCAGGCTTACATGTGTAGCACAAGGATTGTGATGGTGTGAGGTGAGTCCGTGAATATGCAGACAAGACATTCAGAGTGCTGACTGCTCTGTGGTCCACGTGTCCTTTAAAATATTGGGGGGGGGGGTGCTGACAAACAGAGAAATTTTCAAAGCAGTCCTCCATGGAAACATGTGAAGGAGTGTGTACTAAGAAGGCATGGCTAGTGTGTTTCCAGCCTTTTCTTTAAGACCCTTGTGTGTAATGCTGGAGAATGGTGGAATAGTTAACTACCCCCTTCCAAATAGAAAATGGGGCTGGGAACTTTTTCCCGTTGGGCCTACATTTCTTGTGGAAGTGATAGCCGAGATAAGGACTGAGGAAGAAGCCCCCTAAAAGTACTTACGCATCAAGAAAAATTATTAGGTAGGTCCAGCTCTTTTACCCTTTAGGTTTACTAGTAATGCTAATCTAACATCATTGCCTGTACAGATAAAGAGAACGGTTTTAAAAAGCCCCTGCTCCTCTATCCACAGCATCTAACAGTAATGTCGTCCTCAGCTTCCAATTCTGTTGCGTAGCCTTCAAAAGAGGAGAAAAAAAAAAAACAAAAAAAAACAGGCAATTGGGCGGGGGAGGGGGTAAAGGGAAAAACACCCGGATGCTGAAGACTCCCTCAGTATTTTTCTCCTAATTGCATGAACTGGGTTTATACTGTTTAAATCGGGGTATAATTTCATGTAGGAAATGGTTCTCAGTCCTCGCTCTTGGGATTCAAGAGCCCAACCCATCCCCAGTGCAGGGTAAGGCCTTCTTTAGCATCGCATGGTCAGGGAGATAGTAACGATGATGAAGCAAGCTGACTGTGGCGCAGAGAGTGTGACCTTGTTTGCAGGGGCCCGCCTGGTGAACCCCCCCCCCCCCCCCCGCCTCCTAATTCTAAGAAAACGCAGGGTAGAATCTACTGACTTCTCAAGTTTTTCCTCCTACGCTCAAGGAAATGAGGACGAAGCTTGGATTCATGGAGAACCACGAAAAGCAGACATGGATGGTCTCAAGGCTCACCACACCTGCCACTCCATGGTTGCGCTGCGTTCTCTATAAACGCATCCGGCCTGGGCCCCCAACCAGTCGCTCCCGCACACACAGGCCGTGCCACGCGCACATCCCCCACCTCCACGAGAGCTGAATCCTGCTGAGTCACCCGCCACGCAGGTTGCGCTTTCGAGATGCCAAAGGTGGGCACAGGCCCTGGGGATATAGGTTTGTCAAAGCCGATCAGGATATGATTCTGGGGACCCTCCTATGACAGGGCCACCCGCCAGTGCCAAGCTAGCCTCCTGCTCCAGGCCACCTGCCAGCGCCAGGCTACTATCCAGCTCCAGGGCAACCAGCTCCCGAATTCCCTAGCTCGCCCTCCCCCTCCCCGCCCCCACTCACCGGCACCCGGTCCGGGTATTTCTTCCTAATCTTTTCACCTTCCTTTTTCCGATATTCGAAGGGATGGTCCTCCTTATACTGGAACTTCATGATGGACCGCAGGTTTTTCGGGCTCCCCGGACGGGGCCTGCAGCGCGCGCTGGTGACTGTGTCTCGCGTCTGGCCGCCCCCGATCAATGTCAACCTTATCACAATCGCTCCACCCGCGTCAGCTCCCACGCGCCCGTCGCCGTACTACGCGGCCAAACGTCCAGAGAGGGATCTGGAGATCTCCCGGCCCGAAGGTAAAAGACCACCAGGTAAAGAAATCGGGTGGCTTTCCCCAGGAGCTGGGAACACAAAAACACCAGGGCGGTGTTGTGACATCATGAAGCCCCGCCCCCATCCCGCCCACGGCGCAAAGGATCTTCTGGATGGGGGTGGACAGAAACATTGATTATTTGTGTGTGTGTCCGTTACGCCTAAGCTTTTCTAAATCACTCTAAAACTTCTAACGAAAATAAAAAATCTTTGTTTCTATTTTTTATTACTATGATTTGATATTAAAGATATTTTTAACCCAAAGAACGCTCTAACAAATGTCTTCTTCCCTCCCCTTCGTATTTCTTGCTTGGTGCCCAAAACAAACACACAGGAAGAAAATCCAGCTGTTTCCAGAGCAATGGGATCAGCAGTCTGGTGGAGGAAAAGCGCCAGGCGTCACGAGATCTGTAGCCCAGGCTGAAATGTTCTGTACTTGCATTTTGACCTTTGCCTGGCACCCGTGCCTGGCCTGGCTTCTCCACCCCAGCTCTTCCTCGCCTCTCTGGCGTCCTTTCGTTTGGACCTGTGCTGGAGTTGGTACTGAGACAACATAAACAGAGCGTGACTCAGGGATTTGAAGAACGTGTAAAGGTGAAGAACATTAAGTCATCACGGGTAGGAGAAGCGATGCCAGCGATGAACACCCGGCTTTAAGCATGTTCAAAAGAGAGACGATTCCATTCACTTTATCCTGTTCACCCAGATGTGTGGTCCTGGGTTCTTGAAAACACAGAGGTCAAGCAGTTTAGGGGACTATGGTCCCCCTAACAAGACTTTCCTGGGGGATGGGTATCACCTGCAGGGTTGTTGTCCTGATGAAAAGGCTTCATGGGAACCAAAAGCCCTGGCTGGCGCGCGAAGTGAAAGACCCTAAGTGGTACAGAAAGGGTCAGCCAGCCCAGGTCCCTCTGGCATACCGGGTTTCCCAGTGGGAATCTTTGGATGCTAGGTCAGTCTACTGATCCTACTGACAGTGACTCTCCAGACCTAGATTTTGGAAGCATCAAACATGGCAAAGAAGGAGGTCGAGGATGCTTTGTGCTGTGCAAGCAGCCTTTGTCCCCTGCTTTTTTTTTTCTTTTTTTCTTTCTTTCTTTTTTTTTTTCCAACTTACTCTTAGTGGCTTGAAAAGTCACAAAACAAATGAACTAAATTTAACTACCGAAACAAGAAAATAAAATGCGTAGACCGCTTCTTGTTTTTCTCCTAGGAATCTTTGAATTGTCCCTACATATAAAGACAGATGAGTTAATGCATCACATTGCTATGTTTATATTAATAATTTTCAGGCCTTATTTTTAAGTTGAAAATAGTTTAATACCTAGTTAAGCATTTTTACCTTTGACTCAAGTACAATCAAATTCTTCAGAAGAAAACTTTACAACCATTTGAGACGAAACTGGGGATTAAAATAGTAATACGGTTGTTTTCTGAGTGACCTTCAGTTGTTGGGTTTTTTTTTTCATAAAATGTACAATCTCAATTAATTGAAGGGCAGTTCTTCAGTCTAGTGACAATGTATGGAGTACATGAAAAATAAAAGATGGAATGTTAATCAACTATGAGGGTTTTCTAAATGTATTAGGAGCTGGAGAGGTAGTTCGGCAGTTAAGAGCCCTGGTTGCTCTTCCAGGAAACCAGGGTTTGATTTCCAGTGACCATAAGACAGCTCAGGACAGTCTGTAAATTCAGTTCCAGGGGATCTGATCCCCTCTTCTGGCCTCTGCTGTACATACATATGCTCATGGTGCATATACATACATGTCAGCAGAACACCCACACAAATAAAACAAAAATCACTTAAAAAATACAAAATGTATCTATTTCTACAATTTTACTATTTGTCCTCAGAAGGTTCTTTAAAATGTTGCACAGAGGTATATTTATAAATTAACATTCAACCATATTTTTAAAAATAGCTTAAAATTCCTTTAACCAGAAAAAATGCAGTGTTAAAAAGATCACATTTTCTCATGTAGCCACTCCAAAGACTTCGTGTACCACTGGCTTTTAGGTTTATGAGGCTGAAACATGTTGGTTTTTTATGCATATTCAGTCTTGTAGAGGATTTCAGGCTAGTACCAGCAATACCGTCATACCCACTGCTTCAACTGTTTTCTTTCTATTTGAAAGTACTGCATTTCCCTTCTGAATGTGAGCATGTCAATCGTCACACTGCATCTTGAAAATTACCAGTACCTCCACAATTAGGTAACACTGCACAGAGTTTATGCCCAGAGTTATATGTCTCACATCCAATATATTTCATAATTTTCCTCAGCCAGGCACTAGAACTTGAAACTGAATATAAAGTTAAGTTTCATTTCTTCTGTTTATAATTTCTGTTATCGTGTATGTGGATGAATAAAAACCAGAATTAGGGTACTGATCTAGATGTAACTAGACATGTTACTGTCAATCGTCAGAAAATGTATTTGTTAAAAACTTTTAAAAAGTTTTTTTTTTTAAGTTTTAAGTAAATGGTTACCTACAAAACAAATGCTAAAGAGCCTGTGACTGAGACTTACTGATTCCCATGCCAGGATCCTTTCTTGCCCCTAATGTCTCCTTCCCAGACACAGTGAGCGCTCTGACATCTCACTGATGTGCTTAGCACCATGAGGCAATGGCTTCATTATTTTACACACGATTCTGCTCAGATTCAGGACAGTGTCTCAGTACAGAGGAGATGTGAAAAGCTCACGGACATGCGTTAAAGCCACTATTATCACCCACGCTCCTTCCTCATGGCGTTTAATCTTGTTTTCATCACTTGTGAGTGGTGCAAAGACAGACAGCAATGCCAAAATAAATGTACTAAAGCTGATCTTCCACTGTGTCCTATCTCTTCACCGTATCCAGCTATCAGCCTGTAGTCTTTTGAAGAAAGTCCATTCCTTAGAAAACTTTAATTCTCTGCTCTTCCATAGATGCACTTCAGATTTTGCTTCAAGATTGCTGGCACAGTTTGGATGCAACACATCCTTACAGGCTCCTGTTCACTTAGTTCACACCGGGTGATACTGTCTTGGGAGGCTGAAGGACATCCTGAAATTCAGGAGGTGGGGCCCACAGAAAAGAATGAGCTGTGTCTGTTAGGCCTCTTTTTCATAAGGGAACCAATCCCTATTATGAGGTCTTTGCCCTCATGACTTGATCATCTCCCAGAGGCCTCAGCTCTCAATAGCCCATCTTGGTGACTGGAGGGAATGGGGCGGGGGGGGGGGGGGGAGGATTAATCAGTAAATGGATTTGGAGGGACTATACCAAATAACAAATGTTTTTTTAGTCTCAGGTAGACACTAGATACTAGATAAGAGAAACAAACGTGACATTCAGAAAGATAAGATAGACAGATAGTTTGAGAGAGTCCTATTGGCATTCAGGGTCCTGGTTTCACATAGCAACCCTATTGGAAAAGCTCTCCCTTCTGGGCTTAGACAATCTCTAGCCACAGGAAAAGCCTCAGTCAGACCAGACTGATGCTCAGACTAACCAAACTAATATTCTCTTCCTTTGATGGCTTGGACACACCCCAGGCAGTACCCCTCTGCCTTTTCACCTCATGGCCACCAGTGGCCACCTCAGCAATAAGAACACACTAGAAGCAGCCTGGCAGAAATGAAGAAATGAAGAGACATGTGTCTCTCAATCTATCACACTATTGAAACAGTGGACCCCTAAATGGCCATTTTCCCAGGAATCTCCTGCAAGGAGACAGAAAAGTCACAAACTAAAGGAGGAATTTGTAAAGGGAACAGATTTCAAACAGTTCTAGTAACTTGTCTCATGACCTTCCAGGATGAGACTGAAACCAGATAATAATGGTTGTGTGGTGGACCTCACTTCACCTGGGACTCATTAGACATACATATCTTGGCCCTTTATTTAAACTTTGACCCTGCTTCAGGACCCTGAAAATGAACTTGAAGGGTTTGCTGGAGCCTTGTCCCTCTATCCCAATGTGGCCACATTCAATAAGTCTCCATTATCTGCTCTCACTATTGATTTGGCTCTTTCTATTGGCTATTGAGGATGGGTGACTAGACCAGAATGGGGACGAAGGTTGTGACCCCAAGTTTGGTAACAAATGGCATCCATGAAGGAACAAGACACACAATGAGCTGACGCAAGGTAGGAAAATGGACTTTCCCAGCAGCTGCTGTAGTAATTTCCTCCAGAACTGTTTTTCTCTTCCAGTTCAGCATTGACTATTTTCTATCCACACTTGGTGAAACTTGGGACTGCGTTTAGGATTCTCATGAAAATCTGACCCTTGATACAATCTTCTTGATTGGTACACTTCATGCTTTGCTTCCCTGCTTTCCTGTGGACTCTGTTGAACCATTTGGGGTTCTTTTGAACCATGTGGGGAGTTGCCATCTGGTGATTGGATTTATCTTTAGGGGCTCTTCTGTTGAAAAGTACCGGGGTATAATAAAACAGAAACACAGCAGCCTTTCCCCTTTCACAGAAAAAGGCAGGCATTCTTCTGAGACAGTGTCTACGAATCTCTCCCTAACAGACACTACCACATGGGTGCCAGGATCTCATTTCCTGCTCTATCACTACTTCCTTGCCTCTTGTCTTGGAATCAGAAAGTTTGGTCAAGGGTTTATGCTATGAAACCTCCCTGATCCTCAGAAAGCCACAAGTACCAACTCCCATGTCACCTAAGAAGAGTCTCAGAACGAGCAGAGAAAATGATAGAATCCAGAATTCATTTAAATCTTACTGTGCCTTTAAAATCTAAAGGAAATAATTTTATTCCTAGAATTTTGCATCAAGCCAAACTAGTCTTCAAGTGTGGAGGTAGGTCAGGACACTGGTGACGTGGAGGTCATCTAAACATTTCTTCCTCATGTACACATTTTCAGGAAATGGGTCCAGTGTACAGAAACCAGCCAAGAAAGGAAAAGACACTGGATAAAGAAAACAGAACTTAAAACAATGGGGAGGGTGTCTACAAGATAACACAAGTGACTAATTACGGATATATTAATACTCATGCACTACTATAAACTGGATTTTCCTTATGTTCCTGTGCTAAGTGCAGACATACTCATTGTGTCACTATTTAATCATCAATGAAGTAATTTAGAACCCAGAATAATCAAGTGTCTATCCCAACACCGGGGCAGAAATTAAAGGACAGAGTCGAAAATTTAACACTCGGAGCCTGGTTTCAGAACTTTAATCATTAATGATCTTTTTCCTGCTCTCCACTAAACTGGTCTGATCAAAATTATTTGTCTCAATATAAAATTTGTCTCCTCCAAATTGGTCCTGTATTTATTGCTGCCTGGAAGAGAGGATAATTCAGCTTTACCACTTACGTAGTCATCATGATTAGTATCATAGAGGAGAGGGACCAGTATTCAAGTATAAGGAAGACCCTGGTAGAGAAACGTTGTACGTAAAGTGGAAATCCTGAGAAGTCTAGATTTCTGGAGCACTAGAGCCATTAAGCAGGAATAGGGATATCACTCACATTCAATGATGAACACCTAGAATCTGAAATGTAAAGAAGAGCCTTTAATTTGGTCTGCCTGATCTCAGAACTTTAAGCTTTCATCATCTCAACTAAAGCAGTGGTACCTTGGGGTGGTCCAGCAGTCAATGACCACACCCCTTCTGAATTTCCCTTCTTGTGTTCACCTTTTCATCAGAGGAACATATTCAAAAGAGTAATGTTATCCCTTCCCCTTCTTCAAATACTTACAAAGGCTGTTGTCCAAGACAGGACAAAGTCTAAGGAACTCATGGTCAGTTTTACTATCTTAAAACAATTCCAACTTCTCTTCCAGGACTCATTCTACTTTGTCATTCTCAGAATTTTTACTATTTTCTACAATTTAAATTTTCTTCTATTATCTACTTATTATTATTAATTTTCTCTTAGTCTTTACTTGTCACAGAAACTGTCCTTCTATTGCTCATTTGGTATTTAAAATTTTATTACTTCTCATCTTGAAATTCAGATACTCATTTCCTGGTACCCTTTTCAAACATTAAGTTTGTGAGGAGTTCTGGAGTGGGAAATGGTACAATTCTGGGTTGTCTAAGGTGTGTGTGCCAATGGAAGGATGACGGCCAACATTACTCAGACAGGGCAAGTCAAATATTTTCCAGAGTTAACACTTGATACTTCTGGAACAACCCATAAATCAGTGCAACTATTTTCCCACTCTGCTTGCTCAAGGACAGATTTTCCACTCTGGCTTCTTTATTACCATCTAGCTGATTGTATTTTAACCAAAGAATGGTAAAGCAAAATTCATGATCTCCAGACTTGCTAAACAATGCATTGTTTATTTTCTTTCTAAACTCTGATCTACAACCCTCTAATAAGGACGGTAGAGCCACATGCATATGGCCAACTTAGTTAAGAATCTATAGTACAGACCTGAACTAGAGGCAGGCCACAGGAGAGTAACTTGTACTTCTGCTTGTCCCCCCTCCATAGAGAGTTACTCACTCTGGCCCAATTCACTCCTCTCATACTCTCACTCCCCACAAAGCAGAGTCTGTGTCGTCCTCATGTGAATGAGTACATGCCTGTTTCAGGACTCCCCACACATAAATTTAAACCTCCTC